>NC_137467.1:128275838-130675838 GCF_964235325.1 Thermobia domestica
AAAACGCGTAATTTACGTAAAATACGTAAAGTACGTAAAAAATTAGAAACAGGTCTACAAATTAAAAGAAAACGCTCTACGCGCTGAGCTTTAAAAAAAAATCTCCTAAAATTGTATGGAATCTAGCTGGATTTTGCAAAACTTAATCCGTAAGCATAAACTGGGAATTTTGTATTGGCTTTGTAAAGTAGCATTGTATAATACGGTTTCCATGCGTGACTGTTCAAAACCTATTTAAACATGTTTCATGTTTTATACCCTCTGTAATAGAGAAAAGTTTTATGCCAGAGAAGCCATGGAAGAAACTATTGTGCAATATAACAACAATGGTAAGCCTTTGTGGTCTCCATTTTTGACGACTTTCTGCAATGTCTGAGAAAAACATCACGAACAAGTAGAGGAGTTTCTGTTGGAAAACCTCGGCCCTTCAGGAATAACTAGCTACCAGCAATATCGGGGAAAGTGTGGATATTTTGAAAAACTTATGAAGAAGGGAATTACAATACCACGCACATTCTGGTATTTCGCTACTCGGCAACATAAGGAGTTGTCGGAATTTGCTATGAAGTTATTGAACATCCTAGCATCTTCAGCACAAATTGAAAGAATTTTTCTCAAATTGGTCCTTTGTCCATAACGTCACAAGAAATTGGCTCAGCTTCGAACGTTCGAAGAAACTTCTTCAAATACACCCTCAAATTACAAGACCACTCAAGTTATGAATATTAGTGTGATTAAGAGTATTGTGTTCGAATTGTACTAAACTATAATGGAAATGGCATGTAACTTTTTTTTAAGAATTAAAATAATGGCTAAGTTTTAAATGAAATGATATACTCAGTGTCAGTGGCGTATTTAGGGGGGTGGCTTCCGGGCTTAAGCCCCCCCCGAAATCTTACTTAGTATAGTAAAGTAAATGAAATATCTTGCAGAATTTTCACATTTCCAGGCAAAGCCCCCCCGAAAGTTAGCAAAGCCCCTCTCGAAACAAAATCGTAAATACGCCACTGCTCAGTGTTATTGGAACCAAGTGAAATATATTCAGTATTCGAACTAGGAAGAAAGACAAATTTTTCTTTCAAAAAAAAAAAAAAAAAACGAAGAAACAAGTAGTTCAATATTCTGTTGAGTATTTTCTTCAGTTTTGTCTATTTATTATGAGCATGAAAAATGTCTACATTAAATGTTCAAATGATAGCCAAGTGCTAGGGAAGTAATATATTTAGTGTTGTTGTTGGACTTGGAAGAAAAGAGCAAAACAAATGAGTTCATTCCGAAAAATGTAGTATAATGTTCTGTTGGGTGCTTTTATGTTTTTTCAGTTGTGTGTGTTTAAAATGAGAACCTAATAACTTTTACATCGAAAATTCAATATGCCCCAGTGCTAAGTGAAGTGGTATATATAGTACGTGGAAGAAAAACAAATCAGTTTATTCTAAAATTTCATTATTTCAATATTCTGATCAGTATTTTTCGTATCAGTTATGTGTGTGTGTGTGTGTTAGTGTGTAATATGAAGGTGAAATGAGCCTAACAGTCAATCTCTTTTTCTTTTCTAATAGAAGTTTCAAAGTATACTTAAATGTTTCGAGTTTTATATTAAAAGCTGCAAAGGTATAACAATAAATTGTTATAATCAAAAGGTTACTTGATACTTTCAAACATATCCGAACCAACACATATTTTTAATGTGTGTGCTTATATGTTGGGTGGTTGTGCTTGGGTGTGCGCTAATAGGTGGAAAGTAGTAGTGGGCCGGCGAGGGGCTATCCAAAATTATCTTTTATTACTATGATTTGGCATGAAATCATTACTTTTAAATATAATGTTTAGAAGATAATAATGTTTTAATGCTTAAATAAGAAAACTAAGCTAATAACCGACTATTCAAAATGATCTTAGTTTTAATGAAAGAAATATAGTTTTCTACGTCTGCGTAAAAAACTGGTTTTCTACATGACGTATATTACTAATTTACGCGTAATTTACGTAAAATACGTAACAAGTAAATTACCTTGCCAACCCTGGTGGTGGACATGGACGACCCCACAGGCCAGGCCCCAGATCCCCCCCTGGATTTCAATATCCCAGAAAGACGGCGCGACCTCCAACAGAGGGCTCCATCTCCTCCCTAATGCAGTTTAGAAACATGTTTTCTCCCCTCAGTGTCAATGCCCAGAGTGATGAAAATGCAGCCTCCACGTCGACAGCGCCCCCACCGGTAGCAGCAACCAAGAAGATCCCCCCCATCTACATCTATAACATCACCAACAGGTTTGCCTTCGTGAAATCCATGTCAAGACCCTATCTGCCCCTCCCAAACTGGAGCAGCGTCGCGACTATGTCAAGTTTCAATGCACTACACCGCGCGACTTCGAGAAGTTGGACGCCTTTTGCTCCAGCCAAGGCTACTCCTATTCCACGGAACTTCCAAAAGCATCCCGCCCAATGAAAGTGGTTATACGCAAGCTTCCCATAGACGCTGAACCTAAGGACATTTATGACGATCTAGTGGACCAAGAATTCCCGGTCATCTCGGTGACCCAGCTTCAAGGCAGAACTGATAGCACAGGGCAGCGTCCTCGCTTCCCGCTCTTTCTGGTGCATCTCACTAAGTCAAAGGAAGCGGAAAAAATCTATGACCTCCGCTATATCCTGTGCTATAGGGTGGAAGTTGAGCCCTACAAAGGCGCTGACATCTTACAGTGCTTCCGCTGCCAGCGCCTCGGTCACTCCCAACTGACGTGCCGAGCGGACGCCCGGTGCGTAAAATGCAGCGGCCAGCACCATACGTCGGAATGCCCCAAGAAGACCCGTGACTCGCCAGCGTCGTGTGTCAACTGCGGCGGCAATCACCCCGCCAACTACCAAGGATGTGATTATATCAAAACGGCTAAGAGCAGAAGAGCAGCCAACCAACAAGAGTCCAACACCTGCACAGAACAAACTGCTGCAGCACCCAATAAGAAAGCTCAAACTGATTCCAGCCCTTCAATGGCCCTCAAAGCCAAATCCACACCCGCCAACAAGACCGCCTCCCAACCATCCAAAACAGCCCCGCAGCAACCACATAAGAACAGTGACAGTAAAACTAGTGATAGTGCAACCAGTGACAGTGCTATGATTACGAAAAACACTCAGTCAGTGCGACCCGCCACCGCAAAGCACTCCCGTACTAACCAACAGACCACGCCTCCACCTGCAGAAACCAATCCAGCCAACGAACCCTCGCTAGCAGCCTCTATCAAGGAACTTCTAGATCTCTTCAAGGAACTGAATCTCATATCCATCATCGAGAAACTGAAGAAAGGTTTAAGAAAGATAGTTGCAGCCACAGATCCCATCACCAAAATGACTACTGTCCTGGAAGTAGCCGCAGATCTTTTGGATGATGGGACGCAATAAGTTTGCTATTACCTGCAATCTGATAGTGGCGTGCTGGAACGCTGCCGGCATAGCCGACCAACGTGAGGAACTACAGGATATCCTCACCCGAGAAAAAATAGACGTGGCCCTCATCAGCGAAACTCACCTGAAGCCCGACAAGCAATTTACTGTCAGGAACTACACAACATATCGCTCAGACCGACAAGGACCCATGGGTGGTATGGACATTCTCATAAAGTCGCACATTGCCCACGACCCTCTCCCTACGCCGGCACTAACCTCACTTGAAACAATAGGAGTCACGGTCCACTCCCCGGGCGGCCCACTGCAGCTGATCTCCGCCTACAAACCTCATAATGGGCCTCTTCACCCGCCAGACCTCACTCTTCTCAGGAGGCTGGGACATCGAGTGCTGGTTGGTGGAGACGTAAACAGCAAACACCCACACTGGAACTCAAGAACCTCCAACCGAAATGGCCGCATTCTCTATCAGGCTCTCCGTGGCGTCGACTTTCTGCCTTCCGCGCCCACGGAACCCACGCACTTTCCCCGGAATGGCGGACAGCCCGATATCTTGGACATGGTGCTTAGCGCAAACATCGCCTTGACGGACGGCCCCATTACCATTCCTGAACTCAGCTCAGACCATATCCCCATCAAGCTAACAGTGGCCCTCCGCACACAGGGAGTTCCTGCAAGGCAACTACCAACACTGCGACAGACCAACTGGCAGCAATACACGGACCTTCTGACAGCGTTGGTGGACCCTCGTCTCCCTTTACGCACCCCCGAAGACATCAACGCAGCAGTAGCATCCTTAACCTCCACAATCCTCACTGCGATGGATGTGACCACCACCACCACCAGCAATCCATCTCACCAGCAGCAACCAGACCCGGCAGAGGCTCGCACATCGGCACTCATCCACCTCAAACGAACAGCACGAAAACTTTGGCAGCGAACACGACACCCAGAATACAAGCGTGTATGGAACTCCCTTTCTAAAAGAATAAAGAAGAGGCTGCTACGCAGGCGTCTGCAGAAGTGGAATAACACCCTACAGGAGTTGGACACACTTCACGCGACTTTTGGCGACGAGTCAGAACACTTGCCCGACCAACTGGCCCACCACGTGCGCAACCCCTCAGAGGTCCACAAGGATTGGTATACAAACCGGAAGAGCAAGCCACCCTCTTTGCGGACTATCTGGAAGGTGCTTTTCAACCGAATGATATACAACCTGACGCCGAGACGCTGGCGGCAGTTCAGCACTCCATCCACACTACCAATCACCTTCAACTGTTGAACCACCCCCCACTGGTACGCCCAAGAGAAGTGGAACAAATTGTAAAGCATCTCCCGACCCACCGTGCCGCTGGACCGGATCGTATCCCACCCTAAGCGCTCAAACACGCACCAAGGAAAGTCATAGTGCTCCTTTGCCGTTTGATCAACGCCATCTTCAACACAGGCCACTTCCCCCCAGCCTGGAAGGACGCACGAGTCATACTCATCCCTAAGACGCTGGGGAACAGATCAGAACTCAAAAACCACCGCCCTATCAGTTTGTTATCTCACCTCAGCAAACTTGTGGAAAGGGTCATGCCAACGGCGCCTGCAGCAGCATATCACGACCCAGGACATCCTCCCGCCGCATCAATTTGGTTTCCGACCAGGACACGGCACGACAGTCCAACTAGTGCGAGTGGCAGATGACATCACTTTCAGATTTAACGAACGTGGGCACACTTTAGGCCTTTTCTGGGACATAGAAAAGGCCTTTGACAAAGTGTGGCACGAAGGTCTCATTCATAAACTCATGCAAGCGAGTTTCCCAACCTACCTCGTGAAACTGTTACACAACTATCTGCGAAACAGGAGTTTCCATGTACACCATGCAGGCCATACTACCACGTCAAGAAGTATTCGAGCGGGAGTTCCGCAGGGTTCCTGCCTCTCCCCCATTCTCTACAATGTATATACCAGCGACATCCCTCAGACCGCCAACATCACCACTGCCACATATGCCTATGACACCGCACTGTTTGCCAGCCATCTGAATCACCGGTATGCAGAAGTCTATTTGCAGTGACACATACACATGTTGGAAAACTGGACACGGAATTGGCGCATCAAGATAAATCCCAACAAGACCACCCTGGTGGACTTTACAAAAAACAGGAAGCAGAGACCCATCCACCTCTCCCTACAAGGAACCAACCTCCCACTCAGTCCCCAAGCAAAGTACCTCGGTGTCATTCTCGACAAGAAACTTTCCTACATCCCCCACCTCTCCACGACAGCGAAGAAGGCGACACAACGCTTCCGAGCCCTCCTTCCGCTCTTCCTGAGCCCCCAAATCACCCATGAAACCAAGCTTCACGTCTACAAGATGTGCATCAGATCGGTACTGCTGTACGCCCACCAAGCTTGGGGCCACGTACCACACACACATCTCCGCCAGCTGCAAGTGGTTCAGAACAAAACTGCGAGAGCAATCACAGGACACTCGTGGGACACCAGAGTGGCTCAACTTCATGAAGATCTCAACTTGGCGACGCTGAATGAGGTCAGACAACAACAATCAGCTTCCTTCTGGCGCCAGGTCAGAAGTTCTGCATACCCACACATTGAGAACATCGCCACCAAAGAACCAAGAAGACATTTGTACAGGATGCCTCGCCCCTGAACACCCCAGATGACCAGCACGGAGCCAGCGACAGTTGCGGCCCCGAAGAACAGTTACGCCACTCAAAACAAGCCACGCCGCAACAAACATGGAAGGCAAGGGCTCAAGCCCGTCACTTCACCACTCAACAACAGCCACGACAATGACAAAAACAAAAATTGCTCTGGGTTGTTCTTTCAGAAACCATTGGATCACATGGCTACATAAGGCCTTCGGTTCGGATCAACCACTTTTGTTTTTAAGTCAACTACGAGGACTTTTTTCTTTTTGTCAGGGCTATGCAGTGAAAGGCTTGCTGGTTAGGTGGTCTTGCGTACGGTCAAGTAGGGAGATAGGATACATAGTTTAATAATTTAAAATGTTAACTTTTTCTTGAGATATAGGAATTTTCGATTTTCGTAAGTTTGTTCCCCTGCTAGGAATTATGTTTAGTTAGATGAGATTTTATTAAGGTGATGGTTTGATAAACCTTTGGTTAGGTCTTATGAAGGATATTCCCGGACTCAAACGGTTTTTGGTTCGATCCATTTTATGGTTGAGAATTTGTTTCTCAAACCTTGCATAGTTCTTACATGTTGTAATTTTGTTTTCCTGTCTTAACGTGTGATAGGGATTGGCCCTTGTAAAAGGGTCAAGTTTTCTGGTCTCATTAGTGAGAGACCGATGGATAGGGCACGGCCTACTTTAAGGGCCATTTTCTTGTCTCATAATGAGAAACTGTTTTTTACCTTACCCTCACCTATATCCTCATAAAGAGTTTTAGCTAGGCATCCCGAACACAGTTTTTCTTGTATATGAGGATTCTGTGTAGCTAGGACAAGCTTTTCTTCAAGTGAGAGAATTGCTTTTAAATTTAAGGCTAAGATGAGCTGTTGCATCAGTGAGGACAGCAAAAAAGCTTATGCCACAGGACCCACCAACATTTAAAGGACTTTTAGATGATTAGAGAATTTACACTAGGTATGTACAGGCTCGGAGTGAGGGCCTATACAGATAGAAACACTTCAGAGTTTGCAGTGAAGACTCTGGAGGAATAACTCTGCGTGTGCAATTACTAAAAACTTCTAATACGTTTATCTATCTTGTAAATAAAAGGATCATCAAAATAATGGTGTTTTGTCTTTAAAATAAAAAAGTCCTTGAATTCGGGAACAAGAAACTTCTGTTAAAAATAACCCTAGATAGTAAATTGAGAAGTACGTATATATATATATATATATATATATATATATATATATATATATATATATATATATATATATATATATATATATATAGACTGAGTATTGCTTAAAAGAAAGGGCCGAATCGATAAGTAGGCCAAATAGTTACATATGAAAAGAAGTTGAGTTAAGTTGAATTTCAGTTTAGCGTCCCTTTCAGCAACGAGGCTATGTGAGACGTGGACCTACTGATTAACGTGGAATCCGAACCACATGAGCTCCCGCCGGGAATCGAACCCGGGTCTCCCGCGCCTAGGGCGCGTACGCTAACCGCTTAGCCACGGAGGAGCTCCATGTGAAAAGAAGTGAATATTAATTAGATAGTTACGAAAAGATATACTACACTTGAAATATACTAGGAGGTATACAGATAGGAGGTAGATCCTTAAAACAAGGGAGAAGATATAGTATGACACCGTAAGAACGTAATAGAGAACAAAAGGGCATGGGCAGGGTGTTGGTTGATAACGTGGGTTTATCCCAATATAACTGTAGCAAAGTTGCTGTTTGAAACACTTGTTTCATTCTACAGAAAATATGGCACAAATCTCGATATCAGGGTAAATAGTACTGCGCTTATATTTTTTGTTGTCTTTATAGATCAGATCATAGGTTCGGTTTCGTATGTACAGAGGGTATTGATATATAACCTTTCCCCTCATATCTATTCCGTCTATCAAAAAGAAACTTCGTATACCCATTTCCTAGCCCCTATAATGTTTTTCGAGATTACATTTGGATCGTGTGCTTTACCTGGAGCCACTCCAGAGGAAGGCCAAATTTGATGAGAGGGAGCATACCGAGACATGTAAAAGTAATCCAAAATGACCGATATTAGTGTCAAATCCATAGTTTTCGCGGTCGCTGAGATGAATGATGACACTTCCATTAGCGATGACTTGCAAATTCAGCTACCATTGTTGAGAACCGGGAGTCAGCGAGGGGGAGGGGGCCATACCGAGACATGTAAAAATAGCTCAAAATAACCGATACTAGTGTCAAATTCATAGTTTTCACTGAAATGAATGGTAATACTCCCACAAGCGTTGACTTCCAAACACAGCCCCCATGCGAAGAATGGGTATATTCAGCTAGTATTAAATATGATAAATTTGGAAAATTAGACGAATAAATAATAATAAGCGTGTAAAACTATTAAAAATCACACTGAACTAAATCCAGACATCACTCTATGCCATCTTTGAAGTTTCGAAATCTTTTTCTTTCATAACCCCAGTTGGAGCTTTATATTCTCAGACATACTAGGTCCAGTCACCTATACCACTGGTTCTCAACCTTTTCAAATCTACCAGCCTCTAGGACGAATGTGATGTGATTGTCCTGAGCGGCCTACGTCACCCATGCACAAGACTGAACGTATTGACCGACTCAGTACAAGAATCAGAAAAAAAGGTTAGGTTTAAAATCAGCCTTGAAGAATATGTATATATATATATATATATATATATATAT
The DNA here is from genome assembly GCF_964235325.1 of Thermobia domestica. Lineage (NCBI taxonomy): Eukaryota > Metazoa > Arthropoda > Insecta > Zygentoma > Lepismatidae > Thermobia > Thermobia domestica. Next base: position 128,284,611 of record NC_137467.1, read on the forward strand.
ATATATATATATATATATATATATCGGGTGTTCTAAAAATGACGCCCACGGACTAGAGATCTGCACGGGCCGAATTTTTCGGCCCGAGCCCAATCCAGCCCGAATGTACTACTATGAGCAAAATAAATGACGCGTCTCTTTATTTTGAAGTTTTTTGAAAATATCTCCGTTTTCTTTATATGTTCGAAATTTTGGAAGGTTTCCCCAGCAGGAAACCTTAATAACAAGCCCGTTTTAAATATTTGTGTTAGATATTAGCTTAAAATAAATAAATTAGAAGCAAAAAATATTAAATCGACCGAAATTACGGGAATTACCAACTCTGCTAAAGTGGGAAATTTTCAAGAACGCGAGGGAATTCTGCAGTTCAACACGAAGCAACGACATCTATGTCATTGAGAGAAATGTGGATTAGATCTACAAACGAAACTTTTAACGAAACATTTATAATATGTCCTATTACGTACATTATCTGCAAACTTCAAATACATGAATCTATGCCAAGTATTAACGTATAGATAGAGCATATAGTGAAAATTGCCTATGGAAAAGGACGAATTGGTAGCACGATCGTAATGAAAAATCATTTTTACCGTAGAACAGATTCAGTTGTAAGGAAACAAATAGCTCAGTTAGTTAAAGCAACGAGTCTGTATGCCGGAGGTAACTGGTTCGAACTTCATGGAAGTGCAATTGTCGCTTTTATTATTATGGTTATTTTATTTATTTTTTTATGTGGGAAAGAATCAAATTTTAACATATGTGTAAAACTCATGACAATACCAAAAAAGAAAATATGTCGTTGTCGCACTTGCATTAGTGTCCCTAATTTTTGTTTGCAAACAGTTTCGTAATTATTTTCCCTGTGCTCACTGCTCACAATATGCTCGCTGGTGCATAATGAATGCTTTCCAGTAAACGTTAATTCTAATTTGGAGAATTTTATAGTTTCACAATGTTTATCATTAAACAATCTTCTATCTACTTGTTTGGACATTTTGATAACAGATTTCCCTATTAAATGTTTAATTTTCCCTAGATGTTTAATTACGGAAAAGTTTTACAATGTATTTGTTTTAAATTGAAATTGTTTTGAATTTAGCACATAAGGTAAGTAGCCCGAAGGAGAAGAACTGAAGTAGCTGATATTCTACGTAAAAGCAACCTATTGTAGACTGATGATGCTTCTTACCTTCAGCACATAATCTTTACGTTAGAGAGTCAGATGGAGAAAAATCCTGTTTTTTCCTCCCCTATGACCACCCATCTTAAACCTCTACATACCATGGTTCGTCTTACACAATTTCGGTGCTCCAAAGACATTCATATAATAATAATAATAATAATAATAATAATAATAATAATAATAATAATAATTATTATTATTATTATTATTATTATTATTATTATTATTATAATCCTGAATATGCCATACTTACCTAATGTAGTAACCTTAGATATCTTAGTTTAAAATGCTTTCTTTTGTAATAATTTGAGCAACCATGTGGGAGGCGGCACGACGTTTTTTCCCCCTCTCATTTCAGTACTCTCCCAACAGACAAGGACAACGTTACTGACAAACAGGGACAACGTTACGTAATTTCTGATAAGCAGAGCAGACAAAATGAATAAGAAATATATTTATATCACCCTCTCCCCCTTCATGATTAGAATATCACGTAGCATTTTTAATTCTACCGAAGATAACCCTGTGCGGTTAGGGGTAGGTAACTAAAGAGATACCTAATACATAGCTCCCCTTGATTGTAATATTCCGCTTCTTTATTTGTTCGAGGGAGCTTCTACACAACCAAGGGTGACAAAAAGAATAGGAAAAGTGTCTATTGATTCTAGTGGCTGATCCAGCACGGATTCCTGAGGGGGGGGGGGAGTGGTGAAGTGAAGGATTCTTTTGATGATGTGAAGCTGTCACAAATTACCACTTAACTAAACTAAACATAATAGTGTGGTTAACCGGAACCCAGTCAGTTCAAATTGATGTAAAAGTTTAATTTTTACTTCATATTAAAGTTTTGGTTCCAAATGAGAATTTCAGTCCGAGTGGTCAATGATCAAATCTCGGGGGGCTTTTCGGTGTAGAGGCTATGACCCCTTATGGGAAAAGGCAAAAATATTAAAATTCTTAAAACTTTCGGAATTTTCGTCTATTTTAAAGGAATTTTTGGCTTCATATTCAAGTGTTTGTTCCAAATGACAATTCCAGTCCGAGTAGACAATGATCAAACCTCGGGGGACTCTGCAATGTAGAAAAAATAATGACGTCTATATCGTGACCCTGTTGGTGACATCACAAATCATGACGTGAATATAACACAAAGTAAACGCTAAATGCTGTCGGTTCTCGTAGCTGAGTGAGCTAGCGTAGCATGCTAGTAAGAAAGATTGGTTTTGGCGTGGGTCCTTCCTAAGGAGAATTATTTTTATTTTAAAAAAAAGTTTATAACGCTTCTTTCGTTAAAAAAAGATTTAAAATAATATTCAAAAACTGATTTAACAATTATTTGTTTAAAATTTTTATTACACTTCTTTCATTAAAATAAGTTTGCCCTTGTACTATACAGATCCATAGCAAAGTTAGTAGTAAAAATAGTAGTAGTAGGTACGGGCTACAATGCAATTCAGCATTCATTTGTTTCTGTGCGATGTTGCCAAACGTAACTCGCTTACAATGCTTTCTGGCTAGGCCTTAGTGTGTTTCGAAAATATGCTTGTGTTAGGGATGAAGTTCCAAGGTTCAGCATTGACTAGGAGTTTTTGCTATTAATATCCCTTCTAATAATATTGACAGTGAACAAAAGGTGGACCGTGTTGAAGCTTTTTGCTCCTAATGTAGTTATTTTACTTTATTATTTAACGAATATATTGAAAATATATTTGTCAGCATGCACGTATGCAGGAATTTATTTCGGGAGGGGTCCAAAGTTATCTGGGGGTCCGACTTCAATATTAGGATAAATTATATTTTTTTAAAAAAATAACCCCCAAAATTAGGTTAAATTTACAGAAAAGTTGGAATTTCAGAGGGGGTCCGGACCCCCTGAACCCACCCTTACTTGCGTCCTTGTTTGTCAGTAATGTTTCCTCATTTTGAAACCCTCAGAAACTTAGAATATATAAAGGAAAACGAGTTATTTTTGATAAAGTATCACTTCAAGGAGACGCGATATTTTTTATTGCACATGGCGGTTTACCAACTTAACAAGGGCAAGAATTCCTTTACTTTGGTTCTCTGCCATTGCGCTCTATCGAAAGGTTAGGTTTGTAATATATAGTCCTAAGAACAAACGTGTTTGCCAGACAACCGTGATACTGAACAGAGTTCCACAGAAATGCATGCTGAACTTTCGTTTATAGCTACCCTTTGGTGTTTTTTGCCCTCAAGGTCAATCGAGTGATGATTCAGTTCAGTCCCTGTTCTTAACCTGTGTTCGTATTACTTCGAACAGTTTTGACGTGTGTTTTCCAACCACCATATGAACAGACAATCAGGTCAAATCATAGCATACAATACATTTAAGCAAGTATATTTGTCGCGAAATTATTACACACATTACCCAAAGACACTTAATATATGAATCCATACATTTATTTATATAGGTAAAGCAAAGAGTGGAAATTACCTATCGAAAGAATAAATTAACAGCACGATCATAATGAAAAGCATGCCTCTTAATATAACAGACTTCTTTCGCGTAAGAAATCGAAACTCAGTTGGTCAGAGCAACTAGTCTGTACGAATTAGGTTGTTAGTTCGAGTATAATACGAGTAAGAGTTTTTATTACTATTGTTTTTCTCTTTTTTTATGTGAGGAAAAATCAAATTGTAACATCGCGATATCAAATGTATTTGGTTAGGTAACTTTGTCCTAGCTAAACATTAAATATCAGTAACCGTCGAAATTATTTCACTAACCGATCAGTTACTGAACATTTCAAACACCAGTGGCATAACATGAAGGTTAACCTCACGTCCGCAGCCCTTAGTTATGCGTCCATACTTTCAAGGTCGGACCTTGGGCCGGGCAACCCGGGCGACTGCCCGGAGCTCCAGAGTCAGAGGGACGCCAAAACGAGCCTCAAAAAGTAAATTTTATAATGTGTTTCCTACTGACTTTTTTGGTTTATATTCTTGTAAAGTAGCGGTAATTACATAATCTTTTTCCATTTCACCATGGAAGAAGAGAGTTTCATAGCACTAAGGGGACTGTATCGACAAATGGAGAGATGGCATGTAGAATAAAGACTGGAGGGGGAGTAAGTATTGTTTGTTTCTTTGCTTGAGTTTAGCGTTCCTTGGTTATGTCTTAATAGCCAAAGGAGATGTGGATACTGATTATAGTGAAATCCGAACCACGTTTATCGTTCAACAGTAACCCACCGGAAATTGGACCCGGGACCACAGAAGGCAGACGTGTTGGCCACTAGACTAAGCTGGGGGGTGTTCGTATTGTTTTTAGCAGGCCATATTCTTTGTGAAGTTTTCCTAGGTAATGAATGTCTTTTTGAAAAATGGGTTTAAATTATTAAAAACACTAGGATAAAATGTAAATACTAGGGGGGCGCCATACTAGGGGGGAGGGCGCCATAAAGTCACCTTGCCCAGGTGAAAATTTGGCGTGATCCGTCCCTGCGTACTTTCTATATACTTTTTGGCTTTGCAGCTTGTGCGGTCCCCACGCCACAGGGTTGTGGGGGCGCTATTTACGCCAATGCTTCGAATGTAATTCAATAACTGTTTCAGAAATTCTACCATCAACGTGGAAACGGGAATATATATTTTTCTATTAGTCCCATAGAACTTTCACTCAGATCGCCAGATGCAATTTTTCAGTGTGTGCTCTGGCTAAGTATAAGGAGGATCTGATATTTCCTAAGTAAGTTCCTTTCAAAAAGTTTGATATTTCTTTAACGGTGTTGTAAATAAACATACTCATCGTTATTAGCCCGACACCAAACCATCCTGGACAAATCCCTCTAGAGCAACGATCGGCAAAAGTTTATTCTGGCTAATTTTATAAGCGACTCAAGGGTGAAACACTTGTTAACGAAAGCAATGCTGTGCATACACTGCCATGCTTCTGACAAAATATAAAGTGTTTTATAATCTTTAGACACTTTTCCTATTCTTTTTGTCACCGTTGGTTGTGTAGGGCGCCTTCGAACAAATAAAGAAGCGGTAATATTACAGCCAAAGGGTGCTATAGATATATTACGTATTTCTTTTGTTACCTAATCATAACCGCCTAGAGTCATCTTCGGTAGAATAATAAATGCTACGTGATATTCCACTCACGGAGGAAAGGATGCTCTAAATATATTTCTTATTCATTTTGTCTGCCCTGCTTGTCAGAAATTAAATACTTTCTTTTGGGAGGGTGCTGAAAATAGAGGGGCAAAATAAAACGTCGTGCCCCTCCTACAGTTTAAATTTTGTTACGTGGTTGCTCAAATTATTACTAAAGAAAGCACTTTAAACTAAGATGTCTAAGGTTACTTCATTATGTAAGGGTGGCATATTCAGGAATAATAATAATAATAATAATAATAATAATTATTATTATTATTATTATTATTATTATTATTATTATTATTATTATTATTATTATTATTATTATTATTATTATATGAATGTCTTTGGAGAGACGAAATTATGTGACACGAATCATTACATGTAGAGCTTTAAGATGAGTGATCAAAGGGGAGAAAAAAAAAGGATATTTCTCTCTGACTCTCTAACGTAAAGAGTATGTGCTGAAGGTAAGAAGCGTCATCAATCTAAAATTGGTTGCTTTTACGTAGAATATCAGTTACTTCAGTTCTCCTCCTTCGGGCTACTTACCTCATGGGGTAAATTCAAAACAATTTCAATTCAAGAAAAATACATTGTAAAACTTTTCCGTAATGAAACATCTACGGAAAATTAAACATTTTATAGGGAAATCTGGTATCAAAGTGTCCAAAAAAGTATTTGGTCTAGGAATTAATTCGTGCGGGTGGACAAGAGATGGCGCAACGAACGGAGCGTCCCACAGTTCCGTGTATCCACACATGTGTTGCAAACCCCTGTCATCGCGTATCGTTCGTAGTATAGGGCAGTGGATTAAAGCGTCAACAACACCAGTTTGTAGTTAAGTGAACATGGCGCAATTTGTGCCTGATAAAGTGTTTTTGCGGGGTGTCCTGCTGCATTACTTTAACATGCAGAAAAGTGCGACTGAAAGTCATCGTATTTTGGTGGAAGTGTATGGTGACCATGCTCTAGCTGAGCGAACGTGTCAGAAGTGGTTTGCACGGTTTAGAAATGGTGATTTCGGCTTGGCAGACCAAGAGCGAGCTGGACAGCCAAAAAATTTTCAAGACGAAGAATTGACAGCATTGCTCGAGCAGGATTCGTGTCAAACGCAGGAACAACTTGCAGCAGCATTAGGCGTTGATCAAACAACAGTCTCCAAACGCTTGAAAGCCATGGGAATGATTCAAAAGATGTCACATTGGGTTCCACATGAATTGAAAGACAGAGACGTTGAAAGACGAAAAAACATTTGCGAATTGCTGCTTCAACGACAGAGCAGAAAGGGGTTTCTGCATCGAATTATTACGGGTGATGAGAAGTGGATCCATTACGAGAACCCTAAACGAAAAAAGGCCTGGGTGAAACCAGGTGAACCAGGTCCATCACAACCAAAACGAGATATTCACTGTGCAAAGGTTATGCTGTGCATATGGTGCGATATGAAAGGTGTGGTGTACTATGAGCTGCTGCAACCGGGTGAAACTATGAATGGAGAACGTTATCGACGACAATTAATGCGTTTGAAGCAAGCTCTGGCCAGAACACGACCAGAATGGGAGAACAGACATGATAAACTTATTGTTCAACATGATAACGCTCGCCCACATGTCGCAAAACCGGTCAAAACCTATTTAGAAAATGTCGGATGGGAAGTTTTACCCCACCCGCCGTATTCACCAGACGTTGCTCCTTCGGACTACTACTTGTTCGATTGCATGAACAACGATTTGATTGGACAGCGGTTTACTTCTTCAGAAGATATCGAAACATGGGTCTCTGACTGGATCGCTTCCAAGGATGAGGACTTCTTTCGCCACGGAATCCGTACATTGCCTGACAGATGAGCGAAAGTGGTGGCTAGCGATGGACAATATTTTTCTTAAGGTATTTATGTATTTTGTGTTTGTACTACAGCTTCAATGTGTGCGTACCAACCGCACGAATTAATTCCTAGACCAAATAGATAGAAGACTATTTAATGATAAACATTGTGAAACTTTATAAAAATCTCCAAATTAGAATTAGCGTTTACTGGGAAACATTCATTATGCACCAGCGAGCATATTGTGAGCAGTGAGCACGGGGAAAATAATTACGAAACTGTTTGCAAACAAAATTGGGGACACTAATTCAGGTGCGACAACATTTTTTTATTTTTTTGGTATCGTCATGAGTTTTACACATATGTTAAAATTTGATTCTTTCCCACATAAAAAATAAATAAAATAACCACAGTAATAAAAATGACAATTGCACCTCTGTGGGGTTCGAACCAGCTACCTCCAGCATACAGACTCGTTGCTTTAACTAACTGAGCTACTTGTTTTCTTTCGCAAACTGAAGACGTTCTACGGTAAAAATGATTTTTCATTACGATCGTGCTACCAATTCGTCCTTTTCCATAGGCAATTTCCACTATATGCTCTATCTATACGTTAATACTTAGTATAGATTCATATATTTGGAGTTTGCAGATAATGTACGTAATAACACATATTAGAAATGTTTCGTTAAAAGTTTCGTTTGTAGATTTAATCCACATTTCTCTCAATGACATAGATGTCGCTGCTTCGTGTTGAACTGCAGAATTCCCTCGCGTTCTTGAAAATTTCCCACTTTAGCAGAGTTGGTAATTCCCGTAATTTCGGTCGATTTAATGTTTTTCGCTTCTAATTTATTTATTTTAAGCTAATATCTAACACAAATATTAAAAACGAGTTTGTTATTAACGTTTCCTGCTGGGGAAACCTTCCAAAATTTCGAACATATAAAGAAAACGGAGATATTTTGAGAAAACTTCAAAATAAAGAGACGCATCATTTATTTTGCTCATAGTAGTACCTAGGGCCGGCCCAGCCCGGGCTCGAAAAATTTTGGAGATTTTCGGCCCGAGCCCGGCCCGGCCCGATAAGTTTTTTAAAATTCTTGGCCCAAGCCCGGCCCGGGCCTCATAAATTTTAAAAGTTTAATTTTGTAACATTTTACACGGGTACACTACTTCAACGTTTGCCTGTATTCTAATCAGTGGCGGCCGGTGGATTGTGGTTTCGGGTGTTGCAGTACGAGCGATAAGAGACAGAAGATATATAGTTGACTCACTGACTAATCAGCATAACTTTATATGCAAATGCTATGTGACATGTTAAATTAAATAAAATTCTGTTTTTAAAAAAATAAAAAATGCAGAACATTTTATCCGATTAATCACCTTAATTAATTAGTAAGTTCATTCTCCTCTCTTTGATTGGAGCAAATCTGTCTAATAAATGCTGGTTGAACTCTGGTATTCTTATTGTCAGGTCTTTTTCGATGGAAAGCATAACCAATGGTGATAACCTTTCTTGGGACATTCAATTCCTTGAAAGTGTCAATTCTTTCTCATGTGGAAAAAAACTTTTCGTCTTTTGCTGACGCCATAGGTACTGTTAATATTAATTTCAAAGCTTTGTAGATTCACTAAATATTTTTTCTAGATTATTGCGAATGATTCATTCTAGCAAACTCAGTCCTTGACAGTGATCCGAATTCCTCTTCAGCGTTGACTGAAGAGAGTTCGTAGCAGAGATTAGTGTTATAAAAAAATGTACATTGAACACAATTTATTCAAAGTTTATCCAGGAAAATTTAAAATAAGTTGAGGAAATGTATCTGGTGCAAACAACACTACTACATAAGATATCCTGTAAATTTAAACTGGATTTTTTTTCGAACACTCTCCTGAATTGCCTTTGCTTGTTTTGTCTAAGCCTTAATTGCAAATTTTTCCTCAGTTGAAAGCTGGTCAATGTTTTTTTGTAAGTTATTTACAGAAGTCATGGTATAGAATTCATTCAGAATTTGTAGTTTATTTACAGAATTAAAGCACACACAATAAAATTAAACCTAATAATTAAAAACCAAAACAGCTGATACAAAATAGGTACTGGTATATGAATTCCGAATGTCACATATTCATACATCAACACACACACACATGTGCGTAAAAGAAAAAAACTACATTCCAAATCATCCATCTTGGTTGTTACGCAATGCACGATGAACACAATATACTTCCACATGAGGCGAAACAATGCCTACCAATGTGATATGTTATGGAAAGGAAACCTCGAAACTTGCCAGATGAAGGATCAGCATGTAACAGAAGCTAAAAATCAAAGAACATCAAAACAAACAGAACTGCCAGTTCTACACCTAAAAATGTTAACTGGGAGGGGTCCAAAGTATTTGAGGGAGGTCCAATACGTCTACATAATATGGAACCTGTCTTATACTGCACCCGAAAAGACGATAAGTAATTCTTACTTACTGTCACCTATATTTTTAGAAAAAAATGATAGAACGATTATTTTTATGAGAAAAGAAGAGTACATGATGAAGCGTAAAATAAAATATTTAGCCTACATCAATCGTTTCTGTGTTATAAAAGTATAGTTTATTAAGAAAGTCTACAAATGTTAGTCAAGTTTCGAAATTTTGGGGAGGTCCGGACCCGGTGGACCACCTCGTGGCTACGCCCATGAGCATTGCTAATTAGTCCCAAAATCAATGTGGCGTTCCCCATCATACAGTTTTATGTGGAAATTACCAAGAGTATAAAATATACTTATTTTATAAAATAAATATGTTTATACTAAAATACTATCCATAGAGGAGGGGGGAGCGATTCTACATACTGACTTATTAATATTTGATTCACAAATTACTGTAGAAGAAGCCTTCACTATCAATATAAGGTAAGAATTAACTTGTAAATGTGGGTCTACTTTCATTTGTTTTCTCCTCTACTATGTAGATATTTTCTTTCTTATTTTGTAATTTTACAATCACTTTTTTTTTTAATTGTCATTATATTGATTTGCTTCAGTATGGTCTCGTAATTTAAAATTCTGAATGCATAAAAACAAATTCCATTTGTTAATTGCTAGTGAAAGAAAATTCAGAAATCTTACTTAGCGTAAAAAAACCTTCTCGTTCACTGGAAATCGTGTTGTGTTGCAGAAGCACTGCAACGACCAGTCCCTTTAACTTCTGAGATAGGGAAAAGGAGACTTACCATTTGCTCCAATTCCCGCGCTGAAGGAATCTGGTCGTTGCATGCTCGCTGCAACACAATGTAAATTAGAGACTCTATGACGGATTATTTTTCGCTTTTTAAAATGGATTAACGGAACTGACAGTTACAGAAGTAAAAAATAAGTTATTTAAAGTGTATATATGCAAGTATTAAAAAGTATTTTTTTTCTGTTCTTTACTACTATTGATAATAATATTTATTTCTTGAAATACTTTGGTCGTTGCGCAACGCTGCAACACTTACATTAGCCGCCACTGATTCTAATTATCGTTTAACGAAAGTTAATAATTATAAAAGAATTGCAATTAATCGGCCCCAGCCTGGCCCGACCTGAAGAGAAATCAGTGTCGGCCCACCCAAGCCCAGCCCTTGCAGGTCTCTACCACGGACCATTCTGAAAGTCATAACAGAGCAATACATACATACACACACACACACACACACACACACATATATATATATATATATATATATATATATATATATATATATATATATATATATATATATATATTTGTATATCTTTCGGGTCCTTGTCTGGAGACACGAATTGCACTATGTGGCAACATTACAAATAAAGAACCATAGAGTCGATATACTTGATACAGACTGCCACTGAAGTCGATATAGCTTGATACTGTCATACAGTTATGGTAGCAATCGATTTACCTGCTTAATTTATTTGTAGAGTGATGCTAATGCTTCCAAGTTAATCTGCGATGTTGCCACATTCTGAAATTTTCATTCCCCGTAGTGGCTGAAGGAGGCCCCAGAGGGCAAACCATCATATATAATTTTTACTTTATTTTGGCCTGTAGAATAGTGCCCTGTGGTCCGTGGGCGCCATTTTTAGAACAACCGATATATATATATATATATATATATATATATATATATATATATATATATATATATATATATATATATATAAAAGACTTATACAGTGTTGTCTTCCTAGCGTAACAATGAAGATGTTGATGAGGATATAATGATGATAATGAGCATACCGAATAAGTTTCCTCTGGCATCTGTAGGTACATTTAAACTACTTACATACTGTTGTGCGGTTTGATCCCAACCCATTCCGTCTAATAACTCAATTTTCAGGAAGTAGTACTTACTATTATGTTCCCGCGAGTCACACATAAAAAGTGAATGAAATTTTTGTTTCAATAATTTGGTCATTTTTTCTCATGTATTTTCCCTTCTAATTGTTCCGGTCCTTTATTATTATTATTATTATTATTATTATTATTATTATTATTATTATTATTATTAGTAGTAGTAGTAGTAGTAGTAGTAGTAGTAGTAGTAGTAGTAGTAGTAGTACAGGGTGTCCAATATACAATGCAACCCGTAGTTTGGGATATTAGAACTTCTGAACCTGAAGCGATACACAAATAATGGTTATACCAAAATGAAGCCTTTTCATGCATATATTTTTAAAGTAGGAAACAACGGTTGAAGTGCACTAGGAACTACACAATGTTGCCAAATGTAACCAAAGGTTTTTTTTTTTTTTAACATATAAATTGACTCATAACTCATACGTACGGATGTTCTGTCATTAATTTTCAGTTTGTTTAATTGGAGTAGCTTGGAAACTATGAAGCAGAAAAAAAAATTTCATTTCCATCGATAACTAATCGGATGAGGCCTCTGTAAGGGGGAACTAGGAAAACCATAGTTTTCATGAATTAACACTGAATTGGCAACTGTGCTAATGTTTCAGTGCATTAAAAGATGTGTTAAGGATCTGTCTACATTATACAATTCCTGGAAACAATAAAAAAGAAACTTTGAAATTACCATGAAAAAACTTTTACTTAGATGCACCTGGCAACGCTGCTATTCATTTCTATGGGACTACTTAAAGCAACAGGTATACAAGAACAATCACCTATCTATACAAGACCTGGAAACAAACATTCGCAGTAACATTGAGAACATTAACATTTCTACTCTTCGTAAAGTTGCTGCCAACATGGTGAAACGTGCGAACCTGTGTTTGAATCAAATCAGGGAATACATCCAGCATCTGTTGTAGAGCTGATAACTCATTGCATGCTAATAGCAGTAAATGAAATGAAATCTTTGAGTTTTATGCCCCACGATTATGCCGGTTAGGCTAAAGGAGACGGTGATGATGAGTAATGAATGAAATGGTGGAATGAAGAAAGTGGGAGGAAACGGGAGAACCCCGAGAAAACCTACGCACACGGTGTTTGTCCACCACAAAGTTCACTTGGCGGGGGCTGGGATCGAACCCGGGACCCCTAGCACCAGAGGTGAACGCTCTACCACTGAGCCACCGCGGCCCTGCTGCATGCTAATAGCAGTGTTGCCGACAGAGAAGATCTACCAATCTATAAAATAGTTACACCGGTTCTTTCCAGATGGAAGTTAAAGTTGACACCAGCAGCATTTACTAGCATAACAATCGATGTAACTGCTTGATGGATTTGTAGAACACTGCTAATGGTTCCAAGTACGACGTTTTCACATAGTGAAACTTTCATTCCTTATATCGGCTGAAAGAGACCGTGGAAGGTATGCCATTATATAGGATTGTCACTTTATTTTGACCTGAGGAATAGACTGGAATAGTGGTGACGTCATTTCCTCTCCGTTACCATGGTGATCGCCATTTTGTTTTCTATACAAACGTGAGTGTGTAAATGAGGTGTTGAGTAAATAATGGCTGTGAAATTATTTAGAATTTTTAAATACTTTGAGAACGAAGTAAAGTTGGTGGAGAAAGGCGAAAATGCTCTTGAATCAAATCACGTGTCTTCCATAATGTATGATGGTGAATTTAAATATTTAAAAGCAGAGTGGAGGCAAACATGAAGAACTGAAGTTGAGGTAAGTTTGTCTCCATTATTTGATAATATAAATGCCTCAATGTATTGCACAGAAGGGGAACAAACCTTATGTGAAGATCGTGTTGATTTGTCTGTATCATGTAATATTACAATTGTGTGTTCTGATCGAATCATATTTGGTCATTTATTTTGCCTTAGTAATTTTACGTTTACGATTAAGAATTTTATGTTACCTGCAGAATGTCGAAAATCTTTAGTAAAGAATTCTAGGATATTGCTTGTTCCATTTGTGCTCAATTACATTAATGTTTACAATCAAATACATAACACATCGCTATTTATGCGTTATTTTTCAGCCTTCGCTCGTGTTTGTATAGAAAATAAAATGGCGATCACCATGGCAACGAAAAGAATGTGACGTCACACTATTTCAGTCTATAGCTATCTGTAGGTTCGTGGAAGCCATTTTTAGAACGTTATATATATCTTATGCTTATTTTTTGAACTAGGAACTGTTTCTATTGTATTTTATAGCGTCACGTTGAAACTAAACCGACTTTAGGAGGGGGATACATGACAGAATATACAATAGTGTATTATTATTAGTGAGAGTTAGTCAAAGCTTTACCAAAACCAGTCTTTTGGTGTCTGGAAATTTCAAACGTTTATTCTACAAATATGGAACATTCAAAAGAATTAACAATAAAGACCTGGAAACCTTTTATTGACATGACCCGAAAACTCTTTATCGGTATCATCAAATAAATATCTTGGCGCCCGCCCATTCAAATTTTGTTTGTCCATTGAATTGAAACAATTCAAAATTGCTTGTTTTCACAACAATGCCAAGCGAGTGGGAAAAATAAGAGATGCTTTCACAAATTTCGCTTCTTTATTTCACGCTTGGTTAGGTCATGCCTTATGTAAGTATGTGTGTGTTTATGTTTGGGTATACCAAACGGTTCTGCGAACTCGAAATATTTTAACAACCGGCTGAATAGCACCACTGCGTAGGCTTCATTTCACTATCGTTCAGAAATTATGGTACAAGAATTTTAGGAATGATCAAAAAAAAATGGATAAAAAGATAGTGATCTTGGCCAAGAATTTTAGAAATTATAAAAAAAAAATCCATCAAGAGATTGTGATCTTGCCCAATAATTAGTTTTTGGATCAGGGGTCACAAAATCTTTGAACGGTCCCTGAATCGAGTTTTAATTTTTTTTTTTTTTTTTTTAATACGGAATAAGCACATCATACTGAGTTAAGCGATAGTTTGGATTTGGCTAAGCTATGTGTAGTTCTCCAGATATAAGGCGTACAAGAAAAAATTTTAATTGAAATATATTGGATCTTTTGATCCAAAAATCAAAAGTACTTAAACCGCAAAGCGCTTATACTAATTAATAGAAAACACTTACAAGATAATAATGCTACATACTTTATGTGTAATGGAAACCGTAAAGCTTTCTTTTTATTCATTTATTTGAAATAAAATCTTTGTTTTACATCCTACGGTTATGCCGTCTAGGTTAAAGGAGACGGTGATGATGAGAAATGAATGGAATGGTAGAATGAAAAAAGTGGAAGAAAACAGGACAACCCCAAGAAAACCCAAGCACACGGTGTTTGCCCACCACAAAGCTTACTTGGCCCGAGCTGGGATCGAACCAAGGACCCGATGTACCAGAGGTGAACGCTCTACCACTGGGCCACCGTGACCCCATGTAATCATTTCTTTGGAATTAATACGAGTCGCTTTGAGAGGCATTTTCTTTCTAGTTAATAATTAAAATTGAAGTATTCCTTCTTTTATAAATTTGAACATTATTGTGTTACAGCGACTTAAGGTGATGACAATGCACAATATAAGTCTACATTTTATTCGTTGCTTGTACTCAATTGACCACTTCCCGAGATAAATTAGAGCCAGTGATGCCAATCCGTGGGAAAAATCATATTTTGTGGGATTTTTTAATATTAATTTTCGAATAGGGATAAGGGGAATTTTCGTCAAAATTGGCAGCATATATGGGATTTTTCATATGTTATTTCGTCAACGCCAACAAAATTTTGTATAAGAAGGAAGTAGCCTAATGACGCTTGAATAAACACGAAATCAGTCTTAATTGTTAAATTTTGTTATTTGAAAGTCCATGTTAGTGTGAAAGTGATTTATACAGGAGCTTATAAGTCTCAAAAACTAAGCAACAAGAAACGTAAATTGTACTCTGGAGTTTAAAAAAAAGTCATGAACGGAAGAAAATAAATTACCACATGAGAAATAACCAATTTCTAAAACGTTCCACACGGAATAAAATTGGATAATGAAGTTTGTTCTAGTACCATTACATTCAGTAGAATATTATGGCACAAAAGCGTGCTGAAGATACTAAATTCTCACTACAAAATGTGCTTGTTATCATCAATAATTTCAGTGGTCTCTTTTAATTAAGAAAAACATTTCTTAGGAATTTAGAAAATCAGAATACACGAATAATCTACTCAAATATGGAGAAAAATAAGTAATGTATAGTAATTTCAATTTTCATATTTTATAAATTTTGAAAATTTTGTAATTAGTAGGGGAGACCGGAGCTGGTTGGCGAACTTTTCATTCTTTATTATTTTCTTTTTTATAAGCAGACAGTGCACTGTATTGCAATGTAATGGATGTGTACGGACAGACCAATGTTTCCTCTAATAAATTCAATGTTTGTTTTTTTTGTTTTGTTGCTTACAGTTATCAAGAAATGTTTTTTTCTTTCTTTTAAAATGGAGTTTGCTAACTGACCCCTAGTAAGGGGCTGGTTGGCTGTTATTGTGGGGCTAGTTGGCATATTTTTTAAATATAGCAAAACACAAACAAAAATTGGATTTATTAGTAATAAACGTGATTTTAATAAATTCTATTATATATATTGCAATGAAGTAGGTTATTTGAAGTTTGAAATGACTTTTATTCACAACATTTAAAAGAATCAGCATTATGAAATACGAAAACTTCTTTCTTTCGTTCTAGCTTGGCTGTCGTGATATTGAAAGCTGCAAGATTATCAAACCACATCAGTTTTAATATGATTTGGTGTAGGTTAATTCTTCATATTTCAGAATGTAATTAAAATAACTGAAGCATCACGAAACGCAGTTTATTTCCTACTGTTCACAAACTAGCTAAGAGAGACTAAGATAGTTTTTAAATGAATTATCGAGAAACGCAATTTATTTCTTACTTTTCACAAAAAAAGAAAAAGCAATAGCTAGGCCTCTATTTTTGTAACAAAAGAGCACATACAAAATATTCTTGATCCTGAGAATTAGACCTATTCAGAAAATTCAGAGTCCGGCATATAGTCTTATCTCGATTTCTAAATGTTGACAGTGATCCAATACGTGCATGCTATTCTATAACATTGAAGTAAAAGATTGATAGAACTGTAAACAACATAACAATAAAACAAACAATGTAACAATAAAAGTTAAATAAAATAAAATTCCATATTGGGTTTGTTGGCACACTTGCCAACCAACCCCAAATGCTATATGCCAACTAACACCAAGCCCATGTTGTGCAACAAAGTCGTAATTACTTAGCAATTGTTTGCCATTTACGTTTTATTGTTTGAACCAAAGTTCAGAAGTAAGCTATATTACTTACCTCTGTACTCCAAGCAGTGACGATTCTGTGATGTTGTAACGGAGAACTGAAAAAAGTACTTCAGACTGGCAAAAACACTCTTTTTCTAATAGACGCCATTATCCGCAAGTTACAAATTCCATATGAAGGTGGCAGCTCCATCCATAGGTCGCTCTTTTATGACAGCAGCAACAGCTCATTATGTTAATTAATGAAGGAGATGCAATTCGTCAATCAGCCACTGTTGCCAACCAGCCCCGGTCTCCCCTATAGTGCGTGGGGAATTTAAAAGCAAAATGGGAATTTCTGCCTTCTAAGTTGAGATTTTATAAGGTTCCAGGCTGGCAACAATGAATTAGACTACAGTTTATGGTCGTAGTTAATGTTGTGGACCTCGAAGCAACTTTGGAAGTACATCTGGTCCCACAGTTTGTATTTTGAATGCTTGTCATTATGTAATAATATTTATTTGAATTTGGAATTCTTGAAATGGGAAGAGACAATTGAAAGATGTTTGCTACGTATCATTTTATTCATAAATCAGTAAAATGTGCTCATCTAAATTTAATTTGGTAAAGAAAATTGCGAAAATTTATAGGTGGAATTGGAGAAATTGCAAAAATATTAGTTTTGAGTCAATATAAACATTCTCTTTTTTTTTTTTTTTTTTTTTGAGAGGACAAAAAATAATTTACGGCACTCACTGCTTGAATATTAGTAGAGTAGATATACTGTATATAATGTGTAATGCAGAGTAAGTTTACTATCGAGTCCAAGCACTTCCCCAACAAAATCCGGTAAGTTTTTCATTGCATAATTCGTGTATGAGTATTTTCAGCATATTGAGATCGTAAACTGATTTTTTTTTTTTTTTTTTTTTTTTTTTTTGTCAGAATACTACGTTTGGTTGGATTAATTCTTGGGTTGACAACAAGGAAACGTTAAGAAACAAAATGGCGGAACTTTATTTAATTAAAGACAAAAAGAAATTAGGGCGAAAAGAAAATGTTGTCGGTCGAGACAGACAAGGATTATTCACAAAACAGCTGATGATCCGAAGGCGCTGCTGATTTCTGACGTCACAAACGATAAATTGATCGGCTAAGTTTGCGCATGGTCTGGATGGACAGTTTTCGTTTACAAGCAAAAGTCTGTGGCGTTGACGAGAGACTGTGTGGGCCGTACAGCCTGTGTTCATTTTGATTAAGGGGTGGTGAAAAGACGTAGATGACAGGGTAGATACTATTATTTCAAAGAACTGTGGATTTACTTGAGAGCAGTATTTCCGCTAAGTGAAAGTGACAAGCTCGTTTTCTGAAGAATTGATTTTTTTAACAATTGACAAGTACCTTGCATTATTGTGCGCTCTGTTGTTTTAAAGGAAATCGTGCTTGTTTTTGCTAATATTTTTAGTTACGTTAATCGTGTTATTCGATTTATAAGATCACTGTGATACTGTCATGTCAGTGGCTAACAATTTAAATGTTAGCTTTTCTGGCAATTATTCTATGACTTCATTAGGCCTAATTCTCAGATTTGCAGCTCTAAATCATGTGCTGAGAACACATGCCCTTGTATTGTTGTTATTATTACAATATGGACCCGTAACGTCGAAAGCAGAATGGGACGTTGAATACACAACAGCTGTTTTGAATGCTACATACCGAGATCCAATGACGGGTAAACTGCATACAGAAGTTGCCGAAGTGGGACATTATGGACAAGGTAGGATTGGTCCAGCCAGAGGAATTCTTGTGCATCTACGAACTGCTTCAGGTGCACCTGATTACGGTTGTCGGTATCCGTTACCGAATAAAATACCAGAAAGTCCGTGGATTGCTCTAATAAAGAAAGGTGATTGTGACTATGACCGGAAACTGACAAACGCATACCGAAGCAACGCGTCTGCTATTGTTGTATACAATGACAAAGAGGAAGAAATTCTGGAAAATATGAAGTTTAAGAAACCAAGTAAGTACTCTTGTCTTTCTTTTGTGTCTATAAATTATTTATTTATTTATTTATTTATTGTAAAGTGTTTCCCAGAGCACTTACTATCAACAGGTGGTATCATATGAGTGTTGATTCTGCGTCGTCTATTTTGTGTACACAGCAGGATACAATTCGCAAGACGCAACGAGCAAACATCCAGTGCTCAAGAGTAAAGCAACTCACAGAACCGTATTTTACATTTTTGCCACCCTGAGCCATTAAAAAAATGCCACCCCTCAATATCAATAAATACCGGTGTAGAAATTTTGAAAGGCCTTGTATAATTTTTAGCCGCTTGGAAAAAATGCCTTACCTTAAGGCAATTTTGCGTTAAGTAATCTCTGTTCTCTTTTTGTAATTAAGTTTAGATTGGTTTGTATACTTAATTCCACTTAATCTTTTTCGTATCTTATTCTACACCTATAGAAGGAACAAATGAGAATCACACTTGGCTAGCTGCCTTTAAACAAACAACTAATGGAGCTAGAATATCCAAATTACCAAGGTCAAGAATAATACAAATTAGTCTCAAGAAACAAGCTAATGAAAACGAAATCTGGTGGTGACAAATGAAGGAAATGGTGGAGGCGAGGCGAGGCTTACCTTTTATTGGCATGATACCTAAAACAAAATTTAAATCATGCCCTATTCTTTATGTTTTCTTTCTTTTTTCTTATTGTTTTATTTCCTTTTAAAAAAAAAATGAAAAGATGCACAAAGACACATACACACACACACATACATACATACAGTGGCGTATTTAGGGGGGCTTCCGGGCTTAAGCCCCCCCGAAATCTTACTTACTATAGTAAAGTATATGGAATATCTTGCAGAATTTTCACATTTTCAGGCAAAGCCCCCCCGAAAGTTAGCAAAGCCCCTCCCGAAACAAAATCGTAAATACGCCACTGCATACATACATACATATACATGAGCAGGAAACACCTTGCATAAAATGTAAGGGTAAGCTGAAAAGAGAAAAGAAATAATTAGTAAATAATTTAAACAAGTATTACCAGGATCTTTTTTCTTTAAATAGTTACCTCCCCTGTATGAATTTATTTCTTGATGTTATTCATACCTGTCTTTCCCACTAAAAAGAAAGTTCTTTGAAAGGAAATCGGACGTCCAGATTTCCAATTTTTCGTTAGTTGTTAGTTCTGGAAATCAACATCAGAACTGTTTTGAATTTCTCTCATCAGCTTTGTAAAGTCTTCTTATTTTCTTTCTTCTTCTAAAACACTTGTTATATTTTAAAATCCTGCCACCACTAGCAAAACACTAAACAAGGCACTATACACTAACACAAATAAGGAACGTGAAGGTTTAAGTTCTGGAATTGTCATCAGAACTTAGTTTTTTTTTCTGTTTGATTAGTTTTATTTTCTTCTAATTCTTTATTTCTTTATATTTATAATATAGGGTGTGGATCTTGTTAATTTCTTCTTCTTTCATCGTTTCTTTTCTTCCACAAGTTTCTTGATACATGTCTTGCAACAAATTGTAATTTTCCTAATTTCATTTTATCGTTTATTAAAGTTTGTATATTATCCCTTTTTAATTGGTCTCTTATTTCTCTTATTTTGTTATTTGTTATATAATTATTAGTATTCCAGAAACATGTTCTGGTGTTTGTACTTCATTACATGTACATTTATCGTCATTAATTATATTAAGTCTTCTCAGATGAGATTTATACGGTCCATGTCCCGAGATGTATTCTATTAATTCACTGCTTATTGTTCCCATTTCTTCTCTTATTTTTAAGTTTGGGATAATGGTTCTTGTTCTTTGTCCCTTTATCGAATCCCTCCATTCATCTTCCCACTTCCGTTTAATCAGTTTGTTAATATCGTCTTCGGTGCTTGGCAATTCTCCCGTAATTTCCAATATCTTCGTTCTCTCATTATTCTTTAGCCACGTCCTAATACATCTTCTTAATATCTGAAGGTGTATGGGTTCTTCATTGGCCAAAAGTTGTATTGTTTCTGCAGAGATAGTTTTTATGATGCCATGGGTTTTAATTAGCATTAATCGCTGCACTCTTATTAATTTTTGCCTTAAGTTTTTGTTTAGAAACAGTCTATGGCCCCAGATTCCGGCACAATATTGTGCAATAGCCATTAGAATAGCTTTGTTATACAATTTAAAAATTTTTCTGTCAATTTTAAAATTTTTCATAGCGACTGTTAAGAGTTTGTTGGCTATTTTTTCATCTTCTCTGTTGTTTCAGTTATATGTTTTTCGTAGTTTAGTCGTTTGTCTAGCCATACACCTAAATATTTGAATTCATTCACAATTCCTATTTTTGTGTTCCTAATTTTGATTATGGGTTCTCTCTGTAGAGTTTGGCCAAATACTGTAATTTTCGTTTTATTAGCCGATAGAGTTAATTTATTTTCTATACACCATCTTTCTAGATTTTCTAATATTATATTTCCTTTTTGCTCTATTTGTCTTCTTGAGGATGCTGTCATCACAATTGCTAAATCGCCCGCATATCCAACTACGCCTAATGTTTCTTTTAGATTGTTTAGTTTTCTTAAACATGGTTGGAAAGTAATGTCCTACATTGTAGGTCCGCATATTGAACCCTGTGGGCATCCTTTGGTGCTTATTGTTGTTATATCTTTTCCTGGAGATTTTAATGTAATCGTTCTGTCAGTACAGTAATCCAGCATGATGTTGTAAAGAGCTTTACTAATTTTTAGTTTTTTGAGTTCTTTAAAAAGTGCGGGCCACCATAGATTGTCAAAAGCACCACTAATGTCGCATAAATAACAACTTGGTACTTTTCCAGTTTACCTTCTTCTATGAGGTCAATTAGTCTTTTTACAACTGTTTCGGTGCTTTTTCCTTTTCCGAAACCATATTGCAATTTGTCATTATTTAAAATTCTGTTTTTGTTTATTCTTTCCACAATGGTTCGTTCGAAAAGTTTACTTATTACATTTAATAAGCAGATAGGTCGATAAGATTTTGGATCGTCATTTTTCTTGTCATCTGACTTTTTGAATATGATTAAGTTTGCTTGTTTCCACCTTTTTGGAATTCGTCCGTTTTTAAAACACAAGTTGAAGAGTTTTGCTGGTATGGTGCCCATGTGTCAGCATTATGTTTAAAAATTTCCGATTTTATTCCATCCGGTCCAGGAGCTTTTTTTGCTTTTAAGTCGTTTTATGTGATTTATTATTTCTTGGTTTTCTATTACTTCTATTCTGTCTTCTAAAGGTGGTAATTGCATTTCTCTTCTTATGAAACTTTGTGAGTTATTATCTTCTTCAGGTATATCCTGTAGTAATAGAGATTTGGGTATATCCTGTGGAAATGGTGGAATGAAGAAAGTGGAAGCGCCCCGAAAAAACCCGCGCACACAATGTTTGTCCACTACCAAGTTTACTTGGCGTGAGCTGGGATCGAGCCAAGGGCCCGATGAACCACAGGAGACGTTCTATCACTGCGCCACCGCGGCCCTAAACAAAGTAATTTATTTCTTGGGTTATCGACTGGGTGGATAAGCGTTGAAAAACTACGTAATTCCGGAAATTAATCAAGAATGAAAGAGGTTTGAAATTACGATAAAGAATATAGTGTGAATAATGAAAACTAATTAAACTAACTCTATGACCTATGGAACCCACAGGTTCAATGCCGCGTTCACAAAAGCTCTCCACTGACTTCTATCATTAGCCAACTGGATCCAGTTTCTACTTTCTATTCGTATTTCTGCGAGATCCATCTTAATATTGTCCTCCCATCTGCGTCACGTCTTCTAATGGTCGTTTTCCGATTGGATTTCCAGTTAAAACTTCGAGAGCGTTAATACTTTCTCCTATTCTGTCTACATGACCTGCCCATTTAAGCCTCCTAGACTTGATGACCCTAACAATGTTTGGTAAACGGTATAACTTATGTAGTTCCTCGTTATGAAGTTTCCGCCATTCCCCACCTCCGTTTTCTTGGGTCCGAATATTCGTCTCAGGATCTTGCTTTCAAATAATTTCAGTCTATGTTCTTCCCTCAGAATAAGCGACCATGTTTCGCAACCAAACAGAACAACAGGCATGATTATCGTTTTATATATTTTGAGCTTCAAATTCCTCGACAGAGTTCGCGACGACAAGAGATTTTGAAGTGAATAATTACACGAATTCCCTGATTTTAGTCGACATTTAATTTCTTCGTGAATATGTTTTTCGTCTGATAAAATTGATCCTAGATATTTGAAAGTAACTGCTTTATCAAAAGTATTATTTGATATTTTAACGCATCCATCATTTGCCGTGTCAATAATGAAAGATAACTAAAAATGTTCATTATCAATTTTCAGTTAAACAAGTTCTTGCTACCTGGATATTCACAAATGTAACAAACCGAAGTGAAGTGAACTCATAAGCTCCCGGCATTCAAAGCTATGGAACACAGCCTTTGTTGCCGAGCCGAGCCTGTCCCTGACTAAATTCAGTCACCAAATATAGAGATCTTGAGCCCTCAGACGACGGATTACTTGTCCACTAAATTTCGTTTAGACCTGACAGTAGTTACTGAGAAATAAAGTACCACATACAAGTCTAGCCGAGAAGACCCTGTCTCTGGACGAGCTTTGTAAAGCAGGCTTTATTCCCTGAATAATAGGCTGCTTACCCACCAAATTTCATTCTATTCCGTGGACAATAGGCTATTTACCCACCAAATTTCGTTCTATTTCCTGGTCAATAGGCTACTTACCCACCAAATTTCATTCTATTTTTTGGTCAGTAGGCTACTTACCTACCAAATTTCATTCTATTCCCTGGTCAATAGGCTACTCACCCACCAAATTTCATTTTATTCCCTGGTCAATAGGCTACTTACCCACCAAATTTCATTCTATTCCCTGGTCAATAGGCTACTTACCTACCAAATTTCATACGGGGCGTAAGCATACGGGAACTTCCACTTCCACTTCAGTTGTGTGTATATATATATATATATATATATCGGGTGTTGCAAAATAAGTGTTACAACTCTTGGGAGGTGAATCCTACCACTGAGACAAGAAAAAAAGTTCTCTTGAACTTTCGGCTATCGGACATAGTTTCAGATCTACAACATGCCGAAAGCGTGGGAAAATGACTTTCGGACGCCAATCGTTCGGAAACTATCCAACGTAAAGAGGGCGGGTAAAAAATTCACTGAAGAAGTCATACCTGCTGTATTGAATTTTGCATGTTTCACAATCCTACCATGCACATGCAAGGGAATCTCCAAAGGAACGTAGTGAGTTCCGAATAATCTGCTAAATGAAAGTTGGTCTAAATGGATATGAATTGATGGGGTTTCTACCAGGTAACAATAATTCGTTTGTATTAAGTCGATATCTGGAACAAATACAAAATGGTGGACACCCTCATGCTCGTTGTGTGTGGTTGCATAATCGCCAGGTACGGATGATGGCCAACAGTGAAGTTCTGAGTATTAAGTGTAGCGAATTTGTATTCAGATGCTCTAGAAAGACATCTGGAGTGTCGGTAGAGCACAACAGATGGAGCAGGGTGATTCACCTGTGTGGAAACAAGTAACGAAAAATGCCCAGAAATGCACTCATACTCAGTAAATGTGAGTTCAAAGCGTCGGAAATGTAAGGATTAGCGTCAAGAACATGAAAGCCAATGCCAATTCACCAATAATATTCCATCAATCCGATGCAATATGATGTCCAATAAGGAGGCAACAACTGAGGCCAAGTTGAAATTGTGCAAAGGGACTCACTAAGAAACTGGGTAAACCAAATGAATGTCTCTAGTGAGATCGCATGATCGATATTGAAATGTGGCCAATGTGTGTGTTGATATCGACATGTAGCTAATGGACAAATGTCAACATGTCCTACTACTGCTGGGACACCGTCTCACATGCGAAAATGAGAAAAATTACGTTGTACATTCTGCTGTTATTACATCTGGTGCACTTTTTGGTAGAAAGTAACTAGAAGAAGATTGTATCAATGTCCCACTTTGTTTGGGACATTGTCCCACAGTCGACACATATGAAAAGAAATCTCTTAATCCATGGTTCAAATTGTGATAGAGCGTGAAAATAACAAACTTGTATCATGTCTCACGTCTTCTGGTGCTTATGACGTACTCGATATCAAAATACCTCCAGAAATATGTATCTTACACACAGTACACATGCCAAGACAAAGACGAAAATGAACCAATTTGGCACATGTAACACTACAGATGGAACACCATACATATGGAAAATAAAACGACATGAGAAATAGGAAGAAACGTCTTAAAGCTCTGATTGTTTACAACTGTGCAGTAGGAGTAACAAAATGTAACGCACAAGCATGTCGGGAGGCTGTACAAGAGCGCTTGTCAAACAAAGTGGGTACTCCTCAAAGAAATGTATACAGAGAAAGTCGGGCTCCCTCGAGCCTCAGGGCTAGAGCGCTCGCTTTCGCTTGCGTGGTCGCAGTCTCCAATCCTGCTGGGAGCCCACGGCCTCAGATTCAATACCCGAGTAGTTATTTTCCTATTTTTCCCACGTGGGACGGTGTCCCAGCAGTAGTGGCACATGTTGACATTTCTCCACTAGCTACATATTGATATCAACACACAAATTGCCCGCATTTCAATATCGATCATAAATAGGAATAGGGTCATGTGATACATGATTTAAGGCGCAAATTTAATCAGAAGAACAATGGTGACGTTAATTTTGATTTACGCGCAATTGGTAAAAAGTTACAGGGAAATTAAATATTGTTGCAGCATATGTATTAGTCCTTTACCCCACCTTGTAAATTTTGTGTTAATGATAATAATTAAATAAAAAGCAGGTGGATAAATATTAGGTCTATGGAAAGAGTTGCCTTGATGGCGGCCATTTTCAAATCCACCATTTTGAATCAGACAAAAGTTTTAAACAAAACGCATAACATTGACACCTTATTAATAGCAAATTTTACCATAAATCCAACGATATAATAATTTTTGCTTCATCATTAACCAGCATTTGTTATCGCATAAACAAGTTGCTAATTTAAGGAAAAATGACCAAAGTGGAATTGTCATAATTGAACTTGGGTCTTTCTTCCAGAAAAATCCTCAATTAGTACAATCAATATGTAGTTCAGAAAAGAGTGCATGACTTGCACAAATGCTCTGCTCACAGTGAGCACACCTGACAAAGGCAATCGAGTTACACTTGACACATTTGTCGTTAATATTTCCGTCAAAGCAGTAGTCGTAAGGAGCGATCCATTTAATTTTGTGCTGGTTAATGATAAAGCAAAAATGGTTATACCGTTGGAGTTATGGTAAAAGTTGCTATTAATAAGGTGTCACTGTTATCCGATTTGTTTAAAACTATTGTCTGATTCAAAATGGCGGATTTTAACATGGCCGCCATCAAGGCAACTCTTACGATAGACCTAATATTTATCCACCTGCTTTTTATTTAATTATTATCATTAACATAAAATTTACAAGGTGGGGTAAAGGTCTAATACATATGCTGCAACAATATTTAATTTCCCTGTAACTTTTTACCAATTGCGCGTAAATCAAAATTAACGCCACCATTGTTCTTCTGATTAAATTTGCGCCTTAAATCATGTATCACATGACCCTATTCCTATTTTAAAAACTTAACCTTAATTCAAAATGGCGGATTTCAAGATGGCCGTCGTCAAGGATACCCTTACTATATGACTTCCACCTAGTCCTAATATGTACCCATATATTTTTTATTCACCTTTTGTTGTTACAAGAGGTCTTACAGAATTTTTACCTCCAACTGTATGAAGACTATTCTGTACTTCCATGTGATGTTCTGGTAGCTATATCTCCTAAACCCCTGGAGCTTCGCACCTATAACTTCACTGAAATACTGACCACATTTAGAACTACTTTCTCATATGTGTCTCAGTCAGCAACTCGATTCACCCAAACGTAAGGTTTACTTGTGAGCATTTTTCGTTACTTGTTTCCACACATGTGAATCACCCTGCTCCATCTATTGTGCTCTACCGACACTCCAGATGTCTTTCTAGAGCATCTGATTACAAATTCGCTACACTTAATACTCAGAACTTCACTGTTGGCCATCATCCGTACCTGGCGATTATGCAACCACACACAACGAGCATGAAGGTGTCCACCATTTTGTATTTGTTCCAGATATCGACTTAATACAAACGAATTATTGTTACCTGGTAGAAACCCCATCAATTCATATCCATTTAGACCAACTTTCATTTAGCAGATTATTCGGGACTCCTTACGTTCCTTTGGAGATTCCCTTGCGCGTGCATGGTAGGATTGTGAAACATGCAAAATTCAATACAGCAGGTATGACTTCTTCAGTGAATTTTTTACCCGCCCTCTTTACGTTGGATAGTTTCCGAACGATTGGCGTCCGAAAGTCATTTTCCCACGCTTTCGGCACCTTGTAGATCTGAAACTATGTCCGATAGCCGAAAGTTCAAGAGAACTTGTTTTCTTGTCTCAGTGGCAGGATTCACCCCCCAAGAGCTGTAACACTTATTTTGCAACACCCGATATATATATATATATATATATATATATATATATATATATATATATATATATATATACACAACTGAAGTGGAAGTGGAAGTTCCCGTATGCTTACGCCCCGTATGAAATTTGGTAGGTAAGTAGCCTATTGACCAGGGAATAGAATGAAATTTGGTGGGTAAGTAGCCTATTGCTACGCTTACGCCGGGAACTTAAAATAAATTCCGTGTTACATCCAAGTCGTAGAAAATAGCCACCCCACACTATGGCCCTTGTTGTTGACCTTGCGTAAACATGGCCGTGACAACCCACATTAATTTTTCATAATTGAATGAGTAGAACACATTCCGAAGACCTCAACTTTCCGACATTGGTTGAGAAAATGAATACTTCCAGGAATATATTCCAGATTTGAGAACACATCACACAATGAGAAAATTTTGTTAGATGCTCTCTTTAGCGATCAATGATTCAACCCTATCCTCACTTTATCCAATCTAAAATTAACTCTTTTCTTCTACGTCATAGGATGCGGACATTTTGTTACATGCTTTCTTTAACTAACAATACTTCGATCATATATTCAAAATCTTCCAACCTTAATTTAACTCTTTTCTCTGGCGTCATACAATAAGGAAATTTTGTTACATGCTCTCTTTAATTTACCATAATTCGGTCGTGTTCTCAAATCTTCCAACCTTAATTTAACTCTTTTTCTCTGACGTCCTACAATAAGGACAGTTTGTTACATGCTCTCTTTAACTTACAATACTTCGGTCGTATCCTCAAATCTTCTAACCTTAATTTAACTCTTTTTCCCTGGCGTCATACAATAAGGACACTTTGTTACATGCTCTCTTTATCTTACAATACTTCGGTCGTGTCCTCAAATCTTCTAAGCTTAATTTAACTCATTTCTATTACACAATTATGAATTTTGCACAGAAGTTGGGTGGATAGTAGTGTTGCCACGAGACGAGACGAGACGAGACTTCAGGCTGTCTCGTCTCGTCTCGTGCAAAGGATGTCTCGTCTCGTGTCTCGTCTCGAAAAATGTGCTCGTCCCGTCTCGTGTCTCGTCTCGAGAGGTTCTGTCCCGTCTCGTCTCGTCTCGTTTGTCTCGTTTTGTCTCGTCTTGTCTCGTAAAAATATAGCAGCATACCATGGGAACGAAAGGAAAATGTAGCAGGCTGCACCATGCTAATCAAGATACAACTAACAAGGGAAGAGAGGGAGATTATATATCGAAGTGGAAGATGGTTTATATACCAATCGAAAGCACTAATGACGCCTATTACAAAACTGTAATAAAAATTTTCCGAATGCATATACTGTGCGAGTTATATGAATATACAGGGTGTCCAGAAAATCCATTTCCACCCCTTGAAATCGCAAACGATGAGACAGATGCCAAGACTGGAAAACACGTTTTTGATCATTATAAAAGTACAATGTATCAAAGCAAACATTGTTGTCCCAGGGCCACCCGCAGAGTACCAGGCGGAATCCAACTCAAAAATTACAAAAGGTAAGGGGGTCAAGTAGTAAGAACACGGAACAAGTCTCGATCCTCTAAAATTACCCTGTGTAAAATGGCGGCCGGTCAAAATGTACGTCTTCATTTCGATTTTCTGAGCACGTTCACTTTCCATTTTGCAATCGGCACTTGTTTTCATTCTGAGACATTTATACGTATTTACTCTTCCTGGTGCAAGGAATTCTTTCGTTTGAATCATTTTATAATTGATAAACCAGATAACGAGCATAAGTACCACTGTTTTGCAGTCATAAACATAAATAAGTAGAGGTAAGAGTCTTTACTTCTGATGGCTTCAACCTCTACTTATTTATGTTCGTGGAAGTACATTATATGTTAGCTAGTCAGATCTATACACAAAGATGTCAAATGTTGTCCTTTCTTTTCTTTATGTCTTAATTTGCTTTTATTTTATTATTTTTTTTATTTAGATATTATTGGGCTCAAAGAGCAGAATCTCACAGTAGGGGCATTTCCTTTCTTTCCGTTGAGTACAAGAATTAAAGTGAAAATAAACTAAAACCCGGTTACAGAAAGAACAACTAAAACGCAAGATGTTTGCACAGTATTATCGTAGAGCGTCCATACTTGTTCTATCTGCTTTCATTTAATAACAGCTTTAAACGATGTGCTACTTGACCTCCCTTGCCATTTGAACAATTTGAACATGACCCCGCCTGGTACATTGTGGAGGACAGTGAGACAAATATTTTTACTTCCAATCATTGTCCTTTTGAAATGATGACACACATGTTTTCCTGTTTTGACATCTGCCTCACCGTTTTAGGATTTTTTTGAGGATGGCCATCGACTTTACAATGACGTTTTTGCTGACAGTTTGACCGGCCTCCATTTTGCACAAGGTAATTTTAGAGTATTGAGACCTGTTCCGTCTTCTTTCATTTCCCAAGAAGTTTCGAACGATATGCTACTTGACCCCCTTACCTTTTGTAATTTTTTAGTTGGACCCCGCCCAGTACACTGCGGGTGGCCTTGTGACAAGAATTTTTGCTTTGATACATTGTACTTTTAAAATGATCAAACACATGTTTTCCAGTTTTCGCATCTGTCTTATCGTTTGCGATTTCAAGGGGTGGTAACGGATTATCTGGACACTCTATATATCCATATAACTCGCATAGTATATGCATTCGGAAAATTTTTATTACAGTTTTGTAATAGGCGTCATTAATGCTTTCGATTGGTATATAAACCATCTTCCACTTCGATATATAATCTCCCTCTCTTCCCTTGTAAGTTACAAGTATTACCCAGAACACACAAGACAAGAAATGTCACGGTAGCTACACCGTGAAGCCTTCACCTCTGGTGTATGTGGTAGTCGGTTCGATCTCGGTTAGTGCCATGTGAGCTTTGTGGTGGACAAACATTGAATGTGTGTGGGGACCGCGGTGGCTCAGTGGTAGAGCGTTCACCTCTGGTGCTTGGGGTCTCGGGTTCGATCCCAGCCCCACCAAGTGAACTTTGTAGTGGACAAACACCGTGTGCGTGGGTTTTCTCGGGGTTCTCCCGTTTCCTCCCACTTGATTCATTCCACCATTTCATTCATTACTCATCATCACTGTCTCCTTTAGCCTAACCGGCATAACCGTGGGACGTAAAACTCAAAGATTTCATTTCATTTCATTTCATTTTTCGAATGTGTGTGTTTTCTCGAAGTTGTCTAGTATCCTACCACTTTCTTCATTCCACTAATTTTCCCATCATCATCCATTCGGCCAAAGTTGCCTAAAGGTCTTAAAAATAAATTCAAATAAGCTCACAAGGCAAGGACAAACAGTTTACAAGATATATATATACAGAGAGAGAGAGATGGAAAGATATATAGATAAATTGAGAGATAGATATATGTGTACACTTTGATTTCCTATATTCCAGCCTTTAGGTTTCACAGTGTTAACCCATAAAAATCCAAAAACTACTTTCCATTTTAGCATATTTAGATTTGTTGCAATTATTTTTTTTTAAAAAAAAAGCTCGGAACCAAATAATTTTACTGAGTTATGGAAAGTATTTGATTGAAATTTTATATGTTACTGCACACTAAGCTCTCAGTAATGGGAGCTGAACGACACATCGGAAAAAAGAATGCTTGGGGCCAGTCTTCACCTCCATGGTTCAAATCTGTTCCCATAACCGCGGGGTGTGTGCTACTATGTGGTGCTTGCCCCGTTTGTGTAACAAACTCATGACAGTACACCCAGATTAACTAATGGCTTAAAAAAAAAAGTTGATTTTTGGGTGGCCATTTTGGATTAAAGTTTCTTATATTGTCGGGATCTATTCGCAATCATACAACGTACATCTTCATACCAAGCCGAGCGGTCTGCGGCGATAGACCATCGGCTTGAAGGCCCCGGGTTGAGTCTCGGAAGGGTCATGTGTATGGATTTTAACAACATTTGTTTTTTTCGTACTGTGTCATGGGGGGAAATCGTACGGGATAAAATGATTTCAGTCTGAAAAAAATGGAGAGAATATCCTCCCCAGGATACTTTCATGGGAGTAAGGAATTAGTAAAAATATAGGATATACATTTTATAGCAGGTTTAAAAATATGGTTTGGGTATCCTATTTCTTTTCTGTTAATTATGCTCTTCAATGTTCGAATTTTGATCATTCTCATGATATTTTCTGCTTTCAACGGAGTTCCATGAATATTATACCAAATGTTCTTTACACTTATCAAGTTCGAGAGGTTTTATGCGCCTGTAAGAAACAATTTCTGAAGATAATTCAGGTCCTAATGAATATTATTCACTAGGAAAGGGAAGTATTCATCTCCTCTCAACATGGAAGCAGAGGGCAATTTCGCACTCTGGTCAGATCAAATATTTCCGCGTAACAAAACGAAGGTCCCCCTGTAAAACTTCTTTACCTAAAGTGTTATTGTTAGTATCATAAATTTGCTGAAAGCAAACAATTTGAAGGGTTCGTCGATAATATCTTTGCTTCCTTTGTCGTCCGCCCGCCTTCCAAACGAAGAAGTGAATTTTACAACATGACTGCTGTATAATAAGCGAGCGATTGGTAAAATGGCAAAGTGTGTTTTTATGTGTGTGTGTGTGAGAGAGAGAGAGAGAGAGAGAGGGAGGGAGAGAGAGAGAGAGAGAGAGAGAGAGAGAGAGAGAAGACAAAATTTTAGTTGCAAGATGACATACTTCAATTGCCGTTTTCGGTTCATATAGCAAAAAGAATACCGCCACCAGAGAATAAAGACAAGTGTAGACCTTACCCAGTTTTCAAATTGAATAGATGGTGGTGGTAGTTCGGTTTCTTGACCTTGTAAAAATCTTCCCTGTCTTTGATTTTGTTTGTCATCATTCCAGCCAGAAATTAAAAAAAAAAAAATGAGAATTCCTCAGTTTACAGCAAGGGGAATTGGGGACAAGACATTAAGGATGATATTCCTGGAAGCTCATGTATCACGATTGTTTCATTCAATAGGAAGAGGACACTTTTCCATGAAGGCTTTTCAACATGTTTTCTCACAAAGGGGATTTTCCTTTTGCAATCTATATGACCACTGGCAATTTCAATCTTGGCCATTCCCGCCAGCGTTTTCATTTTCGAGTCACGAGACGAGACGAGACATTTCAGGAGACGGGACAAGTATTCTGTCTCGTCTCGTGTCTCGTCTAAGAAGGTTCTGTCCCGTCTCGTGTCTCGTCTCGTTTACGAGACGAGACGAGACGAGCCACGAGAAATGTCTCGTCTCGTGGCAACACTAGTGGACAGTACAATATTCCATCATTACTTTTATGTATTTCTATAAATTTATAGCCTATGTTTTAAAAGTTAGGTCTCTTGTTTGATTTCAAAGATCACTAGCAGTCTTTTCATATGCAACCGGAGTTAATTTTGAGTAAAGCGGGATTATCTGGTAGATAAGGGCAGAAGTTCGAGCAAAGTTTCAGATTTTCACGACTTTTCATAATATTTGCAAATAAAATAAAATAAAATAAAATAAAATAAAATAAAATAAGAAAATTATTTATATTCCGATTTTTTATTTATTTATGAGTAAAAAGAGTTTGCATGCGGAATGCTTTCATATACAATGACTTCATTTACATGAAAATTGAAGAATGTATATATTGATTACATATGAGAGCGCTCTACATGCTTTTCGTTTTAGTTATACATAAATGGATTTTTTTAAAGTATTTTTTTTCGAAACAACTATTTTTTGTTTTAATATTTTTTGTTTAGTACGATTTGTTTTAGTTTGTTTATTCTTTAGAAGAAAGTCTGTTTTTAAAAATATTTTTTTATTTTAAATTTATTTTTAACATAAACATGCCGTGGTAAACCAAACTCGAAAGGTTCCAGTATGTAAAGCTGTGGAACACAGCCTCTGTTACTGAGCCGAGCCTGTCTCTGCCCGAGCTCGGCCACCAAAATAGTGATATTTATTCTTTAGATGATAAGGTACTTCCCCATCAAATATTAAAATATAGAGATGCAATTATTATTGTAAAATGTCCATATCTTCGAGTCTCTGAGGGGTAGAGACATGAAATTTGCTAAATAAATTTCCCATTTAAAATAATTACACGCATGTTTCTTTTTTTATTCCCCTACAAGGAAGAGGAAAAAGTTAGGTAAAAAGGGTAGGAGTTGCAATTTTGGCCATATCTCGAAATTGCTGAAGGTTAGAGACATGAAATTTGGTATTTAGGCTTTTAATTAGAATAATTAAAAAACGTATTTAAGCATTTCTTTTTATGTTTCCCTTAGAAGAGAAGAAAAAAGAAAGATTTGTAATTGTTATAAGAGAATGACCCTATCTTGAAATCCTTTGAGGTTACAGAAATGAAAATTAGTATTAGGTTTTTAATTTTAAGGGCGTGTTCCAGCATTTAGGGTCAGAGTTGCAATTGTTATTATAAGGTGGTCATGTCTCGAAATCCATTAAGATTAGAACAGTGTCCAGAATAGCTGTTCAACAAAAATTTTGCAGCACTGGGGCGCACCACACAGTATCATATGTGGAAGACAAAAATCGGTTTATTGTTAAAACGAAGTTAAACCAAATAAATTATCCACCACAGGCTGGCACTGACAGTGAATACGAATATCAGTTTGCACCACCGACATTTAATCTGTAGTCAATCTTGCATGAATTGGTGCTTCAAACTAATCACGCTGCGCCAGAACGGTCGGCTGCGGAACTATCCTGAGCGGCACTCCGAAACCTGTTGGACTATGCTTAAGCATTGCAGAAGACATTGTTTCAATACATCATCGCTTGCCATGTTTGAACACTTACTCGCTGTAAACACTGAATTGGGGATGTAGATCAAACGAAAGGACAAGTCTCCTGCATGAGTTGACACTTAAAACAAGAATAAACATGATTGAATATCATTAATATAGTAAGCAGCAAAAGCACGGAGTACTTACGGACTTTTTTTTTTTTTTTTTTGTCAAGTGTGCGTTTCGACTTTCCTCGCCTTCTGCTGATAACGGCATTCTTCACCATTGCTGCTGTGGATGTGATAAGACAGTGTTACAACTGGAGGAAAGAAACGAGCTTGAGAGCCTTGACTAGACTAACCATTCATCCTACTTTATTTTACTTCACAACAACAAATTTTCAGTTGAATTTATGGACAAAGCACCTCCTAGAGTATGACGTCATTACTTAATACTTTGACCCCCTTCTGATCAAAAACACAAAACATGATTTGTTGTGTGTAATGGTATACTAAAGGACTAATTATTCTCAAAATTTCAGATTTTTTCATCCAGGGTCATTGGAAATATTGGACAGTGAAACATGCCAAATTGGCATAATTCCCCAACTTTACGATTTTTTCAGGCCTTTGGGATCAACTACAAGTCTGTAAATTTTTGTGTATTAACTTATGACCCAAGGCTACATGCACACACAAATTCAGACTTCTACGTCAGTTGTTTCATCTTCCCAATATGACTACAATGTCCAAAAATGTTGCTACTGTAGACTCTGATTTCACCCCCTTCAAGTGGTTTTAGCCAAAAATGTTAAGAGATCAAAGTTTTAGCTCTGCACGAGTTGGAGACGTCCAGCAATTTTCAATTTGGTATGACAAATACATTCTGAGATATGCAAAACAACGTAAACGCCTAAAATCGAAAAAAACGCAAAATGGTGGCAGGCGCTCTGTCGCCATGGGATGTTGTAAAACACAATTAATTGTGGTTTTGAAGTACCCTGATACAGGATAAACATTCATGAAAAATTAGATTTTTTGGAGATGGTCGAGCGGTACATGCTTGATCACTTAGAGTGGATTGACTCTCTTTCTTTTTCTTTTTCTTTTTCTTTTTGGTTGCATCTAAAAATTATTAGAATGTCTCAAGAATTTCTGGTCACAAGAGGAGCACAAAACGGGTGATAAAGCTACATTTACTTCTGTAAACCATATTTATCCTCTATATTAATCTCGTTGTTAACGCGAACGCATTTGGTGCACGTAGTCTGGGGATCAAATCCCGATAAGAGAGCACAAAATTTTAATTTCACAATCATTCACTTTCATTGATCAACCAATTTCTTTAGCCTAAAGGGCATAAGGGCATAATTGTGGAGCGTTAAATTTTAAAAAGATAATAATTTCATTTATTTAATACATATTGTATTTACTATTGGAGTATATTGGAGTATTATTGCACAATAACTTGTGTACCTTTAAAAAACGTTGATAAATGCTCTTCATTATATTCGTACAACCACTTCATCGGTTTATAGTTTTTAGTTTTTGATACCTGGGTAGTGTTATTAATAATGATTTGAAGTGTGAACATGAAATAAAATCAAGGATAGCAATGACGAAAGAAGTCTTTTGGAGGAAGAAAAGACCATTTTGTGGGACCTTGAGAAGAAGATTCTAAAATGTTTCGTGTGAAGTATTGTGCTGTGTGTCGGAGACCTGGACATTACACAAAAACGATGAAAAACGACTGGAAGCTGTCGAAATGTGGGTGTGGAGAAGAATGGAAGGAATTAGGTGGGGCGAGCGGAAAATGAGTTAGTGGGTGTTAGAAACGGTGGGGAAGAAAAAACAATTTTTCTTATATTATTAAGATGAGGGACAGAAACTGGTTGGGACATTGGGTAAGAAGGAACTGTATCATGAGGGATGTACTAGAGAGTGTGATGGCAGGAAAGAGAGGGAGAGGGCGAGGGAGACTACAATTAATAGACGATATCAAAACAGAAAAATCGTACGTCAGAACGAAGAGGCTAGCGGAAAACCGTGCAGCATTCTATTTCTATTTCTATATTGTAAGTAGTGTTGTCACGAGACGAGACAGAACCCTTTTAGACGAGACAGACTACTTGTCCCGTCTCGAAAACGAGACGATACACAAGACGAGACGGGACGTTTTGTGAGATATCTCGTGTCGTGTCTCGAAAATGAAAACGCTGGCGGGAATGGCCAAGATTGAAATTGCCAGTGGTAATAGAGATTGCAAAAGGAAAATCCCCTTTGTGAGAAAACATGTTGAAAAGCCTTCATAGAAAAGTGTCCTCTGTCTATTGAATGAAACAATCGTGATACATGAGCTTCCAGGAATATCATCCTTAATGTCTTGTCCCCAATTCCCCTTGCTGTAAACTGAGGAATTCTCAATTTTTTTCATTTCTGGCTGGAATGATGACAAACAAAATCAAAGACAGGAAAGATTTTTACAAGGTCAAGAAAGCGAACTACCACCACCATCTATTCAATTTGAAAACTGGGTAAGGTCTACACTCATTACAGGCTGTAGTTGAAAGTTCTGGCTGAGATGGCGGAAGAGAACAGAACAGACTACACTTGTCTTTATTCTCTGGTGGCGGTATTCTTTTTGCTATATGAACCGAAAACGGCAATTGAAGTATGTCATCTTGCAACTAAAATTTTGTCTTCTCTCTCTCTCTCTCTCTCTCTCTCTCTCACACACACACACACACACATACACATAAAAACACACTTTTACCATTTTACCAATCGCTCGCTTATTATACAGCAGTCATGTAAAATTCACCTCTTCGTTTGGAAGGCGGGCGAAGGACAAAGAAAGCAAAGATACTATCGACGAACCCTTCAAATTGTTTGCTTTCAGCAAATTTATGTTACTAATAATAACACTTTAGGTGTAGAGGTTTTACAGGGAGACCTTCGGTTTGTTACGCGGAAATGTTTGATCTGACCAGAGTGCGAAATTGCCCTCTGCTTCCATGTTGAAAGGAGGGGAATACTTCCATTTCCTAGTGAATAATATTCATTAGGACCTGAATTATCTTTTCAGAAATGGTTTCTTGCAGAGTGTAAAGAACATTTGGTATAATATTCATGGAACTCCGTTGAAAGCAAAAATATCATGAGAATGATCAAAATTCGAACATTGAAGAACATAATTAACAGAAAAGAAATAGGATACCCAAACCATATTTTTAAACCTGCTATAAAATGTATACCCTATATTTTTACTAATTCCTTACTCCCATGAAAGTATCCTGGGGAGGATATTCTCTCCAATTTTTTCAGACTGAAATCCTTTTATCCCGTACGATTACCCCCCTGACACAATACGAAAAAACAAATGCTGTTAAAATCCATACACATGACCCTTCCGGGACTCAACTCGGGGTCTTCAAGCCGATGGTCTATCGCCGCAGACCGCTCGGCTTGGTATGAAGATGTACGTTGTATGATTACGAATAGATCACGACAATATAAGAAACCTAAATCCAAAATGGCCACCCAAAAATCAATTTTTTTAAGACCACTAGCTAATCTGGGTGTACTGTCATGAGTTTGTTACACAAACGGGGCAACCACCATATAGTAGCATACACCCCGCGATTATGGGAACAGATTTGAACCATGGAGGTGAAGACTGGCCCCAAGCATTCTTTCGTCCGATGTGTCGTTCAGCTCCCATTACTATGGCACTTTAAGTAGAGCTTACTGTGTAGTAACATATAAAATTTCAATCAAATACTTTCCATTATTAAATAAAATTATTTGGTTCCGAGCTTTTTTTAAAAAAGAAAATAATTGCAACAAATCTAAACATGCTAAAATGAAAAGTAGTTTTTGAATTGGTATGGGTTAATACTGTGAAACCTAAAGGCTGGAATATATGAAATCAATGTGTACACACATATCTACTGTATCTCTCTATTTATCTATATATCTTTCCATCTCTCTCTCTCTCTCTCTCTCTCTCTCTCTCTCTCTCTATATATATATATATATATATATATATATATATATATATATATATATATGCAAGTGGGCTGATAGTATACGGTAGTGTCGGGGATGTTGACACCTTTACATCGAACTTTGCTTGTCGTGTAAACATTATTTGACATTCGTGTCTTCATCTTCGACATACCTATGAGCAATTTACTGTAGATTCATGTATTGAAACTGGTGAAAAAAATTTCAATGTTTCAGAATGAAAAAAAAAAAAGCCAGGGTCGAGAAACCTCAGACAACTAACAGCAGAGATATATTATCATGTAAACTATTTGTCCTTGCCTTGTGAGCTTATTTGAATTTATTTTTAAGACCTTTAGGCAACTTTGGCCGAATGGATGATGATGGGAAAATTAGTGGAATGAAGAAAGTGGTAGGATACTAGACAACTTCGAGAAAACACACATTCGAAAAATGAAATGAAATGAAATGAAATCTTTGAGTTTTACGTCCTGCGATTATGTCGGTTAGGCTAAAGGAGACAGTGATGATGAGTAATGAATGAAATGGTGGAATGAAGAAAGTGGGAGGAAACGGGAGAACCCACGAGCACGGTGTTTGTCCACCACAAAGTTCACTTGGCGGGGGCTGGGATCGAACCCGAGACCCCAAGCACCAGAGGTGAACGCTCTACCACTGAGCCACCGCGGTCCCCATACACAATCAATGTTTGTCCACCACAAAACTCACATGACACTAACCGAGATCGAACCGACTACCACATACACCAGAGGTGAAGGCTTCACGGTGTAGCTACCGTGACTTTTCTTGTCTTGTGTTCTGGGTAATACTTGTAACTTAGTTGTATCTTGATTTGCGTGGTGCAGCCTACTACATTTTACTTTCGTTCCCATGGTATGCTGCTATATTTTTACGAGACAAGAAGAGACAAAACGAGACGAGACGAGACGGGACAGAACCTCTCGAGACGGGACACGAGACGGGACGAACACTTTTTTTCGAGACGAGACACAAGACGAGACATGCTTTGCACGAGACTAGACGAGACAGCCTGAAGTCTCGTCTCGTCTCGTCTCGTTGCAACACTAATTGTAAGGATCCCGACCTTTCAGTGAGTATTAGTTGTTCGAGCACACGTCATAACTATAAACATGTGCTATTGTTTATCAACACGATTACAAACCTACGAGAGAAGAAAGAAACAGAAAGACGAATCCGGCCCGGAAGAAACCGAAGATGGACGAACCACCCAGAAGTCACTCATAAAAGAGGACCAGGAGAGGATCAAACTATCAGTTTACGACAATTCAACTAGCCAACAACACCTGCTCTGACGTCTCATTGGACAAGGTAGTACCCTGAACCTACCTTGTCTCTGATAACTGCATTTTACGAAGGAGGCTCCTTACAAACCGTCTGATAGTCGCTACGGACTAAGGATATTTCTTATATTAATAACACACCAATAATTAAGGCTGCCTTGAGCAACGGATTCTCGTACATATCTAAATTAAAACTTCTTCATTCAAAGCCACTTTACATGCGCTAAGGACTTACTTGCAAACATTTTATTTTGTATTTTACAAATAAATTTTGTAAACTTTTCTATAGAGAATTATTTTTATAATAAAATTTGTAAAGGATTTGAATCCCGGACTATTATCTACTTTATGAAAATATGGGTATGTTAATAATATGTGTATAATACTTCTTTGTTAGAAAGGAAAACTTGATAGTGTCTGTTGAGAAATTACTTTGATAAAATCATTGTGCCGAACAGAAGTTATAAGAAATCATGTACAGTATTACTTTTTTTTTAAAAAAAAATACATAATTTAAGATATCAATCTGATATACTTTCAGTACAAAAAAACACATAATTTTCTCCTTTTTGAGAAAGTTGGTCACAGTCCTCGCTCAATAATTCCCTTTCATTTTCATTTTCTTAAATATTTTTTTTTTTAAAAAAAAGAAGAAAACACAAATAAGTAATTTTTGTTTCACCTAACTACTTCAGCATAAAACAACAACAAAAAAATCATTATTGGACTTTTCTCATGTAAACATATAGATAACATTTCGTGTGCAAACACTAACAAGTGAAAAATATACAGTATTTAAAACGATATCTTCATATAAAAAGGTTTCGCTTGCTGTTATGGTTGAGGAGATCGCTCTTTCAGCATTTTGCAGATGAAATACGAAGGGCAGTCAAAAAGTTCTCGGAATTTTGTTATAGTTCTCTATTATCATAATATAAGTACACTTTACCTAATCATCTTCAAAGCTGGCACCTTCGGAACACACACACACACACTTGTTTCACCGCTACTGCGATTGGTTGAAGCACCGACGAACGCCCTCTTTTGGGTATCTTCCGAAGTTCAGTCATCGTGTTAGTTTTGAGCTCTTCAACGATGACAAAACGGAAAAGGTCCATTTTTAGCTTTGGAAAGAGCCAAACATCCGATGATGCTAAATTGTTTTTAAAGCTATCAAACTCTCTGGATCAGATTTTTCCCCAATTTGCACATGAACTTGATGTTTGCGCGATGCTCGATCTGTAAAATCACGTCAGCTGATCACTACATATTCATCCGTTCAGCTACACTATTCGTACACTTCGCGTGTTAAGACGTGTTCATACTTGTCAAATTATTAGGAAAAATTAGGCAACCTAAGAACTGTATTGCACAAGATTCATTATGGTTGTGTCATAAATCGTCGGTCCAATGCCAAAACCTTGAATTTGCTGAATTTGGGTAAACTCACGAATGTGGCACATTCCTCGTTTTGCCGTTACATTACCTTGTGTTGAAGCTCATTAGCATTTTAGAATTTCACTATAACTCAGGATTGAGCGATCTTTTGCATACAAGAATCATGCATTTAAATCTATCTGCCCAAAATAATACAAAACTGCACTTAGGTGAAACTGTCAAAACTTGCACATTCGTGGTTTTGGCATTGGACCGACAAAATGCCAAAATTAGAACAACATTCCGGGAACCTTTTGGCTGCCCCTCGTAAATAAGTTAATTGAAGCTCGTTTCACGTTGTGAAACTACGTAAGGTTCGTAATCGAAACCGGAGATGGTGCATCTATCACTTCTGGTATAAAATCGAAGATGATACCTGTTCATGATACGCCGTTTCTGTATAACAATTAGTAGTGTCACGTCTGTACCACGTAAAGAAGTTTGGTTTTTGGAGTCTTGATATGTTCGCAAATAATACAAACCGGAAGTGGGTAGGAATCTACTACAACTTCCGATTTTAGTAGAGAAATTAGAGTAGATATGGAATATATTCTTGAAACACTTAATCTTGGGATACGGTGACTTAGTGGTAGAGTGCTTACCTCTGATGCTTGGAGTCCCAAGTTTGATCCCGGCCAAGTAAGTTTTTGGTGGACACTAATGTGTCCATGTGTTTTCTCGGAGTAAACTCATTTCCCTCACATACTAATTCCACCAATTATTCCATCATCATTCATTTTTCCTAATTACCGTCTCCCTTAGCCTAAAGGAGATAAGCGTGGTACGTTAAACTGAAAGATTTCATTTCATTTTTGAGCCACTTGATTGATTACAGAAAACACCTTCTCGCTGTCTGCAATATTATCGTTTTTTACTCTATAGTGATGAACGTTAAAACCGGAACCGGTTTGTGTCTTCCGTTTCTATCTTGCATAGAGGGTTAAAAGAGAAAAGATTGTGCCTATTATTAGAATGTCAAATTGGTTCCAAAAATATGCTTTTTGCTATCTCTTCTCGTTTTTGCTCTTTTTTTTATAAATCAATATTGAAACCGGAAGTTGTATTAGATTTCTGTCGTTTCTGGTTACCATTGACAGTTAAGGATGGACATGACTTTGTATTCTTTCGATGCTTAATCAGTTGCAGGAAACAATTTCTTCGTTACATATTACCATTTTTGGTCTATAGTGATCAAGCCTAAAACCGGAAATTACTAATTTCTACCACTTCCTGTTCTAATATAACCTACCAATGAATTCGATCCCTAATTTTTGGCTATCTGTATCCTGACCAAAATTCATGGTGATCCACAGTAGCGTATTTACGTGGGTGGCTATCGGCTCAAGCTCTTCCCCCCGAAATAAATTTGTTATATGAACAACTTCATTAAAATTTGTCGGCACCCAAAAGGAAAAATATAAGTGCTTATTCACGTGCTATGCATAGCCCCCCCCCCCCGAAATAAAATCCTAAATACGCCACTGGTGATCCATCAAATAGTTCTTGAGAAATATGCTCCTAACTATCTCTTACCGTGTTTGATCTAGTGAACCGGAAGTAGTCGTAAATTTCTACCACTTCCGGTCGCGCCCGAGGAATAAAGTCTGAGGGATAATGTATTCTTTGGAGGCTTATTCAACTGCAGGAATTTACTCCTTACTATCTCTTGCCGTTTTTGCTCCATGGAAATTCATAGTAAAACCGGAAGTAATAGTACATTTGTACCACTTCCTGTTTTAGCAGAACGATGTGGGTGAAGACATTGTCTTTTCTTGAGACGTTGAATCGATTTGAAACAATCCCTTGACACCATCTTTTACTGATTTCTCTTTTTATGGACATAAACATTAAAACCGGAAGTAGTTAGTTTCTAACACTCCCAGTTTAAATATAAGATTAATAGATGAGATGAAATATATATTCTTAGGATGCTGTCGTATCTCGCTATCTTACTGTTTCTGCTTTATGGCGATGAACGTTAGTTAATTTCTATTAACGTTCGTCTGACTAGAGTGTTAAGGAAGAAAAGGATGGTGGCTCAGTGCTAGATTGTTTACCTCTGGTGCATGGAATCCCTGGTTCGATCCCAGTTTGCGCCAAGTGGGTTTTGTGGTGGACAAACACCGTGCACGTGGGTTTTCTCGGAGTTCTATCACTTTCTTCATTCCACCATTTCATTCATTTCTCATTGTCATCATCTCCTTTACTCTACATGGCATAACCGTGGGACGTAAAACTGAAATATTTCATTTCATTTCATTTTTGCTATGCTGCCGTGTTTACTCTGTTGCAATCAACGTTAGAACTGGAAGTTGTTCATTTATGCCAGTTCTGATTTCAATACGGGGTTAACAGAAAAAAAACTATCTATTTTAGAACGCTAGATGGATTACAGAAAACTGCTTATCTCTGGTAGAGAAATATTGAAACCGGAAATCGTAATGGATTCCTATCACTTCCAGTGTTAGTAAAAAGAGTTAAGGATGGTGATAAAATGTATTCTTGGAATGCTTAATCCATTGCAGAAAATTCTTTATATATATTCTATTCTATTCTTAATCTATTCTATCTATTCGAAATCCATGAACTTTTGAGCGTCTAATCCTGACCAAAATTGATGGTGATTCATCAAGTACTTGTTGAGATTTTCTTTCCTTGAACGGACACAGGGACAAAGTAAATACAGGATGTTTGAAAACAACATCAACAACGTTTTTGGAGGCGATTCCTGACACCAAGATAAGACAAAAAGTATCTATAGACCAACCTGGGTGCACAAATGCTTCCTTTCGGAGTTGGTGAGTACTTCAAATTATATGCCCTTATAATATATATATCTTTACTCTATCTTTAAAAATTGTAGCGCAAGTATACCTTAGGATTCTGAAACATGTATTTTTGGATAGCGCACATAATTAGTTCCTAAGTGAAGTCTTGAAATTAAATTCATTATATATATATATATATATATATATATATATATGTGTGTGTGTGTGTGTGTGTGTGTGTGTGTGTGTGTTTTCTGCAGCTTATAGCTCCGAAAGGAAGAATTTGTGCACCCAGGTTGGTCTATACTTTTTGTCTTATCTTGGTGTCAGGAACCATCTCCCAAACGTTGTCAGTGTTGTTTTAAAACACCTTGTATATAACGGAATTTTTGGTAAACAAAATTCTTTGAAAATTTTGGAACGAAAATAACTAAGCTAAGACCAACGTGCATGTTATGAATAAAAAAAAAGAAAGAAAGAAAAAGCTTCGTTTCAGAAAATTTTATCCGAAGGAACAAAGTTAAAATTTTAGGGCGCTCGAAAACAGTAATGATTTCAGGGATTGGACACACGGGAAGAATTTTCCCCGGAGCATATCGCCGAACGTGCTTGACATGAGTTACCCATACTTTCACAGTACTACTTTTCCTCTCGAGTATTGGAGAAAAGGCACGCTCACAGAAATTTTTGTTTGGGAGGGATTCAAGCCTTGGAGGCGGGTCAGCGACGCAACTTGGCTAGTTATCGCCTGAGGCTAGAACTCACCTTAACGCCTCCCCCCCCTAACCAACCAAACCAAACGCTCTTCCAAATATTCACTCAATTTTTTGCCCTTTCAATCCGGCGACCGGGGCATAAACCCCGT
This sequence comes from Thermobia domestica, assembly GCF_964235325.1. NCBI lineage: Eukaryota > Metazoa > Arthropoda > Insecta > Zygentoma > Lepismatidae > Thermobia > Thermobia domestica. Next base: position 128,329,137 of record NC_137467.1, read on the forward strand.
TTGCCCCACTCTAGTTACGTCACTCGGTGGGGGGTCAATACTACAAGCCATACGTCTATGTACTATAGAACGGGTGTTATTCTGCTCCCGAAAAGTCAATAATTGTAAAATACTTTCACCTATATTTTCACCAAAAAAAGTGATAGAATTTGATTCTTTTTATAAGAGAAAGTACAAAAATGAAATGAAATATCAGTTTAACGTCCCACGATTATGCCTTTTTGGCTAAAAGAGGATGACTAAAGCAAATGGATGATGATAAAAGAATTGGTAGATTGAGGATATGGGAGGAAAGGGGAGTATCCCAGGAAATTCCATAGGCACGATGTTGTCCACCACAAGCTTACTTCACCGGGGATCAAACCAGGGACCCACGCACCAGAGGTAAACGCTCTACCATTGAGCCACCGTCCCCCAATGAGAAAGAGTACAGATGAAGTGTAAGATCAAATTTTCATACTACATCAACCATTTCCCTGTTAAAAACGTAATAGTTTTATTGAAAAAGTGTACTAGTAGAGTTAAGAATTTTGGGGGAAACCGGACATGGTGGACCCCATGGGTATGGCCCTGATTGGAAGTCCCCCTGCCCGGGGCAAATCTTCTCAAATTATGACTACTGGTACAGTATTTGTAAATGGACGTGCAGTACACAAGGGTAACATGAAACTGCAATTTAAATTGCCTTAGCATCGGAGAGCGGTTACTCCAGACAAGGCCTCCGGTAGTGTGCCTGGAAGAAATATTGGAAACAACACTTCAATCCAACAATCAGATTAATTCTTATAATGTTGTGCATGTAGTCACTTCTCGTGCCTATATTAACTATATGGACGCTGGTGATCAATTATCATGTTAAGTGTATCATCAAAGTGAAATGATACAAACAGTGGCGGCGATTGGACGTTAAAAATGGAGGGGCAGGATATCTGAATATTTGTATATCAATGTTTGTTTTCCTGATTGTTTCTAACACTTTGTTTGACAAAAGGTTGTATAACTAATAGAATAATATCTTTTTCAGTTAAAATACCGTATATCGTATTTCATATTTTATTAAGTAAATTGCCAAGAGCAACACAAGTAGGTACTAGCCTTGCCTTTGTACTCTTAAACAACGAAGGTGCAAGAAGATTTCATTCCTTGCTCAGGAACATCTTAAAATTCTGTGTGGAAAATTGTGTGATCAGATTATTTAATAACAAATTGGCAAAACAAATAAATAGAAAAGATAATATTAATCAGTAATGTATAATGAGGCTTGTTTTGTAGAAGTTATATTGAAACTGGGGATTAATGAACAACATATTTTTAATTCCACACATGACATTAAATTATGTTATTACTCTTAGAAACTGAAAGTAAAGCATATGCTACGACATTTAAAGAAATACGCAATTGCAATATTAATTGCTTTGCATTGCAATTAAAACGCAATTCCTGTAGCTTTCTTAACTCCACAGAAACACAATTAACCAATACGGTACTCACGCAACGGCAAATATTACTATACATGGTACCATGGAACCAGTAATACATACAAAATCTTTACATTTCCAAATGAAACTATATACATTAAGGGGTCATTTCAAAAAAGTGGGGGTCAACTGCCCCCTCTTGCTACCCTAATCGCCTTTCCTGGATACAAAGATTATACGGGCCGAGGACTGTTCCTGTATAAAACTTCATAGAAATACTGTATGTTAGGCCATTTTGGCGTGATGTTGGAACACAAAGTTACACTTGATTTTATTTATAAAGGTATTCCTATGTATGGCATTTACATATTAGGTCAGTTGTTTCCTTTTGTGATTATCTGTTGAAGGAAAGAGGAAGGGAAAGAGTACGATTTCCAGTCGCGTTCTGCCGCCTTGTGTAGTTCAACCTTAATATCTCTTTGTATAAGTTTGACCATTGATCTAGTTACCAGAACTTCCGCTAGAGAGAGCTAAAGTTGCTGTCACAATCAGCTGATGCACCAAAACGTAGAGGAGTGACGTCAGCAGCGAGAGTTTTGTTGTTGTGCGCATTGCCTCGCTGGAGGTTCTGGTAGTGGTTTGCAGGTTTTGCTTGTTCACACGTGGTGTTTGTGACACCCGTATCCAATACAAATTCAATCTGCTGGGGCAAGGCAAATACCAGCAAAGCAAGTGAAAGACGACAACCGCAGCTTTTATTTGGTGATTTTTGTTTTTTGAGAAAAAAAAAAAGCAGAAATTTTGATAGTGGTCTGGTAATCGTGATAGTGTTGTGATTTTTTTTCAGTGTGGGGGAGTGTCACGCATGTGAGTTGAAATCCTGTGTGTTATTTTTTAATACTTTTTTTTTTCTTTTTAGTGGCGGAAATAAGTCGTGATAGTGCATGTGGAAGTTGTTGTGATATTCCTCAATGGCTGTTAATTGGTGTCCAAAATCATCTTATTCAGTGACACCTGTACGTTTAGTTCTTGGACTTACAGCCCCTACTCATGCTGTTAAAACACATGCAATTGTATTGTTGCTTTTACTGCACTACGGACCGCAGTCAGCAGCTGCAGATTGTTACCAGGATGTCGAATATACAACTGCACTGTTAAATGTAACGTATCAGGACCCTGCCACTGGGAAATTGCACACTGAAGTGTCCGAGGTAGCTCATTACGGCGATGGGAAAGTCGGTCCTGCCCGTGGAGTGTTAGTGCATTTGCGTACCGCGTCTGGTGACCCGGATTATGGTTGCGAGTACCCGCTACATGTGAAAATTCCAGTGGATAAGCCGTGGATTGCATTGGTAAAGAGAGGCAATTGCAATTTTGATCAGAAAGTACAGAATGCGTACAGAAGCAATGCATCTGCAGTTATTGTGTACAATGACAGGGAGGCCGATACGTTGGAAAGAATGAAGCTGACAAAAGGAAGTGAGTATCATCTTTATTTTGTACTTTATCTATGTTGTGAAGTTGTAGATGTAAAAAGTACCATCACGATATTCTTTTATAATACAGTATTCATTGATTTGTTAAGGCCATGCTCGTAGCTAGGGCAGCAGTGTCATTTCTGATTGTTATCTTTTAGATTAAATATATATAAATGGCAATCTCAGGGAGGCAAAACTCCACTGAGCACCTATGAGTTAGGAGCAGCTCATAATCCAGTGACCATTTTTATCCCTCCCCCCCTTCCCCCTTGAAACTGGCAGTTCTTTCTTCATACATACATATGAATGTAGGATGGACTAAGGCAAAGACGTTTGAAGGATGGTCACCCTCTCGTAGTATTCTGGCTAGGGTTTAAGGCTGTTTGCTTAGCTCCCCACATTAAAAAAAAAAAAAAAAAAAAAAAAAAAAAAAAAAAAAAGTGAATAACAATCAAAAAATATCAAAAGTGTAGAAAGTGAACTAGGTAGAATCTGTAACACGCTATATAAATAAACCGCGAAGTTTTAAAGTGGTATATTAGTTAAAGTGGTAGCGCGTTGGCTTCGCATTCGCAAGGTCCTGGGTTCGAATCCCGCTGCCGACCATCCTGACTGGTTTTCCAGGGTTTCCCTCAGTCCTACCAGGCAAATGCCGGAATAGTACCTACTAAAGTAGGTCTTGGCCGATACCTTCGCAAATCCTCTCCATTGTTGTTTTTGGATATCCAGTGTAAAATGGCCTCTGACCTGTATCTGGTGATTGTTAAATAAACACATAACTAATTGTTTTCAAAATGTTCATTATAGACCGGACATTTGGAGTTCGCTGTTAATCACATCATAATTTTGAGCACTGATTTTTTATTTTTAGTTTAGCGCCCCTTTCAGCAGCGAGACTATATGAGACGTGAGCCTACAGCTTAACGTGGAATCCGAACCGTATGAGCTCCCGTCGGGAACTGAACCCGGGTCTCACACGCATAAGACGCTGCGCTAATCGCTTAGCAGCGAGAGAGCTTGCCACCGGAATTTCTACACAATGTAAAATGGGTCTGAGTCAATTTTACATAGTAAATAATTAAATACGGGAATGAATTTTTGGGGGTCTGTAAGGACTTGTATGACAGAAACCATCTTAACTTTCTGTTGTTGGAAGTAAGATAAATTAGGAGATCCGAATGCGTAAATTCGAACCCGTGGCTTTCCGGTTGCTATGCGAAAGTGCTAACCTCTCATGTTCATAGTATAGCCTCTGTGTACATCATTTTTATAATCTTTTTTTACTAAAAAGCTTCTTTTTATAAGATAGCAAAAACTGTTGGTTATATTTTACAACAGTTTTGTCTTGAATAGTCACCATGCTCAAAAGATGGTTGAACTTCCATCGATCAAATCAATATTTACAACAAGCAGTGAGTAGATCGGAAATTAATCCTTCTTTTAACTATAGACTATTGCATTTTACTACTAGCAGCGTTCACCCCGCTTCGCTGCGGTCACCCCGGAACGCAATAAACTTTGTTACTTAGATAATTTTTACTTTTTCGCTTTCAAGTGATATGATAAAAACCATAGAAGATTGCAGTAAATCTTAACATTATATCGCCTGTCATTTATGTTAACCCGCCCCGCTTCGCTGCGGTCATCCCGGTGCTGGCATATTGTAAAAGTGTCTGTAAAAATAAGCAAATCAATTAAAAAATTTTAAACAGAAGATTCAAGCTATTTTCCGCTGTATATCGCCTGTCATTTATGTTAACCCGCCGAGTGACACGGTCATGCGGGTTGCATATAAATACGTTTATTTTTACCTATGATGAACTAATAATAAAGGATTTGTACGTTATGGACACCTGAATGGTCAATTATCTCAAGACACTGGTAATTAAAAATTAAAGTGATATGGTAAAAACCATCTAGGGTCCAAATCCTAATAACCCCCCAAAAATGAAAGAAATTGGTTCAGCCGTATTAGCGTGATGAGCGGACAAAAAATTGTACGTTCTCTTTTATATATATAGATGACCATTTATTGTGTTACGGTGTTTTAAGCTGTATTTCTTTCTTAACTTGCAGCGATATAGCCATTACAAGCTTTCAGGACTATATCTGTATGTTTGTTATACGTTATATCCTGTGTTGTGTTGTCATAGCAACGTCTGCGTTGGGACTCCATTACTGATCTAGTCACCATATTAGCAATGGTTTCAGTGTGTACAATTCAGTACCGCTTTCTGTCTTTGTACTGCATATTATTGATAAACACATATAGTCTTGAGAGCAAAAGTACTGTATATCGTGTTCTTTATATTGTTGGCTTAGAGCACTTGTATACCTCATGGGCAAGCAAGAAATCAATAGAATGGAATATGTTTGTTAGTCTGGATTAAGGTGTACATTTTACGATGTATAAAGTTTCACTTAGCAGAGTTTTCTTGGAGGAAAAGGTGTTGGCATTATAATTAGTATGAATATTACAACTTTCACGCTTTGAATATGTATACTCACGTTTCTAGATCGGTCTTCGCTTTTAGTAGCAACTGCAAAATATAACATCGGGACTACCATCAGTCCACATATTTACTAAAACTGTAAGATACGGCCCTACTGTTCTGATAGACATCATTGTACAATTTGTCTGTTCCAGCAGAGTGACCTAGATGAAGATACTTTCTACGAGAACCCTCTTTCGCATTCACTGGAAGGTATTGCAATTGTGACCAAAGTGTGCTTTGGAGGGAACAGTGGCGTAGCGAGAAACTCATTAAGAGGGAGGCTCACAGATACATGCACAGGGCCTGAAAAATCCCCGTCACTTGACGAGTGTAAATACGGGTCTGGCGCCTGTTTTTCAGAGTGGACCATTTATACCATATTTTAGAGCTCCTGGAAAGTAAGTTTTTTGAACGTGATTGTCTCATGACAAACTAGGACCTATTAAAAACAAATGTCGTAACATCAGGGTCACAAATGAAACATGCTGCATATGGCAGAATTATTTTCGGTGTCACAGTACTACGGCGGGGACTTAGACTGGGTCAGGTCCCCATGGCTTCGCTCAGTACCGTCATTTCAGATTTGGCTTGGGGGATAGCAAGACCCCTTGATATAAGTAAAGTTTCGCGTTTTTCACTGACTTACTAAACTATATTGATAAAATCTATATACATCTCAAACTGCAAATGCCCCTTCCTGCCCCCTAAATGACGCCCCTGGCTACGCTACTGAGAGGAAATAGTATATTCGGAACTTAATTTTCCAGAAGATGTGGAAACAGTGAAGTGCGTCTCTAATTTTAGCTACTCTGAAAGCAAGTGTCAAAATCTAAACGAATGCACGTAATAGTGTTTTATCCAGACATGTTAGAAGGGGAAAATATCACGCACCCCAGATAAGAAAATTATTTTGCAGATATGGGTGTAGCCAGGGGTAAAAGTGCGGGGAAACGCAGGGGTATATCGTCCCCCTACCTCTAAAAAATTTGTACGGCGTCGCCCCAGTTCCTAAAAAAGTTACAATGGGGAAAGATGGTGGGGGGACGGCGGGACGTCATGCCGCTACCTCTGTCCCCCTACTTTTTCAGTTCCACTTTTACCCCTTAGTATAGCATATGTAAGTGATCAATATTGTCTCCCATACAGCTTAAAATTCTTCTCTCCCAGACTGGATAAAGTATTGCGTAAAATCTACTTGTTGCACTCTTCAGCTATATGTAAATTGAACATATTTTTTTCATAAAAATAATTAAATAAAATGCTTTAAAGAATATCTTAACTTCGAAAACAATGTGGCCGTAGTGCGTACATCCAGAAAAAGAAAACTTTGCTTATTGTAAATATAATTACGTATTATGTAAGAACTTAGTGTGATTAAAGAAGAACGCATTCCCACTCTTATTATAGCTTGTTTTTTGTGTATATGCTGCCTTCCACTAATCATAATCAAGTCTACGTGTGTGGAGTTACAATGACATGGTTTGGCACATTTGCTTTATTCTCTTTTAAAGTAAATTCCTTCAATATTCCTTAGCAATCCTAAATAGTTTCACTGTCGCCTGACGTAAAATGCTGTTCGATTTTTCATCCAAGCTATTTAACTCAGCGTAGTGATCATTACGGCAACTTCAAAGCTTTTAAACAACGGTCCATACATAGGTTGTCTGTTATTGCAAGAATTAGATTCAATATGCTGATCACTGTTCGTTCAGTGATCAGTCACCTCGAGACCTCGTGTGCTGTAGTGACACCGACTTATCTCTATAGGCGGATCAGGAAAAGTATTAATTGGATTAATTTAAGTATCTAAGAGATAGATAGCAGTGTTTAAAGATATTTGTTGATTTTACGTCGTATTTTGGCATTTTGCAGAACTCAATATACAACATAATATAGCCTCAAAATGTGGTAACATACATTGAACGTCATCGAGGGGGGGGGGACTCAAGCACCCAAGCTCATATCTCTTCAGATCGTAAGAGCAGTTTTTCCGTAATATCTTGCAGAAAAGTAGGGGTTAAAACTTGGCAATCCCCTCTTTGCGTACGCCCTGTCTCAATGGAGCTTTGTGGGGCCGCAGTGGCTCACTGGTAGAGCGTTCACCTCTGGTACAGTCCGCAGCAAAAAAAAAAAAAAAAAAAAAAAAAAACTGCAACAAGAGCATGTAAGTTTATTATGAAACGACGGAATCTTTTGCTCTAAAATAAGTGTGCAGGGGAGGACACTTCTGGCGTAATTCGTGCCACTTAGACGTTATGTCGATTCCCTGCGCTGTTGGGCGTAGTTTCACAAACTTGCATGCTCATGTTGCAGGTTTTTTCCTGCGGACTGTACATGGGGTCCTTGGTTCAATCCCAACTCGCGCCAAGTGAGTTTGTGGTGGACCATGTGTGTGGGTTTTCTGGTGGTTCTTCAGTTTCCTCCCACTTCCTTCATTCTCACCATTTCATTCATTTCTCATCATCGTAGTCTTCTTGGGCCTATCCCGTGAGATGTAAGCCTTAAGATTTCATTTTGTTTCAATGGAACTTTTTAGTGCTTCTAAAATGCCATACCCTCAAATGGCCAATGTTTTCATCATTTTCGATGTTAAACAGTACGTACTTTACAAAGCAAATGTCATGATGAAGTTGCATACTGCTTCACGGAAAGAAAGGGAGCAACTACTGTAGTAGATGAAAATATTTCGTAAGTGTTAAAACGTTATGTTTGAAGTTTTAATATTTGTTCTTTATTTCTTTCATTCATTCAAAGCTTTTTAAAATTTGAAAGTATTGCTAAACGGATTCTATTTCAACTTTTTTTTTCTCGTTCGAAAGTTCTATGAACATGAGTGTAAAACAAGAATTTTAGAAATAATAATAATAAAAAAAAAAGATCAAAGGATTGCGATCTTTTCCAGTAATTAGTTTTTGGAACAGGGTCCACAAAATTTTTGAAGGTCCCTAAATCGAGTTTTCGTATTTTCTACGGAATAAGGACATCACACTGAGTTAAGTGATAGTTTGGAGTTTAGCTACATTATGTGTAGTTCTTATGTCATATAAGGCGTACAAGAAAATTTTTGATTCAAATATATTGGATCTTTTGATCCATTGACATTCGTAACCGACAGATTGCGACGATAAGACAAAATAATTGCAATGACATCTAAAGTAAACTTTGACCACGGTTGGAATAAGTATTTGACCACGAGATGAGAAGTACTTTTTTAAATTCAGGATGAGACCAGAATTTTCACGAACCTGTGGGCAACACTAGTTCACGCAAATCTTACATCTTCTCAAACTCTGTTTTACTGTTTCCTGATTCATAGTAAATAGAAACATACATTGATAAAGGGATTAATCGAATACAATGAAGAGTATTTATCAACGTTTCAAGTTACACAAGTCATTGTACAGTCACAAAAGAAAGTATTCTTCAGTTGACAAAATATATTTTGCTAATAACTCAACAACAAATTAACCTATCAGAATATCGATTTTGGCAAGTTATCAAGTTATAACTATTCTAAGGATAGCAAAAGAGAAGATCCAAATTAATTCATTTGTTCTTGAGTTGTTAGCAAATGAAAATTTATCAACTGTCAAAATACTTTCTCTCTCGTGTGTACATCACACTTCAATATCAAAAATGATTTAAATTTTGTTATATTCATTCTTCGTGGACCTGAGTGAAGTGAAAGGTTTATGATCATCTCTAGATGAAATTGAGAATGAAAGAAATTGAGGTATAAATTTTGTACAGTCCGCAGCAAAAAACCTGCAAAATGAGCATCTAAGTTAATTGTGAATCGACGAAGCCTTTTGCTCCAAAATGAGTGTGCAAGGAAGGACGCCGAGGTTTCTCCTGGCGTGATTCGTGCCATTTAGACGTTATGGTGATTCCCTGGGCTGTTAGGCGTAGTTTCACAATAAACTTACATACTCATGTTGCGGGTGTTTTTGCTGCGAACTGTAGATAGATTTACTAATGAGACGGAAAAAGCTTTTCCAGTATTGAGACGAGACCGGACATCTCTCTCGTGGGCGACACTGCTTGGATTATCTTCCAGTGAAAATGAAAGTGGGCAAAGGTGCCAATTTCTCTGTAAGTTTGGAGGAGGGGGATTCAGATGTGTGTTTGGTTGAAGACAAGAGTCTATGAAGGCATATATGAGGATTTAAAGAGAAATTGATTTTAAATTATGCCAAATATTGTATATTCATAAGAAATACATATAACAATAAAAATACATATTCATAAAGATACATGGGGGCTCACATGAGTATTGGGGGCTTGCCCCCGAGGATCGGCGCCCTTAAAAATGGATTATCTGGGAATAACTTTATGGTAGCAACGTCAAGGCCACTTCTGTTTGTATGTGAGGAACTTGTGTACTACTTTATCAGGATATAAAAACAATCTCTTACATAGTTTAATCCAGGGATGCAAATAACCACTCGCCCGGGGCGAGTGGTTCATCGGTGCGGGCGAGTATTTAATGTCATACCGAAGGTAAGTAAATGATTTCTTTGTGGGATGTGGGCTAGTAGGTTTTTTTTTTTTTTTTTTTCTGGGGCGAGTAAAATTTTGTTGTTTATTTGCATTCCTGGCTTTAATCCTAGAAAACATGTGGACTCATAGCTGTTTCGAGGTCATCATTCTGCGGTTGATAACAAAAGCAAGAAGCAATGTAGAGGCGACGACGGTATGTAGGTTGGATCGTCTGTTAAAAATGTGGAAATGGTTGTAATAATATGTTCATGGTGAGTACGGCACCTTTTCTCCGAGAAGAAAGAAAGAAAAAAAAAAGCACTTACAATGCTTACGAGTTGTTTTTCTTTCTTGATTTATTTCTTCGGCACTACAATGGTAGTCAAAAGAAGTTCACCTCCAACAGCCTTTAGTTGTACACCTGTAATGTTTAATTAAATCCCGGTGATTCTGTTGACCTTGAATTCTATTTTTATTTGCAAGATCTGTGGGTAATTGCGGAAGAATACCTTGTTTTGAACCATAGCTACTGTTCTTCGAATCTGTGGTCATTTTAGATTTCCACATCGGAGGGGCCTTTGAGTAGTACTGTCAGAGTGTGCCCCTACGTTCAGAACGATCGTAAATATGCCTTTGTTCAACCCCACTGAGATAATCACTGCTTCAACTGATGTATAAATGGCATTTGGAGGGAATATTTAAATGAACTTAAGTCGGTCGGTAAAGAGTCTACCTATCAACTGGGCGGCCTTGATTCTATTTCCGGTTCGAAACTTTTCTCCTAATTTCATTGTAATGCAGCAGAGGGTTTAGCGTAGCCTCTGTAAAATGGGTAAGGCTGATCGCACATTGACCGCAGGACAGGATAACCGAGGTTCAATATAGTGGGCAATACAACAAAGCTTTGTATCGCATATTCGCTCGACTGGGTGCTAGACAGACCTCTCTCAAGGTTGGGGTTGAGGTACACGGTCATTTCACTTCGAGTATGGCTATTTGAGAATGCATTTCCGATGCGTACCTCCCGCAGCGAACGCGACCTAGGTGACTACTCAATAAATTTACTTTCGTCGCCAGAGTTATAAATCATACTGTGAGCCAGTCAGGGTTTCCAAGTCTTTTTTTTTCTATGTAACCCTATTGTGTTACATTCGGAATTTTCTTTTCTTATACACGCACTTACTATATAATAGCAGAGTTCCAATACTCTGCGCAAAGCATCTTCCAAGTAGCTGTTTCTTGCTAAAATTCCTTTGCGTGGCAACACCTCTTTCCTTCTTTCCCTTCCTTTGGAAATCTTTTACTGATTCCGAAACCATAAGCGGTCTATTGATCCGAAATGCATCAAATACACTCGAGCTGGCGTATTCTGCTCGTTTTTATTGTTTTCGCGTTTGTAGCGAATTGTGATTAGCCATCCAGCGTATTCCAGCGTAATACATGGCCAGCGTATTCCAAGCGTACGTATGAGCCATGAAAACGCGTTGCGAACGCGTGAAATAGCCGTAGACTTAAGCGTCTTTCTGCATATCTCCTCCTTCCCTTCCTCTGCCTGATTGTCCTGCTTCTGCTCAATGTGCTGCTGACCTGACTACGACCGGATCGTGGTGTTGACTATATCAACTCCCATCTATCTCCATGTGATAGTAGAAAGTGTGCTAGCTTTTGAACTTCCTGTGGTCTGTCTCAATGGGGGCATACTTTACTTGCTGTTAAATGTTTTTGAATGTCACATTAAAGGTGTTTCCTCATACATGCATACATACATACATGTGTATGTCAAGGAGATTACGCAAATAGTCATTCAAATTTTAGATGATTGCGAAAATATGAGACATTGAAACCGAAGATTTAATTTTTTTAAAAAAAATGTAATTTATATAAAAAGAAATTTTAAGATTGCACTTCGATGGAACGAAGAAATGAAACCTTTCAGTTTAACATCCACGGTTATACCTGTTTAGCTAAAGGAGACTATGATAAGGCAAGTGAATGATGGAAGAATTGGAAGAACGGGAATGTAGTTGAAACAAAAGTACCGCGATAAAACCTACTTACACGATGTTATCCGCCACAGGAAGAAGTAACGGTAGAAACATTTTTAAAAGTATCCGGAAGAATTTGAGGATATACGTCACAGTACTCGACGTCTGCGAGATAATACGCGTCTGAATAATACGCTCGTGCCTCTAATGTTCCATGGCAACTGTATTCCATATACTAAGAATATCTATTAACCAGAAATAAGTAAGTAGAACATAGGAGTTATCTTGATTTTGTAAATCAGTACGATTTAGGTGAATTCATGAATTTCGAATATATATTATACTTAAAACTTTTAGACATGTGGGGAAATAATTGTGTAAGTAGCTAAACTGTTTATTTCCGCATGTATTTTCTTTTCTTTTCTTTTCTTTTTTTTTTCTTGCCTATGAGAATTTTCGCATTATTGTTTACTGTCTGTTATGTCTATGAGTTTTAAGAACAGTGTTCTAAAATTTGCTGTCCACTGTTACTGCACTTTTTTTTTTTTTTCTGTTAGTATACAAATTTGTAGGTGCAGGATTAGGGCACCTAAAAACCTTGTAAGTCGTTAACACTGGCCGATCCACAGGGAATACAGTGGGGGTGCCCCACCCCCAAAGGCCACTTTTTTATACATGTAAGCAGGGGTAAAAGTGCGGGAAGATCCTGTTCCCCCACTTCCACAAAATATATGTGGCGTCCACTCACTTTCTAGAAAAATTACAATAGGCAAAGAGAGGCACGGGGGACGACGTGGCGTCATGTATCCCACTACCTTTCGAGATCCACTTTTACCCCTGCATCTAAGTCTATATATAAAATATTGTAATACTTTACTCTGATTCGGTGTAAACTTCTTATTGATCTGCATGAGGTGATCGCCACTTCCAAACATCCGTTCCGAATCTGCTAGTGGTTGTTCGTGTCACTTTTGTGCAATAGATAAATCGATAATTTTGATGGAGGAAGTGTTACGTAAAGAAGATCCTGAACTGCTAATAGTGTATTTCACGAAGTAAACTATAATAGATGACTGTTTTGTTTGCCTACATTTTTCCAATTTTAAAATACAAATTTTAATGCCCTTTTTACTCACGGGAAAAATTGGTTTATGGAAAATATAGAAATTGACCTGTTAGAAGCAGAATTTTCTAAAACGATGGGATGCATTATCCAGTTATTTTTATTGAGAAGTTTATATACCGAGTTTCATCTTCCTAACTTTAGGAATCGAGCGATATTCTATTTTTGACATTTTATTTCCCGTCCTTCCCCCTGCTCTGCAAGATACGCATTTTAATGAAAGTAGCGTGACAAAAACTCGCGTCGACCTAAGTGCTGTGTTCGAAAATTCGTTTCAAAGTTTTCCGTTATTTTTCCGCGATGAGACAGAAAACGTTGATGTAAATGAGAAAAATGTATGAATTCCTTTTCTCCCTCTTAGAATTTTCGACAACTCTAGGACACTCTTCCGATTGTATTGAATGTGCAGTTTATACATACTGAGTTTCATGTTCCTGACTTGATGGATTCGTGAGGTACTCCATTTTTGAACTTTTGTCCTTCCCCTTTAGGATATGCATTTTAATACAAGTAGTGTAGTGAAAAACACAGTTCGAGGTAGGTGTTAACTATATTCAAAGGTTAAAGCCTGTGACAAACATCTTGGCATTTCAGCTAAACGAATAAAACGCAAGCTCTGACGCGATGTTGCCGAATGCTAAGGGGTGTGGTTATGGCTAAGCAGACGAACTACAGCGCGATCAGGTGGCAAAGGATAGACGTGGATGTGTACAAAATAAACATGGCAATACCGCTGGCCTCTCATTTGCTAGCAGCGTTTAAAGGGAAATTCGAGCGCCGCCTTCAAATGCCGAGATGTTGTATCACGCCGTTTAATTTCAAACGATACAACGGTTTTCCCATTACGGGACTATAAACAAGATTATTTTCATTTTTATTAAGGTATTCGAAAATGAAATCTTTGAGTTGAACGTCCTAGGATTATGCCCTTTAAGCTAAGGAAGACTATGGTTGAGGGAAGTGATTGATGATGGAAGGTTGGGCGGAATGAGAAATTGAGTTGAGTTGATTTTAGTTTAGCGTCCCTTTCAGCAGCGAGGCTATATGAGACGTGGACCTACTGATTAACGTGGAATCCGAACCACATGAGCTCCCGCCGGGAATCGAACCCGGGTCTCCCACGCCAAAGGCGCGTACGCTAACCACTTAGCCACGGAGGAGCTCTAGGAATGAGAAATTGAAATGAAAATATATATCAGGGCGCAAAATTTCCGGTCGCCATTGGCGACTAGAAATTTAGAGCTGGCGACCAGTGTTCAGTAGAAATGGTTTCTGCCTAAACTCTCAGGGCTGCGCAATTTCTGTTTCGCACGAAAATAATTGTCACTGGCTGAGAGAAAACAGGAATGTGAAGTCTTTGTATGTCAAAGCAAAAGTCAGGGGGACGGATGCTCTCGTAATTTGTACGTGAGAGATACAGGCGATCTGTCTGACTGAAATTTTGCGCCATGAGCTACAACAAAATGTAAGAGGGGAAAGAGTCTCCAAACATGATGTTTTCAATCTAAAGTGAAGGAATTTTTGAAATCGGACGAGCCGTTTGGGTTGTACACTTTTTATGCACCCAATGTTAAATGAATGTGCAACATTGCCATTTACCTGGACCCACAACATAAGTGAGTGAAGTTGCTGTTTGACATGGGGGCTGGCCATTGACACGTTAGCGTAAAAGATAGTAACTTCATTCACTTATGTTGTGGGCCCAAATGGCAACGTTGCATTTTCATTTAAGATTGGGCGCATAAAGAATGTACAACCCAAACGGCTCATCCGATTTAAAAAAAAAAAAAAAAACTATATTGAAAACATCATATTTGAAAAAGTTTCCTTTCATATATTTTGTATATATATATATATATATATATATATATATATATATATATATATATATATATATATATATATATATATAATTTTTTGTTTGCGAGCAAGATGAAACATATTGACCATTACTGGTATACAGAATATTTCTGAATTGCCTTGTGAACTGAAAGATAATATGCCTATAGGAAATTAAATTGTTGATTAAGCTAATGCATTATACTAGGATTTCTTTTGCAAGTTGACCGTGCTGCATCCGAATCAATTTGCGCAGCTGCAAAATGTTCAATATCAACATCACACGCAATGTGTACTGTTACAGTGTACTCAAACCATGAATCATAGCGTTAGCATGTGAAAGATAAGACCGTATGTAGCTGTTGTGTTTGTGAGTTACGTGTGTTGTAACTAATACGTCAACAGCATTGCTCGTGCAGTTCACCTATGAGACGTAGCTGGTATTTTTTGTTCAGTTTTTTCTACTTTTGTATACGATGCGCCATATCGTATAGAGTACAGTATTCATATGGAATTCAACTATCTTTGTCTTATGTAGAACCAATACGATACTTCCTGTGACAAGTGTTGATTCCAAATGATTACTTATATTTTGTATTTCAATAATAATAAAGCAATGTGTGTTGTGACTGTGTTTTTCAAGAACTTTTCACATAGAAAGGGGTCACCTACAGTCAGTGACATAATTAGAAGGGAGCAACCAAATATTTGCCCCGGGCGACGGATTGGGAGGGCGAAAAATTGGGAAAATACTTGGGGGAGCGTTTGGGTTTGGTTGGTCAGGGGGCGCTAAGGCGAGTTCTTGCCCCGGGCGAGAACTAGCGAGTTGCGTCGCTGCCTACAGCCAGACTTTTTTTCTTTTTGTTATAGATACGTCTTCACCAGTTCTAAATGCCTACGAAGCCGTTTTGTCAATTGTCAACTCGGGGATTGTGTGTGTGGGGGATTGGTCTGGTCAACATGTATGCACGTTTCTCGCGATTTCAAAGAACGCGTTGCCCTTATTCCATCAACATACTATGTCGTGATACTGCAAGCTTACATAACAGAGGGTAGATACCCGGGCAATGTAATGGTTGTGGAGAAATTATTTAAGGGCGTTCTCTTTCCTCACCTCTTAAGTTCTCAATTAGGATCCAGTAACGAAGGGTGCTTGCAGCTACTAATAATAATTAAATATGTATGTATGTTACCAGCTTAGGTCTAATCGTGTACAAAATTTCTATTATTATTTTCGGCTTAGGAGTCAAAACTTATGCGAATTACTGGTTTTTCTAAGAACACCTTTCCTGTATGCAAGCAGTAACATACCTTTGTTATTCAGGCTTACATAATGTTGTAGCTATTAGGAACATAGCGAGGATCAAGTTGTTGTTGATTCACTCTTTTACTCCCTTACCCTCCCAGTGCGAAGAAAGTACTTTCAGCTAGTTATTCTATTATTATTATTATTATTATTATTATTATTATTATTATTATTATTATTATTATTATTATTATTTTGCCTTTTGGGAGATCCTAGGACTAATGAATTTTAATAGGTTTGGTCCTGGAAGCTTTTCTTCCACATTTCTCGATCTTTAGCTTCCTTTTTTAACTCCCACTATTTTCTTCTATTTCTCAAATTATCGATCTTGTTCTTCCTACTCCTCGCTTTCCTTCCATCTTTCCTTCTTCGGTGGTATGAAGAAGACAGTTTCATCGCAAGATGTGTCCAATCCAATCGTCCTTCCTACGAAGGGTGCTGGCTAGAAGCATCCTCTTCTCTTCTATCCGTTTTTAAACATCTTCGTTTGTTGGTTTCTCTGCTCGTTTGTTCCATTTTATCTTCTCCAACTTCCCTAATGTCCAAGTCTCTGAACTACATAATCCAATATTCCATATATGGCAGTAGTAGGGGCCCCCGTATATTACGTCGAGTCAGCAAAAATTTTTGTGACGTCATAGGTCAAAGGTCAATGACCTTGGCCCGGGGTCAATGACCTAGGGGTACCTAGGACCACCCCCTCTAAATTTTGGCAGGGGTACCTTGGCCCACCCCCTAAATTTTGGCAGGGGTACATAGGACCACCCCACTTAAATTTTGGAAATTGCCAAATCTAAAAATTTGGTATGGTAGCCTAGGACCATAGTATGTACCCCTATCAGTATTGGGTGTCTATGTCGTTCCCTTTCATGGGTAAAAAATTGCCAAAAAATCAAATTTCGGGGGTTTTTGACCTAATTTATCCCCTTGGATGAGGTGTTGTTACCCTATATGGTTATATGGGCGTATACAGGAGTCTATTATCTTTTATAAGATATGGGTACATTGGTGCACCCCTTTAAAAATTTGGGAGGGGTACCTTGGCCCACCCCTTAAATTTTAGAAACTGCCCAATTTAAACATTGGGTATTATAGTACAGGACCCTAATATGTATTATGATAAATTTGGATGGTCCACCTCGTTCCCTTTTAGGGGTACAAAATTGCCAAAATATAAACGTAAGCAATACGTTGTACCACGTGTTTGGTTTTGACCTAATTTATCCCCTTGGATGAGGTCCTATTACCTTATATAGTTATATGGTCATGTATAGTGGTCCATTATCTACCATAAGACATGGGTACATTGGTGCACCCCTTTAAATTTTTGGGAAGGGTACCTTGGCCCACCCCTTCAATTTTGGAAATTGCCCAATTTCAACATTTGGTATTATAGTACAGGACCCTAATATGTATTAGGATAAATTTGGATGGTCCACCTCGTTTCCTTTTAGGCGTACCAAATTGCCAAAATATAAACGTAAGCAATACGTTGTACCACGTGTTTGGTTTTTGGCTCAATTTATCCCCTTTGATGAGATGTTATTACCTTATATGGTTATATGGTCATGTATAGGGGTCCATTACCTTTCATAAGACATGGGTATATTAATGCACCCCTTGAAAAATTTGGGAAGGGTACCATGGCCCACCCCTTAAATTTTGGAAATTGCCCAATTTCAACATTGGGTATTATAGTATTGGACCCTAACATGTATTATGATAAATTTGGGTGGTCCACCTCGTTCCCTTTTAGGGGTACAAAATTGCCAAATTTTAGTACAACCACATGTTTGGTTTTTTGGCTCATTTTATTCCCTTGGATGAGGTCCTATTACCTTATATGGTTATATGGTCATGTATAGGGGTCCATTATCTATTATAAGACATGGGTACATTGGTGCACCCCGGGAGGGGTACCTTGGCCCACCCCTTAAATTTTGGAAATTTCCCAATTTCAACATTTGGTATTATAGTACAGGACCTCAATATGTATCATGATAAATTTGGATGGTCCACATCGTTCCCTTTTAGGGGTACAAAAATTGCCAAAATATAAACGTTATACCACGTGTTTGTTTTTTTGGTCCATTTTATCCCCTTTGATGAGATTCTATGATTACAGGGGTTCATTTCTTATCATAAGACATGGGCACCCTTCTTAAATTTTGGCAATGGGGGTCCACTGAAATTGTCCAATTGAAGCATAGTACAGGACCTCAATATGTTTCGGTGGTCCTATTACCAAATTTGTTTAGTACAACCACGTGTTCGGTTACTGACTCAATTAAGGTTATAAGGTATGGTTGGGTATCCCCTTTCAATTTGGTAGTACCCTTCGGGTGTAGTACAGTCACGTGATCAATGATTTGGTTTTAATGCGCGACGAGGTCCCTGGTCAATGTTCTCTAGGAATTAGGTGGAAACTTTGCACAGGGTTCTCGTCTTATATCGCACAGTTCTTTAGGAGAATCTGATAACGTTGTATATGGAATGGACAATAAAAACACATAAATAAGCATAAATTGTATTTTATTCATTTTCTGGTTTGTTCTTTTTCTTTCTTATTGACAATGTTTGTATATTGAGCTGGGTTTCTTCATTAGACTGCCTCCTCTTCTTGATTGTAATGATTTGTTTCCATGTTTTGCAGCATAGCACCCGTTTGCAAAGCTTCGTATTGTGAATTCTGTAAAAAAGAACGAGGAAAAAGATGATTAGTATAGAAATAGATGATGATAAAACAAATACACTTACAATGATAAATATGATAAAATTACCTGGAAGGTATATTGCAACAGTTTACGATCATTAACCGTGGGTACTGTTGTGAACAAATATTGAATTTCACGCAGAGATTTTCCTTGGGCTTTACAGCACAAATAAAAATAAGCATAATAGCCACATACGGATGAACCAAGACTTTGCATTTGGCTATTATTATATTTATAGTATATACAATGAAGTTTTAAGAATGCAACATGTTGTGATACATAAGGAGGAAGGCCATAGCTGTCAAAATATTCTCCAACACCGCGATGATCAATATAAATTGCAATCCAATGACTTCCTAGTTTTGTGGATGGATCTGTATTTACAATGATTGCCAGAGGAAGAGAAATCCGTGAGGGCAACTCATCGCTTGCAAATACCCCGGTAAAATGATTTCTGAATAATGGACTACCGTGTAAAGCACTAGCTAATTGTAATGTATTCAACATCGTGAATGGAAATGATACATAACGTATACGTACCTTGTAATTTAAAAGTGCAGGATAATGTTGCGCTGGTGGTCTATTTCTAGGAGTGAGGAAAACTCTCCATACACAATACAGTTTGCAGGTGCTGCTAATTTCTCTTGGAAATGAACTTCCAATCGGATGGCTCCATGTCGTTGTAAATTCCAATAGTGACAATCTCCAGCAGAAGAATCGGGAGTTAGGTCAAATACAAACAGTGTATATCCATTCTTGTAGTCGGCTCTTGAAATTGTATTTCCAGTATTGGTAAAATGTATGCCAGAGCCTGAGAACAATGTGTGGTACGATGAAATGTAGAGATTTTCTTCAAAGTTGGGTTGCAACGGTTTTGAAGGTACAGCTTTTCCATCCACGTACAATGTAAAGAAATTAATGTTTAGATGTTGAAATTCAAATGGATTGGTGGTAATAGTTCCACTGGATGCTTCATTCGATGTAAATCCTACAATAATACGATTTGGCAATGTTCCCATAAACAGGTTATCAATAGTTTTGGATTGTATATCCTTCGGGATGGTAAATGATTTCATTTGAACCCTTGTCTCCAATTTAAGCATTCGCTATCATAGTACATGACCTCAATATGTATCATGATAAATTTGGGTGGTCCACCTTGTTCCCTTTCATGAGCAAAAAAATGCCAAAATATAACCATAAGCAATATGTTGTATTACGTGTTTGGTTTTTGGCCCAATTTATCCCGTTTGATGCGGTCTTATTACCGTATATGGTTATATGGTCA
This sequence comes from Thermobia domestica, assembly GCF_964235325.1. Classification (NCBI taxonomy): domain Eukaryota; kingdom Metazoa; phylum Arthropoda; class Insecta; order Zygentoma; family Lepismatidae; genus Thermobia; species Thermobia domestica. The sequence continues at coordinate 128,349,262 of NC_137467.1, forward strand.
TGTATATAGGTTCATTTCCTATCATAAGACATGAGTACATTGATGCACCCTTTAAAAATTTGGGAGGGGTATCTTGACTCGTCCACTCAGTTTTAGAAATTGTTTAATATAAGCATTTGGTATCTTCGTACAGGTCTTCAATATGTACCACTATAAATTTGGATGGTCCACATCGTTCCCTTTCATGGGTAAAGAACTACCAAAAATCAAATTTTGGAGGTTATTGACCCTTTGATAAGTATTTAGCATGTTATATGGTTTATTACCTTTATATGTTTATGTTCTCTTTTAAATTTGGGAATTATAAAATAACATAATTTGGTAAACGTTTTCTAGGACCCATTGGTGTTCCTCTTATGGCCAAATATTCAAAATTTAAAGGTTATTAACCGGCTTTATTATTAAATGAGTACATGATTTATTACTTTTTCATAAGACATAGGTGTATTTGTGTACCAATCTTAAATTTTGGGAGGGGTACATTTCTTATTGTCATATCAATAATTGGTAATTGTTCTTAAAATTGGATAGTATCTCATTCATTGGGTAAATCATTATGATCACGTGATCAGTTATTGACCTATGATGGGATTAGGAGTCCAGGACATTGGTACATTTAAACTTTCTAGGATAATTTGAGAATTGTCAAATGAAATTGAGTCATTGGTATTGATTATTACAGCCAAATATAAACGTAAGCAATACGATGTACCACGTGATTGACCTTGATGAGGTAGTGTACAGGGATACATAGGTAACCTTATTGAATCTTATGACTCATAGTCTTAAGGGAATACATGCTACAACACTAGCAAAGTTATTGTTGATGCAATTTGATTGGTTGATCACTATCTTTCGTGCAATCTGATTGGCTGATCACTATCTTTCGTGCAATCTGATTGGTTGCTGATTTTCAAATCTTTGCTGCATTCAGTTTTGTTTTGTTTAACATTTAAAAAAGTTTTTGAAATTTTTGTTTGAAAATTTTTTTTGAAACGTTTGGCATTTTTTCGTTTGATATTTTTAGTTTGAAAATTTTTGTTTCAAAATTTTTTGTTTGAAACTTTGGTTTGAAATTTTTAGTTTGAAAATTTTGTTTCTAAAGTTTTGTTTAAAAAATTTTTGTTTCAAAAGTTTTTGTTTGAAATTTTTTGTTTTGACATTTTTGTTTCAAAATTTTTTGTTTAAATTTTTTTCGTTTCAAAACTAAGAAACCTTTTGTTTGAAATTTAAGTTTAAAAAATGTTCGAATTTTCTTTCAAAATTTTGTTTGAAAATTTTTTTCGTTTCAAAATTTTGTTTGAATTTTTCGTTTCCAAATTTTTTCATTTCAAAAATTTTGTTTCAAAGTTTGGTTTGACATTTTTAAAAGTTTGTGCACTCATTAGTAAAGAACCGGAACTGTTTAGAACTAAAACCTCTGGCAACATTGTGGTGCAATAGTACACGTCAGAACATGATAATGCAACGTCATCAGTTTTGCATCATCGTTCGAGTTAGTATTCATAATAACATCATCATGGCTACTTGTCTGCAGTTTCTAAACACACGTGATGTGATGAAATCATTTACCAAAATTACCGATTTACAACAGAATGTACCTTATAGAATCTTAGCTAGCCAAATGATCCCTACAAAGTTTGGATTAAGAATCGTAGTGAGCTTGAAAATGATAAGAATATAATCTTACCAGCAAGATATTTACCCATGGAAGCATCAAAACAAGAAGAACTGGTGCGTTTCTTAAATACTGGATCTGTATCTTTATGTTATAAAGGATTCTTGGGTCGAAGTCATCAACTTGAATTTAGTACACAGCCAGATTCGTCAGCCATTGTGATGAAATCATGAATTCAAACGTCAGCACATTCCTTTGACGTCAGACATAGTTGTATGAATTTGGTTGGTCAGCATGACGTCAGCAACTGTGATGAAACCATGAATTCAAACGTCAGCACATTCCTTTCCAATGACGTCAGCCGTAGTTCTATAAATCAACCAATACACTGTCATCCCACGAAATCATTTGAGCAAGTGCTTTTCAGGAGGAAAGATGTGTACTTCTAACGTTCATCTTCGCAAGCTATTATCCAATAAATATATTTCAAACAAAACATGTGATGATTGGTATCAGTGCTAGAACATTTGAACCAGTAATTCGATTGGGCAAAGCAGAACAATTTGGTGTACAACTGACCTTTGAAGAATGGCAAATATTATGTTCACGAATCGACCAAATGAACGATTATTTTCATGATGAGCTAAATGTGACAGTCAAATCATTAGGCTCAAATCATGAAGTGGTGCTGCGTACAGTCCTCGAAGAGAAGATGGTGCTGTTACGTAAAAAGAGTACATTCCATGTTCCTCGCAACATGGTGTATCTAACACCAACGGAATGGAACAAATTCATCAGCGTATTCCAATGTGTGAAACATGCAGTGGAAGTGTGCAACAAAACAAGTATATTTCTAAAAAAGTACTATTTTGAAAAATGTGTTATGCATATTGTTCAACATGTATCTAAATATAGTGATGGTTGTCAACATCGTTCGTGGGTGCATACCTGTATTGATAAACAGTTTATTTGTGATCAAATGGACATTGAGTTTCCACCAATTGATATTGCAATAGACCTTAAAAGACTTCAATTGGAATTAAAATTATACGCTAAAGACAAACTAGTGCAAGAAGTTCAAAATACATTGTATCGACAATATCCAGAACCACTATCTGGTATGGATGTATGTGGAGTGTAATAAAATGATCCATTTCAATGAATTGTGTTTTTTCGTTTCAAGTACAACCCCATATTCTGATGTGTACTATTGCACCACAATGTTGCCAGAGGTTTTAGTTCTAAACAGTTCCGGTTCTTTACTAATGAGTGCACAAACTTTTAAAAATGTTAAACCAAACTTTGAAACAAAATTTTTGAAACGAAAAAATTTGGAAACGAAAAATTCAAACAAAATTGTAAAACGAAAAAAATTTTCAAACAAAATTTTTAAAAAATTCGAAACAAAAAAATTTGGAAACGAAAAATTTTAAACAAAAAATTTTCAAACAAAATTTTGCAACAAAAAAATTCAAACACAAATTTGAAACAAGAGTTTTCAAACAAAAACTTTCAAACAAAAAAATTTACGTTTCACGGTTAACCGTCAAACTTTATCCGGTTTTTAACTATTCGATTAAGAAATAAACGGTTTTGATCATATTTATCAGTGAGTGCAAAATGTTGAACGAAACCAAGATTTTTAAATGTTAAACAAAACTTAAAACTGAATGCAGCAAAGATTTGGAAATCAGCAACCAATCAGATTGCACGAAAGATAGTGATCAGCCAATCAGATTGCACGAAAGATAGTGATCAACCAATCAAATTGCATCAACAATAACTTTGCTAGTGTTGTAGCATGTATTCCCTTAAGACTATGAGTCATAAGATTCAATAAGGTTACCTATGTATCCCTGTACACTACCTCATCAAGGTCAATCACGTGGTACATCGTATTGCTTACGTTTATATTTGGCTGTAATAATCAATACCAATGACTCAATTTCATTTGACAATTCTCAAATTATCCTAGAAAGTTTAAATGTACCAATGTCCTGGACTCCTAATCCCATCATAGGTCAATAACTGATCACGTGATCATAATGATTTACCCAATGAATGAGATACTATCCAATTTTAAGAACAATTACCAATTATTGATATGACAATAAGAAATGTACCCCTCCCAAAATTTAAGATTGGTACACAAATACACCTATGTCTTATGAAAAAGTAATAAATCATGTACTCATTTAATAATAAAGCCGGTTAATAACCTTTAAATTTTGAATATTTGGCCATAAGAGGAACACCAATGGGTCCTAGAAAACGTTTACCAAATTATGTTATTTTATAATTCCCAAATTTAAAAGAGAACATAAACATATAAAGGTAATAAACCATATAACATGCTAAATACTTATCAAAGGGTCAATAACCTCCAAAATTTGATTTTTGGTAGTTCTTTACCCATGAAAGGGAACGATGTGGACCATCCAAATTTATAGTGGTACATATTGAAGACCTGTACGAAGATACCAAATGCTTATATTAAACAATTTCTAAAACTGAGTGGACGAGTCAAGATACCCCTCCCAAATTTTTAAAGGGTGCATCAATGTACTCATGTCTTATGATAGGAAATGAACCTATATACATGACCATATAACCATATACGGTAATAAGACCGCATCAAACGGGATAAATTGGGCCAAAAACCAAACACGTAATACAACATATTGCTTATGGTTATATTTTGGCATTTTTTTGCTCATGAAAGGGAACAAGGTGGACCACCCAAATTTATCATGATACATATTGAGGTCATGTACTATGATAGCGAATGCTTAAATTGGAAAAATTTCCAAAATTTAAGGGATTGGCTATGGTACCCCTTCCGGTGTGTATCAATCTACCTATGTCTTATGATAGAAAATGGACCCTATACATGACCATATAATCATATTAGGTAATAGGACCTCATCCAAGGGAATAAATTAGGTCAAAAACGAAACACGTGGTTGTACTAAAATTTGGCAATTTCGTACCCATGAAAGGGAACGAGATGGACTACCCAAATTTATAGTAATATATATATATATATATATATATATATATATATATATATATATATATATATATATATATATATATATATATATATATATATTAGGGTCTTATACTATTATACCAAATGTTTAAATTGGACAATTTCCAAAATAAAGAGGTGGGCCAAGGTACCCCTCCCAAATTTTTAAAGGTTGCATCAATATACCCATGTCTTATAATAGGGAATGGACCAATATACATAACCATATAATCATATAAGGTAATAGGACCTCATCCAAGGGGATAAATTGAGCCAAAACAAACACGTGGTTGTACTAAAATTTGGCAATTTCGTACCCCTAAAAGGGAACGAGGTGAACCACCCAAATTTATCATAATACATGTTAGGGTTCAGTACTATAATACCAAATATATAAAATGAGCGATTTCTAAAATTTAAGTGGTGGACCATGTACCCCTCACAAATTTTAAAAGGAGTGCACAAATGTACCCATGTCTTATGATAGGAAATGAACCTATATACATAACCATATAACCATATAAGGTAATAGGACCTCATCCAAGGGGATAACTTAGGTCAAAACCAAACACGTGGTACAACGTATTGCTTACGTTTATATTTTGGCAATTTCGTACCCCTAAAAGGGAACGAGGTGGACCACTCAAATTTATCAATACATGTTAGGGTCCAGTACTATAATACCAAATATATAAAATGAGCAATTTCTAAAATTTAAGGGGTGTGCCAAAGTACCCCTCCCAAATTTTTAAAGGAGTGCACAAATGTACCTATGTCTTATGATAGGGAATAGACCCCTATACATAACCATATAACCATATAAGGTAATAGAACCTCATCCAAGAGGATAAATTGGGCCAAAGACCAAACACATGGTACAACGTATTGCTTACGTTTATATTTTGACAATTTTGTACCCCTAAAAGGGAACGAGGTTATAGTAATACATATTAGGGTCCGGTACTATAATACCAAATGTTTAAATTGGGCAATTTCCAAAATTTAAGGGGTGGGCCAAAGTACCCCTCCCGAGGTGCACAAATATACCCATATCTTATGAAAGGTAATGGACCCCTCTACATGACCGTATAACTATATAGGATAATAACACTTCATCAAAGGGGATAAAATCGACCAAAAACCAAACACGTGGTATAACGTATTGCTTACGTTTATATTTTGGCAATTTTGTACCCTAAAAGGGAACGAGGTGGTCCACCCAAATTTATCATGATACATATTGAGATCCTGTACTATAATACCAAATGTTTAAATTTGACATTTTCCAAAATTTAAGGGGTGGGCCAAGGTACCCTTCCCAAAAATTTAAAGGGGTGCACCAATGTACCCACGTCTTATGATAGATAATGGACCACTATACATGACCATATAACTATATAAGGTAATAGGACCTCATCCAAGGAGATAAATTAGGTCGAAAACCAAACACGTGGTACAACGTATTTCTTACGTTTATATTTTTGGCAATTTTGTACCCCTAGAAGGAAATGAGGTGGACCGCCCAAATTTATCATGATACATATTAGGGTCCTGTAGTATAATACCCAATGTTTAAATTGGTCAATTTCCAAAATTTAAGGGGTGGGCCAAGGTACCCCTCCCAAATTTTTCAAGGGGTGCATTAATATACCCATATGTTATGAAAGGTAATGGACCCCTGTATACGCCCATATAACTATATAGGGTAATAATACCTCATCAAAGGGGATGAATTAGGTCAAAAACCCCCGAAATTTGAATTTTTGGCAATTTTTTACCCATGAAAGGGAACGACATAGACACCCAATACTGATAGAGGTACATACTATGGTCCTAGGCTACCATACCAAATTTTTAGATTTGTCAATTTCCAAAATTTAAGGGGGTGGTCCTATGTACCCCTGCCAAAATTTAGGGGGTGGGCCATGGTACCCCTGCCAAAATTTAGAGGGGGTGGTCCTATTTACCCTTAGGTCATTGACCCTGGGCCAAGGTCATTGACCTTTGACCTATGACGTCACAAAATTTTTTGCTGACTCGGCTGGACATACGGGGGGGCCTACTACTATGGCACTTCACTAACTTTTTTCCTTAGTCCAATATTAATCCTGCCAGCTTTATTCAATAAATCAGTAAAATTAATCTGTGGATGCGCCGTGTTTTATTCTAATTAACGTTTATCATTTTGTGGAATTGAATGATTAAGTCGTCATCGGAGATCACTGAATAGTAATGTGATATTTTTTTTATGCGTTTGTAATTGATTATTTTTCAGATTTGTTTTCCACTGACAAAAGAAAAGTATTAATCAACATGTTGATCCATGAGAGAACTTTCTAATTGAAAGATGCAGTAATAAAATTATGTAGTAATAAATTGCGATAGTACTGATGTAACGAGTTTATTGAGCAGTTATTTATATTGGGATATTATGGGTGAGGTTTTTATAGTGTCACAGTTAATCATGAAAATGCTGTAGCCTATTCAGCTTTATGCGGCTGTTCGTCAGTGTTGAAAATCACTTTATGGGTGTTCTCTTTTATGCACTTTGTGCAAGATCAAGACTTAATACCGCAAAGAAGGTTTGGTTGGTTGGTTCACTTGTAAATTAACGTCCTATTCAGCACCAAGGCTGTATGAGACGTGGGACACGAACTACATGAACTCCTACCGGAAATCAAAACCTTGGAGTGAAAGTAAATTGCAGGGCCAATGATGTAGCTGAGAATTCCATGTTCAGCATAAATAAATTATTTTGCATTAACTATATCTCGCATCATTAAGACCCTCTGACATACTAAAAATAATACAAAATTTACTATTTTTCTTTTGCTTGTATTTTCATAAGTGAAAGGAAATAATGAAATGCAACTTACAACAATCATAGATAAGGTTATTAGGTAAGGTTAGATAAGGTTAACTACAGCTGAAAATGTGGACCTGAAGAATGTTCAGTGTTGCCATCCATAGAAATTACAACGTTGCCAGAATAACATTTCCCCAAAACTCTAAGTTAAGGCAGCGAGTAGAAGAACGAACTCAACTGCATTTGATTACGTATCATGTTGTCTTGGAATCCTATGAACTACTTTTTAAAGAAGTATTTATTTAAAAGTATTTAATAAGTATTTATTTAGGTTGTATTTAGTTTGTAATAAAGTAGTTTCAACAAACAGTTATTAAAATTAAATAATAATGTTATTTAAAAAAGTAGTTCACAGAATTCCAAAACAACATGATACGTAATCAAATGCAGCGGAGTTCGTTTCTCTAATCGCTGCCTTGGGAAATGGTATTCAGGCAACACTCTAATATCTATGGATTACAACACTGAAAATTCTTCCGATTCATATTTTCTGTTGTAGAATAACATTATTTGTGATTGTGGTAAGTTGCATTTTATTATCTCCTTTCACTTATGAATAAACAAGCAAAAGAAAAATTGTAAATTTTGTATTTATTTTGAGTATGCCAGGCTCTTAATATTATAAAGTCTTAAAAATATCTTATAAAATAATGGTTCTTAATCTTCAAATATTTTGAGTTATAAGAACAATTTAGAAATGGTAATCTTGATACTTTTTATGAAGATCCAGGTTTTGTTCTACTGCACGGGGGCCTGGTGCAGTCGCCCCACTTTCCCTACCTATGGCTGCGCCTTCAAGGATTTTATATTGAGTTTTCATGTAGTTTTAAGAAGCTGTTTTATAATCTTACTACTGTTGGAAGTCAAAGTATTATCTAAATTCATTAGGTTAAAGAGTTCGCCGAAATTTCAAGAACGTTATGTAAATAAGTAGTCGCCTGAATTCAGTAATGAATTTAAATTACTTTAAGCCATTCATCACTTGAGCTTGTGTATGTAACTTGTATCGATAGCATGACTAATTTTAGCTAAATCTCAGTTGTGAAGTTATGCAAGTAACGTTGTTTGCATAACACTAATACAAAGCCAGTTTTCTTAAAAAATATTCGCACTTAGGTTCCTTTATTACACTGTGGTGTGGATTCCTCAGAACTTGTTGCATTTGGATTTTTGCACGTAATGTAGGTCTTTGTTTCACGGATTCCTCTGCCTATAATTTCCTTGCTTTTGCTGTTATGCGTGCTTAGTTTGTTTCATATTCCAGTTTACAGGAATAATTATGATAATTATTATAGATACTAATTTAAGGCAGTGTGAAAGTTTTGTAAAAGGAGAATTGGAATTTATTTGCAAACGATAGCAATCTTAACTACATTTGATGTTGACTACGTTGTATCAAAGAAAAGGAGAAGTTTTTTCCCTACAATTCTTCAGTGACATTTTAATAACAGATATTTCACTTTCGGTTATGGAAACTGGTTAAAAGGGACTGCATTTATAAATAAGAGACATAATTGTCATACTGATGAATACTTTCATTAAGGAAGAGGTGCACAGTTGGTTTTGCATGCAGTTGCTTTTTGTAAGATTGCTGGTTGTCTATACATATTAACAGCATAAATAAATTGCGTCTGGAGTGGATAATTTCTCAATGAATATATTCAGTATTTTAGTGCCCGGGTTAGAGACCACAGCAACCAAGAACGCCGCATTGGCAAGTGTTGCAATGGAGGACCCTCTCCCATGCTCCGATCTTAAGTAACCATTTTCATCAACAGATGCGTCCTCGTTCGTAAGGAAATGATAACCAAGGCAACAGAAATAAGCTGCATTCAATAGAGCTTCTTTTGGGCAATTGGCAGACGTCACCGTGTACTAGTTGCCGAGATGAAATGATCCTAAGATACGCTTGCGTATGAGATTCTTGTCTCACACATTCCTATTTAGTGCATGGCGCTAACCGTGCGTATTTGTGAAAACTGTATCATTCCACTGCGTAATCGGCACATTCTTGTGAAATGTCCAATACTACTCAGACCACAGAGAGCGTTTAGAACTGCCTAATACCTTAATCAGGTTTCGGGGTAATAATGGAGTCGAAGTGAGACGGTATGCGGTGGTATGCCATACCGCCTCTGGTTTTTTATTAATGAGGACATACCGTCTCTGGTTTTTCAGTGATCAAGACAATATTTAAATATCCGGTATGTTGAGTCAAAATCATAATAAAACATACCGGCTCTGCTTTTTTTTTTTTCCCACTTCGAACTCTTGTCTTGTGTGATAATCATCTTACCTTGATTCATGTGATTGGAATGGTTAACGTGCTCTGAGAGATTTCTTGTTATTTATCCTTTAGCCTCTTTCGCGACTTATGTTCTAATTTTTATTGTGAATTTTGAAGTTACAGCTTACAGTGACCATTGATCTTATTGTGATAAGGACACTTAGCCTCATTGCTAACGCCCCCCCCCCCATTTAATTATAAACAACCAACCGAGTTCAAAATCTGGGCACTAATGAAATTGGACATTCGCTGTGTGCAGACTTCACAACGAGGCATGGAGACATGCACATACTACGAATTATCCGCAAAAATTATATATATTTTATTAAAAGCGTTCTCTTAATTTTTGCACCGTTGTAAACGGAGACGGTAGACCTGTATTAGCTGCATCTCATCTGTGAACACCAAGTTCCATTATATAACAATTCTCGTACGGAGATAGACATTAAAGACCTAATTCAATCATCCAACTTCTCACAGTAGGATCTCTAATCTTAATACGTACAGTGACTTCCATCAATTCTCTTATATACAACGAAGGCTATCAAGAATTACATAAATCTCAAACCTCCAAAAAAATATCTCACACCCTTAAACTACGGGGGTTAATGTTTTAACCCTTAAACTGCGGAGGTATATTTTTAACCTTTAAACTACATTTAAAGCGTTTTCGTAGGGGTTTACAAAGAAGTCCATGTTTTTACTTCTATTTATTGAAGACACATGCAATAAAAATTGTTACAAAAGTTATTGTAGTACCATTTCATAATCGAAATATCCGTAGTTAAGACATGGAACCGCGTATTTCGAAAACGAAATATCCCGTAGTTTAAAGGTTAATAATTTACAATCTGTACAGGCTGTTTAACTCGTATTACATGCTTCTAAATATGTGGTATAATATTAATTGCATTCTGCCCAACATATAGGAAGGGGATTACATGGATGATGGTGATAGCATGAATGCCAGATTGTAAAAATAAAAGCAATTAAGTGGTAGTAAGACCGCACTTATAGTGTTAAGAACAGAGGACAAAAGTAACCCTTGACTGGATACCAAGAAACAAAAGGAGAGTTAAGGGGGTAGTCTATTAAAAATGGTACAAAAGCTAACTATTTTTCATTTGCTCGTTTTTCGTAAGTTAAAAGAGATAATGAAATGTAACTTACCACAATAATACGAGGGCTATCCAGAAAGTAGATTACGTTTTCGTCTGTGTCCGCTAGGGGCGGGGCTAGCGCGGCCATCTTGGGGTCAGAGCGTTGCGCAGCTCAGTCGGCATCTAGCCGTGCTAGTGAGAGGTTCGTGCTGTGCTCCGTTAAGATACTGTGACGGTTTGAAATGTCTGCGTTAATTGAAAATCCCGCGAGCTGCGAGGTGCGTGCAGTAATAAGGTTTCTGACAGCAAAAAACTGTAAACCGATAGAAATCTATCGGCAGCTGTGTGAAGTGTATGGGGACAACATTATCACTGAAGGTGGAGTGCGACAGTGGGTCATAAGATTTAAAAATGGCCGAACCAATGTTCACGACGAAGATCGAAGTGGGAGACCCAGCAAAGTGACTGCCGAACTTGTCGAAAAAGTCGATGTTCAAGTCCGTGAAAATCGAAAGTTCACAATAACGGAACTTTCTTTGAGTTTTCCACAAATTTCGCGAAGTTTGTTGCACGAAATCATCAGCGAAAAGCTTGGTTACCACAAGTTTTGTGCAAGATGGATTCCAAAAATCTTGACAGAGGACCACAAAAATCAGCGAATGGCTGCAGCGTTGCACTTTTTGGACGCCTACAATAAGGATGGTGACTCTTTACTCGATCGCATCGTTACTGGTGACGAAACATGGGTGAAACACGTGAACTGTGAAACGAAATTGCAATCAATGCAGTGGGGGCACACAGGTTCTCCCCAAAAACCCAAGAAATGCATGCAAACAATGTCGGCAAGGAAGATGATGGCGACTGTTTTTTGGGACAGAAAAGGTGTGATTTTGGTGGACTTCCTGGAAAGAGGCACTACAATAAACGCTCAAAGGTATTGCCAAACTCTGCAAAACCTCAGAAGAGCAATTCAAAACAAGCGCAGAGGAATGTTGAGCTCTAAGATCTTGTTGATTCACGACAACGCCCGGCCCCACACGGCAAATGTCACGCGTGAAGTTCTTGAATCTTTTCAGTGGGAGTTGTTTCCTCATCCGCCGTACAGTCCCGACCTGGCACCGAGCGACTTCCACCTATTCCCAGCAATGAAGAAGTGGCTGGCTATGCAGCGTTTTGATGACGACGAACAGCTGCAAGAAGAGGTAACGAAGTGGTTGAAGTCGCAGGCGGCCGAATTTTTCGACGAAGGAATTTCCAAGCTCGTACATCGCTACGATAAATGCCTTAATTTGAATGGTGACTATGTCGAAAAGTAGTATTTGTGTGTGGCTTTCATCTGTATATAATAAAATTTGTTTCCTATACTTTGTTGATTTTTTATTCCAAAACGTAATCTACTTTCTGGATAGCCCTCGTAGAACATGATGTTATTCTACACACGAAAATATGAAACAAAAGAATTTTTATTGTTGCCATCCGCAGAAATTACAGTGTGGCCAGAATATGAAATACCCAAAACTCTAGGTTAAGGCAGTGACTAGAAAAGTGAACTCAACGGTAATTGATGACTTATCATGTTGTCTTGGTTCCTTGTTAACTGCTTTTTAAATAATATTTGTATTTATTTTGTAATAAGCAGTACAAAATAAATAATTTTGTACTAAACAGTACAAAATAAATAAAAATATTATTTTAAATGAAGTTAACAAGAAATCAAGACGACATAAGTCATCAATTACCGTTGAGTTCATTTTTCTAGTCGCTGTCTTAACCTAAATTTTTTGGGTATTTCATATTTTGGTCACACTGTAATTTCTATGGATGGCAAAACTGAAAATTTTTCCGATTCGTATTTTCGGGTATAGGATAACTTTATCTATCATTATGGTAAGTTACATTTCATTATCTCGTTTCACTTACGAAAAACGGGCAAATGAAAAATGGTTAGCTTTTGTATCATTTTTAGTAGTCTGCCCTCTGTCCCCTAAGAAACGTCCTCATACAAGGCAATGTAACAAAATCAATAACATGGAAAAAGATTAGCGAAACTAAGTGATAGGGTTTCGGAGATGATTGTATCCAGCAGTGGCTTGATAATTGTTTCGGAGAAATTTTAGGATTAAACTGTCACTAACGTTTGAGAAAAGAAAGAAAGAAAAGGGAAGAAAAGAAAGAAACGTTTCAGAAACAGATGGTTTCAAATAGTGGCCCAGAAGAGATTCTCCGGCATCTTTCGTTCTCAATATGGGTTACCAGTAATATCCCACTACTTTTTTTCCTCGTATATTGAAAGTCCTCTTCCTGCAGATGCTCTTCTGGAACCATCACTGGTTTCGATGATAAACAATTTAAACAGGAAATATCAATGTAAGAACTGTTATGTGTACCATAAATTACGCAGGTTTTCACTTAAGAGGCCCCATCACAGTGAAATTAAAATACCGCTAATTATACGTAATTATGTGATATCTTCAAATAGATAAAAGATAATCAAAATGTGAAACAAGATCGCACTAGACAATATTATTTTGCATGAGTTACCGTTATCAGGAGTCACCTAGAAGCTTTCCGTTCGCAGTCATTTAGAAACGCGAAAATAAATGCCGGTTTTTTATATGGCTGGTAATCGGAAGTAGGTAAGTGAATCGTGATGACGGTATCTCATGTAAAATAATATTGTCTAGGGAGCTCTTGTTTCAAATTTCGGTTATCTTTTATCTATTTGAAGATAACACTTAATTACTGTAAAGTTAGCGGAATTTTAATTTAGCCGTGATGGGCCCTCTTAATGTTGCGAAAATTCTTTTATTTGGCACCGAGACACAGGTATGGCTTCAAAAATAATGCCAGCTACATGTACAAGTGTGTGTACACAAGAACAGCCTTGTAGTTCCCAGTTACTTCTCTGTAGTATAATTCATACTGCACCTATATGCATTTTCGTATTTATGGAAATATTCATCATATTCTACAGAACATTAGGTAACAAAGAGCGGAAGATAGACAAAAATACAATAAAATTCATTCAGTATGTAGGAATTTCAGGAGGGGACTTGGCATTAAAATTAATGAAATGAAATAAAATTTGTAGTTTTATGTCGCTATAGGCTAAGGGCGAAAGGTGATAAATGAAATTTAATGATTACACGTTGAATGATGATGTAGGAGGAAACAAACACACGGACATAACATTGGGCACCGCAAATTCTTATAGCCTGGGATCGAACTAAGGATCTGTCACACCAGAGGTGAGCGGTTTACCACTGAGCAAAGATTATGACAATAAACTATTTTTCTTCTCTGTTGTAGCCGGAGAAGAAACTTTTTGCTGTAGACTGAAAAACTAGTGATTTTCAACATGTGATCAATAATAAACTCCGATAAAAGGAGTAAAGAGAATAACACAAAATTAATCTCTTACGAGGGATGACCAGAAAGTAAGGTTACAAAACCTACAGTGAAACGTGTGTATATCATATCATACAACCAATACAGCCACCAGATAGTAGATACATTAGGTTATTTTTTTACGTGGTCTCCATATCGGTTAAGCACTTGTTGCATCGTGGAATGAGTTTGAAGATCCCCCGCCTGGTAAAAATCCTGTCCTTGCGTGTTCAGACCAGTGATGTGCCGTAAACTATAATTTTACGTCTACACGATTGTCTACTGTAATCTATACGTAATCTACATTACACCTTTTCCTTGTAGACTATGTAGACAACCACTATCAAATGTAAGGAACAATTTCGTTGCTCGTTTGTTCATAATTCCTCATTCAGTTGTTTTGCTTCGGTGCAGCGAAAGATTAGGGAAACGACTAATATATAAAAAGTAGAGGGAATTATCTAATCTGTATGTTTACTCTGCTCTGCGCATACCACTTCCTTAGATTTTCCACTTCGAGCACTGCTTTTATAATGAAATTTACAAAACTAATTCTCACCTGTGGGCTTTCTGCTGTGTTTGCCAATTTTTTTATTATTTTTATTTTTATTTTTATTTTTATTATTTATTTATTTATTTTTTTTTTTTTTTGCATATTTTACAAAATGCATATTTTTCATTTTCCTTCATCAAGACGAAACTAAGTATTCGAAAGTTACTATTCGCTGGTTTAGGCATTTTATTTTGTACGCAATTTCGGAAGATAACGACAAAATAAAGCTCCTTTATTGTCCACGATGCCATGTTAAATTACGTGTTGTTGACATATTCTACATAGTCTACGTTGTTTACATTGTCTACGCATAGTTGACACGTAAACGTAAACTATCGTTTTTTACGCGTAGACGCACATCTCAGGTTCAGACACGTTGTCACGAAGTGTTTCTTTCACCTCCTTGTCTGAAGCAAAGCGACGGCCTCTAGGTGCCCCTCAAGTACGAGAACAGGTACAGCTCACAGATGACGAGAAGAACCCTAGCAGAAGTAGTGTGACGTAGGTATGGGCTCGCCCACTTTTCGCACGGGGGTTTGAAATGACACCACGGAATAGCACACAGATAACTATAGTGCTGCCAAAATGTCTTGAGCCGTGGCAAAAATGCGAACTAAAGCTCACACCCTCAACACACCCACGCGTTGAGCCAATAAGAGTTCAGCTTTTGTTAAGCGAGAGAGCCTTGCAGCCGTCTACGCCAAAGAGAGTGGAATTCCTACAGCCGATAGCAGCGCTTGGAACATGAGATTAGGTGTCAAGTCAATGTGGTATATTAATACTCGGAGTAGCAGACGACATCTAAGTATAGACCACACCTCAAAAATCGAAAATGGACTTGACCGTGTCGTTGACCTTTCCCCGCTACCCCTGTTTGAGGGTTCTTCTCGTCATCTGTGAGCTGTACTGCCGTAACGTGACCCTCCTGTTGTCCTGAATCAGCTCCTCTACGCGAGCTGTGTTCAAATTTGTTGATGCCATGCCGGGTCGGCCACTGCGCTCCTCGTCGGTGACGTTTTCTCTACCTGCTGCAAACTTTCAACACCATCGTCGCGACGTGCTGTCGAGATATTAGTCTCTCCGTAAACCTCTATCAGTTGCCGGTGAATTTCAGCCGCGGTTGCATGTTTCGCCCACAGAAATTTGACCGGACTTGTTCGCGAGACCAGTTTTCCAAACGAGTCGCCATTTTTTATCTGCAACTATAGTACTCGCGCCGAGTCGTGAAGCTTGACCTAGATCTACCGATTTCACCACCCAATAGAACGCGAGGGTGTGGTCCGGTCGTACACCCCCACCCATCAAATTTTGTCAGTGTCTTCTCTCGCGCTACACGAAAAACATCTCCCGAGAGTACAGTGTTGTTGGATTGGCGTCAAATTTCGTGTTGTTAATTCTTTTTTATTGCGTTATATTTTCGTTGTTACTATTTGTGCTATTGTTACCATTTTAGAATAGTTGTTACAGTACTTATTGTTGTGCATTGTTATTATTGGTAATTTTAAGTGCCTTGTATATATATATATATATATATATATATATATATATATATATATATATATATATATATATATATATATATATATATATATATATACTCGTTTACTATGTTTTCAAAGTTTGGCAACATTGTTGGTGAATTGCAGCTGTTCGACATTTCCCCAAGTGTGCGTTCGGGATGCGGCTCCACGAATTGTACCGAAGTTTTCTGATGTGTTGGAACTCAAGCAAAATATTTATATGATTAGTTTAGAGCCCAAGCTTCATGACTCGGCGCGAGTACTATAGTGCCGTACGTGGCGGGTGGCTGACACTCTGCACGGTTGCCTACTCCAGATATTACAATTCGGCACATTCGTAAGTTCTCAATAACAGACGAAACTCCAGAGATTTCGGCCTTGTAACCTTAGTTTCTGATCCTCCCTCATACATTTATATATATTTCAGTAAGGAAAACTATAATATCCATTGATCAAAGGCAACCAACAATGCTTTGTTGTCATACAGATTGCATAATAGCTAGGAAATGTCACGGTTTTAAAACCATGCAGTATATTAAACTGACAGTTACCCGTGAAGATGTTAACGGAGTGTTGACTCCATTAACGAACTCGGCTGAGATACTCGCAGAACCAGAATTCAAAAGTTCGCTTTCGTTCAAGAGTTGTCGTGTGGAGTAACGGACGTTAGCAACATTACAGTCTTAGTCACTAGCGTGAGGCTAATAGTTGAACACGAAAAGAAAAAGAAAAGTTTCAAAAACCGGCAACACTCGGTAAATACGGATAATCTTGTTATGCCGTATGCATGGATAATTTTCTCTATGTAGTGAGAGTACGTACCTATATGATGATGATGAAAATAGTGATGGTAGGTAGAAACTTTTACTTCCATTGGGTCGTATCTCCTGATCCACCTTTGCATTATTTATCATGTATGTAGCTTGGATTTCCTTATTTGCATTTCTTTTTTTTTCTCATTCTGTATAATTAGAATTGCAAATGGATCAAATGTCTTGGAGAGTGTTGCTAATTACTTTAACAGCATGGCTTTTATACTTTACTGCTTCCATATAGCTTCGCAAGTGAGAAGACTTGTGTATAGGTTGAACATCCTCACATCACGTGCAAGGGAAACGGTTTCATTTTGTTGCTTTCCTGTTCTCAATTTCTTTCCGTTAATTTTTAAAATGGTTTACATAACTTCTCATTTTTCTTTTAACTTTTGTAGAACAGTAGAAACTCTGAGATGTTTAATTAACATTCTTCCGGCGTCATACTCTGGCACCGTCAGTGACGTAAAATTGCAAAAATGCATTAGATTCGGCATTTTGCCTTATAGTCTAGAATTTTGCATGCAAACTATGGATGCGTTAAAATATCAAATAATACTGTCAACGAAGTGGATACTTTCAAATGTCAAAACTATTAACACACAAAAACCATATTCATGATGAAATTAAGTGTCGACTGCAATCGTGAAATTCGTTTTATTCAGTTCAAAATCTTTTGCCCTTTCGAATTCTGTCGAGGAATTTGAAGATATAAAACGAAAATCATGCTTGTTGTGAAATGTGGTTCTTTACTCTGAATGAAAAAGGTAGACAGAAAGTATTTGAGAACTAGATCTTGAGCCGAATATTCGAACTCAAGAGGAGCGGGAATGGGGAATGGCAAAAACTTTATAACGAGGAACTACATAATTTATACCGTTTACCTAACATTGCTAGGGTCATCAAGTCTAGGAGAGTCAGGTGAGTAGGTCATGTATCCAGAATGGAAGAAAGTAGGAACACTTTCAAAGTTTTAGCTGGAAATCTAATCGGAAGGCCTAGGTATAAATGAAAGGACAATATTAAGATGGCTCTCGCAGAAATAGGAATACAAAGTAGAGACTGGATCCAGTTGGCTAAGGATAGAAGTCAATAGAGAGCTTTTGTGAACGCGGAATTGAACCTCTGAGTTCCATAAGGCCATACAATTAGTTAGTCTAGAACTTTGTAGTATTCGCGCAGACTTAGGCTCACTATCGTCAATGGGGCTTCCAGCGCTCACTAATGTCAATAATGTTCACAATAGCTGAGACTCGCACTCAATCAACTCGTACTTAGTACTCTCATTGGGGCTCGCGCTTGCTGAAACCGTTCTTTGGGTCGGTATCCACTTCAGACTTGTGCTTACATTGACTAGCATTTATTCCTTGAACTCGAAGCCAGTTGAACTGAAGAGCAGAGGTGGCATAGGTCAATGAAAACTTGACCCATGATAAACGCCCTCTTGTCCACTGAGTTTTACATTTGTAATAAAACAAAGCTGTGAAATTATCACTAATCGGAGTTTGAATTTCCACGGGCAATCCCTCAAGCATCGTTCTGTTACAATACATGTGGTATCTGACCTTTACGATGTAAGGTGGTAAAGAATTTGTCATGTGTCATATTACGATGAATTTTAATTTTTTTTTACCATATATAATTATTTCCTTGTTGAATTATGATACTTCACAGTAGAAAATAGGATGAAATTTGAGTCTCATATCAAGTGGGCCAACGTAAAGGGGGAAAGAAACATAAAATTCGACTGTCTCGAAAGCCAAGTAGTAAGTTCTATTGCTATTATTACAATTACAGTTATCAAAATACAAAAGTCCTCGGTGTATTTTTTTTTCACTTACATATACTCATCTCAGGTAAGCAAATAGAAACAAATGAAAAAGGAAGTGAAATGGAGGCCTTGAAGTAAAACTAAGACAAATTCGCCAATGGTCAGATGATGCTGTCTACAGTGCATTGAGCACAGGGGGTCATGGTGGGTCACAGTTGGTCACGTCCTATTGACCCACTCCATCTTTTCTCAAGAAGCGGGCTCATGAATTTGGACATCTCTGATCTATAAGAACATTCAAGAGTTAAGAATATGTTTCTTTGGGAATAACATGATACAACAGCGCTGTACATAACTGGTCTTTCCTTAGCTGAAGATGTGCGAGAAAAAGAAAGAATTAAATTTCTCGTGTATCCAATGCCCTGTTGTGATACCACTTTTCGTAAGATTAACAAAGTCAAGCAGTGTAGAGTCTGGTCAGAGAAAAGATGGATTTCCGGTCCTTGGCATTGCAGCAGCCAATCAGCATCGTGAGGACAGCTGGGGAGTTACTTGAAAGAAAAAAGTAGCGAACACCGGTGTAGAAAATCAGCATTAACGGTAAGGCGCTACCTACCTATTACATTATAGGCATGAATGTCACAATCCGGCTGTTAAATCCTGGCCCTCTAAAGGCTGCTTACTTTCGGTTTGTAAATTTCTTGTTAGTTCGAGTATTGACTCTCACTCATTGTTCTACTGCTTAGTTGTGCATTTCATGACACATTTACATGGAAACGTTTTTGCTATGACTATTTTTTTTTTTTTAAACTCACTATGTGTCCACTACTCATCAATATCAATAATGTTCCAGAAACAGATGAAGTCTTAAACTATAACATGTGGAAATAAGTATTGGATGGAAGGCGATCAGGGCTATATATAATTAAAGATATAATCAGTCTTTTGGTTGGTGGCATTAAGGATGAACCCAGATAAATGTACCAGGCGGTATTGAAACCCAGGACCTGCGAAACGTGAGTAATAACCATTGAATTGCATCAGTTCGGAATTTGCCTGGTGCTTTTTTCTAGTCAAAAAGTTTTGCATGGTTGTATGCCGGTCTGGAAGTGAAATGAGTTGAGGAAGAGGAAGTAGGTTTAAAACAAACTAGATAACTTTGTGTGACGTGGTTCACATGACTTGGCGGTCAACTGGTGCATGACCCTGGTGTGTATATGTTGTTTGAATCTACCATATAAGATATTCATCGATCATAGACGCACACAACGTTTACTGCTCCTGATTTATCAAAGTTTTGATCTACCCCCCTCCCTCCGTGTTTTTCTGCTTGCTTATTCTTTCTCTAGCTTATATAGAGTTGGCAGCCGCTGAAACATATTCCTTGGCTGTGACTGGTTAGCCTTGGGTGTAGAAGGCAGTCTGCAACATCGATCCGCAGTCGAGGACATGCGAACTTTTATCTCCTGTGCTACGTGGTGGAAGTGAATAACAAGAACAAAGTTGACACGAAATAGCTTATATTATTCTCCATGATCACAAGAATATTGATTCATCACAGTATAATTGAACGTGTTGTCACTCGAACAAGAAGTTTCATTATTTTGCGGAATAATCCGTATTATTATTGTTATACGTATTTCATCTGCAAGCATATTATAAAAATCACTTGTATGGAACGAGAAACCGAATTTTGCTGTGGTAACATGTCAAGATGGTTCATTGAAAAGTGACAAGAGGTGACGAAAATTGTGCGAGCCCTTTCTCAATATTTAGAGAAAAAAAAAGTACAATGGAGTCCCGATTATCCAAGTTTCGATTAACCAAGGTTCCGTGTTATCCGACAAACAAACAAACAAAAAATTTAAAAACTAGTCCGGTTAGAATGACAAGCAATCTGCTGGCATTTGTTTCAGCAAAACAAAAGTAAAGCTCGCGTAAAGATAACGACCCACCGGACGTTGCCACACTTAAGCGAGCGAGCTTTAATTGTTGCACGCCCTGAGTTTGTTTGACGGTACGGCTCTACATCGAACAGCAAGACGAGTTGATTTTGATTTAACGTTCTTTTCAGCAGCGAATCTATAGGAGACGAAACCTACTGATTAACATGGAATCCGAACCACATGAACTACCGCCGGGAATCGAACCCTGGTCTCCCACACCAAAGACGCGTACGACATGGCACCAGCTGGCACTATGATATTGCAACGTCTGCTGCCAAAAACGAGCCAGATTAATGAAGTAAAAGACCATGGAAGATTCTTTTTAATGTGTGTACTAGCAGAACCTGCGCTCTCTACGCAGCGCATCATTCGCATATGAGTATGAATTTCCTTGCCATTCCTCACAACATCTGTACATGTCCCTTTACACACAAAAGTTAAATAGGCCTACGTCGTGATAAAAATCGGTAAAGGATACTATAAAATGGAGATTTTTTTCGATTATTTTTTTTAACATTCGGACCGTTTCAAGATTTGAGCCTACTTCCGGTTGAAGTTTCTAATTCATGTATGATAAGTGTATTCTTTCTTCTTGTATGCAGTATGTAATAAGTAAATACATTACATACACAATTAATTATAATGTCAGTTATATATGTTGTTCATTGGGCAAAACACTCCAAAAATAAAGATTCATGTTAGACTGGAGAAATGGCTATCCTTCCTTCCTTCCTTTTTCATTATTATTTGTCCAAAAAACAAACGCCTGAAACATACAAAGACCCAATATACAACTATGTGCTGTTGGAATGTATAATGCGTAGGATATGGTGCTTTAGTTTTTTTTTTTTTTTAATTTCGACACTTCCAATGTACCCGTAAAAATGTAATAAAAAAATAATGGTCATGTTTTTTTAAATATTCAATTAGAACTGGACAATCTACGCAAAATTTGCAATCGATCAATGAAAACTTAATCTTTCTAGAGCCTGTAGTTACCGAGACTTCATTGTCGAAAGGATTGACCACAAACATATAGCCTAAAAGAACTGCAAAGATGGCAGCACAGTTCATTTGCATTGATTTTGGAGAAGGCTTGTTAAAATACAAAGGCTTTAAACAATAATTTTGAAACATAAACTTTATGAAAAAGATTTATTTAAGTAATTTATTTAAAGTACAGACACTTAAAATGTTTGTCTCTGTTCAACGTGAAATCACATATAACCGTAATCCAAAGTTATAGGTTGGAGCTGAGACGTTTTTATTGTAATTGTAGCATTTTAATAGTTGCTAAACAATACCTTATTTGTATTGTGTTCTACTTATGTACCTATCAATATCAGACCGCATTTTATTTACTGTATTATTGGTAACTCTTTATGTAAGTATGTATAATTATAGTGCTGTACTGTATGTTCAATAAAATAATAAATACAGTAATAATAAATAATGCAATAAAGAGAAAAATCAATAAATAATAATTACAGTACAAAATTATCTATGTATCCATCTGTGTTAACAGAGTTTTTGCTTATACGTGGTAGATCCGGTTCACATTAGCTCGGATAATCGGAACTCTGCTGTATAAATGAATGCAATATTAGTTCATGCAGTTTTCTCAAAGCTTTTTTGCAAATGGAGACCTCTTTTATTAGTCAGTATGCTCTAAAAAATAGTTCATGCATATATCAATGTGCTTTTATATATTGTATATATATATAATATATATATATATATATATATATATATATATATATATATATATATATATATATATATATATATAATATTTTAAAAAGTATTAGTTAAAATTTTCTTTATATTATATTTCGTTTATATGAGAAACTACCGCTGTTCCACATAAATTGTGCACACATTTTCACAAATGTCAAGGGCAGTTTTGGAGAACAGTTTCGTATTTTTAATAACGATAATGAATCTTAGACATATTATGCCCATAAATCATCCTTGAATTTTTGTTGAGGGGGAACGGTGGCTTAAAGGTAGAGCGCTTACTTCTGGTTCGTGAGCTCTCTGGTTCAATCCCAGCCAAGAAACTTCGTGGTGAATAACATCGTGTCCGTGAGTTTTCTCGGATTATTTCCATTTCCTCCAACATTCTCATTCCACTAGTTCTTCCATCATCATTCATTTGCCTTAATCATCAGTTTCCCTTAGCTTAAAGGACATAATAGTGGAATATTAAACTGAGATTTCATTTTTTTTCGAGTTTCTGTTCATTAACGCTTTGAGTTATTTCTTCAGGCTAGAGCAGTGGTATCAAATTCTTAAGGTCATTCTTTTCTCTCTTCGATTTTTCATTGTGACTTTGATTTGTGTGAAAAAAAAACTTGTAAAACCAAAGCTATTTTAAGGTTTCCTTAATTTTGATTGCCAGTGCTCGTATGCGAAAGCTTGTAAGAAAAATACTTGTCATACAGTCACTGCCAAAATAAATATACAGGGTGGCCCAAAATTAGGTATACAGTATCGTACTGTTCAGCTCATTGCATTTTATATTATTTCTTGTTGTTATCCATCAGGTGGACTTAGTTTCTTTTTTATTTGTTCTTAGTGTGTTTTTTACTTATATCTTAAGCTCGGAGCAGCCGAAGCAAATAATACTAGAATGTTATATTTGATCAATGCAGGGGTGTAATCTACTTTTGGGCCACCCTGTATATTCTTAAGTGTATAGTAAGGGTTGCCTTTTATTCTTTATTGGAAATCTTTTTGCAATGTTAAACATAGTTTGCTTTTCTGTTATGCGGTGTCTAAAACGATACTTGAAGTGCAAAGTGTCAGCGTTCAGCCTAGCCATAATATCCATCAGAAGTTAATTTGGAAACTTAAGCAGGAGCTATGAAAAATTGTAAATTCATGATATACCTATCATAGCCTGAGTTTTGACTGCCTTCCTGCCCCCAGTTTTTACCATGTAGATCCGCAACTGTATTGTTTTGTGCTTCGTTGTTTAGTCTGTAGACTGTGAATTTCTGGTTTATTAGAGTCTGTCTATATTTCCGATCAATATGTCACATTGTATATTTACTTAAGATCTAAACTAATTTTCGATTTCCATCATTCAATCAGCAATTTGAGCGTACGACTGAAGGCTGGTTGCAATGCATTTGCCCAGCCAGCCTTTTTCAACCCAACTTCGGTGGAACCACTTCATTCTAATGAACTATAGAACTGTAAATTGGGAAGCTGATGTGCAGAGGGAGAGATTAGGGATTTAAAATTAGGGATGCCGAGTTTACAAATGTTGGGTAACGATGGTCTCATTATGCAGATATTTACTTGTGTACATCATTTAATATTATTCCAAAGTCAAGCCCTTACCAGAAGTTTATCAACAGTTTTGTATGTGAAATTTAAATTTTACTTTTCTTCGTACAGGCACGTAGTTGGCAGATGATGTGGATTTTTATATACTAAGTTAGAGCCGCTTAGAAATTGAGTTATATAAATTTTACATTCACAAAGATAATTTTATTTTTATTACTAACATTGTATACAGTGTTTTTACTTCTTGCGTGTGTAAATAATTCCGGCGATGAGACTATTTCACACGTTATAATGTTTATATTACAGAGCCTAACAAGAGTGTTCGTAGTCTTTATGTAAAACAACTTGGATTTTCCCAAACAAATTGCTTCCATGAATTAATACGTTGCTAGTGTCAAAAAATGCAGCAAAGAAATACCGACTAAAAGATATATCGCCACAGTATAGCTAATGTTGATTACCTTGGAAGAATTTACAGTTTATCAGTGAGTGTGAAGGTTCTTGCAGTGTGTGATAATACTTAAACCTGTTTTCCAATAGTTTTGAAATATAAACTTACATAGCTAAGTCTTAGTTTAATTAAAATAATGTTAAGGCTTAGAAGCATAGTCGTCAAATGTGGTTTATTGTCTGAGTTTTCTTGGATTCTCGCATTTTCTCTAAATTTGCCTACTAGTACGTGTTTCCTTTAGCCTACAGAGAATACGGTGGAAAAGTTAACTAAAAGTGTGTTTTAATTTCATTTCAATAGCTTATCCAATACGGAGTTCAGCAGCGAATCTAGAAGGTAAGGACTGGTGGGTGGGTAGCAGGGTCTCAACTTTTCTTAAGAAAAAATCGGGACGGGACAATCGATGTTGAAGCCCCCCTCCCCCCAAGAGACGACTATACGTATGGCAAGTTGTTGAAAACAATGTAAATAATCAGCTGAATAATACGAACCTGAATGGATGCGTCACTTTTTTTATGCTTGGAATATAAATCATCACAATCGGCTGGATTATCAACTCAAAACCGTTAGGGAATATCTATAAATTACCTGCTAACTACTTTTTCATTAGTCAAATTAAAACACAATTTTGTTAAATTGATTTTATACATAAAACAAGTGTAATGTAAAAGAATAAGCTATTCCTTTGTAAAAATGGCCCAGAAAAATATTAATTAACTCTCAAAATCGATAAATTGGGACACTATGCGTCCCGACGAATGTCCGGTGAGGACGCGGGACAAATAAGTCAGAAATCGGTACAGTCCTGACAGAATCGGGACGGTTGGCAACCCAGGTGAGTAGTAGGGTGTATCATGAGTTTACAATTTTTCATGGATCCTGCAGAAGATTCCAGTTGTCTCCCGATGGATATTATGGCTAGGTTAGACGTTGACATTACGAACCTCAACTATTGTTTTACACATTGTATAACGGAAAAATTGAAAGTATATCTAATATTTCAAAAATTTTCCAATAAGAGCTTCCTCCTGGCTAAGCAGTTAGCTTACGCGTCTTTAGTGTGGGAGATCCAGATTCAATTGGATTCCACATTAAGCTGTAGGTCCGCATCTCATACAACTTCGCTGCTGAAAGGGACGCTAAACTAAACTAAAATCAAATCAAATCAAATTTTACAATAATACCGTAATTTCAATTACTTTTGTCACTCAAAAAAAAAAAAAAAAAAAAAAAAAAACTGTGAGGTCTAGGCCTCTGGCCTCAGTGTAGATCCATCCACTACTACCTAGGTTATGAAGGAAGAACTTATTGACGTGGGGTCGGACACCACAACCACAAATTGAATCTGGTGCAGTTGTCTGATGCGCAGGTTAAAAAACAAACAAACAAAAAAGTAAGAGGAACTCTTACCGTTAAGAGCCTGTATCACTGTCAAATTAAAATACCGCTAATTTTACAGTAATTATGTGATATCTTCAAATAGATAAAAGATAATCGAAAAGTGGATCAAGACCTCCCTAGACGATGTTATTTTGCATGAGGTACCGTTATCACGAGTCACCTAGTAGCTATTCGTTTGCTGTTATTTAGAAATGCGAAAATAAATGCCGATTTTCTAAATGGCTGGAAATCGAAAGCAGATAAATGAGTCGTGATAACGGTATCTCACGCAAAATAATACTGTCTAGGGAGGTCTTGTCCCACTTTTCGATTATCTTTTATCTATTTGAAGATATTACATAATTACTGTAAAATTAGCAGTATTTTAATTTCGCAGTGATGAGGCCTCTTAAGAGCAATCAATCCTGATCGTTCCCCAACATGCTGTGTTTCCTTTAAAAGAGCTGGATTATAGGACAACTCACCAATGTTGTTTTTTCTTGTTTAAGTCCACACTATCATATAAAAGAATAAAAGCAATTCACTCATTAACGGCCAGGTCATATTAGAGAAATGTAAAATTTGGACAGAAAACTTTTGTCACAAAAGAAAAGATAAGAGATTTTAAAATACGTGTCGTAGGCGGGGAGAGAGTAATGAAACTTTTTTTTTTTTTTTTTTTTTGCCAAGTATAAAATATCTCAAGAATGTCGGAAGTTTAAGGTATGAAACTCAGATATAAACTTCTTATTAAGAATAACCAAATTCATGATTTTTTTCTTAAAAATTTCGCTTCTAAACGGGGAAACAAGGAAGTTGACTCTAGAATGTAATTTTGTATACATACGTATATCTGGTATGACTTTGACAATACACTTACCCTTATTACAACATTTTAATATTTATTGATTATTAGCTTTGCTTAAATACAGTAGCTTTCCATAATAGTCAATTAAATTTTCCCATCCTTTAATATTTTATCCATTAAAAGTTTACATGAACTTTTGGAACTCAAGACAACCTTTTTGTCGTCTCATCTAATCTCGTGTGCAACACTAGGCCGTGGTGGCTCAGTGGTAGAGCGTTCACCTCTGGTACGTACGGGTCCTTGGTTCGATCTCAGATCGCATCAAGTAAACCTTGTTGTGGACAAACATCGTGTACGTGGGTTTACTCGGGGTTCTCCCGTTTCGTCCCATTTTCTTCATTCCACCATTTCCTTCATTTCTTATCACCGTCTCCTTTAGTCTAGCCCAGCGTTTCCCAACCTTTTTCAACTTGCGGCACACTACAGGTGTAACTTGAATTCTCGCGGCACACTTATATAGATATTATTTGTAAATATAAAATACCATGGTAATTCTTTTCTGTGATTACAGATCTCCTTCTCACAGAAAAGAAAGCTCAATCACTGGTTTTCCTCCGTGGTAAATCATTATGCTTATTTTTCATTCTAATTTAAAAACAGAAAACAATTGCAATGAGATATAGGAATCAGGTTTTTAAAAGTACACCTTCTTTTTTGAAAACTGTATACAACCTTTCACTAAGAAGGAAGATCACTAAATAACGAACGAACAAACAAATCTCTTTTACTTTTAAAACACAAATGTAGTTAATTTGTATGCATGTTTGCTTTGTCGAAAGGATTGAATGATATTTTAAAATTTCAAGTTATGAAATAGTCTGCAACAATAAAGAAGCAATAATGATACACATACTTTTTTCAACATTAAAAATGTACAGAAAAGTAACACAATACGAAACCTAAACGTACAGTACGAATACAGTGTAGATTCATAGTAGAAGTTCATAATAATATTTAATACGCATACACATTTTCCGCTTCGTCTTGCAATTTGATTGCTATATAATTAATAATTTTGTCCCAACCGCGGCACACTGGTTGGGAAACGCAGGTCTAACCGGCTTAACATGTGGAACGTAAAACTTAAAAAAGTTATTTTTCGTGGACAACACTAAATATTTCTTTTTCGTAGCTTTATATTCAGCGACCCTTGTAAATGAATGATTTCGTTACCTAAGATACGTAGTTAGTTTTGTTTTAAAGAACATAACAGTAACATAGAAGCCTAAAAATAACTTTTAAATGATATTTTGAATAAAGTCATATCACTCTAAAGGTTCTTTTATTATACTTTATTCATTGTTCGACCCGTGAGAAAAGCTTGTATGTTTGCAATTTCTGCGTCCGCTGAAGTACGAAAGCAAAGACAGTCTTTGACGTGCTAATGAAGTGATAGTGTGAATTTTTAAATAGTATATAGTAGTTTCAATTGGCTTGAGTAATGAAAATATCATTTACGGAACTATTGACCTTCTTGTAGAAACGGGTCTTAAGTGAAAGGTAGCTTGGAACGTCGCTAACCGTCGTAAACTCTGTTCATGTTTTAATCTTGTTACAGGAAATTGCAAAAAGGGGGGAAAGTAACGTTGAAATTCACCTAGATTCGAGAATTTTACAATTCATTTTGCCTGTAATGTGATCTGATAATCACCAACAGGAATAGTACAGTTTTGATTTTTTCCTTCGCGAAACGTGTGTAAATTAGGAATACTTAGTTCCACTTCTTACTCACTACAAATATAATACAGTTTGTTCTCGCCCTTCGATGTAAATCATCTCATGACATCATATCAAACGAGAATAATCAAGCGAAAGGTCGCTATAAATTTTGTGAAGTAACAAAAGTGTTGTTGAGCAACGCTTGTATATGTTGCAGTAATAACTGCCTTTTATGAGAATAACGCCACCCATAAATGTCAGTTTTCTTCATGTGGTTTTGAGTAAAAGCTTTCACACAGTTCTGGTGTAATGATAGAGATTTAATGAGCCTTGCACTTATTTTCAATTCTGTAACTTTTTTTTTTTAATTGATATAACTTTCAAGCTATACAGTATATAATAGTTACGCATTATTTATTTAGAATTAATTTTCTTAGTTGAACATTATTCAATACTTCGGTGATTAACTATTTCTGTTTAATGAGTTTGGTTTACCAAAACTCCTTTTTATATATAGATTTTTCCTTTTTTTGTCTGTGTCCATCAGTTCGGGAGACAAAAAAAATCTCAGGATCTATTTGGCGAATTACCATCAAGTTTGGTCAGGATGTAGAGCAGGGTAGGAATGGCCACAAAATTCCGGTTCCGCGAGAAACCGGTTCTTAGAGATCCGGTTTTCAGTGCCAGTTCCGGAACCAGTTCTTAGGAACCGGTTCCAGACATGGATCTGAAAACCCGGCACTGGATGTTAGGAACTGGTTCCTGACCTGAATCCGAAATCGCGGTTCAAGACCTGGATCTTAGGAACCGGTTCAAGACCTGGATCCGACTTCCCCCATAAGACCCGTAAAGGAGGCACAAAGTTGACATTCAAAACACTGCAAAGAGGACCACGCGCTTGTGTTCTCCCCGCCCAGACCCGCTTGTGCTCCCTAGGGCCCGCGGTGGCTCAGTGGTAGACCGTTCACCTCTGTTGCTTAAGGGTCCTGGGTTCGATACCAGCCCCAGCCAAGTGGACTTTGTGGTGGACAAACACCGCGTGCGTGGGTTTTCTCGGCGTTCTCCCGTTTCCTCCCACTTTCTTCATTCCACCATTTCATTCCTTACCCATCTTCACCGTCTCCTTTAGCCTAACTGGCATAAGCGTGGGACGTAAAACTCAAAGATTTCACTTCATTTTCAACTTGTGCTCCCCATAAAAAAAACTGGTCCACCAGTAGGTGTTTAGCCAAATGAGTTTGCCAGTTTGTTTAGCCAAATGAAACAAGCGGTCGCCGCCTGTTTGTCGCTATCACTTCATTTAGCACACTGTTCACGGCCTGCCAGCAGTTCGGGTTTAGCTATTGCACCTTAAGAAAATAACTAGGGATGGCCACAAAGTTCCGGTTCCGGTGGAACCGGTTCCTGGAGATCCGGTTTTCAGAACCGGCTCCAGATCTGGATTCGAAAAACCCGGATCTGGAATAGGATCTTCTAGAACCGGATCCGTTCAGAACCGGAAACCAGTTCCACTAGGAACCGGTTCCGGCCATCCCTAGTAGAGGGGGCAAGAGTTATGAATTGAATTCGTTGATATTCAAATCGGAAGTAGTAAAAATAAACAATTTTCGGATTTAACGTTGATCACTAAAGATCAGAAGCAGTCATAGATAGCGAAAAGCATTTTTCTGCAATTTATTAAGCGTCCGCCCTAAAATATAGGTAAACTAGAAACCCCTCTAATCCGTCACCTTTGGGACTGGGGTATGGTCGGAACGCAAAAAAAGGTCGGATTATCAGAAAATACAGAAAAATACGGATTTTAAGCACTAAATAACGAACAGTAAGCACTAAAAACCTGTACAGTACAGTATAGAAAACACGTACAATACAAACGATACAAGAGGTGACGGAGCACTAAAGCGGACAAGCGGTCGTATCAGCAAGTAAAAAAAAAAAAATTACGGCAGTAAACGACAATGGGCCTCGTGAGTCACCAACGAGTCGGGACAAGTCACGACCTTCTCAATCTCTTCCGAGGGTAGTGGACAAGTTCGGCTCGAGCACTGTCGGATCAATCGGAGTGACGGAGGGAACCGGTCAAAACCCCCACACTCAAGAAAGGTCAAAACGCCCACACAAACGGTCATAACCCCCACACAAATGGACAAATCTCCCAAACGCACGAACGGTCATAACCCCCACAGCCAAAACCCCCACACTGGTAGACGGTCATAACCTCCAACGGTCATAACTCCCACACAAATGGACAAAACAGCCACACATAGCAACGGTCACAATCCCCACACAAATGGACAAAACTCCCACATGCAGAAATAGTCACAACTGCCACTTAAATTGACAAAACCCCCATACTCATGCATTGCCCTTGTACTTTTTAATAACATTTTTTATTTCACTTAAACTGATGTTGCAACTATTCTTCTTAGGCGTCATAAAGAGCCGCAACAAAGACGTGAAATGACGATCATTTCAGAGTGTGGGGGATTTGTCCGATTTTGTGGGAGTTTTGTCCATTTATGTGGGGATTATGACCGTTGCTATGTGTGGCTGTTTTGTCCATTTGTGTGGGGGTTATGACCGTTTGTGTGGGTGTTTTGACATTTCTTGAGTGTGGGGGTTTTGACCTAGACCCGTGACGGACCAGCCGAGAGGGGTTCTGCAGTATTTACTTTTCATCCTCAACTCTCTACTTAAACCGGAAGAGATAGAAATTACTAGAACTTCCGGTTTCGATATTAATCTACATAGAGCAAACACGGTAAGGGATAGTAATGAACGACTTTTTAAAATGGATTTAGTGTTCTAAGAATAGGTATCGTCCTTTCTCTTAATCCTCTATTCAAACTGAAAGTGTTAGAAATCAAACACTTTTGGTTTTAACGTTGATCACTATAGAACAAAAACGGCAATAGATAGCAATTAAAGTTCTCTGCAATTATTTAAGGTTCCTAGAATATATTCTATCTTCACTCCTAATATCACTACTGAAGCCGGAAATGATAGAAATGTACTACCACTTCCGATTTCAATATTATTAAAATATCACGTCATACGAACCAAACTCCTTCACGTGGTATACACATGACACTACTACGTGTTTTTTTTTTCTTAAGTTTCTTTCGAGACATGAAGTGTGAGTATAAAATAAAATCGCGAATAGGAGTGGCGAAAGAAGCCTAGGTAATTAGTTTCCTTTACTTTGTCTTTGTTAACATATCATTAAGGTTACTGTGCCCACCCCCTTGTCCGAGCACTTCGCCTTTTCGCCACCAGATGCTCACTTTTTCATTTAGCAATCACTGCTGGTACCTCTACTGGGAAGAACTGAAAGATCGTACCGCTCAGTTTAAATGTACCCAGGATGTCCACAATTGAAGTGGGCGGGGAGAGGAATCCAATAGTTTTTTTTTTTTTCCTTCGTGCACCTGCAGTCAGTCAGCAAGCCGCGTTGTTCAGCCGCAGGGCAAAATCTCAACCATTGACGGGTAACAGAAATCTTTTCTTTTTGCAGGTAGGAATAGAGTTTTTGTACGAAAAACGTGAATTAGGTTGCAAAGAGCGTCATTCGCATCGCGTTGACAAATTTTCTTTCGTCCGTTTATCACATGAAGCTCTTTTCTTTTTCTTTTCAATTATTACCAGAATATGAGATAAAAAACCTAAATGGTTCTTTGTATACAGAAAACAAACAATTCCAATATTTTCTTACATATCAGTATTATATGATTTTTTTTTTTTTTTATGAAGTGTAAGATGCTTGAAAAATGGACAGAATGAATTTTGATTTTTCTATTTGTCCCTATCCTTCTGAGTAGAGAGAATGCTGTGGCGCAACTAAAGGGCCTGCAGGGCCCGCAACATTGAGAGGCCCAGAACAGAAAGAGGCCCATTTCAGTTTCGAAGTTAAACTTTATAATGTTAGGATGTTAAAAATTATGTGATGTTTCAACTATATATCATTTTTACCTGTGAAGACGGTAACACCTGAGCGATTATTTAGTAAATTAAATGCCAACAAAACTTATACTGACCAGCAAAAACATTATGACCACTCGCTACTTTTTGAACGAAATCATCGGGCTGAGATAAGAGCTACAAGGCATATCACAACCGCGCGCCAAACACGACAAGAATCTCACTCGATTAGTCAGTGTGGTGCTTGTGCCTTGAATGGGGAAGGACGACGATATATCAGGGTGAGTAAATGGCTGGGAGCTTCATTTCGGAAACAGCGCGACTTGTCGAGTTTTCGCGATCTGCAGTGCTTATGTATTTCAAAGATGGGAAAATGACAGTGAAACCAGCATCGAACCAAACAACAAAAAGTGGGGCGACTACATCTCATTAAAAATGTCGTAGACTCTCGAGGTTGGTACAGAAGAATAGACGAAAACTATAGCACAATAATAATAATAATAATAATAATAATAATAATAATAATAATAATAATGTGTTTTTTTTGCATATGAGCAAGTTGTGACTCACTGATAGAACATAGAAAGTCAAAACTGTTCTCTGTAAATTTTACGTGACTCATGGATGTGGATAGAGGGGGTCCGTTTAACATTTTTGCGGGGAGGCCCATTCGTCCTTACTTACGCTACTGAGAGGTAAGGTAAAATAATAACACCAATATATACATATATATAAACTCCTGGCGCAACAGTCCCTTGTGATCTGAGTCTGCAGCGGGCTTATGTTAGTGGTCAGCACAACTACACCCAACGTAGCCGGCTGTCTAGATTGAAGTCCGCTATCTTTTAGTTTCCCAACTTTTCTCTCGATGGTAAAATTCAGGTTAGGGTGGTACTGAATTATTTTTGGAATATGCCATTTCTCATAAGGTAAAGTTCAAAAGTATTGTGACATAATTAAAAAGCTCATTATCAACCACGTATTCTTGCCTCTAATATCACTAAAAGTTTTCGAGATATGTGTCAAAAATGGTTGAAACACTTGAAGTTAGTTTAGTAACTTGAAGAAGATAGTGGCCTTATACATACACAATTGCTCCAATTTTTATTTTTATTCTTCTCTCTCGTAAAGAAATACAAAATCATAATTTCAACCATTTTGGTACATTTTTCATAATTTGAAGGGCGAACAGCCGGTTTCTTTCCTTACGTTTTGAACTTGGGATTTATATTCTTCTTGTCACTTATCGTGAAAGTCATATAATGACATAGGTCCCAAAGCTAGAATATATTATGCGACAGAGGTAATGACAATTTCATCTTTAAGATCTATTAAATTTGACATTTATTGAACGATAGCGGTTTTATAATACGAATAAATTTTTCGCAATAAGGTGCATATAGTGGTCGTAAGAAATGACAAAAGCTACCATTGACCTTTATAGTTTGACTGATGCTTTTTCGATCATGGTCTTCCCCTTAAATTTTGTAAAGGACAGTATCATTTTAATTATCTTGGCCTAATTTCCTAAAGCCTCTCATTCGTACACTAAAAGAAAAATTTCTATTTTTTATGTATAAGAATTCAGGGAATGCAAATTTATTCAAAATTCGTTTACAATTAAAGTCGGCTAAACAGATATTCCTTTGAGATTTCTGTATTTTGAAAACAAATTCACGATTTCAGTTCTTTGTCTTTACTTGTTTCCATGTTTTTTTTTATATCAATACTGTATGATCAATTCCAAGAATTATTTTAGTTCCCCGGTACATCCATTTATAACAAGCTCCAAATACTGCTACAATTTTAATGTGGTTTCAGGAGAATCTGCATATCTCATCCTTTTGTTACTCTCTATATATTCATCTACTATGTAAACAAACATCAGTGAAAGAAAGAGGCTGAGAGCTAACACGTGCTCCGTGAGGAACGTTGTCATTCCTTTTACTGACATATCTAGAGAGTCTAGTGTTGCCACGAGACAAGACGAGATTTCTGGCTGTGTCGTCTCGTCTCATATCGAATGGTTCTGTCTCGTCTCGTGGCAACACCAGAAAGGCTGAGGCCCACAAAAAGAGCTGTTATACCAAGTGGTTAAAATTACAACTTTTAACCAAGTTTTGTTTGGTAGCACAACACACAACACGACTGCAATCTTCCAGCAACGGCTGCTTAGATTCGACTGAACCAGTAATTACTTCGATAGGAACATTTGTCAATACCGTCAGTACAGTCGAAAGGCAAGATTTCCCCATTTATTCTGATATCCTTTTTTCAGAACCCCTGGCGCCACTTCAACAAATAAGGAGGCCTATGTAACTTTCCCATTTAAAAAATGGTTTAGCTTCGAATAACATCATAAAACAATAAAAAAGATAAATTTTGTTGTCAAATCAGCATCTTTTCAAAACTCAGTATCGAGAAAGGCTGACACGTTTCTGTCTTGGTTCGGAACGAGAAAGACAATGAAACAATAGTTAGTTACTGATAAAATTGCCACTTCTACTTGTACTTCTATAATAGGATTTTTATACGTAGATATCTCCACCAGCCCCCGGAATAAAATCTTCTGAAACACTGATCTCAATGAACGCTTTACATTTGTATTTGAATCTAGAGCACTATCACAAAATAATTAAACTTGAATCGATTGAAAAATGGAAGTGAAAGCTGTTTGTAAGAATCATTTTTAAAAAATTCTTTAGGTATTCCCTGTTCTTTGTAGGATTTGAAACATTGAATCATTTGGATCATTTGAAATAATAAAAGATGGTATACATTTCGAAGGCAAATAATTTATTCCGGGTTAATAAATTTTTAAGCAAATTCAGAAACTGTGTTTGTATTTTTCGAGACACGAGACAAGACATTTCACAAAAAGTTTCGTATTGTATCGTGTCTCGCTTCAAAGAATCGAGTCCCGTCTCGTTGGAACACTAAGAGAGTCTTACGCATTCTCTTTCCAAGAAAGTGAAACTTGAAAAGCACATTCAGTCAATTCTTATCATAGAATATACTATGGGCATAGTCACTGAAGTGCAGAAGGTGACACAGGCGGAATTTGTTCTTATGGAGCCCTTGGCGAGTTGGAACCGTGGGGCTCTATTATTTGGATTGGAAACATTGGTTCAAAAATATTTTACATTTAGCATACATATATACATATATATATATATATATATATATATATATATATATATACACGTACATGTGTGTTACATATACTTCAATTAATGTGTGGACCTGCGGACAAGGTATAGTTCGCCCGCCCAAAAAACCGCCTCTGGGGGGTGGATTCGAAGCGCACTCCTGAAACATAGAATTATGCTAATCGTAATTTTCTGAGATAGACTACCCCCCGAGGAATAAATAAATAAATAAATAAATAAAAATAGTTTCGTAATGTTTATCTTCCGTATACGAGTAATTGAAAAATTTTAGTGTCTCAACAATGAGAGCTGTATACAGGTGGTTCTGGCCCAAATTTTCGGCTCTCTCCCCCACGGTTGTTTTAAGAATTTTTATCTATTATCTACTCCCTTGGAGTAACTGTTGCTCTGTATTTTCATGGGCTTGCAACCGTCAGAATGAATATCCTGGCTGCTTTCCCAGCTACTCATTCAGCATGCAATAGATACATGCAATGACAATCAAATCCCACACAAACTACTCTACCCATCAAATATTTTAACATGGAAAATTCTTTTACGCAACGTATTTCGTTTGTTTAAAATGGAATAGACCTAAATACAACTTTTTTTAAATGTTCTTCTGGAAATTCGATAGCGAGATCGCTCACATCAAAAAATGAGATAATTAGTGCTCTGACAATCTGGTTGAAATACAACATGCCATATATACACATTACTGTGATTACATTGCTATTTATTCAATGATTATTTTGCTTAGAGCTTTCTTACTCTCCAGGGTAGTCTTCAAGGGTATATAATTACTCTTCACTTATGTCGCGAAAAAATATTCAGCTTGCAAATTTATTTCGAGAACTTCTCATTCCCTAATACATGTTTATTCTCTGAATTTGTACGTACAGCCGACAAACTTACATAGAATCTCAACAGAGTTCAAATGTGAGGTGTCTGCTGGGAAGCACAGGTCAGTTGTATGGGAGGGGCTTTTAGAGTGCAATTCTAGGAACACTGTGGTGTTTTAGAGTGTAATTCTAGGAACGCTGTAGGGGGCCATCCCGCTCCACCTGAGACAAAAAAAATCTGGAGGCACACAACTAGTTCACACTGGCTATAAACAAGTTCTGGCGCAACAAAGTTCTGAATGAAATATATATATATATATATATATATTTACTATTCCATTTTCCGAACAATAACATTTACCGATGACCTGTTAGCCCCTCCACCACAGCCACCATGAAAACAAATTCAATCGGAATTTGTCCAGCTCGTTTGATCACGAATAATTATCGTTTGATCCCAATGCATACTGATGTATTACACACAATTTGGCTAGAGCTTGTTAGCCCTTGATAATCGACATGTATCATTCCATAGATATTTCAATCGTAAATAGGTAAGCAAAGTTTGCTTAGTTTCTGGTAGCAAGTATGGAAAATAGTTTACTGTTTATTTAAAAATGGAGGCCTCCAACAATGAAACTAACAACAATATGAGAAATCGACATGTACCACTCTAGATACTCGTATCTGAATTGTAAATATGACAAGTTTGGTCAGCCTGTGGTAAAAAGTATGGAAAATAAAGTGAATCGTTTATTTAACAATGGTAGTCTCCAACAACGTAATTAAAACAATATGTGAAATCGACATGAACCATAGGATAGATATTTCAATCTTACATAGGTACGCAAAGTTTGGTCAGTTTCTGGCAGAAAGTATGACAGATAAAGTTTATTGTTTATTTAACAATGGTGGCCTCTAACAATGCAACTAACAACAACAAGTGAAATCGACAAGTACCATTTCATAGATATCTAAATCGTAAAGGAGTGTGCTAAGTTTGGTTAATCTGTGGTAAAAAGTATGGCAGATAAAGTTGATTGTTTATTTAACAATGGAGAAATCCAACAATTATTTATTGAACAACTGTGGCCTTAAACGATAAAACTAACAATAATATGTGAAATCGACAAGTACCATTCCCTAGATATCTCAGTGGTAATCCGATTGGTGTGCCAAGTTTGGTCAGTTTCTGGTACAAAATATAGCAAATAAAGTTGATTCTTTATTTAACAATGGTGGCTTCCAACAATGAAACTAAGAACAATATGTGAAATAAACACGTACTATTTCCTACATATTTCAATCTTAAATGGGTGTGCAAAGTTTGGTTAGTCTGTGGTAGAAAGTATGGCAGATAAAGTTGATCGTTTATTTCACAATGTAGAAATCCAAGGATTGTGTATTTAACAATGGTGGTCTTCAACAATGAAGCTAACAACAATATGAGAAATCGACACATATCTTTCCCTAGATATTTCAATCTTAAATGAGTGTGTAAGGTTTGGTCAGTTTCTGCTAGAAAGTATGGCATATAAAGTTGATTCTCTATTTAATAATGGTGGCCTCTAACAATGAAATTAACAACAATAAGTGAAATCGACACGTACTGTTCCATAGATGTCTCAATTGTAAATGAGTGCGCCAAATTTGGTTAGTTGTGGTAGAAAGAGTGTAAGATAAAGTTGATTGTTTAGGTAACAATTTAGAAATTCAACGATTGTTTATTTAACAATGGTGGCCTTCAACAATGAAAGAACAACAATATGAGAAATCGACACATATCTTTCCCTAGATATTTCAATCTTAAATGAGTGTGTAAGGTTTGGTCAGTTTCTGCTAGAAAGTATGGCATATAAAGTTGATTCTCTATTTAATAATGGTGGCCTCTAACAATGAAATTAACAACAATAAGTGAAATCGACACGTACTGTTCCATAGATGTCTCAATTGTAAATGAGTGCGCCAAATTTGGTTAGTTGTGGTAGAAAGAGTGTAAGATAAAGTTGATTGTTTAGGTAACAATTTAGAAATTCAACGATTGTTTATTTAACAATGGTGGCCTTCAACAATGAAAGAACAACAATATGTGAAATCGACACATACCATTCCATAGATATCTCAATCGTTCATGAGTGTGCAAAGTTTGCTTAGTTTGTGGTAGAAAGTATGGCAGATAAAGTTGATCGTTTATTTAACAATGGAGAAATCCAACGAATGTTTATTTAACAATGGTGATCTTTACAATGAAACTAACAACAATATGAGAAATCGACACATATGTTTCCCTAGATATTTCAATCTTAAATGTGTGTGCAATGTTTGGCCAATTTCTGGTAGAAAGTATGGCACATATAGTTGATTGTTCATTTAACAAACCTGGCCTCTAACAATGAAACTAACAACAATAAGTGAAATCGACACGTACCATTCCATAGATATCTCAATCCTAAATGAGTGTGCCAAGTTTGGTTAGTTTGTGGTTGAAAGTGTGGCAGATAAAGTTGATTGTTTATTTAACCATGGGGAAATCCAACGATTGTTTATTTAATATTGGTGGCCTCGAACAATGAAACTAAAAACAATATGTGAAATCGACTAGTAGATATCTCTGTGCAAATCCGATGGGTGTGCCAAATTTGGTCAGTTTGTTTTAGAAAGTATGGCAGATAAAGTTGATTGTTTATTTAAGAATAGTGGCCTTCAACAATGAAACTAACAACAATATGTGGAATCCACACGTACCATTCCCTAGATACTGCAATCTTAAATGGGTGTGCAAAGTTTCTTCATTTTCTCGTAGAAAGTACGAAAGATAAAGTTGATTGTTTACTTAACAACGGTGGCCTTCAACAATGAAACTAACAACAATATGTGAAATCGGCACGAACCATTCCATTGATATCTCAATCGTAAATGAGTGTGCTACGTTTGGTTAGTTTCTGGTAGAAAATATGGCAGACGAAAGTTGACTTATACTTAACACTGGAGAAATCCAACGATTCTGTATTTAAAAATGGTGGCCATCAATCATGAACCTAACAACAACATGTGAAATGGACACATAGCATTCCGTAGATATTTCAACTTTAAATGGGTGTGCAAAGTTTGGTCAGTTTCTGGTAGAACGTATGGCCATTAATGTTGATTGTTTGTTTAACAATGGTGGTCTC
The DNA here is from genome assembly GCF_964235325.1 of Thermobia domestica. Taxonomy (NCBI): domain Eukaryota; kingdom Metazoa; phylum Arthropoda; class Insecta; order Zygentoma; family Lepismatidae; genus Thermobia; species Thermobia domestica. The sequence continues at coordinate 128,388,887 of NC_137467.1, forward strand.
TAACAATGAAACAAACAACAATATGTGAAATCGACCCATACCATTCCATAGATATCTTAATCTTAAATGATTCTGCAAATTTTGGTTAGTTTGTGGTAGAAAGTGTGGCAGAAAAACTTGATTGTTTATTTAACAATGGTGGTATCTAACAATGAAAGAACAACAATATGTGAAATTGACACGTACCATTCCCTAGATACTTCAATCTTAAATGCGTGTGCAAAGTTTGGTCAGTTTCTGGTAGAAAGTGTGGCAGATAAAGTTGATTGTTTTTTAAAAATGGTGGCCTCTAAGAATGAAACTAACAACAATAAGTGAAATCGGCACGTACCGTTCCATCGACATCTCAATCGTAAATGATTGTGCAAGTTTGGTCAGTTTGTGGTAGAAAGTATGGCAGATACAGTTGATTGTTTATTTAATAATGGAGAAATCCAACGATTGTTTAACAATGGTGGCCTTGAAGAATGAAGCTAACAACAATATGAGAAATTGATTGGTACCATTCAGTATATATCTCTGTGGTAATCCGATGGGTGCGCCAAGTTAGGTCAGTTTGTGTTAGAAAGTATGGCAGATGAAGATGATCGTTTATTTAACAATGTAGAAATCCAAGGATTGTGTATTTAACAATGATGGTCTTGAACAATGAAGCTAACAACAATATGAGAAACCGACACATATCTTTCCCTAGATATTTCAATCTTAAATGAGTGTGCAAGGTTTTGTCAGTTTCTGGTAGAAAGTGTGGCAGATAAAGTTGATTCTTTATTTAACAATGATGTCCTCTAACAATGAAACTAACAACAATAAGTGAAATAGACACGTACGGTTCCATAGATGTCTCAATTGTAAATGAGTATGCCAAGTTTGGTTAGTTTGTAGTATAAAGTATGGCAGATAAAGTTAATTGTTTATTTAACAATGGAAAAATCCAGCAATTGTTTGTTTAACAATGGTTTCCTCGAACAATGAAACCTGTCAACCATTCGACAGGTACCATTCGCTAGATGTATCTGTGCTAATCGGATGGGTGTGCCAAGTTTGGTCAGTTTGTTTCAGAAAGTGTGGCACATAAAGTTGATTGTTTATTTAACAATGGTGGTCTTCAACAATGAAACTAACAACAATATGTGAAATCGACACGTACCATTCCCTAGATATTTCAATCTTAAATAGGTGTGTAAAGTTTGGTCAGTTTCTGGTAAAAAGTACGGCAGATAAAGTTGATTGTTTACTTAACAATGGTGGCCTCTAACAATGAAACTAATAACAATAAGTGAAATCGACACGTACCATTCCCTAGATTTTGATACGTCCATTAACCAGATTATATCCGTTTTTGCTTAATTTTTGAATTGTTCGTTTTATTTTTGATTGTTTTAATTTTATTAGTTGCATATGTTAACATTGGTGACGGCGGCGCCATCTACCGTTTTAGACACAAACTATTTGGACGTAATGAATAACCTTAAGTCAATAGCCTAGACGGACGGAGACCTCTCTCCACATCCGATATGAAAATGGCGACAAAATCTCGAAAGTGATTATGCTAAATTAAACGAAATCTGTTACACTGCGTAGGTACTAGCAAGAACTAAGAATGGGCAGAACCGGTTTCTAGAAAAACCGAAATCCGAAAACCGACATTTCGGTTTTCTCCAATACATTTTCCGTTTTTCACCGAAACCGGTTTTGGTTTCCTCCAAAATCCGGTTCGGTTTTCGCCGAAATTGGTTTCGGTGGAAACTTTTGGTAAACACACAAAACTATTTCTGTGGAAACGGATTCGGTTTCCGTAAAACAGCGAAATACTATTCTGGTCAGAAATAGGTCCAATTTTGGAAAAAAACTGAAACTTTTTTTTTGACAATTTAAAAAACTGTTTCGGTTTTTGTGCCCATCACTAGTAGGAACTCTCCCGTAGCTACATTAGTAGCGTTCGCGCCTTTCGCATGGAATGCCCGTGTTCGATTGCCGATGGAATTAATATGTTTAAGATCCCACTCTAACTTGTAGGTCTGTGCTGCGAAGTAACATTGAACTGAATAATAATAATAATAATAATAATAATAATAATAATAATAATAATAATAATAATAATAATAATAATAATCCTTATTTTAAAAAATCCCTTATTGTTTTAAATATATTGTGTATGCTTGCTTGATAAAGTTGAAGTTTTTAAATAAAGAGATATGTCGCTTTTAAAATACTAAATGAAACGAGTAGTTTTTGAAATTCTAGGAGTGAAACCAACTGTTATAGACGCTCTATATCTGCGTAAGTTTTATTTTTTCTCTTGTATACTATGCTTCTTATTACTTCAGTAAACCACTATATCTTTAGTGAAGCAGCATATCTTAAAGTTGATTACTGTATTTCCTTTACACTTTGCAAGTATGTACCCTATATGTATAAGGCCTACGCCTCCCAAAAAGTACTGATTGTGATTATTACTCTGACTATAATCCAAAGTGGATGGATAAAATGTGTTTATTTGCAAAGTATAGATATATCTGTAATTTACAACAGAAGATCAGAAAGCATTGTGGAAGGTCACCAAGGACTAACATTCAAAGCTTTCTAATATAATTGAGGGGGGAAGATACTGTACGTTAGTATCAGAAGTATTGTAAAAGAGCACTAACAATTTAGTTACGATTGCTTTACCCTGTTTAGACAGAAGGCTGAATCACACGATTTTAACCATTATTTCAAAACAGTGGCGTACACAAAGGAGGGCTTTGGGACAACCTTCCTTGAGGAAGATATGGAAAAATAAATGTTTACTCTATTAAGATATACTGCATATACAAAAAGCGTTCTTGTCCTAAACGGAAATAAAATTCAGTGCTTGACCCCTTGACGAAATGCTGTGTATGCCACTGGTTTAATCATTTTCTTTTTATGTAGCTTATGCAATGGAATATCTATAGGCTAAGGTATCGTTGCTTAGGATCTCATCCGCACATGGGACTACTGCGTCATGTAATTATGGAATTATGATTTGTGCATTTCGAGTGTCAGTTTTGTCTAATTCAAAATTGAGTCTATGCAGACCTTATGTTTTTTTAAACATTGTCAATCCAGTTTTATGTCTTACATTACCCAAATTTGCCAAAGGTTATATTAATCCATGCATTTCCTGTCTATTTGGGACCCGGGACCACGTGGAGTCGTATATTTTCTTTGAACACTTGGGCCTGAAATCTCAGGACGACCACTGATTTTCTTTCCTTGTGTAGACCCTCCCCGCTGGTCTAGTGGTTAGCGCGTGTTTGCGTTTTGTGCTCGGGTCCGATTCCCGGTATAGATCATTGAACACCTTAACGGTGGTTCGGATTCTACCTTAACTATATGTTCTAGTCTCGTACAGCCTCAGTGTGGAAAAGGGACAGTAAACCTCAACAAAAATCTTTCCCTATGTCCGCCATTTTAGTATTATATTGGCTTTCAGAAGCTAAACGGAGAATATGAGGAGATGACAGCTACTAAAACGTTACAGATAGAAGGCTTGTATAAGTATTCAGAGTAAAGCTCAAGTCCTTTATTAGGAATAGAATGTAGTTTTCTGAGCTTTCGGCATAAATAACCATGTTAGCCCGTCACGTATGATGGATGACGTCCGTCGGCGATCACACTATCCGAGGAAAGGGAAGGAAGCGGTATGTTAGGTATCGTCTAGGGATGGCCAGAACCGGTTCCTAGTGGAATCGGTTTTCGGGTCTGAACGGATCAGGTTCTAGAAGATCAGGTTCCGGAACCGGTTTTTCGGATCCAGGTCTGGAACCGGTTCCCAAGATCCGGTTCTAGAACCAGGTTTTCGGATCCAGGTCAGGAACCGGTTCTGAAAACCAGATCTACAAGAACCGGTTCCGCTGGAACCGAAACTTTGAGACCATCCCTACGCTAAACCCGAGCTGCTGGCAGGCTGTGAACAGTGTGCTAGATGAAATGGTGGAAGCGACAGGCAGGCGCCTAGGCAGCGGCCACTTCTCTCATTTGGCTAAATAAACTGGGTAACTGGCTAACTCATTGGCTAAACAGGCAAACTAGCCAACTCATTTGGCTAAACACCCACTGGTGGACCAAATATTTTTTTTTTCTGGGGACACAAGCGCATGGTCCTCTTTGTACTGTTTTGAAGGTGAACTTTGTGCCTCCTTTACGGGTCTTTGGGGGTTTTCGGATCCAGGTCCGGAACCGGTTCCAGAACCGGTTCTGAAAATCGGATCTCCGAGAACCGGTTCCGCCGGAACAGGAAATTTGTGGCCATCGCTAGTACCGTCCCGGCATTTGCCTGGTGTGAACGAGGAAAACTAGGAAAACCTCATTCAGGATGACTGGCCTGAAAAAGCTTGTATACTTTTTCGAGAGTTCCCCCAACGGGAATCGATGCCGGGACCCCTGGCATCAAAGGCGAGAGCGTTAGCGACTACGCTACGCGGGGCCACTCAACTCATTTATGTGATTCCGAAGTTCATATTGACAAGAGGTTAGTGTCCACGCAGCTCTAATATGGAGAATCTCGTTTTGAATTGTAGGCACGTTGCATGCAATGTGAGAATTCTGTCATATTCCTTTTTTTTTTTTTTTTTCACTCTGTCTGTTTTTTAAGTGAGAAGGAAAATTGTTTGAAAAAAAGATTGATACACACATCAAGACGTAATGTTTCGATAAAGTATTGGACTACGAGAGTACAAGGAATCGTCCTTGTTGGCGTACTCTCAGATACGGATACTATCTTCTTATCCTAAACCCCACCCCCTTTCCAACAGTTTAGTAACCTCTTAATAATGGAGATGAGATTATTCTCAGTTCGTGCGTAGACAGAAAATTCGTTCCTCAAAATGTCTTTGAAAATAAGCCAGTGACCACCAAGTGAATCATTACACAGAACAGTGTTGGAAGCTGGACTTGTTTTCTTTCTCTCAATAAAGTACTGTATACTTGCTGTATAGGAGGAGTCGTAATAGGACAGACCACGATATAAAAATATACCTGAAAAGTACATGTTACATATACGTACGTAATTGCTGACAACATAAACAGGCCGACAAGGAGCTCCATTATGGAAATCATTACTTTTCATTACGTAAGACTCTCCCAACACACGCATCTAATTGTGATGATTCCCTTAGGCAATCTCTGGTAAATGGCTATGTATTTGCTCACTAAACTGAATTCACGAGAATTTCTCTCTATACCTTTACCTTCTGAACATGTTATTGGTATTTTACAAGCTTTTCTTGTTCTTTTTTAAACAATATGAAGATATTATTCAACATAATATACCCTTCTCTAAAATGATGGCCATAGTTTTTACAGTAACTTTCTTGAGAGAAAAAGAACAGCATACGTTTACATTCTCTAAAATACATTAAAACAACTTTTTCTTACTCAGTTTAACGAGATAGGTCTGGTCTTAGGCGCTGAGATGGCGCAAATTCAATTGTAACTATCCACATGCCAGTATAACGCCAGAGGCTGTAGTGCACCTCAATATTGATTTTTTTTTTCCTAAATGACTTTAAGCTCTTGACAAACAATATGCACGTTATACAAGAGAGCCTGACTTCATCTCCTTCTAGAAGAAAATTCTGGTTCGCTACTGGATGACCCTGACGTTAGATTATATAAATTTTGTATTTTCCTTCTCATTATATAGGATATCCGGAAAGTCGCGCAATTACTTTTGGAGCATAAGTGTGTATATATATGCCACTCGCCGTTAGTCCCATTTGTGCAGATATTTTTGATATACTGTTCATGGTGAGGATATTCGATAATTTCTCTCTGTATTAAACACACACACACACACACACACACACACACACATATATATATATATATATATATATATATATATATATATATATATATATATATATATATATATATATATATGCGGAGGTGTGATTTCTCTCTCTCGGAGGGGAGAACAAAAAGCAACAAAGAAAACACGATTTGGACGCAGGTGTAGAATTGCTTTTCGGTATGTTTAATTGTTAATGAATAGACTAAGTGCAAATACAGCGTTCAGAAAAAGAACACCTTTTCATGAATTTCACACATCTCACAGCCGTAATGGTGTGCCGTAAAGAAGTAGTATGGTTGTTAAGACATCATGACGTAATGTGGCAACACTGTTGGAATCTGACGATGTAAGCGAATGTGTGTTAACATCGATTAGGCTATGGATAGAGAAGTTAATAGTGATTTCTTTATCTTCAATGTTAACCAGTTGAGAATGCTCCAAGAGCATTGCCAGAACGAATTTAAAAAGAATGGAGAGATGGAGCGGGAAGGATAACTGTCATTGTTCTTACATATGAAAGCCAATCTTTTTATCCGCACCTTCTTCTATTTCTCACAAAAATTCGCAAAATATCATCTCTATGACTTATGGTTCCCGACATATGGCTCCTTAAATCTCCCGAAATTCGATTTTTTTTTTGCCAATATCCAGGAAACGGTGGCCAGTAGCCAGTTGGCCAGTGGCTACCGGTTACTATTTGATATCAAAATGTTCACCATCCTCTTAGATATTGATCAACACCAATATCATCTCTATTCCTTACGGTTCCCGAAATATGGCTCCTTAAATCTCCCGAAATCGGTACTATTTTTTGGCCAATATGTTGGGAATGGTAAGCTATAGAGATGATGATGATGATGGTGTTGATCAATACCGAAAAAGGATGATAAACATTTTGGTACCGCTATTAAGTGGTGGCTACTGGCCGATGGCCAAACCAGTGGCCAGTTGTCTAGTGGCTACCTGTTACTATTTGGTACCAAAATGTTCACCATCCTCTTAGGTATTGAAAAACACCAATATCATCTCTCTCTGACTTATGGTTCCAGAGATATGGCTCCTTAAATCTCCGGAAATCGGCCATTTTTGGCCAATATCTCAGGAAGTGGCCAATATATCACTTCCTCAGATAGTTTTTGATGCTTTATCGAATGGAGGACTCAAAATTGAAAAAATCGCAAATAACAGACACACGGACAGATAGACAGACAGAGAGTTCAATAACGAACTTTTTATTAAGTTCGTTGAAAATTAGTAAATAAATAAAATACACTACAAATTTCAATATACAACCTTTACAAAGTGAGATTACAATGTTCATATTTCGCGAGGACATATTACTTGTTTAGAGAAAATTGTTATACAAACTCCATCGTCAACTATCATTTCTTACATAAATACGAAGAATAAGCTTGCATTATGCAGAGATGATTGTGGGAACCACAAACATTCAACTGCGATTATGGTAATCAACATATGTAGGATTGCAGTAGGGGAAAAAAAAAAAGACCCTCGAGAAATATACTTTTGTAGAAACAACAGACCTTGTAGTGCACTCATACTGATATCCAAACAAACAAACAAACAAAAAAAGACCTGAATTTTGTTTTGTAACGGACCATTTTGATACATGGCCTTGGCAGTAACATTCATACTTTAAATGTAGAACTTCAATTTAATTCATTTGCGAGTAGTTTGTTTATTTAAATATCTAGATTTGGAATGATGAATCACACAATTTTAAAAATATAATTCCCATTTATATATTCACCATATGTATGTAACAAAACAGTTATATTTTTTACCATTGTATAAGGAGCGATCAAATGAAACCCGTTCAGTGGTCATAATTCATGAAATAAATTTTGTTTCGAGCGGAAACTTGTACACTATCTAGAGGCGTCTATGGTTAGCCTGCAGTAAAAATATTGTTCAGAAGAAGTCACCATGAGCGTTGAGACACTTGTCCCACTGTGTCACTAACTTACAAATGCCGTCCATGTAAAATTTGGACGGCTGACTATCAAACCAATCACACACAGCGTCCTTATAATTCTTTGCAAATCCAATCTACAATCTGTTATTTTAATGAAACCCGAACTCTTTGTGTAAAAACTACGTAAATAATAATAATAATAATAATAATAATAATAATAATAATAATAATAATAATAATAATAATAATAATAATAATAATAATAATAAAAGTTGTTGATACAGAATATACGAACATGTGATTCTAATGGTATGAAATTTGTCAAGAAATTTTAATTATGTTTTGTAACTTTGAAACGTGTAATTTGTTCTCAAGTTAGGCCTATATAATATAAATACAGGGATTATTATGTAGTTATTTGTATCCCATAGTTAATGATATAAACTACTTATCTTTGTTTCGATTGCAATACTGAATGGTATAAATATGATTGGTCTTGAAGCTAATATGTATACAAATACCATGTTCGAATAATTAGTTAGATCATAAGACCTGATAGTGTCTTACAGGGGCGGATCCAGGACGAACTTCTTGGAAGGGGTGAGTTGTATTATTGTTACTTAGAGCTACTTTCAAGAGCTCCAAACTCTGGGATGGGTTTTATTTATATATAACATCGATGCCCCCCCTCAGGATCCGCCACTGGTGTCCCATTTCTCTTGTATGCTGTAGATGGAATTCAGTTACCTGTCATTTCGTTGGTGATAGAGCGTATTTTTATAGATGGTATATTGTTATATATCAGATACTTCTGTTTCCTTAGGGTGATCTGCGTAAATGAGTACCCTATATTTTGTTGGCTGCTACGTATAGTAGTCAGATGTAGGAAATAATGTCATGCAGTAGCGTAGCCAGGATGTGTGTTTGCGGGGGGCCCAAGTGCTGTTATAGGTACATACAGAAAAATTACAAACAAAAAAATATATAAACATAAAAATATATAAAAAAAATTACAAACATAAAAGTACCAAAGTACATTGTCGGCCCTCTTTGGGGGGTGGCCCCTCCGCCCCCCTTCCCTACACCACTGATGTCATGGTTAATGTATAACCTGGAGGCAATACTGCAATATGTGTAGTTACGGCGGGCATTTCTTCACGGTATTCACGTCTGTGACCCGCGGTTAAGAAGCCTGATCGATAAGTGGCATATAATACAATATCTCGTATCCCCTCGTCCTCATGTTGAACTATCCTCTCCATGTTACGTTGATCATCTAATGGCTGACATTCTAGTCAGACGTGTGTGTTCACAGTGCTTCTACAGAACGACGGACCACGACCAGAGGACTTGGCAGCACATCTAACGATATCCGGGCCAAAACAAAATTCTTAGGTCTACAAGAAACTGTCTTGTTTTGCCTTGGTGATGCCCATAGGTATAATCCAGCAAAGTGAATGGGCGATAACAATTTGAAGTACCCGAGTGGAGAAACATTAACACATTGCTTTGCTTTTTGGAGGCCTATTAGGAAACATAGCTTTTTGGTCTATGTAACGGTATTAGGTCAGTACATTCATTCAGCAACGTGACTGCTGTCGTCTCTAAAACTAAGGTGGCACGAATATTATGGTTATATTGGGTTGTTATATTGAAATTAAATTGAACCTGAAACATGTGTTAGAAACTTACTACAGTGAAACGTCTTGTTCAGGACAGCAATGGGACGTGATTATTTCTATATTTTATGAGATTAAACAAAAAAGAAACTTTTTTAAGAGGTTGAAAGGGAAGATCCACATAAAATACGACTGGTTCTCCATTACCCGTTGAAAGTTTTAGAAGATTTCCCTAGAATATACACTAGTATGCAAAAGAACGAAAGTAAGTTTCGCATGCTATGTCTCTCTCAAGTGGCGTAGATTAGTGAAACGTGAATCATACATAGAAACTGTTGTAGCATGATATACATACAGAAGGAAACAACTAAAACACATGATTAGAACAGAGGCAATAACTGTTGCTGAAAACCCCCTGACATTACAGGAGTAGTGAAATCTTTGTTAAAAGGGCATGTGATCATGACGGGTAGCATGGTGAACACTTCAAATCAGTTTTCAAATAATGTTGTGTTATACAGTTAGGGCACAATGCAACAGATTGCTTAACTGACCACGTTCCTTTATTATTATTTAACATACGGTGCCTTACCACTGTGTATCCCAAACAGCTGGTACGATTAGAAACCACCTATTTTTAACAACTCTTCTCTTATTCGTATCTTCACTCATAAGGTAGTTGTCCATATTCCCAGACCTTTGATTCATCCTGTGTATATAACAAATCGACGTTGTGTGTAGTCATTCGACTACAAAACGACTGAACCGCTTGAATTTTTTTTTCTCAAAGAACATAATACGGATCAAACTGTTTTTAACATTTCACTTTGATAAAGAATTCACAAGTTGAAGTAATGAAACATCCAAAGGTCCAGACGTTCACAATTTTCATTTAGAATGACCCTTTTGAGCTGATTCCAGCGAAGCAGATTGAACGAAACTAGCCTAAACATAAAATCGAGTGCGAAAAACGCACAAAGAAACATAATTAACATAACCGATCGTACACGCATTAACATATGGTATCAAATGTAACATGGAAAGAGGGAGTGAGGGAAATCTTAAAACATTGTTTTGTGAGAGACAGATTACTAAGCTGAAAATTCAAAATGATGGTTTATTTTCCTATTTATGTTGTATGCCAAGATTTTCAGGGTCGTAACCAGAACTGCAACAAGCAATAGTGTGACACCGCATAATTGATGACTAATGAATTTTTCAAGAATTTTGCATAGGTCAAGGTTAGTGACTTACATTGAAAAAGAGCTGAATTAGTTCCGCATAGAGCAATTGTGACAACCTTCAGGAAAGAAACTCAAGCGATGCTGAATGTCATTTACTTAAGATTTATTTTAATTTTACTATATGTTGAAGATGCTAATGATCAAATTGTTAATGCAAGCACTGGAATTTTATACCGATACCCAACAAGTGAGTTATCCATAGCAGTGTTCGAAGTGGGGGAGAAAAGCACAGATGGTATGCTTTATTAGGATTTTGCCTCGATATACCAGCTATCTAAATGTTGAAATATAGTGAGAATTTGTTGGCTAAAACATTGCATTTCTATTTCATAATGACGGAAAACCATTGGAGAGCTTCTCAGTAGTTGCGGAAGGGGGCTTTGATCTCAGCCAACAACTTTCTAAAATAAATAAATAAATAAATAAACTCTTATGTTGTACGACAGAGAATTATACACGAAAATGTTCAAAACCCGAGTTTTTATATTAGCAATTTCCTGTAAGAAAACTCCCGGACCCCTACTCGACTGAGTGGTATTCCAAACCCCGGAAAATCCGTCTCCCACAGCAGAAATCGGCGCATGCTCAAAATGCATTTATATACATTAAAGCAAGAAGACACACACATACACAAGAAAGAAACAATTCAGTGTGGCACATCAAAATATAAACTAGATAAACTTCATTGAAAACACGTAATTTTAAAAACAAAAGGTAGGAAAAAGAACAAAAATGTCGGTGTTGTCAACTTGGAAATTATTTCAACATAAGAAGTAAAATCTTTTTACGTGCAAAGCTATTCGTTAATTACTGTGAATAAAAATGGATTTATTAAAGGTATTTAGCATCTACTCTCCAGTGATGGTATGTCGTGCTCACTGAAGAACCAGAGGCAATATGCCTTCATCACAGAAAAATCAGAGGCGGTATGGCATATCACCGTATACAATCTCACTTCGAATACTGATCCATACCTAAATATTCTGATAGTTGGGTTCTTGTTTTAAAACTGTATTTTAAGAAACATAATTTGAAGAACCAATGTTCCCTCAAAACCATTTCATGAGGACTGTATAGTGTTGGGTCGTGTGCTTAGAAGTCAGTGAAGTGTGCTTCATTATCGTCTGCCAGGCACGTATACAGAAATTTATTTCGGAGGGTATAAGGCTTGGAGGGGCACAAATTCAACATGAGGATAAATTAATTAAAATTTCTAAAATTTCTCCTAAAATTAGACTAAATTTACAAAAAAAATCGGGATTTCGGGGGTCAGGGCCCACCCCTGCGTACGTCTGTCCACTATCCATCACTGTGCAGATTACAATGGGGTAAAGAACACCGAGGTTGGGACCAAGGGAGATGGTCCAATGTGGTGCTTTTAGGTGAATCAGTTCTGTGCGACAAATGATTCTGGACATGACATGGAAACGGCAAATTCATGAATGTGACAGTTATGGGGACCGTTCTTTTATAATGTGGGTGGGCATAATGAAAAATAGAACACTACCATTGTAAATCTTCGACGCAGGATCCCTTACTGGAGAAGGATATTCTACCGAGATCATGAAAGGATATGTTCGTCTTTTTGCATGATGCAGTGTGTCCCGACGTACATAGATGACAACACGCGCTTAGAGGGAACTGCCCAACTTGCAGATATGCTGGAATATGAAGACGGCAAACAATATGGATTGGCCATCATATTGTAAAGAACTCAATCGCATCTAACATGCCTGTGATGCTCTGGGAAAGACGGGTTGCATAGACGAATCCATCAACTCGTAACTTTCAGGCTCTGAAGGAACATGGCCAACGTACCTCAGGCTACCCTGAATACTCACATCGTCAGTATGTCAGACAGACAATGCAGGATGACGTGATGGTAAGTTCATCCCTTCGCTCTATCGTGGTTTCCATCTTATTTTGATTTACCACATTGTTTTTCTTTGCTTGGCAGTGAAATCTAGTCTGACTTTTTTTTTAGTTTAACGTCCTACGATTATGCTCAGAGGTTAGGGAGAGAGTGATGATAAAGAAATAGTGGAGTGAAGAAAGCAGGGAAAAGGAGAAACCTGAGAAAACAACCCATCCCCTGAATGAAAAAAAAAAATATCAGGTTATATATTACGGCGGTTTTATAGGATAGCCCTGTGTGTTCGTTATAAGAAGAAGAGAGGAATTATCAAAATATCAAATACAGCAATTCCATTTGTTTTACATGCTTTTCTTTAATTTACAATGGCTTAACCGTGTCTTTAAGTTTTACAACCTTAATAAAACAAACTCATTTCCTGGCGTGCACAGTGATGCAAGTCGATGACAATCCAATATTCCATGGTTATTTTTATGCACAAGTATTTTTATATATTTATTTTATTAAATTATTAATTTTGCTCTCTACTTACTATATATCCTATTCCATTATGCAACCAAAAAGGCACTGGAGTTGGCATTTAAAATATAATGGCCAGGATATCTTCGTAAATTGTTTTTCAGTTTGTGAAGGTACGATTCGACGTCCAAGAACTGTGAAAACATAATAAAAAGTAAAAAAAAAAAAAAAAAAAAGATAAGCGTAAGAAATAAAATGAACACCTTTATAAAATGCACAAAAAGGAGACTTTTTGAACGTAAAATAAAGAAATGGATCTTTGTAAGACTATAAAAGCATTAGCCGCGATTGATCGTAATGGATTATAGCGAACCTCTCAGAAATGAAATGAAATGAAATCTTTTAGTTTAACGTCCCACGATTATGCCTTAGGATAAGGGAGACGGATGATTAAGGCAAGTGAATGATGATGGAAGAATTGGTGGAACAAGAATGTGGGGGGAAATGGGAGTATCCCGAGAAATCCCACGAGACACTGTTATTCACCACAAATTGACTTAGCCGGGAATCGAACCAGGGACCCGACGCAACACAAGTAAGCGCTCTACCACTGAGCCACCCTGTCCCACCTTCACGAAAACCACTCAGAGCATATAATGCTTTTATAGTCTTATACACATTTTTTTTATTTTACCCTACAAAAAAAATCTTCATTATGTAGAAAGAGTCTTGGCAAGCATATAGGAAAAGACGAAAACAGTTCTACGATAGAAAATTATTTAATTATAACTAAAAAGCAGAATTTTTTAAATAAAAAAACATGCTTTCTTTTAAATCGTACTAAAACTGTTTGAAAAAAAAAATACTTCTTAAAAAGAAAATTCAGTTTATGCATGATTAAAAAAGAAAAGCGTAGGAAGTTCTCTCACATAAATCAATTTATAAATTCTTCAATTCTCATGTAACTTTACATGTTAAGTATACTTTAATTTATATCCGTAATAAAGAATGTTATAATATTACATCAGATTTGAAGAATTTATCAAGTAATCCTATGTGAGCGTGCTCCCCATACTTTCTTTTTAGTTATGTATAAATACAAAAAAAATTAAGTAACTTAAAAGCCGACAAATATTATGAACAGTCTATAGATTCTCTTGCGTGCATTCTGTTTTCTTTTCCCCCAACTGTTTTCATATGTAATGTGTCAGTCGTGGAATTAGGAGATTCCAACTTGAAAACGCAGCAGGATTATCTATTACGCAAAACCAAAGTACAGTAAAGTGTCTAAAACTTTGCACTCGTTAACTTTGCACTCGTTAACTTTGCACTCGTTAACTTTGCACTCGTTATCTTTGCACTCGTTATCTTTGCACTCGTTAACTTTGCACTCGTTAACTTTGCACTCGTTAACTTTGCACTCGTTAACTTTGCACTCGTTAACTTTGCACTCGTTAACTTTGCACTTGATAACTTTGCACTTGATAACTTTGCACTCGTTAACTTTGCACTTGATAACTTTGCACTTGATAACTCTGCACTCGATAACTTGGCAGTCTGGATAACTCGGCCACACCCCGGTACGGCGGAAAAAAAAACACACGAAGACCTGTTAAAGTATTTTTCAGAAGTCTGTCTTAAATTACTGTATAGTGTGTGTTCATTAATTTTCATTTTCATGAATAGTAAATGCTGTATGCCTTCATAAACTACGTACTTATCCTTTGTCTAAGGGTAGTTGGGCCGTTTATTCTCTTGTATTCTCAAGCAATCAATACATACAAATATAGTACTGTATTTTCTGGGGAAACACTCGTACTTGTTCATATTTTAACCAAATTCCCTATAAGTATTTTCACAAACTCGGCCACCCTTCGGTCCAGATTAGGCCAAGTTTTCGGAACTCTACTGTATAAGTGCAGATGCGGAAAGCTACAACAGACTTAACATTAAAATAAAGATAAATTACCCCCTAAATAGCTGCATAATCCACAAATATAACCTAGTAATGATAGAGTACAATATATTGTTTTTGTTGTCTACTGCAATATGACACAGCTGCATATAGTTCCTGTTTTTTGTATTTTACAGGGCCAGAATGTTGTTTTTGCAGGTGGGTCTGCAGAGTTATCATTACGCTACTGTTCTTTAGCGCACATGACAGTTAAAAGAAGTGAAAGCGTTAATGTGATTTCCAGGACATAAAAGTGGATTTAACGTCTGGCGATCTTTTTAAGATGCAGCCACATCAACATGGGAGTTTTTTTTTTTTTTTTTCTCCAGTTCAGCTCTTCATCCAATGTTTGTCGCAGCTCTTCAGTCTGCTTTGCTTGATTAGCTTTCTTCGTTGTGTAGGCAGCTCAAGGCCGAAGTGCTTGTAACTCCAATGACTTACTACTATTGAGGTCGTTGACACTATGCCATTTTTCTTTCAAGTTATAATTATTAGGTTTTCTTTACACCAAAGCACGAGTTCAGCAGGAAAAAAATAATTGGTTTGTTTCCAAGTTTCTACCGATTCGTAAAGAGAGCCAAGCAATAATAAAGCACCTGAGTCTGGTAGAAATTATTACTCATATTTTATTTATGGAAGTAGAGTTTATGAGGCTTACAGATGTAGATTATGATCTTAAAAAAGAAGAAGAAGAAGAAGAAGAAGAAGAAGAAGAAGCATGTATTTGGTTGAAACCTCAGTGTCCTACATACAGGGTGTTCGGAAAGTTACTGTCTGAAAGCAATCTCTTCTGGCTACTTTTTACATTTTCATCATCGTAGGTATTCTGCCATTATTGTCAGGTTATTTGCCACAAACTTCCATGCGCTAACCTCTTCGTCTTCACGTAGGAATTTTCTGAATACCGTCCATAGGAATACCGACAGTAGGAACCGTCCATACCGACAGTAAGAATACCGTCCATCAATTGTAGCCAGGGCCGAACCTAGGCAATTTACCGCCCTGCATTGGCGTTATTTGCCGCCCTCCCCCTTTCTCCAGAAAGAACAAACTTTAAAAGCCACAATTTTAAGTATGCTAGTCCATCATGAACAACGATGGGGAGGGAAAATGCACTTGTTTTCAGAAAGGCCTAAAGACCAGAATCTCGTTGCGTCGGTTTTTTCTTTTAATAATAATGTATTATGTTAGTGAAAGATAAAGAAAACACATCTGCAGAGGAAAGATAGTAATTCTTTTTATAGAATTCAATATCGAACTTTAGTCTCAATATATCAGTTCGCAATTCTAGTACAACTAGCTCTCTTATCTTTATTTCTTGATTATCCTTCTACATCTGTTAAAAAAATAATTTTAAAACACATGTTTCCACATTCAATCATAAGGAACTTCATTGTTGCAAAGGCAAGAAGACTAGTTCTCACCAAAACTTCGATAACTAACTATATGGAATAGATGTTCGCTACTGTTCAAGAACAGTATTTGACAACATTCAAGCAGTTCATGCTGGATTTGTTTGACCATTTGCTTTAACTGTCCATGTGACCCTTGACCTAAACATGATTTATGAATGTAGTATTCGAATAGAATGTCAGCTTAGTAAAGTTAACTACCATCATCATGAAGTCTTATTTCCAACAAGAAATATTTATTTTAAATAATATAGTTATGACAGATTTTGCCGCCCCTCGAAACTTCCACCCCATGTAAATGCACATGTTACACATATAATAAAGCCGGCCCTGATTGTAGCCTCTACCGCCCTCCTTTTGATCTGTTACTGTATCTTTTAGCACGTCTCTCATGATACAGTTCTTTCACATCTAATATTCCAACCAATTTCTCTTTCTTTCGTGAATAACATCTAAAATTGTTCTTTTCTCCCCCTTTAATTTCTAACAATTCCTTATTCATTTTCTGTTCGATCCATCTAATTTTCTCTATTCTTCCTCACCCACATTTCAAAAACTAACAGTTTTTTTTTTCGATGCTTTTGCTTAATGTTCATGTTTCTACCACATGAAGTACAATACTTCACACGAAACATTTTATGAGCCTTTTCTTCTTTATAAAAGAATCCACAAAATAGACTTGTTCTTCCTAAATGCTTTCGTCATTTTTATCCTTCCTTTTATTTCATGCTCACACTTAGTGTTCAAAATGGAGACGTTCGGATATCGAAACATGTCTGAACGTTGGCGAAGACCTTCTCTAAACTGCTCGTATTAGGTGTAACTTATGTAACTTCTCGAAGCCAGTGACTAATGCATGTGTTCTCTATTCTTTTAGTTAGGCATGTTAGGCAATGCAATGTTATTCTTTTAGGAAGAACGTCTACACTTCAGCTTCCAATTTTATTGCTAGTTTTCTAAACCAAAGTTGGTTCACTAATCCTTCATTCAAGTAGCTTCCCAATCGCCTCATGGGTCCTGTACTAACTGTTCATTCAGGTAGTTTTCCAATTGGCTTCTGGTCCCTAAATCATAGGATCTTTACTAACCCTTCATTCAAGTAGCTCCCCATATTGCCTTCTGAGTTTCTAAATCATAGTTTCTTTCTGAGATGGAGTGGGTCAAGATTTGAGTGAGTGAGTCGTGGGTTAACAGGACATGACCCATTGCGACTCACCACCCACCGTGACCTATTCTGACCCACCGACTCACTCTGTTCATTCCATTGTTGACAGCATTTTCTGAACATTGATGAATTTGTCTACGTTTTACTTTCATGCTCCATTTTTTCTTCATTACTTACCTGAGATAAGTATATTTAGCTAAGTAAAAAAAAAAAAAAAAAAAAAAAAAAAAAAATCAAACACTTTTGGATATTGATATTTGTAATTGTAATAATAGCAATATGACTTTCTACTTGGCTTTCGAGATACAGCCTGAGAGTTTTTAGAATAGCTAACTACTGGAAAATATATATATAGTTTTTTGAATCTACTATATTAGATGGATTATTATATAAAAAGTCGAAATGTAACTATGTGTGCCTGATCATCACGGCCATATTCCAAAGTCAAATGAAGTTACTTTTGGTATATAGGTAGGCTCCAATCCCAATTGGGATGTTATCATATCTTTCATTGTGATACATATACTAAAGGGAAAGTGGGGGTCAGAATTTTTGCGAAAAATTGAGTATCTCACAAGCGCTTCAACTTAGGGAACTGAAATTCAGTATATTAACTCATTAAAAATAAACAGAACGTGTCCTAGCATTTGTTAAAAATTCTCTTTTATGGGGAGGGACACTTTCTATATATGAGAAATTGATAGTGGGTTGTGGTAATGCTTCGCATTATACAGGGTGGGCCATTTTAATTAATCCACGGAAATATCTGAAAAATGATAAAACATAGAAGAAATGTTTGAAGTAAACGTTATATATTGCTAAGGGGGAAAACCATTTCCGCCAAAAGTACCCCTCCCCACCCCCCGGAAATGGGGGTAACGGGGGGTAACTTTGAAATGTCAAATGGGAACATGGGTCGAGTAATAGCTCGTTCGAAAGGTCTTGGAAAACTAAGTAACGCTGTACCAAAATTTGTTTCATATGGAGCACCAGTTTCAAAATGGCCGCCATGATATAGTTCGGAAACTTCAGTAGCCGTAGTATGAAAACCATGGGAGGTAAATGAATGGAACAAAATTGAAATACGTAAATATCATAGGGCATATCGAATGGTGTGGTCCCTGTGATCCCAATGGCCTCCCTGAAGGGGTCTTGGGGCTAACTTCAAGATTTCAAATAGTAACATGAGTCGAGTGGTACCTCGTTCGAATAATCTTGCAAAATCACACATCTTGCAGGAGAAAACGATTGAGGTGAAATGGCAGTGTTCTCAAAAGGCCGCCGAAACATAGTATTAGTGTCAGAGAAAAGGTTTAGTATCCGTAGTATGAAAGCGATTGGAGATAAATCAACAGAAGAAAAACTGGAGTAGGTAACTGACGTAAGGCACATCGAGAGGTGCTGTCGGGGTGACTCCACTGAAAGGTATCCGGTGCCAACTTGAAAATTTCAAATAGCAACTTGAAGCGAGTAACATCATGTTACATAGACAAATGAATATCAAACAGCTTCTGTAAGAATATTTTCGACATGAGACACCGTTTTCAAAATGATCGCCAAGAAATGGTGAATGTGTCTAAGAAAACGTCTAGTGCCCCTAGTATGAATACGGGTAGAGATAAATGAAAATAACGAAAATTAAATAGGAAAATCACGGAGGCGTTCCAAGGCTCGAGAATGATACAACAGAGATAAAAATGTTAGAGTAAAATTGCCATAATGTATAGAGAGATATCCAAGTCCTGCAAAATAATCTTTTCCTGTGCTCTGTATGTGAGTGGGGTGGAAAGTAACTCCATCGCTACAGAAACTTTTATGCAATGCGTGCTGGTTATTCGGAAAGCATTTCGGGGATATACGTACACACTGTTTCGTCCCTCAAGCTCACAATATGACATGAGTGCTAATAGTTAATCAAAATGTAACTGTGGCCAAGGGCGCCCATGTTGTGGTTTCCAAGGGAGGCAAGAGAAAGCGACATTTCAAATATAGTTTCAAATTTTGCTGTAGTTATTCTAAAAATTCTATTGAGTTTTCGATATTCCGAAGCACAATTTCCTCTAGGGGGGCGAAAGCCCCCCTTTCCCCCCTTATGGGCGTCCTTGACTGTGGCCATCCGCATTAACTGAGTGCACTAATTCTCCATCCCTGAAGTCTGCCTTCCAAACAGCATTGGGTAGGTCAAGCGTACGCCCGAACCGTTGTCCGGTCGGACATTGAAATTTGAAGTTAGCTCACAAGATCCCTTCAGGGAAGCCGCTGGGATCGCAGGGGTCACATTATTCGATATGCCCTATGATATTTACGTATTTCAATTTTGTTCCATTCATTTACCTCCCATGGTTTTCATACTACGGCTACTGGAGTTTCCGAACTATATCATGGCGGCCATTTTGAAACTGGTGCTCCATATGAAACAAATTTTGGTACAGCGTTACTTAGTTTTCCAAGACCTTTCGAACGAGCTATTACTCGACCCATGTTCCCATTTGACATTTCAAAGTTACCCCCCGTTACCCCCATTTCCGGGGGGTGGGGAGGGGTACTTTTGGCGGAAATGGTTTTCCCCCTTAGCAATATATAACGTTTACTTCAGACATTTCTTCTATGTTTTATCATTTTTCAGATATTTCCGTGGATTAATTAAAATGGCCCACCCTGTATATGCACTGCATTATATTGTAATAACTGCTGAAGCTTATGTTTATTATATGGAGCGTTCTGAGCACAAGAAAATCAAGCTATAAAGTTAAGAAAAACAGATATGAAATTTGTACTGTATGCTTAGTTACATGGAAATTTCAAGTTTGTATCGTATGCTTAATTATATGAACAATTTTACACCTTTTTCTCCCTTTACGTCGATCTATTATACCTTGATTTGAGACTTTCAAATTTTATCCTATTTTCCACTGAAAAGTATTTTAATTCAACAAGTAAATAATTATATATGATAAATAAATTGAAATTCATTGTAATTTGGCCCATGACAAACACTAGCATTTTATATTGTAAAGGTCAGATCCACCTGTATTGTAACAGAGTTGTGCTTGAGCGATTGGCTGCAGAAATTCAAACTCCGATTAGTGATAATTTCATAGCCTTGTTTTTATTGCAAGTGTAAACTCTTTAGTCAGTGGGGAAGAGAGCCTGGATCAAGGGTCAGAGTTGATGATAGGTTTTGATGGTCAGAGTGGGTCGTGGTGGGTCAGAGTGAGTCACGGTGAGTCGTAGGTCACGTTGGGTAGTAGGTCAGTGACTCGTGGGTCAAGTTTTCATTGCCCCTCGCCATCTCTGGTTCCTGTACTAACTCTTCATTGAAGTAGCTCCGCAGTTGCATTCTTTATTCGGAATATGACCGCCGAGGGACACCATCCTTCATACGTGACGGGCTAAAATCGCCATAGATGCCGAACGCGCAGAAATGCAATTTCTAGTTTGAAAACTAGACGGTAATTGTCGTGTTTTGTTTCGTCCCGAATTCAAAAAAGTACTTGTTGTCTCGACTTGAGGCGAAAATCGAGACGAAACTTATTCATTGCTCTGTGGGAAGGAGGGGAAGACCAAACATTTTCCAGGTCAAACATAAACGTTATATATTTCGGGAAGCTGTTTCTCATTATTCGATAGTTTTCCTTCTATGCAGTTGTGCAGAGAGAGATGGCTTCATGTTCATCCAGAGAAGAAAAACAAGATTGCATAACATGTGTAATACTGTTGTACTGCAAGTTGAGGTGAAACGAAGGTGTGAACAACAAGAGTAAATTTAATTAAAAAGTTGAAGGGAAATCCACGTAGCACAACGGAATCAAGTAAGACGAACATATCTGCTAATTCCGCTTCCGGACGCCGCTGCTGCTGTTGCCGTTCGCGTGAGAAATCTCAGGTGATGGAGAAAGGGAAGGAAAAGATGGATTGTTTGAGCCATTTTTAGCACAAAAATAAGGAAAAGCGTGCTTTCAACATGGTAGAAAATGTAATAGAAACAAGAGTACCGTTATATACACACACACACAGATGAGTTACGAAGAATTCGTTTCTCTTCACGTAAACAATGGAAACAAAATGACATTATTAGATCTGCACAGATGTAATGAAGTGAGACAAAAAAAAAAAAAAAAGTCAGGAAAATTTCTGGAATTTTCCTTCAAAATTGCAGAATCTTACACGAATAATTAGACAAGCTAATATTGATACAGGATAGTGTTTGTCTAATACTGCTTCTAATGTACTTTAGCATTTTTGCTTCAGAATTTACTTGTTTACTTTTATTCTATTTATTCATTTGTTGTTCTGTTAAGAACTACCAGAGTTCGATACTTTAGTTTGCATATGCAAAACATCTGGATTTTTTCAGTTCATTCACTCAGTTAAGCAACACAATATAACCGTATTTGATCGAAAATATACCGCACCCGGAAATAGACCGCACTTTAAAAAAAAAAATCAAGGGGTAGAAAGATGGAAAAAGATAATATCTATAAAGGTAACCAAGAAAGTTCTTTCGCTTTTTCACCCACCACCTTCGAACATTGAAGTCACCTACGACTTACCTGCAAGATCAAACATAATCCCCATCAGCATTGACGACCTTCTGTCAATGTTCTGGAATGCCATGGATTCCATCGCGGTAGAACTTGGTGGGCCATGAAGCGAAGAAGGTATCAAGTACATTTTGCACCTCTACTAAAGATTTGAACTGGCATCCTCTAAGGTGATTGTCCAAGGAATGGTACAGGTGATAATCGGACGGTGCAATGTCCGGGGAGTATGGCGGGTGCAATGTTGTTTCCCATCCAAGGCGTTGGGATGGTGTCCAGGGTCATTCTAGCCACATGGGGCTTAGCGTTGTCCTGTAACAGGACCCCTTTGCGATTTAGAAGTCAGTACACAGTTGCTCCAGAGTTTTGAGTTTTCCTTGAACACGGCTCAACTGCTGTCAGTACACAGTTGCATTGATGCTCTGATCAGCTGGTAGCAGTTCCCGATAAACGATGTCGCGAGCAGTCCACCAAACATACAGGAGAGCCTTCTTCTGGTGCACTACTGATTTCGGCTGTTTTGGAACCGATTCATGGGATGCTAACCAATGATGACGGCGCCGTGCAGCTTCGTACAGAACCCGCTTCTCATCACGCATCAACACCCTGTCCAGAAATGGCTCCTTCCTCAGACGAGACAGCAAAGAAACACAGGTCTGCTCGCGTTGCCTTCTGGCACGGAACCAAATCATGTGGTACCCATCGTCACAACTTGTAGTGCTTCCCAAGTCGATGGAGGTGCTGCCGAATGGTTTCTCCACTCTAACTGAATTGTAGTCCCAGTTCCTCACATGTTCGCCTCAATTGCTGCCTGAAGATCTTCATTTTGTACATGTGTTGTCTTCCGGTACGTGATGCGTCTTCGAGTGTTTCGTCACCGTTCATAAATTTGTTAAATAAACGCTGCGCTGTCCGCATAGTCACGACATCCTCACCAAAGGCCTGGCTTATCTCCCGCCCCGTGTCAGTGGTGATCCCAGTTTAAACTCGTGCAGCATACACGCCTTTATGATGCTCTGTGCAGGTCCCATGCTCACTGTGTCCTTACGCAAGTTTACGATGTAACTGAGCTGCCCCAACCAGGTAATATGTTGGATATACTCACGCCAACAACTGACCTTCACCGTATCTCTATTTGCATTCAACTCACGGTGTGAGAGTCAATGCAACACAGACCTCCACAAAAAGTGACAGAACTTTCTTGGTTACCTTTTATAACAGTAGCAAATGCGGGTGCAGTAATATTTGCTGGTAATGTTTGTAATGTATTGACAAATTGGCAAGTTGTCACATTGGCACCCCAGGTGTATCTCCCGACATGGTCACATGAAAATCATTGTAGTCTTCAGGCCCATTCTTTGCCCAAGTTGACATTTGGCACACTTATGCCGGACATTTGGGGTTACCTTGGTACTCAATTTGAGGAAATCAAATGGGTACCTTCTGAGATATCACTGATCGAAAATTTTCCCGGGAAATGTTTGATTTTCATATAAATGTTCCTGACATACCTTATAGCCCTTTCTCCCCTCTTCAAAATGGTACCGTTTTCTCTCTAGCTCAATATTTAAGGGAGATATGACCAATTGAAGCTAACAAGATTGTGCAAAAAACATCAATTTTCTTTTTATTTTTAACCATCCTGTACTCTGAAACTACAGGGGATGCAGGGCTACAATTTGGTGCATGATCATCTCTCATTAGGGTCTACATGTACACCAAGTTTCATCAAAATCTGACACCATGAGGTTTTGGTTGATTTCACATGGAATGACATTTGTTTATTTATTTATTGTTCTTTCTTTCTCTGTACCTCTTTTTCCTTCTATTATTATTATTATTATTATTACTACTACTACTACTACTACTACTGCTAATAATAATAATAATAATAATAATAATAATAATAATAATAATAATAATAATAATAATAATAATAATAAATATTTTATCAAAAAGTTCATTAGTGTCAAAACTAAAATTATTATTATTATTATTATTATTATTATTATTATTATTATTATTATTATTTGTTGTTGTTGTTGTTGCAAGTGAATACTGATTCAGCAACTTGACAATACAGTGTAAACATACAATCTATTATCTATTGTGTGATACAAGCCAGTACGTGTAGGTGTAATTGCAGCATAATTGCCCCCATTGAATCATGTTACGCCTGCAGTGTCGAATAGAATTGTAGAGAAAAGAGTAATATCATGTTGAATGTGTTAATATAGTATAACTTGGCGATGGTAGATCTTGTCTTCTCGGCTGAGCGTGAAAAGGTTTTTGTGTAATAAAGGAAAGTTGTTGTGAAGATGAACCAAAGCCTAGAACGAAGGCGGGAGGGGACGGAAGGGAGACAGTGAAAGTAGTGTGTGTGTGTGTGTGTGTGTGTGTGTATGAAGTCATCACCCTGCAACTTGGTTCAAAATGAAAAGTGAAAGACTGTTTCTTATATTTATCCATTTTGTATGGACAATGGTATCACGGGGTTCCAAAAGGACATTGCCAATGTGAAAGTTGAAAGCATGCGTAGTGCAGCTTTTTTTTTTTTTTCCCTTCTGTATTTCAGTGGAAACCTGTTGTAAGAAGAGAAAGATCATTTAACTGTTATATAGGCCTCTATGTGTGTGTGTGTGTTACGGTGTGGATATTCATAGAAAGTATGATGGTGCGAAAAATCCTAACTTTTTTTTCGTTAATTTCTGGGAAAATTTTTCATCAGAATATCAAGTTATGAAATCTCCTTTAGATTGGTTGGAAAGTGCAAACTCAGGCGTGGCGAAATCCAAGCAAATTAGTTGCTATTGGGACTAAACTACAGTAATTGAGAAAGAGAGAGATCTTACGATTGACAACGTTGTATCTAGTGTTGTCTACGAGGTTTGTCCAGGCCCGTATACACGGGGGGCAAGGGGGGCCGGCCCCCCTAAATTTTGACTGGCTCCCATAAAATTTCACGGTAAGCTTGCAAATGAACTATAATATGGTGAAGAAGTATAATATGATTGGGTCGCCCCCCCCCTAACTTCTACCGCCTCCCCTAAATTTTTGGGCTGGCTACGGGCCTGGGTTTGTCTCGTCTCCGAAACGAGACGGGGGCTCAATAGTAGAGCGTTTACCTCTGGTGCGTGGGGTCCCTGGTTCGATCTTCGGTGAAGTAAGTTTATTATAACCAACATCGTGTCCGCGGGCTTTTTCGATGTATTTCCGTTTCCTCCCACATTTCCATCACATCAATTCCTCCATCATTTATTTGCTTTGATCCTAGTCTCCCTTAGCCTAAAGGGCATAATCGCAGGACGTTAAACGAAAAGATTTCATTTTCGAAAACGAGACGAGAAGTATCTTTTCAAATTCGAGACGAGACAAGAAATTTTATCTGATGTGTAACAGTAGTTAGACGAAGCCTTAGATCTCACAAACTGTTGTATTGTTATACGATTCATATAATAAAAACTATAAATTGATAAGGTGATTTGTACGAACACAATGAAAAACATTTATCAACGTCTTAAGATGCGAGGGTGATTCAGAAAGTAATGTCTCCAAGGTGATAGCTTTATTTGTGTTTGACAGATAGCACCGATATAGGTATCAGTGGAAAGCTTGCAATGTCAGCTGCAAATTGTGGCGTCATTTTTTTCAACGTAGTCCGCATTACGGGCAACACACTTGCGCCACCCCGAAACAAGGTTTTTCATGCCGTCGCGAAGAATTGTGGTGGTTGGTGGTGACACCGTTCCCTAACTTCTGCTTCCACCCCCACGCCACAACTGTAGCGTTGGCTCTTAAGGGTGATCCTTAAGAACAGGGAAGAGACAAAATCACAGGGTGCAAGATCCGGACTATAGGCGGGATGAGGCAGAATGTGAACAACACTTTGCCAGCAGATGGGACAAGTTTGAATTTTTTGGTGGAGGAGAGGACATGTAGCAATACTCCATCGACTGACACTTCGTTTCTAGAGCGTAATATTGTATCCACGACTCGTCGCTGACGATGAATGTTCCTGGGCGCACAACTTTCCGCAGTTAGTTCAATGATGGCCCACTGTTTCAATCGGACGTCACCACTAGATGCCATGAATTGTTCCATTACTCTGGAACGAAAAGAGATAGGAAAATGAAGCAAGTGACATTCTATAGCTTAAACATCAGTGCATTCACAGTTCAGAATGTTTTCAGTACTATTGGCCAAGTAGTAAAAGCATTACTTTCTGAATCACCCTCGTATGAAGGCTATTGCATAACATACTCCAATAACAAATCACTCTTCGTGAATATCTCGTGACACGGATTGATTCTGGTAACTTCTAGATGAAATTAAGGGAAAAAGCAGTGGATAAATTTTGTAAGTAAATTTAACAAAACGAGACAGAAAAATTGAGACGAGACTCAACTTCTACAAAACTTATGGGACAAAACGACAAAAAAATCGTATCGCTTTGTGGTCAGTGCTATTCGTATTCTATGAATTTTCTCGGGATGTTCTTCCGTTTCCTCCCGCACTCTTTAATCCATGATCTTTTTCTATCATTCACTTAATTGTAATCTGATTTAGCTACAGAACATAGCCAATGGACTTTAATTTAAAAACAATAATAATAATAATAATAATTTTTGTTGAAAGAATGCTCACGCGTAATGATCTATGATTTTGTAAAAAAAAAAAAAAAAAAAAAAAAAGCTTTTCATTTAGTTCTTTCCCCAAACACGAACTGAAGCGAAACATGTCCATGAAAGTGAAGTACAAACTATACAACCAAGCATTTTTAGATCTAAAAATCAAAGAATGCCATAAAGCATGGTTTCTCAACGTGGGGGTCGCGACCCTTAGGGTCCCGAAGATAAGCGGAAGAGCAATATATATAATTAGAATCTAATACCGTAAAATATTTTTAAATATTATTTTGAATTTTATGCTTATAAGCATATTTTTATTTTTGTACATTCTGTTAAGAACAACAAAATATAGATCTGCTAAACATTTTGAATAGATGCAAAATTGTTTAAAAATCAATTTAAATGAAAGAGGTACGATATAAAACTAATGAGAACTGCATAATGAAATACCAGAAGAATACAAATGCAACAAAACCTGCATATTGAAATACTATTAAAATTGAGAGCTAAAGAGATACCTGCGCATGGTGTGATTTCACTAGTGCGGCAATGTCCGGTTCAATCTTCGTGATGCACATTATCAAGTCGTGTTTAACTGATAAGCACTTGAAACAGTATGGCGGATGGATTCGAGGGGTATGTTTAGTACAAGGGGTCCAGAAGCACGTAAAAAACACAAAATTTACAGGAGAAATGAGTGATGCAAGTACTTAGACGTAACATAACGTAACCAAATCTAACCTAACCTAACATAAACTAACGTAAGCTAACCTGAACTAACCTAAACTAACGTAATATTAGTAGAAATAATCGAAATTCTATCATTTTTAAGAAAATTATGCGGGACTCCTACACTAATATAACGTAAACTAAACTAACCTAACGTAACCGAAACTAGCCTACCTAACTTAAACTAACCAACCCTACCCTAAACTAACCGAATATGAACAGAAATTACCAAAATTGTAACATTTTTTGGAGAAAAGAGCTGGACCCCTTCTGCTAAACATAGGCCGGATTCGATATTTGTAATATGAATGAACTTACCAAATTTGGTTTTAATCCATTCGCTTTTAAGGAAGTTACTGTATTCACTATATACAAGAAATGGATTGTACTATTATAGAAATAGAAGGATATCGTGAGATCACCGCAATAAGTATATTAAAAATCCCAGACAAGGTTATTACAAACCAGAAATTATAAGGGGATCGCTGGCAAGAGGATGTGATAAAATGGGGTTTGTGATAGCAATGAGGTCGAGAACCACTGCTGTAAAATACTGGTTTGTTTGCGAATAGAAGTTTTAAAATCTTAAGTAGTTTAAAATAACTCGTGCACTGGATTCAATTTTGAAAAAAGGAAGAAGAAGAAAATCTTATTTTTAAAAGATCTTTTTAATGTGATAGAGATTGTCTGTTAGAACAAACTGGGTAATACGCTGCTGCAGAGTAACTGTTGGATGAGAAAATCTACCAATGCATAAACAGAGCAAATCTCATGTTATTGTTGAACAGATCATAGTAGTGTGTGATTTATATATAGACTCACTTATACAAACACATTGCAAGGAAGGGAAGAAAACAGTGGTTTTCCTCTATTTTTTTTTTTTTTTTTTTTTTTTTTTTAACTACGTTATAGGTGAATGGACATCCGGATGAGCGTACAACTGCCTACTTACCTGTGTTGTGCTGCAATTGTTGCGACTTCCTCATCCGTTATTACTGACAATGCTAAAGTGCAACGGCACTATTATGATTCAACGTAACGGTATAAATACTCTTCTCAATGGAATAAACTTCACTCTTTCAGTAAGGAAAATAGGATTAAATAAAGTAAGGACGGCGAGCAAAACGATGAACATATTCCATACTTAAGAACAAAACCTTCTGTTTTGTTACGAATCCCGTAACTTACAGAATGGGCATATGTACGACATATACAGGGTGTTTCAAAACAACACTGACAACGTTTGGGAGGTAATAAAATCATGAGGCGAATATTTGAACCCAAGAGAAATGGGAACGGGGAATGACAGAACCTTTATAATGACGAGCTGCATAATTTATATAGCTTACCCAACATTGTTAGTCATTAAGTCTAGGAACCCAAATGGGCAGTCCATGTAACCAAGATAGATGGCAGAAGAAAAGCTTTCAAAATTTTAACTGGAAACTCAATTGGAGAAAGAACATGGGAGGACAATATTAAGATGGATCTCGCAGAAATATGAATACAAAGTAGAAACTGGGTCCTGATTGTTAAGAGTCTTCATCCCGGCGAAATTAAAATACCGCTAATTTTACAGTAATTATGTGATATCTTCAAATAGATAAAAGATAATTGAAATATGGAACAAGAGCGCCCTAGACAATATTATTTTGCGTGAGGTACCGTTATCACAAGTCACCTAGTGGCTTTCCGTTTTCAGTTGTTTAGAAACGCGAAAATAAATGCCGATTTTCAAAATGGCTCGAAATCGAAAGCAGATAAGTGAGTCGTGATAACGGTTTCTCATGTAAAATAATATTGTCTAGGGCGCTCTTGTTCCACATTTCGATTATCTTTTATCTATTTGAAGATATCACATAATTACTGTAAAATTAGCGGTATTTCAATTTCGCCGGGATGAAGACTCTTAAGGATAAAAGACAGTGGAAAGGTTTTTTTTAATAATGCGGCATTGAACCTCTCGATTCGATAGGCTATGGAATGAGTTCGTCCGTTCGTTAGTTATATGGAATATATGAGACTCTCGACTCGTGGTGATCCAATTCTATGATAATTAAGACTTCATTTATTGCAAACAACTACATTAAGGAGACATTCTGTCTACTTCAACGTGAGAAAAGGACTGTGTGAGAAGGGTTCGTGTTCAGTTGAAGATATTAACTGAAGAATTTATTACATACAGAACCAGGATATTTTGTCTTCAGTAGGCTTTCTGTCTTTCTGTGTATGTATGTGTGCATGTATAGAAATGTTAAGACCTTCCTTGTCATTGTCGACCTTAGTCGATACTGCCATAGTGAGCCTTATTTGATATGATTTTTGCACCATATCCATCCCGGTCATTTTTCTTTTTAAAAAAATTAAATAAAAAAAGAAAACTTCATTATGAAAGATCCCTCTTAAATAATCTGCGTTTAAATACTAATGCGATTTTTATAGCTGGCAGTAAATGTGTCAAGTTAACGTTGCATACTTGCCCGCGTTAGTGTCTTTTTTTGTTTCCGTTGACCATAGCCACAGTTACTTTGGCATGTGACATTTACTCCTTTCTCTTTCTTTTTTTTTCCAAATGTTATTTACACTTCTCAAATACAACCAGGGTAATTATAAGTGATTCATCGGGTTTGAAAGGACTATGCTAAAAATATACATATGACAGACACATGCAGTAACAAATGTTGCATGCAAATATACAGAAAGTGTCCAAGTTCCAGATGTACTGTTACAAATGTTCGTGGCTTTCGTCACACGACACACATCTAATGCGGTAGTCTAGTTCTTCCCCTCTCTCCCCGGCGCGCTCTAGCATTACCTACTATTGGTCGTAAATGTAACTGTAACGCGATCCTGGAGCTCACACAAAGTTCTTGTTAGTGGAGGCACATACACAGTGTCTTTCACATTCCTCAGAGGAAAAATGTACATATTATCTGATCGGAAGATCAAGCAGTCCATGGGAGAAGTGTTTAGTAATCTTCAGCACATCGCCCAATCCAGCGACATGGGAGTTCTTGGATCACTTTGTGCTTTTACCTTTACACAGGGAGCCATAGTGTCCTTCAACTCTCGATATGACCTTAAAATGCTTTAGTGACCTGGCAGTATAGTTGCATACTGTATATAAGTTATAGACAGTATGCAATATAGAATGCACGCCGTACAATAACAACCAGTGTTACCACAATCCACGCTCTGGAGTGGGCTGAAAAATAGTATCAAATTGAACCAAAAAGGCTGAATTCCTTATTTTATATCAGTGTAATACATGACATTATAGCACGAAACTAAAAGAGGTAAAGTTCTAGAACACTCCCCCTCCCCCTCTTCCAAGAGTCCAAATCAAGAAAGTGCTCTTTTTAAAAATTATTTTTTAAAAACCTCCAAATAGGAGGACGAGGATCCTAAACAACCGTGGAAGTAGATGAAACTTTTCTCGCACATAGGAAGTACTCTATAACAGAGGCCGCAAATTGAAAGAGAAAAGTTATCTTCGGTATGTATTGGAAGGTAACCAAACGCGGCTCTATTTCAAACTACCATAAATAAAAACGATATTATGGCCATATATGAAAAAAATATATATGAAACGAGTAACAAATCAGTCATCTCAGAGTTCGCTCCACATGACATCACACAGTATGAGTAACGTGAGATGTAGGAAAAGTCTTACTGACACTTTTGAAAATGTGACAAGTATTTGTTAAATGGTGCTGAATTGGGTAGAATTGTACCAACTTTTTCACAAAAGGGGCTGAAAATGTCAGCGTGGTACCAACGGGCCGATGAATGACAAAAAGGGCTGAATTTGGTACAATTGTATCAAGTGTGGCAACGGTGGACTAACAACGAAGAAAAAAAAACTGCTCATATTCCAAAGCACATTATGCTTTCTGCTGCATAGATGCCATTTTGGAAACTGGACTTGTGCTGCCATCATCCGTTATGAGCCGAGATTACCAATATAAGAAATTAAACTTTCAAATATGTTTCTTCGTTACATCATTAGCAGAAATTTATTGTATTAATAGTTGTCGGACATATTTAATTTTAAAACTCGATGAATCATCCATAATCAGGTTTATGATATGCATTTCTATGAAATATCTTACAGGAAGAATCTGTTTGTCCGATCTCTGTGGAAAACTATCCCTCTATTGAAACCGAAAGTTGACAGCTCTATCGTTTCTGGTTTTCATATTGCATCCCTATACAACAGAAGCATTGAAAGCGAGGAATGTACTGTTTTCGGCTTCAATATTGGATCCTATAGAGCAGAAACAATAAGAAATAGCAAGGGATGTTATATAATTCAACATTGCAAGAATCTTTCTCCCGCTAATCTTCTGTTGAAACCGAATTAATATTAATTCCATATTTTAGAAGCTAATATGAAAGCTAACCCAATTTCTTTTCTTTGAGGATATAATAATGTTTCGTTACCATTTGCGCGTATGTTTTCTCGTCATCAGTGAAACCTAATATGAAACCTAACCCAATTTACTTTCTCAGAGGATATAATAATGTTTCGTTACCATTTGTGCGTATGCTTTCTCGTCATTTTGGTCTTCGACCTTGACTCCTCGTAGTATACAGATCCTGTTCATTTTGGTCCAAATTGGTCAGGATATTTCAAAGAGATGAAAAGTTTATGAACAAACGAATTACAATGATGGAGAACAGTGGCAGTTCTGTCACGGGAGCCACCAATGAATATGGATTTAACACGAAAGAAGATCTAAATGATTGAAAGATTGTATGATACGTGATACTTCTGTTTCGTGAAGTCACATGAGGTGGCGTGACTTACCGTCATTATTTAGCGGATACTTGAACCCCACGCAAGGTTTCTGTAAGTACTACCTACGACGTTTAAGTTCAATTCGCAAAAGGTACTGAAAATGAAACACTGCAATGCAACACATTAATTTTGAAACCAGCGGTATGGAATTGCTTCACTAATAGATGAAAAACCTACTCATTTTGATATATATATCAGAAAGTTTCCTGTTAAAACGTCGGCATTCTTGTAACCACTTGCTACTTAAATGGGCTTGCGCAAATGTTCAAAGAGAGAAAATTAGTCTTTTTTTTTTTTTTTTTTTTTTTAATGAGTACATTGACTGTTTCCCCATTTCGTGTACGTTCTTAAATAATTTTCACGTTTTCTCTTTGTGAAGGTTACTCCAATACCTTTTCGGTTTTTACATAAGCATTTACAGACGTTTGCCTATCATTTGGTTTTAAAGATTCCAGGTAGATAGGAGACATTGTGACTCACAACGCTTACCTCTGATGCGAGAGGTTCGATTCCAGACAATGTGAGTTTGTTGTGGACTATGTCGTGCTCGTAGGTTTTC
The DNA here is from genome assembly GCF_964235325.1 of Thermobia domestica. NCBI lineage: Eukaryota > Metazoa > Arthropoda > Insecta > Zygentoma > Lepismatidae > Thermobia > Thermobia domestica. Next base: position 128,421,628 of record NC_137467.1, read on the forward strand.
TGGGACACTTCTTCAGCTTTTCTATAAAAGAGGATTTCCAGCTTCCGCTTTTAACTCCCAATATTTTCTCTTATTCTTCAAATCATCGATCAGTTGGGTTCTTCCTATTCCTCTTTTTCCTTCCATTTTTTCTTCCTATTGTGGTATGAAGAAGAATTTCTTCAAGATATGTCCAATCCAATTGGCCTTCCTGCAAAGGATGCTGGTCCTACAAAGTGTCCTCTTCTCTTCTATCATTTTAAAAATATCTTAATTTGTTTTTCTGCATGTCCATTTTATCTTTACCTTCCTCCAGCACCACATTTCGAAGCTCTCTAATTATTTCTTTAACTTCCGCTATGTCAGAGTCTCAGGACCATACATCCCAAGACTTGATGAACTTTTTCCTTAGTCTAGTATTAAACCTTCTAGTTAAGAGTGTTCTTTGGCTATCATAGTTCTTGACTTGATCTCTGTGGTAATGTAAAAGTCTTTCGCCAAAATACTTCTCAGATACTTAATGATTAATCTCTTCAAGTTCTCTTTGTTCTACTCTGACCCGTAAGAGCGCGTTTCCACGGGATATTCTTCCGACTTTCGATTTTTCAATATTGATTTCCATTTAATGATCTGGTCTCCAATCTTGAAATCTCCAATTCCCATTAATGCTTCCTACATTAAGAACCTGCCATAGTAAAAATAATACGAAATTTACCATTTTCTTTTGCCTGATTATTCATCAGTGAAAGGAGATGATGAAATGCAAGTTACCATAATTATAGATAATGCTATTCTACAACAGAAAATATGAACTTGAAGAATGTTCAGTGTTGCAATCCATATAAATTACAGTGTTGCCAGAAAAAAACAATTTCCCTAAAATCTAAGTTAAGACCGCGAGTAGAGGAATGAACTCAACTGCATTTGATTATATATCATGTTGTTTTGGTTTCCTGTGAATACTTTTTAATTAACATTATTATTTAGTTTTAATAACTGTATGTTAAAACTATTTTCTTTATTACAAACTAAATACAACTATTGGTTTCCTGTGAACTACTTTTTAAATAAAACAATATGATACATAACCAAATGCAGTTGAGTTTTGTTCCTCTACTCGCTGCCTTAACTTATATTTTAGGGAAATTTTTCTGGCAATACTGTAATTTCTATGGATGGCAACACTGAACATTCTCCAGGTTCATATTTTCTGTTGTAGAATAGCATTATTTATGATTGTGGTAACTTGTATTTCATTATTTCCTTTTACTGATGAATAAACAAGAAAAAGAAAAATGGTGAATTTTGTATTATTTTGGTAAAGCAGGCTCTTAAACATTCACTGTAAATGTTGAATAATTGGGATGACATCCTACATCCTTGTCTGCCTTCTGTTCCAATCTACACACTATTGGTTTCTCCTTCATTCAAACACAACTTCAACTCGTTGTCCTATGTATAGATTGCAAATCAGTAATCGGCATCTCCAGTTGACTCCGATTTCTTTAAGTGATCCGGTTCGTTATGCGACCAAAATGCTCTGGAGTTGGAATGTACCGTGTAACACATACGAGATTTTCTTAAATTAAGTTTCTGATTGTGAAAATACGATAAATCAAGAACTGATTGAATGTGGAAACATAACAACAACAACAACAACAACAAGTAATTAAAAAGAGATTTCTTTTTAAAAATTAACAAGCAAAATAAAACAATAAATCGTAAAAAAAATAATTTAGTTTTCAGTAATTACTTTTTAAATAATCTGTTTATACATGATTAAAGTGGGGAACCTAGGAAGCGCTCTCGTCTATATTATTTTTTTTTTTTCAATTCTCATGTAATATATACTTTAATTTATAACTAACTCTATGGCCTATGGAACCCAGAAGTTTAGTGCCGCGTTCAGAACAGCTCTCTATTGACTTCTATCCTTAGCCAACTGGATCCAATTTCTACTTTGTATTCGTATTTGTGCGAGATTCATCTTAATGTTGTCCTCGCATCTGCGCCTAGGTCTTCCTCATGGTCGTTTTCCGATTGCAGTTAAAACTTTTAAAGCGTTCCTACTTTATTCCATCCTGGCTACATGACCTGCCTACCTGAGCCTCCTAGACTTGATGACTCTAACAATGTTTGGTAAACCGTATAAATTATGTTGTTTCTCGTTATGAAGTTTCCGCCATTCTTCATTCCCATTCGATTTGAGTACGAATATTCGTCTCAGGATCTTGTTCTCAATCTTGAATTCACATCAATAATAAAAAAGAATGTCATAATACTTACATTATATTATAATTTTCGTCAGATTTCAAGAATTTATCAAGTGACAGTACATGAGAACACATTTTTTTTTTTTTTTTTTTTTTGCTTTTTTGAAGTCACATTTAAATATATATATTTAAAAAATAAACAGAATTGTTTTTACTTTTTAGCACATTTTTTTAAAGTTTAATTTTAAAAGAAATCATGTTTTTATTTTTTCTTCATAAATATAATCAACATAAACTAATTACGTAGTTTTCCTGTTTAGGAAAGCTTACCACCATACAATGGAAAACATCCAATATAAAGTATGTAGGTGAATATCCATTTTTGGTGGTAGACTATACGAGCAATTGACATTTCTTTTTACGATTGGAAAGTTGCAAGCAGAAGAATCTCTGTAAAACAATTGTTAATTCAGTCAAAGTAAGTGATGGATGAATCCACCTTGGCAAGCGTGAAAAGAACTTAAAAAAAGTAGGAGACACGAGTGACATGGAGGACACCGACAATGAGCTCAAAGAATAGAAGCTTTCTTCATTGCCTTTTGTTCCTTCATTGAAAAGAATAAAAAAAAAAAATAATAATGATAATAAAAATATATTCTTGACACGTCACTGTGGGCAATCAAAACTGAGATAAACTTTCATTTTCATTATTTTTTATTTCTTTTAACCAGCCGCTGTGCTGTTTGAAAGCATGTGAACTCTCACTTGGGGCTATGTTCCAACAACTTTCACCTGAGTGGGAAACCATGCGAGGAGGTGCAATTCCTATACGGTCGTCGTTTCGCGTTAACTGTTCATCCAATCTGGTTACAAATGACGGACGGCCTTGACCGACGTTGTTTTTATATTCAACATCAACAGAAGAGTGTAGTTTATTTATTTATATTTTTTTATGTACATAGAGTTCCGCTGCATGACTTTGGAAATGAAGTATACAATATTTGGCATAATTTGAATGCAGTTTGTCTTAAAATCCCCATATATATATATATAATATACCTTCTGCATCTGAATTCCCCCCCCCCCAAAAAAAAAAAATACAGAGAAATCGGCGCCCTTTGTTTGGACCCTCTCTGTGTTAACGCAGAGATCTGAAAAATCTGATAAATACTACTCGGTGGAGTGAATGTTTGTGCAAACCTTCAGTTTTCTAGGTGCAAAAGTAAGCCTGCCATAAAATAATAATAAATAGCCCTAACCATTTTTTATTCGGAATCTCAGGCAAAAATTTCCTGAGACATCCATATTCATCCTAGGATAATGGTTTGCCCATCATTGTCTTCAGAGTAGAACTGCCTTTCAAACAGTACCGTTTAAAGGGATATTTTGATTAAAATATCCCTTTTTTAAACTTTTTGCCCCTCTGGACCCCCTTGTTTTAACGCAGAGATCTAAAAAAAAAAAACTGATAAATACTATTCCGTAGACTGAATGTTGTGTAAAATTCCAATCTGGTAGGTGCAAAAGTAAGCCCGCAAAAATATACCCGCAATACCCCAGATTGCCGTATAAAACAGGATCTTGGGTAAAATTTTTCTGAGATTTCTAACTAGGATCCTAGTTCGCCCATAATTCTCTTTAGAATAGAACTGTCTTTAAGACGGTGCCATTTACATGTATCCATCATGTATCTGAGGCGGAAAAATAGCGAGAAAAAGAATTTTTTGGTTAACAAAATCCCTTTTTTCTTACCTGTTTGCCCCTCTAGACCCACTCCCCTGTGCTAACGTTGATATCTGAAAAAATCTTATAAGTATAAATACTACTCGGTGGACTAAATATTTGTGCAAAATCTCAATCTTCTCGGTACAAAAGTAAGTCCGCAAAAACATAATATAGGCCTGACAAATTTTATATATATATATATATATATATATATATATATATATATATAATTATAGTGGTGGATCCAAGGGGGGCTATAGGGGCTATAGCCCCCCCTTGACGCTCAAGTATACACTGGATAAAATGGGCTTCAATCCTGCTTTACACTGGATAAAACGTCAAAATATGGTTTAGCCCCTCCCTTGATCATATCCTGGATCCACCCCTGCATATATATATATATATATATATATATATATATATATATATATATATATATATATATATATATATATATGTATGTGTGTGTGTGTGTGTGTGTGTGTTATGACGTCATCACCTTTTACGTTTTGACGCAAAAAGGCGCGAAACCATACGGAACGTGTTCTACAATGCCTCTAGACTTTAAAAAAAACGGACGAAAAAGCTCAAATAGGAGAGTTATAACGCAAAGTACCATAAAACACCCGTATGGTACAATTGTACCGTAAGACCGTAAAAGGGATAATCTTCGAAAACAGAAAAAGTATGAGGCATCCGTAAGTGCCACGCGGCACATATTTATAAAAAACAGTGAGGCATAGAGTTGATGCCTCATGGTGGTTAAAGAGTTAGTAGAAACATATTTTCATAGAAACATCTTTTAAGAGATTTACGACGAGGAAATTGGAATTTTTGAGACTCCAGATTTTAAGCGTGTATAATAAATCAATGAATGTAATCAATTGCTTGGGGATCTCCAACAAAACAACCGCAGTCCAATCTGCTTTCAGTCGTGCTTGAGTCAACTTTGATTATATTGATAAAATATTTTTTTTCGTGGCCTAGTAGAACTTTCCTTATTAATACTAATAACGTGATGTTATTTTCCTCCCTAACTGAAAACAGATTTTCGGACGTAAATTTCATGAGTCAATTTTGAATTTATCCTTTTCGTACAATACAAGCTTATGATCTGAGACGTCGTCTGCCTTTGGAAAAAAAATGCCTTGTTTAAATTCTTATGAAATATTTCCTAAATCATAACAACATGGTGCGTTTATTCTCGATCGTCTATTGGGGATTTCCGTTGATGTCTTCTGTTGTGCTGGTTAAAGCATGAGATTTTCAAATACGAGTGATTTCTGTTAGCCGTGATGAGACCGTAAGAATATAATAGTAAATGCTTCAAGAATATAAGCCGTTAAACGTTTTTAGTATGAACCCAACCCATATGTATTTGTGGTGGCCAACAACTTTATATTTGTGGGTTTTCTCGGGCTGCTTATGTTTTCCTCTTACTTTCTCATTCCGCCAATTATTTCGTAGTCTTCACTTTTAATAATCATCTGTCTTCTTTAGCCGAAAAGGGCATAACCGTTGTACGTTAAATCAAAGGTTATTTTTTTTTAAAAAAATATCCGTCCATATTCATTCCATTTTCTTCGCATATTCGTCCTTTTTGTTTAAAATAATGTTGATGGAAATTCGAAATTTTTGAGGAAAATGTAGAATATTGGCTTTTATTTGCTATTTTGTATTATGAGATTGTGTTAAAATATAACTTAGGTTTCTCGCGCAGGCACGCACACACTACACACACACACACACACACAGAGAGAGAGAGAGAGAGAGAGAGAGAGAGAGAGAGAGAGAGAGAGAGAGAGAGAGAGAGAAAGAAAGAAAGAAAGAAGAGAGGGAGCGAGGGAGGGAAGAGTCCATTGATATTACAAGTAATCTCTCTATTGTCAAACGTAAATAGTACGAAATGATGCCTTTCGGGCCTTGTCTTACTGTATAGTATTGTTCTTGGTGAAAACTGCTCATGGATGTTCGTGTACCGAACCGTAAACAAAAGAGAATCAAAAACAAAAAAAAGACGTAAGTATATCTTTTGTTTTGCTGCTGCGAACTTGTTCCGTTTCTTCAGAAGCAGTTCATGGTACTACAAGTAGCAATATAGTACTTGGCCCGCAGTGATGGTACTGCAAAAAGATTAACGAAATATAATAAACTATTTGTAACTAAGTCGTGTTTTATTCTTTACCGCGAGGAGAGATTATAATTTTAAAGTACGAAATTTCATTATTAGTTTAGTTTTAATCTTATGCAAAACCCAAGCATTAAAACTTGTCAGGTGGTTGTAGCAGCCGTGTCACATGAGGAATTTTGGTTTGGCGTGATAATTTTCTCAATATTGAAGCCGAAAGTATTAGTGCATTTCTACGATTTCGGTTTTAGTAGAGATTACGAGTGGAGACGAAATATATTCTTGGGACACTTAATTGATTGCAGAAAATCTCCTCTCGTTATCTATTGTAACGATCAGGTTCAGACAGATGACAATACCTATTAATCTTAGAACGTTAAATTGATTCCAAAAGACCACTTCTCGCTATCTTAAAGTTTTTGCTCCATGTAGGTCAGCGGCTCAAATCTGTCTTCAACAATGGAAGGGGGGGGGGGACAAGTAAGACAGTTTCCTTTTTTTTTTCTTTCTTGTCAAGCGATGCTCAAAATATTTGTGTAGTTGAAAAACAATCCTGTGGAGGATCAGGGAGCAGAGTTGCAGGTACGTAGCCAGGATATCGTGAAGAGGGGGGGGGGTCCGTCACATGAAATACTATGGTCATCACACCAGGGGCTTGATCATTCTAAACTATTTTACTGGCAACATATATTGGTTTGTTTAGCTAGGATTTCGTAAAGAGGGGGGGGGGGCGTGACATGAAATTCTGAAGGCCCAGGAGCTCGATCAATCTAAACTACTTTACTATCAACATGTATTGTTTTGTTATTACAATAAAATGAGGATATGTTGGTAAGTATTTTAATAACAAACTATGAAAAAATCTCGAAGAAAGTAAATATTAAAGCTAAAGTCTGTACGCATTTATATCCAGGATACCGAAGATCTTATCATAGAACCTTTCTGCTTTTGACACTCGAAATATCAAAGTAAATGGAAATTATACGAGTAATGACATGGCAGCCAGTTTGGGGATATGTGCGAATTATTTCTTACATCTATTGGCATCTCACCTGCTTCAGCTGCTTCATTGGACATTTCTTTTCCCGGATTAGTAATGAATTGGCATTACTCATGTGTGACCGAAGAAAATTTTCTAGGAGGGGGCATCTCCATGATTGCTATATTGCGTCTGGTATTTAATATCCTGGTTTATATATTACGTATACATTTTCGTGAGCCAGGGCACTGTCCCTCCGTTCGGACGTCCATGGCATTACTCGTACAACTTGCGAAAGATGAATTAGTAGCGACACCACTGTTACGTTGAAATTGTCTTTTACCCTTATTTTTTCTTCAGCTTTGTTTTAAACAAAAAAAAAAAAACATTCTGATAAAGATAATGAATTTGAAGGCTAACATCACAAAACGAGAAAGGAAAAAAATAACAGGTAGCTTTGTCCACAACAACTGTTGTGTAACCTTGTTCCAGTCAGATAAAAATTAAAACCCATGCAGTAGGTTAACCTTGTTCAAAGTTTCTGATTTTTCTAAAAAGTGTGTTCTGTTATTGTTCATGTTTGCAGTTTTTAAAATAGCTGAAATGATAGCTGTAGAAAAACACGTGTTTATAGTTCTGTTTTAATAACAATAAACGTAATAATTATTGTATTATAAGCGTGAGACACGGCATGTAATTAATTTTCTGCTTGAAGGCAGGGAAATGATCTTGCACACTGACCTTTAAGTTGTGAATATTCTTGTGCGTTACGAATGTAGCTTATGCCAGTGTGGCTCTAAAGAAAAAGCTGCCAACGCCTAATTATAAAAGACTTGTGTTTACTTCAGTATTCAAGGTTATCTTTGTTTTTATTGTGATGTTTTTTAGCGATATACTTCAGTGTCACAATAGTTTTATTTTTTAATTCAATCACAGTAAATGACTGTTTGCGTCTATATAGTAGGTGTGAATGGCTGTTTTCCTATTGCGTATTTGAAACTTGGTGCAAGTTACGGCCTAATAAAAAGTTTCGATCGCCGCCATACGCATTATATCATGATTGGCAGGTCATTGTTACAAATTGAGAAAGGGCCTGTGACACATCCATAAGGTGTCTGGGCCACAACAACCTATTTTGATGAAACTTGGTAGACTAATAGGACACTTTGCAAAACTAATGTAACTAGCAGGAATTTGTCGAAAAGGCTGTAGTTTCTGAGATACAGTCGATTCATTAAAAATGACATTTATCATGATATCTCGAGAAGGGCTCCACCGTGAACAAGCAAAATTTGCAAGCCATAGTAGATACATGATACGTAGCTTTAAAACGGAATTAAAACGAATTGTCTGCACGTGCACAGCACTGCGCATAATGCGCAAATAATTGTACGCATGCGCATATCTCGAAAACGTGAAGACTGCGATATATTTTTCTCTTGCTTAGTTTGAACTACATGACAAGTATAACATAATGCAAGAATAAAACTAGACTCAAAGGTGAGCTTTTTCAAGCAAATGAGGTGAGAAGATGTTGGGGTGGTCTGCCTCCGGACACCCGTCTCTAGTTACGTTCCAGGTGTAATGGAAATGTTTGACTGAGAAGCCAAACTGTGTGTGTACAGACGTGGAATTATTTTGCTTTATGCCAAGAACTGTCCTTCTAGCATTGTTTAAATAGCCCTTCCTTTGACTGTACAATGAAACTGTAGTAACAAGACCCATTCCTGGTTTATAGGAGCAGATATTTCTTCTCTGAAAATTTCAGACACAGGTGTTAGCACATCCTCTCGGGCCCTTTTCTTACAGTTTGCAAATCGTTTTCTTACTTCGCAAGCTACAAGGTCCGGCGTGCAAGTGCGATTACTCAGCAGACTTGGTGCAATGTCGTTTTCACTTTTCCTGGACATATCATCTTCTTTCTTTTCACACGTAACCGAGTAGAAGAAATAAAAAATACTAAAACGTCGAAAACATATTTGAAACAAGTTTTAAAAACATTCAGAAAACACACACGATCCACAGTACCATTGGGTTGTTACCCTCCTCCAGGACAAATCCTTGGTCAATTCCAGTGGTCTATTAGGCTTTTCAAGAGCGTTTTTTTTTTTTTTTTTTTTTAATACTTGGGATGGAAATTATCTTAAACTGTTCTAAAAGTTCTGACCATTGGACTGTTACCCTCTTCCAGGGCAAGCCTGAATGATTACTAAATTCTTCATACTCAATTTACTATGATGATTAGCAAATTTTGTATGAGAGATTAATTCCGCTCTTTCCAAATGCAGTTTCTCTCAGGCTCGTGGCAATCAGCACCTTGATATTGGCTATCAGCGCCAGTCGTGGCAATCAGCACCTATTCGATAGATAGACAGACAGACATTAGCATTTTAAAACTAATTTTTTATGGATAATATAGTATGGTAAAGGTGACCCGTACTGATGTTAGAGTAGATCAATCTTTAATTAAAACTGGTTTTCACTTGTACAGAGGGTGACGCCTTACTGACATGTATGAAATCGCTGTTGCAATCCGGTAGCGCTATTAACAATTTCCTACCTAATGAGCATGTCGAAGGAGAATGCTAAATTAATGCACGTTTTGCATTCATACGTCTTTTGGTATTTTATTTCCTGGAAGATGCATACTTCCGAGAGAAAGAACTCCTTCATTTCCTAGAAGTGTTTATCGTACGTATTACTAAATTTCCATTTTCTTGCATGATGCATATGATACTGGTTTTCTCCGCATACGTAAATCATTATGCATTTCTCTCGTTAGTTTAAATAGTCTCTTTCACACCTATACCGAATAATAAGTAGAAAATATTCACTTTAAAAAAAAAAAATAATAAATGATTGGCGGAAATTCAATTTTCATTGAGACAAACACTTCCGTTTGTGACCTTGGAATTTTGTGTGAGCGTGACTTTCAGCCTTCACTTTGCCTTTCCGCGCTTCGTACATCGGAAGAGCTAGACATGGGATGCAGATAATTGAATCTGCACTTGGGAGAAGAAAATAAACTCTCAAGTTAGAAATTGAGTTTCTGAAACGTGAATCGTGTAGTAAGGTGTGGGAAGTGTTTTCAAGTTGGAAGAGTGAAATAAGTATTGTATGGTGGCGGGTCATGAGGGAAGTCACATGAATAAAATAATTTTTTACTACTACCTAGGTACAAAATAAAAGAAGAAAACTTACTAATATAGTAATTGTTATGCACGTTAAGTTTTCGTCTTCCTTTAGTTCGTAATAATAAAACTGTAATTTTTACCAATGCTACTTTCCTTACGAACCGACACTGGCTGTAGGCAAACCTTTGTCTTTTCCTTTTCTCTTTCTGCTTATTCGTCTTCTTTTTTATTTTACTTCCAAACTGTTAGGCAAAATTATGGGAAATAGAATCCCTAAAACTCGGCACTCGAAAACCCGGCAGTCCGGTTAACTCGGACATACTGTGGCAGGACGAAAAAAAAATCCCGCACGCAGACCCGCTCAAGGTCATTGCCCGCGTGCGTGTGACCTCTGTACAGTGTGTATTCATTAATTTTCATTTTCATGTATAGTAAAGACTCTATGCCTTCCTAAACTACGTACTTTCCGTTTGTTTAAGGGTATTTGGGCAGTTTAATCTCTGTATTCTCAAGCAAACAATTCATACAACTACAATACTGTATTTTCTGAGGAAGCACTCGTGCTTATTCTTTGCAAATCCCATTCCCGATAATCTGGCATTTTCAGTCTGCCACCCTTCGGTCCACACTAGACCGAGTTTTCGAAACTCTACTGTATAACGACTCTCATTTGTTCGTCCATTTTCCAACAAGATTAAGAGCAAAGATTGTAAGAAATGAACTTTTTTTTTTTTTTTCATATTGGATAATCTGCGTCCTTATTATTGTTTTGAAACTGGAAGTAAGGGGAATGATAGAATTCGGTTACAATGTTAATCCTGAATGTTGTTTAGATCATTGACAATGTTTGGCGGTCTTGCTCGACTTCTGCCAGAATATCACCTATTTTTTTCTTTGATTGGCAACCCACTTCAAGGAGCATCTTCGACATTTGAAATATCCACAACAGAAACAACTGAACCATCCTTTAGCTGTTGCTTTTGATGACGTGTTTTCTTCACGAGCGTGCACAAGATTTTTGTACACTCATGTTCAAAATTATTGTCGCATGTCTATAAATATGTTGTTGTAGGAATATAATTTGATAACGAATTCGCCCGGTATTTCTTACAATGTTAGTATGTGTATAATGGGCAAAGACATGTATGTGGTAAATTTCATGACAAAAGAGCAGTAAATAAGAACAATAAAACTAAAATAAAATTTTCTTGTCCATTTAGCAACATTTTGTTTTACTCATTCTAATTTTCGTATTTATAATTCTTTTCCTATGAAATTTACCACAAATATACATTTCCCGATTATACACATTGTACCAGTATTAAAAGTACCCTGCAAAATCATTATCAAATTATATTCTTACAAGAAAACAGTTATAGACATGCGACAATCATTTTGGACATGAGTGTACCTGTACCGAAATTAAATTTAAAAATATTTGCACAAAGTTCACCCTCATTTTCATTGCACAATATCCTATATGTTTCATCATAATAGTTCCAACATCTTTTCCACATTTACTAGTTTCGACTGTTAATTGTAAAATGGCATTAGGCCTGACCCGCTGCGACTCGTATACCCTGACGGGACACCATCTCGCGTACGAAATACTCAACATCTTTTAGACAACTAGATAGTTAAATATAAAAAATAAAGTTTTAAAGTTAATGATAAATTTTGGACTATATCTAATTTCATTACTCATGCTGTATACTATCAAGTAGATAGTGTCATAGTGAAAAAGTCGATGAGGGTACACTTCAATAGTTTTATTATAATATATGGTGTGGTCAGTGGTCTGGTTATCGAATAAAGCCTAGTTTCATTCTTGAAATTCGACTAGCTGATGATTTCGCCCCAAGACTTCCGCATTTGCCCGGCCTACGGCCTTGTACTTCTCATATCCCTAACGTACCTCTAATCTTCAGGAATATCGAAACATGGTCATATTATTTTAACAGTTTCAATCCCACTTTTTTTTCCCCTTGTAGGAGAAAAAAACAACAACATTGAAACACATCTTCAGTCATTTTAAATGAAAAGTCTTAAGTACCAAATTTCTGAGATACGTCCACCTTATTTTAACAGTTGAACCACCATTCTTCTTTTCTTCCCTCCTAGGGAAAATATCAAGAAACTGAGACACGTGTCTATTTAAATGAGAACTTATCACCCCATTTACTTTCACCGACTATGTTACCTTCCTCGCCTTCAGTCTTTTCCCCCGATATATATAATTATTCTTTTCACCAAGCGATGATCCATGGAATGGAGTTACATCTACTGTATGGAAATTAGTGTAAACCAAATTGATGCTTAATAAAGATTAATAAATAATTACCTCCATGATCCAAACACTACCCATAGCCCATTGATAGCTTTCACATATATCGCAGTTTTCAGTCTCATCTCTTTCCCAAGAAAGGATGTACCCCTCTGAAAGATTAACAATTAAAAAAAAAAAAAAAATTGGGAGGGGGGTCTATATACCAAGTGTCATGTCTCTAATCTTTAGAGATTCCGAGATATGGCCATTTTAAGATAATAGTCATCCTACTTTCTCCCCGTTGCTGGTCGAATTTCCAAAAAATCCTCTCTTAGTGGAACTTCACATCATAAATTCTACGCTCTATCCAAATATTAAGTTTGTAGCTTAAGAGCCCTCATCATGGCGAAATTAAAATACCGCTGATTTTACAGTAATTATGTGATCTCTTCAAATAGATAAAAGATAATCGAAATGTGGAGTAAGAGCTCTCTAGACAATATCATTTTACACGAGATACCGTTATCACGATTCACTTAAATGCTTTCGATTTCCAGCCATTTAGAAAATCTCCTTTTATTTTCGCGTTTCTAAATGACTACAAACGGAAAGCTACTGGGTGACTCGTGATAACGGTAACTCATGCAAAATATTGTCTAGCACGCTCTTGTTCCATATTTCGATTATATATATATATAGGGTGCGGCACGTAAAACCGGCCCGTAAAGTGAACACATAAAATGAAATGTAATGTATTGAATATGACTACTCACCTTCACAGCAGGTGCTGAAAGTGTCCTCCGCCCACTTCAACACACATGTGAGCACGATTGAGGAGATTCATATATACCCTTGTCAGTTCTTGTGTTGTAATGCTATTGGTGACATCCTGGATCCTGGTCTTGAGTTCTTCAATTGTGTGTGGATTTGTTTCGTATACTCTTCCCTTTAACAGTCCCCATAAGTAAAAGTCACACGTGGACAAGTCTGGTGACCGAGGAGGCCACAAGCCTTTGCTGATTGTCATCTCTGGTGTAAACATCTCATGCACAAGGGACAATGATGCAGCTGATGTGTGGCATGTTGCACCGTCCTGCTGAAAGTAACATAACTGACGCTCCTCTTCGGTCAAGTGTGTATAAAACTCCTCCAGGATTCCCATATACACGTCACTGTTCACTGTCGTCTCAAAGAATATGGCCAAAAACACAATATACCAGAATATTACGACGGGCCGGTTTTACGTGCCGCACCCTGTATATATATATATATATATTATTTTTCTATTGAAGATATCACATAATTACTGTAAAATTAGCGGTATTTAGTTTCCCAGTAGAGATGCGCACAGAGTTTTCCTGACGAAATTCGAGTCGAGACACAGCTCTTCCAACAGAGAAGAATACATTTTTCGAGTCGAGACATTACTTTTACAGCATATCTTCGAGACGAGACAGCCTCAAATCTTGTCTCGTGTGCATCCCTATTTCTCAGTGATTAGGCCTCTTAAGCGATTTGGCCTGGGTGTTGATCTGTTAATGAGTGCTTCTTTTTATGAAAAAAATTACTTTTTCTCTCTATATATAAAAGTTTTCTCGCTAATTGTGCATAAAAATTTACACTTACCCATATTATATTACTTTATTCAGCTTTGTAAGATCTATCGATAGGTATGTGTTCCATATTTAGGCCTTTCTTTTTCGCTACACGCTTATAATATTGTACAATTATGCCGTCAAATATATAAGAACAGAAGTAATCACACTAAGCGTTCTGTGGACCCAGTGTTCGAAGTTGGGAAAAAAAGCAGAAGCGGTACGTTTTATGATTATTTTGACTCGACATACTCGACATACCGGCTATCTAAATGTTGAAATGCACTGAGGGTATGTTGCCTAAAAGATTACATTTCTGTTTACATAATGACTGAAAACCATTGGAGAGCTTCTCTGTAGTAACCGGGGAGGGGATATGGAGGGACTTCGATCCCCTGCTCACAAGTTTCTGAAAAGATATAAAAATAACTCTTTATGTTGTATTATAAAGAATAATACATGAAAATGCTCAAACACCGAATGAGGATATTAATTTCCTGCGGGAAAACTCCAGTTTTTCCACTCGACTGTGGGGTATTCCAAACCCCAGGAAGGTCTGCCTCCTACAGCAGACAACCCCTAAATCCGCCCATACTTAATAACAAAGAAGCAATTCAATATGGCACATCAGAATATAAACTAGGTGAACTTCTTTGAAGACACCTCATTTTAAAAACAAAAGATAGAAAAAAGATAACGAAACTGTCGGTGTTGTTAACTGAAAAATTATTCGATTTATTAAAGGTATTTAGCATCTACTTTTCGGTGACGGTATGTTTTAATCATTGAAAAACCAGAGACGGTATGGAATACCACCGCATACCGTCTCACTTCGACCACTGGGAGTGGGCCGTTTCTGCTAGTTAGTCTGTGATGACTGTGAAGCAGTATTTAATCCAGACATGTTAGAGCGTAGAAGAATTTCCCCTTAAGATCTAGAACTCCTTTCATCCAAAAATTTAGAAGACGTATAGGTGCAGCATGTAGATAGTGAATATAATCTCCCCCCCCCCTAGAGATTTAAATTTCCCCACTTCCCCAAAATCGAGAGGACTGGGTAAAGCACTTAGGAGTTGGGATTGAGTTGAACTAGAACCTCCTTAATTTGAGATACGTGAGAAACTTGTTCTGAATGCAAAATTACTGTATGTTGCTAAAAGAAATTTCGAAAATATATACCTTCAACTGCAGAAATACGCGTCATACGTGGAATTTCCTGCACCGAGAAGAAAATTTCCTCCTTTTTAGTCGTTTCTAGGGCACGTGGCAAGCATCGATTTTCCGACAGCTCTTTTCCAGGAACTCCTTTGTTCTGTGTCCTTCCATTGATTACCTCACAAAATCGTCATGGATACAATTTCAAGAGAGATGCATCAACATTGCAGAGGTATTTTCATCTTTAATCAATAGTTCAGCTTTAACTGCTTGTACTACATACATTCTCGTCGTAAAAGCTGTCCATTCTACAAAAAAATATATTTTCAGTTTTACTTTCGATGACCTAAATACGGAAGTATTTTTTGTTTCATATCATATGGATGAATCCATTGTTTATAACGTATGTAAAAGAAAACACTTCAATTGTGTTTAGCAACAGAAAGGTTATATCGTAAAATACTTCAGTGCGGCAGATAATAATTTGTGGTGATGTGATTGTACGGTCTTGTTTAAAAGAAACTTCTCTTTCTGAATAATCTTCCTTTATTTAGAGGGAATTAAATCAGGCAAATGCAAATCTTATGTTGATTGCACTGATCAACGCGGTGGCTCAGTGGTAGAGTGTTCACCTCTGTTGCGTGGGGTCCCTGGTTCGATCCCAGCTCGCGCAGTGTGGACTTTGTGGTGGACAAACATTGTGTTCGTGGGTTTTCTCGGGGTTCTCCCGTTTCCTCCCACTTTCTTCATTCCACCATTTCATTCATTTCTCATTTTCACCGTCTCCTTTAGCCTAACCGGCATAACCGTGGGCCGTAGAACTTAGATTTCATTTTGCACTGATCAAATCTAATATAAATAAAATAAAGTTTGTGTATCTGTCTGTATGCGGTATGGGAACCAGACAAGTGGACCGAGAGTTACCAAATTTTGGTCACAAATACCTTGGTCCAGGCCCCAGGCCAAGACGGTCTTTTTTTTGAAAATTCGAACCAGGGGTCTCGGGGGGGGGGGGGGGGCGTTTAGCGAGACATGTAAAAGTGGTAGAAACTGACCAATATTAGTGTCGAATCCATAGTTTTTGCGATCGCTGAGATGAATGGTGATACACAGGCGTTACTTCCAAATACAGCCCTCATGCAAAGAATGGGTATTTTCAGCTAGTTGGAAATAAAATTAGAAATAAATTACTTCTGGTATGCTCGTGTAAATAGGCCTTTCTTAGATATACTTCAATATAGTGGAGTTTATTTTTTAAGAGTTTGGTGTACCAAAACTTCTTTATATCTGTATTCTGTCCATGTTTCCATTCGGACTGTCCGGGAGACAAAAGTCTCAACCGGGGTGTACCCACGGGGTTCTACCGGGTCTGGAATCTTCAAGAACTTCTTAACTCTTCTGTACATTTTCTGTAGCAATCATACGGTACCATTTGCCATGAACTTCTTTATATATATATATATATATATATATATATATATATATATATATATAAATATTTAGCGATTCTTTTAACTCAATCAAAATTCTATTTGACATTTTGAAGTTGGCCGCCCTCAAATAGAGGTATTTCCGAGACTCTACTATTTTCGAAAATTGCACAATTTTTCCGTATATGCACTTTTGTACTTCACTGTAGTATCAAATTATTTGCTTTTTCAGTTGCAGCATGCGGAAATCCTCACATTCACCTAATAATGAAGTCTTGTAGCTGCCAAATAGTAAGATATGTATGGCAAAGTGTTTCCTCGGAAAATTGTTAAAAAATTAGCAATTGTTTCAATGTGGGCAAAAATCAGCCCCTGTTTTCATTTAAATTTTAAAGTTGTCCCCCGTAGAGGTATCGTTGAGACACTCGTGATTTCAGAAGCATAATAACCACATGAATCTGGCACATGCACTTTGGTATTAACATTTTTTGTTGCAAAGAGTTCTGTGCCCTAGGAGCTGAGTTAAGGCCCTGTTATGGATTTCGTGAATCACCTTGTATAAGAACTCGAGTGAAGAATTAATAAACCAACATCTAGAATGTACTACTTTTGTTATCATAAAATACGTTTATTTTGAAACCTTGATAACGTTTATATATTGAGATAAAATTCTTTCTTGATAAAAATTGCCTTGAGGAATTTTTGTCCTACTTTTCTAATCTTAAAAGCAGAAGATTAAAGAGAGACGTGCAGTCTGTTCCTCCTACTTACTATTGTTGTTATTATTACTATTATTTTTTTCTTACTACCGACAGCCTGTTCCTGCGACTAATCAGAGAGAACCTTAGAACCTTTTTTAAAAATCCCCTTAAGTTTGGGTCTGAAATTGTTTCTTGCACGTTTCCCGATCTTCAGCTTCCTCTTTTTAACTCCGAATATTTTCTTCTGTTTTTCTGAATCATTCATCAGCTGTGCCCTCCCTACTTCTCGCTTTTCTCTCGTCTTTCCTACTATGGCGTTATGAAGAAGACAATTTCTTCGCAAGGTTTGTCCAATTGAATTGGCCTTCTTATGAAGGATGCTAACTATAAGTATATTCTCTCCTACCAGTTTTAAAACACCTTCGTTTCTTACTTTCTCGTTGTCCTGTTTGTCTTATATATCTTCCTCCAAAACATTACATTTCAAAGCCCCCTAAATATTTCTTTAACTTCCGTAATGCCAGTCACCGAACCGCAATCCAATACACTGTATGTAGCGTTTGACCAGTTTCTTTTTCGGTTCGGTGCTAAGCCTCCTTTATGACATTCTTTTGTAAACTTGGTATTACTGACAATTTCTATTACCAGACTATTCTCTTCTCTATATCTACTATTCTCTTCTGCAGTACCGGTACATAGGAACGACCATTCGATTTACTTTGCGGTGCTCTGTAGAACATTATTTTTATTTTTTTAAAAAAGTAGTATCTAACTACAGTAAAGGAAAAAAAAAACATGCATTATTCACAGAAACGAAGCGATCTCTTACAATTATCTATATTAGGTACCCGCAAAAAGGGTATGCACACATACCGGGTGTTTCCGATAAAGCGCACAGCGATTACAAATTTAAAAAAAAAGTTTGCGATAAAAGAATGAAACAAAAATTGATAAGAAAATATCTAATATTGCTTCAAACGGAATATTCTGTTCATTCTACATGAACCCCAGCATGGGACACCAGATCACATGAGAATTGTAAATGGAAAGTTATATAATTTGATACATCATTGAATAGATCATGGAAGGAAATAGTTTCTCGTGTGGGATACCGCTTACGAAATGGCCACTACTTGACACACACCTTTCTGTCACAGTTTCCTCTCTATGGTAATCAATGTTGAAACAGGAAATTGCTGCTTTTATTACTTCTAGTATAAGAATAAACTTCTGAAAATAGCAGCTTAAAGAAATTGGGGTCAAATGAAGAGACTGACAACTCATTAGCAATCTGTATATAGAACAAAGAGTGTAGTTGCGCTTCAATGAAGGAGAAACCAATAGTGTGGAAATTGGAAGAAGTCAGATAAGGATATAGTATGTCACCTAAATTTTCATAATTTACAGTGAATGTTTAATGAAGGAAGCATTAATGAGAATTATAGATTCCAAGATTGGAAAACAGGTCATTAACAAGATCAGGTATGTGGACGATACTGTTATTATAGCTAGAACCGAAGAAAGACTACAGGAGATGATTGGCAAAATAGTTAACTCAGGGAAACTATGTGGAATGGAAATCAAAACCAACAAAGCGACAGAACTTTCGTGGTTACCTTAATAATAATAATAATAATAATAATAATAATAATAATAATTAATAATAATAATAATAATAATATGTTGGATGAATATATGGTTAAGGGACGAGATGGAAGCTATTTCGTGTTGGATTCCGAAACTCCATTTTTTGCTATCTCATACCGTTTCTGTTCTGATACCTGTTAAAGATACACGGATGAACAGGCATGGGCGTTCTATAGGACTTCCCATACTTATGTGTAGCCAGTTTGGAAGTTTAAATCGGTTATTGTGAAAGAAGGGTTTATTAAAAAAAATCGTATATTGAGTCTAATAAAGTGTTAAGAGAATAGTAATCAGACGTTTAGTGTAGTTTTTACTCTAAGACGCAGTGTGTTAAGAAATATCATTAAATGCTTTGTTGGAGGAATTGTATTATACATACATACTACTTAAAAGTGTTGAAAAATGACTAAAGGCTTTCGCAATGTGGGTTTTCAGAACGAACAAAAACAGATATGTATTAGGTAACAGTCCCATTATTTCTTTGGCTACGAATTTTTTAACCGACTGTTGAAATTAAAACTCCCTGGAGTCCCTAATAATTTTTATACGTCTCATTTTAATATCAATACGGTGTAATTCTAGGTCACTTATGCTTTATGCAATACTTAATTACTGATTCTAATGTTGTGTGAGAAAGTGCAGTGAGGAGAATATTGTAATAATTATATGTATACGTATTTAATGAAGACTAAGATGAAAGTAGTAGGGATTGGACACTCTCTCTCACCTGCAGATATTGGAGGGGAGGGAAAAAAGTGACTCGTCATTAAAAATACAACTGAAATGTGTACGAGAAATAAAAAGGATAGAAATGACTGTTGCCCACAAACTGAAATGAGACGACAAACAAGGTTCTTTCTCTTGTAAGTTTTTGTCCAATTGTTTCGTCTCGCTTTCCCTCGTTTCGTTTCCTGACATTATGCTCTTATATTCTCCTTCACTTCACTTAGAAGTTGGAGCCGCGGTGGCTCAGCGGTAGAGCGTTCACTCCTGGTTCATGGGGTCCTAGGTTCGATCCCAGCTCGCACCAAGTAAGATTTGTGGTGGACAAATACCAGGAGATTTTATCAAGGTTCTTCCGTTTCCTCCCACTTTCTTCATTCTACCATTTCCTTTATTTCTCATCACCGTCTCCTTGAGCCTAGCCGGCGTAAACGTGGGACGTAAAACTTATATTTCATTTCATTTGATTTTTTCACTTACAAGTTATCTGAATCCTTCCTAGTTGAGTTGATTTTAACATCCCTTTTACCAGAGAGGATATATGAGACGGTACCTACTGATTAACGTGGAATCCGAACCACATGAGCTCCCACCGGGAATCGAACCCGGGTCTCCCACACCAAAAACGCATGCACTAACCGGTTAGCCACGAGGGAGCTCCAGATTCCTTCCGAGCTACGAGAAGTCTACGAAGGATGTGATACAAAGACACGTAAACGATATTTGTTGTTGAAATATATCTTTAAAACGTTGATAAAGTGGCAGAACAAGTAAAAATTGGACGTAAGAAATAACAACCGTTTTTAAAACTTCAAACAAGAATTTTAGGAATGATCAAAAAAAAAAAAAAAAGCATCGAAAGATCCAAAATTAGTTTTTGGATCAGGGCCCCCCAAATTTTGCACAGCCCTTAAATCGAGTTTTCTTATTTCTTATGGAATAAGCACATCATACTAATTTAAGGGATAGTTTTAGTTTGGTTACACTACATGTAGTTCAGATATAAGGCCTACAAGATTTTTTTTTTTTTTTTATGATCCAGAAACAAAGCTTTTATAGAATGCACTTTCTGATAGGTTGAAAAAAAAAATAAAAGAACGAGACTAAAAGTGTTGGACGCCCTTCCTAAGGTTGACTAAAGTTGTTACGAATATTAGGGAAAATGTTTGCCAGTATTTAATACTTTTAATCTTGACCTCATTTCTTCATTTTGCTCTACTGAAAAAAATATACCTCTTGTAATGCACTTTATTAAAAAGCATTGTTTCTGAAAATGTCAAATTTAATACTAGTGCCGTTTAGATTTTATTCAATTTCTTAATTGCATTGCCGAAGGCAATAGTATCTTTCCTCTTGTTACGAAAAAAAAGATGCTTGAACTTCGTACTCAACAAAGCACCTAGTGATCTGCAACCAACCAAACGCTTATGAGAGTTTGGATTGTAGAAGCAGCATTCGTTCGATGATTATTTCCAAGTACATAATTAACTCTTAGTAATTTTACAGTAAAACGATAACCTAGAGAGAGAATCATGGGGAATATTGCATTATCATCACTTTTCCGTATCTGTAAAAACAAATTTTGATCTCTCTTGCAGTATAGAAGTGTGTGAAATTTAAGTTACAAAATTTGACTCAAACAAAAGTAACAATAAAAGCAGTGTAAAATAAAGGAAAATTGCTCAAAACAAGGAATGAAGAAGAATTCTGTTGAGAAATGTAATAGGTGTGGTAAAAGAATGATTAGGAAAAGACCACCCACCAGAATAGTATTAACCCCTTTAAATTATGACTTTTTTTGGTGTAAATTATAGACTTTTAGTCAAGCGGCTACATCATCCGTATTTATCCTAGGATCATGGTTCATACTTAATTCTCTTCAGAATAATTCAGCCTTTTAAACATTCACATTTCCCTATAGTGTCCCTCAGGCGGGAAATTTTGAGAGAACTCGGGATTTTTCCGATTTTTTAAAAAATTTTGAGTCCCTCTGGACACCCGATGTTTTAGCGCACAACTCTCAAAATCAACTGAGAAATATAAGGGGTGTACTAAATGAGTGTACAAAATTTAAACCTTCTATCTTGAATAGTAAGAACGGGAAAAATATTTACAAATGAGCCCAACAATGCCCCAGATTATTCATAAAGAGCCGGATGTAATATAAAAATTTCCTGAGACATCCCTATTTATCCTGGGGTCATTGTTTGTAGATTATTCTCTTCAGAACAGAACAGACTTTCAAACAGTACCATTCACATGTCTCCATGCATCTGTGGCGGGAAAATCGGGAAAAATATTTTTTTTTGTTAAAAAATATCCCTTTGTTTACGTTTTTGCCCCTCAAGACCCCCCCTATTTCAACGCAGAGTTTTGAAAAAATAAAGACTACTAAGGGGTCTAAGGGGTGCACTGAATGTGCGTGCAAAATTTCAATCTTCTAGGTGCAAAAGTAAGCACGCCAAAGAAATAATAATAATAATAATAAAAAATAGACATAGCAAAAATAAAGTTGTCATCACATCCCATGTCTTGACGCAGAAAGGCGTGAAATCATGCGTGATGTGTTCTACAGTGCCTCCATGCTTGAAAGAACAAGAAAACCGAAGTAAATAAAGCTTTGTTGGTATTTTTTTTTTTAAATCGAATAATGAATGCACTACATCAGTACCTACAAATAGAAACTACAGGATGGTCTGGGAGTGGGCGTATCCCTAATTGTTTCCTTACCTGGACACCTGGACATTGTTACCTGGAGATGCATAATGAGTGGTTTGTACCTCAACTGGAAGAAAATTGTATCAAAGACACTGTTGTGATAGAGCAGGATGGAGCACCAGCGCACTTTGCGATTCACGTGCGCAATCACCTGAATCAGACGTTTCCCGACCACTGGATTGGAAGAGATTGTGCATCCTCACCAGCTCCCTTTGCCTGGCCTCCAAGAAGTCCCGATCTTACGACTCCGGAGAATGCTCTCTGGGGTTTCATAAAGCAACAAGTAAGAAACACTCGATATCACACAACGCAGGAATTATGAGCAGATGTGGAACACGCCTTCACCCTCGTGACTCCGGAGTACCTCCACAAAACACCTGCGAGAACTTGGCGCAGAATTCAGCTATGTTGCGACATGGATGGTGATCATACCCATATTTATGACTCTTAAGACTTCAAGTTAACTGTGTACAGATATTCTACCATAACTAACACTACACTGTTGAAACTAAAAGGGGGTACGTCCACTTCCGGACCACCCTGTATAACTTAAACAGGGTTAAACCAGATACGTGATGGAGGAAGACAAAGTATATGCTGGAAGAGTAACAAATGAGTAGGCAATCGACCTGTTGAAAATTACGAAATACTTTGACTATGGGTAATGAAAGGAAGGTTGTTGTGATCTTGTAATCCTGCTCTATTAGAGACAAGATAGTGTGGTGGGAACCGTCTATATTGTGAATTGATCTTTCATAATGGTCTAATCACCCACTAACTGCACCAAATTCAAGCCCTTATCTAATTCGAATCTCACGTCAATAGTAGGCACTGTTTTTGATAACCTCAACATTGCATAAGGACATAAAGCACAAAATACCAAAATAATAATAAAAATAAATAAATAAATAAATAAAGTGAAATTCGAACTACTACTTGGGTTTTCATACTCATGTATAATAAATCTTTATTACTCATTCAGCCCATTACATAAATTAGAAATACAAATCACTGAAAAAAAGCAACGTTTATTTAAAAATAATAAATGTGTAACAATTTCGGCAACTAACTGAACATATTGGCTTCAGCAGATACTGACAGTGACATTTCTGTGAAAATACAGTAGGGAATATATTTCATATTTTTCGTCATATTTTATTTTATAATGATGATTGTATCTTCATTATTCTTTTTAGATAGCCAGTGAGATTTTGATCAGTGTGTGTGTGTGGGGGGGGGCTGTTCACCTGGAGACCCGAGGCTATAGTCCCCTGAAGTCCCTTAATTCGGCCCTGGACAAAGCCAATATGTTCAGTTAGTTGGCGAAACTGTTACACATTTATTTTTAAATAAAAGTTGCTTTGTTAAGTGATTTGTATTTCTAGCTTTTTTTTTTTTTCGTTCATCTCTGGTCCCTAGCTCGGGCCAAGTAAACTTTGTGATGGACAAACACCGTGTGCGTGGGTTTTCTCGGGGTTTTCCCGGTTCCTCCCACTTTCTTCATTTCATTCATTTCTCCTTTAACCTGGCATTCATTTCTCCTTTAACCACCTACCAGTGGGGCGTAAAACTGTTGGAATATATTGCAGTAATAGGTGCTAGCTCATGACAATATAAAATTTTATTGTTAAAAGAAGATAAAGAGTATATAGACTATTCTATATTATATTGTGTTTTTGATAGATTTTGCAGCATTATAATATGTATTGGTTCTTATATTTAAAATTTATATATGCATTGTAATTTATCTCAGTTCGTGTGGGAGGTATTAAAGCACACTCTGGTATTTGTTAATTGGTGTTAAAATTATTTGGTACATATTATTTATATGGGATAAAGTTTAGGTGTTGTTAGGCCTAAAAAGTAAGCCTAACATTAAAAGTAGATAAAACTGCATAAATAACATTTAGGAGCAGTAACCCATGAAATTTTTGACATTTTAACAAAAACTCAAATATAAAACTAATATTTTTCTAGTTTGCTATTTAAGATAGCAAAGCTAGTATGAACCATTTAGACCATTACAGTGAAATTGGCAAATATTGATGGTGTTAATCTGACAGATTAGTTGGGCCCGATGGTGTTCCAATTTACATTGTTCCCGACGGAGAGTCAATACCGCACCTACGAGCGAACCCAAGACTATACAAGTGTTAACTACTTGATCACGGAGGAGCAGGACAATAGTCAATATGACCTGTCATTCTGTACGGATGTTAACTTCCATTGTAAGGCTTCTCAGAGCTAGATCTCACTAAGTCCCACCCCCCAGCCCCGTTTCCTACGCCACTATTTCTTCGTTGAGAGACAAAGAGAGAAGGAAAAGCTCATTTTACGCGTGAATGATTCTGCTCTCAAATTCGGTCTACTGTGATTATGAAACCGTAAACATATCTGAACCATCTTCATAGCTTATAGGTGTGGATTGTTTTCCAATTAAGTGGATCTGTTGAATTCTGGAACTTAATAGAAAACCAGGAAGAAACGGCAATATTACTTAAGTTATTTTATCGTTACGCTTAAGGATACATGCAGCATTCTTCGTGTTCGTGGATATGATATACATCCGCATTATTTATGTAAATACTTCCATTTATTGTATTATTGATATGTTAGGATTAAATTTTCTAATTCTTCCTCGTTATCCTTTTACAAGGGAGAAGCCTCTTTATTGTAGTTTTCCGGCTCGATTTTCCGGAAACCAGATTTAAGAATGTTTCACTCATATTTTCGTTAATTCTTAACATCCTGACTTTAGAAATGTTACAGAAATTAGAAATAATTTTATTTCCTGCTGATTTTATAATATTGAAACATTCGCTAGAAAGTGAACGGTAATACAGGGTGGCCCAAAAGTAAATATACACCCCCTACATTGATCAAGTATAACATTCTAGCTTATGGGTTTATTTACTTTGGCTGTTCCAAGTTTAAGGTATAAGAATAAAGGCATTAAGAACAAATAATAAAGAAACTAAGTCTACCTGATCGATAACAATAAGAAATGACATAAAATGCAGAGAGCTGAACAGCACGGTACTGTACACCTACTTTTGAGCCACATTGTAGTTAAATTAAATGTAAGACTTATTTTGCCCCAGATTAAGTGATTACATTTGTTTTAAAGAGTCATTGTTTTATATGGCTGTCTCCCAGAAAATTTTGTATCTAGCCAGGGAGGGTTTAAGTGTGAGCTATACCTGGACAACATTATGGGATAGGTATAGGCTATATTAAAAATTAATATTGACTATATTAAAATTCAATATTAATCTATATAAATAAAAATTACAGTGACTATGACTTAACTCTTGAACCTCCCGACCAATCTCGATAAAATTTTCAACATAGATGAGATTTGGGCCTGGTATATTTATCACTTCAGATGGTGCAACTTAGGGGAGGAGGAGGGAGGAGATATTTATAAAAAATCGAAAATGATCTATATTAGTGTCAAATCCATAGTTTTCGGGGTCGCTGATATGAACAGTGACACTTCAATGCCGTTTAAATCCAAATTCAGCCCCGCAACTTGGGGAGGATGAGATACGTATATAAAAATGATAGAAAATTACCGATAGCGGAACTGCTTCAGTGATAGTAAAAAAATGACTAACTAAGGGAACATATTACTAATTTTTCCTTCTTAACTCAACAAAGTGGGTAATTAACGCTATTTTTCAATATAACTTATATATTAAAATATAGTCCCAGTGCAACTCTTTATCCCCTTCCTTGATTCAAAATTTAATATTAAAAGAGTATTGAGACTTTACTAATGCAGCTGTACAGTACCACGGTTGGCTCGAGGAAGGACATAGACCAAAAACTTCAAAATGAATGCTCTGTAACGTCACAGCTTGCTGCTTCGCTTCTGAGTAAAACACACGTAGAGAAGAAGGAGTAAGTAGGAAACGTAACATCAATAAAATAATGCTGTTGCAGATAACATTCTCGTTGATAAATCATGACTAATTGTCCACTGCGAACATTTATTTTATCCCATTGCTCTCCCTCGTCCCTTTTTCTTTGTTCAATCTCTTCTTTGTCTTGTTTCTGATCGTAGAAATTCGCACCTAGGTCCTGAATAGAGCGATTGGAAATAAAATATAGATGATCTTGTATATAATCATCATTATCATCAAGTATTCTGCCATTATTGGCAGGTCACTTGCCGCAACTGAGAAGCTTCGATGCTCCTCGGTCTTCTGGAACCTCTTTGTTATCACATACGATTTTTCTGTTTTGACTTCTTCATTAATTGTAGTCTCCTTCCCTCTCTTTCCTGTCACCTTACTCTCAAGCACGTCCTTCATGATACAGTTCCTTTTCAGCTAATGACCCAACCACTTTCTCTCCCTCTCCTTAATAATGTCTAAAATTGTTCTTTTCTCCCCCACCATTTCTAATACCCTCTCATTCGTTTTCCGCTCGCCTCAGCTAATTCTCTCCATTCTTCTCCACACCCACATTTCGAAAACTTCCAGTAGTTTTTTTTTCGTTTTTGCATAATGTCTATGTTTCTGATCATACAGCACAATACTCCACACGAAGCATTCTATGAGCTCTTCTCAACTCTATTCAACGTCCCACAAAATAGTATTTTCTTCCTCCTAAAGTCTTCTTTCGCGATTCATATCCTTCTTTTATTTTACGTTCGCACTTGATACCATCACTAATAATACTACCCAGATATCGAAACCTGTTCACCTGTCGTATTTTCTCCCCTCCTACTTGTATTTTGGACATTGACCTCTCCGTCCGGGAGAGCGAAAATCTTAGGAAATACTTGATGCATAACCATCAATTTTGGCCAATGTATGGGTTCAAAAGTTAGAAATCAAGTTTGTAGATGAAAGTGATACATCCAATTGGTCTAAGATGTAGACAATCGAAGACCGTTTCCCCAGGTATTATATATCTCCCTTGTAGTATGCAACCCAACTGTATCTAAACTTCAGGTTGGTTGCATATCATTCAGTTACTTTCAATGTTCTAACCAAACTCCTTCCCGTGGTGTACACTCATGTCCAAAATTAATGTCGCATGTCTATAAATATATTTTTGTAGGAATATAATTTGATAACTAATTCGCCTGGTATTTCTTATAATGTTAGTATGCGTATAATCGGCAAAGACATGTATGTGGAAAATTTTATGTCAATTCAGCACTAAAGAATAATAAAAAAAAAGAAAATAAAACTTTTTTTATACATTGAACAATATTTTGTTTTACTCATTCCAATTTTCGTATATATAATTCTTTTCCTATGAAATTTACCACAAATATACATTTCCTGATTATACACACAGTATCAGTATTAAAAGTACCCTGCAAAATCGTTATCAAATTATATTCTTATAATAAGACAGTTATAGACATGCGACAATCATTTTGGACATGGGTGTACATGACATGTGATATTACTATTTTTTTTTATTTTCATATTTTCAAACTTTCTTGAATTTTCATTTTAGGTTTTTTTTGCAATTTTCAGTTACAAATTTTATTTCCTTATTTTCCCCTAACGAAGTAGATTGAAACCAGCTATAGCAAGTAAAACATTGTCTTTATTTTGAACCTACAATATTCTTAATGCTAACATATTTTAAACTATTAACGACTCTGCAGCTTTTTGAGCTAGTTGCATACATTTTCGTGTTTTTCACCAGTCGGAATTAAGTAAGAACCTGGAATCGTTACAAGAAAAGATTTAAGCATTTTGTTACGACAGTTGAAAGTTGTAAAGCTATTTGATGCAGCCCACACACGAGCATAAGAAACTATTTGCATATTTTAGCAGAAAAATGAAACTGTGTTCAACGTCCGCCAACGAAGGGTTGACGTACTTAGCAAGTTCAGTCAGTCTGTGCATATGTCAGTCGCAAACTGATCTTTTCTCCTTTCTTTCCTTCTTCCGTGTGCTAAGATTGTTAGCGTCAGAGAAAGAACCAAGGATCAAAGAACTTGTGAAGTGAATATTGCCAAGTTGTCACTGCTTTCCACGAGCCACATGGTTGAGTCTTCGGAAAAGAGGGTTGCTTTTTCGTTGCTTGTAATTTTTTTTTTCATCAACACTAAGGGCGTCACCATGTTCCAAGGTAATGAACTCGGTTGTTGATTTGACGAGTGGGTGGTTGACTTGGCAGTGAGTAAATGGAAGTATCCAGTGGGCGGACAATGCTCTTTTAACAAAGCGGATATTGACGTAATACGTTGATTAACAGAGCATTCGTTGTTTGTCGAACGTGCCGGCTTCTTTTAAGAACGTGATATCGCATTGAAAACCCTAAACACTGTACACAAATCTTTTGAAATAAGTACATTCTCTATTAACTAAGAGAGCATTATTGTATTCATGAACCTTACTTAGATATATACCGTTAGTAAGCAGTTTTGCTTTTTAATATGACTGAAGCTACCCTACCCGAATACCTTGTTTTGTGGTATTTTTCACCAAGTAGGGAAATGTTTACTTTTGTTACTCTAATAACATTTTCCTGAAAGATGCCGGTGTACTCCTAGGATTAGTTATATGGATGGGCACGAGTCGAAGTAAAACTAGACTCGACTCGAAACTCGAAGCGAATTTGAGTCGATTTTCGGGTCGAGTCAAAGGTAATTTTCTCGAGTAGAGTTCCAAGCCGAGTCACTGTTTTGAGGTCGAGTTTCGAGCCGAGTTTAATAAATGGCTCGCTCGTTCAGCTCGTTTTAACTCGTTTTGAAATCATTGCGCGATTAGAAAGCGAAAGCCATGAGAAATGTAAGCAGTAATGTGGAATATTTTTAGTGTTGCTCACGAGATGGGACACTGCTCGCATTTCGCCTCATCTTGATTAACGAAGACGACAGTGGATTTTTATAACTAGACAGCCTCAAATGTCGTGAGCACCAACTGTTATATACTGTAGATCTTACTATCAAGGGTGAGACCTGCGCATATCGGTTTTTACCGAAACTGGTTTCGGTGAAAACTTTTGGAAAGCACATAAAACTTTTTCTCTGGAAACAGATTCGGTTTCCGGAGAATGAAACATTATTCTGGTCAGAAATAGAACAAATTTTGAAAAAATAAAACCGGAACCGGTTTTTCACAGAGTTTTTTTGAAAATTTTAAAAAACCGGTTTCGGTTTTCTAAAAACCGAAAAACCGGTTTTTGTGCCCACCACAAATACATACAATTCACATTTATATAGGGGGTATTTTCTCCTCGATAAGAAATTTAGGCTGAATAATATTACGTATTTGTACGATTACGGATAAACATAAAAACTGCATTTTAGACACGACTAGAAGCAACCACAAACCATACTCTCCATTGCATTGGCATTATCCGGCGCTGTCTTCATATCCATGCCATGCCTGACCCTACATAAAGAGTCTAATACAAATAATTCAAATAAAATTATAACATCCGACTTCAGCACACTAACCAAATGACTATTCAGCATCCTGCACTAAAACGTACGACAGGTCCCTAATGTAAAGCGTGAGGAATCTAAACCAAAACTACGGCAACAATACAAACTAACCCAGTGCAAAATATATAAATAAATAAATACATAGGAAAATAAAATATAAAGACTTAAAAAATGTTACAAGTGAATGTGTAAACTAACGTCTGCCATTTACATTCTATCCGAGTTTTAAAGACAAGCGTACGTCAAGTGTAACAGGCCAATTAAAAAGGACAAATAACAGAAAGTGCCAAACTGATAGAGAAACCACCATTTACAAAAATACACAAGAAACCTCGATTCTCCGGAGGTCGCGACAGTGGCGGTGTTGAAACAGTATATATGTCCACGTTTATAATAAAAATCAAATCAAAGGCAAATTTGAAAACAAGACGCGGAACTTGACTATCAAACTGTCAGATACTTGTTGTTGAGAATTAAAGCAAATGCAAATTTGCGTTTCGCCTAAAATGTTGGTTGTGGATTTTCCGTGTGAACGGCAGCTGGTAAAATGTAAGACGAAATGAGAATTAGACGAATTGACGAGTAAATCGAACACGAGACACCACGCACCCGCAGGGGCCGCGGTGGCTCAGTGGTAGAGCGTTCACCACTGGTGCTTGGGGTCCCGGGTTCGATCCCAGCCCCCGCCAAGTGAACTTTGTGGTGAACAAACACCGTGTGCGTGGGTTTTCTCGGGGTTCTCCCGTTTCCTCCCACTTTCTTCATTCCACCATTTCATTCATTACTCATCGTCACAGTGTTCTTTAGCCTAACCGGCATAACCGTGGGACGTACAACTCAGATTTTATTTCATTTTTCCACGCACCCGCAGTGAGCGCCCTACCATTAAATGTATTTTGGAACCATTAACAAAAACTTGCTGGAGAAGTAAAGTTATTTATAGGCGTAAATAACTTAAATGATGAAAACAGGAAGTGCATACTAAATTTGTTCAACATCCAAAACTAGGAAGTGAATTATCAGTTAAACGCAATTCTATATTTAAAAAGAAATATGTATATACAATAGAATTAACCTAATGTAAAACAAAGTAGATAATAAATCTGTTGATCAATTTACTTAGACACAAAAGTCTATATTACTACCGCTTGTCAGTAACTTCCTGTCGAGTAAGTTATTTCGACCTCGGTTTTGGTAGGTAGACAAGTTCAATTAAGTAGAGCGTGTTTGGAAGTTTTACGTGAATTAACTCGAGCCTCAAGGTCTTATAGTTGACAACAATGACTGCTTCTGGAGACAGTGATATTGTTCTATGTATAATAAATAAACTAGCAGATTGCCCGTTCTTTGCACGGAGAGATTGTTTCATTTTGAACATAAAAGACAATGGGAGTTGAATTGGAAGGGTGGAAGGTAACTCAATCGAAAAACTTTCGGAGGTGATTCCTTATATGAAATGAAAGAAAGAAGTTCTAATGAACATGGATCGAAAAACGTCTCCTTTCAGAGTTATGAACCGCCGAAAATTCGAGAAATCACGTTTCGAAACGCCCTGCCTTAGAAACTATAAGACCTATCTCAAGCGGTTTCCTCCGTTATCGGCGAAACGAACTATAAAAAGGAAGTTGAGGTATATGGATACTCCTTTTAAGTACTAATGGTGCGTTCGTTTCGCTGGTACCGGCGAATTCTGAAACATTGATATTCAGACAAAGCGCATAGTGGTTCCTGTGTAATCCGGTAAACCACTTGGGATAGGTCCTATAGTTTCTAAGACAGGGCGTTTTGAAACGTGATTTTTCGAATATTCGGCGGTTTATGACTATGAAAAGAGAAGTTTCTCATCCCATGTTTATCAGAACTTTTTTCTTTCATTTCATATAAGAAATCACCTTCCAATTTTTTTTCGGTCTTGTTACCTTCCATCCTGTATATATAATATTCATACTCATACGTACTTACTATTTCACCGCAAGTACAATAAGTGCTTAACCTCAACACTAAACGAAAGGCAAAAGCAACTTCGCTTTTGAAAATCGAAAATAATTACAACACTAACAAAACAAAACCCATATCAAAGTATAAAACCAATTTCAACACGAAAAATTAAAAAAATAAAAAAAAAAAAACAATTTTACTCAACTTCTATCAAACCAACATCTATAAATCAGACAGATGTACTCGTTGTATATTTGTCAATGCCTAATCATAATTCGGTACATGGAAAAGTTTCAACAAATACAGATATGACCAGTGGCGTATTTACGATTTTGTTTCGGGGGGGGCTTTGCTAACTTTCGGGGGGGGGCTTTGCCTGAAAATGTGAAAATTCTGCAAGATATTTCATATACTTTACAATAGCAAGAAAGATTTCGGGGGGGGGGCTTAAGTCCGGAAGCCCCCTAAATACGCCACTGGATATGACAAGATATTAAAACTATTCCTCCTAAAACTCTATTCTTTTATTTCACCATAAACAAAATATCCATAAATATTGGTATAAAAATTATCAATATTTAAATTTGTAAAAGAGAGAAAGTTAATTATTGGTGTAACTACAATACCTCTCGCATACGTCCCATTTCTGTGGTAATCATAAATATCTTGTATTGGAATTTTTAGGAGTCACACTTTGATCCCATGTTTGACCATGAACTTAACGATGAACTCGTTAAGAGAGTGTATGCTTATATATATATTTTAAGCATTTCTACTTCGTCAATCAGCCAACTGGTCGTTATCATTTATAGTTAATCCTTTGTACCTTGATCATCCTCAATTTAGGAAAAAGAATCGGCAATTACAAAAAGAAACCAGTTGAGATTGCTCCAAGAGCATTGTCAGAACGAACTTAAAAAGAATAGAGAAATGAAGCGGGAAGGATAACTGATTTTTCCTACATGTAAATCTTTTTATTCGCATCTTCTTCTGTTTTGTCGCAAAAATACGCAAAATATGATTTCTCCATGACTTACGGTTCCCGAGAAATGTCCAATTTCGGGAGATTTAAGAAGTCATTTTTAGTCCAATATCTCGGTAAGGAGTGACACGAAAAATTCCGATCACGTTCTGAGATGG
Source organism: Thermobia domestica (assembly GCF_964235325.1). Taxonomy (NCBI): domain Eukaryota; kingdom Metazoa; phylum Arthropoda; class Insecta; order Zygentoma; family Lepismatidae; genus Thermobia; species Thermobia domestica. The sequence goes on from NC_137467.1 coordinate 128,454,522, forward strand.
TTTCAAATGCTCTATCGAATGGAGGGCTCAAAATTGAAAAATTCACAAATAACAGACAGACAGAGAACTTTTTAAGTTCGGTGAAAATAGTTAAGGAAATAAATATATTTTATCTCCATCGCTCTACATGAAAATGAAATCTTTGAGTTTTACGTCCCACGGATATGCCGGTTAGGCTAAAGGAGACGGTGATGATGAGTAATGAATGAAATGGAGGAATTAAGAAAGTGGGAGGAAACGGGAGAACCCCGAGAAAACTCACGCATACGGTGTTTGTCCACCACAAAGTTCACTTGACGGGGGCTGGGATCGAACCCGGGGCCTCAAGCACCAGAGTTGAACGCTCTACCACTGAGCCATCGCGGCCCCCCCATCGCTCTACATGTATGCGAGCAAGTTTAGCTGGTGAAGTGGTTATCTGAAAAGTTTTAATATATTTACAATCGTTCTCTTTCGAATAAAGAACAAAAGTGGAAAATTGATACTAAATGTATTCAAACTTTTAAACTTACGTTTTGCATAAACGAGCTTCCGTTGGATACGAATTTTCTCTTTCCAGAGAAATAATTTAGTGAAACCGTTTGTACACATTTCTCATTTCGTGGCATTTGAAGAACTTTGTGGAAGAGAAATCGAAACCTGTGTGAGAAAGTAGAATTTTTCTTAACGATTGATTGCGCACCATTAGCTGCCTCCGCTTCATGCGTTTCGTCAACCATCCAGAGATAGCGTTTTCTGGCAGCCAAAACGATCAACGCTAACACAAAACGAAAGTGTTTCATGTTTTATATAAAGTGTTTTTTTAAGGTCTTGATATAAAAAGAAAAAGTCCAAAGGGATTTTGCCAAATAGAAACACTTCACAGATTAAAGGGAGAAAATCCCTAGGTTAATTTGCAAGAGTATCCGGTGGCTAATGGCAAAATATTTTCCAAATGAAACTCTATATCTTGTAACAAGAGATAACTGTGATTAAGAGAGAGAGAGTTGCAAAATTTTTCAGAGAGTAGAAACAGATTTTATGATCTTCAGGGGAAAAATGCAGGGTATGTGATACTCAGGATTTACATGTAACACATGGTTTCACGTAGTAACATAGAACAATTTCAAATAGAAATTGGAGCAGTTTCATTTAAATTAATTGCAACATATTGAACAAAGTATATTAGAATGTCCGTTGGGAGTCCATGTCGTCTGGATCCCACGTTCAGTTGTAGTCTTTCACTCGTACAGTTCAAAGGAACACTAATTCTCAAATTCAACAGACCAAGTACGAGGGGAAGTCAAAAAGAAAAGGGACTTTCGTGAAAAGGTACATTTATTATAATGATAGAAAACTGAAACATACATTATTTTTCTACATAATCTTTATACACTTCAACGCACTTCCCAACATCTCACGTTTATTTATTTATTTATTTATTTTATTCCGTCGGAAAAGTTTCTGGGTTGCACCTGTAATCAATTTTGCACCGCATCAATGACTAGCTGATGGTTGACATTTAAATTTCTCATGATCATGAGTGTTTCCAAACCATACTCGGAGTCTTATTTTCCAGTTCGTAATGATGGTCTGCCCGATCTTTCCTCGCCACATAAAGAAGTTATTCCTTGTTTGAAACGCTCTGTCCATTCGTAGATCTTGCTTCGCGATTAACAGCTGTCACCATACTACGCTTGCATTCGACGAATAATTTCCGCAGGTTTTACATCTTCCGCAAACAAAAAGCGAATCACTGCCCTCATTTCCTCCTTGGAGCAGATCGACAATGGAGCTGCCATGTTTAACAGTCTGCTACACTCCAACGACTAAAGTGGGAATAAGAGTGACACATTGCATAGAAATGTTGCAGACAACACTAATTCAGCGCTGGGTACTGGCAGTGTTACCAAACCCTAGTACGAGAAACTGCAAGTCCCTTTACTTTTTGACTTCTTCTCGTATATTTTACAAATCTTTGTGACCTTTTAATTGTATTTTAACGAATATAGCTTTTCTTAGCAGTCCTACATTCTTGTTTATGCTTTAAAAATAATCCTTGTAGGACATATTGAAATTCAGAACTACTTGGACTTCTGCTTTTATTAGTTCACAGAAACATAAGTAGGGTCGGTCGAAACTGCGATATGATTAAGACAGTGTCTGCAGATGAATACTAAAATGCAAAAAAGCAAATTAGAATGTTCTTAATTAGTCGAGGTGCAAGTTAGATAGAAGATAAAACCGCAAGCGTGTTGCATTTTCTCTCTGAGGAGTAAGTTAAATCGTTGTGTTATTAACATAATATGAGAAACCAGTTTGTCTAATTAAAAAAAAAAAATCCATACTAATTTATAAAACCATTTTAAAAGTGTCCAGAAGTATAATTTCTTGCTACTACCCTGCTACATTCGTAACAGCGTAATTTTAGATTTCGCTTGGGGGAGAGCAAGAGAGTCCACCGACATAAACATTGCACAGTTTTTAAAAGAGTACGTTTATTAGTATACGGTTGATTTCTTTTTTTTAATATGTATTTTTCCGACTGGAGGAGAGGTGAGATAAATTGCCCCCACTTTCTCTACCCAAATATGACACATCTTAATCACGATACCATGTTTTGAATATTTCTAATATACTTTTATATTTCCATTCTAATAAATTAATAGTATGGCTTTGAACATTCAACAAAGCATTGTTCCGGTTCAGCATCATCTTGTATATTCTGTACGAAGTTCTACAGGTTCGCTCGATTAAACTTCGACGACTCCTTAAAAATGCTTTTCTGCGATTCTCATGCGCAATTCATTTGAATTTTACTTTTTCCATTTTTATTATTATAATTAATTTTTTGTGCTCTAATGTTCAGTCTATGAGTACGAGAAAACAACTAGTGGATCGATCCTCGAGAGCAACTAGTAGATCGTGGACAATAGTTTGAGAAGAATCGTCCTAAACTATTAATTTGCGGACTGCTTAATATACAATATTACATGATAAATTTGAATGATTTCTTTGCCGTATTAAAAGTTGTTTAAATTTGTACTGTATTTTGCTTGAAGTGAATCTTCAAAATGTATACAGGATTTTCATCGAACTTAAAGTTCGTTACTGAATTTTCTGTCTGTCTGTCTGTCTTTCTTTCTCTTTCTCTCTTTATTTCTTTCTCTCTCTTTCTCTCTTTCTCTGTATTTCTCTTCCTTTCTCTCTTCATTTCTCTTTTTCTCTCTGTTATTTGTGAAGTTTTCAATTCTGTGCCCTTCATTCGACAAAACTATCTAAAGAAGTGATGGAATTTTTTGCGTCACTCTTACCGTTCCTTCGATATTGGCCAAAAAAACTTCCGATTTCGGAAGATTTAAGGAATCATATCTTGGGAACCGTAAATGATGGAGGTGATATTTTTGCAATTTTTTTCAATTTTGAGCCCTGCATTTTGAGCATGTGTCTTCGTAAAACAACATATCGTACAACGTTTTAACAGAATTCTTAAACAAAACATGTGGAAAAAAATTAGTAGTCAAGGAAATTATAAATGGATAGATATATTACAAGAATTATTTAATGAGTATAATATAGCACATAGAACAATTGGTATAAAGCGTGTAGAAGTTAATAACTAACTAACTAACTCTATGGCCTATGGAAGCCGGAGGTTCAATACCGCGTTCATAAAAGCTCTCCACTGACTTCTATCCTTAGCTAACTGCATCCAGTTTCTACTTTGTATTCCTATCTCTGCGAGATCCATCTTAATATTGTCCTCCCATCTGCGCCTAGGTCTTCCTAATGGTAGTTTTCCGATTGGTCGTCCAGTGAAGACTTTGAAAGCGTTTCTACTTTCTTCCATTCTGACTACATGACCCGCCCGCCTAAGTCTCCTAGACTTGACGACCCTAACAATGTTGGGTAAACCGTATAAATTATGTAGTTCCTCGTTATGAAGTTTGCCCATTCCCGTTCCTCTTTGGTCCGAATATTCGTCTCAGGATCTTGTTCTCAAATACTTTGTCTATGTTCTTCCCTCAGAGTAAGTGACCATGTTTCGCAGCCATACAAAACAACAGGCATGATAATCGTTTTGTATATTTTAAGCTTCAAATTCCTCGACAGAATTCGCGACGACAAGAGATTTTGAACCGAATAGTAACACGAATTCCCTGCTTTTAGTCGACATTTAATTTTTTCGTGGATATGATTTTCCTCTGTTAATATTGATCCTAGATATTTGAAATTATCCACTTTATCAAAAGTATTACAGTAGAGCGTCGATTATCCGAAGTAATTGGGGGACATGGGTGTTCGGAAAACTGGTTTGTTCGGATAATCGAACTGTACATGTCTATTTGCCAAAAAGAAGTACTGTACAGCAAATTTATTCATAAAAACAGGCATCTCTTTAAGTATTACAAAGTAACGTACAAAGGCAACGCCTTATGAAGGCCCCATTAGAAGCAATGTTCCGCCAGCGGTGGCTCAGTGCGGCGACTACTGTGGGAAACTTGGTTTGGGAGTGAGGGGGATGATGGACGGTAGGGTGGGAGAGTAACAGGTGCGAGCGAGTACACAGTTCGGTTAAGCGGTCGTTCGGTTGACCGACGTTCGGATAATCAACGCTCTACTGTATTTAATATTTTAAGGCATCCATAATTTGCTGTATTCCGGTCCCGACGCACTTCCATGTATTTAGTTTTCTCTCAATTTACTTCTAAACCCAAGTTCCTGCAAGCGTTTAATAAGATCTCTGTATTTCTTTCTATTGTTCTCCTATCATCCCCTATTAAATTTACATCATCAGCATATGCCATAACCTGGTGAATACCGTTCAACTCTAGGCCCTGGTTGCTATCTTTGATTTTCCTTATAGCGTATTCCAGAACAAAGTTAAATAATAATGGCGACAACGCATCTCCTTGTTTCAGGCCATTTTCGACGTGAAAGCTCGTAAACAAAAATTTTCCTACCCGGACTTTACTTTGGGATTCATTTAAACATATCTTAATTAATCTAATTAGCTTTCTCGGCATTCCAAGTTCTGTAAGAACGTTGTATAATGTTTCTCTCCTAACCGAATCGTACGCCTTTCTAAAATCAATAAACAGTTGATGCACCGGGGTATTGTATTCCCACTTTTTTTTTTTTTTTTTTCGAGTGTTTGGCGAATGGTAAATATTTGGTCGATAGTTGATCGATTTCGTCAAAATCCGCACTGATAATCTCCAATAATTTCATCTGCGTGTAGAAGTTAATAAGAAAAAATAATTTTTTAAAAGTTCGTTCTGCCAAGCTCTTGGGGCATTCTCAACTGATTTATTTTGAAAAAAACTTTGGTCAGTGGACTAACATGAATTTGTTTTAATTGCTTTACAAATTAAGTCATGATATTCTTAAAATAATGCCCTGAAGAATTAAGTTGCACAGTTTGTCGTGTTGTGTGTTCTTTTGTTTGCAATCATTTTTTTTTCCCTGGGACTGTGCTGATGAAAAAAGTTCGGCTTTACTCAGAATTTTCAAACTTGGTTATGTAGACTTCGTTAGGATTCTGAAGAAAGCACTAAATCTGCCTCGAGTGCAAATTGCAATAACTTCCGTGTTTTCTTTATTTGCATAATGTCTTTAAGCAAGGAGTAATACGTTAGAAATTATTTGTTCAACACCATCTGCGAGTGTGTCTGTTGCCCTTGAAGGAGGCGAATGTACATAAACGCCCCCTTTTTTCTTTTTCTTTCTTTGGAAAACCTTGTTACAGTTTGCGAGACAGACACGTCAGCTGCATTTAGATGAAAAGTAAATAAGATGAAACCGGAAACAGAGAAAGGAGAAATGCATGCGTAAGTGTCAACTACAAGAATACTCCCTTTGTTTACTTATTGTATCTATTACGAATTTCAAATGTTACTGTGAATCACTTTAAGGTGGAAACAATTATTACACTTGAGAAGAAATTTCAGAAATTTGTTATCGCTTTTGTATAAATATACCATTCCAGCATTCGCTTGATGAGATTTGGGTAAAGGCGTAGAAAACTTGCCAGAATGGCCACCCGGATGATTCAAACCAACGCCTTCCAATCATTTCTCTCTTGATGGATAATTCTGTTGCAAACTTAGCATCTCTCTCCCTCTTTTCGTGGAGACGTACCATCTGTGCTTGCAATACTCTACCAAAACCAGAAGTGTTGAAACTTACTGCTACTTCCGGTTTTAATATTGACTTTCGTATAGTGTAAATCAGGGGCGTACGCAGGGGTTGGGTCCTGGGGGTCCGGACCTCCCTCGAAATCCCGACATTTTTTTTTTTTTTTGTAAATGTAGTCTACTTTTAGGGGCAATTTTTTAGAAATGTTCATATAATTTAGCCTCAAATTGTATTCGGACCCCTCCCGAAACGCTTTAGACCCTCCCGAAATAAATTCCTGCGTACGTCCCTGGTAGAAATAATAAGATATCGAGAAGTGCTTTTTTGAATTGATTCAGTGTTCAAGAATACTTTCTTTCTCCTCCATTAACCTTCTTTTAAAACCGGAAATGGAATAAATCAACAGTTTCCGGTTTCAACTTCGTATGTCGTAGATAACTGTAGATAACTGTAATAGATAGTAATAAGTGTTTTTTTTTTTCAATCAATTCAGCGTGTCAAGTGAACATATAATCACCCGCCGGTTTCAATAGTTATTTCCATAGAGCAAGAACGGATAAGAGATCTCGAAAAGCGATATTTTTGGACACAGATTTAGCTTCCTAAGAGTGAAGTTGTCTCGATTTTTCTCTTGAAACCGGAAGTGGAGAAAATCGACGATTTCCGGTTACAATAGTGATCGTATAATAGATAAAACGGAAATAGGTATCAACAAGCAAATTTATATATATAATTCAGCACCCCAAGAATGTTTCACCTAGGATTTTATTCAATTGTGACGGGAAGTGATAAGCATGAATTAGCAGAGCAAAAACCGTAAAAGGTAGCGAGTAATGGCTTTTCTGGAATGGATTCAGTGTATGAGGAACAGGTTCTATCTTTGGTCTTATTCCTGTATTGCAACCAATAATGAATTGGTATAGTTTGCATTTATACCGTAGTTTCACACTGTAAAACAAAATTAATTTGTTTCAAAATATAGCAAGGGTCGTAACGATATTTGGAGTTGATCATTAATACAGTGAAACCTCTTCTAACGGACACCTCTATAAAGCGGACACCTCCCTTAACGGACATATTTTGTATTCCCCAAACACTGGAATAGGAAAAAGCATATTGACAAACCTCTCTAAAGCGGACACTCTCTAGTACGGACACGGACAGTATTTTCTGTATTTTATAGGTATTATTTACCTCCGTATTACGGACACTTTCTCTAGAAATAAGTTGAAAAGTGTAGTAAAAATACATTTTTAGTAATTCATACATGTATCACCAAGGAAGCATTGTGACAACATTTTGCGCCCTCAACTGTCTGCTCAGCAACCCAGACGAAGCGTCTCTGTTTAACAACACTCTTATGTCCTTTTCTTGCATCCCACTCCCACCCAAGCTGTTTTAGACACAAAAGTGATTGACAGTTGCCCGCCGTTAGGGATGACACATTATGCTACTGTCTCATTAGAGTCTCTAACCAACCAGAAGACAAGTTTAGTACTTTTTGCCCTCAGGTATGTATATTGTCTCAAAAAGAAAACTTCAGAACTCCAATTACCCCACAAATTAAAGCGCCATACTGAAAACGAAGGACGTACTGATAAGTGTAAAGTGCAGAGAACTATAATATGTTATCTCCATGTTGTGCCTCGAACATAGAGTATTGGATGACAGAGAATAATGCATGTAATATACGTAAATACGTATACAATTAGAAAAATATTTTTCTAATTGTATATATTCTTGCTCACTAATTTACATAAAAAATACTGAAACCTCTTGAAGGCGGACACCTCTCTATAGCGGACAATTTTTGATTCCCCGCGGCTGTCCGCTTTAGAGAGGTTTCACTGTATTTGTATATTTCCTACAATGACCTAGTGATACTGAAATAAATGTGTTTCGTTGTATATTATTAGGACAAGAGCAGGGACTACAATTGGATTTGAGAATACATATTTCTGTAATCGCATGTTGGTCGATAAGCGAATTAAAAATAATAATAAACGTAGCCAATTAAAATTTTTAATTAAGCACGATTTTAGCCTATAGTATGCAGCGAGTCGAAGGCTCGGGCGTTAACAACTAATGAACAATCATTCAAATAAATTGATTTAGAGCACTATAAGTGACCGCGACCACTCGTGAAGCCTCCGTTCTACACCAATCATAGAACTGCTTTGGCTCACGTGTGATGCATCGTAAGAATTCGGTACGATTCGTGGAGCTGCCTTCCGAACGAACACTTGAGAGAACGTGCAACAGAAGTGCACTATCTGTGTTGCCAAATTTAAGAGACTTGGCGAACTAGCAACAGAAAAATAGCTCTTAAGGAGCCATAACAAACAGTAATTCAAAGTAAACGTTAACAATAATAGTAACAAAAATGTAAAACAATAACAACAAAAATAAACAAAAAGAAACTTGGTGGCAACCTGGCAACACTGTACCCTCAGGAGATGTTCTCCATATAGCACGAGAGACGAGGCTGGCAACATTTCATAGATGGGACACTCTTACGTTCTATGGGATGCTGAAATTGATAATTTAGGTCAAGCTTCACGACTCCGTGGATCACTTTCAGTCGAAAATTCAGAATAAATCTAGTTAAAACCTTAATTTAAACCTGTTCTATAATTTTACCCTGCTTAATTTACACAATACAGTAATATTATTCGGCTGTTTTGGTTGTGTAGATTAAGCAGTGGGGAAAAAGTAACTTATCTAGTATGTATATTTTTGTTTTGTTATTATGTGTACTTACGTTCTTTTTTCTCTTTCTCTTGTAGGTAAGTGTTTATTTCATATTGAAGCTTGGAATAGTTACGTAACAAGTTATACGCAAAGGTAGGATAACTTCATAATTTTTCATTTTCACCACTTTGTAGCTGTTCTGAATTTAATGAGCTGATTATTTCATATTTTAAAAGTCCTTGTTGGTTTTTAATAATAAAAGTAAAATGCTTTAATCTTTTCAAAATTCTTTAAGGCGTCCCTTACGCGTAATAATAGATTTTCTTTGTTTGTTGCAATGCATTATAATATAATTGGGAAATGTTATTTTATCTTAGTTTTCTATTGATACTATTGAGATATGGATTCTTTTAAATAAGCGTGACTCGAACGGTCACCAGCGAAAGTGCATTCCCCTCTTTTTACTTTTTAAAAATCTTTTCCCCTTTTCTTTCTAAAAACCCTTTGGAGAAAGGAACCAACATAGTGTACTAGTATTAGCATCCGCCAATGCCGTGTCTTAATTCAAAACCTGAATAAAAAGCCCATTGTGCGAGTGTTTATCCTTGACAATTATGTAAGCCCGCACACTCAACATATAATACGGGTTGCATACGGACAAGGTTGTCTTAGAAACCGAGAGAAACATGCACTTTTCGCATACATTTTGACTCCTATTCCCCAAACCCAAAATTGAAAACAAAAGCAGCTTTGTACGCATTTAGTTCCAGTTAAGCTCTATGTGTATACAAAATTTGATGGTTTTAGCTACCTTTTTTCTATTCGAAAAGCTGATAACTGACACACACACACACACATAGCTACACGCAAACGTTATTTTATTATTATTAAAGGCAACTGTAATATTGTCCTCTAAGTTTGTGGTTTTCAATCGCCGATGGCGGTTCGCGAAACTATTTTTGTACTGTCATCAGCAGTATGCTAGTGCTTTATACAAGGTGTCTCAAAAGTATTTTGACATAGGGTAACTCTGTTATCAAAGTTACAACAAAATGTAAGAGGGGTAACCGTCTCTAAATATGAGGTTTTCAATCTAAAGTGAAGAAATCTTTTAAATCGGACGAGCCGTTTCGGCTGTACACTTTTTATGCGTCCAATGTTAAATGAAAATGCAACGTTGCCATTTACCTGGACCCACAAAATAAGTGAATGAAATTAATGTCTTTTACGCTAACATGTCGATAGCCAGCCCCCATTTCAAACAGTAACTTCATTCATTTATGTTGTGGGTCCTGGTAACTGACAACGTTGCATTTTCATTCAACATTGGGAGCATAAAGAGTGTACAGCCCAAACGGCTCGTCCGATGTAAAAGATTTCTTCACTTTAGATTGAAAACATCATATTTGGAGACGGATTCCCCTCTTAAATTTTGTTTAACTCTGATAATAACAGTTACCCTATGTTAGGAGACTTTTGAGACACCCTGTATTTCGCTGTTCCGTAACACATCTCTCTCTCTCTCTGCAGTTTGCCGGTCCACGAGCATCGAAAGGTTGAAAACTACTGAGACTAACAATAAGTAATCAGTATCGTACTTCAGATGAAGAACTTCGCCTTGTGTTATATTCTATATGTGAGAAGGAAAAAGAAACACCGATCATACATGAGGTAGAAAAAAGGTTGAAATCTATACTGAAAATATCAAATCTGGAACAACTGAAAGAAATAAGTTTGTGTAGATCTTTGTCTCCATTCATGGACCTATTCCATCTCCCCATCATTCTAACACCTCTTTCCTTCTCCACAGAAGATGATCTTGCATATCACGCAGAGTATGGATTGAAATTGAACGACGTTAAAAACTTCGAATCTGCGGGGATTCGAACTCGGGCCTAGAGCTCCTTCGTGGCTAAGCGGTCAGTGTACGCGCCTTAGGCGTGAGAGACCCGGATTCGATTCCCGGCGGGAGCTCATGTGGTTCGGATTCCACGATAATCAGTGAGTCCACGTCTCATATAGCCTCGCTGCTGGAAGGGACGTTAAACTCAAAATCAACTCGAACTCGGACCTCCTTAATAGAAAACTGATGCTATAACCACTTCCCTACATCAACCAGTTATTTGATGTTGCACAAAAACTGTTACCTAGTTCAAAACTTTTCATGTAAGATTAGTCTAAATACAAAGACCTGTATAAGGTGATTGTCATTAGTTCACTTACTTATACTTTCCTTCAACTCAGAAACAATTCAAATAGACCTTTCTCAGTAAAGAAAATGTCTCGAAACGTTCTTCAAGTGGAGTGTGAGGTTTTAAGAGGCCTAATCACTGCGAAATTAAAATACCGCTAATTTTACAGTAATTATGTGGTATCTTCAAATATATAAAAGATAATCGAAATGTGGAACAAGAGCGTTCTAGACAATATTATTTTGCATGGGGTAGTGTTATCATGAGTCACCTAGTAGCTTTCCTTTTTGCAACCATTTGTAAACGCGAAAGTAAATCCCGATTTTCGAAATGGTTGGAAATCGAAAGCAGATAAGTGAGTCGTGATAACGGTATTTGAAGTAAAATATTGTCTAGCGAGCATATTGCTTAACCTAAAGAGCATAATCGTCGGACGTTAAATTGAAAGATTTCATAAGGGAGGAGGAAGTGACTTAAGTGGCAAAAGAAGAGTATTTCTAGAGTTTCCTTTATTATAAAGATGAAACTTTATATATATTTTTTCCTTATTGAAAATAATCTATAATTTCGTTGTAAACATGATATAGTTATCTGTCTAATCATCACGGGAAAAGTATTGAATCAATTAAAAACAATATGTAGTCAACAATTGGCTCGTAGTGGGCGGCTATATGAAGCGTTTGTAACGCGTTTTTATTACGCATGCGTACGCTTGGAATACGCTGGCCATGTATTTAAATGTGGATGGCTAATCACAAACGCGAAAGAAAAAAATCGCAGAAAAGTTCGGCTTGAACGTATTTGGCAAGGATGTTATAAATAGAGGATCTGCCCATATGTATCTTCATCCTATTAAACAGATGAAGCAAAAAAAAAAAAAAAAAAAAAAAAACAGAGCATCGGCACGTCTGATTGACTACTCTCGTTTCTGCCATCGTCTGATTGGCTACTTTCGTTTCCGCCATGATTGTTGGCTCAAAATATTGTGATCCTATTGGGCGGAGAGGGCAGAGTAGGGGTGGCGAAACTGTGACGTATGGCTTCAAGATTTTGTTGTAAGGGCAGATCCTCTATTTTATAAGATCCTTGGTATTTGATGTGTTTCGAAACAATAAACCGTCTGCTGTTTAAAAGATGTCTAAAGGAAGTGGGAGGAAAAAAGAGGAAAGACATGTTGCCAAGCAAGGGGATTTTAGCAAGAAACAGCTGCCTGGAAGATGCTTTGTGCAAAATATTGGAACTCTGCTCTTATAGATCTGGACCTGGCAAAAAAAGACCTGGAAACCCTGAGTGGCTCACAGTATGATTTGTAACTCTGGCGAAAGTAAAATTACTGAGAAGCCACCTAGGTCGCGTTCGCTGCGGGAAGTAACTCATTGGAAACGCATTCTCGAATAGCCATATACTTAGCCGGATTTTAAAGCTGTAATTTCATTTCAATCCAAACGCATTCTATGGGCAATTGATTCAAATATTCTTTCATGTGCTTTTTTTTTCCTCGCGTAAAATAATTGTTTCAGCTAATTTAATATATCGATGTATTTTAACTGTGACGCTTTGTTTACTTCTACGTAACTACTTTGACGAGAATCTTGTTATAAAAATGTACTATAAAATAAACTCTGGTAAAGACAGTAAAGAGAATCATGCGAAATAGATCGCCACCGTTAAATCGTTACGAAATGACTCCATTAACGAATTATTCCTAGGTAATCATCGCTTTAGTTATCTATTGCAGAAAGCAGGGGTGCCCACAAAGGGCGCTATGACGCAAACTGAGTCATTGAAATATTTGGGGGAGGAGTTAAAAATCTATATAAATATGTTTGAGGGGGTGTGAAAATTAATCGAATTTTTTTTTCATGGATAGACAATTGGGGGGTGCGTCATGGACATAAGGGGGTAGGCACCACTGCAGAAAGCAAAATTTAAAAATTCGCTTACATATATGAGATAAGCTATAGATAGTTTCCATTAATCGCTGTTACCCGTGAAGATACTAACGGATAGATTCAGTTAACAAGTTTGGCCGATATAATTGTTCTGTTGCAAAAAATTCACTTAAGTTCAAGTTATGCGAAATAACGTACGTACGTACGTACTAACACAATCTTATAAATCTCAATGCGTGATCCTATAATGCATATAAATTGTAAGAGAATGCATAAGGATGTTAGTCTACCATCGAACTGGAAATATTCAGGTTCGATGTGTTTCAGTGTGGTTAGTGGTTAATATGTGGTTGACACAAGGACTAACCATGGACGCTAACAGTAAGAATTTTCATATCCTTGTCAAAATGTGGACAAAATAATATTGTTGAATATTACATTTTCTTCACACTCATTATATCATTAGGTTTAGTAACGAACCTTGAATTAATGTATACAATGCCTTGGCTAGAATGTAAATTTAAAATTAAAATCATCCATCCGTAAGATAAATTTAAGTGCATTTCCAGGGTTAAAGCGTGCGGTGGTAAATGTCAGTCGTCGCATTCTGACATTTTGCTTTCTAGCTTAGAATACAGAAAGTACGTGACCTAATAACGTGTTCTTGTGTTTTATTTCTTTTAACTTTTCATTCAGAAAACTAATATACGTCAGAGCAAAGCTTAACATTAGCCAGCGAACAACACGCTTTTAACTCGGAATAGTACAGTTGATTCTTTGATACTGATTGAGCGGTCTGGACTGTATTTATTAACTAAGGTAAATGTTGAGATGGAAACTAAAATAATTGCTTATTTCATTTAAAAAATAATAATAATAGCTTTAGTGGCAAACGGGCATAAGTGGAAGGTTAATATGCTCGCGTCGGAAACAGACGGTTCTGAGCTCGAATCCTTCCTCTCGCCATCCTATCAGGAGTTAATTCAAGGTTTGTCCTTAATCTCATGAAACGAATACCGAGATGGTACCTTTAACTATGTCATGTGTTTGACTTCCGAAAGTTCCGTCGCAATTTAATTGATAAATATTTAAAAAGAACTCAGGATGATATCGCGAAAATGAATATCTCGCCTCGAAAAATGTAAAGATCTCCGTCTCGTCTCCTAGTACGCAATCTGAAGGCGGGCCGCTAATTGACCGCAGGGTAGGGCAGCCAATCCGCGTCAGAAGAAGGCACAGAGGATACAGAAAGAGAGACTTGCGTGCGTTTACCGTATATTGGACGCAGTCAATAGGCAACGGAGAAAGAGAATTCGTGTCTTGCTTGTAAAGTTAAACAATGAGCGAAAGTGCGGAAAGAACATTAATTTGTTGCAGAGGAAGAACATTCTCTGAAACTTTGTGCACATTAATTTTTGACTTGAATTTCAGAAATATTTAGTAATTCAGTCGATTTAAATCTTCAGAGCCAACAACGATACCAATTGTTTGGTTGGACTATATATGTTTATAGTAGTGTCAATTACCCGCTTAACTGGATTAAAATAAGAAAAATTCGTAATATGTTCCGTTAGTTAGTCAATTTCTACTATTACCGCTCTCTGATATAGGTCATAACGATTGATATATCTCCCCCTTCCCAAGTTGGAGGGCTGAATTTGGATTTAAACGGCATCCGAAGTGTCACTGTTAATATCAACGACCCCGAAATCTATGGATTCTATACTAATATCGGTCATTTTCGATCATTTATATATAGGGTGGTAAGAAACTGTTTGAACAAACTTCGGGAGCTGATTCCTGACACCGAAACAAGCAAAAATGTCCTATGGAATTTTGGTCAGTGAGGGATAGTTGCGGCGATATAAGGTGCCGAAAGCGTGAGAAAAATTAACTTCAGACGGTTGTAATTCAAAAACAACCCAAGGTAGAGTGTGTGGTTTAGAACATGGCACTTAAAGTCATATCTGCTCGATTGAAAAATGTATGCTTCAAATCTCCACAAGATGTGTGTGAGGGATTCCCCAAAGGAACGTAGAGATCTCCTATAACCTGGCAAGTAATCTCTACGTTGGAGCAAAGCCATGGAGGCCATTTACCCGATATACTATTCCATACATAACCCTGTACTTCATGAATCAAACAATTTTTAATTATAAACCTGTTTTCAATCAAAATTCTTGCGCGTGAATTTTAGGACACTCTTTATTACTTACTATGTACTATTTTTAAATAATAATAATAATAATAATAATAATAATGCAAGCTACTCAAGCAAGCTCATATTAATCCGAGAAGGAATTATTGCAAAAAATAATTCAAGAGGTCTTAATCCTTATCAAGTAAAAATTGTGATTATGAATGCCAACTTTGTAACAAGTTGATAAAGAGTAATGCAAAGTCTTGAAATTCCAGTTTACATTGTAAGTGGTGACCTGCATCGCAAAAACATATTCCGTCCTAAAGCAATGCTATCACAGATGATAGCGAGTTGAAGAAGGAAAAAAAAAAAAAAAACTTGCCTATGGGTACTTCTCATGTGTATCTAATTTTAATTATGTTTCGTTCATTGCGAATTGGATGTATGTTTGTGTTCCATCAATGACGCACGTACTGTTAACAGTAACACACACACATATATATAAAATTTATGATTTATTGTTATTGATTATCATTATTATATAAGCCGTATTCCTCGTTCTTTGCTTGATTGTAGTTCAATGGTAACTGCTATCAGAGGTATTGCATTTGTTGTGTTCTTAAGAGGTCTTGCAGTATAGGGTAATGGAGACATGTTGCGTTGAGAATAATTATGTAATGTTTTAGCATAGTGCAGTAGTGACATGTAGGGTTTGGCTTAAGTAGAAAATTCGAAGAAAAAAATTTTGTATTCAAGGGCTAGATTTAAAGGGGTGTGCACCGATGCACGTGTATTCCTCCCTTCCTTGTAAATATACACTAACTAAAGTGAGAAACTAGCAGTGAAAATAGCAACACTTCCCGAAAATTTCTGCTGTCATCTTTACGTATGGGGCTTTAAAAAAAGCGGAGTTTTGCAAAAGCAATAGTCTGTCACTTTTCTGAAAGTTGAAGGAAAAGATTCACCGAGACTAGACACTTAGCATTTCCAGGGCAATTCCTTATTCACACCATGGATACCTAAAGGCATTTAAAAAATTCAAATTTAATTCAAATGTACTGGTAGTTATTGTTACCCCTCCCATCAGAAAATCCTGGATCTGGCCCTATTTGTATATTCTTGAGTTGTTTCTCTAAAGAAAATTTGTTTTCCTTCCAGTTTCATTTGCTCATTTCTTTATGCATGGTTAAACGTGAAAATATATCAGTAAATTTTTTATACCGGACAAACCATATAAAGCTCAAGGGGCTGTGTAAAAGTAAGCCATCAGACGTACTCGACCTCGGCACATACAGTAGATGCACCGAGATACTCATTACACCCCGGAGCTGCATTGGAACAAGAGTAGAAGAAATACTTTCCGTCCCACTGGCGATGGAACTTAGATCCATCGGCAATCAAGTTTTGAAACACTTTTCATTATCCTACATAATTAGGACAACTAATTCAACTATAGAAAATTATTGGCTTTTCGATGATTGAAGTAAAAAAAGCATTAGCCCTCTGAAGTGGATGCATAATAACTCCCAATAATAATATACGGATGGGGGCGCGGTGGCTCAGTGGTAGAGTGTTCACCTCCGGTGCTTGGGTCCCTGGTTCGATCCCAGCTCACGCCGTGTGGACTTTGTGGTGGACAAACACCGTGCTCGTTTGTTTTCTAGGGGCTCTCCCGTTTTCTCCCACTCATTTCACTCGTCTCTCATCATCGCCGTCTTCTTTAGCCTAACCGGCATAATCGTGGGACGTAAAACTTAAAAGATTTCATTTCATTTCAATAATATACTGACAATCTAAGATACATAAAAAAGGTGTTCCACTTACGCCAAATATTTTGGAAAGGAATCATCTACTTTATCTGTTCATCAAGTATTTAGTCGAATGTTTTAAACCTTTTAAATATGTTATTGACAATAGTACGTACAATAGTACAATATATCAAAAACAGAGGCCACATGGCTTGTAAATCTAAAAAAAAAAAAAAAAAAAAAAAAAAAAAAACATGAAGATGAAGATGGCGTCCTTGGATGTGTTTGCTATCTACAAATCAATTCACTTATCTTTGGTCGTAGACTGTACTCGAGTTTTACTAACAAAGAAAATTCCCTTGCTTGAAATAGATGAAGATGAACCTCTCGAAGATTTGTCTGAAAAAATAATCTTCCAATGTTCGGACAAAATTGAAAATGTGAAATCCCTTATACTCTTTCGTGGCAGATGTTCTTCTGTATCATTTTCAAAAATCTCCGGAATTACAAACCACAAAATATGTATGACACATTATTTTTGTACAAAGATGATCTCCAGTTAGACTTTTTATATAATCAAAATTACAAAGAAAACTGAAATTGACAATTGTAAAAATTTTCTGGACCTGACCATACTCGGAAATTCCATACATGGGCTTACCGTATGTAAGAATAGATCAAGCATCAAATACATGCATGCAAAATCGGTAAATTAAAATAAAATAAAAAGCCAATATTTGGAGGAATTTCTTTCGTAGAACCTTGATTCTTTGTTCCAATGAAGAAGAAAAACAACTGATTTTTATTTATTTATTTATTTATTTTTAATGAAACATTCGAAAGAAAGATTGATACAGGATTGAGTTGAGTTGATTTTGAGTTTAACGTCCCGTTCAGTAGCGAGGCTATATGAGACGTGGACCTACTGATTAACGTGGAATCTTAACCACATGAGCTCCCGCCGGGAATCGATACAGGGTTGAAACTTCGAAAAATTGGTCATGTCAAGTCGCAGTATCGCTCAAAACTAACTCTAAGCAAATGATGATACCAAGAAATTGATATGCGTAGATTTATTTTATTCGGTTTCAAACAAATTATGAAAAGTTTTCAGGATGCACAATCGTAACACAGTATTCTTGCACTCAATTAACATTGAGAAAAACTTAATAGACGACACAAGTTTTCTCACCAATCTGCTTGAATCTATAGGTGTCAATGCAATTCCATGCACATGGCAAGACACTTGTTATAGGCGTGACAAGAAGGAACACGCTTACTAGTATGAACAATACAAGATGCCAACGATATAACGATGTCGGCAACATCGGGCCTTTCAAAATACCTGAAAGACTCGAAAGTGCAACATTATAAAGTAAACTTGGTTTAAAAAAAAAAAAAATATTTGTAGAAAGACGTATGAGGCTTCTTATATTCGAATGAGGGCACCAAAATTAAACATGGACATTGGTTCTCTGGATAGAAGTTGGAATAACGTCAACATCGCTAGCTACAACTGAAGAAAGAAAAAAGATTTAAAATGTGTATTTTGGGAACAACCAGAAGTTTTTATTTTCAAATATGAAGAATTATAAATAATTATTTTGGCCTTGAGAATGCTGAAAATGTTCAGCGAAAATTAGATATATATATATACAGGTGACCAGGAAGTCCCTTTGCACCCGTATTAAATGTGTGTAACATTGTAAGATATTAAGATATTTAAGATCTGAATCTCCCTTACTGATTATTGATATAGCAACAGTGCTCCTCACGTCCGCGCCTTACGATACCAGACAATGCCCTGTGTAATGTCATACAATCACGTCAGGAAGAATTGGTACGTGGACAGTGATGCTCTGCGGGAAGTTGGTTTGAAGCTTTCCAACTTGTAACGCTTCAGCTGCTAAAGCAGATGAGTAGGAAGACATGGAAGTGTATCAAGCTGTGCAAGAGTAATGGAGGTCAATATATGGACGTTTTGGACACATACTGCAGTGCTGAAAGTGACATAAGATGAGGTGACGGTATGGGAAAAAATATGACCACTTAGTACCCGGTTCTTTGAGGCGATCGCAAAGCGTATTTATTGCTCATGCGTACTCTTGGAATACGCTGACCATGTATTTAAATGTAGATGGCTAATCATAAACGCGAAAGCAATAAAATCGCTGAGAAAACGTCAGCTCGAGCATATTTGGTGCGGGTCGGAACAATAGACCGCCTGCTATTTAAAAGATTTCAAAAGGAAGGGGAAAAAAAGGAAAGACGTGTTGCCAGGCAAAGGGATTGTAGCAAGAAACAGCTGCTTGGAAGATGGTTTGTGCAGAGTATTGGAACTCTGCTATTACACACCTGGACCTGGCAAAAAGACCTGGAAACCCTGACTGGTTCACAGTATGATTTACACATCTGGTGAAAGTAAAAGTACTGAATAGCCACTTTGGCCGCGTTCGCTACAGGGGGTAACGCTTTCTCAAATAGCCTAAGACTAAGAGCAGTAATTTTGACAGAGCCCTAAAGAGCATCTCTACTCCTGACATTTTTCGCACCACTTTTGACGTGCAAATTCTATAGAAAGAAAGAGATAGTAAGTGAAGTCTAACATAGTGAATGTTTTACTCTCCACTATCATCAGCCTAACAGAAATAAATATTCATAAAATGATTTTGCATTCCTAAGATTTTGCTTGAGCGTATAGGCGATCTAAATGTGGAAGAACATGGATGGTAGTTTACTAATGATCCAACGCGGCTTTTGAGTGAATTAAAACAAGAAAACACATATATGTCCATGTACTTTTTCCTCTCGTTTTCAAGGTTTTGTAGACGCTCTGGTCTCGTCTCTAGTGTCTAGTACCGGTATTTCATGATTCTTTTCAGTCTCATTTCCATTATCAAAAGCTTCTGGTATCGTCTCGTCTCGTGGTCATACTCAGGCCCGTAGCTAGTCCAAAAATGTAGGGGGGGGGGGCCGGCTGAAGTTAGGGGGAGCCCGATCCTACCATATGATAGTTCATCACCATATTATAGTTCTTTTGCAGGCCTACTGTAAGACCTTTAGGGGGCCAGCAAAAATTTAGGGGGGCCGGGCCTCCCCTAGACCCCCCTTGGATACGGGCCTGGTCATACTACTAATTTTCTTATAATTGTAAACACAGAAGTCCATACAATGTGAAAAGGATAATTTTGAATTTAAAAAGAGTCCTGTTAATGCCAGAGTATTCAGGTTAAACATATTAGGCGAGTGGTACGGTAGTTGGAAGTTTTTGAGGGGAGGGGTGAAATTCCTCGCACAAATGTTGAAAAAATCAAGAACACAAATTCTGCCATTGAATTGGGTGATAGGAAACTGTTATTTCTTTCGAAACAGCATTAACGACATCTTTGATAGTACAAACATATTTGTTGACTTAATGCTAACGTCGTACTTATTTCTATACAATTTAAATCAAAAATTATTTTTACCGGTATGGCATACCGGCCAATATTCTAACTTTCGGGTGCATAACCGGCTCATACCGTCTCCGATAAAATAATTGCAGGTGTAAAGAGACTCTCTGGCAACCCTGTATAGATAGTTCCATATTTTGAATGATAAAAATACGGAGGGGCAGAAATGAGTACTTAGAAGTTTATTTACACTATAATAATAATAATAATAATAATAATAATAATAATATTATATATATATATATATATATATATATATATATATATATATATATATATATATATATATATATATATATATATATATTAAATCAAGTGTGTTGCCATATTGTGAGATTCCCGTAAGTACGTCGCCAAGGGGGGGGGAGGAAAGGTTCGGTGCAATTAGCACAATCTATACATGTTTGAGATTCTTAACTATAGTGTGTGATAATCAATTTATTTGAATTATATTTTTATTTATGTATTTACTTAGTAATGTTCAATCTAAAGGGCAGCACAATAGCATACCTCGACTTACAGCCCTCAGTTTAAGAAACTTTTCTAACCAATGGCATTATAGCAAGGAAGTTTAGTACACTGGTTATAGCGTTTCCTATTATCTTAAATTCTTTTATATTCGTATATGGATTCGATAGACATATTTGATTCCTGATCATCCAATCCACGTACAACCATAACCATTAACCGCAAAAGAAAATGATGCTTTCATAATTCATTAATCGCTGAAGAAACCGTGACAGATAATGTCATTTCGAAATGTATTTAACGATTGATAGGCCGTAAATCAACGTAACACATTGTGACGTAATCGTATTCTGGTTTTTTTCTATCTTTCAGCATGACGGAGACGAATCTTTTGAAATGTTAA
This sequence comes from Thermobia domestica, assembly GCF_964235325.1. Classification (NCBI taxonomy): domain Eukaryota; kingdom Metazoa; phylum Arthropoda; class Insecta; order Zygentoma; family Lepismatidae; genus Thermobia; species Thermobia domestica. Next base: position 128,475,625 of record NC_137467.1, read on the forward strand.
ATTTTATTTACCATCTCATCGCTTTCGGGGAAAATGGTTCACGTTTCATTTGTCTGGCATTTTTAACTGGTTTTCTAAAATTAAAGCTGTGTACACAGTGACTCGTTGATGGAATGTCAATATTTATCTTAGGTATTAGTCAAACTCGTGTGTTGTTGCTTACTCCTCTACAAAGCATACAACAAAATAAATAACCATTTACCAAATTTCAAGCGTGACCATCAGCAACGGTATTCAGTTTCTGTGACCATGGAAGCGATTTGTCGCACTGGATTTTTCCAGAGTGCATTGTTTCTCATGTAGGCTATTTTGACAAATGCAGTGCTCCTCAATCTATGGTCCGTGTACCACGTATGGCTTTCTTAAATTGAGCATTAGTCAAAAAAGAAATATATACAGGGTGTCTCAAAAGTCCCTTGACATAGGATAACTGTTATGAGAGTTACAACAAAATGTAAGAGGGGAAACCGTCTCCAAATATGATGTTTTTAATCTAAAGTGAAGGATTTTTAAATCGGACGAGCCGCTTGGGCTGTACATTCTTTATGCACCCAATGTTAAATGAAAATGCAACGTTGCCATTTGCCTGGACTTATAACATAAGTGAATGAAGTTACTGTATTTCACGCTAACATGTCGATGGCCTGCCACATTCACCATACTCTTACAAAATTTATCCACCTCCCGCCCCGTCGATCACTTCCCCAGCCCCTCTATTAATTTCATGAGGCTCTTAATAGAGGGACTGGGGAAGGTAAGGGCGAGAAGGGAGGTGGATAAATTGTGTAAGAGTATGGTGAATGGGGGCATGTTTGAAATGGGGGCTGGCCATCGACACGTTAGCGTAAAAGACAGTAACTTCATGATATTTGGGCGTGGGATGGGTTTTATTATTTCACTTTGACGGTACAGCTTAAGTGTGTTCCATATTGATCTCCTTTCATGTTGCAATTTATATAATAATTATTATTAAATATTGCAGAAGCATTCAAAATACCTCGTATTACTTGAAACTAAGTGCATAGTAGAAAAATCTTTCAAGTACCTTGAGATTAGACGATGTGATTACTGTTAATTGTAGATCAAGCAAGGATGCATTGACTGTGCATCAGGAATCTTCAGAGAAAAAGTAACAATCAAGGCAATGTTCATTTATTGAAGAAGTAATAATCAAAATATCAATTCTCCACTGCAACATCGTAATTTCTAGTTTATCATCCATATATGGTTTTGGACATAAGGTGAAAGAACTGGGCATGCTATCCCTGTTTTACTGGCCTAATAACCGCTTGCATTAAGTAAGTAGGCTAAAATCTTATTTCGCACAATGTTCAGACAAGTATACATAGGTATGATTGCACTAAGAAGGACGAAAATATAGAGTTGCTTCGTGGCTTTAGCGCGGGTAATCAGTGTTCGATTTGTAGCCGTGGCTCTGTGGTTGGGATCCCACGTTAAGCTGTAGATTCAAGTCTCATGTATCATCGCTGCTGAAAGAGACGCTAAACGCCAGTTTAGCGAAGCCAAGAAGGATGAGTTGAGTTGATTTTGAGTTTAACGTCCCGATCAGCAGAGAGACTATATGAGACGGGATCTACTAATTAACGTGCAATCCTAACCACATGATATCCCGCTGGGGATCGAACCCGGGTCTCCCACGCCAAAGACGCGTACGTTAATCGCTTAGCTATGAAGGAGCTCTATCAAGAAGAACGAATCTCTTTGTAGTTCGTCTTTTATTTCTTGATAAAGATAAACATCGTTTATCAGTGGCGAACGCATAAGGGGTTAGGGGTTTTAACCCTAAGATATTGTGCAAAAATAAAAATTTGGTACAGTATATTAAGACACGTTTTTGCAAACACCTGAAATCCAGGGCCGGATTAAGGTGGGGGCTTAGAGGGTCTATAGCCTCGGGCCTCCAGGTGGAGAGGGCCCTCCACTCAGATCAAAATCTCAACTGCCTATTTAAAAAGAATCATGAAGATACAACAATCACCATAAAATAAAATATGACCAAAAATATGAAACATATTCCCTTAACTTCCCTACTGTACTTGCACAGAAATGTATTAGGTAAAGTCAGCAGGGGCTACATATTTCTTTTCTAGCCCCGAGCCTCCAGATGGGTTAATCCAGCCCTGCTGAAATTACATGAACTCGAGAACTTGAACCCCTGATGAGTAATTTGTGCGTATGCCACTGCCGTTTACGGGTCGAGTAGGCATCTTTTAAAATACTTAAGAGTCTTCATCCCGGCGAAATTAAAATACCGCTAATTTTACAGTAATTATGTGATATCTTCAAATAGATAAAAGGTAATTGAAATATGGAACAAGAGCGTCCTAGACAATATTATTTTGCATGAGGTACCGTTATGACAAGTCACCTAGTGGCTTTTCGTTTTCAGCTGTTTAGAAACGCGAAAATAAATGCCGATTTTCAAAATGGCTCGAAATCGAAAGCAGATAAGTAAGTCGTGATAACGGTATCTCATGTAAAATAATATTGTCTAGGGCGCTCTTGTTCCACATTTCGATTATCTTTTATCTATTTGAAGATATCACATAATTACTGTAAAATTAGCGGTATTTTAATTTCGCCGGGATGAAGACTCTTAAAGAAAAAAAGCTGATAAAGAATTACACTTTACTGTTTTCATAAACGGCACTGCCGATTCTTTGAAGTCCTTGTAAAATCTTCTTTTAGACAAAGAAATTTACTTGGAGCGTGTTAAGATATTAATGCTCCCGTGTAGTGTGCAAGGGCACAATTTACTATTACTTACTACGTATTTGTTTTAATTTTGACCCTGTCTAACATCGAGTGATACTTGTACTTTCAGCTCCGTAAAAATGTCCTCTGCGAGTAAACTGACTATAATCAGCACACACACACACATTTATATTATGACATCGTGCGCTATATTCACTATAGCACAAAGTGTAACTGCTCGTTAAAGGTAAAATTACGTAATATGTACTGTACCATGCTAAGTACGTATATTAAGCGAGAGTGACACATCTAACTGAAGAGAACAAGGTTACGTGTGAATTGGGAATTTCATTTTCTCCGAACTGTTTCTGTCTTGGAAATAATTGTGCTGTACATCAATATATAACGTAATATTGGCTGTAATAAAACCCAAGTATCTGAAAGTGAATGTAATAGCTGTACGAGTGTGAGGATGTGTTAGATAATCGGACGGCATGACGTAAAAAGTTGTGGTAGTGCTCCAGTGTTAGGAGAGAAAGTGAGGATTGTTATAAATGCTTGGTGCAGAATGGAGTGAATACTGAACGGTTGACTAAGTGTCCTCGGAGATTAGTAGGTGGGTAAATGAAAGAGTGTTAACGCTGTTTGTTCGGCCCAGATCTTCTGTTGGACGCGTCACGTTCTTCAGCGGTTCACAATAGTATAATAACAATAATAATAATAAAGTTTCTTTGTGCCTAATGTCCAAATACAATATGCTATTTTGCTTCTTTGTTGTTGTTGGCTCCAAGAGATAATATTTTTCCCGGCAACATTGCTCGGTCATACATATCGTTGTGTTAACAATACGAAACGAGAAATTTTCATTTTCGTTGACGAAAGTAATACTTTTTTGCACAATATCTCTAATTAAAAACGCATAAAATGCTTCGTGTGGAGTGTTGTGCTGTATGAATCAGAAACATGGACATTGCGCAAAAATGATAAAACAACTGGAAGCCTTCTAAATGTGGGTATGGAGAAGAATGGAAAGCATTAGCTAGGTTGAGTGGAAGACGAATGAGGGGGTGTTAGAAATGATAGGGGAAAAGAACAATTTTAGATATTAAAAAGAGGAAGAGAAGCTGGTTGGAGCATTGGCTAAAGAGGAATTGTATCATGAAGGGCGTGCTAGAGGGTATGGTAGCAGGAAAGAGAGGAAGGGAACGAAGCAGACTACAATTAATGAACGATACTAAAACAGAAAAATCGTACATGAAGACGAAAGTTAGCGGAAGACTGTGGAGTATGGAAGTTTCTCGGTTGCGGCATCTGACCTGCCAATAATTGCAGAATACCTATGATGATGATGATGATGATGATGATGATGTGTAATTACGAAGCAAAATATTTTTGGATCAAAATTCTACGATATTATTAGTGATTAAGGAAGAAGTCCAAGGATGGGACATTATACCAATCGTCAGATATCATCGAGCACAACAAACTTACATGAGTAAGTGTGCATTCCCATGCGTAGTTTTCGAAAAGATGAAATTTCCTGCAAACGTAAAAAATAGTCCTGTATGATACCGGCGCACTCGCGCAGGCTTCATGGGCCAGGATCTCACTCCCTCCGAAAGCTTCGTGACTTGGACATACATTGGACACTTTCGGAATTATACTTGTTTAGCGGAGAAATGACTGATGTAGTGTAAAGACTATATCTTCCACTTCATTTGTACTTTTTCTTTTCTTTGTATTTTTTTTCTGAGAATGTAGGTGGCATTACATATACTGTACTGTACTATCGGTGTATAATAACTCCGATTAAATCCGGTGATCGGGTTTTCTATGCGCGATTTTATCCGGTGAAGATCTGTGCACACATTTCGCTGGATTTAGATAATTTCTTTCAATGCGAGAATCTGATTTTTAGATACACACACATTCTTTTTTAATATTAATATTAATTGAAATGACCGTTCTTTGCATGGGGAGAATAAGGTTTATACAAAATATTTGAGTAAATAAATCACTGAAATAAATAAAGAAGAACGTCTTCGTCATGACCCGTGCCAATATGAAATACATATTTAAATATATTGCTCAATCAATATATGTGAAATAAATAAATAACTAAAGAAAAACATCATGGGTGTTGCCTCTATCAGTTCAGTTCCTGCCTGTTTCGCCGATAGCCTTAAGCTATGAAATTATCGCACACGTGGACAGTCCGCCATGTTCGGTGAAACAGGAATTTGTGTTTCGCCGAATCCTGTTTGGCCGAAAGTAGTAAAGGGGAATTTACGTACAGAAAGATTTTTCCCATCTAAGTCTTCATTCTCTTACGGTTAATTTGTGCAATGTTGCCAATTTTCATGTGCACCGTCGTCGTGCGTTACACTCCACTTAGATGTTAAGTACAGAATATGTTTTCCTTTCCAGGAAACTTCCAAATTAAGGGTGCTATTTCGTGATTCCCATCTCTTATTAACTTTCAAACAAACATATAATTAAAGTTTGTTTTGCTTATAATTTTCCTAACTTCCCCATCCTCAAGGAATTTTTGTGATTGTACATTTTTCATTTATTTATACAAATGTGTGTGGACATTATCGGCATTTACAATCTTAAGCCCATCTCGTATAAGGTATGGCGTTCCTGGTGAGCACACTATCCTGGAAAGGGAGAAAAGAATGGAGAGGGAAGGATGCAGCCTGGGACCTGTATGTTAAGTACTATCCCGGTATTTGCCTGGTGTAAATGAGGAAAACCCAGGAACAACTTCACTCACGGTAGCTGGCCTGAAAAAGCTGTTACACTTTTTTTTTTACCGAGTAACCCCTCTGGGAATCGAACCCTTAAGGGGATACACTTTTAAGTACTAAAAGAACATTATTGGCAGTATTTAAGTAGATGCCATTTAAAAATAGTTTTATGTCTCTGTTAGTAATCGAAAATTACTTATATCAATTCTCTATCATAAAACAGTCAATGTAATGTTTAAAAGTTATGAAATTCCACACAACATATGCTAACTTCAAAGAAGAACTCTTAAAACCAACCTCTTTTATAATCCATTCAGCCGGCAGTGGAAGATTGTAAAACATGGGTGTTTAAATAAAACGCATATTTCTTCCTGTGTAATTATTTAGACCCTTTGTAATAGGTCCTATAGTTTAAACCTAAGAAGTTTTAACACGTGATTTTTCATAACTGTAAAAAGAGGCATTTTTGGCCCGTTTGTTGGGACATTTTTTTTAGGGCACTGCATACATTTAGAGGATTAGATGATTAGTAACTGTGATCACAAATAATTTTACTTTTCTCTATTTACTGTGGGTATGTGCACATTTATTTTTTATATCTTGAGTTTGTTAATTTAAAGATCACTTTTATTTACATACATTGTGTTCATAGTTGAACCTTTTTTTCTTTTGGTGTATATGACACGATTTCTTGACAATTGTAAAGGACAGAGTTCCCTTTTGGAAGCTGCATCTTTTATTTTAAAGCTTCACATTTTTCACTAAATGTATCTATGGCTAGTTTTAGACGGAAACATTTATCGTAGCATTTCTCATAGCAAAAATCGTATCATCGATATCCTACCGTGTAAAGTAGCAAATGCTATAGCATTTCCCATGCCATGGCATATCCTATGGCATTTCTTGTCGATAGAACCTGCTCTATTTCGTAGAATTTCCCCAGCATTTCTGGTCCGATTGCAGCGCCGTGGTGTGTTAAAAAGAAGCGAAAGATTTTGTGCCAAATATCCATGCTCTTTGTTTTGTGTGGGAAATTGAATTGTAGTAAAGAAAAATGAGTTGGAGTAGGGATGCTCTTTGCCCACACATTTCTTTGTGATTTTCGTTTTTTTTTTTTTCATATGACCGGCGAGAATTGTTATTACAATTACTATAGCTTTAGCTACCTCACTCTTAATTTCTGAGTCATAATTGCGCTCTTCTAGAGTGATTTGTTTGCTACGTCACGACAGATGCTTATCAAAATGCTACCGTTTAAAAGCACCATATACTTTTGATGCCATAGAATATTATATGAAATTTTTGGCAGCACATCTGCTACGATAAATGCTTCCGTCTAAAACTAGCCTATCTCTGAACATATGTATATTATTCCACGATTCATCATTCCTTAGTGAACTAAGCTTCTTTCTTATCCTTTCAATCACTAAATAAATTATTCTATAATCAACTGTTGTGCCTTGAAGACAAATCGTCACAGGGTTAAGAACTTAAAATATCTTATTAGAGATGTACATTGCAGCAAACACTTCATAATAAGTTGTTTGAGTAAACCTTCACATGTAGCTATAGTATGCCATATGGATCTTTGTGTGTACTCAGTTCATAAAGAATTTGTTTCATCATATCAAAACAGGACAACACAGTTCTTAGAGCACAGTTTTTATTTGTCCTCTAATAGTATCCATTCTTTTCAATCTCTTTCTTCTGTTCGTCTTTTCTTTAGACTTCTCTAAGTTGTCTGCAAGTTTGAATTGTCGGTCATGACCAGAAAAGGAATCGTACAGCTCCTATATGAAGGAAACATCATCTTCATTTCTGCACAAATATCTACGGACTTTTTAAGAACTAATGCAAACCTGTGCGTGTAACACCGCACATTCAACTCATCTCCGACCATTCGTTGACCAATCATATCTTGGAGATTGATATTAAGATGTTTCTAATTACATGACTAGATATATTTATGACAGTTGTTTCTCAACTTGTGAAAACCGATAACAAATGCTTCACCGGTTTTTCTTCTAAATTAACATCACACTAGTGTTGCACGTAGCGAACTAAGACTGCCGTTGCTTCTTTTTTACTCGTGCCATATGTAAAGTCCACAATGATAGAGTAGTATTTTGAGGAAAAAATACATTGTGCAATAGTAGAGACAACAAGCTTGATCATAACATCTGTGAGGTCAAAGATGTTTCGGTAGCTTAAAAGGTCGGAGCCCCATCTTCCTATCTTTTCGTCTAGAGTCTGTAGACACATGTATCTTTTTACAATATATTCGAGCGTCTGGGTTATGTTTCACCAAGAGTCGAAATAGTTTCAATTTTCTCGTCATACAATCTTTCTTACCAAAAGCCTGCATTTCCTCGCTTAAGTATTTGCAGCAGTCAATAATAACCTTCATTACTTCTCAATGATGATTTACAAGTTCATTATTTTGCAACATAAGACTTGAATTAATCCGATTTCCTGCTAACCATTGTATTCTTGCAATTTGACATTCGAAATGCCGTTTTGATACTTCGTGGACCTCTAAAAGTTGCATGTCACACAAAATACTAAACCTTTCAAAGCAACTTTCTTCAATAGCAGCAACTAGGAGTATAATTTGTTGAGAAAGAGTTCATAACCTTATTATTCAAGATGCCTGACGCATTGACTTTTAGTTTCTGAAAGAATAGCGGAAAAGAAAATATAAGAAGTGATATAAATATTTATACTTTCTTCTGCCAAATGAGCATTCTAGAGGACCTTAGCACTGGACTTCGTGCCGTTGAGCACGCAGTGACACTGACAATGTGACCTTTATTCATCTTTTTCTGCTTTGAAACATAATATTCTTTATAGAACAGGGTATTCCAAACTTCTGATGTAACAGATGAGCACTTTTAACATAAATGGACTTGTAATGCATAAGAAGGAAAAGTACTTCCTACATACCAATCGCGTAACTAAAGGCTTGGAGGCCCCACCGCAGACAGCGTGGAGTGGGGCCCCGGTTCTACCTCCTACTTCATGATTTGGGAGCCCCCTGATGGCTCGGGGGCCCCCGCAATTTCAGAGTCTGCGGGGCCCTTATTTACGCCCCTGGTACATATCTATAATCGATCAAAATTCAAGAAAAACTTTCTTGACACTTCTCATCATTGCTATTTTCAGTGTTGGCAACGAGATCGCTCAAAGCTCCGTCAGATTGCATAATATTTTAAGTTCAGTCATATTTGGGTCTGTTGTATACAAGAAATATTGATTTTTATTGCGTTATGCAGATGAATGATAATATCAATGAAGGTTTAGTTGGCACTATTGCTTTTATTCAATATTCGTATATGTGATTTGTGGATCATTTATTTATTCGTCAGGCGTATGCTGGTAATGTAAATTTAATAGGGGATAATAGGAGAATAGCAAAAAAAATGCGGAGATCTTATTAACCCGTGCATGTATTTAGAAGTAAGTGCAGAAAAAACTAAATACATGGAAATTCGTCGGGATCATAATACTGCATATTATGGATGCGTTAAAATATCGAGTAATACTTTCGATAAAGTGAATATTTTCAAATATCTAGGATCAATATTAACAGACCAAAAACATCTTCACAAAGAAATGAAATGTCAACTAGTCGCGAATTCTGTCGAATAATAATCATGCCTGTTATTCTGTATTGTTGCGAAACATGGTCGTTTACTCTGACGGCAGAACGTAGACCAAGGCGCAAAATTTCAGTCAAACGCACTTGCCAATCCAAAAATGATGGTCGCCTGTGGTCTCTCACATACAAATTATGAGGAGTCCCTCCCCCTTAACCAGCCTTTGGTTTGACAAAGAAAAATTACATCAGGGCATAAAATTTCAAAACCAGACAATTATATTCAGGATAGTCAATTTTGAATTGGACAACTCATATACATGTTTAAAAATATCGTAAAGACTTCACGTTTATGTAACGCTTTCTTCCTGCACCAAAGTACCAGTTGTTGATTGCAGTTTTCGAATCAGTCCTTAAGTAAAGAGTCATTGATGAAAATTGTCAACAAACCATCCAATATGTCAGTCTTTAGTAAATTCCTGTAGGCTGAGACTGCTGAAGCCTCTCTCACATGAAGCAATACTCACAGGTAAGACTGCACAAAATGTGACAATTTGAAGCAAATTTGAGAATCTCGTAAGGCAAGAATCCAGGAGGCAAACCATTTCGATTGAGGGTGGGAGAGGAGGGGCGAATTACAACGTTGTGAAGACTTCACATACCGTGTTTTCTTTTACTCAGTAACAATTATTTTCGTGCGAAACAAGTGCGCAGCCCTAGGAGTTTACGCACAAACCATTCCTACTGAACACTGGTCGCCAACTCTAAATTTCTAGTCGCCAATGGCGACCTGTTGACCGGCAGTTGTGCGCTCTGACGTAGACTAAAAGTATTTCAGAACAAGATCCTAAGACGAATATTCGGACCCAAGAGAACAAGAATGGTGAATGGCGGAAACATAACGCGGAACTGTAAAAATTATACCGATTACCAAGCATTATTAGAGTCATTAAATCTAATAGGCTCAGGTGGGCAGGTCATATAGCCAGAATGGAAAAAAGTAGGAACGCTTTCAAAGTTTTAAATGGGAGTCCAATCGGAAAACGACCATTAGGAAGATCTAAGCGCAGATGGGAGGACAATATTAAGATGGATTTCGCATAAATAGGAATACAAAGCAGAAACTGGGTTAAGTTCGCTAAGGATAGAAGTCAATGGAGAGCTTTTGTAAACGGGGCATTGAATTTCCGGCTTCCATAGGCCATAGAGTGAGTGAGTTCATCTTCGTCAACAGGGGAAGTGCTGCAGAAGCTTTATTTCACGAGTCCCGCAAAAGTTAGTTCTATTTGTAATTTATTGGACTGTAGGAAGATGCTTTATTGAAACTACTGCTATAAGTGACCATATTACAGATAATGTTACTACCAACATATGAATAGGTATTTTAGGGCAATGTTCTTTGGAAATAAATATCCTGTATTTTGTATCCAAAATACAAAAATACTTTGAAAACTACGATATCATGGCCAAGAAGACGTGTTGCGACTATAAAACAAACCAAAACATTTTTACTGGAATTTCTCAATGGTTGAAAATTAAAGGATTTAGAAGAAAAAAATATAAAGTATCTTCACTTTACTAATGCCAATGTTAAATCATAGTCAGAATTGAAGTTCTGAAGCTAGTACAAATAAGTGTCAAACATATACCAGCTTGTTTTCTTCATTTAGCAATCATGCAGTGTGGAACCGGAAATGTATCCTTTCGAACCTTGCACTATAGTTGTCTCCGCAAGTAATAAAACTACTTGACTCGTCAATTTCAAAAGGTGTATCGGATTTACTTTTAAAAAGTTGCCCTAGTTCGGACCTATCTGCAAATATAATATCTATAAGGACATAGCCTGCAGTAATAAAATTGAGAAAGTTTCGTCCATGCTTTATTTGATTTCAAATAAATTTTGCCCACGTTTCGAATAGGTATAGCAGTTTACGTTATCGATGTTACAACAAAATCAATTATATCAGTCAAAAGTTAAAACTGTTTAAACTACGAAACAGATATATATATATATATATATATATATATATATATATATATATATATATATATATATATATATATATATATATATATATATATATATCACCATGCGACTTCGTACGTCTTGAACCATTCGACCGATCTCGATCAAACTTTCAACATAGATGAGGTTCGGGCCTGGGATGTTTTTTTATGGTTTCATTTTGATGGTGCGAGTTAGGGAAGATATTTAAAAATGATCGAAAATGACCGATGTTAGTGTCGAATCCATAGTTTTCGGGGTCGCTGAGACGAACAGCGACACTTCCGATGCAGTTTTTAAATCCAAATTCAGCCTTGTATGTCCAAAATGAAACGTATTCTCCCCGTGCGAAGAACGGGTATTCTGCTAGTTTGAAATAATAAAACAAAAATGAAACCCAAGCAATAGCTCAAATGAAATATCGACTTTTACGTCCCACGATTATGCCCCTTTATAAAAGCAACCAACAGAATGTGAAAATAGGAGAAAACGAGAGACCTCGGAGAAAACTTATGAACACAATGTTCTCGGCAACAAATTCGCATGGGCTGGGACCGAACCATGGACCCATCACACAGGAGGTGACTTCTACTACAGAGCAACCGTGCTTCTTCAAAGACACCTACATTATTAAATGTTTATCTCCGCGAAACCTTCATGAAGGCTAAAAGATCATTCATAGCTTGCTATTACTTCTGTTTTCCTTTTTTGTATAGATTTGGTTGAAGGACATCATGTTGAAATCGAAACGTGAAGAAGTAACTTTTGAAAACGCTTACAAGTTCCAAAACTTTTAAAACTAATTTTTAGTGCAAATCATGAATTCTGACCTGAAGCTATCATAACGGAAGTAACATAAGAAATAATGTAAATCATTTACGACACCAAACTGGGTAGGATTCTTTCGTAATTGCAATCGTAAAGACATAATTTGTAATTATATTGCAAACAGTTTGTACCACTTAAGGGCAAGTTTTTTGGCATATATTATTTCCCATGTCATTTCCTTATCTTTTTCTTTCTTAATGATTTCAAGGTCGTTTGTAAACTAATTATGTAAATATTTAGAAAATGTCGCATCCTACCGGAAAATGTCGAAATTGTCACGATGTCTGCTGTAGTTGGTACAGCCAAGAACAACGTTTTATTTTCTAGTTATTACCACAGAATAGAGAGCTAACACTCTTCTTCTTTTAATAATCGTCAATTACCCGCTTTGCTGGTTTAAAAAAAAAAAGAAAATATGTTTCGTTATTCAGTCACTTTTACTGAAGGTAAGCAGAAAGGTAACAAATGAAATCGAAGATAATAAACAGGTTGGGCTAGGTAGTACCATTTAAATAACTTTGATGCCCCCCCGAATTTTACATGCCAGAGACGCCAGTGGCTGAGGCCTCAATCATCATTGCGTTTTCAACTAATTTTAAAATCCATTTACGTTGCTCAAATGAGACATTACTCCTCTCTCATTTCGTGTACAATAAAACCTGTTGCCTAGTGGGCTGTAACGATATGTTTGTAAAATGCACACATGCACGGATACATTTTTGACGTAGACATTTTAAATTCAAAAGTCCAATCAGATAGCCTTTAATATCTTCCCTGTTATTAACATTCAAAGAATGTGAACGCTTTTTCTGGAACACACTGTATTTTGGTCTTTTCCGAGGACATAAGATCGAGTTATGTAATTCTTAAGAGTTCATAAATATTCTATTTGAATACATAATTTTATTAATTCTTCTTAATCATGTAAATGGTAAGAGTTTATTATGTATTTCCATAATACACGTGTCACGTTAATTTTTATTGATGTATTTAACATAATGATAATCTATCTTTGCAGACCTTCAATTTGCAATTATGAGCGCGTTACTTAAGCTTTTTGATACACGGAAATAAGTTGTGCATCTCATAATCTTGTAGCAAATGTTAACAGTTAAGTCCTAAGTTCATTTAGAACCTACGTAAAAGCATGGATTTAGAGTTCAGATGATAAGATCATCACTATATTTAAAACTATATTGCGATCAAATTTTTTGTTCGTGTGTTGTATTACTATAAAATTACGTGGAAAGTTAAGAATGTAATTGCACTAGCTGTAAAAAGGGTTCACACACACACACAGTTATGACACAATCTATGGCGAGTCACGAAATTTCCGGTCGTCAAATATTTTAATCGGGCGAAAGGCGTTTGGCCTGTACGTTTGTTTGCCTTAACTATTTTTTTTTTTTTTTAATTATGCTTGGACTAGTGTTCTTAAAATTTTTCGAATAATTTTCTATTAATCGAATATTCCAATTTTGAATTTTATCCGAAAACAAATATTGAAACTACGAATTTTTCGAACAACGAATGTTGAAATTGCGAATTTTTCGAACAACGAATGTTGAAATTGCGAATTTTTCGAACAACGAATGTTGAAATTGCGAATTTTTCGAACAACGAATGTTGAAATTGCGAATTTTTCGAACAACGAATGTTGAAATTGCGAATTTTTCGAACAACGAATGTTGAAATTGCGAATTTTTCGAACAACGAATGTTGAAATTGCGAATTTTTCGAACAACGAATGTTGAAATTGCGAATTTTTCGAACAACGAATGTTGAAATTGCGAATTTTTCGAACAACGAATGTTGAAATTGCGAATTTTTCGAACAACGAATGTTGAAATTTCGAATTTTATTTCAATGACAAGTATTCGAGTAAGAAATTATTCGAATTTGGCCAAAACTAATTTGAACTTTCGGAAAATCAATTTAAGGACTAACTCAGGGAAAGTTCAGAACTGGAGTAGATTCTTAATCATGTGCTTCCTGGCACAGAAGGTTAATATATTTAGTACTTTCTCATTAATAGTACTTTCTTGCTGGGCAAAAACGGGCAGTTAATGCAAAATACTGCAAATGCAAACCACTTTTTTTTTTAACCCACGGACCTCCACTGAAAATTAATTACTGTGCGATTTGAAACAGTTTAAGGGGAAACAGTGGCTCAGTTGTGTTTCTAGAGCGCTTACCTCTGGTAGGTGAGGCTTCTGGTTCGATCCGTGGCCAAGTAAGTTTGTGGTAAACAACATCGTGTCCGTGGGTTTTCTCGGTACACTCGTTTCCTCAAACTTTCTCATTCCACCAATTCTTCTATCATTTACTTGCTTTAATCGTCGTCTCCATTAACCTAAAAGGGCATAAACGTAGGACGTTAAACTCAAAGATTTCATTCTTGAAACAGTTGAAAAAAACACACAAACACCAGCATTGTAGTGGTTCGGCGAAGAACGATCGCAACTAGTAGGAACAACTTTATCTTTGTTTACTGTGTTCAACATTTGTATTAAGGCATCTGATATATTATTCTTCAGACCGTACGATTGTTGTTGTTGTTTGTAAGTGACGTCAGACATATGCCAGTGTTGTCAAACGTAGCCTACTACTTTTTACATGAAATTTCTTACGTGTGGAAGCTTATAAATAAAACGAAAAATTGAACGTAATCAAATTAACGTGAAACTTTATATATTTTAAGTAGGTTTGCGTTGAGTACCGGGACACCTCCAGGATTTTTTTTTCCTAGGGGAAGAAACCGACACACAAGCACACTCGTAAATAGATACATACTTAGATGGACGTGTGCACAAAATACATGCATATAATGCAAAACAATTATTTACGCAATTATCTTTATTAATTACAGCAAACAAACTATAACGTAGTATTTAATATAAATAATAAGTATTATAGTATGTAAGAAAAAATAAGTTTTGTTCGTATTTCCAAGAACTGAACACACACCGAATATCCAGCAAGAAAACCTCCAATTATTGAGTGATTCAGCGTAAGTTTTAAACGTTTGTAATGTAATGTGTGATACTGATGATACTAAATAAAATTTTTCCAGAATTATTTAAATTAGTATCTGATAATAAATAAGCCAAGTATATTTTGACACTTGACGTAAAACTCCAAATCTATAAATTACAAAATCTGCGATATCAGAAGAATTTCAACGCTTGACATATTTTAACATATTATTTACCTAATTGCTGGATTTTTCAATATTTTCGTAGTTTCATTCATTGCAATTATTTTAAACATACTCAAGTATTTCTTTTACTCTAATGTTTGCAATCCGGAAGTTAACACTTCACTGTTTCCGCTTTGTAGTTAGGTTCTTAGGCCATGTTGTTTAGAAAATAAAAACTACGATCACCATGGCAACGAGACGGATGTGACGTCACGTGATATTTCAGTCTATACTAGCAACATCCAGTGTTCGTAGGTTTTCTTAAGAAAACTTCCCTCGACTGACAAATTTTCTCTTATCAAATTTTCTTTCGTTTGTTGAGTGTCCAATTTCTACTACAGAAGTTGTGATAAGATTAATTTAGCTATATTTAAGGAAGTGCCAATCACATTTTTTTTCATTTGTTTTTTGCTTTTATTATTTTTTTTTAGTTTCTTTCTTTCTTCACTTTTGTCCATCGAAAAAATACACACAAATACATGCAACTAACAATGGATGCAAATAATTCTACTGTGAACATATTGCTCTGCTATTGTGTGGGTTTATTTCTGAAGAACGAAGACAAAATTATTCATTTATATTGGTCAATCAGTCAGCGCGAAAATTTTCCTGAATTTTCACGTTTTACCGAAAAATTTCATCTTTTTTTGGATCAAAAAATCCAATATATTTCAGGCAAAAATTTTCTTGTAGGCCTCATATCTCGAGAACTGCATATAGTGTACCCAAACCAAAACTAACAATTTACTCAGTATGGTGTGCTTATTCCGTAAAATGAAAACTCGATTTAGGGACCGTTCAAAAATTTTGTGGCCCCTGATCCAAAAACTAATTCTTGGCCAAGATCGCAATCTTTTGATATACTTTTTTTCATCATTTGTACAATTCTTGTTTACTAAATTTAATTAAGAAGCTTCCCTAGAAAATCTCCCTCAAAAACTATGAATACTTGCAACACACCCTATACACAGCAGCATACTGTATGAAACAAATGCAATAACTTTGCAGGTACATAACTACTTACAGCTTGTATGTAATTAATGTGTCTACTGCTTTATAATTTAAAGTACAAGCAGTCGGTAGATTATAGAGAAATATACATAAGACTACATAACTGTAGAGGACAGTTTTTAAAAAGGTTTGAATTTCTTTTGTGTTGGCTTAGAAGCTTCAGTTCAACAAATGCCTTGTATACATTCACCTGCTGTCCCACTTCTGAGACAATGAGGACATTTGAATACCACTTCCAATGTCAATTTGCTATCTGCGAAAACAATAATATAACGTCTCGTGTGAATATATAAACAATAAACAGGAAGAATGTTTCTTCGTATACAGCAAAGAGGCACTCCAGGCGAACAATACGTGACTGAACTTCGTAATCGTAATGGCGCACAAGAGTAAAGAAAACTAAATAGTTTAACTCTGTCCAAGTTTAGTATCTAACGATACAAAAAAAAAAAAAGTTCAAAGGTGAGAATATGCTAATCGATAACTCTTATTGGGCTGAACAAAATTATATAACCTGCGTGAATGTAAAATTTCATACATAGTTTTCAAAAAAATGGAGTGAAACATTTCTTTGTAAACTTAGACAATAAATGGATGATGCTATGCAAGAACCATGTCACTTGTTGAGCTGCCCCTGAAACTGATACTGAAGCAACGACGCAACTAGGCTAGTTATCGCCCGAGACAAGAACGCGCCCTAGCGCCCTCCGCCCCATGACGAACCAAATCAAAACGCTCCCAAACTACACCTGATTTTGGCATTACACAATAATTCTCCTATTTTTTTGGTCAAGCGATAAAGCTTGATTTCAAAATTGCAATACATAATTTAATTTTTAGTACAAGATAAAATACCAAACTAATTAGTATTTGATTGCCAAATAATCTGAGAGTAGCATGCTTAACATATTCTTATAGTTTTACCATAATAACTGTATATCAGAATGTTTTTGGAATTATATCGGGATGTGCATATGCGTAGAATGAAGCAGCAGTGTGTTGCTTTAGAATAGAATATTTAATTATAACAAACAATCAAGCTGTTGTCCCGAATATTATACTCGGATATTTTGCAAGTATGTATTATAATAGTGAAACTAATTATTTTTTTAAATAATGACTCTATATAGCACAGAGCATTATGTTACCGCTGGAGGTGTTGACTGGCTCAATTTTAGCTAATAATTATTAAATTCTTCATGATTTTTACATTCTAAAATTTCGCGACATACCTTAGGGACTGCGTGACACACCAGTGTGTCGCGACACATCGGTTGAGAACCACTGGACCAGACACTCCCAATTACAATACTCGTACGTATAATTCAATGGAATGATATTTGAAACTATAAATACTCAATTGCCACAAGTTCATCATAAAACTATGCATTTCTTCCTATTTCCTTTTATTCAATGGTTTATTCAGTTTTAGTCATACCTTCCATAACCTATTTCAATAGATATTAAGTCCAATTACATATGTTATCCCATAATCATATACCTATATACAACTTTGGAATTATTCGAAGAGACGGTACTACCAGAGTTTGACAGATATCTTACATTTTCAGGTTAGGTTAGATAGAGCTTAGAACCATCCATTACTAACGTACGAACCGAAAATTCCCACCGTCTATTCCTACCCAATTTTCATTCTTGTATTCTACCGCCTTCTACTTCAGTAAACAGTTACACATGCAATTACCATTTAAAATTCATTTCAATGTGCTGTGCACAGAAGTTACTGATATTCACACGCATATTCCTTCACGGAAAATGTTTCACTTCGTATTTTACCTATAAATTTTCTATTTGGTAGAACCGTTTGCTCGAAAGAAACCACAACTTTATATCTAATCCATATTCCATATTGAATCTACTTCAGTTACGGTACAAAAACTAATCTCGTATTGTTTATTTTAACTACCAGACATGTGTAACAACTCCAAAACAATTTCTAGCAACTCCCAACACCAGTCAACACTGCAGGACCATTTCGAAATAGAGTTGCCTACAAGACGAGGCGATATACGAAATTAGAGATTCTCCAATGCAAAGATACTTTCCGAGACCTCACGTTTTCGTGACGAGATAGTTTCAAATTCTGTTTCGTAGGCGACCTATTTTTAAATTCTAACCTAAGTGTCACAATATTGTTGGCGTTAGTACAGTCTGTTGTCGGCCACATAAGGTTGGAAAGGAATCCACTAAGCCACATCCTTCTCTGTGAAGACTTAAATAAAAGTTTGTAATACCTACATGACTGTGTTTGAAATTTCGAGAGTTAACTCAGTGCTCTTGTTGAACTTGACCGTTGGAAATCAACGTGCTTTTGAGTCTACAATAATAGTGAAACCTGTTCTTTCGTAAATAAAAAGAAAATAGTGTTTCGCTCACACATTAAAGGGCGTGCTAATGAAAATATTTGAGGAATTAGGTAAACGAATAGCTTTCCCCGTTATCTGGCGGCGAGAGAACAACCATACAATGAGTGTAAACATTGTGGAATGGTTGTTAGGCTTATTCAATGCCATGTCATCATGTCCAAACAATGGATTTCATCACTGATGATCACGGTTCCTTAACAATCAACATTTCATTGTGTAACTTTCAACTCTTTTCGACTTTTTTTTTTCTGTCATTCATCTTATATCTGTGGGTTTATTGTTATAAAACAGATGTGGTACAACGTTGCCATTCTTGCCATAAACAATATTAGATTTACGTGTGCGTAATTTTCTATTTTCCATTACTTCTACAATGGACTGGTTCAGTTGTACGTAGATGTAGTATCTGTCTCACTCCGGAGGTAAGCACTTTATGTAATGAAATAGAGACGAAAGACTTTGGGTATACCAAGAACTTGGGAGGGTAACCTACCAGGGTCTACGAATGGTAGGTTAGACTGACTTGGCTTGGCACAGGATGCAGTCTCTAACAGGCTTCTTTGAGCAGCGACAGCGTTGCCAGACTCACAGCTCGGAATTATTCCAAAACCTGATCGAAATTATGCTAGATTCGGTCAAATTATGCTAGATCCTCATAATTACTAATTCAGGAGTTTTAAAAGAAAAAAAAACTAAGTTGAGATACGATAAAGTAACTTAAAATACACAGAGCGCAAGAATGCTTGGATAGAACTCAATACTTCAGGCACCAAAGCTTTAACTCAACTAAACTAGTGCAGTCGTTGCCAGACTTAATGGCGTATATCTATCTATATATATAAAAGAGAACGTACAAATCCTTTGTTAGCTCATCACGCTAATACGGCTGAACCAATTTCTTTCATTTTTGGGGGGTTATTAAGATTTGGACCCTAGATGGTTTTTATCATATCACTTTAATTTTCAATTACCAGTGTCTTGAGATAATTGACCATTCAAGTGTCCATAACGTACAAATCCTTTGTTAGCTCATCATAGTTAAATCTAACCGTATTTATATGCAACCCACATGACCGTGTCACTCGGCGGGTTAACATAAATGACAGGCGATATAATGTTAACATTTACTCCAATCTTCTATGGTTTTTATCATATCACTTGAAAGCGAAAAAGTAAAAATTATCTAAGTAACAAAGTTTATTGCGTTCCGGGGTGACCCCAGCGAAGCGGGGTGAACGCTGCTAGTATCGTATAAATGAGTGCAAAGTGTTTGCTTACATATTTTAAAAGAAAATTACCTCGCAACATAAGCGGAGTTGGGAATTGTCTGCTGGGGGCAGATTTTTGGTCGGTCTCGGATCTTTCATTTCAGGAATAAAGATGGTCATGAAGTCAGAAATAAAGATGGTGAAGTTGTCAAAAAGTTCGGGGGGAGAATGGCCCCCACAGCTCCGCCCATGCCTCGCAGTTAAAGGATTAGAAAACCCTGGGTAGAGCCACAAAAAAAAAAAGAAAGAAAAAGAAAAAAGAAAGAAAGAAAGAAAAAAAGCCCAAAGCCGTTTCTAACTTACTTCGGAAAATAAGACTGCTTGTATGGTTTACCGACTTTATGAATCAATGGAAGAGGATACATTTTTGCCGTTCTTTTTCTTCCCACGACCAACTTCTTTCTCATCCCCAGGTTTTACGGCTTTTTGATAAACTTGCTGAAATTATGGTAGATTTGGGTGGGATGCTAGATGCTAAATACATGCAAGTTATGCTAGATCTGGCAACGCTGGTGCAGCGATGATCCTTCATAGACCTATGTCCTAATATAAGTGAAATTAACATACACTGTTCAATTTTATTTTCTTAATAATAAGGGATGTCAGTAGGGCTGTGCGATATCCGAAATTGAATATCTCAAATCTTCTAGAGCATTCACCTCTGGTGCTTGGGGTCCCGCGTTCGATCCAAGCCCCCGCCAAGTGAACTTTGTGGTGGACAAACACCATGTGCATGGGTTTCCTCGGGGTTCTCCCGTTTCCTCCCACTTTCTTTATTCCACCATTTCATTCGTTACTCATCATCACTGTCTCATTTCTATATGTATCAATAAAATATCGACGTTTGATCGATATATCGAAAACGTTTGTAATGTTGCAATCTCAAATTTCGTAATATTGAAAAATATTGCAGTATCGAATTATCGTAATTCCGAAATTCGAAAAATATTGATTTCGAATTATAGCATTATCTAAATTCGAACGACAATTAAGCAGAGATTGCGCCAGGTCTTTTAGTTTGGGGGTGTAAAGTCAAAATTGTGAGGGTGTAAGTGGTTTGTACGGAATGTATCGAATTTTGACTTTAAAAAAATAAAGTTCGGTTTCTTTCAAGAGTGTGGGGGTCACTCCCCACCCAGGAAGGGAGAGCTACGGGGAACATTGTAATAAGATATTAATATCGTAAAATGTCATAAATAGGGTGAAACGGGAGCAGATGATAAAATTTTAGTACTTTTCCCCCAGATCTAGTACCTTTTTTCTAGATAGGTTAGTACGAAATATTTTTGCTGGGTGGTCACACTGGTCCTGGGAAATCTTCCTTGGGTCCTTGGGAAATCTTCCTTAAAAACCCATTCTTTCGTCAAAGAGCATCTTTCAGATATATGAATAAATGTAAATAATATAAACTGCTGCTGCTGCCTCTACCTAAGACGAGATTATTTATTTCGAAATATTGCTTACACGAGATAGGTACACCACAGAAGACCAGAGTTCAGGGCCAAAAGCACAAAAAAAAAACAATCAGTTATAATGAAATTTATAAGCACTAGTAATACCACTGAAGTGACTGGCTTCGCACGTCAAGAAATATTAATGCTCAATATTTTAAAATAAAGAACTTTCTGACAAAAGATAAGAAAAAAAAAACTGAGTGGAGAACGATTGGGAACTCTCACCAGTGAGCTTAGCAACCCCCAAAACAATGGATTCGATACTAATCCCGGTAATTTAGAATTTTCTTACATTCCATGGCGATGGAGCTGAACTTAAGACTTAGAACATCGGGGGTATCACTATTCATCTCAGCGATCTCCAAAACCGTGGATTCACACCAATATCGGTCGTCTTCGATATTTTTACATGACGTCCCCTTCTACCCTCCTAGTAGTGTCTTACCCTTAGAGTATTTTTTTTTTCAGGTTGTAAGTCATACGTGTGTGTCCTCTTGTTTTTAAACCTGAGTATATAAACAGAGTTTCATCTTCCTACCACAAGAAGTTTGTGAGATATTCTACATTAAGTTTTTAGCATAAACTTTAAGCCACTCTCTTCCCTTTGAACCCTCTCCTTTCCTTTAGGATGCGCTTCAAAAAATTCTAATGAAGCCTGCGCTTTCTTCGAGACTTCGATATTACTTAGAAGTACACCAAGCTAACGGTGTGGACTTGTATACGGAACAAATATGCGAACATTTTCACATTCATTTTTATATACAGGGTGGCCCAAAAGTAGGTATACTGTCCCGTACTGACAGGCTCATGACATTTTATATAATTTTCTTATTGTTATCCATTCAGGTAGTGGCTTAGTCTCTTTTTTTTTTATTTGTTCTTAATCTCTCTTCACTCATACCTTAAGCTTGCAACAAACAGAAGCAAATAAACTAATTATCTTAATAAACTAAAATGTAGTAAACTTTGTAGGATTGTATATCTACCTTTCGGCCACCGTGTATAATATTCAGCACACAAATTTATTAAGACCTTCCTGTTGTGTCTTACTTAGTAAGTAGTATTTGACCATTTTTGGATAGCTTACTTAGGTTCATATATTTTATTAATACTTACGGCAGCTCGCAACTAGCCTCATTTATACCGCCAGATGTTATAATAGAACATCGGAAGTGCCATGAATAAAGAATTTATATTTGTCAGTCAGCGCGAGAATTTCCTTGGCTTTTTACATTTTATCGAAAAAATATCTTTCTCCTTTTCGCTAAAATTACCTACAAAATTTCCCTAGATTAGAGAAATTTCCCTTACACTACGAACACTGCTTCAAAGAGAAAAAAATGACACCTTTTGTTGAATAAAATCCACGTAAAGGTACGAGTATGTATAGCGCTGCAGTGTCCAAAGTCTGAAATCACTGAAAAGAGAGATCGATGTTCAAAGTATATTCAACGTGATTGTACTTTTATCAGATGTTCTTCGAGGTTTGGAATTTGATCCATCTTTATTTTTGTGCTGTTAATTAAACAATTAAAGTACAAATTACACATACATTATAGTTTATAGATGATACAACTGAGTTTCCTAATACTTCAAATTTTAATGACCTATTTCGTACTTCAGATGGAAATTAAGAAATACTTAATTGTTATGTTTTAAAGTTGCATATCTTCTTACGTTGATAGTAAGTTCATGACTTACACCAAGTTCCTAATTACACAATGCAATAATAAAGGCTTTGGTTAACCATTGATTTATACGTCGGGGATAACCACAAAACAGGTGGATTCAATTCAGCTACTGTAAAATCAGGTCGTGGGAGAAATTTATAAAAATTTTATTTTCTAGCTCGTTCTCCGCACGGGAAAAATAGATTTAATGAATTATTCTTTTCGAAAAATTAAAACTCCTTTACCCCCGTAGTATACACATTTCGATCAAAGTGAACTGATAAAAATCTAGTCCGACCCAAGTGCTAAGTATGAGCTCCCTCGTGGCTAAGCGGTTAACGTACGCGCCTTTGGCGTGGGAGACCCGGGTTCGATTCCCGGCGGGAGCTCATGTGGTTCGGATTCCACGTTAATCAGTAGGTCCACGTCTCATATAGCCTCGCTGCTGAACGGGACGCTAAACTAAAAATCAACTCAACCCAAGTGCTAAGTATGTTTAAACGGCTGAAACCTTTCCTTGTTTCTGGAAATTGAGATGTTTGAGAAAGTGCTCCACCCCACTCTCCTCTTAGAGGCGGGATTTTCGGAAAAGACTGAGCACGTGATTCCACATTTTTAAATGAGTTTATATAACTAGTTCCATTGAACATACTTAAGAGGCCTTATCACCGCGAAATTAAAATACCGCTAATTTTACAGTAATTATGTGATATCTTCAAATAGATAAAAGATAAACGAAAAGTGGAACAAGACCTCCCTAGACAATGTTATTTTGCATGATGTGCCGTTATCACGAGTCACCTAGTAACTTTCCTTTGCAAGTTATTTAGAAACGCGAAAATAAATGCCGTTTTTCTAAATGGCTGGAAATCGAAAACAGACAAGTGAGTCGTGATAACGGTATCTCAGTAAAATAATATTGTCTAGGGAGGTCTTGTTCCACTTTTCGATTATCTTTTATCTGTTTGAAGATATCACATAAGTACTGTAAAATTAGCGGTATTTTAATTTCACTGTGATGGGACCTCTTAATCATATGATAGGATTATAGATACTTATATGGTACAATTCGAAAGAAAATTTTTCAAATTAATGATATACAACAATACATCAGCTTGATTCCATTACTGTTGGCAGTTTACAACACAGCATAATCGACACTTTAGAAAGTCACACATTGCTGACTGATACATGTACACCGGAATATAGCCTAAAGAATTTATTCCTCAATTTTTGTTTTCAGCATGTCGATTATTTGCTGTTTCCGAGCCTAAATCATCATCTTCAAATAACTTCACAATGAGTCCCGTCTTGCCAGTCTCACAGCCTTATGATCATTCTGGTACGTTCATACTGCTTTGGTAATTCGCTGCTGCACGTTCAGCGCCATTTTTGCTAGTAGCGGCAATTGGGACATCTGACTCTTATCTGAAATAACGAAGTTTCAAGATTAATAACTATCCGTCACTTCCTTCTACAAACAGTAAAACACTCAAGTTTAACCATGTAGCCGCATGTCAGGAACATCCTGTATGTTAAATACAACATTTACATTCACTTTAACGCAGTTGAATGTAACCATGTTGTTCTTTTCTTAAAGATATTTAGTGATAGTCTGTTCAATGGAAACAGCTGTCAGTTTTCTTAAAGTGAAACCGTATTTGTAAAGTATTAATTGAAGTGTTTACTTTAGTATGAGTATCTCTCTTTGTGTTTTCGCTTAATATAATAAAAGCCTTCGTTTGTGTGGTAGTTATTGCTGTAATTTTCACTTTTTATTGTTGCAACTATCAAGAAGCTTGACTGCTCTTTTCCCTGACCTTTGCACGAAGCATAGGTATGAAGTGCACATAATTACTTCGTTTGCATAAACGCATTATCTTTCTTCTCAACATATGCACTGTGGCCCAAAAGTCCGGTAACACTTTTCTTAATTTATTACATAAAAATTACAAGTTATATAGCTGCCGTGTATGTCATATGAAAGAGTATCTCATTTTTTTTTTTTAATGTATGAGTTTACAATGCCTCGGTATGTGTAACACGGCATGTACCTAGACAGTAATCAAATTCTTGCATACTCGTTGGAGCATATCCTAAGAGACAGTGGTAGCAACTTCTTCAATGCTGCGCTTGAGTTCTTCTACATTTTCTGGTAACGGTGATACATCTTTTTATGTATTCCCATAAGAAGTCGCAGGAAGTTAGATCCGGGGATCTTCGAGGCCGTATGTCGGAACACTGATAATTTCTCTCTGCTCGTCCTATCCAGCGTTGAAATAACTCATTGTTCAGGAATTCACAAACGTCGTGATGATAATGGGGTGGGGCCCTGTCCGCTGGAACAGGAAATTGTCAGAATCTTTTTTCATTTTTGGGAACAACCAATGCTGTAACATATCGAGGTACGTATGGCCAGTTACAGTGTTTTCTGCGAAGAAGAATGGTCCCTAAAGTTTCCGCGATGACATTGAGCAGAAAACATTTAGTCTTTAGCGAATCACGCTTATATTCCACGAATTTGCGGGAATTCTGGGTACCCCTTTATCCAATAGTTATGTCTGTTCACTCTGCCATTTGTGTGGAAAGTTGCCTCGTCACTAAAGAGTATTCGATTCACGAAGTTCTCATCTTCTTCCATGAATCGTTGCACTCGGCTACAAAACTCATAGCGCTGTTGTTCATCGTTTTGTTGTAATTGATTCAAGAGCTGCAATTTATAGGGATTCATACAGTCTCTTTACGTAGCGTTTTACACACTGTCGTCCGTAGTATTTGTAGCTCACGGGATGCTCTACGAACAGACTTCTTCGGACTTCTTACAAATAACTCTCTCACACGGTCAACGGTCTCCT
This sequence comes from Thermobia domestica, assembly GCF_964235325.1. NCBI lineage: Eukaryota > Metazoa > Arthropoda > Insecta > Zygentoma > Lepismatidae > Thermobia > Thermobia domestica. Next base: position 128,501,362 of record NC_137467.1, read on the forward strand.
CACTCACTGTAGAACGGCCACTTTTTTTGTTAGAACACAAGCAACCAGTTGTCACAAATTTATCGTGCCAAGCATAAATAGACTTTTTTTTTTTTTTTACCTTGTCCTATACTTCCGTTACACATCTGCAGCACTCTTGTTTTTATCGAACTCCAACACAGAAAGCACGCTCTGCACCAGAAGTCGCCATGTTTACAACACGCTGACGCCAACACCAACTGTGGTGAGTGTGGGAATTACGAGCATTGCCTGAAAAAAAAATGATATACTCTTTCATATGATATATACTTGCAGTCGTGTCATAAATTGAGAAAAGTGTTACCGGACTTTTGGGACACGTAGTATAAATAGATTGTAGGCCAGTGGGTGAAAAACTCCCCCTCATAGGCTAAATTCACTTGATACACTGATAGAGGATGGTTTACAGAGGAAGAAAATGACCTGTTGGCAAATATGAAAGTGTATCATTTGCCAGAAGAAAAAAAAACACTAACGTTATCAGGATGCAATTTTTCGCAAAACGGGACCAAATTTGAAACTTGCCACGAAATTCACCAAATTGTGTCAGCCATTTTTGAAACTTAGGTTTTCCAGATCAAGAAAAACAATGCTTAAAATGCTTTACCACTCACCTGGAAGTAGGTGTTCATATGCCCTATGACGTAAACAGCGGAAAACTCGTAGCGAAAATTCGAACTTCGGCGTTGAATGTGTCACTAAATACACCAAATCCTTTTTTTTTTTTTTTTTTTTTTTTTTTTTTTTTTTTTTTTTTTTTTTTTTTTAAGGAATATTTCTGTATAGCCGTATCCTAAGATGTAATAGATGGGCGATTGACGACCGAAAGACTTCAAATTCAAAAGATTTACATTGTGATACATTCGTTACAGAGCAAAGTACGGTATTCCTCCATAATCTCGAGAGTGCTTTTACTTTCGATCAATCGCTTTTGCCTGCAATAACTCTCTTGACCCATGACTATAGTCCAGCCAGTGCCGGATTTACGTATAAGCTAAACAAGCTATAACTTAGGGCCCTACTTGCTTGGGGTCCAAAAAAATTTAAAGAAAAAAAAAACTAATTCTAATCTAATTTCCAAATAACAAGAAAAAGCAAATAAGATAACACACACATAACACAATGACATTTTGTATTGTTATGTACTAGGCTTTTATGAAGCAAGTAATAGGACTCTACTTCTCAGCTTCACTTGTAATGAGGTCCCTGTTATCCAGCCCCGCTTATAATGGAGCCCCCGTTTCCCAGCCCTGCTTGTAATGAGCCCTTCTTTCCATTTAGATATCAATTTCGTACATAAATTAGTGGGTCTATAACATATATTCAAACCTAAGAAACAGCGATATTTTGTCCCTAAAAAAAAAAAAAAAAAAAAAAAAAAGCTTGACTAATAAAGGGCCCGTTTGAATAGCTTAGGGTCCCATCAAACCTAAATCCGGCACTTAGTCCAGCTCAAATTTCTTGACAACTGGCGAAAGCCAATGGCATGTACGTACGACGTTGTCGGATTTCGTTTCCTTTTACAAGTAAGACGTAAAACATTTCTTTTCGTTAAAAAAAAAAAAAAAAAAAAAAAAGATGGAAGATCAAAGTAAACTCTTCGATCGAATCAGATGGAAAAATAAATGCTGGTTTAGATTTACAGTACTTCAACATGAAGAAACAATCTTACAAATAAGGAACCACTGTACGTAGAATGTTTTTTTTTTTCTTAAGTGTTTAGAAAGGATTTTCTGTTTTTCCTAAACAGACACTGACATTCTATTACGAAAGATATTTTCTAGTGCAAATAATATTTCTCCCAATAACCCCAGAGAAGGCGTTACCTTCTGCTGCCAACCCATCTTCGGATTGGTATGAAATTGCACTTTAAAAAATCTCCCAATCCTCGAGAATATCGAGTATTTTTTTTAATAGACAACGTCGCGTAACTTTTATTGGGTGGGTATTGTGTAAAAGAAGACATGGCTTAAACGTCAGGAGCTTTGAGCCAGGTTTTAGCTTCGGTATCGTTAGTTGTAAGGGGTTGTGGGCACGAGTCCTTAGCAAAGTAAAGCAACAAGAATGAGTGCTACTCAAATACGAGGGCGGGGTGAAAAGTTCTCGGCCTGACAATGAAAGACTGCGAATTTCAGTTCAAAAATGATTTTATTTTTCGACATAATCTCCCTTAACTTCAATACACTTGGTCCAGCGTTTCTCCAACATCAGTATTCCTTCCCAGAAGTGAGAGTCTGGAAGGTTGTGAAAATAGTCATCCACGACCCCCTCAACTTCTTCGTTCGATGTGAAGCGCTTCCCAGAAAGAAATTTCTTCAAGTTTGGGAACAGACAGAAGTTCGAAGGTGCCAAATCAGGAGAATATGGGGGATGGCCGAGCATATCGTACCCCAAATCCCGCAGTTTTCCTATCGCCAACGCACCCTTGTGCACAGGTGCGTTGTCCTGGTGAAAGATGATTTTCTTTTTCAAGCCAGGCCTCTTTTCACGAATTTTGGCATCCAGCTGGTCATGAAGGTTGGAGTAATATTCGCCTGTAATTGTTCTCCCTTTTGCAAGGTAATCAATTAACAGGATCCCTTTCGCATCCCAAAGCACACTGGCCATGACCTTTCCGGCCGATACGATCGTCTTCGCTTTCTTCGGCGCTGCACCACTGGCTTCCACTCACTGCTTGGACTGCTGTTGCATTTCTGGCTTGTAGTGGTGAACCCATGTCTCATCCGTTGTCACAAAACGCCGCACAAAATCGGTCGGATCCCTTTTGAATCGGTTCAAAGATTGCTGCGAAAATCGTTTTCGCATTTGCTTTTGGTTGGCAGTCAGCAAATGCGACACCCATCTTGCGTAGAGCTTTCGCATCCCTAGTTCTTTGTGCAAGATGTTTCGCACCCGTTCCTCCGATATCCCCACACTCTCAGCTATCTCACTCACCTTCATTCGTTTGTCGTCCAACACGATATCATGCACTTTTTCGATTGTTCCCGGTGTGGTTGCGGTTTTCAGCCTTCCTTCACGTGGGTCATCTTCGAGGGATGTGCGACCACGTTTAAATTCAGCTGCCCACTTTTTAACGGTTGACATGGAAGGAGGAGAGTCCCCGCAAAATTTTTGTCAACTACGGATGAATTTCTGTAGGGGTTAATCCATCCAAAACGAAAAATTTGATTACTGCACGATATTAAAGTTTATCCATTTTCACAACTAACACGCAAGACGTCTAACTGCAACAATGCCTGCAGCACGCAAATTACTTGAGAGAACAATTTGACACTTGTTATACTGAAAAGCGCCCCCAGGCAAGAACAATAAAATTATGGCCTATGTTTAGCAGAAGGGGTCCAGCTCTTTTCTCTACAAAATGTGACAATTATGGTAATTTCTGTTCACATTCGTTTAGTTTAGAGTACGGTTGGTTAGTTTAAGTTAGGTTAGGGTAGTTTAGATTACGTTAGGTTAGTTTAGTTTATGTTATATTAGTGTAGGAGTCCCGCATAATTTTCCAAAAAGATGATAGAATTTCGCTTATTTCTACTAATATTACGTTAGTTTAGGTTAGTTCAGGTTAGCTTACGTTAGTTTATATTAGGTAAGGTTAGATTTGGTTACGTTATGTTACGTCTAAATACTTGCATCACTCATTTCTTCTGTAAATTTTGTGTTTTTTACGTGCTTCTGGACCCCTTGTACTAAACATACCCCAAAATTATGCTGATTGGAGTGCCATCTCTCGGTCAGTCCGAGAACTTTTCACCCCGCCCTCGTACAATCTGAGTTTCTTTGGTCTTCCTTTGGAACTTACCTGGGCCACGGAGAATGACAATGAATTGGAACGGTATGTAGAAGACTGGCATATTATTATTATTATTATTATTATTAGTAGTAGTAGTAGTAGTAGTAGTAGTAGCAGCAGTAGTAGTAGTAGTTGTAATATACAAAAATGCGTAACAATAAATAAATAATATATATATATATATATATATATATATATATATAATTTTTTTTTTTTGAGTGAGCTTGAATTTACAGGCCATTAATATTTGTCACCGTAAATAAAGTGCCATCACACCTCTGCGCAATTAACTTGTTTTGGATTGTATCCAGAAAATGTTAATTTCTATCAATGTCAGTTGCTTCAAGAGCCACCTCTGTTGCTGACATCTGTTGTTGTTCTGTACCAGTCTTCGCAAAATTCTGCGCACAACAATGCAACATACAAAATGCAAAAAGTCGTTATAATTACTATGCCGATTATCGCAACTTAAATCGCTAATTGTGTGGAATATGCCAGGTTATGCCATGCAATTTCCCGTGGTGAAACAAATCAAGAACAGATTTTCTTTCGTTCATCAGTTTGCATAACGAAATGTGTGTAGTGATTTTGCTATTTGACCTTAAATCCAGAATCAATGCACCGACTACTTACAAACAAACATTCTATGATCAGTTTATCTTATAACAAAAATAAAAATTGACAATTCTCTTGGGAGTAAATCAATTTCACGATAGTCTCAGGCCCTGACTTGGTTAGATGGCATTTGTGCTTTTCAGTGGTCACGTAACACAAGTTAGTTAGTGTCTTGTGCACAAAATTATCGGGTAGGTACAGTGAAACCATTCTAAAGTGAATCTGCACAGAAGAATGTAAGTCCACTCCAAAAATTATTTAAAATACAGAAAATTGATTTACTGAAAAAAGTATATGTATGCAATGAGAATGTATGGATGGATCCGTACAATAAATCTGCACCCAAGATAATAAACTGTTAACTTATTATTTTAAATTGGTTTATATGTGTATTATTATTATTATTATTATTATTATTATTATTATTATTATTATTATTATTATTATTTTATGTTGCAGGGCTAGCGCCGGTAGCCTCGGTTGCCCCAAAAGATGTCACTGATTAAGAATTGCTCAAATGAACCTTTAGTTTGAATTGAACAACTTCAGTTTAAAATTCGAGTTTTCAGCTCGAGCTTTGAAATATTAATAGCTAAGAATTGACCTAAGATCGTATGAAACTTTAATTTTGGAATTGTCTTTAAATACTCAACGTATAAAACTACTGTATTTAAAAGCAAATTTAAATTTTACATCTGAAAGATTACAGATTTTCATTAGTATTAATGGATAACGAGAGATGGCAGCATGTTTGAAGTAATAAGCAGTTCCCAGTATGTTACCAATATTGAGGTGTAGTGAAACTTTTTTTCAGCAACTTATTACATCAATTATATTTTGTTTGGAAGTATGTCTGAAATGCACATTCGTGATCGTATTTAAACTCATTAGAAACGAACTTTCAAATACGCGTAACTTCATAATTGAAATTAAAGACACTAGTCGCCAGGAATTTCTGTCCCAAGTTGACACAACGAACAAACAAACAAAGGATAGAACGATAGGTTAATGTTTGTACTTTTTGCAAGAGCATAAATAGGTATTATAAGCCTTTGCTCAATTTAATAATTGAAGTTGGCCAAAGAAATAACTTCTACTCCAGTTTCGCTTATAAAGGCTGAAACTAGCATACGGCAAACAGCAGGTAAACTATTAGTAAACCAACAAAACATGTTGGTGAAATTCAAAAACTATAAGCGAAATATAGTATTGAACTTTAGTGATTCTGTATATGCCTACCATAATCATACTCATACAAAGGTGAAACTATTAGTTTTTTTTAAATAGACATTTCCGTTACTATTAACCATTAGTGCATGTAGTCCGAATAATGGATATCGTGTTAATTACATTTTAATTCATTAAAACCACACATTGAGAACTTTTGCGGGCAAAACATTGTTGGGCGATCCATTAACCCTCGCATTACCAACTGTGTTCCTATTACAGTGTTTTTTGTAATTACTCTTCTGATAATTTCTTAAAAATTGTAAAAAAAAAAAATTGCTCAACGTGTTTAGCTAAAGCATATACCTTATGGTCAGTGTTGAATTCAGACATTTTCACCCGGGGGGAATGTGAACTCCTCGGGGGGGAAGGGTTGTTTTTCTGTATTTTTGCAAGAAAGCAGCATATTTAACAATTCCATTCACATGCACATCTTACCTAATATTGAGACTAATTGCTGATAAATATTCAATGTGAGATTATAATTTAAAAAAACAAAAACAATCGTTTAATGTTATCTAAAATATTAAATAAAGACTGGCAAAAATATTTTAGACTAAACTTTAACTGCTATTTACAGTAGCTATTTTTATTATTTCCTATATTCAGTAGTTACTGTTTGTTACTAATGTAGAAGTTTTTAAAAAAATTTAAATTAACTCAAATATATTTTGTCCTAAAACAAACATACATAGGAATATCTTAACAAAAAGTTATCATTCTTTCTCACACTTCTGATTCTAAATCAAGCATATTAGCCTTGGTTTCTTCATTGCATACACATCAATAGTTTAGTTTACGAAATCTTCAGTAGGACTGTCTTCAGTAGGATTTTCCACTACTTTGTGCCGTGTTGTGGAAAATCAGCGCTTGGGGCGAGAGTATACGACAGTAGCCCCGTACGTGTGAGTGAGGTCGACAGACAAGCCGCGAAAGGTGAGAAAATTTTAAAAAGTAAACCCTGCTTTTCTTTGATTTTGAGCACTTTTTATTACTTTTTTTCCTTTCATTTTATATATGTGCACATGCCCACATGTGCATATGTGTTTCATTCCTCTTTTTTCTTTCCTTCTTTTCTTTTCTTTTTCCCTCTCGAATTTTGCGCCCCTTACTTCGGCGTCCGGGTCCGTTGCCCCTCCCTCATTGCACGGCACTGAGCAAAATCTTCGTAACCTTCAATAGCTATCTTTCACTTACATACTACTATTATATTTATAAATTCTATATAAATCTCTAACCCAGGAGGGATAACTGTTCCTCCCTGATCCCTCTGAATCTCACCCTTGAACTCACTTATTTTTAGTTAAAGAAAGGTGTGTTTAACAATCGTAAAACACATTTACATCTGTTACTTCCAATGCGAGAGATGGAATTTAGGCGCTCTATTTGCAAGAACTGTACATTTTCAAGAACTGAATGAAGTCTGCAGACATCAGAGATCATATGGAATGGTCAAAGCCCTAGCTTTCCTTTCCTATCTCAATCTGTGCTAGTGCTACCTACAGTACTAATATATAATATAGGGCGAGAGTATAGTACCTTCTAAAATACAAACCTTTCTTCAACAGTTGACAATTTCATGTTCTGCCAAACTCGGTCATAGCGTTAAGAAATACAGGTTTTATTGACTATTTGGTATTCTATCTTAGATGTTAATTGTTTAATATTTATATAGAATGTGTTTAATCTATATATATAAAAGAGAACGCACAAAATCCTTTGTCCGCTCATCACGCTAATACGGCTGAACCGATTTCTTTCATTTTTGGGGGGTTGTTAGGATTTGGACCCTAGATGGTTTTTATCATATCACTTTAATTTTCAATTACCAGTGTCTTGAGATAATTGACCAATCAGGTGTCAATACGTACAAAAAATCCTTTGTCCGCTCATCACGCTAATACGGCTGAACCGATTTCTTTCATTTTTGGGGGGTTGTTAGGATGTGGACCCTAGATGTTTTTTATCATATCACTTTAATTTTCAATTACCAGTGTCTTGAGATAATTGACCATTCAGGTGTCCATACGTACAAATCCTTTGTTATTAGTTCATCATAGGTATAAAAATAAACGTATTTATATGCAACCCGCATGACCCTGTGACTCGGCGGGTTAACATAACTGACAGGCGCTATAAATCACTTGAAAGCGAAAAAGTAAAAATTATCTAAGTAACAAAGTTTATTGCGTTCCGGGATGACCGCAGCGAAGCGGGGCGGGTTGGGGTGACCGCAGCGAAGCGGGGCGGGTTAACATAAATGACAGGCGATATAATGTTAACATTAGTGCAATCTTCTATGGTTTTTATCATATCACTTGAAAGCGAAAAAGTAAAAATTATCTAAGTAACAAAGTTTATTGCGTTCCGGGGTGACCGCAGCGAAGCGGGGTGAACGCTGCTAGTATTTATATAGAATGGGTCTGCGTCATTTATATGTATATTGAGAGATCGGATTTCGTTTGCACGTGTACGGAAAGAAAAGCAAATAATTGGGTGAAGTAATTTCTACATTTTTGACTGAAATTTTGGAAGTTTCTCAGGGGGGGAATGAATTTTCTTCGGGGGGAAATTCCCCCCGGGCTACCCCCTGAATTCATCCCTGCTTGTGGTGGTGCAAGTTGAACGTTAGTGTGTCTCAATAATTTGTAATTTTAAGTTGGTGGGCACAGTGATGCCAACCTAAAACAATATGAAATCCCATGTCGAGAGGTAAAAAATCCCATTTTACATGTGAATTTCCTACCTTATACTAATTAAAAATATGATGTAATATTAAATATTAAATTTCTTTGTGTTAGTCACTTTTTACAATATATCTAAATGAATAAGCCGTAAATTTCGATCTTCTTGAAAAATCCCATATATGCTGCTTATTCCTTTCTGAGAAAATGTCAAAAACTCCCACGATATGGGATTTTTCCCACAGGTTGGTATCACTGGGTGGGCACAAAGTATCCCTCCGTTGGTAGGAAATGTGACTGAGATTTAGAAGTGTCACTCCTAGATGGCAGTATAATAAATAGCTGTTAGACATATTCCGTGCAGAGTTGCCAGAGCTACTGATTTTGCAGGACATCTCCTGCTTTTTGTATGTTCTACTGATCTACTGTGAAAGAAAATGAAACGTGAACAATCTTCTGCTTTTTCCTTACTTCGAGTAAGAAATATATTATTATTAATATTGAATTTTCATTTTTTCTTACATGAAAAGAGGAAATTTCTCTGTATCCATACACAAAGCTCTGTAGAGCAAATAGTTAGTTTTGATGTATATAATATGAATACAAGGATACAACTGTACGTCATCTTCTATATACTGTACATGATGGTTGGCGATCTTTATGACTTACTATAAGATTTACGAGTAAGTGTTGTATAGATTGGAACTTGGGTTGAAAGCAGGGTAAAAGTGACGGGTATGCTGGGGGGACGTCCTTACCCCACTTTCAAAAATATCTATGGCGTCCCCCACTTTCTAAAATATTACAGTAAATAAACATACGCAAGGAGGACGGCCTATCATGCGTCACCCTACTATTTCAGAAACATTTTTACCCCTGGTTGGAAGAGTAGCTTAAGCCACTTCTTCACGATCGTCAGTTCTTGTTTTGAAGTAATTAAAATTCAAATTTGTTTTGTTTGTATTGTTTTATTTTGAAATTAAAGTAATAATGAATTCTGAACCTCTTGTTTTGACCGCTGTCCCCTTAATAATGGCAATTTTTTTGGTTCCCCTGGATTTGCACTCAAATGCCGCCACTTTATGTGTCTCCTGTTTTTTATGTTCGAATCTTTTGCTTTTCCAACTGATCGGTCTGGCAACACTGATTCCGTGTACTGTTCAGTCCTGAAGATTTTTGTGGTAGTTTCTAATTTATTTCATCTAAGAGATATATTCAGTCTTAACAGGTGGGTACAAAGTACCCCATCCCCCCATTTTGGTAGTCCGCATTTGAAAAAATACCTAGATATTGCGAGGATTAACAGTCGTGAGGACTTGTTAGTGTTCTCGAAATGCTATGGTACCATCAGGTTTATAGGGCAAATCCTTCAAAGACAGCCATTGTGATTGAAATGACAGTAACATTTCGCATACGTAACAGATCAAGAAATGTCAACAACTAACACTGTTAACTAAAGGAACCAAATATTAATGTATGAAGACAGGGCCGGATTTAGCATTTTCGCGCCCCTAGGCCCAATAATTTTTTCCGCCCCTTAGTCTGGTTAAAGTTACTTTCCTAAAAACCTTTATTTAAAAATTATATCAGGCCTATATGTTAATTGCTTAAACACCACTCCACGATGCAATTTTATCATTGCAAGTTTTTTTTTTTTTTTTAAAGGAATTTACTTGGTTCTGGGCTTAACAAAATACCGTTAATGTATTAACAAAAGATTGGCGAATAACTTTGATTTTGTTCAATTTAGCCATTTGGGCAAATAAATAAAAAAAAAACTCTGTAGTAAAAAAAAATAAGTAAATAAGTAAAAAACACCAGCCAGTTCTCCCGTGTTTGAGATCAATGTTGTAACGAAGTTGATGCATAATATTGAAAAATAGTTTAACTTTACCAACAATTATTTGTTCCAATGAACTTCAAAATCAGAATGCTTTATTAGCCTGATTTTTTAATCAATTCAAAAAATATGTTAAGTTATGTCTATTTATTTTTATTTCTAGATATTTTTACATTTTTTTCTCTCGGCCGTGCGCCCCCTGGGAGCCTGCGCCCATAGGCCCGGGCCTATTGGGAAATCCGGCCCTGTATGAAGAATCACATATTATTTATTATAAAAATTTTGGTAAAATATATTTTTCAAAGTGTTCCCTGCGCATATGATATGCTTTATTTTATTGTATTTATTTATTTTTGATAACTTATCTCACTCATTAAAATCAAAATTTCAGGTAGAATCCGTCACAGTTGTTTGTTGTAAACATAGCACAAAAGAACAAACTACTCAAGTATTATCTCTGGGGAAACCTCATGCACAAGTCGATTATTACAGGAAGATACGCGAAGCTTTTTCTCTTTTATATCCAGTATAAAATTCACATATGAAAAGCATAAGATTTCTTGAAACTAAGAGTTAAGAGTTGCAAGATCTCTATCTGCAAGCAAGACCAAGAAGGCGTGCGTGTGCAAGACCATTTGGTCTTCCATTTACTCATCACTAGTAATATGTATATTTTAAGGAGATATTTCTTTTGATTGTATAGATTATAAGTGGCCGGCCTTAGTATATACCCTATGTACCCTACTTAATATTACAATTTAGAAATGTAGTAATACGAAAGAATTGCTATAAAAGTTCTTGAAAGTAAGCAGTGCTCGAATTAAAAACAAAAAAAAAAAAAGTACTATTGGTATGCTCGTATGCATAGACCTATATATCTTCTTTAAATTGTTAAAAAAATCTTCATTTCCAGTCTTTCATCAAAACTTAACACGCTTTTTAAAATATGTTTTTCACACCTCTAATATCACGCGTTCTTCAGAGGTATGTAACATGCATAGCACTACTGACATCCGAAGATTGTACTTCCATAAATGGGGAAAACGAAGTAAAAATAAATGAATAAGTATATATATATAAACTGGACTCACCTGTGCGATTAAAACGGAAGAAAAAATAAAGAAAAGTTAGGATTATATATTAGAGGTCTGCACGGGCCGGAATATTTAGGGCTGGCCCCGCCCGGCCCGTGAATTTATAATATCAGGCCCGACCCGAGTCCGAAATGTTTTAGCATTTAGGCCCGAGCCCGGTCCGAGTTTGTGTGATAATCAAATGAGCCCGAATTACAAAAACTAACGCAAAATTGTATTTTTATTTACAGCAATTAGAGGTTTAATTTTGTAGTTGTGATTTAAAAGTTTTTCAGAAAAAACTGTCCAATAAATATAGTTTTACATTATATTTATAAAGTCAGGCCCGAGAAGTATGGTTATATATTTAAAAATTTACGGCCTGAGTCCGACACGGGCCTGAAGTGATATATGCTTTGTAGGTCCGAGTCCGGTCTGCAGGCCGGGCCGCGCGAGCTCGTGCAGATCTATATATGCAATTTTACTCACTTGTTACTGAACAACCATTGTCTATTTTGTGCAAATTTGAGATTTTTCACTTGTGTCCTTCCTGAGATATTTGATGGTGAAAATGCACGATTTTCGAAAATTCGTAATGTTTAGAAATTTACAAAAAATCAAAGTATATGGTTCTCAGATCTGAAACTTGTTTCGGACGTTGTCTATAATGTAGTCTCTATGTAGACAAATATTTGAAGGCGAGTCTCATTTATTTCGTTTCAAAATGTATATTCCAAAATGGCCATTTCTAGGTTTGCAACCTCAGTGTTTAGAGCATTTTCTTTGAACGTTCTGAAGTACGTCCCAATGTGCACAGAACGCAGAATCTTGTCCATTCCATTATCTTTCATATGGTTTTGGTTTGAACCCATAATTTTTAAAACCTAAAACGTTACAGCGTTTAACGGAATTCTCTGACAAGTGCAAAATACGCTCAGGCGCCTATACAAAATGGCCGCTACAAACCTGCGCGGCTAATAATAATAATAATAATAATAATAATAATAATAATAATAATAATAATAATAATACCCGTTTTCAACTCCCTGAATGTGGTACAAACTTAGGTAATAATAATAATAATAATAATAATAATAATAATAATAATAATAATAATAATAATAATAATAATATTGTCAGCAACCATCATTGGTCAATTTCATTTGGATTGCCCCTGCTGCAAACACGGATGGCAGAAACTGTAGGCAAGAACACACATCCAAAATTGATGAAGTTATACATCGTGTATAAACGCTGTTAACTCCTACGTCGAGAAAACAGTGGCAACTATTGATATGCCACATTGACTTGATCTCTAGTCTTCCGTTGCAAGCGCTGCTATCGGCTGAAGGAAATCTACTCGCTTTCTCTCGCTTAGCAACAGCTGAACCCTTATTGGCTCAACGCGTGGGTGTGTGAGGGTGTGAGCGTTAGTTCGCATTTTTGCCACGGTTCAAGTCATTTTGGCAGCACAATAGCACGTATGGCAATCCTATGCCGAGTAACGTCCAGTGATGACACAACACTTATGACAGACAACTCGTGTCCTCCTTGTTCTTTGTACTGTACATAAACATGTGCATTTATAACAACGCAAATGAAATATTAACAACTATTCATAATATTAACAGTTGATTTGATGATCTACGGCAGTATCTTTTCCCTTTCTCTACTATTATGCTCCGCTAGTTCCTATTTTTGTCTTCCCCAGCAGCCATTGATTTTCTGTAGAAGTTACGTAAGTTTACAAAGTAGTGCACTCGAAATGCCGCGTTTGTAGTTTTTTTTTCTTTTTCTTCATTCCTTTGAAAAAGAGAAAAAGAAGATGCATATCAGCATGATGTGACTTTCACTATGCAAATTACTTAGCTTTTGTGCGCGCTAAGCATGCAACTTAAGTTTTTAAAATTGAGATTTTAAGTGGAAAATATCCGTATATTTCCATTGTTTCTTACATTGTTTTTGTATATCTTCACTGTTTGTTAGTGTATCAGCCGTAAAAGATCAACATGTCTTTTTTTTTTTAAATCAGATTTTCAAGGCTGTATGTCATGCGTATATATTAATTAGAAAATGGTTACTTTGTCAAGTTGCAGGTTGCAGTATAATGTTCCTTTCAGCGCCTAGGCAATGTGAAACGTGAGATCCGAACGACACAAATTCTTACCGGGAATCGAACTATAATCTCTCACGCAGAAGCCGTGATCCAGAATATTATCGCCACCAATATTAGTTTACCCTTTTCTTTGCGTGCCTCCACGTGTTTTTAATCTACACGGTAAAAAAAAAACAAACAAAAATGGCTCTATTGTCCCAGTTGTTAAATTTGGCACATAATCGGTGCTACTTCAACTCCATGGGATTTTTGAGTGTGATTAAAATTAGGGATAGCGAATACCGGAATCCGGAAAGTAAAATCGAAAAAAATCCGGAATTCAGAAAGTTCTGGATTTCGGATAAAATCTAGAATTCAGAAAATCGGATTTCGAAAAAATCCTGATTTCGGAAAAATCCAGAATCAAGAAAAATCCGGATTTCGGAGAAATTCCGAAATTAAGAAAAACCCGGATTTCTGATGTGGAGAATTTGGGCCATCCCTAGTTAAAATGGTAGTGGTTAAATAAACTACCTCACATTGGATTGAAATACTTTGGAAACAAATTCGTAACTGCCACTTACTTAGATTTTTATGATATACCCGTGCAAGACAATATGCTCGCTACAAGGGGCCGCGGTGACTCAGTGGTAGAGCGTTCACCTCTGGTGCTTGGGGTCCCGGGTTCGATCCCAGCCCCCGCCAAGTGAACTTTGTGGCGGACAAACACCGTGTGCATGGGTTTTCTCGGGGTTCTCCCGTTTCCTCCCACTTTATTCATTCTACCATTTCATTCATTACTCATCATCACCGTCTCCTTTGGCCTAACCGGCGTAACCGCGGGACGTAAAACTCAAATTTCATTTTATTTTTATGCTCGCTACAAATTAAAATATAACTGTATCTGATACACGGGGTTTTGATATGGCTGTGATATCTTGCTGAGTCGTTGTTGTTACCAAATAAAAGGTTTGGCTGATGAATAATCCCGTTATCAATATAAATACTTTAATGACTTGTGTTCATTATCCGAGGGGAACACAATCAATAACAGAGAATACATATTGAAAGAATATCGTACTACTGTTCCTATTTCGTCATTGTTACGTTCTTTAACGCTGCTGCGGTGTTATTTTCACATTGATTCTATCAGACCGGTAACATCAGGTCTGTGTTAACCGCAGCATTGACCTCTCAATATTAAAATAACATTCTAAAGTGTATTCATGGTGGGATCACTGGCCTGTGTTAGAATTGTATTGTATAATATCATAATTTTGTTCTCTGCATACTGAGTTTGTGGAAGTTAATTATTCCAACAAGAAGCTCTATATACTAAATTACATGATGTTCATATTTATTTTTTAAAGTTTTTTTTTTTTTACTTTTGGAACCTACAGCAGACTTCTTAACCACGTGAATCTAATGCTAAAACCGACAGTAACCGCAATACTACTTCTGCTTTCAATAGGGGGTTATGGGAGAGGAAAACATTCTTGGGACGTTGAATACGTTGCGGAGACCTGCTTTTTCTTGCTATTACCGTTTTATGCTCTATGAAGATCAATATTGAAACCGGAAGAAGTAGAAATTTGACATTTCCGGTTTCAATATTGATGAATATTAAACCCACTCTTTGATTGCCGATTCCATATCAAAAAGTATTTCTCGTTTTCTGTCACTGTTTCTGTTTTGATACCAATCAACATTCGGGCGACCAGATGGATAGAGTTGTTCTGCTGTATAGTATTTCTCATACTTGTGCATAGCATAGTTTAGACGTCAAAACAAAAATGTGACAAAAGAAAATTTGTACCCTTCGCTCCTTGGGAGTTGTATTTCAAAAGCCATATTTACTTTTTAATTTAGGAGTTTGGTTTACCAAAAGCTCTTTTATATATTCTGACTGTTCGTGTGTCTGCCCGGGAGACGTAAATCCTCAAGAACTACTAGATGGATCACCATTAATTTTGGCCAGGATGTACCGTAAATTCTCAAGAACTACTAGATGGATCACCATTAATTTTGGCCAGGATGTACCGTAAATTCTCAAGAACTACTAGATGGATCACCATTAATTTTGGCCAGGATGTACCGTAAATTCTCAAGAACTACTAGATGGATCACCATTAATTTTGGCCAGGATGTACCGTAAATTCTCAAGAACTACTAGATGGATCACCATTAATTTTGGCCAGGATGTACCGTAAATTCTCAAGAACTACTAGATGGATCACCATTAATTTTGGCCAGGATGTACCGTAAATTCTCAAGAACTACTAGATGGATCACCATTAATTTTGGCCAGGATGTACCGTAAATTCTCAAGAACTACTAGATGGATCACCATTAATTTTGGTCAGGATGTACCGTAAATTCTCAAGAACTACAGATGGATCACCATTAATTTTGGCCAGGATATACCGTAAATTCTCAAGAACTACTAGATGGATCACCATTAATTTTGGCCAGGATGTACCGTAAATTCTCAAGAACTACTAGATGGATCACCATTAATTTTGGCCAGGATGTACCGTAAATTCTCAAGAACTACTAGATGGATCACCATTAATTTGGCCAGGATGTACCGGTTCAAGGTCAAAGGTTAGAACCCGCTCGGGAGAGTAATACTCCCGGAAGTATGCTTTTTTTCGCGCGCTACTCTAGCCAGCTGTTTTACGCGCTATCCTAGTCAGTTGTTTTAAGTTGGTCACAATCTATATCATTTAGTAAAAGGGGAACAAAACGAGCCTTATATCATGGAGTACAAGGGCAACAAAACGAGCCCTGCGGGCTTCTAACCCGTTCCTACTACTACTACTACTACTTATCTGCACAAAAGTAAGTAAATCACATTTTTTAGTATTATTTTCGTATTATTTTAATTTAAAAAGTGTTATAAAAATGTAAAAGAAATGTAAAAAAAAAAAACTTTCCTCGGGCCGGGTTTGAACTCACGCCAAAAGAGATTTTCATGATTAGCATATAGCGCTAGCTCACTCGGCCACGAGGAAAACAACAATAATCGTCTGAATTCTGCTATTTGAATGCAACGTGGCAAGACATAGATAACGCCAACCAATCAGAACTGTGTTTTTCGTTCCTACTTCCGGGAGCATTACTCTCCTGAGCTAGTCCTCAAAAGTCCGGAACAGCGTTCGTTGATGGAAGTAAAGCATCCACCGGAAGTGATAGAAATCAACCATTTTCGGTGTTAAAGTTGAACATTATAGTGACACAAAACGATAATAGATACCGAAAAGCGGTTTCCTGAGATCGATGATACGTTCCAAGAATACGTTTAATATTTATACTTAACTCTGTACTAAAGCCAGAAGTGACAGAAATCCACTACAACCTTCGGTTTCAATGTTGATTTAAGTTGAACAAAAATTCGGGAAATTGCGAGAAGCTTTATATATACAGGGTGTCCATAAAGTCCGTTGCCACCCAGTGTATCGTTGAAACGACTGCGAATATGAGAGAACGCAAAAACACGGCCATTATTATTTTAAGCAGCTTGGATTTTGAGTTATAAAAGGTCCACCCCGAGATAGGGGTACGACGGTCATGTTTTTGCATTTTATCATATTCTCGGTTGTTTCGAAGATACACAGGGCGGCAACGAACTTTATGGACACGAAATGTGAACCCCCGCCATTTTGGATGGGATCAACATAGGGACTTGAAATTTTTGGCCAAATATTTCTCTTGTCGAGTTCTTTTCAACGATATATTACTCGACCCCATTTGCCATTTTAAAATTTTCAAGTTGACCCCACGTACCTCTATATGTGGGAGTCTGGGGTGGACCTTTTATAGCTCAAAATCCAAGCCCCTTAAAATAATGATAGACGTGTTTTTGCGTTTTCTCATATTCGCTGTCAATTCGAAGATACACGGGGTGCCAACGGACTTTATGGACACTCCGTATATATTCTCTTAACTATCCATTCAAAATCGGAACTGATAGAGTTTAACCACTTCCGGTTTTAACGTTGCTCACTATTAAGAACGGTACTAGATAGCGAGAAGAGGTTTTCTGGAACCAATTGAGCATCGCAAGACGACGTGTACACTGACAACCAAACTCCTTCACGTAGCATATACGAGTACACTATGATACTTCTAGTAAAGGAATGGTAGGTTACGTGTCGAATTTCGCGTCTCCAACTTCAGTGAATGTGTTTGAATACAGTTTGCTCGAAAAATCCCTAAATGCATAGCAGATGAAACTCAATCATTTGTCACAATAAGAACAAAATCATTCCTATCACCCTAGGAGCTATTTATATTTTTCGAAGATTCCAAGAGTAACAGAGCACAGTATTCTATGTTATCTGTATATATATATTGCATTGCAACCATAACGTTTGTACAATGTGTGTGTATGACCAGCTTTAGGGCAAAAGTGCTTTTAAGTATCACACTAACTAGAAGAAGAAAAAAGAAGAAAATAATTACTTTAAAAACGTAATATCCATTTGTTTGTTTGATTATTCCAAGTTTGTATGTTGACTTATGAATTTTAGGCCTACTTGTTGTTAAGACAACGAACGGTATCTAGGTACTTGTTTATTTATTATAGTAACAAGTATTTATAGTTTATTATGATTTTGAATGCCGAATCACAAGGACGTATATAAGTTTGCTGTGGTAATGCAAATATTAACAATATATTGGATATTTAAGTTACCCATCGAATGTGTAATTATTTGGGATTGAGTATAGCCCGCTCTCCCCAGTGATTTTAAACGAATCATAGTGATTCTGACGATTCATATTAGCTCATAATGAATCGGAATCGCTTGTTATAAAGATTTAGGATGTAAATCTTGTGGTAAGGAAGCTTTAGTATAAGTAGTAGTAGTAGTAGTAGAAGTGGTAGCGGTAGTAGTAGTAGTAGTTAGTAGCAATAGTCAGTGGTGCCCACCCCCCTTATGTCCATGACGCACCCCCCCCCAATTGTATACCCGTAGGTGTACTTTCATGAAAAGATCTTCTTTTCGATTAATTTTTACACTCCCTCAAACATATTTATACAGATTTTTTTACCCCCCCCCAATATTTCAATCACGCACTCTGCGTCATAGCCCCCCCCCTTGTGGGCACCCCTGCAATAGTAATATTAGTACTACTAGTAGGAACGGGTTAGAAGCCCCGCAGGAGTTGCTTGGGTTCTGTTCTCGATATAAGTAGTAGTAGTAGTAGTAGTAGCGACTTCCAATTCCGGTGACAAAGAACTGGAGGGACCGGGTTTTCCATAGCCATTATTTGTACTGAAAGTAACGTAGCTTAGTCGGAATATTAAGTATTCCAAGAAAGAAATAATCGAACTGTGGGCAATATAATAAGGTGGTTGTTATAGTCTAATATAGGAATCATCTCTCTAGCTTAAGTGTCAGCTATCATAGAGTGTGTTTATAAACTCTGGGTATTGATATACAGTAGTTAATTTAATTATTGTAATTGATATAATTAAATCAAAACAAGACTTTTTAACACAACTCTGACCAAGAACGACAGCAGGAAATTATTTCAAGCGGTTAAGTGGAATAATTAACCTACCAGCACATACACACACAAAAGAATAATATGGAAGAGTAGTAGAGATTACATTATAAACATTTTGTAGCCTGGTAGTAGCGGCAGATCGGAAGGCTCTTCGGTAAGCTCACCAGTGGTTCTCAACTAGCGTCGCGGCACACACTAATGTACCGCGCGACCTTATAATGTTAAAGGCAGTGCGATAATGAAGGGAAGGAATACATGAAGAGTAATATAAGTGAATATAAAATATGAAAAAAAAGGAACAACAAAACTATCCTAAAAGCCTAAAAATATTTATTTTTCAGAAATGTTCAAAAATAAACACTAGTTGTTAAGATTAATTTCCAGCAGTGTTGCCAACATATATGTCGCCGTATACTCGGGAAAGGAGACTGTGCCGTGAGAAAGTAAAAATGAAATGAAATCTTTGAGTTTTAAGTCCCGCGGTTATGCCGGTTAGGCTAAAGGAGACGGTGATGATGAATAATGAATGAAATGGTGGAATGAAGAAAGTGGGGGGAAACGGGAGAACCCCGAGGAAACCCACGCACACGGTGTTTGTCCACCACAAAGAAAGTAAAAATCAACAACTACTGACTTACACAATGATTAACGTGGAAAGTGTAACAACTGAACCACGTAATACTGTATCTACAAAGTGCTGTTAAATAAACTGTAAACTGTTTGTAACCTTCTCTTATAGAGCAGAAGACTAGATGTGCCATGTATTACTTCATTATTGTTCGGGACCTAAATCTACATACTATACGAAAGTCTAGAAGACGATCACAAGTAGCCTGTGTGCAAAAACTGTGTCCCATTAAGAAAAGACAAGCCAGCGGTTATTTACCAGTTAACAGTGAATTCGAAATATATATATATATATATATATATATATATATATATATATATATATATATATATATATATATATATATAAGAAAATTGAAGTTTTTATGTTTGTGACTTCATAACTTGAACCACTCGACCGATCTCAATCAAATTTTCAACATAGATGATGATCGCTCCTGGGGTGGTTTTTACCATATCACTTCGACGGTTCAACTTACGAATGGGAGAGGGAAGGATATATATAAATGATCGAAAATGACCGATATTAGCATCGAATCTATAGTTGTCGGGGTCACTGAGAAGAGCAGTGACACTTTCCATGTTAAATACAAATTCAGGCCCGCAACTTTAGGGAGGAGGGGAGATCATTAAAGAAATGATCGAAAATGACCAATTATTTATTAGTGTCGAATCCATAGTTTTCGGAGTCGCTGAGACGAACAGTAATGCTTCCGAAGCCGTTTAAATGCATGCCACTAAAAACAAAAATAGCATATTTTACGGGTACCAAACACGTGAGATTAAGGAGTTATGCATTAAAAATTTTATTTTAACCCAGCTAAGCGGGTAATCGATGCTAGTATGTGTATGTATGTAACTATTTCTTCTTCTACTACTACTACTACTACTACTAGTAGTAGTAGTAGTAGTAATGAACATCGTATATATATATATATATATATATATATATATATATATATATATATATATATATATATATATATATATATATATATATATATATATATATATATATATATATTTAGCACTACGAAAGTTCTTTCTTTCAGATTTTCTCAAAGTACCCACTAGAATTAACCACCCATATTATCTCCAATTTGATACGATCTATCAACTGATTTGTGTCTTATAATTGGGTAGTAATTTAGTTAAACAGAAATTTAAATTATAGCGTAAAATTTTATTTTACTCTATATCTCATTTAACCATACTATTATATATTATAGTCGCGTTGCTAGTGTCAAAATGAAGAGATATTTATAAGGTTGTTATATTTAAATATCAGTTTCACCTGAATAAGTGACATGGTTCTCGTATAGCATTGTATTTTAAACCGCTTTCTCTAAAACTACGAATGGGTTTTTATATTCACATACATCACTTTGTTCAGCACAGTAAGACCTATCGATTGATACAAGGTGTCCAAGGAAGAAGAGGACAATACTTTGGGAAATTGTAATATGGGTGAGTCTACGACCATGCGTCGTATTCTCAATGGTTTGAGAGCAACATGTTGTGAACCTTTTTTGACCTTACGTTGCGTACTGCTCACCCTGTAGTTATTATACAGAGGTGAGATATTACGAATTTAGATGGCAGCACGTAGCAATGTTGTTTTTGGAAGGGAAGTTATTGAAGGGAAATTTGAGAATCAGTGTTGCCATCCAATTCACTTAAATTAGCTTTTTTTTTCAAATTTCCCTCAAGAGCTTCCTTTTCAAAGCGACCATTGTCACATGCTGCACACCATTGGAAAGATTATTCCATCACCTTTCAAATGAGCTATGTATTGCTTCTGTAGAATAACTACAAGGTGAGAGAGAGAAAACAGTGTCTAACATAGTTTACGACGACTTGCAGCTCTCAAACCCTTGAGAATAGACACATATGAAAATAAAAATATATGAAAACTTTTGCTTGGAATCACCAATACTAAAACTTCCCAAAATATTGTAACTTCCTTCCGGGACACTCTGTATATGTCTCAAGTTTGTAATAGGAATTGGCAGATACTACGAGGGAGGATCAAAAGCTAAGGTTATAAGGCCGATATTTTTGGAGTTTCGTCTGTTCTAGAGGAATGAGGAGTTTAATACCTGGAGTTTGCAACTCTGCAGAGTTTCAGCCACCCGCCACCTACGGCACTAGTTCTAAGTAAGCATAAATGGTGATTCATTTGGAAAACTGGTCTCACGAAGAAGTCCGCTTAATTATTCGATTTCGAAACATGTAAGTGCTTCTGAAATTTACCTGCAGCTGGTAGAGGTTTAGGGAAAGACTGTAATATCTCGTTAGCATGTCGCAGAATGGTGTCGAAAGTTTACGGCTAGTAGAGAAAGCTCCCGCATACAGCCCCGAGGACCACCACACTGTTGAAGCAGTTTCGCTAGAACATAATCGACTATCTTCCCTATAGCCCGGACCTCGTTCCAAGCGACTTTCACCTGTTCCCGTACTTGAAGGAGCACCTCGGAGGCCTTCGCTTCACTTCAGATGAGAAAGTGAAATACTTCGTGACAATGTGACTAGGCACACAAAGACAAAATTTTTACTTGGAGAAAATCTTCAATCTCGCCGCATGATGCGATAAGAGCCTCAACAGATATGCAAACTATGTCGAAGTATCACCTAATGCAAGGGTGCAAATAACCACTCGCCCGGGGCGAGTGGTTTATCGATGTGGGCGAGTGTTTAATATCACTATTAAAATACCGAAAGTAAGTAAATGATTCCTTACGTGGGATGTGGGCTAGTAGTTTTATTCTTGGTCTAGTAAAATTTTGTTGCTTGTTTGCATTCCTGACCTAATGTATGTACTATCTGCTGGCTGTATTGATTGTATAACATAATATATCGTCGCTGCGCCTCGAAGAAACGCTATGTGACATTTTTGTCGAAAATTAGTTATGACGTGCAAATAAACCTGAAAGCTGTCAAGCAGCGTCCCTTATAATGTGATAAGTGAATATTCAATTGTTTCTCCACAACAATGAAAAAATAATAGATTGAAATTGAAGGCTTTAGGTTCTCATCACGTACGTATTGATTAATGTATACAAATCCTCAGTGTATTTTTAAAGGCGCAATAGACACAAAAATAGTAACATAATATTGTTGAAGCAAGCTACAACAATGTTCAGTGCATAATATACACAGAACCAATTTTATTGTATTTTTCAAGTGTTACCGTGTATCTGGCAAACTTTTAAGAGTTTGGAATGTTTTTTGCTTCTCCTGAAAAGTTGTGGTTTTAGCACATAGCGATTCTTCGAGGCGCAGCGACGATATACACGTTTCACTGCAAACTTTGAAACCTTACTTTCTGATCACTTCTCGTATCTGGCTCACTCTATTTTATATATATATGCATGCTCCGTTGTCTTTGTTAGCCACTTAAAAAAAAAAAGAAAGAAAAAGGATTGAGCTTAACAGAGAGTCTTAACAATGCAATATGAACCTTTTGAAAAAGGGTAAGACAATTTTATTTCATCCAGTATTTGAAATGTAAATAATTTCATGCAATATTTATAAACATGTTGGATAAACCTTAGTGTAAGGTTGCCATTGTCTAAATAAGACACGGACACAAATATGTGAAGAGTTTATTTTTACTTTCCATTGTTTAAATACGACACGGACACGAATATATGAAGAGTTTATTTTTACTTTCAAGTTACACTTCTTACATATTTTTATCTATTACATATATAAAAATGAAAGTGATCTTTATGATATGAATCATGGGGAAACTACTTAAGAGTTTGAAATTACTTGAGTTTGCTTTAAAATTATGATTAAAGGGCATATGCTAACGGTAGAGAGAGGGTTCAAAATGTATGTGAAAAATACAGTATCTCACGAGATCGTCAAGCTAGGAAAATGAAATATCGGTTAGAGGGAAGCAAGCTGACCCCATCTTTTTTCGCTTGATTCTTGTAGTATTTTACGAGACAAACACGATGGTACCAAAATTATCGAAATTGCACCGGGGAACATAGGTAATTTGGGTTCCCCTGTTGTAAATTCGATAATTTTTAGGGGGGGGCAGTTTGCTCCCTCCTCTTCATTTTACATATAAAACTACAAAATTACCCAAATTACCCATGTTCCCCTGATGCAATTTCGATAATTTTGATACCATCGTGTTTGTCTCGTCACATACTACAAGAATCAAGCGAAAAAAGGTTGGGGCCCAGTTTGCTCCCCTCTAACCCAGTTTTCAATTCCGTTATTTCTTGATTTTCCTTCTATATTTCTTTAAAAAAAATAAGAAAAAACTTGGTTCTACCTTCATTGATAAGGCATTTGATTATGACCAAGACAAGACTAGTTTTCATATCAAAACTTTGATAAATAACTAAATGCAGTAGGTGTTCACTGCTGTTCGAGACTTGAGTTCTTCTATTTGACAACAATCAAACAATTCATGCTGGAGGTAAGTTTGATCATTTGCTTTAGCACTGTCGATGTGACGTTAAACTAATGCGATCTAAACATGATATATGAATGTAGTATTCAAATAGAGGGTCAGCTTAGTAAATATAACTCCATTATCATGAAGTCAGTTTCCAACAAGAAATGTTTATTTTAACCCTAGAACGGTCGGGCCAGGTCTGTGAGACCCATCTACTCATATTTTAAATAAATTTTTCAACTTAAAGTTAGATGTTTGAGTTGTAACTTCTTATACCTTCCTGAAACGCCTGATAACAGACGTTAGTGTCACAAACCAGTTTGAATTATCGTTAGTTTGCTTTTGATAGAGCTCTGAACATCGCGTGGGCCCAGTGTTGCCACACTTGGTACAATTGTACCAAATTCAGCCCTTTTTGTCATTCATCGGCCCGTTGGTACCACGCTGACATTTTCAGCCCCTTTTGTGAAAAAGTTGGTACAGTTCTACGCAATTCAGCACCATTTAACAAATACTTGTCACTGTGCATTGGACTCTTAAAAAATGCTGTTGAACGTTCATTCTGTGACGTTGCACCGCATAACGCTATGAATTTTGCTGGAAAATTCGTAATTTGTAATATTTTATTATAACGCACTGATTATACACGAACTCGGAGATGGTTCATTTGTTCCTCGTTTCATATATGGCCATAATACCAAATGGTTTTGGTTTATTGGTCACTTTGAAATAGAGGCACGTTTGGTTTCCTTACAATACGTAAAGAAGATAGCTGTTTTTCCTTTTAATATGCAACCGTTATACTTCCTACGTGCGAGAAAAGTTTCATCCACTTCCATGGTTGTTCGGAGTCCTCTTGTTTAGATATTTTTAAAAAGAGCACTTTCTTGATTTGGACTCTTGGAAGAGGGGGGGGGGGAGCTGTTCTAGAACTTTATCTCTTTTAGTTTCGTATTTATAGATCCATGTATTACACTGGTAT
Source organism: Thermobia domestica (assembly GCF_964235325.1). NCBI lineage: Eukaryota > Metazoa > Arthropoda > Insecta > Zygentoma > Lepismatidae > Thermobia > Thermobia domestica. The sequence goes on from NC_137467.1 coordinate 128,526,247, forward strand.
AAAATAATGAATTCAGCCCTTTTTGTTTCAATTTGGTACTATTTTTCAGCCCACTCCAGAGCTAGGACTGTGGCAACACTGCGTGGGCCTGTCAGACCCAGCCCGACCGTTCACGTAACTTTTTTTTTTTTTTTTGTTAGTGTAAAGAATCTGGTAAGAAGTTTACTTTTTTTTTTATTGTGATTACCTATTCGACACATTTTTTTGAATGTGTATATACGAAAAACATTTCAGGTGGTATTTTGAGAAACTTTTAAACATAACGGAACCTGAAACAGTTTCTGTGAGTAAAATTCATAGAATTTTCTATGATGATGAAAGTGAACAGGATGATTCCGATGCAGGTCCTGATTTTGAATTATTTAGTGGCTATGATAGTAACAGTGAATGTGGTGAAGATGATAAGAGTAAAGAATTGTTATCTGCTGCAGCAGCTGAGAAAACTACACCCACTTTGCCATTAGATAACGATCTTGCCAACAATGAAAACTAAAAAACTTTACCCCCTGACAATCAATACCTTTCAACACAAGTAGTGCCGTAGGTTATGTTAAATAAATTTATAAGTGTACTTGACAATATTACTTATCTATAACAACATTAAAGCAAGTATTCTTTTAATATATATATTTTTTAAGAAAAGCTCATGTAATTTACTGACAAAAATAGACAATTACAAATATTTTTAAAAAATAAGCGAAAACGCCAGTTTTGAGCTGAAATGCTATTTTCTGTTTCAGAAATACTTCTAATTACATAAAAGTGTGTTTTTATTCAAAAAATATAATTCACAAATTAATTAGGCAGTTTTATTTTCTTGGGTCTCTCAGACCCAGTCCGACCGTTCATGAAACTTTTTTCCACTCGACCGTTGTAGGGTTAAATAATATAGTTATGACAGATTTTGCCGCCTCTCGAAACTTCCCATCTCGTGGAGCCGGCCCTGTTGCTACTAGTGATCTAGTGATAGTAGTAAACTTTTTCTTTAGTATCTTTCAATGTATGATGTTTTAAGATTATTTAATTTAAGGATCATGTTTTAAATTATTGAATAAGAAAGGAGACGAATCCAGCCTGCGTAGTCCTAATTTTTAAGTATGTTTAATAAGTGCTATTAAAGTGGATACCATCAAGCCTTGTTCTTTTTTTCTTTATTTCTTTCTTAAATCCAAGGTTTGTTTGTAAGTAATTATAATGTTTATATAATGTTTTCGCTTTCCAAAGCCGAAGTATTTTAACAGTTTTGTTTTCTTTTCAAATTCCCCAGCTATTTTTACACTTAATTATATATAGGCCTATATAAAAAAAATATTGCATTAATACAAACAATTTTTGTTGCTGGCTATCAGAAAGCATGAAACGAGGTCACTATTCGTTGCCTGAAGAGCACAAACCGCTAAGGGAAACTGACCTTACTTACGAAACAGGTTTGCTTACACACTGTGTCACATAAGATACGTTGGCGATTGTCAACCAAGCATTGGTATTTGAAAGAAAAACTTTTACCCTCATGACCTGAAGAATGTTGTTCAACAACATCAGATATAAATAATAATAATAGTAACGCAAAGTAAAATGTAGGCTGCCAGTAGTTGATTTGATAACTGCAGATAGATGTAAATTTACAAAAAGGTCGCACTGAAGTTCAGAATCATTCTTTTAACTGATTTCAAAATAACGAAGTACATAGAAAATCATTTTCAAACTGCGTGGCAGGCATGTCAAGTGTGTAGGATTTTAAAGTACAGATAATATGCCCAAATCTGAAAAAAAAAAAAAAAGAAAAGAAACACGCCGACATAGAACATTATAAAATAGGCAGCACTACATTGGAGCAAATTGCTCTTTGAGCGGTTCCAAATGCGATAAGCATTTCCTGCAAACTAAGTAATAGGATACCATTGGGCTGTTACGATTTTTTTAAAAAGAAAAACTCGTGAATCATAATGTTTTATCCTTTCTGTACCTTCAACCATGGACAGAAACTTAGGAAGATGCATTATTATTTCCTAGTATTGGAAATGTTAAACATTGAAATTTTGTTCCACATGCGTAAACACCACCCAGTATATTTAATGAATAAGTCACTCAAAATAATAACGATAATAATAATAGTTATAATAATAATAATAATAATAATAATATAGTTACATTCATGAATTTTATTTAATTTTCCTTCGACCTGCTCGCAAACGTCGACACAGTAAATTAAATAATGCTGGTGATCTTTAAACTTTTTGGACAATTTTACATTGTTCTTTTATATTAAAAATCTAAAAGTTTGTTCTCTTCAATGTAAATCCTGCGACGAAATTTGAATGATGTTGGGGTGGATAACATTTATTTAACTTATTGACAAATTATACTGCAAGTGATACTACTTGTCCCTTCTGACAGCTCGCTGCACGCACTGCCTGCTGATGCTGTGTTGTCAGCTTTTGCGTCGGGTATTGAAACACTAAATTATTCACTGCAAGTAAATCTCAGTTTTATAAAATTAAATGACACAAAAGAGGACTAAAAAGAATGCCCTCAATAACTAGCAAGTCCATTACTCAAGTTGACATTCGACTAAAACAATGTACATTTGTTTATTTCAAATTGGCAACGTGCGGAAAGGGTGGAATGTTATAGTGCGTCCAGTAAGAGAACGTCTCTGACAGCTCGCAGTGACATTGCCACTACTCGCGTGTCAAGGTTTTTTTCGGTGCAACTGTAGTGACAATTTAATTAATGGTATAAGACAGAGTGATCGTGGTTGGTAACACTGGTATCAAAGTAGGGACTGCAATGTTCCACCGCATGTGGTAAGAAACGTCAGAGACCATCTCTTGTTGGCCGTGCTATAAGTATTGCAGCGCGAGAGAAATGAGCCACTATAATTGGCTGAACGTGCAGTTGCCATAGAAACAGTTATTCTTGCCTGATTGGTATGACCACGTGGAAAAGTAAAAAAGAGATGAAAGCAACTGTCAGAATGGGCAAGTTGCATCAAACGGACTTTTGTATATACTTTTATAGCGCCATAAGAATGCATTTTTTTTGTTGATTTTTCTTTAAACTATGCATGAGGATTTAGCTCCCTCGTGACTAAGCGGTTCGAGTATGTGTATTTGGTGTGGGAGGCCTGGATTCGATTCCATTCTTGGCGGGAACTCACGTGGTTCGGATCCCACGTTAACCCGTTAGGTCCATGTCTCATATAGCCTCGCCGAAACTCAAATCAAACTCAAAAGTATATAATTTTGTTCAGCTGAATGGGCCTTATCGATTAATATGTCTCATTTTCGACTCCCCCCCCCCACGCTATAATATTGTAGAATTTTGAGAGCGCGGTGTATCAGCAGTAGTACTCTCACTTCTGGTGAAAAGGGTCCCTGGTTCGATCCCAGGCGTGTGTGTTTGTGGTGGACAACATCGTATACTCAAGGGTTTTCTCGAGGTTCTACCGTTTCCTCTTACATTATCATTCCACTACGTATTTCATAATAGTTCATTTTCATCAATCATCTATTAATCTACTTTCGCCTAAACAGCCTAATTGTGGAACGTAAATCTAAAATTTAATTTTATTTATTTTATTTCATTTCATTTTTTTTTGGGGGGGTAGAATTTTCTTGTCCTTCGATTATAATTTTTTAAAAGCTATTATTTACTGCAACCTCGTCTTGAATGTAGATGACCAAACCGTAGTGTTATTTTTGAAAATATTTTGATATACTTCATGTAATGTGTTTCCTTATAAATCAGCAATGTATTATGTATATTAAAATGCATGAAACAGCTGGTCTTTAATTACATAATTATCCAATGGAAATTTCTGTGCTAGTTGTAGTACGTAGGGAATGTTGAAGACATTGAATTTTGAATTTACTTCCGCGTTTGAGTTGTTGTAGCGTAAACACTCGCTTAAAGTACGATGCCAATAAAACCTTTTTTTAAAAAAAAGAAAAAGAAGAAGAAAAGGAAAGAAAGAAATACACAGACAATTCTTATTTTCAAAAAGGAACACTCTTTAAAAACAACTTTTATTTATAGTATTTCTGTTGGATGATGAATGTCATTTCATTATCTTGTCTGTAGGTCTACTAAAGATAGCTTTCTAGTAATTTCTTGCTTTAATAGATATTATTTTTTGTTGTTCTAGCATCTCTAAAATATCTTTTATTCTACGTTCTCACGCACGATAAATCAGTTTCACAAGTATAACTGATAGGCAGAAAGAGACAAGGATCAGAGGTGGCATCCGAGGCTTATTACCGCTGAGTTTGACTATATACACACATTTTTGTGAACGGGATGTACCAACGAGAAATGGGAAAAATCGACGAATATTGGGAGGCTTTCCCCGTTCCCCCGAAGAAAGATCTGAAATAACAATCGGCTACTTCACAGCAGTGATGCCAACCTGAAAAGTTATAAGATCCCATTTCCAATGGCAAAAAATCCTATTTTGTTCTTGTATTTCCCACGTTATACTAATTACACGATAATAATATAATATAATAATAATGATATAGGCATTCTACCGTTATTGGCAGTTCACTTGCTGCAACTGAGAAGCTTCCATGCTCCATGGTCTTTCGCTAACCTCTTCGTCTTCACGTAGGATTTTTCTGTTTTTGATATCATCCATTTTTGATATCATTTTGATTTGTAGCCTCCTTCGCCCCCCCCTACCTCTTCTGCGACCATACCCTCTAAAACGTCTCTCATGATACAGTTTCTTCTTAGCCAATGTCCCAACCAGTTTCTCTTCCCCTTCTTAATATTATCTAAAACTGTTCTTTTCTCTCCCACCATTTCTAACACTCTCTCATTCGTTTTTCCGTTCGACCCAGCTAATTTTCTTCATTCTTCTCCATACCCAGAGCTCCTTCGTGGCTTAGCAGTTAGCGTCCGCGCCTCTGACGTGGGAGACCCGGGTTAGATTCCCGGCGGGAGCTCATGCGGTTCGGATTATACGTTAATCAGTAGGTCCACGTCTCATAGCCTCGCTGCTGAACAGGACGTTAAACTCAAAATCAACTCAGCTCTTCTCCATACGCACATTTCGAAAGCTTCGTCATTTTTCATTTTGCCTAATGTCCATGTTTCTGACCCATACAGCATATAGGGGACAATATATAACCCCTAGAAGCAAAATTTGCTAATACACGCTATAGAACATATATTTCTAAGTTTTAAAAATACACGCTATGCGTCATATATTTCTAAGTTAAAGTACTAAGCTTGTATCGTCGCAAAAATATTTTTGAACATATTAAATTATCTCGGCTCACTCTGGGGTTTTTATTAGTAGCTCCTCTCCCTCTGCTACACTTATTGTTAATTATTAATCCACGTGGGGGACATCCTTGAAGCACCAAAATAGAAGAGGAATATAGAGGAAAATGCATAACGTTTAGTGTACTTCGTACGTATTTGCACATCTTCACTTTAGGGCTTCCATGCTTGAAAAAAAACTGAAGATGTGCTCACCTTCTACAAGCTATACTAAAATTTATTGCCTTTCCTTTTATATTCTTAAGTTTGATGCTTCAAAGATATCCCCCACATGGATTAATAACCAACAATAAGCTTAGCTAAGGAAGAGGAGTTAGTCATGAAAATCCCAGAGTGGGTTGAAATAATATAGCACAATATTTTTTCTAAGGGGCGGCACAAGGTTAGTGTTTCATTTTAATTGTTGTTAATTAGGGGATTGGCTATTCTTGTTTGTCTTTTTCGTTTCTTTTTTTTGTAACTGTAACACACCAGGCGCGCATGCAGACATTTTTCTTCGGGGGCGGTCCAATCTTTAGAGGGGGTCCAATACTACGTCAATGTTGTATTGAACGGGTATTATTCTGTACCCGAAAAGACGATAAGTAATTGTAAAATATCCTGTATCTTCAGAAAAATACGACAGAACTAGAATGTTTTATCCCTTTCGCGACGTACCCGCACGATTGTGCGGATACCACCTACAATCACTAATATTATATATTTTGTGTTGCATTTTATTTCTTCAGCCGGGAATGGCTCGCTACAATTTTGAGGGTTACATAATTCGTACAGATGCGTCAATCCCATACGAGAGTGAGTTTGCGGTTGAAGTTTGGTGGAGATGTATAAAGACATGGGCTTCTCTGGCGGGGGACGGGGAAGACGTGTCCCCCAAATATTTTGAAGTGACATAATTTAAAATTCCTCTGAGATACTAGCAGTTAGATCATTTCCTTTGATGTCCCCCCCCCCAAATTTTACATGCCAGAGACGCCAATGTATAAAGATGTTAAAAAGTTCCCGTATGGAAAGGGTTAAAAGAATACAGATGAAGCATAAGATCAAATTTTCATGCTACATCAATCCTTTTCCTGTTAAGTAAGTATAGTTTTATTGATAAACTTTAGAAAAGTATGTAGAGTTAGGAATTTTTTTTGGAGGGGGGATTCTTTACCCGGTGGACCCCCTCGTGGGTACGCCTCTGCACAGTTCTGTTACGCATATAGTACTCTACTTGTAATACTGACATTAAACATACCTTAAATATGACTTAAGAAAGAAGACGTAGGAAATTGTTACACAAACAAACAAACAAAAACACTTGTATGGTGGGAACACATGTCATAAGAATCCTACGTTAAACTGTAGGTACCCGTCCCACATAGCTTGTATACTTAAGAGCAGGAATATTAAATAAGTAATATTAAAAACTACCTTACCCAATGTTTATACTTTTGTAAGTTTGTAATTTATTTGAAACTTGTTAAGCAACATTAATTCTTCGTAGCTTGTTGAAAAATATGAACTTTTGATCCTCTTGACAAGTATGTGATATTTCGTAAACAATGGAAAGATAAATCAGTTAGCTGATTGTTTATAATTTTGTTTTGCGTGTACTGCATTGCCTGTCAGCTGTCGCAGATGATGTGTTGCGTAACTTTCTAATTATTATAAATATATAATCAGACGTTGAGGGATTCAAATGAGAAAAGGTACAGTCATGCTCTAAAGAAAATGTATTAACCCTTTGCGCTTAAGTGTCGACTGTGAGACGACACTGCAATTTGCCATTTTTTTGTACTCCCGATCAAGGGCGCCCATCAGGGGGGCAGGGTGGGGCGCTCGCTTCCCTAGAAGAAATTGTACTTCGGAATATCAAAAACCCAATAGAATTTTTAGAATAGTTACAGCAAAATTTGAAACTATATTTGAAATGTCGCTTTTTCTTGCCCCCCTTGGAAACCACAACATGGGCGCCCTTGCTCCTGATGTCTTGTCTTTGCAGATTTATTATACGCGGAAGGATCAGGAACTAAAAATACAAGGCCGATATTTCTGGAGTTTCGTCTCTTATAGAGGTATTTTTAATACATGGAGTTGGCTAGGGATGCGCACGAGACAAGATTTGTGGCTGTCTCGTCTCGAAAAAGTGCTGTAAAAGTGATGTCTCGACTCGAAAAATGTATATTTTTCTATTGCAAGAGCCGTGTCTCGACTCGAATTTTGTCAGGAAAATCCTGTCTAGACTCGTCTCGTGCTGCGCATGCCTAGAGTTGGCAGCTGTGCAGTTTCAGCAACCCACCACTTACAGTGCTAGCTGTATGTAAACAGAAATGGCTACTTGTTTAGAAAACGGGTCGCGCGAAGAAGTCTGCTCATTTATTCGATTTCTGTGAGCGAAACATGTAATCAGGGCTAAAATTCACCGGCAGCTGGTCGAAGTTAACGGAGAGACTGTAATGTCTCGTCAGCATGTCGCAGAATCGTGTCGAAAGTTTGCAGCTGGTACAGAAAACACCACCGACGAGTAGCACAGTGGCTGACCCAACACAGCATCAACAGATCTCGTGTGGAGGAACTGGTTCAAGACAACAGAGGATCACGTTATGGCAGCTGATGGCAGAAATGGGGATGTAGTTCGGAAGCGTTCGTCCCATTCGGAGGTGAAACCCTTCGTAACAACATGGCTGAACACGCAAAGACAGGATTTTTACCAGGAGGGAATCTTCAAACTCATCCCATGTTGCGACAAGTGCCTCAACTAATATGGAGGCTGTCGAAAAATAACCTAATGTATGTATATCTACTGGCTGTATGAAATAATATATACACGTTTCACTGCAGCCTTTGTAACCTTACTTTCTGATCACTCCTCATATTCTTGTAGTTTCTGTAACACCTGACAAAAGTGAATCTGCACCTGTTAGCACTAGGAATATTGTACAGTCGAAATTCCCAAATAAATAAATAAATAAATAATATAATAATAATAGTTGATCTGCTTCTACAGTTGATATAAAATGGATATCAATAAAATAATAGTTGATATAAAATGGAGTGTAAAGTGTTAAAACTCTTGAGACATACTTGTAGATAGGATTGTTTATGTTTATTGTGAAGTTTATGAACGAAATTATGCTACCAACGGATACGAATAGAGAACTTAGAAGACTTATTAAACATGACTAGATGCTTTAAAATTTCTCAGGGAAATTACCTCAGTTCATGCATCGAAATGGCTATAGAATGCTGAATAATTTGGTCCAAAACTCGAACGTAAAGCTGATTTTTTTTGTTCTACTTTTCCTTATTTCTTTTCTTTCTTTTTTGTTTTTTAAGCTTTATCACGACGTCTGTTTGTAAACAGTTTGTTTCATTTTGTTGTGCTGTATGGTTGCGAAATATGGTCGCTTACTCTGAGAGAAGAACGTAGACTGAAAGTATTTAAGAACAAGATCCTGAGATGAATATTTGGACCCAAGAGGAACGGGAATGGGGAATTTCGAAAATTTCATAACGAGGAATTACATAATTTATACGGTTTACCGAACATTTGTTAGAGTCAGCAAACCTAGGAGGCTCAGGTGGGCAGGTCATGTAGTAGCCAGAATGGAAAAAACTAGGAACGCTTTCAAAGTCTTAACTGGAAGATCAATCGGAAAATTACCATTAAGAAGACCAAGGCGCAGATGGGAGGACAATATTAAGATGAATCTCGTAGAAATAGTAAAACAAACTAGGAACTGGATTCAGTTGGCTAAGGATAGCAATCAGAGGAGAGTTTTTGTGAACGCGACACTGAACCTCCGGGTTTCATCGAGTGTTAGTTTTATTTCATTTTACAGGGTGGGCGATAAATTACTTGATAGGAAAACATTTGAAATAAATTAGCTATTAACTACGAAGCTATGAAATAACTGAAAGTTAAAACATTATGTCGCCTAAATCAAGGGTTCAAATTGTCCTTCAGCATTTTAAGTGCACAAATTACATTTTTAAGCACAGAAGAACTTTCGTATCATTATTATGTTCATTCATATAATCTTTATGTTCTTGGATGATAATTTATCAAATTCAAAACTAATACTCTCATTTAAATGCATTTAATTTTTATATATATATATATATATATATATATATATATATATATATATATATATATATATATATATATATATATATATATATATATATATATATATATATATATATATATATAGTAGTAGTGGTCCCCGTTCGCCCGAATGACTCATCCTCACTCTCTTTTATGACCGGGGTGAAAGGTCAATGATCTGGCCCGGGGTCAATGACCTAGGGGTACCTAGGACCACCCCCTCTAAATTTTGGCAGGGGTACCTTGGCCCACCCCCTAAATTTTGGCAGGGGTACATAGGACCACACCCCTTAAATTTTGGAAATTGCCAAATCTAAAAATTTGGTATGGTAGCCTAGGACCATAGTATGTACCTCTATTAGTATTGGGTGTCTATGTCGTTCCCTTTCATGGGTAAAAAATTGCCAAAAATTCAAATTTCGGGGGTTTTTGACCTAATTTATCCCCTTTGATGAGGTGTTATTACCCTATATAGTTATATGGGCGTATACAGGGGTCCATTACCTTTCATAAGACATGGGAATATTAATGCACCCCTTTAAAAATTTGGGAGGGGTACCTTGGCCCACCCCTTCATTTTTAGAAATTGCCCAATTTAAACATTTGGTATTATAGTATAGGACGCTAATATGGATCACTATAAATTTGGGTGGTCCACCTCGTTCCCTTTTAGGGGTACAAAATTGCCAAAATATAAACGTAAGCAATACGTTGTACCACGTGTTTGGTTTTCGACCTAATTTATCTCCTTGGATGAGGTCCTATTACCTTATATGATTATATGGTCATGTATAGGGGTCCATTCCTTTCATAAGACATAGGTACATTAATGCACCCCTTGAAAATTTTGGCAGGGGTACATAGGACCCCACCCCCCACCCCCTTAAATTTTGGAAATTGCCAAATCTAAAAATTTGGTATGGTAGCCTAGGACCTTAGTATGTACCTCTATCAGTATTGGGTGTCTATGTCGTTCCCTTTCATGGGTAAAAAATTGCCAAAAATTCAAATTTCGGGGGTTTTTGACCTAATTTATCCCCTTGGATGAGGTGTTATTACCCTATATAGTTATATGGGCGTATACAGGGGTCCATTACCTTTCATAAGATATGGGTATATTAATGCACCTCTTGAAAATTTTGGGAGGGGTACCTTGGCCCACCCCTTAAATTTTGGAAATTGACCAATTTAAACATTGGGTATTATAGCACAGGACCCTAATATGTATCGTGATAAATTTGGGCGGTCCACCTCATTCCCTTCTAGGGGTACAAAATTGCCAAAATATAAACGTAAGCAATACGTTATACCACGTGTTTGGTTTTTGGTCGATTTTATCCCCTTTGATGAGGTGTTATTATCCTATATAGTTATATGGTCATGTATAGGGGTCCATTACCTTTCATAAGATATGGGTATATTTGTGCACTCCTTTAAAAATTTGGGAGGGGTACTTTGGCCCACCCCTTAAATTTTGGAAATTGACCAATTTAAACATTGGGTATTATAGCACAGGACCCTAATATGTATCTTGATAAATTTGGGCGGTCCACCTCATTCCCTTCTAGGGGTACAAAATTGCCAAAATATAAACGTAAGCAATACGTTATACCACGTGTTTGGTTTTTGGTCGATTTTATTCCCTTTGATGATGTGTTATTATCCTATATAGTTATATGGTCATGTATAGGGGTCCATTACCTTTCATAAGACATAGGTACATTTGTGCACTCCTTTAAAAATTTGGGAGGGGTATTTTGGCCCACCCCTTAAATTTTAGAAATTGCTCATTTTATATATTTGGTATTATAGTACTGGACCCTAACATGTATTATGATAAATTTGGGTGGTCCACCTCGTTCCCTTTTAGGAGTACAAATTGCCAAAATATAAACGTAAGCAATACGTTGTACCACGTGTTTGGTTTTACCTAAGTTATCCCCTTGGATGAGGTTCTATTACCTTATATGGTTATATGGTTATGTATAGGGGTCTATTCCCTATCATAAGACATAGGTACATTTGTGCACCCGGGAGGGGTACTTTGGCCCACCCCTTTAATTTTGGAAATTGCCCCTTTTTACATGTTTGGTATTATAGTATAGAACCCTAATATATATTACTATAAATTTGGGTGGTTTACCACGTTTCCTTTGATGGGTACGAAATTGCCAAATTTTAGTACAACCACGTGTTTGGTTTTGGCTCAATTTATCCCCTTGGATGAGGTCCTATTACCTTATATGGTAATGTATAGGGGTCCATTCCATATCCCCTTAAATTTTGGAAATTTTCCAATTTAAGCATTCGGTATCATAGTACATGACCTCAACATGTATCATGATAAATTTGGGTGGTCCATCTTGTTCCCTTTCATGGGTAAAAATTACTAAAATATAAACATAAGCAATATGTTGTACCATGCGTTTGGTTTTTGGCCCAATTTCTTCCCTTTGATGGGGTTCTATTACCTTATATGGTTATATGGTCATGTATATGGGTTCATTTCCTATCATAAGACATGGGTACATTGACGCACCCCTTGAAAAATTTGGGAGGGATATCTTGGCTCATCCACTCGGTTTTAGAAATTGTTTTAATATAAGCATTTGGTATCATAGTACAGGACTTCAATATGTACCACTATAAATTTGGATGGTCCACATCGTTCCCTTTCATGGGTAAAGAACTACCAAAAATCGAATTTCGGAGGTTATTGACACCTATTTAGCACGTTATATGGTTTATTACCTTTATATGTTTATGTTCCCTTTTAAATTTGGGAATTATCAAATAACAAAATTCGGTAAACGTTTTCTAGGACCCATTGGTGTTCCTCTTATGGCCAAATATTCAAAATTTAAATGTTATTGACCGGCTTTATTATTGAATAAGTACAGGATTTATTACTTTTTCATAAGACACAGGTGTATTTGTGTACCAATCTTTAATTTTGGGAGGGGTACATTTCTTATTGTCATATCAATAATTGGTAATTGTTCTTTGGGTAAATCATTGTGATCACGTGATCAGTTATTGACCTATGATGGGATTAGGAGTCCAGGACATTGGTACATTGAAACTTTGTAGGATAATTTGAGAATGCGTCATTGGTATTGATTATTACAGCCAAATATAAACGTAAGCAATACGATGTACCACGTGATTGACCTTGATGAGGTAGTGTACAGGGATACATAGCTAACCTTATTGAATCTTATGACTCATAGTCTTAAGGGAATACATGCTACAACACTGGCAAAGTTATTGTTGATGCAATTTGATTGGTTGATCACTATCTTTCGTGCAATCTGATTGGCTGATCACTATCTTTCGTGCAATCTGATTGGTTGCTGATTTTCAAATCTTTGCTGCATTCAGTTTTTAAGTTTTGTTTAACATTTAAAAATCTTGGTTTCGTTCAACATTTTGGACTCACTGATAAATATAATCAAAACCGTTTATTTGTTAATCGAATAGTTAAAAACCGGATAAAGTTTGACGGTTAACCGTGAAACGTAAAATTTTTTTAGTTTGAAATTTTTTGTTTTAATTTTTTTGTTTCAGAATTTTGTTTGAAATTTGTTTCAAAATTTTTTGTTTGAAAATTTTGTTTGAAATTTTTTGTTGCAAAATTTTGTTTGAAATTTTTTTGTTTAAAATTTTTTGTTCGAAATTTTTGTTTTGAAATTTTTCGTTTCAGAATTTTGTTCGAAAATTTTTTTTGTAAATTTTTTGTTTAAAATTTTTTTGTTTGAAATTTTTTTCGTTTCAAATTTTTGTTTAAAATTTTTGTTTGAAATTTTTCGTTTCCAAATTTTGTTTGAAATTTTTTGTTTCAAAATTTTGTTTGAAATTTTTTTGTTTCAAAATTTTGTTTGAATTTCTTTTGTTTGAAAATTTTTTGTTTGAATGTTTTTCGTTTCAAAATTTTGTTTCAAAGATTTTTGTTTGAAATTTTTTGTTTCAAAGTTTGGTTTGACATTTTTAAAGTTTGTGCACTCATTAGTAAAGAACCGGAACTGTTTAGAACTAAAACCTCTGGCAACATTGTGGTGCAATAGTACACGTTAGAACATGATGCAATAGTACACGTCAGAATATGGGGTTGTACTTGAAATGAAAAAACACGATTCATTGAAATGAATCATTTTATTACACTCCACATACATCCATACCAGATAGTGGTTCTGGATATTGTCGATACAATGTATTTTGAACTTCTTGCACTAGTTTGTCTTTAGCGTATAATTTTAATTCCAATTGAAGTCTTTTAAGGTCTAATGCAATATCAATTGGTGGAAACTCAATGTTCATTTGATCACAAATAAACTGTTTATCAATACAGGTATGCACCCACGAACGATGTTGACAATATCTAGATACATGTTGTACAATATGCATAACACATTTTTCAAAATAGTACTTTTTCAGGAATATACTTGTTTTGTTGCACACTTCCACTGCATGTTTTACACACTGAAATACGCTGATGAATTTGTTCCATTCAGTTTGTGTTAGATACACCATGTTGCGAGGGACATGAAATGTACTCTTTTTACGTAACAGCACCATCTTCTCTTCGAGGACTGTACGCAGCACCACTTCATGATTTGAGCCTAATAATTTGACTATGGCCACATTTAGCTCATCATGAAAATAATCGTTCATTTGGTCGATTCGTGAACATTCTCAAAGGTCAGTTGTACACCAAATTGTTCTGCTTTGCCCAATCGAATCACTGGTTCAAATGTTCTAGCACTGATACCAATCATCACATGTTTTGTTTGAAATATATTTATTGGATAATAGCTTGCGAAGATGAATTCTTTATCGTTAGAAGTACACATCTTTCCTCCTGAAAAGCACTTGCTCAAATGATTTCACGGTATTGGTTGATTTAGAGAACTACGGCTGACGTCATGTGCTGACGTTTGAATTCATGGTTTCATCACAGTTGCTGACGTCATGCTGACCAACCACATTCATACAACTATGTCTGATGTGCTGACGTTTGAATTCATGATTTGCTGACGAATCTGGCTGTGTACTAAATTCAAACTGATGACTTCGACCCAAGAGTCTTTTATAACATAAAGATACAGATCCAGTATTTAAGAAACGCAGCAGTTCTTCTTGTTTTGATGCTTCCATGGGTAAATATCTTGCTGGTAAAATTATATTCTTATCATTTTCAAGCTTCACTACGATTCTTAATCCAAACTTTGTAGGGATCATTTGGCTAGCTAAGATTCTATAAGGTACATTCTGTTGTAAATCAGTAATCTTGGTAAATGATTTCATCACATCACGCGTGTTTAGAAACTGCAGACAAGTAGCCATGATGATGTTATCATGAATACTAACGCGAACGATACTTATATATGATGCAAAACTGATGGCGTTTCATTATCATGTTCTGACGTGTACTATTGCACCATGTTCTAACGTGTACTATTGCACCACAATGTTGCCAGAGGTTTTAGTTCTAAACAGTTCCGGTTCTTTACTAATGAGTGCACAAACTTTAAAAATGTCAAACCAAACTTTGAAACAAAAAATTTCAAACAAAAATCTTTGAAACAAAATTTTGAAACGAAAAACATTCAAACAAAAAAATTTCAAACAAAAGAAATTCAAACAAAATTTTGAAACAAAAAAAAATTTCAAACAAAATTTTGAAACAAAAAATTTCAAACAAAATTTGGAAACGAAAAATTTCAAACAAAAATTTTAAACAAAAATTTGAAACGAAAAAAATTTCAAACAAAAAAATTTTAAACAAAAAATTTACAAAAAAAATTTTCAAACAAAATTCTGAAACGAAAAATTTCAAAACAAAAATTTCGAACAAAAAATTTTAAACAAAAAAATTTCAAACAAAATTTTGCAACAAAAAATTTCAAACAAAATTTTCAAACAAAAAATTTTGAAACAAATTTCAAACAAAATTCTGAAACAAAAAAATTAAAACAAAAAATTTCAAACTAAAAAAATTTTACGTTTCACGGTTAACCGTCAAACTTTATCCGGTTTTTAACTATTCGATTAACAAATAAACGGTTTTGATTATATTTATCAGTGAGTCCAAAATGTTGAACGAAACCAAGATTTTTAAATGTTAAACAAAACTTAAAAACTGAATGCAGCAAAGATTTGAAAATCAGCAACCAATCAGATTGCACGAAAGATAGTGATCAGCCAATCAGATTGCACGAAAGATAGTGATCAACCAATCAAATTGCATCAACAATAACTTTGCCAGTGTTGTAGCATGTATTCCCTTAAGACTATGAGTCATAAGATTCAATAAGGTTAGCTATGTATCCCTGTACACTACCTCATCAAGGTCAATCACGTGGTACATCGTATTGCTTACGTTTATATTTGGCTGTAATAATCAATACCAATGACGCATTCTCAAATTATCCTACAAAGTTTCAATGTACCAATGTCCTGGACTCCTAATCCCATCATAGGTCAATAACTGATCACGTGATCACAATGATTTACCCAAAGAACAATTACCAATTATTGATATGACAATAAGAAATGTACCCCTCCCAAAATTAAAGATTGGTACACAAATACACCTGTGTCTTATGAAAAAGTAATAAATCCTGTACTTATTCAATAATAAAGCCGGTCAATAACATTTAAATTTTGAATATTTGGCCATAAGAGGAACACCAATGGGTCCTAGAAAACGTTTACCGAATTTTGTTATTTGATAATTCCCAAATTTAAAAGGGAACATAAACATATAAAGGTAATAAACCATATAACGTGCTAAATAGGTGTCAATAACCTCCGAAATTCGATTTTTGGTAGTTCTTTACCCATGAAAGGGAACGATGTGGACCATCCAAATTTATAGTGGTACATATTGAAGTCCTGTACTATGATACCAAATGCTTATATTAAAACAATTTCTAAAACCGAGTGGATGAGCCAAGATACCCCTCCCAAATTTTTCAAGGGGTGCGTCAATGTACCCATGTCTTATGATAGGAAATGAACCCATATACATGACCATATAACCATATAAGGTAATAGAACCCCATCAAAGGGAAGAAATTGGGCCAAAAACCAAACGCATGGTACAACATATTGCTTATGTTTATATTTTAGTAATTTTTACCCATGAAAGGGAACAAGATGGACCACCCAAATTTATCATGATACATGTTGAGGTCATGTACTATGATACCGAATGCTTAAATTGGAAAATTTCCAAAATTTAAGGGGATATGGAATGGACCCCTATACATTACCATATAAGGTAATAGGACCTCATCCAAGGGGATAAATTGAGCCAAAACCAAACACGTGGTTGTACTAAAATTTGGCAATTTCGTACCCATCAAAGGAAACGTGGTAAACCACCCAAATTTATAGTAATATATATTAGGGTTCTATACTATAATACCAAACATGTAAAAAGGGGCAATTTCCAAAATTAAAGGGGTGGGCCAAAGTACCCCTCCCGGGTGCACAAATGTACCTATGTCTTATGATAGGGAATAGACCCCTATACATAACCATATAACCATATAAGGTAATAGAACCTCATCCAAGGGGATAACTTAGGTAAAACCAAACACGTGGTACAACGTATTGCTTACGTTTATATTTTGGCAATTTGTACTCCTAAAAGGGAACGAGGTGGACCACCCAAATTTATCATAATACATGTTAGGGTCCAGTACTATAATACCAAATATATAAAATGAGCAATTTCTAAAATTTAAGGGGTGGGCCAAAATACCCCTCCCAAATTTTTAAAGGAGTGCACAAATGTACCTATGTCTTATGAAAGGTAATGGACCCCTATACATGACCATATAACTATATAGGATAATAACACATCATCAAAGGGAATAAAATCGACCAAAAACCAAACACGTGGTATAACGTATTGCTTACGTTTATATTTTGGCAATTTTGTACCCCTAGAAGGGAATGAGGTGGACCGCCCAAATTTATCACGATACATATTAGGGTCCTGTGCTATAATACCCAATGTTTAAATTGGTCAATTTCCAAAATTTAAGGGGTGGGCCAAAGTACCCCTCCCAAATTTTTAAAGGAGTGCACAAATATACCCATATCTTATGAAAGGTAATGGACCCCTATACATGACCATATAACTATATAGGATAATAACACCTCATCAAAGGGGATAAAATCGACCAAAAACCAAACACGTGGTATAACGTATTGCTTACGTTTATATTTTGGCAATTTTGTACCCCTAGAAGGGAATGAGGTGGACCGCCCAAATTTATCACGATACATATTAGGGTCCTGTGCTATAATACCCAATGTTTAAATTGGTCAATTTCCAAAATTTAAGGGGTGGGCCAAGGTACCCCTCCCAAAATTTTCAAGAGGTGCATTAATATACCCATATCTTATGAAAGGTAATGGACCCCTGTATACGCCCATATAACTATATAGGGTAATAACACCTCATCCAAGGGGATAAATTAGGTCAAAAACCCCCGAAATTTGAATTTTTGGCAATTTTTTACCCATGAAAGGGAACGACATAGACACCCAATACTGATAGAGGTACATACTAAGGTCCTAGGCTACCATACCAAATTTTTAGATTTGGCAATTTCCAAAATTTAAGGGGGTGGGGGGGTGGGGTCCTATGTACCCCTGCCAAAATTTTCAAGGGGTGCATTAATGTACCTATGTCTTATGAAAGGAATGGACCCCTATACATGACCATATAATCATATAAGGTAATAGGACCTCATCCAAGGAGATAAATTAGGTCGAAAACCAAACACGTGGTACAACGTATTGCTTACGTTTATATTTTGGCAATTTTGTACCCCTAAAAGGGAACGAGGTGGACCACCCAAATTTATAGTGATCCATATTAGCGTCCTATACTATAATACCAAATGTTTAAATTGGGCAATTTCTAAAAATGAAGGGGTGGGCCAAGGTACCCCTCCCAAATTTTTAAAGGGGTGCATTAATATTCCCATGTCTTATGAAAGGTAATGGACCCCTGTATACGCCCATATAACTATATAGGGTAATAACACCTCATCAAAGGGGATAAATTAGGTCAAAAAACCCCGAAATTTGAATTTTTGGCAATTTTTTACCCATGAAAGGGAACGACATAGACACCCAATACTAATAGAGGTACATACTATGGTCCTAGGCTACCATACCAAATTTTTAGATTTGGCAATTTCCAAAATTTAAGGGGTGTGGTCCTATGTACCCCTGCCAAAATTTAGAGGGGGTGGGCCAAGGTACCCCTGCCAAAATTTAGAGGGGGTGGTCCTAGGTACCCCTAGGTCATTGACCCCGGGCCAGATCATTGACCTTTCACCCCGGTCATAAAAGAGAGTGAGGATGAGTCATTCGGGCGAACGGGGACCACTACTACTTATATATATATACAGCACATAAATAAATCAATAATCCATTCTAGCACAAAAAATATCTCAACTACATCAAGCTAACAACAAACTACATAATTTTTAACGCCATGAAAATTTGTTTTTCTTGAATTTTTAAAAAGTACGCATAATAATTTACTCACCTTAACATCTTGTTAAGTTTAATAAAATTTATTGATTAAAACATGTCTCATCTTTGGATGGCTTGGTATTTTTAAACCCTAGTAATATCGTAGGTAGAATTTTTCTTACTATAGCACACGTATCAATGTAGTCGCACGTTGAGAGACAGGCCCGTATCCAGGGGGTCTAGGGGGGGGCTAAATTTTTGCTGGCTCCTTCTAAAATTTTCACAGTAGGCTTGCAAATGAACTATAATATGGTGATGAATGGTTGGATCGCACCCCTTCCTAACTTCAGCCGGGCTCCCCCTACATTTTTGGGCTGGCTACCGGCCTGTTGAGACAATCTCGCAATTTCGATCCTCAATTGTACTTCACGTGTGGATTAATAGGTAAAACCAGGGCCGGAATTAAGGGGGGGTGCAAAGGTGCGCGTGCAACCTCCCCCTCGTTGTAAATATACACTACGTAAAGTAAGAAGCTAGCAGTGAAAATAGCAATACTTTCCGAAAATTTCTGCCGTCAGGTTTCCGTTTGGGCTTTAAACAATGAGAGGTTTTGCAAAAGCGATAGTTTGTCAATTTTCTACAGAAGTTGAAAGAAAAGGATTCATTGAGAACAGACACTTAGCATTTCCAGGGTATTTCCTCATTCACACCACAGATGCCTAAAGGAGTTTTAAAAATTCCAATTCAATTCAAATGTATTAGTAGTTATTGGTGTACCCCCCTCAGTAAATCCTGGATCCGACCCTGGGTAAAATCTATACCTTTTTGATTTGTATTGTTATTTTATGCTGCTAATATCGTAATGCAGATTATAATCTAGTTAAATTAAGGTGTAGCGAAGTCAGTTTTTAGAACGTCAAAAATAATGGTATTGGGAGCTTAATGTAAAGTGCTAATCATGCGTCACCTAATAATTCCTAGTGGAACACTAGGACTCTGCGGTGTCTGGATTTGGATATCAAAACTTGATAAGTAGATCAGAATCACATTTACTTGCAATGTCAGTATTACAACATGTAAAATTTTACTGATCTTAATGAAAATTGGTAGCTATTAAATTATAATCATGCGTCTAAAAATAGGCTTTATCATTATTTTTACACATTTTTTTTTATGTAGATATGGCAAACAAATACTAACTGAACAATTAAACCATAATTTAAATCATAATTCCACGATTATCTTCCAGGGCTTAAAGAAACTGTGATTGTGGTAATGAACTAAAAGGTAGAATAAAAAGTGAAGAAACTGGTGAACACACAGAAATCCACGCATACTGTGTTTGTCCACCACAAAGTCCACTTTGGTGGCCCCGCGTAGTGTAGTCGCTCTCGCCTTTGGTACGAGTGGTCCCGCGTTCGGTTCCCGATGAAGACATTTGGTTGAAAATTGTAAGTTTTTTCTGGTCAGCCACCCTGAGTGAGGTTTTTCTGAGTTTGCCTCACTCACACCAGGCAAATGCTGGGATTGTAGCTACCATAATGGTTCCAGACCGCTTCCTTCTCCATTCCTTTCATCGCTCCAATCTCCCGGGTGTGTGATCGCCGAGGAACGTCATTCTTCATATTAGGGATGCGCACGAGTCGAGTCGAGACAGAATTTTCCTGAGAAAATTCGAGTCGAGACTCAGCTCTTCCAATAGAAAAAAAATATACGTTTTTCGAGTCGAGACATCACTTTTACAGCACATTTTCGAGACGAGACAGCCTCAAATCTTGTCTCGTGAGCATCCCTACTTCATATGTGACGGGCTGACATGGCCACAGGTGCCGAAAGCCCAGAAATCTAGTTCCTAATCCTAAAACTCATTTGGCGGGAGCTGAAACCGAACAAGTGAGTTCAGATACCAATGGGTCAGCGCTCTATCACATAACCACCGAAGCCGATTGAAAATATTGAAAGCCTCGAAGCATAAACTTGGGACGTTAAACTAAAAATATATTAGTCAGAATATCGAAAAATATTGAAGTATCAAAGTTTCGAAAAGTATCGAATATCAAAATGTCGAAAAGTATTGAATATCAAAATGTCGAAAAGTATTGAATTTCGAAATGCCGATACATGTTAACACGTTGGCTGCCATGAGACCAAAAAAGGGGCCTCAGTGAACGTCACGCGTGGAACCGTGATACCCACTTTTGGGTATCACCTCAGCTACTACTTCAGGCCGCGATACCCGCACGGAGGTTTCACTTACTATTTGTTTCTCGGATCAAAAATAATCTTTGGCCTCAGAATGTTACACTGTATTTGTGGCCCGGGGCCAGAGAGCACCACGTGCTGACAACAATGGTGTGAAATTGTCCCTAGCATTGTTGTAACAAAAGAATTGCTTTCTTATTGTTTATAGTGAGTTCATTTTGTTTAATTGCAAAACAACTATTTATGCATTTATATGGTGTTAGTTAGTTGATGTTGATTGAATTTTAAGTAAAAAAGAAGAAGAAGAAGAAAAAATAAGACATTATATTCTGTGTTTGAGACACCTTTTATGTACAGTAATGTACTGTGGCCCGTCGATGTGCTTCACACAATTTGACCTTGGCAGCCAACGTATATATTTTAAAAAATCAAATGTCAATATGTAAATATTTAATAATTGAAAATATCGATATATCAGCCAGTCTTACTTTTGGTACGAAATCTTGATATTTGAACATATCGAAATATGTCGCTGCCCTAACTGAAAACCAAAGCGGAGGGCAGTCGAAGAACACAAACTACTATTTGGGGTAAATTACTTTTCACTAAGGACACAATTGCGCATTATAGTTGATGGTGATGATTGATACATTTGTAATGTTTGATTATAACATGAAGCGTGTTATCTTGAAGAAGCAATTCTCTTACCGAAGGTCAAGCAACAGATAAATATTATATATTTACATCCAACATGAGTAATGTATCACGAATCTCGATAAAATATTTCTTCTATGCTTTGTTATAATACAGATTCACTTTCTGCAGCGCAATTATGACAGAGACAAGTTGCATAAGATTTCGTTTTCATTACCTATTCGTGCTTTGATTATCTAGAAATGTAGCTATCTTCTAAAAGCGAGTAACTTTTTTCTTTCATGTTGTAAACAAAGTAATGATACAGTCAATTCGCAAGAAATAGTGTTCATACAAATTTTTGTTAATTTACTATTCAGAAATAAGCTTATACGAAATCAAAACGAACTCCTCTATTCTTCTTTTCTTTACAATTGCAAAAAGAGAAGGCAAGTCGCTGATCTTGTGAGGGAGGGGAAACTCTTTTTTCGCCACACATAGTATCATGGTAACTGAAATCTAAGGGCCTTATACAGATTCGTTCTGACGCGTGATTAATGCCGTACTAAGGAGTTCGACTAATATGTCTCCTGCAGTAATCAGGCCTTTAGTATAACGCTAATCATAAGTCAAAAAGACTCTGCATAAGGCAGCAAATTTCCATCCCAATTCGCCCTCACTGTCGTTCAGAAAACATTGCTGTTACCTTCAGCCATTCTCAATCCCTGCTACCTATAAGAACTATTTTAATTTTCGTTTGTAAAAAGTGTATTTATTATCTGGATTAAAGATTTGTCATTCTTTTAATGAGTTGCTAGAAGTAAAGGGGGTACCGTTGGTCAGTGATGGCGTGCTTACCTCTGGTGTGTGGGGCCCCTGGCTCGATCCCCGGCCACATTAAGTTTGTGGTGAACGACATCGTGTCCGTGGGTTTTCTCGAGATACTCCCGTTTCCTCCCACATTCTAATTGCGCCGATTTTTCTATTATGATTCATTTGTCTTAATCATCCGTCTCCCTTAAAGATCATAATCGTGAGACGTTAAACTAAAATATTTGATTTTCACTAGAAATAAGAACTCATTCCTTACAAAGTTTACTTCAACAATTATTTCATTTAAGATTCGGCGGAGGTTATGAGGAGAACGAATCCTGTCAACTCAGGATTATCTTAGTTTCAAATTTCAAAGAAGGTTGTCTTCTACACGATTTGATAATCGAATCACTAATACGGACAGATTAATGTAATATCAATCGATCGACACCTGAGCACTTCCATTCACACACACTTTATCCAGTGTAAAGCAGGATTGGAGACCACTTTATCCAGTATATACCTGAGCGTCAAGAGGGGGGGGGGCTATAGCCCCTATAG
This sequence comes from Thermobia domestica, assembly GCF_964235325.1. Lineage (NCBI taxonomy): Eukaryota > Metazoa > Arthropoda > Insecta > Zygentoma > Lepismatidae > Thermobia > Thermobia domestica. Next base: position 128,549,339 of record NC_137467.1, read on the forward strand.
TTCCCCCTTAGATCCGCGCCGGTATATATATATATATATATATATATATATATATATATATATATAAGCATTTCAGAGTATTGAACTGAAAACCTATGGAAAGAAATTCTGTTCTACCTTCCTTACTAAGGCACTACAATTCCACTACGCGTCTTTGTATACATGCCTTAATATGGTAAATGTTACTTTTTTTAATATCTTGAAAAATGAGAAATTAACCCAGAAAACCCCCTTTGCGTACACCACTGCTTCCCTTCAAAGATTAGGAGACTTCAGTAATAACTAGAAATTCCTTACTAGAGAACTTTTTCATTTTAAAAATACGATGTCATAGGTGAAATGGAAGTAACTTTTAGAAATAACTTGTTTGCAAGCATAGGAAACAAAAAAACATATGTTCGTTGTGAAAGCTCTTAATACTTCCGTTTTCCTTTATATATATATATATAACAGGCTACCGAAAACATGAGGAGATGAACTTTAAAGGTCCATAGCTCCAAAACTATGGGACCTACCGTAGTCGGGTCGACTTCACTTAGGAACTAGTATGTGCCGTATCCAAATTTCAAAATCCTGCGGTACTTCCGCAACAATTTTTATAGAGGTAGTTGGTGAGTACTTGAAAGTATATGCCTGTAGCCAAACTTGCCTTATAATAATTGTTGCGTGGGTACTTTAGGATTCTCAAATATGTATTTTGTGGATAGGACACATACTAGTTTCTACGTGAAATCTTGACCCAACTATGGTAGGCCCCATAGTTTTGGAGCTATGGACATTTAAAGTTCATTTTGTGTGTGTGTGTGTGTGTGTGTGTTTTCGGCAGCCTATAACTCCGAAAGGAAGCATTTATGCACCCAGGATGGTCTGTACTTTGTCTTATTTTGGTATCAAGAATCACCTCCCAGACGTTGTCGGTGTTGTTTTGAAACACTAGGCCTATATAATTATGTTATCCCGATCCGGAGATAGAAAATATGCTGATTTTTATCTATATGATTGTACTAATATGTTCTAATTTTTACGTGGGAGATGTGGGTTCAGTCCTTGTCGGGAATGCACACGATTCTAATTTCACGTTAAGCTCTTGTATATGGGAGCTAAAAAAAGGAAGAAAAAACCAGGAAAATCCAAACAAACAAAATGAAAACAACTTTACTGATCCGATTTCCATTATACGTATTATTTAGCCACAAAATACGGTCTTTTGTTTCTCTTTCATAAGGTACTTAATTGATTTTAAGTTCTAAATGAAGGAGGCCATGTACCGTAGCTTTAATTATACGGTTCATCATTTCCATTGTTCTTTTCTGAGAAAATCTTTAGCAAAGATAGGCTATCTTGAGTGGATAATGAAGAACACTTAAGTTAATGTGTTACAACACTTCGCTACGAGCACTTTTCGTGTATTATATGGATTGTTCTCACAATTTCATTGCGTCATATAACTGTGATATTCTGTGCACTAAACTTTAACCACGTTATACTCATAACTTGTAATTGCTTTCATGGCACCCACGGAGGATTGTATTTAATGATAGTAGTAGGATATTTGACTTCAGTAATGCCAGTTTCACAGAACCGACTATGTACAGGGTCATCATTAAACATCTTTGGCGTCGTAATATTCGTATTTCTGCTGTTTTATTCAAGTTAAACATCGTTTTATGTTGTTCAATACTAACGTAAATTAGGAGAGTAACACATCGTTTGTTCCAGTGCTGTTAAAATTTTCAAATAATTTATTATTCGAATAAAATTCGTTGTACAAAAAAGTTATTCGAATAAGATTCATTGTTCGAAAAAGTTATTCGAATAAGATTCATTGATATCAAAAAAAATTATTCGAATAAGATTTATTGATCGAAAAAAATGTTCGAATAAGATTCATTGTTCGAAAAAATGTTCGAATAAGATTCATTGATCGAAAAAGTTATTCGAATAAGATTTATTGATCGAAAAAAATGTTCGAATAAGATTCATTGTTTGAAAAAGTTATTCGAATAAGATTCATTGTTCGAAAAAGTTATTGGAATCAAATTCGTTCGAATCAATTATTTAAACGTCAATAAATACTCTTCATTATGTTCGTACAATTACTTTATCGATTTTATACAATGAATCGTGTAACACTAAAACATCTTTTAAGATCTAAGAGTTGGATGAACTGTGTTGTTCACGAAACTCGAGAAATTTTCGACGAGAATTGACATGTTTGTCATCTGACTTCGAATTTTTTTTAAAAAAAAGTTACTTGTCATCTCGTGTGGGGAAACAGTACCGAGAACTCCTTCCGGATATACTATTTCATTTTGTCTTTGTATTGCATACGAGTTCTTATATGTTTAAAGTCGAGATGTTCAATTACATTATTTGTAATACAAACTACAACAGAAACGCTATTCATATTTTCTACGTTCAATATATGATTCCAAAAATATGATTAATTATTTATGTTGTTTCACTTTAAATTTTCAAGTAGTATGAGCGTCACTGTCAGAAGTACGAGGTGCGTTCGGAAAGTAACCTCCGATTGATCACTGTGCGTCAAGTAGTGGGGCAGCGCTACCATCTTTGCATAGACATTCGCGGTAGATCAGTCTGCATCCAGCCGTGGTAGAGTGAAGGTTGTCCGATCTCTAGTTCCATTTTCCTGGCGTTTCAAAATGTGTGCTGCAATAGAAAATTCGCTATGAGGTGCGAGCTGTTATACGTTTTCTTACTACAAAACAATATTCGGCAGCAGCTATTCATCGGGAACTTTGTGACGTGTATGGACCAAGTGTGATGAGTGAAGGAGTAGCCCGTGGATGGGCTCGTTTATTTAAAAGTGGACGGACAAATATTCATGACGAAGAGAGAAGTGGCAGGACATCAGTGGTCATTGATGAATTCGTTCAGAAAATTGACAAAAAAGTTCGTGAAAATCGACGTTTCACAATCTTCCATTAATTTCCACAAATTTCCACGACTGTTATATGAGTAGTGACACAAAGGTTAGGCTATAAGAAGTACTGCGGCTCAAGGCACATGCGGGAGATTTTTATGCTGATGGAATTTTTAAGCTAGTCCAGAGATTTGGTAAGTGCTTGAATGTTTACGAAAACTATGTTGAAACACAGAGCAAAGAAGTAGTTTTTAGATGTATATAATAATTTTTTCTTATTTACTTTGGCGTTATTTTTTTTAACCAATCGGAGGTTACTTTCCGAACGGCTCTCATATGTACACTACTGTTAGGTGTATGAACATCACTGTTAGGACTGTTGTGTCCTGTTGGGAGGAAACGCAGATACATTCTGCTACTCAACAGTGTATTTTGTTTATGTATTCTTTTCCAGCTAGTGAAAACTCAGTTCTTATTGGAAACGAACGACTTACTGTTTAGCGCCCTAAAAATCATATTTCTCGAAAACAGCGCATGAGATTTTTCCTTCAAGCATCTCATTTTGATTTATTAATTGATATCTCATCTCTGGATAATATTGTAATTTTGGACTGCATCTTATTAACTGTATAGGTATGCGCATGAGACGAGACGAGACAGAAGTTTTCCTGACAAAATTCGAGTCGAGACACAACTTTTCCAATAGAGAAATATATATTTTTCGAGTCGAGACATCACTTTGACACTACATTTTCGACACGAGACAGCCTCAAATCTTGTCTCGTGCCCATCCCTATAATTGTATACTTTCATTTGGCTAATATCATAATGACAAGTTTAACGAGGATATATTTTAGTATGTTTCATTTTCATAAATAATGTATCAAAAAGTAACAATTTTTAGCTTTACAGCAAAATTATTTTTCTCGAAAACTACGCATTGAAGATATACACTTCCCATGTCATTTTGTTTTTAACTTTACAAGATGTATTGATTGGTATGTGTTTCATGTTTGGACAGTTTTTTTTTTTTTTTTTAATTAAATGCTAATAATATAGGAACTTGGTTGACATGTTAATAGCAGCGTCCTAAAGTGGCGCCGAACCCTAGACCGCACGTTGCTCGAGCACGTGAGGGCACTGCAGCATTAAAAACAACAATCACGGTAGAAAGAACGAACTTTCTATGTTTTCTTATTTGTCAAACAGCTAATTACAGATTTAATCTTCTTTTAGAAGTAGTCCTTATAATTAAAACCTTGAGTTAGGTAATTTATTTATCAAATGCCCTACCGTTTATTGAAATAAATCGCATGTTTCGTAAACGCAAAAATCTTAGAAACTTCATGGTCGCTGACGTAAACAATTTTTTTTTCTTTCTTGTATAAGTTCTGTTTTGAAGCATTAGCTACACCAAAAGTATCGATGTACTGTGCGATTCTCGTAACACCAGTTCACTTCACGTTTTTGCAAATCAAGATGAGATACAGTTATATAAACTAATGTCACAAAACTGGTATGGTGCGCTCCTTCCCGTGCAAAATACATAGTTTTGTTGCCTTGTTGTGTGTTAACTACGTTTAAAAAAGAAGCGAAATGCTACTATTTCTCGGGTTAGGTGACAAGCGCATTTTCCTGAAAAATATAAATGATTTCTCTATTTCAGTAATATTAGTTTAACACACAACACACAAAAAAGTCCAAAAATGAGACATACTAATCGCTAGATATCATTGAGCTCAACAAAATGATTCGAAATCGTTTTTTTTTTTAGTTTTACGTCCCACGGTTATGCCGGTTAGGCTAAAGGAGGCGGTAATTATGAGAAATGAATGAAAATGGTGGAATGAAGAAAGTGGGAGGAAACGGGAGAATCCCGAGAAAACCACGAGCACGATGTTTGTCCACCAGAAAGTCCAACGGCGCGAGCTGGGATCGAACCAGGGACCCCAAGCACCGGAGGTGAACGCTCTACCACTGAGCCACCGCGCCCCCAAAAATGATTCGAGTGAGTGTACATTCTTGTGTGCGGTTTTCGAGAAAATCTATTTTTTTGTAAACCTAAAATGAATCTGTACAATAACCACACGACCTACTAAGGTGAAACTGAAACAGAAGTATAACCTTATCAAAATTACGATTAATTACGTGCAAAGTAATAAAAAAGTAGTGGCACCACTGTTGTCACGTCAGAGGCATGTCTCAGCACTGACGAGACTTCCGAAGCAGACAAGGGAATGTGAGACATCGAAGTGTGGCTAGTACTAACGACTGTAGTATGTTATTCAGAAACACCATGACCTAGTGGTTTGAGCGTTGGACTAATGTCTGCGGGGTCCCTGGTCCCGTTTGTGGCCGGTGCTGCTTTACAATTTTCGGCATCCACCCAGTAGCATGAGGCAAACTGGGGAGTTACGTAAATAAAAGAAGTGACTGTCTATAGAACTCCTGATACATCTGTTAGAGCGCACTGAGCATGTGTTCGTCGCTAGACTGCACGTAGTTCAGCCAATTGGTAACAGATGGCGTTGGAGCGGCTCACGTCCACAAAAGGGTTGTTATGCCAAGTGGTTTGGTTTAGTATGTTACTCAGTCAAAAGCAGCCATGCCTAAAATAGATGTGGAAAGTGGAAGCGTCGTAATGTTTTAGAAGGACTGACGTGCATAGATCAAGATTGAAGTGGCACACAAGCGCAGTGCACAACAATGTTTTTACTCACTTCGTGATGACCTTTTTGGCAAAAGGAAGGAATTATTTCACGAGAAGCTATCACAACACAAGAGAAGCTATCACCGTGTAGCGGTCTCTGCGGTACATAGTGGCGACGATACTGGCTTCGCCCCCCACCCCCCTTCCCCGCAAAAACTGAACAAAAGGCCATGTGTTATTCGAACTTCATTTACAATTTCTATATGCGTAGTATTGCACCATTTTACATTGTTAACAGTATTACCACTATGATTACAACTACTACGAATAATATAATAATAATAATAATAATAATAATAATAATAATAATAATAATACAGTATAACCAAAGTTAACCGAACTAAAGTAGGGGGATTATTTCGGATATATTTATTTGTTTGTTTGTTAAGTCACGGACAGCTATTACCGGGCCTGTACTACAGTATTTTTTACTTATCTGAAATGTTTTGAAGATCAAATAACTTGAAAGCTCTCTTTGTAGGCTACACTTTCGTTGTTTATTAAATTTAAGGAGCTCCATAATCTAGTGGTTAGGGCGTTGAATTCATATCCACCTAATCCCGGGTTCAATCCTCCACTGGAGTACTCCAAAGTTTTGGCATCTGTCCAGTGTCGTGAGGAAAACTGGGGAGTGATATGCATGTTGGGAGAGGGTGACGCAATGGGCTGACCAACTTTTCGTCACTCAGGTGCTCGTAGGTCCATCAGTCGTTAATATATGGCGTTGACGCCGGCTCAGGACTTAAGGTCTGTTACGCCAGTGGTTTAAGTTTTAGTTTTTGTAAGTTAAACGAACATTTTTAGGACTACAGTACATCTATATGTAGTTAGTACTGTAATAGTTTATATTTATAGCATATGGATTAGGCATAGCCTAGCGCGCCCCCGTCCTCTAGATTATTCCCGTGCAGTACAGTACATTTATTATTATTATTATTATTATTATTTTTAACTTACGATTTTGGATGATTCGGGTTTCGGTTGTCAGGGATTATATTGGAACCACATTACACACAGAGGAAAAATTAATGTAGAATATTTTTGTGTACTAGCGGAAAATATAGTACTTTCATTGCCTAGAATAAAACGGAATGGAAACTCTTCTTATATCGTCATACCGGAAAACGCAACACAAAAGCACACACAATAAAACTAAGGAGAGGTATTGTAAGCATCATTTTCACTATATTTCACTTGGAATGGAAAAGAACACTAAATTTTTTAGAACTGTTTACACGATAACCTTCGTTTCTTCAGGAGCATTAATTTGTCTATAATTTTATCCGTTTTTATTATTATTATTATTATTATTATTATTATTATTATTATTATTATTATTATTATTATTATTATTATTTTCATGTTCGATGCTCAAAATGGCAAGCGCACGCAATCTACCTTCTGTTACGGTGCTCCGTAAATAATTCTTGATAATTTTTAATTTTGAAAAACTTCTGTCTGCTGCAGCAGTTGTGACAGGAAGTGTGAGGTACAGCTATGTCAGTAGTCAAGTCCGGCGAACTACTCAAGAAGCAACTGTCTTTTTCAATTAACAAGTTGCAATGTCTCGAATTGTTTTCTTGGTAGATATTTCCAGCGGACACAATAATTTATTGAAATACGCGATAATTTATTGTAATACACGGTAATTGTAGTCTAAGATATACGGTAACGAAAATATGGCATAATAGACTAATATAAATAATATTGTAAGGATTCCCACATTATAACAAAAGCACATGTATAACGACATGTGCCATTATTTACAAAAGCAGAGGATACACTAAAGAGAAAGACACGAAGGAAACCGAAAGGAGACGGACCACACGAAAGGATCCGAAGGAGGACAAACCACTCGAAGAGGACAAATAAAAGAGGGACCATGGAAGAACCAGCCATCAGTTTGACCACTGACCGACTAACCATTGCCTGCTCCGAGGTCGCACTGGACTAGGGATCCTAACTACAACTAAAAACCTCACGAAGCTGCCATGAGCTGAGGGGGTTTCCCATAAATCTCACCTATAATCTAGCAAGTGTTCTGAACGCTGCCATGAGCTGAAGGGGCACCCGCAAAACACCAATCTCCTTCGTCTGGTCAATTAGGAGAAAATACACTATTAATTACTCTTTGAAAATTAGAGATATTATCCTTAGAAATTTTATAATAAAATTGGTGAAAGAGAAAAGACACGTCCGGACCGCTATTTGTCTCTACCTACAAAACATTTCAATATACAAATGTTACACTGGAAAATAAAATATTTGGAAAATCGCACAGATCAACCTGACATTCTGTTCACACTCATACCTTATTATTTAACTTTGAATACTTCATTCTTTAATTTAGTGAAACTGTTAGAATTGGTTATAGGCTGTGGAGAGACTTTCAAAATTGCATTAGAATTATAGGCTAAATGACGTGTAAAAGGTTCCTTGGTGCGCGTACTTTGTAGGAGCCCCCTCAGGTCTGGGGACCTCCTGTGCCGCGGAGTCTGCGGGGCCCTTATCGCTGCCGCTGGCGGTACATCAATAAAGATTGGCGCACTGATTTTGTACGACGCCTTCCACACATGTAGCAGGTGGTGGTATAGATGGGAGACTATTACATTGAAGGAATGTAACAACTGTTTTTTTTTTTTGTGTGTGTGTGTGTGTGTTTTTTTATTTTTCATAAAGCCAGAGAGGAATTATAACAAGGTTGCCATTACTTTTTATCAAACCTTTATATAATATTGTCTACTACTATAACTAGCAGATTGCATCTGTTATTAAATACTGCTAACGGTGAAACTTCTTTAATGTTACAACCAGTATGCATGTCTTAAGAGTATAACTTATTTACTCTGCAATACTTGAAAATCGACAAAACCTTTGTGTAAGTAGCCAGAAGGCGTTACATGAACTTTCTTTGTATAGGAATATTTCATTTTTTTTACAGACTGATGCCATGTATATGAGAACAAAGAACTATTATAAAAAAAAGAACGTACATTGACTGATTTCTTTTGCAATTGCACCCACGCCGTAGTAAATCTTCAGACAGATTAATAGAAGTTCACAAAAGAAATACCAAACATATCTGGTGATTGGCATTGAATGCAATTATAAAATAGTCTTGCTACATCCTATCTCTTCGGTCCTTCCACAACTTTTGACCTCTATTGTGCATTGTAGTTGTCTGGAGGCGTTAAACGAATTCAAGGTCTAGTTCATTACTAAATAACCTTCTTCAACCGTAAATGATGTGTGGTTTATGAAATACGCATTTTACTGTCGATAAAAATTAACCTAGAGCCTGTCTATTTCAGCTGTGCCCTCGGAAAATATGTGAAACATATTGCTGCCCCATCCTCGCCGCCCTTTGACTTACGAAATGCTCCCTTTGCTTAGCAAAAAAGAAGTGAATGACATCAGCTTTGCTGCAAATTTGTCAATCAATCGTTTGGTCTTGACGAGTGAACATCGTAGGCTATTCGTCTAACAAGACAGTGGCTAACAAGACAAAGCACAGCGAAGTCCATGAAATAATTCATTGTCGCAAGCTTCCGCATCCAACAATTAGAGGAGAGGCGGCCGAGATCTTCCCTCTCTCTCCTCTTTCGAGGGAGGTATGGGAAGTCAGCAGCGCCAGAAGCGGTACAGTTGAAATAGAAAAACTTTAATCTTGTGGGTGATCAAATGACGAGAAAAGACTATTTCGTTTAAAGTGCATTTTGGAGTATTGTTATCAACAACCTCGAACTGGGTTTTTATCATATCAATTTGTTTAAAATGTATATCCCAAGGGAAATGAGATTTTTCAGTTTAACGTCCCACGATTATGTCTATTAGGCTAAGGGAGACGGATGATTAAAGCAAGTGAATGATTACGGAAGAATAGGTGGAATGAGAAGGTGGGAGGAAACGGGAGTACCCTGAGAAACCCCACGGACACAATGTCCATCACAAACTTACTTTGCCGGGGATTGAACCAGGGACCTCATGCACCAAAGGTAAGCGCTTTACCACTTAGCCACAGTGTCCCCTTTATCCATATCCTAAGGGAAGAGTGGAGGGCATAATTTATACGAAAGATTGAATATCTTATCAGCCCGTCAAGTTAGAAAAACAAAACTCGGTACATAAAGGCGTCATTAGAAGTAAACAGACACGTATTCCAGCATTTTTGAACTTTCTGTTTAAGATTGGGAAGGGGGACACATTTTCTATTTTTCGCCATAATTAAATCGACGTTATATGTTTGTGATCGCATCACAGGAAAGCAGCTGACCTGTTTGAAATAAATGTTGCAGCATACTTAGTGCCTACCGTAAGCTGGATTTTTTATCGTGACACTTTGTTTAACGGATATATACTAAATGGGTAGGAGGTTCAACATTTTATGCCAAAAAAGTTTATCTTACGGGTTTTATCATTCCAGTTTCGTAGAAGTGCGTATCCTAAGGGAAGGGAGAGGTTCAGTATCTTCCATAAACCTATTCTTCCCGTGCGAAGGACGGGCACTTCAACTAGTTTATAATAAGTATTACCGATTTGATAGCGTGCTATTATTTTCTTTGATGGAACATCTAACAAATTTTATGGTGTAATTGAGAAGTGCACATTCGCCTGTCTTCCCAATACAGTGGTGGAAGCGCTTTTAAGAATATTCAGTAGGAAGTGACGTATCTGGCTCTAAGTTGGTTCACAAGAAGGAAGAATGGATGTTATACACTACTCATCTGAAGAGCATGCGTAATCACACCGGCCTGCCACACTAGCAGCTGTTCGAATAAGCCGCCTCCAACAATTGATTGTTTAGTGTTCATGCCCACATATGGGATGTGGAGGCCACGATAGATCTGATGGCACGTGGGGTCATCTTTCTGTCAATTTGGGTGCCCAGAATGATCCGTTGCCCAAGGTCCCTGGTGTATCGTGGGAGAGACTTATGCTGTGGAAACTCTGTCCATCTCGACTGGTCCCAGCAATGGACTGTTGACGTGTTATGACTCACACAAATGGCAATTTAGTGCAATGACCACTCGACTTCTCGCAGCTTTGATCGCTCAACAAGCGTTGGCTGGCCTCATCCTGGCACTACAGACACACGCTGTGGTCCACGTATAAGGAGTTTGCTTACTACACACCTCAGAGGCGGCCTTTGGGGGTGGCGACTGGGGCACCCGCCCCAGGCCCCGCGATAGAATATTCTCTTGTCACAGTCAGCTCAAATATGCGGGGCCTCTGCAACATTCTAATGTACCGTAGCTTAGAGTTAAAGTGAATACTTTGGCTAATAATACGGTGTGGTGGATTTCTTCGGAAACCAGTTTTCATAAACCAGAACTTCTTACTCAATATTTTACTTTTAGAAGCCTTAAATTCCCGAAATCTATACCATTTCTATGAAAGCGTTTAGCATGAAATTTTTAGTTTTAAAGTACCGTAATTATTACGCCCTTGAGTTTCGGATTAACAATGGGTCAGCAAACAAGGCGACGCTAATACCATGCACGTGGCTCTAAATGGCATTATCTCAACTTTTCTTTGTTGTCGAAATAGAGTGAGAAGTCATGTAGTTTGTTGCTTTTGGGTCAGAAGAGTGGTCCTGTTGCTACGGACACCTCTGAGTCATCGCTTCCAAGAAATAGCTCCTATTGCACGCCTTGTGTAGCACCTCAAATTGGCTTCGGAATTCGGACCGCGCAGTCGTAGTGAGATGTGGATACGTAATATTATGATTAGTGCGTGAGTGTCTTCCGATTATTCGTTTATTGGGCAAAGAATAAGTGACCATCATGAGTGGTAGAGACAGAGACAAATTCCGTAATTACGAAAGTGGGTCTGCGAAAGCCAAGAAACGGAAATATAAAGAAGATTTCATTCAGAAGCAAAAGGGATCTTTGGACAAGTTTGTTGTAGCGGTAAAATCAGCGGATCAATACCAAAAACTTGAGAACACGGATGATGATTTGTCTGTGACTGTGAGCGACCGGTGTGATGCGACAGACCAGGTTGTGATGCCAAGTTTTGCGTCCGACGAAGAAAACAAACTAGCCGGCAACAAAACTGTTTCTACGCCCTGTTGTCCCACAAGCAACAATGAAAACCTGGTGCAATTCTCTGGGGACAACGTTGTTGCAACAGACCCAGAAAGTGACCTCTCCTGTGAAAGTGCGACCATTCCTCTGCATACTTCTGACACTCTTCAAACGACGAGCACACTGTTTGAGGACATATACGATCCAGGTAATTGGAAACATATTAACAGTGAAGTGCGTGACATGTTAGTGGAGAAGGGTCCAATCAGGCTAAGTTACTGTGAATACCCAAAGGACGAAGGTAACATACATTTTTGGAACAATTTCTTTACACGGAGGATGCCGAACGGAGAAACAGTGGATAGGCGATGGCTAAGTTATTCGAAGATCAGAGACAGAGTATTTTGCTTTCCTTGTAAGTTGTTTGGCACGACAGCTACTAGAGGCCAGTTAGCAAACGAAGGCTGCTGCGACTGGAAGCATCTTGGCGATAAACTTCAGCACCACGAAGTTTCTGTAAATCACGTTAAGTGCATGACAGCGTGGTTGGAATTAGCTCGTAGAATGTCCAATGGTAGCGCAATAGATAACATGATGCTAGAACGAATTAGAAAAGAAAAGAATTGGCGCGCAGTGTTAACAAGAATTCTAGCGATTGTACAGTACCTTGCCGAAAACAACAGCGCATTTCGTGGGAGAACGGAGAAACTTTATGCGCCGATCAATGGTCAGTTTTTAGGCTTAGGTGAGATGCTGGCCAAATTCGATCCAACCATGCAAGAACATCTCCGCCGAATTAAGAACGACGAGGCTCACGACCATTACCTCAGGCATAGGATCCAAAACGAGCTTATCGATCTGATGGCGTCAGAAGTAAAGGGGAAAATTATTGATAAAGTGAAACTTGCTAAATATTTTGCCGTCATCCTTGACTGCACGCCTGATGTTGGCCACAAAGAGCAGATGTCCATAATATTGCGTTTTGTGGACGTATCAGATCCAGAAGTGAAGGTGGTGGAGCACTTCATCGAATTTCTGGATGTGGACAACGCAACAGGAAAGGGGTTGTCTGAAGCTCTTGCCGCACTGCCGAACCTCGGTCTGGACATCGCCGATTGCCGTGGCCAGGGGTGCGAACATGAAGAGAAAACACCAAGGAGTTCAAGCGCACATTCTTCGCATGAACAGTCGAGTATTTTACACTCCGTGTGGCTGCCATAATTTGAACCTTGTTTTAGGAGACATGGCTAATTGCAACTCCCAAGCAGTGACGTTTTTTGGTGTCATACAGAGAATATATAAATGCTTTGCTGCCTCGGCTGAAAGGTGGACAATTTTGGAAGAAACCGTGCCTTTCATGACTACAAAATCACTTTCAGAAACGCGGTGGGAGTGCCGCCTGGAAAGTGTGAAAGCGCTGCGTTATCAGACGAAAGAAGTCAGGGAGGCACTGTCGACTGTCGCAGATACCGCCAATGATCCGCTAGTAAAAAGTGAAGCCGAATGTCTTGCAAATTATGAGCTCGAAAGCTTCGAGTTTATTCTGAGCTTAATCATATGGTATGACATTTTATTTGCTGTGATTGCTGTCAGCAAAACTTTGCAATCAGCTGACATGCAGCTCGATGTGGCAATACAGCAAATCAAAGGCCTTGTTACTTTCTTGAAAAAGTACCGGCAAACCGGATTCTCCGATGCTATGATCGCAGCAAAGGAAATTGCGTCCGAAATGAATGTAGCTCAGAAATTCAAGGAACGAAGAGTCAGATGCAAGAAAAAACAATTCGATTATGAGGGTAACGACGAAGAAACATCTTAGTCGGAGGAGTCCTTCAGAACAGGATATTTCTTATGGATAGTGGATCAACCACTTACCTCAATGGAAAAAAGATTCGAACAACTGGAAGAGTATGCTTCAATCTTTGGATTTCTATACAACTTGAAGGGTTTGCGGTCATTGAACGACGATTATTTGTTAAAGTGTTGCATGGATTTGGACAACATGTTACGCGCAGAAGATTCACGCGATTTGGATGGAATTGACTTGTGCGCAGAATTGAAGATTTTTCGAGAAATGCTTCCTGATAACATCAATGCCGCCCAAGAGTGTCTTCAGTACGTTTGGCTCATTCGAGATTCATTTCCCAACATCGTTATTGCATACAGAATTATGTTGACAATTCCTGTTACAGTTTCCAGCGCGGAAAGAAGCTTTTCGAAGTTGAAACTTATCAAAAACTATCTACGATCAACAATGTCGCAAAGCAGATTGTGCGGTTTAGCTATTTTGTCCATCGAAAAGGAAGTTGCCTCAACAATGGACTACGAGGACCTTATCAACGATTTTGCACAGCGAAAAGCTAGAAAAGTGGACTTCCGTCTGTGCCCGTCAAAGCAGCTGTTTCGTGAGTTAGTGATAGTTTTATTATGTGTTCTAGTTTGTTGATCTTGCATGCATGTAAAATGTTTCCGAATCATTAATGTGATAAGTTATATCGACCCCTATGCCATAAGAACCCCTTACCCCCTCAAAAATTTCACCTATGTTTCCTGGCTTCGGGGGGGGGGGCTTCGCCTAACAACCCCCCCGCCCGGGGCCCCGCATACTACTAAGGCCGCCTCTGCACACCTGCATGGTCATGTTGTCTGATGGTCTTCAAAGCAGTGCTATTAAAATTACTAGAAAAGTAGTTATTCGAATACTTTCTGCTTTTATTCGAATATTTGTTATCGACATTCGAACAATTGTTCCAAGTTTTGTTATCTGAATAATTATTCGTTATTCCAATTTTAACAGCATTATACTTTAGAATACATACTACCAGCCGCTGTGCTTGGATCTTCGAACTAGTAGCGGTCTGTCAGCTACATGATTTGTTTTTTGGGAACTTTTTCAAAGTAACGTAAGACCAACCTTCCCCCTTTTTAGATACGTATTCTGTAGTGCGAATATCGCTCAAATTTTACAATGTGTACAGGAAGTTCTTTAAGTGTGTTTCTACTAGTGTATTTTTGCTCACGGACTAACATTACGGGTTAAGATTCAAAATTCGGGCATCGATAATCCGATTTCTTCAGATTTCTAGCATGGATTTCAGAGAGCATTTTCAAATTTACTGTGTTGGCAAAATTAAAATTCTGAGTCTTTTTGTTAAAAATTAAAATTCTGAGGAATATACAGGGTGGCCCAAAAGTAGGTATACAGTGCCGTACTGATCATCTCATTGCATTTTGTATCATTTCTTATTGTTGTCCATGAGGTAGACTTAGTTTCTTTATTATTTGTTGTTAATGTGTTTTTACTTACATCTTAAGCTCGGAAGAGCCGAAGCAAATAAACCCATAAACTAAAATGTTATACTTGATCAATGCAGGGGATGTATACCTACTTTTGGGCCACCCTGTATATTTCGCCCAGCTAACTAGAAAAAGGCTTAGATGATGATGATTTGATTTTGCTTTCTTTAAACACAATTAAGGAGATCATACACTATCTTCTGAGCCCATTCGATCTTCATCAAAGCTGCTATGGAAGTAGACATTGACATGCTTAGTATATGTGCGAGATACTTTCATATGCAAACCTTTGGTTGTCAAGTTATAGACCGCCAAAATTAGGCTTTAATTAAAGTACGTTTGTTTTGACTTGGCACGCTTCCCGCCTAAAAGATGGATCTGTCTGCAAAACGTCGTTGCCACTCCACGGTTAAATTGAGAGTTACAATACGCTAGGAAACAGCAAAACGGTACACCACTCACAAATCATTGTAACACACTTGTTGACGCGTAGCAACTAAGCATTTCAAATACCCGCCGAACAGCAGTAACCTCATTTGATGAGCTAGCTGACAAAGTCACGTGCACGACAAAGCCAATAAGACGTCTATTGGGCTAAAACGTTCACGTGAGTGTTAGCAGTAAAGGCCAAGCAAGTGCACTGGCGGGAAGAGTGCCAAGATAAAACAAACATACGCTAGCTTTAGTCAAATTTTGGCAAAAACTCACTAATTGGTTTGTTGATCTCGAATTAGGGTCCTGTTCAGCAGCCAGGCTGTATGAGACTTTGACCTACAGCTTAATGTGTGATCCAAACCATACTAGTTTCTTTCCGGAAATCTAACACGGGCCTAAGTTACTATTAAAAAAAATAGTTTGGGGGAAATACAGCGAACAAACATGTTAAACTTTAGGAAAATGCATTGTGTGCTTGTAATAAAGATTTGCAAAATTCAATCTAGGACGAATTTCCTCGTAAACAGGAACTCATTATTGATATTCTGTTTGGTACACATTGAGGAGAATTAAATATCGATATTACGTTGACAAGATGGAAAATTCAAATTCAGCGCTGTCAAGAACAAGCTATGTTTTTAAAATGCAAAAGTACGTATCTTCCCTCTCGAGACAAAAGGGCGTATCTCATTTTCTTAACTTTTCTAGGAGATAAGTTTAAAACTTCTCTTATTATTTATTCTATCGTCTTCTTTTCATATTCAGTTTGATCTCCTTCGTTTCAGGTATATTACTTGCGAGATCAAATTAAATTTAACAGAACACGAGGGAATAAATTATAAAATCTTTAAACTTGTCTCCCGGAAGTAGTGTTGTGTTAACTTGTTGGAACGTCACAATAGCTTCGCAATGGTTACCCGATGCTAAACAATTCTTCCGACTGTTTCACAATGCGTACGTACGAAAATTTTCGTACGTACGCATTGTGAAACAGTCGGAAGAATGGTTTAGCACTCGGGATAACCATTGCGAAAGCTATTGTGGTCCGTTACACACAACACGCCCCCCTTGCGAAACATTCACCCACAAAAACCACGAGAAGAAGGACTGCAAGCAAAGTGATAGCTGTAGTGCTAAGGGGGATCCGTCGATTGACGTGCCAAGAAAATCGTCTGACGCAATATGATATGGGTCAAAGATTCCACCTCGCATCTGTAAACAAAACAATTCGCAAGCGTCTCAGGTTAAAGTGTGTGCGGAAGACCCGTGTACACCACCTGCTGCCGCGTCACATTGCCGAACCTAAGTCGAACTGCAGGAAACTGTATGAAAAGTACTTAGCGGGCTCCAAATACAAGAATGTTGTGACAGTGGATGAATCATATGCACATCTCATTGCTGGTGGTCACATTCGAGCGATCACATACCGTGGCATTGACAACAAGGCAGCAACTTCGTTCATCAGTGCAGGGAAAATTTCCGTCGTGGCTTTATGGTTGATAGGGTATTCGGATATGAGCGTAAGTTGATGATACGCAAGATGTACAATAAAAAGTGAAGGTTAATGCAATATACTTCCAAGAACCCATTCTGACTGACACCTATCTATCGGAGAAACATCCCACAATTGGTATGGAATGAACGCGGATCAGGTGGTGATCCACATGGACAAGGCTTCGATTCATACCGTCAGAACATCTCTATGTATGAGGAAATGGCAAAGGAATAAGGAATTCGTGCCATTCCGTTTGATGACATTCGTGTGAAAAGCCCAGATGCCAGTCCATTGGATTTTTGCGCATTCGAACTGTTGAAACGACGCGACATCTTCAACATCACCGCCCGCGCACTCTGTATGGTCTATTGAAAGCTTGCAGGGAAGAATGGGACAGAATTCCCATGTCTGTTTTGTGCCGGAGCTTACTGCAATGGATATTGCAATGCCGTGCGATAGTCTGCAATGCTGAGGATCCAATACATGACCAGTGGTGGCATCGCGATATCTCTTAAGGTGAGTAGGCTATCTGTCAAAAATGATCAGATATAAGGTGAACAACCTGTATTTAACATTATATATTTTACATATAATACATAAATAATTTCTTTATCGAAATAAAAACTGAGTAAGTTATTGGCAACGAACGACATGCATTTTAGCGCCACAAAAGTTCGGATTTTGCAACAATTATACATGCGAATTTACACTCAAGTACGTTATTTTATTCTCTTTATTTGATTAATGAGAGTATATTTCAATATCAGTTTCACCCTTAAGAAGTGACATGGTTCTCGGTACGATATCACTTTTTAGTGTAATTTTTCTTCATATTCTCGAAATAGACGCATAAAATTTTACTTGCCCACATCATTTTGTTCAGGTTGATAACTTCTACCGATATGTCTCATCTTTGGACTTTTTCCCATTAAACTTTAATAATATTGTAGAATTTAAACGATTTACTTTATTCAGCTAACTATTATTTATACTATTAATTGGTAATAAAATTGCCTTACATACTATTAGTTAGTAATAAAATTGCCGTACATATTATTAGTTGGTAATAAAATTACCATTTGTTTTCTAGTTTATAAATCAGGGGTCTAATTTTGTTTTATTTCTTTTCAGGTAAGTCATGGCTATTCGAATTTGCTGATTTTTGCTTCAAAATATTACCATATGGTATCGTGAGTACTTTAATTAGTTATTATTATTATTTATACTCATTTAGTAAGTTTACTAATTTTACGTACGTTATATTTTAAATTATTTATTTCTAACTTAGAAAAGCCTATTTTAGTTTTTTCGAATTTGATCAATAGAATTTGAAATTACATAATACAATGTTGAGGTTTTATTCCTTACTCTGTGCAATCTAGCACCATCAATCTAGGATTAAGTTATACTGACTACTTCTTCAATAAGTAAATTTTTGTATGTGTAGAAATAAATTACTTTCTGTATTTAAAACTTTACTTTTAAAAAAATAATCTCTGAAGACATTAGCCTAAGTAAATAATTTATATAAATCAAAATGAAAGAGACTGTTTGTCACTTAAAAACTCTTGAGCCACAAGACCGATCTCGATCAAATTTTCCACATAGATGAGATTCGGACCTGGGATCGTTTCTATCATTTCACTTTGACGGTGCTACTTAGGGAGGGGGATATATGTATGTATGTATGTATGTATGTATGTATGTATCTATCTATCTATCTATCTATCTATCTATCTATCTATCTATCTATCTATCTATATATATATATATATATATATATATATATATATATATATATATATATATATATATATATATATATATATATATATATATATTAATAAATTCTCGAAAATGCCGATATTAGTATCGAATCAATAGTTTTCGGGGTTGCTGAGAAGAACAATGACACTTCCGGTGCCGTTTAAATCCAAATTCAGCCCCATGAGTACTCTAAGAGGAGGATGGTAACATGTAAAAATAATTGAAAATGTCTGATGTTAGTGTCGAATTCATAGTTTTGGGGATTCCTAAGTTGATTGGTGATATTTTAGGTGCCCTTTATGTACAAAATAAAATGTATTATCCATGAAGTGACGCCACTACTTTGTTAGAAATAAAACAACTCCCAGACAAACAAACAAACAAAAAAAAATCAACAAACAAACCTAGGGAAAAACACAAGTTCCTCTTAAGTTAATAACATGGAAAAGAATCAAGCAATTTAGTTTTGTTTTATTTACTGTAAATATGACGTAAACCTTTTTACGGTGCTGATAACTGTAAGATCCAGTAGTGTAATTCGTTCCTACGGTATTGATAAATGACAAAGGAAAATCTTTATGCTCATTATTATATTGCAATTTCTGAAAAGATTTATGATTCCTAGATTTCTTTTTCATATTATCCTTCGTGACTCAGGTCCGAAACCAGCCACAGGGGGTGGGGGACATGAATATATTAAGGGGGGCCAAGTCATTAAAAATTCTCTTACAAATATCTATTTTTTTTTTTTTTGTATTAATAATTGCATTTTGTGTTGAGGTCTGGAGGGACCACGAAATTTTAGGGTGGCAGGCCCCCTCTGGTTGCGGGCCTGTCGTGACTACATATTCACTGAAAAGAAGCGTGCATGGAAAAGCATTTGAATAAGAAGATAGTTCTTTGCTTTATTAATTTAGTTTTCGTTAACCAAACAAAATCCGAACGTACAAATTGTTAGTTAAGAGATGAATAGGACGTGCTTACTATGTCTACGGACGATTAAGCAAAATATCAGGGTAGTGCATGCAGCAGAAAACATTAAATGCTGTAGAACAAAGGTGGAAAGTTGATATTGCAACCACGACGGTGCCGGAGCAACTGGCATTATGGAAGACTCAATTCATTTTTCTGCCAGATCAATGATCACGGATTCATAGAACTCAAGTTTGGGAGTCCATTTGGACACCAAGGCTATATGAGACGTGAACCTACAGTTTCACGTGAATCCGAGCTACACGAGCTCTAATCGGGAATCGAATTCGGGTCTTCCGCGCAGAAGGTAATTACGCTAACTATATCGGAAGATCAACGACCAGGCTTCTTTTTCTTACATGCATATTTTCTAATAAGGATTAGTCTACTCTTACTCACTCACTGGTATTCAACAAGTACAGTCATTCGTATTTTCGAATAGAAACTATAGTCAGCCCGTTTAATGTATGTTTTGATTGTTTAATACTAAACAGGAACAAGCTAAATATGGTCTTTATGGACATCAAGAAACAATATTTTAAGAATAAAGTTAGATTTCACTTGTTATTAAAAACTTTTCTTTGAAGAGAAAATGTGTTTTGTGTGGTTGCATAATTCGTGATAATTATATTTGGTTCTGTAGGAAAGTGAAAAGTGATTTTACTAATTTTCGAACACTAATAGAGAAACGAAGTGAACTTTAAGTGTTCCAACGAATTGTCATTTATGCTTAATTAGTACGTAAAAATGTCTCTTTGTATCCCAACTTTCTGTACAGAATACATTGTTCCTTTACCTGAGGATGCTGAAACATGGATATTTAGATTTAGCATTCAACAGCTAGTTCGTGTGTAAATCCTTCACCCCATTACGATAAGTTCCATAGTTTTTCGTCGTTTTTAATATAACTCTGGAAATATGCATGTTGACTAGACTTTTTTTTTTTTTTTTTTTTGCTTCTTTTGAGGTCTCCTACAAAGTGGTTGTCTTTATCACCATTACTCACCATTATTTCAATACGTGGTATGTACTGAATGGTTCCCATTTTAAGAATACCATGGATTCAAAATCAGTGTGGCAGCTTTCATAATAGCCAGTGAGAGAGCAATACGCGTCCGATATATTTGTGCAGATCAGATAGCAAGATTGCGTATTAATTTCGTTGTTTATAAATGACGTCAGACATGACAGTGTTGTCAGAGGTACTGCTTTTACGTAAAATTCCTTACATGGGCGTAAAAATAAAAATCTTTCAGTTTTACGTCCCACAGTTATGCCGGCTGGGATAAAGGAGACTGTGATGATGAGAGATAATTGAAATGTTAAAATGAAGAAAGTGGGAAGAAACGGGAGAACCTCAAGGAAACGCACGAACATGGTGTTTGTCCACTACAAAGCCCACTTGGCGAGAGCTGGGATCGAACCAGGGACCCCACCCACTAGAGATGAACACTCTACCACTGAGCCACCGTGCCTCTTCTTACACGTGCGTAAGTTTTTCAACGAAACAAGAAGGTAAGTTTTTGTGTTAGAGCTTTCGTGTACATACTTTTAAAATTATTTGCGTTAAATACATAGAACTTTTTAATATGGGATCACCATCCACTTCATTGAATCTTACGCGTATAAGAAGAAAGAACTTTGATTGTAATACGTTTTAGTTTATTCTTTAATGATTAATGATTATTTTAGGTAGTGTCTCGGAAGGGTGTAATTCCGCTCAGAGCATTTCACCGGTCTTCTTCAAACCTGGGTTTTCACGTACTACTTTCAGCCCTTGTGTATTCTGGAATTACTGTGTGTTGCATTTTTTCGGTGTTGACCTGTTTGCTGTCATGTTTACAATTCCAGCAATATCATCTATCTCTTCATTACTCTCTCTCTCTCTCTCATACTAATTGAAAGAGAGAGAGAGATGGATAAAAATATTATCCATACTCTATTATATACTGACTGATATTATTTAAGTACTTATGTGGGAATATTAAATTTGCAACTACCTACATGCTCTTGTTTCATCCCATGTTAGAGAGATTTACGTATTCAACGCACAACTGCTTAAAGTTCGTGCAGCACTGATGTCCTTAAATTTGATTTGATTCGGAATATCATTTTG
Organism: Thermobia domestica; assembly: GCF_964235325.1. Classification (NCBI taxonomy): domain Eukaryota; kingdom Metazoa; phylum Arthropoda; class Insecta; order Zygentoma; family Lepismatidae; genus Thermobia; species Thermobia domestica. The sequence goes on from NC_137467.1 coordinate 128,571,044, forward strand.
ATTTTCGGGAAAAATTGCATATGAAAGAAATCTCAACTAAAACCAGTACTTCCGGCAACCCTGATATGCGGCTGATGTCTTATAAACAAGGGAACTAGTTCGCAAATTTGTCGCACGCACAGCAACGATATATACGTACTAATTTTGCTTTGCGTTGCCTGGAAATCGATAAGGACAACGCCGCAGGCGTTCCTCTTTGTTATTTATACACTCGAAGTTTGCTCTTCGTTACTAGTTTCATTCGGCATTGCCGAGGAATTCAAAGAGGGAGTTCGTAAATAAGTTGTTTTTTACTGCATTAGGATGCTCTTTTGCATCAAGGCTCTGGCAACGATGAGTAATTACAGTTGTATGTATAATCAGCATTGGTAACAATTTTCAGACAAAAGTGCTTGCAATTTCCAATGTTGCATCTTGGTTGCAAATTAGTAAGCAGTTGTAAACAAAGCAAAGAAAAGAAAACCTTGTTATCTTAACCAACATCGAGGGAATGGTTCTTTTGTCTCTCTATAATATCTCTTTGTGTGTAGAAGTTGGATGTAAAGAATGTTTATTTTCTTTTGTGTTACTAATTTGAATGCTTGGTAACTTTTCCTTTATGGATGTCATAGCCAAGGCCATGGAGGGAGGGCGTTGGCAACATTCACTACTGGCCTCACAAGGTTTATTCAGGAAGTAAAGTAGTCCGTCCGTCTGTTTCTGTATGGCAAACAAGTATCGTACGTCTTCGAATGACGTTTTAAATCTTGAGGAAGGACCTTTTTTTGTTCATTGGCCATACTACAAAAGGCAATATAGAACTAGTTTTATATAGGAAAAGAGCGTTCTTAAAATGCGGAAGAATTACGTCGGCAAAACAAACAATGCAGATTTCCTTCATACAGCAGAAGTAAGATCGTAATTCAAAATATTAGTTCTGAGTTATACAGGCTGTTGTAAAGTTGTAAAAGTGTTGCTAAAACCGGATTGGTATTACTAATTAATCTCAGTATTGTTTTATTTCTTTCCTGTCTTAATGTTCATACTCCTAGACGTACGTAATTTCACTGTTCTTCAGTGGCGGATCTAGCCCGAGCCCGGGGGACCTAGCCCCCAGTTTTGTGTGTGTGTGTGTGTGTGTGCGCGCGCGCTAGACAAAAATAATTGAAGCTGTTATTTGTATATTCTTCGAAAATTTAAGCTTTACCTTTTATTTTTTTATTGGAAAATTTTTAAAACGTTAGGTAGTTTCAGTTGCAATTTTTCTCTTATGCAATGTGTAAAGCAATACGTAAGGTCGGTTCACAATGTCAACGTCCAATTTAGTCATAATATCAATCGGGAGAGAGTTAAGTTGGGAACTTCTACAAGACCCATGAAAAATTGTAAATCAATGTACAAACACAGACACTGGACGAATTAGTCTTGTGACTAATCTCTTCAGTTACTATAACTGTAAATACTTAGGCCGCGCCTCCATTGCATCCGAATGCGACTGCGAACGCGAATGCGAATTCATGTTCCTCTATTACATCCGAAGTTTTGTGAATGTGAATCAAATTGCAATGTCTCTTTCAAACCTTCAATGTGAAATATTTTTGCTTGAAAATTCATATCTTAAAGTTTTGAGAGTAATAATAATAATAATAATAATAATAATAATAATAATAATAATAATAATAATAATAATAATAATAATAATAATAATCCTTATTATTATTATTATTATTATTATTATTATTATTATTATTATTATTATTATTATTATTATTATTATTATTATTATTATCATCATCATCATCTCCGCACCTTGGAACGTCGTCTGCTTTCACGCAAAACAAACTTTCCTCTCTCACGTAGCGCTCAATTTCTCTGCAGACGACTCTCAATTCGCACGACTTCGGACGAACAATCCCAGCATGTTGGGATCGTTCGCATTCGCATCTATTCGTCGGTTTTCTCAATTCGCAGGTCGGATCTAGTCGAGGCACTCCAATTTATTTACACGTGCTGGGAAATTCGCAATCGCATTCGGAAGCAATAGAGGCGCGACCTTACAATTTTAATTGCTAATTTGTGCTTCATGTCTAGCTGTGAAAGGAATGATTTAATTTTTTTTATTCCTAGTTCCTGTTAACGAAATACGTAAACGGATTTAAAATTAAAATGATTTGCGTAAACTCATGATATATCTATCATAGTCTGGGTTCTCGCTCTAACACTCGCCCAGTTTTTACCTCCTAGAGTCGCTACTGTTCTTCTTGCGCTGTTCATTTGCTGTATTAACATAAACTCATATTCAGAAAGTTACTGACTTCAAACGTGAGTGTGCCTCCTGATGCAGACTAAACACACAGATTTCATTTCATTTCTAATATTTGAGTTTTACGTCCCACGGATATGCCGCCTAGGCTAAAGGAGACAGTTATGATGAGAAATGAATGAAATGGTGGAATGAAGAAAGTGGAGAGAAGCAGAACCCCGAGGAAATCCACACACACCCTGTTTATCCACCACAAAGTTTAGTTGGCGCAAGGTGGGATCGAACCGAGGACCCCATGCACCAGACGTGAGCGCTCTACCACTGAGCCACCGCAGCCCCACAAATATTAGAGTTACCAAGTTTTATAAAGGGGAAAGGTCGGACCTACCAATTAACTCACCTCTGCATGAGTGCGTTCCTGGTATCCACTCTCTTTTGTGTTCCTTAGGCTTAGGCTATTTGAGAAAGCGTTACCCCCTGTAGCGAACGTGGCCAAAGTGGCTATTCAGTAATTTTACTTTCATCGATGTGTAAATCATACTGTGGGCCAATCAGGGTTTCCAGGTCTTTTTGCCAGGTTCAGGTGTGTAATAGCAGAGTTTCAATACTCTGCACAAACCATCTTCCAAGCAGCTGTTTCTTGCTACAATCCCTTTGCCTGGCAGCACGTCTTTCCTTTTTTTCCCCTTCCTTTTGAAATCTTTTAAACAGCAGTCGGTCTATTGTTCCGACCCGCACCAAATACGCTCGAGCTGACGTTTTCTCAGCGATTTTATTGCTTTCGCGTTTATGATGAGCCATCTACATTTAAATACATGGTCAGCGTATTCCAAGAGTACGCATGAGCAATAAATACGCTTTGCGATCGCCTCAAATAGCCGGGTACTTAATGTCCGTTCTTCCTTGAAGCCTTTGTAGGCAAAGTTCTATTTATGGCCATTTTTCTCTCTCTCCCTCCGCATTACAAACGCAAAAAAAAAAAAAAAAAAAAAAAAAAAAGAGCTGTGCGAAAAATTATATTGAAATGCAAAAGTTGTGTTTCCTGAAACCAAATAATTGTGTTTGACACCTGACATTCATAACCTGTACTAATTAAAGAAATCCATGAATTCCATTTAGATTGTGACTACCGTGGTTGCCTCATTTTGAAGGTTCGCTTGATTTTCAATATTTGTTCGTGATTTTTTTTTTAAGGGTGGGGAATGACAAGAGAAATGTCACAAACATCAAAGCAACAACGTAGATGTTAATGAAACCGCACAAATATAGCTTTAGAAAAACACAATCATTAAGGTTACAAAAGGTTTTGTTACCATAACAACCCAGCAGCATGTTGTTTATGTTAATTGCCTGTCAAATGGAACTGTTCTCCTCTTTCTATCATAGTTTCGTATATAGAAAGAGTAGTTTTCCCACCCTTTTTATTTTCGTAAAATGGTTTAAGTGAATAATGGAGGATTTATATATAAATGGATATTCCCGTATAAAGCTACACGAGAGTGAAAACTTTTAATTTGACATTCACATCACCCTACCCATTATAATTTTCAGTCCCAATCCCAAATAATAGTAGTATGCATGTAGTTTCAAACAAAACACACGCTATGTTTCATAAAATTTCGAGAATATCCTTTTACGAAAACTTTTTAAAGGACGTTTCATTTTTAAATCCTTAAATGGAGTGGGATATTATTGATCCATTCAGCTTTAATCAGTGGGACATTATTGAGAAATTTCAGAAAGCAATTATGACATATTCCTCCAAAATCTAGTGTATACTTAAGGTATTTATATGGTAGGGAGCGTAGATTCACCCTTCATTCTTGCTTGATTTCAATCTGATGCAGCCGGGATTAGCATTGCGTGAAAGACACGAATTTAACATCTCGTACATCATATCAGGGGCGCACCAACTGGGGGTCCACCAGGTTTAGACCTCCCTTAAAAATTCCGAATTCAACATAATTTTTTACATTTTCTCAATAAAACTATACTTGTTTAACATGGAAATGATTGATGCAGCATGAAAATTTGATTTTACACTTCATCTGTTCTTTTACAATATTATGTTCCAATGGACATAAATAATAAAAATTTTTGTTCACAAAAGTGAACCAAAAACAAAACAACAATAATAATAATAATAATAATAATAATAATAATAATAATAATAATAATAATAAGAAGAAGAAGAAGAAGAAGAAGAAGAAGAAGAAGAAGAAGCAAAAACTCGCTTAACCTTGTTGTAAAAAGACTAATAGGCAAATGGTATTTCCAATAAATACTTCCAAGGTAACTATTTTTTTTTAAAGGAAAAACATACTTTCCTTTATTTCAAAAAATAGGTGCAAACATGTAATTTTCCTTAAATCCAAAATAGTCTTGGGATTAGTATATAAACTGGCATTTTTGAGCAATTATCATTCTTCATTCGATGACCATCATTCAATCGACTTCGTTAATCGTTAGTAACTGCCGACTTCCAAAACCTGCAAGATGTCTCCGCTTGAGCCAACGTCCCTTAAGGAACTCCATGGTTCGTGAATATGCTTTGTGCCTGTTATGATTGCATAATAATAACAAAGTATAGTACCCAAAAAAAAAAAAAAAAAAAAAAAAAAAAAAAAAAAAAAAACTGCATAAACTCATGAGAACACACCAGGGGCATCTAAAACAAACTATTTAATAAAAACCCCAACCATTATACTATCCAATTTAAGTTTGTAATTTGTAAATATCTCTTGCGTTATTTCTATTGTTTAATTTAGGTAATGGATATATTCATTCAATATTTACTGTGTTGCTTCTTAAAAAATAATTTATCTTCTGTAATACTTTATTTCTCAGTTATACAACGTAACACTTAAGCAACTTTCAACAACAGTTTAATAAAAACATTCCAGTTCTATATTTTTTTTTCTGAATATGTAGGTAGAAGTATTTTACAGTTAGGGCCTACCGTGTTACAGGATATTAGTCGTTCAATATTCATGAATGTAGTAGCTTGTAGTATTGGATCCCCTTTCTCCCCAAAGCTGACCTCCCTCCCCCCAAAAAATTCTGGGTACACGCCTGCGTCATACTGTATCAAAAATATAATTTTTACGAAAGTTACAGCGGATTTTCCTAATATCGAGAGGCACATTTGTGACTGATTCTGTCTCACTGCTTGTCGGAATAATTGGGAAGTTTCGTTAAACTATCTATTTCCTATGTCACATGAATGATCTTGATGAAAGTTATCGGAAGAAAATTATTTTCTTGTCATATTACTTAAATAAGTAGATTTCAACTTTTTTTTTTTTAACCCACTCCCTTGCCGATTTCAACCATAACGAATGTGGAAACCATAACGATCGGAGTGTATACTGTATGTTTTATCTAAATAAATTTGCTTTTACGATTTGTATATTGGAGAATTGTTTCGTATACATGTGTTCAAAATTTGCAACGTAGGTTGGATTTAACTCTTTATTCTTTGTTAATTACAAACCCAGAAACAGTAGGCTTATTTCGGAAGGTTGGAGGAAAGCACATACTAAGTTTAATTTAAAATCGTATAATTTTACAAGAATTATTAAACCCACACACATTCCAATTAAGTCAAATGATAGAAACTGTTTATATTAGTTTCGTTTCATATATGTGTTAGCTTTGTGGCGAATCGTGGTCAGGGCCAGCTTGTCCGTACACTGCGAAAAAAAAAATGTATGTGGCGTACGTAAAATCGTATGTTATAAATCCTGTAGTTTTGGACTTAACGTACATCAAACGTATAATTGAAAACGCATGTTTTAATAATACTTCCTGTATAAGTGTTCCATCTGTATGTACTTTCCGTATGAAATAATATATGCGGTCAGGATCTCACGTACAAATGGACGTATATAACATATAGCTACGAAGGTAACATACATATATGTATGCAATATAAGGAAGACTGTTAGATATCAGACATCCTGTAACGGCGTGATGTAAAATCTAAGGGCAGTGCATGTGTAGCATACGGATAACGCATGCTCCGTACTGATCTCTGTAGTAAACAAAATGATTCCGAATATTTGTACAATATACCGTTGTCCGGAGAACGGATTTTTTTCAATGTATAGGCGAACTATATAGCCGCGTAGAACAGCTAATTTTAGGAACGGTGTGTCTTTTTTTATTTTGTAATATTTAATAAGGTGAAAAATTGGAGCAAACTATGTATAAGCATTAAAACATGCTACCGTATATGGTGGCAAGCTTCACCATGAACTTGATAGAAATCGAAATGACAGTAACTTACGTTATGGTGAGGGCAATGGAGGGTATTTTCGTTTAGGCGAAAGCCTTTTACCTAAACAAAAACGATATCACTAAATCAGGAGGCGCCAAAATATTTCAAACCTAGGGTGTCAGAATACTTAAGAGTCGGCCCTGATCGTGGTTTAGTTTTTGCAGGCATGATCATCAGTACCCTCCAACTAATCTCATTTTGAAAACAGAATTGCCCTGTCGTCAACCAAGTTGACGTTTCGCGGGAATCATTCAACTTGCGACACACTGTTGTAAAACCTTCGGGAAAACTTTGCTAGACGTGGGAGAACATTGGGCATGTTAAATGTTTCGTCTTATTAAGAACATAGTGCATATCGGTAGAATCGGATTTCTGCACCACAGCGTAGGTAACGTTGTTTTAAGCAGGTTGGCCAATGTAAAAGAAGCGCTAAAGGCCAAATGTCAATTCGGCTGCCGCACATAATCTCATTGTCCATCATTTGTAATAATCTTCTTCCCATATCTGTTTTACGTGAATAACCAATCTTAAATGAGAGGATATCTATAGGGAAACAATACAGTTACAAGATGGGCTGGATGTACAATCTTGTCCGTTGTACTATATTATCAGATACAAAACTTTACACATAAAGTACTACATCAGTGGTATTTATTTCGACTGGGATTGTTTGTTAACGAGGTCCTGGTATGTGGCTTGTTTCTGTATACTCGGTTCTTAAAGTAACTCCACAGAAAAGAATGCGTTATTGACAGATATAGGATCAAGACTTCAGCTCCATCACCAACACTATACTCACGTTGGTAACCTCTTTGTGTGGGGGGAAACTGAATTAGTAAGATAGTAATTTTCCATAATAATATTGAATATTGAACTCCATTTTTATAGTGAGCTCCTCCGTGGCTAGCGGTTAGCGTACGCGCCTTTGGTTCCGTAGGTACCGTCTCATATAGCCTCGCTGCTGAAAGGGACGATAAACTCAAAATCAACTCAACTGAATTTTAATAGTTACGTGACTCCTAAAACCAATTATCGATCTGCACAAGAACGCAAGATCGATATGCATAGAAATCGAAATTCTTGATTTTGTGCATCTTTAATTTACGTAATGTAGCTATTTTTACATGCCAACTATGAACGCACAGATATAACTAAAATGCACACCTACTGAAATATCCTGTGTATAATTTATCCTTCTGGCACTTACGTTAAGAGCAAGCTGGAGTGAATGCAGCCAGTATGAATTAAGAGTTTCTCTTTAACACGGACCATAAAACTTTTCATTAGGTAACTCCGGTCTATGATTTAAAAAAAAATGGCAGAATACTACAACGTAAACAACATAGTTAATGCAGGTCTACTAATGGAAGTTTTATGGGCGTATTGAGGTCGTTATTTATTATCTTAATAATAAATAGCTAATTTCTCAGTCTATCACGCTAATCTAATAGTAAGTAGTTACGCTAAAAATATGTCGCCACCTGCGCTATTATTTGCCTTTCTGACGTTTATTGATGTCACTACCTGCGCCAACGCTTTCCTACCTGACTTTAATAGAATGAAATAGTGATGTCGTCATTTCCTTTCCGTTACTATGGTGATCGCCATGTTTTTTTCTATACAAACGCGTGGAGCGAATGCTGTATTTTAAAGTCTAGTACAAATAAGGAAAACGGCTGTAAATTTATTATTACTATTATTATTTATTTGTAATTATGAAATGTTTTAACGACTGATAAAGTTAGTGTGAAATTGTACAGATTTAGAATAAGGAAACTACGAAGAAAATCAATAAAATTCGTAAGGAAAGAGTAACATCTAAGGAATTTATTTCTAAAAGTGCTACCCTACGTCTTTAAGTGATAAGGTAGAAGTCAAATAATTAATGTAAACGTCATTATCATGTAATCCACCTTAAGAAGCAATTATAGACAATATAATCACCCTAACGTGCAGATTGACAAACTGTCGGCACAAGGAAAACTGTAAAAATACATAATTTGAAATTATATCTATCTATCTATCTATCTATCTATCTATCTATCTATCTATCTATCTATCTATCTATCTATCTATCTATCTATCTATCTAATCTATATCTATATCTATATCTATATATATATATATATATATATATATAGAGAGAGAGAGAGAGAGATATTTACGATGTTCATTTTATTGGGACATTTACTTCCCTTATGTTCATTCTTGATAATGGAAGTGCACAATATTAATGTCTACAGTATTATAGAAGAAAGGGCAAAAAAGCAAGCTTTTGGAAATGTTCAATTCGGACCATCACTGGATATAGTTCAGATCTTTTCTTATATTCCCTACCAACTTTTTTTCTAAAGCATTTAGAAACAGTACAGTAAGAAAGTATCCAATTATGAATGATTCAGCGTATATACTAAACAACTGTTAAACATTAATCCTGTTCACGTATGCAATGTTATGGTACTTATATTAATGAATCAAAAATTTTCCAGAATCATTTAAAGTTAATATCTAATTATTAGAACAACCCAAAAGCATAAAAAGCATAATAGCAATTTAGACATATGGTTGGTACCTTGAACATGGTTGTGGTTGTTTAAGGGTCCAGAATAAACTAATTTTAAAAGCATAATAAAGCATAATTTTAGAAAATAAAGCATAAAGCATAATTTAAAATATATAGCACAATTCTTGGAAAATTCTGTTTAACTGCAAATTTAACATACTGTATTAATATTTTTAAGACCAATATTTACAAAGCAAAATCATTGAGAACATAATAATGTAACAATGAAAAGCTATTTTTTAATACTGTGAATATTTTGGTGTAATTTTTTGATGTGGTTGAAAAAAAGGAAAAAATAGAAGAAAACTTTCCGCCAACAATGAATAGTGCACAAGAACTCAACACTATGTTGTTATGTGTACCTCTTGAACTTGAGTACCTTCTGTACCTTTTGGTGGCATCTTTTACTTTCCCTATCTGTATATATGCACCTCTAAGGAGCACACAAGTGATAAAAACTGACTCGAGTAAAGCATGCCTCTTTACAGTGCATTAAGTAGAAAGTTCATTAAATATGAAATAAACTGGTTGCATAAAATATTAATAAATATATCAAGATATTTAGAATATTTAATGTATAGTAAATATTATACATTATTCACAATTAATATAACAATAAAGCATAATTTGGAAAAAATAAAGCATAATTACACAAAAACTAAAGCATAATGTAGGTTGCTCTACTAATTATGAACAAAGATTAGTATAATTTTCTTATATATATATATATATATATATATATATATATATATATATATATATATATATATATATATATATATATATATATATAATATTTAGTTTCATTGATTAACAGTATTTAAAGAGAAACACAAATGTTTCGTTCACTCTAATGTTTGCAACTCCGAAATATTTCATTACTGTTTTCGCTTTGCATTTAGGTTCTTTAGGTATTTAGGCTACTTGTTGTTTAGAAAATAAAATGGCGATCACCATGGCAACGGAAAGGATGTGACATCACACTATTTCAGTCTATTGCTGACGTCACCTGAGCTATCGGATTTTAAACTGTGCAGGCAATTAGCCAATTTTAAAGCTATTAGTATTAATAATAATTCTCTTATAGAGTATATCTGACTTAACGTATCTGTTGATTATGTTAAACTGCTCTAACAATAAAAATAATCATGGACTCATAAAAGAGACCTCGATAACTCGAAGCTGAACGGGGACCGCGGTAATTCAGTGGTAGAGTGTTCACCCCTGCTGCATGGGGTCCTTGGTTCGATCTCAGCTCGCACCAAGTGGTGGACAAACACCGTGTGCGTGGGTTTTCTCGGGATTTTCCCCTTTCCTCCCTTTCTTCATTCCACCATTTTATTCATTTCTCATCATCGTTTTCTTTAGCCTAGCCGGCATAACCGTGGAACGTAAAACAGATGTCGTTTTTCATTTGCATTTCGTAGCTGAAGGGAATAGATAAAAATTCGATTTATCGAGGTTTTTGAGTAAATCAAGGTTCGAGTTACCAACGTGGCTACAAAAATTGGACCGTGGTTCCCCGTTCCATATGAAAAGTGACTATATAACCAGTATAACTCAGTTTTATTCATTCATAAATCGAAGTTTCGAAAAGTGTTTTTTTTTTTTTTTTTTAATTAAATAAGATGTCTAGTAAAACTGAAATACTGGACATGAGTGAAACACAGTTACAGTACAGGTTAGAGCAATGATAGGATTAGCAACAATGAGAATGACGTAAAAACATAGAGCTATAGCTTCGAGTTATCGAGGCCACATCAAGAGAAATTCGACTTATAGAGGAAAACTTCTACTCGTAGAGGTTCGCATATACGAAAGTTCGACTTACCGAGATTTTAAAATATGATTATGAAACCTTTAAAATGCGAGTTATCGAGATTGTAATTTTTAAACATTCGTCTTACAGACCTTATTTTATCATTGTGTGTTATGGAGAGTTCAAAGGAGTGTGAAAAAATGTGAGTTATCAAGGAACTTGAGTTATCGATGTCCAATACCCCTAAGCTGAGAATCAAACTTTCTATCTCTCACTCCAAAGATAACTCTAACAATGAGGGGACTCAAACGGAGGAAATATTATTGATCTATTTTAATAGAACGAGTCTGGAAAGTCACGTGGATGTATTTCTGGCTAGAAATAACTTTGTAACTATCTTTCTTGTTCAGTTTTAATGAAGCATGTGCCTTGAACGTCACGCGAGGGTATACCAGACTACGAAGAACTTTATAAATTTAATTTTGCAACAAAACTCCTCTTTGTTCTCACAGAGAATGCTAATCTAATTTCAGACTATTTCTTTGGCTTCGAACTTTGAATTCTTTTCTCATCGATTCTTTGTCGTTAGTTCAAACAAGTACAGGGTATTAATTTATTATATACTGTAATTTCCTGAAGTAAGAAAAGGGAACGCATGTGCAGTGACGTAGGAATCCTGTACAGCACGTGCATTGTACTAGTAGACGCTATGAATAGGCTTATCTTTACATAAAAGGGTTCTTAGTTGTGCTGGCTCGAAACGAGATATTTAAAGCTTCCGCAAAAGAAGAAAAAAAATACAGAATGCAAAAAGCAAATAGCGGTATTAATCTTTCTATTGTGCTGCCAAAATGTCTTGAACCGTGGCAAAAATGCGAACTAAAGCTCACACCCTCACACACCCACGCGTTGAGCCAATAAGGGTTCAGCTGTTGCCAAGCGAGAGAAAGCGAGTGGAATTCCTTCAGCCGATAGCAGCGCTTGCAACGGAAGACTAGGGATCAAGTCAATGTGGTATATTTTTAGTACCTGTATACCAGAGATACAAATAAGCAACAAAATTTTAATAGCCCAAGAAAAAAAAAACTACTAGCCCACATCCCACAATAGAAATTATTTACTTACCTTCGGTATGACATTAAATACTCATACTCACCCCGGGCGAGTGGGTGAGTGGTTATTTGCATCCCTGCTGTATACAGACTATGATGCATACACGCAGTGATGCCAACCTGACGCATTATAAAATCCCATCTCTAGAAGCAGAAATTCCCATTTTGCTCTTGAATTTCGTTCATTATACTAATTGCAATTTATATATAAAAGGGGAAGCAGTCTCCAAATATAACGTTTTCAATCTAAAGTGAAGGTATTTTTTTTAAATCGGATGAGCCGTTTGAGTTGTACATTCTTTATGCGTCCAATGTTAAATGAAAATGCAACGTTGCCATTTGGGCCCAGAACATAAGCGAATGAAGTTACTATCTTTTACGCTAACATGTCGATGGCCATCCCCCATTTCAAACTGTAACTTCATTCACTTATGTTGCGGGTCCAGGTAAGTGGCATCGTTGCATTTTGATTTAATATTGGGCGCATAACGAGTGTACAGCCCAAACGGCTTGTCCGATTTAAAATTTCTTCACTTTAGATTGAAAACATCATATTTGGAGACGGTTTCCCCTCTTACATTTTGTTGTAACTCTGATGATAACAGTTACTCTACATCAGGGGACTTTTGAGACACCTTTATATATAAAATTAAAAATCCCATGTATATATGGTGCTAATTTCGACGAAAATTCCCCTTATTCCCTTTATTACTAAAAATCAATGGTAAAAAATCCCACAAAATGGGCTTTTCCAATGGTTAGCATCACTGCATGTATGACAAGTTCTGGGTAGTAAGGGAACAGAAGTCACGTGCAGTGTGAATGCTCGGAAATTACATGTGAAGTGTTCGAGTAATACCAATTTGATCTGTGGCAACAGTTTTCGTGCAAATGGAAGTCGTTCCAACTACTCTACAATCTTATGTGCTAAAATGATATTTTTATATGTTTCTGGCCAATACTTTTCGACAATGAGATCTCAGAAATAACAAGTTCTAGAAACGTGCTGTTTTACTGGTCTGTTTCAAATTCTGTGTAAACCTGCAGTTTTCATTCAAATTTTCAAAGATAGTGCAGTTAATGTCCTATTCAACATTTTATGGGCCGTTTTAAGCCCATAAGAATAATATTGTAGCTAGGGCGAAGATGAGGTTAATATCTTTGTTAGGCAACCAGCAGAAGAGTGATGTACACCGTGTTGACGGACATTGCAGGCGCTTTGCTTAAATCTGAGTGGCAAAACGTACTGCATGTTGGCAATTTGATTTATTAGAAAAAAATCCACTTGATATCGTGTCACTTTTACAAATTTGCAACAAACTTATCCAACATCTATACATTAAATGCTGTTTATATATAGCAATTCAGTTCCTTTGTAAGTTTCCTGTCCTTTACTTGTGATTGAGATATGCACAGTGGGAAGCAGATTCATAGTCATAACAGAACGATGCGCTGAATTGACATCGTTGGTTCAGCTAGTAACACAATAATAATAATAATAATAATAATAATAATAATAATAATAATAATAATAATAATAATAATATAACATAATATAATATAATATAATAATAAATGTAAAATGTAAATTGTGCACTGTTCAAGGAATGTAATATTTTGTAGTTTTGCCAGCGGACTTAATGCAAAGTGGGATCTTATTGTTGTCTAATTTCTAATTTTAATTAACTTTGAATGTTACAAATTTGAATGAGGCCGTCGGTTTTAACAATATTTCATTGTTAAATTTTAATGTAAATAATTAGGCAAAAATTGCTTTGTTGTTACAATATATATATATATATATATATATATATATATATATATATATAACTTACTATTTAAAAAAAATATATATAATAATAAATCTATTCTGACCCCTCAAAGTGAATTTTGAAGAAACAGGCCTACGTTCAGTTTGCCCTTAGGGAATTACTCGTAAATAAGTTAGTTTAACACTGTAACTCGTTAGCGTTACGTTAAATCACGAAAAACCTAATGGTGTTACTGTTACTTCTTTAGATGAAATGATAGAAAATTGACAAATTTCCTTAACGGTGTTGAGTACGTATGCCATCAGTATTCTTCTTTATTCATTTATATAGGAAACTATTTTCGTTTTTTTTTTTCTTTGAAATAAATTGGAATTTTAATAGTCTGTTCTTGAAGTATGCTTCAATCTCCTTTGCTTCTTCAAAATAAATTTAAATTATATAGAACGGAGTTTCTGAACAGACCTTTGTGGGAGCCCTAGAGGGATACATATTTCAACGATATAAAACTGGCTCCTTTATAATTATTATTGATTTGAGCCATTAAGAATGAAGACAACTTCTAAGTAATCACTTCCGTTTATTTTTTTTCTGTATTCCATATATTATGTTGTCATGCCAACGACGTATTATCAACCTTATTATTTTAAACATTCGAATATCTATATTTTATAAACATTCACATTACATTTCTTTTTCTTCTTCTGCCTATATAAATCAGCAGGCTAGTATTAATATATAATGTACCACTGTACAAGCCTAGTATTAATATACAAGGTACCAGAGTACCGTTGTAATATGGACCACGAAAGGAGATGAAAAAGATAAATGTAATTAGGGCCTAGTAGCGGAAATATATATTATTAAAGATTATGTTGAATTTATTTTGATTCATATTTTTATTTCCATACCTTCTCATCTATATTATAAAAGAGAACGTACAAATCCTTTGTTCCCTCATCACGCTAATACGGCTGAACCAATTTCTTTTATTTTTGGGGGGTTATTAGGATTTGGACCCTAGATGGTTTTTATCATATCACTTTAATTTTTAATTACCAGTGTCTTGAGATAAGTGACCATTCAAGTGTCCATACGTACAAATCCTTTGTTAGTTCATCATAGGTATAAAAATAAACGCATGTATATGCAACCCGCATGACCGTGTCACTCGGCGGGTTAACATAAATGACAGGCGCTATAATGTTAAAATTTACTGCAATTTGAAAGCGAAAAAGTAAAAATTATCTAAGTAACAAAGTTTATTGCGTTCCGGGGTGACCGCAGCGAAGCGGGGTGAACGCTGCTAGTTATATATATATATATATAATATAATATAAGGGGAAAATAGTTATTAACGTAATATAATAGGCTAAAACTCAAAGGTGCTGCAGGTATTCAGCATATTTAGGACAGCAACACATTAGCCAGAGTCAGAAGAACCAATGCGCGGCAGAGAGAGTCAAGAGAGAATGTGGAGAGGCTTAAGTGCGTCACTGGCGTCGTCTGAATCGAATCTGATGAATCAAAATCAAAATACTCTTTCCGACAAAAGTTTTATATATACAAAGTAATACAGTTTCTTCAAATATATTTGGCTAAAATCTGGGGGACGCTCCCCCCGACCCCCCGCTAACATCACCCATGATTTGAGTCACAACACTGGAGAGATCTTTGTCTAGCACATACTTGAGGAAACTTGCAGTACGAGGCATTGTTTCAGCGTAGTGAACTTTGACTCAGCTATTTTTCCCTCTCGTCAGTGTGTGACTGATCTTAAGATGAATATGAAAGCTGAAGTTTGGCCAACAGATGGCGGCACTTCTCATATTTCCAGTTTTATATTTTGTAGGGAGTGACAGTTATTCAAAATAAATGAAATTTAAGAGATGAATATTCAAACTCATTTTAAAGAAAGGTTGAATAAATAATCAGCAAATATTCGTACATTTTTAAAATTATCTTGCTTTTATTCA
The DNA here is from genome assembly GCF_964235325.1 of Thermobia domestica. NCBI lineage: Eukaryota > Metazoa > Arthropoda > Insecta > Zygentoma > Lepismatidae > Thermobia > Thermobia domestica. The sequence continues at coordinate 128,586,744 of NC_137467.1, forward strand.
TTGTAGAGTGCACTTAATTTATTTTTCAGAAACATGCTTCCACAAATGAAGTACTCTCGACAATACACAGGAACAAGATATGAATAAAGTACATGATTATTCTGTAATTCAAATTTGTTTTTGAGCAAAATTCCAACACCTATCTCTTGAATTTGATTTGTTACGAATATTGTCGCTCCTTTAATATATTTTAAAAATGGACACACGTGGTGACATCTGTTGGTTATTGACGTATTTTTAAACTCTCCTTAATATAGAAGAATTCTCTGTTCTGTAGACGTGAAACGTTATTATTTATATTAACTGCTAAAAGTAGATAACAAAATACACCCGTTTCCACAATTACAGCAACAAGTAGCGGTTTAACCTTTTCACACATGTATAGGCCAGTCTTAAGCAAGTTTGCTTTTAAAATGTAAGTCGATAGAGTTAGCAGCACCTTCGTGGCTATATGGTTAGCCTACTCAGTTTCTGCGCGGGACACTAGAGTTCTATTCCCGGCGGGGTCTCATCAGGTTCGCATCCCACGTTAACCTGTAGGATTCAGGTCTCATTGCCTCAGTACTGAAAGGTACGCTAAATGCGAATCTAACCAACCAGTTAATAGCGTTACGAAAGTAATATTGTTATTGTTACTTAAAATGTTACTTCTTCGTTTGCAGTTTAAGGTAAACTTACCTTTAAATGTTTTTTTTTTTTTAAATTCGCTGATAATTCCTTGAAGTTGACGAATACAAATAAGAGGCGACAATTTTTTTACACTGTAATTTCTTCCATTTGCTTTCTCCTCTGCTATGGTTTCTTTCTTTCTATTCCTATTTCTTTCTTTTACTTTTTCTTTCTGTTTTTCCTTACCTTTTCTTTCTTTACAATGCTTTTACTATTTTACTTTTCTGCCTGTTTGTTTGTTCAAGTCAAATTTTGACACTTCAAGTTTCACGCAAGTTTCACGAGAGCTTTGAATTTGTGTAGACACACAAACCCCATGACAACACAATATTTTCATATAATTTTCGCTCCAGTTTATGGTTTTACTATAAAATTAAGTTGCAACAAATATTTGGACTTATAACGTTATCTTATTTAATATATTGCCCACAGTTCGTATATATATATATATATATATATATATTAGTTATTACGTAAGTTAAGGATAGCTTGAAGAAACATACTCTAGTTTAAAATGCACAAAAATTCTAAATTTGACGATACTAACGTATTTTACTGCTCCATTCAATTATGCATCTAACAACTATGGCGACACTCACGTCTCCTTAACGACGGTTAGCATCATCATAGCAACGTACAAACAAAATATCTATATCAACTTACTAAAAATATTTTTTGTTCTATAGATAGTGCTTGAGCACGGCTGCTATGATCACAATCGAAATAAATAATAGACAACGTTATCGTTGTAGACTTCATAAGGCAACGTCAGTTAATTAAGCATTACTTCAGTAGATAGCAGAGTAGTTCAATGCTTGCTCGGAATCTTTTATGTGGCGTCTTTTAACGAAAAGTTACGTACTTTTTGTTGTCTTCCATAAGTGTTCTTTCCTTTATTCGAAGTCAACGTTCAAAATGAACTTTTTAAGTTTACACATCGAAATCATGTTGCATTTTCAAGTTAAGGAACTAAAAAGTAAACAATTGATTGCAGCATATTGTAATTAAGAACTAACAGTAAATAATGTACACTCATGTCCAAAATTATTGTCAAATGTCTATAAATATGTTGTTTTACGAATATAATTTGATAACGAATTCGCCCGGTATTTCTTATAATGTTAGTATGTGTATAATGGGCAAAGACATGTATGTTCCAAATTTAATGTCAAAAGAGCAGTAAATAAGAACAATAAAACGAAAATAAAACTTTCTTGTCCATTTAACATCATTTTGTTTTACTCATTCTAATTTTCGTATTTATAATTCTCTTCCTATGAAATTTACCACAAATATACATTTCCCAATTATACACATAGTAACAGTTTTAAAAATACCCTGCAAAATCTTTATCAAATTATATCCCACAACAAGACAGTTATAGATATGCCACAATCATTTTGGACATGAGTGTAGCCTACATAAAATAGTTTAAAAACAATAATTTATAAATGTACTAGAAATGAGTTTTTTGTGGAGTAAAATGTAGAAATTGGGCCTAGATTTAAAACCTTTGCTGTTCTACGTAAGTTTATGGATAAAGTTTTTATGGATAAAACGTTATATTGTACCCGGTGCCAGGCACGCACCCAGAAATCTTTTGTTGGAAGGGATCCAATAATACTAGAAGTCACTACGTCTATTGATCTATGTAATGTTGAATGGGTATTATTTTGCACCCAAAAAGGAGATAAGTTCTTAAGTGATTGTAAAAATATTATTTTAAAAAAAAAGATTGATTGTTTTTATGAGAGAGAGTACCGTAAACTGGGTATACTTTGGCCCTTTAAAGGCAACTTTGGCCCAAAGGAAGAGAAAGATTTGATTTCTTTCTACATGGTTATTATGGTTTCTATTAGTAAGAAAAGTTATGGATTGAAGTATTACAACATTAAGAACACATGTATATTGACGGTAGTGATTTGTTTCCAGAAGTAGGAAGCAAAAACGCTAGCAATTGTTAGCAAGTAAACTTTTTTATCATATTTCAAGTTTTGTTCATTGCATTAAATTGTGCATATCCTGAATGCACAAGTAAGTAGAATATAAAAACATGTTCATTAGCGAATATTAATAAGCTAACGTCTTAAATATTTGTTCAATTACACACAAACTATTAAGCGTTTAATTGCGTGGGGTAACATTGGCCCATATTTTCTGTGTTGGAAATGGCCCAATATTAAAGATGAAATGGTATACAAATGGTGTGATGTGATGTAATAAGGAAGATAAACTCCCACTAGCTTCCAAAAGAGGATAATATACAGTGCCTGAATTGCAGATCTTTTTCCTAAAACTGAGTTCTGGTACCGGTAAAGTACTCTACTGCAATGAAGAATAAGGTGCTCTTATTTTTGGATGTTAAGTATTCATGCACTTAGATTTTCATTGAACAATATATTTGTTTGCCTCTAAATTGAACAAAATGATTTAACCCCTATGTTTGTAATACAGGTATTTTAAGTTAAGTATTCAGAAATTGTAGCATTCATTTATAGATGTTTCGTATTCACCCAAGCAGAATACAAATATTATCTTTGAACGATACAAATATTTCTCGTTCGATTAAAATTGAGTAAAAGATTTATAATTTCACCAATGTGTTTACAATACCCTCTTCTTCTCTTCTGTTTTTAAATACAGTGCTACAATAATACTTTCGTGTATTAATTAGTCATTTTGACAAATGGGCTAAAGTTACCCCAATCGTGAAAATTCTTGCATGGCATCAAAAAATTGGAACTATCATCATTCTTCGTCACACTGATTATTTACTGCTTTCAAAAGAAAGCCAAAGGATTGCATTTTAACAAGGAGAAATGTCATTAAATTACCTCCCTAATCTTAGAAGATATTAGAATGGGAAGTTTGAAAATAAAAGAAAAATGGGCCAAAGTATACCCAATTTACGGTACAGATGAAATGTAAGACCGAATTTTCTTTCTAAATCAATCATTTCTCCGTTAAACAAGAATAGTTTTATTTTTAAAACATGTACAAACATGTCCAGTGACGAAGTTTTGGGGTTAGGGAGTCCGGCCTGGGAACTGTATGTTAGATACTAATTTCCGACATTTGCCTGGTGTGAATGAGGGAAATCCAGGAAACATCTCACTCAGGATGACTGGCCTTAGAAAAGCTGTTACACCTTTTCGACTGTGTGTCCTCACCAGGAATCGAACCCGGGACACTACTTATTCTGAAGCTGTATGAAGCTTTTTTTCCTTAGTCGTAAAATAAAATTTAAGTTTTCACCGATTTGATATGCCTCAAGAGCCGCCACTTATAATGTTATATCTCGTACTATAATACAATTTTCGTTTTTGAGAAAGCAAGACACCGTTAACTAGACTGATGAAGAAATCAGTAAAATAAAATAATCACCAAAATTCCAGTTCATTTGAAAGAAGTTAAAAATCTGTATCTTTGGGAAAGAAAAGAAAGATGGTGCAGGTATTAATCATCTTTAAGGATAAAAAAAAAAAACTATCAAGCGCGCGCTCAGAAATTGTTGCTGCGAGGAGTCCAAAGTTTGAGGAGGAGATCCAATACTACAAAACACCACATCTATGTACTGGAGTTTTTCTACATCCGACAATAAATAAAATTGATAAATGCTGCCACCTATAGACCCTATTCTCAGAAAAAAAAAATAGAACGATAAGACTATTCATGGCTTTGGATTGATTGTTTTAACAAAATAGACACTGACCAAAGCTTAAAACACACTTTATTTTAAATTATAATTGGATTGGCTGAAGGCCTCAGTAAAATAAATAAATAAAAATAAAGAAGTACAACAATGACTATATAACTCTACATATATATATATATATATATATATATATATATATATATATATATATATATATATATATATGTGTGTGTGTGTGTGTGTCTGTTTAAAAAATTTAAACTTTTTTATAACAATGACTATATATATGTCTGTATTTTCATTAATTTCGATAGTGTCTGAAGAAGGGTATGCTAGAAACAGTTAGAAATTATAATTTAAAATAAAGTGGGTTTTAAGCTTTGGTCGGTGTCTCTTTTGTTAAAAGAACGATATTGTTTTTATAAGATAGAATATAGATGAAGGGTAAAACCAAATCTTCATGCAACATCAATCACTTCTCTTCTGAACAAGTACAGCATTACAAATTTGCGTGGAGGACCCGGTGGACCCGTGCACCCGTGAGAACTAATTTATTCTGACTTTTTAAGCATGCACCGTCAATTCGACGTAAGGGTTTTCTAAACCGGAAGATTTGTTCGCAGTAGGGGTGTAAGCATATTTAAATATTGAATAGGTATTAAAGAACTAGAAAAGACAATTAAACCAAAATGGACCATATCCTTGAAATATTGCCGTAATAGAGCACTATATATATAAAATATCACAAATGGTAAAATAAATGAAGTAGACAAGTAGGCTATTCGTATTTTCAACACAGTTCAACTGCTAATCTACAGGGATTTCCAACTTCTCCTCTGTAGCATTAATTGGAAATCATGCATTCCTGTCGTTCGGTACATTTGTATTGATCCGTACTGCTCGCTTGTACAGTGCCTGCTTAATGCCATTTTATCTGCTTTCCACGTGAATGTGTCCTGGTTTCGAGGTCAATTAAGGACCAATGTACTGTCCAGTGCAGGTCACCTTTGTGTCACGTGATACCTTGGGCCCATGAAACAGGTAGTGGCATTTCTTTTTCCGTAATCGAATAATAATAATGGGATTAAGGATTACCTTTGTGTACACGCTAACTCCCATTTCATTAAAGATAGAAAGAAAGAAAAAAACAAGAACTTTTTTTTTTTTTTTTTAATCCTTGAACCTGCCATGTAGTTAATTCCAGTTCTTTTTAACAATATATAATTGACCTTCAACTGCAAAAAGTTCAATTTATTCTTTTCGGTTGTTAATATTAATGTGTTTGAGCTCAATCAGATCTTTCATGACGTCAGAGCGTTTTTTTCGTTTGAGGCCTGGAGTATACGGATGCTGAAAGTGCGGCGTTAACGCTGGCCGATTGGGGCAATGGTTATGCCATTGAATGGGTTGATTACAATAAAACTTTGTTTCCCAAGAATACAGTCTCCGCTTTAATCCCTTTATTGAAACCGGAGGTTGTAAGAGTCTATTGCTTCTTTTCAAATATAAATTTAGCATCAGTTCCGAGAGTTGGTTCCATCTTCGCCCTGATGCGCCTATTGAAACCGGAATAAAGAAATCTATCATTCTGGTCTGATCCAGGGTGTTTTTTATTGCTCAGACGCGCCTCTTCGGTTTCGGCACCTGAAGATTTAAACCGAAACGGGCTATCATCATTACAACCTTCTCTTCCTTCTTTATTTCATCATTCATTTTCCTTTTTTAGAGTGGGGACAAGGACGAGGGTTGGGTTACGAAACCACAAACATTGAACAGACAAAACAATCAAAACAACAAAATAAAATTTAAAGAAATCAAAAAACAGCAAATCCTAACTACTAACTGCTATTCTCTAATGATTATTTAAGTCTTCTTTATCTAATCAAACTAATCTACTCTAGTTTCTGACTCAAGTCGAGCTTAACATTGATCCTATCATAAATATCATCATTCATTGCTTTTAGTCTATACTTAACTCATCCATGTAGTATTCCCTCTTTTTCTTTGTTTCATTTTCTTCAGATTTTCCCTGTATGACTTGGTTTTTCACCTTTGTATATAATTTGATTCTTTCCTGTATGTTTTTTTTTATTATTATTATTAATTTACCACATTTTCCTACAAAACCACTAAACACACACTTCACTTATCACTATTAAGCACTGTCCACACTGGTATTTATAATATTACACTAATACACTATCACACTCCTGTGTGTGAAACACAGTTTAACGTCTAATTCCACTACACACACTACACTTGTTCCGTTCCTTTCGTGCATTCTTCGTTAAATCTTGTCTATCCCATGTGAGATGATTTTGTTTTTGATATATGTTCCTCGATTGTTTTCTGTAACACTGCTACTTAGAGCTACTTTTAAGAGCTCCAAATTCTGGGATGAGCCTTATTTATGTATAAAATAAGAAAGTTTACCCCCCTCTGGATCCGCCCCTGGTTTTGATCCTTAAAGTTTGAAAGTTTACTAAAGTTACGTAAGGTAAAATGAAACTCGTTAGACTTCCAAATTATACTATGTATAAGTATCAGAAGACTTACTGAACGATTGTTTCCATCTGTCTGAAGCAGGTATCAGAGCATAGAAAATAGAGATACCGAGAAGCTCTTCTTAGATAGGAAGGAGCGAAACCGGTTTTTATACAAACCACACCGCGTTTTCTCGAAAAATTGAAAACTGACATTTTGATTTTCTCCAAAGCCGGTTCGGGTTTTTAAACCGAAACCGGTTATTGATAGAAAACCGAACCGGTGTTAAGAACCGAAACAGATTTTTGCTAGAAAACTGAATTCCCAAACCTGTTTCGGTTTTTCAAAAAAAAAAAAAAAGTCTTTTGTGCTCACCACTAATTTTTAGAACCAATTTAGGTCCAAGAATAGGTTTCATTTCCTCCATTAACTTACTATTCAAACCAGGAGTGGTAGCAACTAACAATTTCCAGCTTTGATCATCATAGAACAACTACCGTAATATATGCGACAAGCTGTTCTCTTAGAAGCGATTCAGCATTGACTATCTGTACCCCCGCATCTCTTTACTAAAACCAAAAGCGGCTGAAATTTATTAGTGCTTCTAAGAAAGTTACTAGTTCAATATTGATTTTCATACAGCAAAAACAAGTTAGCTACAATTTTTTGTTTAATCTACTCAGAATTCCAAGAGTGTGTTCCACCTCGGACATTATTTCTCTCGTATAACTGAAAGTTGTTGAAATCTAGGTGCTCTTTAATCTGGCACGTTCGGGAGTACGGTCGTACCGGATCAGCGATTTTGCATGATTATCGAACGTCAATATAGTTTTAATAAGAATAACAAAGATGATAAAATTACTTTGGATTAAAAATGCAAACGATTAAAACATTTTATGTGATTGCAGACATTCTGAATGAGTGCAGGCGATATAAATATCCTAGTACACAAAATATTTCTTCATTTTTAAATACCATAAATTGTCGAAGATCCTATATTGAAACAACGCATTATAGAGTTTGTTTTCGCCTCTTTCGAGACTATTAATTATTTCTAAATTGTGTTGTATGGTGAGAATAAATTGCTTACGCTTACTAGTTTTATTAGCACCTGAAGGTCTCGTGCTGAGCTTTGAGAACATTTACAGTACAGTGTGCAAATGTGACATGTAAGACCTTAGAAAACACTTCAGCATAAACACTGAACAAAGAAAGGAACTCTGGCAGCAAAATTTCTCCACCTGGCGGTCCGGGTCAACAGATGCCCGAATCCACCCGAAGATAACGCGAGCGATTCGATCGGGGTACCCGACAGGAGCTCATGTCGTTCGGACTCCGTAGTAATCAGTAAATTCTGTCTCATAGCCTTGCTATCAAATCAACTCGATGGGGGCGCTGGCAGAATGTACCGAACTGTAAAACGCTGCATTAAAGAGCATCTACATTGCAGCTCGAAATGATGGACCCGATTTTAGAAATTTAGTCTGAAATATAATAATTATTGTGAGACATACGCTGCAAAATGTTAACTTTCGAAATTTAGTTTCCACGCAGTGTTTCCATTTTTACCGCGAAGAGTCAGCAGCAAGTAGTTAAGGAAAATGGCGTTGACCGGAGGATCGACCTCTCTTTCGCTGTCCATCTCGTTCCCCCGACTTGACTCCATGTGATTTCATCATGTGGTTTTTTTTTAAAGGATCATGCTTACGTACCACCAGTTCCAACAACATTGGATGACCTGTGTGCCCGCATTACAGCAGCCATTAACTGATATTTAACGCAACATACTACAAAAGATTTGGCAGCAGATCGGCATGATGTGTGCCACACTTGATATGTTTGAAGAAAACTTTCACATCTCACATGTCTGTATATTAAGGTTGGTTTAAAGGGACAAGTTTTGCCGATAGATGGCACTACAGTCTTCGTATCTTTCCCATGTATTTTTTTTTTTTTTTTTAACTTTCACGAAAATTTACAATTTCTCTTATAAATTTCAACCTAGAGACTTCAAAGTTTTAGAGAAGGAACTTCATAACCTATTAAAGGGAACAATCCGTGCCGATTTTTTATTTAGAATTTTCTTCATGTTGAAATGGCTTGATTGTTGAAATGGATACCCAGACCTTTAACAATGGAACTGTTTAAACTGTGAAGAAAATTCTAAATAAAAAATCCGCACGGATTGTTCCCTATAATAGGTTATGAAGTTATTTCTCTAAAAATTTGAAGTCTCTAGGTTGAAATTTATAAGAGAAATTGTAAATTTTCGTGAAAGGTAAAAGATACATGGGAGAGATACGAAGACTGTAGCGACATCTATCGGCAAAAGTTGTCCCTTTACACTAACCTTAATTAGATTTCACAGAAAAAATTTCTGAAATCGGGTCTGTCATTTTGACTTGCCCTGTATTATTCTTGGCCATAATTTCTAGTTTGAATATTAATCTTCATATAGCGAAAACGCTAAGAGATAGCAAGGACTGTCTTTTTTGATATGGCTTCAGCGTCCAAAAAATAAGTTCCATCTTTTACCTTATTCACGTATTACAACTGGAAGTTATAGACCCACTATCAATTTGACCCTGAAAATAAACGCCAGTCTACAGTTTGGATCTTTCCAGACGAAAATCCACCCACGAAAGTGAAGCGACCGCGAAGTGTGGGGAAGAAGATGGTCGCAACTTCTTCTCCAAATCTGATCATATTGCAACTGCTCCACTTGAAGAACAAAGGACTGTTACTGCTCAGTGTTACACCAGTGTTTGCCCAACAAAAGTGTTTCAGAAGCTTCGGGAACGGCGTCCAAGAACTGGATTGCGTGGAATCCTGCTTCATCATGACAACGCGTCCGCACACACGGCCAATATTACAATTCAGTTTTTAGAATCTACGGAGGTCAAACTTATGACTCATCCGCCGTATAGCCCTGACCTGGCCCTGTGTGATTTTTTTTCTGTTCCCCAGGATCAAGTTCGCATGCGTGGGAAGAGATTTTGCAGCCCTGAAGAAGCTGTAGTGGCTTACAAGAATGAACTTTCAACACTTGAAGAAAAAGACTGGCAACACTGCTTCCAAAAGTGGTTTTTCGAGAATGCAAAAGTGTGTAGTGTAATAGTGAATACTTTGAGAAAATGTAAGTGTTAAATTGATTTTAAGTATGTAAGTTATTTCACATCTCAAAACTTTCGTAGTGACCATCGTAGGAATAACTGTTTGAGTTGCTCTTTCATTTGATTTATCATTTATAATTGTATGTTAAATGTAATAAATACTACAAAGCCTTAGAATCTGCTATTCATGTTGAAACACCCTGTATTTCGTTCTATGTATGGTGTAGCTAGTGTCAGTAAAACAAATTATACCTTTATAACTTACATGTGTACACAATTTTAACGAGTCTCGTTGTGATATTTTTCATAAAGATTGAATTAGGATTTACTTATCTCCGTGTTGCCACTCTGAAAAATGAAATCGTTACCACCGCCACTGCTAATATCTGTTGCGCATTAGGATGTAGAGATCGTTTACATGCAAATAAAGATAACTTATTTTCAGTTTCTTTGAAAGATGCCATTGTCCTTACTGTTTGACGACGTTTGCAGTATAAAACTTCTGTTCCTCATATCCAGAGTAAATATTTGCAGGTGGTTCATTCAGAATATAACTATTTTGTTTATTTGTGTTTGCCATATTTCGTTCTGTTTCATATACTTGAAAGACATATATGTGGTTCGTCTTTACTTCCGAGATTCCTGGTTTATTCGAGCAGAAACTAGGAAATAACTTTGCACAAATGCTGCAAGTTTATAGGCTTTCAGTTTGATGAACTTCACAGATGTCGCCGATGCATTTGCGTCATGCAACAGCTTAAGGGTCTTCACTACAGCGCAATTAAACTACCGCTAATTTTAGAGTTTTTCTGCAATATCTTCAAAACAAATAAAAATATTGGAAAAACAGAAACGTAGTGAACTAGACAATACGATTTTGCATGTGATACCGTTACCACAATTCACGTATCTGTTTTTGGTATACCGCTATTTACAGAACCCGTAAAAAATGCTAAATCTATCTTCACTTCCAAATCGAAGACCGATTGTTGTCACCGAATGTATATTAAGTAAAAAAGCTAGAAAATATAAGATAAGTAAAGACTGCAGAATTATTATTACTAATTACGATGGAAACTGTCTTGATCGTATACAAAATATAAAGGTAACCAAGAAAATTCTGTCGCTTTTTGTGAAAGTCTGTGTTCAGTTGGCCCTCACACCGTGAGTTGAATTGAATTGAGATAAGGCGAAGGTCAGTAGTTGATGTGGGTATATCCAACATACTACCTGGTTGTGACGGTTCAGTTACACCGTGAACTTGCATAAGGACTAAATGAACATGAGACCTCCATGAAACGTCATAAGGCGTGTATGTTGTACGAGTTCAAACTGGGGTGAAACGCCGCTGCAGCGGGGCGAAAGATATGCCAGGCCCTTGGTGAGGGTGTCGTGACTATGCGGACAGTGCATCGGTGCTTTAACAAGTTTAAGGATGGTGACGAAACACGCAAAGACGCACTACGCGTTGGAAGACCAAGACATGTGCAAAATGAAGATCTTCAGGCAACAATTGAGAATAGAGCCAGACATGTGACGAACTGGAATTACAATTCAGTATGAATGGAGAAACCATTCGGCATCACCTCCATCAACTTGGGAAGCACTACAAGTTAAGTCGATGGGTCCCACATGATTTGTCTCCGGGTCACACGGCACGTGAGCAGACACCTGTGTTTCTTTGCTGTCTTGTCTGAGAAGGGAGCCATTTCTGCACAAGGTGTTGACATGTGATGAGGAGTGGGTCCTGGACGGCACGGCGCCGTCATCATTGTTTAGCACCCCATGAAACTGTTTCAAAACAGCCGAAACCAGCACTGCACCAGAAGGTCCTTCTGTATGTTCGCTGGACTCCTCGCGGCATCGGAAACTGCTACCAACTGGTGAGAGCATCAATGCAAGAACGTACTGTCAGCAGTTGAGCCGTGATCAAGAAAAACTCAAAATTCTGAAGCCAGCACTTCTGAATCGCAAAGTGGACCTCCTGTTACAGGACAACGCTAAGCCCCGCGTGGCTAGGATTACCGGGGACACCATTCTACGCCTTGGATGGGAAACACTATTGCACTCGTCGTACTCCCCGGACATTGCACCGTCCGATTATCACCTGTTCCATTCCTTGGACAGTGACCTTAAAGGAATCCAGTTGAAATCCGTAGTAGAGGTTTAAAATACACTTGATACCTTCGTCGCTTCACAGTCCACCAAGTTCTACCGCGATGGAATTCATGGCCTTCCAGAATGTTAGCAGAAGGTCGTCAGTGCTGATGGAGACAATTTTTGATCTTCCAGGTCGTCTTCGGTGACATATCGATGTTCGAAGTTGGTGGGTGAAAAAGTGACAGAACTTCCTTGGTTACCTTATATATATATATATATATATATATATATATATATATATATATATATATATATATATATATATATATATATATATATATATATATATATATATATATATATATATACGAGGGCAAGTCAAGAAAGACTTGGACTGATTTTTTTCCCGGCAGTTCTGTTAACGCTGGAGCTTCATAGTTTGGCATACAAGTAGGGTGGGTCTTGCTGTGCATATATATAAAATGTTGTTAAGGAATCATTGCATGTTTGGTAACCACGACTTTTTATTGCAGGTGATGTTCTGCGCCGCCTCTAGAAGTCGCCTGTAGAAGAAATGGAGTCATTACGAGATGAACAATTTGCAGCTATACGGTTCTGCTATCGCTTGGGGAAAAGTGCAACAGAAACTCTAGGAATGTTGAGAGCAGCCTACAAAGATGACGCTCTGCCACGAAGTACCGTGTTCTGGTGGTTCAAAGAGTTTAAAGAGGGCCGAATGACAATCACGAAAGCTGGTGGACCAGGTGTATCAGCGTCAGCTGTTACTGAGGTGAACATTAACACGGTAGCAGTCATTGTTAGAGAAGATCGCCGCATCAGTATCGACGATCTGGCAGCCGCACTACGCATATCTCATGGCAGTGCCTTCAAAATTTTGCATGACCACCTCCACATGAGCCGAGTGTGTGCGCGATGGATTCCGCGACTCCTGACACCAGAGCAGAAGGCCGTTCGAGTGGAGACTTGCAGGGAGCTGTTGCAAAGGTTTGAGGATGGTGGAGACGCCTACCGCACCGTGCGACTTTTTCTATTCCCTGCCCTAAAATCCAGACTGCGTGGACGCCGCTTCTCCGATAACTCCGAGGTTCTGAAGGTATCGGAGGCGGTTTTGAAAGACCTCTCAAAGAATGGCCTGCGACATGTGTTTGAGGACTGGAAGACTCGAATGAAAAAGTGCATTCAAATGGGCGGGGACTACTTTGAAAAGGATCATGTGCCTGTTGCTGAGTAATAATAAATTGCCTAGAAAAAAAATCAGTCCAAGTCTTTCTTGACTAGCCCTCGTATATATATATATATATATATATATATATATATATATATATATATATATATATATAGTGTTCGGAAACAATAACAACGAACTTCGGAAAATGATTTCTTACACGCAAAGTCTAATGCGCATGTGAGGGCGTCCATTCAGCAATCTCCAAAGCGTTCAGCACTTAAAACAGGTCGGCCAGACGATTTTTTTCTCAGTTCCGAACCTGTTGCTCTAAAGTCTGGTACCCAAAATAGAATAGTTTTCTATGTGGATCAGCATCATATCGGCCAAGTCCGAACCGTATGCGAAATTCCCGTTGAGTAGTAATCACAGAACCACCATTACGAATAGGTTATAATCTTCCACAACAAACTGACGACGCTCACTGCGCCACGCCATTGCGACTGCTGAAAATGGCATATATATCTGTATCGATCGATAGCCTCTCAGCCGCCGTATCCGCACCACAACTCACAAAGCGCCCTTTCCTAATACAGGAGGTCCTTTTGCTGGACCCTGTATTCGAAGATTCTATTATTCGAATTTTAACAGCATTACTTTGTACCATATTTTCATTGGACATTTCGTTCTAAGTTGTGACCCTTTATTTTATTATTCCGAGAAATTTTCTGCGGGCTATAGCCCCGAAATGGAGTGTTCGTACACCCACACATTTTGGTGTGTAATTTAATACTTTTGTGCGAGGAATCTTTTTACTTAAGTTTGTCGGTATTGTTTCCCGAACACCCTGTATATAGGAACTCAAGAAATTTGACAGAAATGTAATACCGTTATTGACGGTTAGCACTATCGCCTTTGGTGCAGGAAACAGTGGTCGATTCGCTAGTCAATGTGTGGATCGGATCCCGCAGTAGACTGGAATCCGTTTCTCATTTACACCAAGTGATGAAGAAAAGATGTTACAATAAACTCCAAATCAATATTTTCATGATAATTGAGGCCCTGTAATTTTATTTGGTGCAAAGTAAGGTTACAGTCTTATTTATAATAGAAAAAATGTTTATATGAGAGTACTGCTAATACGGAAAATGCAAAACATTTAACAGTTACGGATTACATGCAAACACTCTTTGGTCTCATTCCGTACGAGTTAGCGTCAGCACAACGGTAAATATCCATCGTAGTTTGCGATAATCGGTATATAACACAAGTCTCTTGTTGTAGGTTTTATGTTGTATTGCAGTGCGCAAAATTCTGTGGAAATTGACGGAATGGAGCTCCTTAATCTTTGTCTGTCAGTCACGCTAATTTCTAATTAATCAATCATGCTAATAGTTATCACTAGCTGCGCAGCATCCTAAATGACGTCAAAGTATGTCGCTAGAAGGGCACCGATTTCTCAGTAACTTGGAGGAGAGGGATTCAGATGTGTTTGGTTGCAGATAAGGGTCTAAGAAGGCATATACGAGGCACAAGACAAATTGAATTTAAATTATGCCAAATATTGTATATTCATTTAAATAAATACATATAAAAATGTATATTCATAGAAAATACATGGGGACCCACATGAGCATTAGAGACTCTGACCTCCCGGCCCCCAGGATCGGCGCCCGTGCAGGTAATTAGCAAATGAACCCGATGAACGAAAACGAGTGAGAATTGCTTCTCTTACACGAATATATACTACTGAAAGCTACACTATGTGATCAAAAGTATCCGGACACCCCCAAAACATACGTTTTTCATATTAGGTGCATTGTGCTGCCACCTACTGCCAGGTACTCATTATCAGTGACCTCAGTAGTCATTCGACATCGTGAGAAACCAGAATGGGGCGCTCCGCGGAACTCACGGACTTCGAACGTGGTCAGGTGATTGGGTGTCACTTGTGTTAGAAGTCCGTACGCGAGATTTCCACACTCCTAAACATCCCTAGGTCCACTGTGCCTGATGTGATAGTGAAGTAGAAACGTGAAGAGACACGTACAGCACAGAAGGGTACAGGCCAACCTCGTCTGTTGACTGACAGAGACCGCCGACAGTTGAAGAGGGTCGAAAAGTGTAATAGGCAGACATCTATCCAGACCATCACACAGGAATTCCAAACTGCATCAGGATCCACTCCAAGTACTATGACAGTTAGGCGTGAGGTGAGAAAACTTGGATTTCATGGTCAAGCAGCTGCTTATAAGTCACACATCACTCAGGTAAATGCCAAACGACGCCTCGCTTGGTATAAGGAGCGTAAACATTGGACGATTGAACAGTGGAAAAACGTTGTGTGGAGTGACGAATCACGGTACACAATGTGGCGATCCGATGGCAGGGTGTGGGTATGGCGAATGCCCGGTGAACGTCATCTGTCAGCGTGTGTAGTGACAACAGTAAAATTCAGAGGTGTTGGTGTTATGGTGTGGTCCTGTTTTTCTTGGAGGGGGCTTGCACCCCTTGTTGTTTTGCGTGGCACTCAAAACACAGCACAGGCCTACATTGATGTTTTAAGCATCTTCTTGCTTCCCACTGTTGAAGAGCAATTCGGGGATGGCGACTGCATTTTTCAACACAATCGAGCACCTGTTCATACTACACGGCCTGTGGCGGAGTGATTACACGACCATAACATTCCTTTAATGGACTGGCCTGCACAGTGGCCTGACTTGAATCTTATAGAACACCTTTTGGGTGTTTTAAAACGCCAACTTCGTGCCAGGCCTCACCGACCTACATCGATACCTCTCCTCAGTTCAGCACTCCGTGAAGAATGGGCTGCCATCCCCAAGAAACCTTCCAGCACCTGATTGAAAGTAGGCCTACGAGAGTTGAAGCTGTCATCAAGGCTAAGGGTGGGCCAACACCATATTAAATTCCAGCAGTACCGATGGAGGGCGCCACGAACTTGTAAGTCATTTTCAGCCAGGTGTCTGGATACTTTTGATCGCATAGTGTATATTCAAATTACTCCATTCGTTCCAGGAATAACTGGTGAACAGTGCAAGCTCTTTTGCTGCTGACTGTACCTTCGGTGCAACACTACATTGTAGTAATTTCAAACAATGTTGTTTACTTGTCGTCGAATGTAACCAAAGGATGTTGATATATTAAAAAATGTATATTGAATCAAAGTTGACGTTTTAAAGCTGTTCCTTGTCATAAACACACTGAAGAATAATAACCAATCAAAGAACTTTGTACGTGCTTAATGCCGTTCACAAAAGTGGAAACAACTTATTTTTACGATGCTCTGTTGTTTTACTGAAGTTTTCCATTTGAGAGCTTGCACAAACAAAACCTAAAAGCAATTGTGATTGCTAACGTGGGTAGAAATACAGCAACAGAAAGCTCAGTCATCACTTTTAAGGATTTCACCTCTTGCGTTACGGATCACGTGAAACTCGCTAAAATAACAAATGTGCTGCCCAGTAGCTGGAAACAACAATATGATAACATACAGTAAGTACTTAAGCGAAACATTGTTAATTGAACTTTCCACAATGTTTTGTATGCATTTGTGTGTTTTAGTTGTAGACAAATTGTGTAATCGTTGTAACTTATCCATGATTATTCTTGCAAGAACTTTTTTTATGCGTACCCTACGAATCGGCTTACGTCTACGCAGAGGCGGATGGAGAAGTTAAAAACTGGGGGGCCAACCAAAACCCAGACTATGATAGGTACTATATAATGAGTTTGCTATAAACATTTCAAAAAATATATAAATAGCAAAAATAGCCTAGGTCCCCCCGGCCCCGGTCTAGATCCGCCTCTGCGTCTATGCAACGCAAAATTCACATTTTAGTTTGTGATAATCAACATATTGGTTATACGATGTTGTTTGTTGCATATTTTGCGTTGCGGAAGATCCACAAATTTTGCTAATACATACGTGGATGGTCCCTAACAGCGCCACCGATTTGTGTAACTATTGTGTGTGGTGGGGAGGTACATTCAGGTGTGTGTTTCGTTGTTAGATATCCAAGCAAAGATCCAAGTAAAATTATCCAGGTATTGGGGTAACTAAACAAACTTTGGGAAAGTAGCACACTCCCTCAGGTCCCCCAGAATCGGTTTCCGTGTCCCCTGATGATGGTAAAGGAAGTCCACAAGAAAGAGGTTGTCATACCATTTGAAGTAATTTCAGAGTCCCTGTCACGAGGTTCTTTATTATTAATATTAATAGCATAAAATTGTCACGGTAGCAAAGAGGGTAAGAGTGCACTTTATGCAGAACATTTATAGGAAACGATACAGTAAATATAATACGAGCAGTTACACTCTATTAATTTTAACAAATTGGGTCCAAACTTCCCTCACCCTAAGGTAACCTGATCCTACCCTACGTATTTCTAGTTTGCGTCATGTCAACAATGTATAATGGGACTTTGAAGCAATAGTTGAAATTGAAATGTGAAAAGTTATAAAGTCATAAAAAATTAAAACTGAAAGAAGGCGGTTTGAGCCTCTAATAGGGGTTACTTCGCACTGGTCAAAAGTAACCTCTTAGGAAATTATTACTGCTGGTACGTCGTGCTTTCTAATTTTAGGAAAATGTGTTGTTTAGGTAGATGCCGGAATGGATTTCTTATTGGAAAATAAATTATGAACAGTGGCGGATCCAGAAAAATAGTTTGAGGAGGGAGCTTCACTCATAAAAGCTTAGTTTTTTAAATAGAAATCACTAGACTTTTGGGAGGGCTTGAAGCTTATACGCATAGGAATGACTAACACATTTTAAAAAATCATGCAATTTGGGTGGGCTTCAGCCTGAAAGCCCCAAACCCCGTAAATATTCCACTGATTACGTTTGAGATGATATTCGTGGACATAAAGAGCAACCAAAGAATATCAGCTCATGGAGATTTTTGTTTTTCCTGTTCTTGAGTTGACATTTTTGTGGGGCATATGCTAAACTATCAGAATGTGGTTCCTGTGCCGGTACCAGAAAATATATGATTTTCTTTACAAATATCGATAATTCATACACAATTTTAATATCAATATTTTCGAATGCATGCAGCTTTGTGTAGGAAGTGAAATGTATAAATACTGAAGGATAAACATTGCGCAGAAACATTATGTTCGTAAGTTGATCATACTTTTTTGTATTTAGTGCAAAGTATCCCCAAAGGAAGTTTATATTTCAATAACTACAGTCATACTAAATGTTTACTAAATGCACTTGCATGAATATTTTCCTCATATAGGGGAAAAGGGGGTAATGACACGCGTTTTTTTTTTTTTTTAATTGCTCAGAACAGCAATGAGAGAGCACCATGGAACCTAATGAATAGTGCTGTACATACCTACGTATGTTTACTATGAAATAACTCGGAACTATTGCATAATTACTGTTCGTTATAAGGTAGCAGATGGAAATTTGAAACCTTACACTGCGTGCAGTTACCCTGCAGTGGAGGGTAATGTCACGCAACAGTTGAGTTCTTAGTTAAAGAACTTTAAAAACGAATTTATGATGATATTCCCTAAACGCATTTGCTTTCTTCGCCCTTTTTATGCAGAAAAGCCTTACGAGGCATTGCTGCTAGAATTTCTGAGCTTTGGTGCTTTCCCTTCTGCTTTTTGCCTAGGGTTTTTGCCTAGGAATTGTAGAAATTTCTGTTAACGGGACTATTGCGGATAATTTTTCGGAATTGGTGACTACCCTTGATGGTCCAGTGACTGACAGTTCAGAAACGTCAGTAAATTTTTGTTTCGTCGAGTCCATTGCATCATGAGAAAGGTCTGCTTCCATATTCTCCTCAATCTGACTACAACATTGATCACTTGCAGCAAAATCAGCATCTATAAAAACTTCTGGATTCATGGGGAACGTACCACACTTTTCAAAGCCTGATGAGGCATTTTTAATCACACGCACTTTTGTGTTTATGTGTGTTATTACCCCAACTCAAGCAATCTTGATATTTTTGTTCTTGACTAGCATGCGTAAATATAATAACAAAATACTAACCCTATATGTATTCTAAATTGACTATTCATCCATATTGACTACAAAAATACCGTACCCCAGAAGTAAGTTTGAACTTAACCACTAAAGAAAACTGGTAAAATTTTTGAAGAAAAACAAATATTTTCAATATATGGTCATATTCCGCAGTGCGTTCTCTGCAGCGCTCTCCCACTCAAGGGAGATTCGTTGGGCTAGTTGTTGGTAGGGTTGAGCACCATGCAGGCCTTCTCCTTCTTCTGGTTCTTTGTAAACAGGGATGCGTGCAATTATACACAGCGTGCCATTACCCCGTTTTCCCCTATGTATATATTATATATTTAAAATACAGTATTCAAAATCATAACGTTTGTAAGTTATATTCGATTTCCTTTAAAATTTTTCAAATCTTATGCAAAATGAAATGAAATGAAGTTTTTGAGTTTTACGTCCCATGGTTACGCCGGTTAGGCTAAAGGAGACGGTGATTATGAGTAAGGAATGAAATGGTGGAATGAAGAAAGTGGGAGGAAACGGGAATATCAGACGCACCGAGCAAACGCATGCACACGGTGTTTGTTCACCACAAAGTTCACTTGGCGGGGGAAATCTGATGCAAAGTAACCTCGTCTTACGGCATCAGTGTTGACAGTACCAAAGCTCATTACAGTCTTAAAAGTTGTAAACTTGCAAGATGAGAAAAGGAACTAAATCAATACTTCAGAATGTGTTCAATAACTTCGGGACTACCTCAAGATAAAAATACTTAATGATGTCAGAAAAAAAAATATTACTACGTTGGTTTCCACATACGTCCCTTCACGCGGCATATACTCATAAGACCGGTCGTAGAAACGCTCAATGAAATTAGTTCGCTGGAATGCTGTTCAGTATTACAGTATTATTTCAAAATGAATTTGTATCAGCGGCGCAAATCTGTCTTCAATATTGGGGGGAGGGGACCAGTAAGACCGTTCCCATTTTTTTTTTTAAGCGATAATCAAAATATTTATGAAGTTGAAAAACAATGCTGTGGATAATCAGGGAAGCGGAGTTGTCTTCAACATTGGGGAGAGCAGATTTTAGGCTTATTGTAGGGGGACATCAATTCATCTCACTTTTCTTTGTAGCAATCGGACACAAATCATCACATTTCTCCCCAAAAAACACATTTCAAATCGAATTATTGGGGGGGGGGACAGTTCTCCGGTTCCAAGATTGGAGGGAATATGTCCTCCTCATCTCCTCTGGATTTTCGCCAGTCATTTGTATTATACAGTGTATCCATAAAGTCTGTTGCCACCCTCTGTATCTTCGAAACGACTGCGAATATGAGAAAACGCAAAAACACGCCCATCATTATTTTAAGGGGCATGAATTTTGAGTTGTAAAAGGTCCGCCCCAGACACCCATATGGGGTAGGTATGTACAGCCAAGGATCTAGGATATGATCAAGGGAGGGGCTAAACCATACTTTGCCGCTTTATCCACTGTAAAGCAGGATTGAAGTTCATTTTATCCAATGTATACCTGAGCGTTAAGGGGGCTATAGGCCTTCCCTTGGATCCGCCCCTATACACACACACACACACACACACACACACACACACATATATATATATATATATATATATATATATATATATATATATATATATATATATATATATATATAAATAATTAAAAATGCAGAAATTTTGTACAATGTTGTGTGAAATATTGTAGAGAAAA
Source organism: Thermobia domestica (assembly GCF_964235325.1). Lineage (NCBI taxonomy): Eukaryota > Metazoa > Arthropoda > Insecta > Zygentoma > Lepismatidae > Thermobia > Thermobia domestica. Next base: position 128,607,689 of record NC_137467.1, read on the forward strand.
TTATTCTAGATACTCTGCAATACCACTAATTATACAAGCAGTGTTGTCAACGCAATATAAAGTTGTATTTTCTCAAATTGCACTATGTAAGGTATTACTTATTTATAATTTAGATATTAAATAAAACAACAATACCACATACATTATTCAGTGTTACGAAGGACAATACAGTATCACTAACAACATTTTGGGAGATCTCGAATAACTCAAATGGCATAGACTATGCAATGCGCATGTTTGTATCTTAGCGTCAAATACTATGATCATGGTATAATGTATTTCAAATGAACGAAGGAACAAAGTTACAAGAAATGGAAAATTTAACTTTCTCTAAAGATTTTACTTCGATAACTTGCTGACATATCACGTCTCATCATGTAGATGCTTCCAAAAGACTTAAATAATCATAATGCCATTTACAACAATTGTTATTTCAAACCGTTTCAGAGATACCAAACACATGGATAGTGAGTGTTATACTGCTTAAAATAACGTATTTGTGTTAAATTTTTATAATGATTGTTACTTTCGTTTGCTTCTATAACATTACAACAATAGTTTTTGGTGGTTTTAATTAAAAGTCGCAGTTCCATTATTTTAAGCAGTGTTGTCAACTTAAATAAATTACTAAATATTATTCTAAATATAGCGCAAATAACGTAGCTAAACTGCAAATTTTAAAATTACTCGTAATTTGTTTTATGGTGCAAGAATGTTTTCAAAAAACTACGTTTTTCATAGTCTTTATAATGTTAATGATAATGTCAAAGTTTTGGTTTCACCAATATATAAAGGCAAATTGTAACTGAAATTAAATGTAACTGATAACTTTTCGATAACACTAGTTCCCTTAGGTTTGATGTAGACAAAACCGTGTTTAATTAAATGTTCTAATTACATCCTAGTTGCATTTCACTTGTTTTAGTTTGACCACCGACCACCTCAAACTCGATTTATATCCATAGCTATATGCAATTATTCAGGGACTTACAGTTAATAATACACATTGTAGAAAATATTGATTTTTGGTTTGGTTTGTTTTAGTTTAACGTCCCACGTTTATGCTAGGACGGCTAAAGGAGACGTGGAGCTGCTGATTATAATTTAATCCGAACCACTTCGGTCGTTCAACTGTACCCTTACCGGAAATAGAATTCGGGACCACGCGAACCTAGCCGCTAGACCAAATGGAGGTCCTCACATTGTGTTGATTTAAATCATTGATTCAGTGTTGTCAGATTCGAATATAAGAAAGTAGCGTGTCTGTGCTCCAAAAGTAGCGGATTTGAACTATTTGTAGCCCAAATATATAGAAATAAATTATTTATTAACTAATGACTGGTACTAATGAAATAATTTTTTAACATGGACTAGAAAATGTGCTGTACATATTGCAAGAAATTATGATCGATGGACGAAAACAATTCTAGACTGGATACCCCGAGATAAAAACAGCCTAGGAAACGTCCTTATACAAGAAGGTTTGTCGAAATCAAGAACAACTGTTGAGTAACCTGAAAAAGTATTTCTCAAGATAGATAGTTGTGGATAAGACTTGGAAATACCTTCATCCAGCAGTGGATTGATAATGGTTGATCATGATTTTATTATATCTGGACCTGAGAGTCATAATTTCGTAATTTTACAGGAGAAGAGAAAAACCGACTCCTTAAATAAGACCTATAGTACTGTTTTTCAAACTATACTAAGTAGTTACAAAGTAATAGAATGCTTTTAGACATACATTATTAATTACACCACTAGAGAGAACATAGTATATTAAAAAAGTATTCTTAACTCAATTTCACCAAAAAGCGACGTAGCAAAATCTACCTCTAAAGTTCATATATATATATATATATATATATATATATATATATATATATATATATATATATATATATATATATATATATATATATATAAATGAATCCAAAATTTAACGAAAGTCGTACAGCGAAAAAAAAATTGACCCTTAACGTTGCAGCAAAACTACGAAAATTAATACAAAAGAAAACTAGAAAGTTAAGAATCACTTGTTTTGGCGAGTGAGAGAGAAAATATATACAGATAGCTCGAGTTACCTATATACTTTATATGTATGTCCATGTTTCGAAAGTAATTTTCAATCAGTATAAAATTTCAACGTAATGAACGCACGATTAGTTTTCTAGAATAAAGATCACAAGCTCCGCTGAAAGCTCACAAGGGAACATCTTATATTGATAGTAGCATTGCCCAATCAATGTGCAACCGATAGAGGAGTGAAGAAAAGTGAGAAATTCAAAGTTTTACGGGCCGACACCCAAAAGCACAGGAGATACAGAGAAAAGAAGAATCTAGAATCATGTGAAGATGTCAATGCAAAAGATACACTGACACAGAAAGAACTTCAAAATGATTAAAGTAATCAAAATGGTATTTACACAACAGTATACTAAGCAAACATTGTATCCACAGACATGCTCAATAACATTTGTAATGCAGTGTTGCCAACTGAGCACAAAATGAAGTTTTATTAAATGGCACGGAACACAAATTATAGCACGTAGAAAATCTAATTATGATTAGAACCATACCTGTCAAGTCTTGATTTACAGTGTTGCCAACATTTGAAGATAGGCGTATATGAATTCCTACATGAATTTCGGATGTAGAAGAGTACATACATTACCAACACCCTGCGGAGCGCTTTATCAAGAGCAACACTGAAAAATTGACTACCAATAATGTGTGAGGTGATACAATATTACGTGCATCAGAAACGTGAGCCTGCCAATCAATTGTCAATGCAAGAGCATGCATCATTTCAGTTTTGTGTGTTGTGTTTGATACTATTCTGATCTTCCACTTGGGCAAACCTGCTTCGACACTGTGTTTCGTCCCTTATTTTCGTGCCTCAATGATTATATTATTGTTTGTGGTCTCATATTTTGGTTTTAACTACTGTAGTTAGGATCGTGTACTGTATGTTCTCTTCTACATCCGATATTCATATAAGTATTCATATAGGCCTATCTTCAAACGTTGGCAACACTGTACATCACGACTTCACAGGTATGGTTCTACTCCTAATTAGATTTTCTAGATGTTATAATTTGTGTTCCGCGCCATTTAACAAAACTTCATTTTGTACTCAGTTGGCAACACTGCATTACATATGTTATTGAGCATGTCTGTGGGTACAATGTTTGTTTACTATACTGTTGTGTAAATATCATTTTGATTACTTTAATCATTTTGAAGTTCTTTCTGTGTCAGTGTATCTTTTGCATTGCTATCTTCACATGATTCTAGATCCTTCTTTCCTCTGTATCTCCTGTGTTTCTGCGTGTCGGCCCGTAAAACTTTGGATTTCTCACTTTTCTTCACTCCTCTATTGATTGCACATTGTTTGATTTGGCAACGCTACTATCAATATAAGATGTTCCCTTGTCAGGAATAAGCTTAATCTGTGTTACTGGATATATGCTTATGTAATACATTACGATCTTATGAACTTATATAAGTAACATAATGTACTTAAAGTGAGACGCGAACTATACGAAACATCGGACTTTGAATCTAACTTGTTTGGTGATCCAACCCGAGACCATGGATAACAAAGATGAGTGCCGTAGCTCCTACTACAAGGTTAAGCAAGTTCATGTTACAACATGTCAGTTAAACATTGAGATGTTAAACGGTAATAAAACATTTGATTAATTTGAAACAAAATATATTGTAGCAATTTACCTTTACTCAAAATTTACCCTATTTGTTAAGGTAATGAACGTTGTATTCTGTTTTTAAAATGACAGTCAAAGCGGAATTATTGGATAATAAATGAGAAATTGTAAAATTTTAATTTCGGTACGGTTAAATACATTCGTTCTGCTATGTGTTGCGTTATTTGTTAGGAGGTATTGCATAATTCTGATTCAAAGGAAGGAAATAAACTACTGTATAGTACTAGAGTTAATTTAATAGAGTTTAATTGTATAGGCAGTACTGAGGCTATATGAGACAAAGTCTATTGCCGAAAGTGAAATATGAGTTACTATTAGGGTTTTATCCCAGTATATTATACCCACTGATGATTGAACCTGGAACACACGCATGGAAAGCATTAGCGCTAGCTAATTAGCTGGAAAGAGGTACATCATACCATAACTCTAGGTCAAGAAAGAAGGCAAAACAATAGGAAGCGGTAACGACAGACTGTACGATAATAATATTTTCACAATTTTAATTTAACACTATTTATTTCGAGACTTTCTAGACGAGACCGAGATTTGGCCTCCGAGTCAGATCGAGACAAGCATCTGTTGGCCGAGACGAGACCGAAACTGTGAATTTTGACTCGAGACGAGATCGAGACCGCTATTTATCGTCTCGATACCATCCCTAGGTTAAAGTCTTTGTGTAAAGTCGAGCAGACAAGCAGCGTTGTTAATAGAAAACTTTCCATCAGTATTCGAGGAATTAAGTTGTGTACTGTATTTTTCTGTTAATTTGTGTTTCGCGTGTATTAATTAGTAGTAGAAATAAACACTGGAAATTGACTAACATACGCACAACTTCTTATTTTATATTAATGTATCATTATATGCATCCATATTTTTGCATAGATCTCAATCGGAAACCTACTTATCTAACAGAAATTTTTAGGTAGCCTTCACACTAGGATCCTGTGAGCCGCTCGTGTGAGCTGCATCTGCTAGCTTCACATTGTCTTCAATGTATGCCTTCACACATGGGCTTCGGTGCAAGTGAGCCGCGGCTCTGAGCTGCTATGAAGATCAGCCCGACTGGCGGGGAAGAAAATACCTAACTCGCAGTCCTACAAGAGCTCTTCACACGTGAGGAAGAAAAGAGTACATATATTTGATGTTGAAAATTTTCTGAAGTTGGTGTTACTGTGATGAAATATTTTATACTATTGTACAGTTCGTCAAACGAAGATAGACATCCTGAAGTAATTGAAAAATTTTCTTTCATATATCAGTTTAGGATACAGACTGCAAAATGAGCATTTTTCCAGTCTTGATTGATTTATAGGATGAATCCAATTGTTGTGTATCTTCTTTTCCGTTTCATCTTGCAATTTATCGCCAAGATTAAAGTTGCAGCTTCTCCTGGCTCTAGTATGACTGTCATTTTAGTATCGCGATCTTTTGAGCGGCTTAGAAGTATTCGTTGCCTTCACACTACAGGTTCACATGAGCGGCTAACAAGATCCTAATGTGAAGGCAGCTTTAGGAGTCCCATTCAATTCCACCAAAGACAGATTTTACTGTATAACTTAATTGACTTTAAAAAACTAAGAAGCAGGTATTCGATACCGTTTAGTTGTAAAATTTTCTTCCAACAAAGAACGAGGAAAATCATAATAAAAACACTGTAAAAGAAAGGTTAGTAAGCTTTTATCCGCGACCCGTATATGTTGTGCTAAACTACATAAACAAGGTTTAACAAGTAAATTCTCTCTCTCTAGAAAGGAGTTGACCTTTTGTGCACATGATAAATTATAAAGCTAGAGATAAGATTTCTCAACTACTGCGGCCCTTTGGCAGAGTTCCGGAAGAAGTTACACAGTGAACTTGAGACAATGTGGCGATGAATAATCAACCTTATTTATTATACTGCGGTTTTCTTGTTCGTGTGTTAGCATTGAAAGTCTTCATATATATCATACTTCTTCTGTCACTTCGTGCTGTTGTTTACGGAAGCAGAAAAATACTTCATTGTCTTTTCAGCACTATAAAATGTTTTTAAAACGCACCGTCAGGCATGACTTGTGTATTAATTTACAGATATATGTATTATGTTTCAAAATGAAATTATTTTTTTACTACTAGAGAGAGCATTTGGCTTCTTTGGTAGATGATGATGCGGATGATCATAGAATATCGTGACGTGAGAAACTTACCCAAAAAAAAAAAAAAAAATTGGAATTTTTAATGCTAAATTTATATTTTAACCCCTTAAGGAGTTAATTTTCAGGGAATTTTCTGGCAAAAAATACCCATATTTTTATAGTGTGTTAGTTAACGGCCCTTGACGTAAGAGTGAAATTTGTTTTGGAATGGAACGTTATTGTGCATCATAATTAAGTTTTTACTTTTTTTCTGAAAACTGTTTTTTCATTGTTGAATTAGAGACGACTTGAACATCTCAATTCATCCCGTACGGTGAATGATTTTCTAAAAGTACTGCAGAGGTTTGAGGAAGGCCTTCGGGTCTGATCGTCAAACCTACCCTCTTCGCGGAAGAAAACGGGCAACGTTTTAGGCGACTAACGTAGATGGGGACCATCTGACTCGCGGGGTAAGGAATCAACCTTTACCAAGTGCCAACAGCCTTCTGGGAGGATAAATGAGCGGATTGAGATCAAGTCACCTTCTTCTTCTTAGGTGAGGAAACTGTCGTAAAAGGCAGATGAACCACAAGGTGATCAACGGCATGGAGATGTGGAAAGGAAATAGGAATATGATCTTGAAGTTTTGTTGACGTCTAGGCCTACTATTAATCCACCTTCACTCTGGCAGCAATCCCAAGAATATTGGAGTAAATAAAAAATATTACTGAGGCTTAATATTGGGCTAAGCGAGATGTTTGTAAAATTCAAAGACTTGGGCATTACTGGAGTTAAAGAAAAAAAAATATTTAAAGAGCTTAGAAATGTAGTGTTGGAGGAAGATGGAGAAGATAGTGCCCGGAGAGAGTAATAAACGAAGATGTTTTAAAACGAGTAGGAGAGAAGAGCACACTTTTAGCCAGCATCCATTGTAGGAAAGCCAATTGGATTAGACACATCTTGCGAAGAAATTCCCAAGTCTTCGAGAGGGGAAGATGGAATGAAAGCAAGGAATAGGAAAAAGAACACAACTGATTAGTGATTTGAAAAATAGAAGAGAATATTGGAAGTTAAAAGAGGAACTTGGAAGAAACATTATAAGGTTGAAAGAAAAAAAAAATCATTAGTCCCAGGGCCTGTCAACAGATGAAATACTGAATAACTGTGAATGATCAATAGAGGGGGTTATAGTGAATCCAGAAACGTCATTATTGCAACTTTCTATTTATTTCAGATGCGAGTTTCCTCTAAAACATTAATTATTCCACAAGCAGTTACAGAAGGATGTGTATAATATCAATTACGGAAGTCTAATTGTAAATATTTCGATAACGAGATTAATCTAATCTCGGAACTAGTTTATGTGCGCAGTAACTAGAATTGCTGAGTTTTTGTTTGTGAAAAATATATAATGATGTATAAATGTATCTTATATCAACGCGGCGTTGATATCAAATGTTATTTTTTTTTCAATCTGCAGTTCCGTAGGTACACTCGTGTCCAAAATGAATGTCGCATATCTATAACTGTCTTCTTGTAAGAATATATTTTGATAATGATGTTGCAGGGCACTTTTAATACTATGTGTATAATCAGGAAATGTATATTTGTGGTAAATTCCATAGGGAAAGAATTATAAATACGAAAATTAGAATGAGTAAAACAAAATGTTGCTAAATGGAGAAGTAAGTTTTTTTTTTTTTTTTTTTTGCGTTTTATTGTTCTTATTTACTGCTCTTTTGACATGAAATTTGCCACACACATGCCTTTACCGACTATACACATACCAACATTATAAGAAATACCGGGCGAATTTGTTGTCAAATTATATTCGTAGAACAACATATTTATCGATATGCGACAATAATTTTGGACATGAGTGTACATGTTCCGTTTCCAATAAGCCAGTAATAAATATAATCTCTTTCACGTTTAGTGATGCAACTAATGAAGAACCCGACCAATCAACTTTATATTATTGTGTTTAGGTTTCCTTCGTTACCATGCTCAAGTTTACCTCGGTCGTATCACGGCTACTCATTTACTGGAAACCAAAACAAACTTCCAAGTTGTCATGGTTTCTTCGTACGGAAAGAAAAGTTTTGTTAAATGAAAGAGAAAATATCCTGGTTAACAAGCGCTGGAAGCTAACGTAAATTAAAAAGCTATAATACGATCACAATCTTAAAAAAAAAAAAAAAAAAAAAAGCTAGATTGGTTGCCAATAAAGTTTGGTTTACCAAAATTGATCTATTTGCTCTGTCCGTGTATCCGTCCGTCCGAGAGACAAAATATCTTAAGAACTACTTAATGGATGGTCAGCAATTTTGGTAAGAATGTTGAAGGTCAAAAGTTAATAATTGAGTCCGTTGATAAAGGTGATCCATCCAGCGTAAGTGATAGAAATAAACCATTTATGGTTTTTTTTACATGGATCACTATAGGAAACGGTAATAGATAGCGAAAAAGGGCTTCCTGCAATCGATAAAGCATCCGAATAATACATTTAATCTCCGTCCGAAACCTGCTAAAAACGGAAGTGATGGAAATCCAGTACAACTTCTGGTTCCAATGTTGATCTGTATAGAACAAAACAATAACGGATAGGGAGAAGTGTGTTTTTAAATGTATTTAGCGTTCTAAGAACAGGTACTGTCTTTACTTGTGTTAACCCTCTATTGCAACTGAAAGTGGCAGAAATGAACCACTTTGTTTTATCGTTGATCACTATAGAGTAAAATCGACAATACGTAGAAGCGGGTTTTCTGTAATCAATTAAGCGTCCCAAAAATTTATTCCATCTCCACTCTAATATCTGTATGAAACCCGGAAATTTTAGAGATTACTTCCACTTCCGGTTTCGATAATAATTTGGAAAATATCACGCCATACATACTACACTCCTTCACACACATACATACCAGATATGGCGGACATACCAAACACAGTGACGTAACTAGGAGGCAAATGGAGCTTGTGTCCCGGGCGCCGGACTAGGAGGGCGCAGAATTGCGCAAATATTTTCGGGGAGCTTTTTGGTTGGTTGGTCAGGGAGTGCTAAGGCGAGTTCTTTCCGCCGGCGACATCTAGCATAGTTGCGTCGCTGGCCAAACACAATTACATTCTTTTTGATTTGCTTTACCGTACGCGGGTAAAACTGGTCATTGGTCGGATCAGCCTCACGTTAAACGAAACAAGAGATTGTAGAAATTGTGAATATCAATCATTGAAGTGTTCATAACCACTTGAAAACTCTGGGATACACAACCAAATTCATTGTTTGGTTCCCTCATACAGCCCAAACAAAAGTTTATTTGACGTCGCGCGTAAATACATGGTACAAGCTCATTAAACGCGAGGAAAATGAAAATTATTATTTTGAAGCGACTGATAACTGGTGATGAGTAAATCGGAGATCGTAGAAAGTGTGGTACAGTAGTACAGTGTGGTGCGCAAACAGTCTTCGTACGGTGTGATATTCAGTCTTGGTCCGGTGCTGGTAAAGATAGGTGCTTCACTGTACTAAGCTCACTGAAAGATGGTGAAAGTTTTTCGATAGACAGTAAGAACTTTGTCATTGATTGACCTTTGTTCTTTATATAAATAACTGACTTTTTGAAAAACATGGAAAAATACATCATGACTTTTCTAATAACCTATTAGTTTGTACTTTTTTTTGTGTGTGTGTGTGTGTTCATTGTATATTGAGTAAACTTCGTTCACCAAAAATGTATTTTTATGTGTAATTATTCCTAACCTAAAAATATAAGATTTGTGTGTGTTGTGTGTATGTATGTGTGTCTGTGGGGGGGGGGTAAGGTTTCCAAGCTTTGCTATGCATAAATGCCGAAAGTCTTTTAGAACGGCTTTGTCTATCTGGCGGAAGGTATCAGAGCAAGAACTGTGAGATAAGCAGGGTTGATATGTTTAAAACAAAATGTTTAAAACAAGTGTTTAAAATATGTTTAAAACGAGGGCTGTTGTTTTATTCAGTTTGTTTTAAACGTTTTAAACATATTGTTTTAAACGTGTTTTTTTTTCCGATGCTGGTTGGACATGTTTAAAACAACTAAAATATCAGATTGAAGGAGCTAATTTAATTTTCTAACAAACAACCCATCCTCCGCAGGATTTGTGCATGGAGTAAATTACAAGCAGAGTTATATTCTTATTATAACAGCAATTACTGAACGAAATTCTGCACATCAGTGTGCGTATAACTAAACCAACATAAATTCAAGTGAAGTATTTGAAGGAGGTTAAACACACTATACACCATTCTAAGATCCAAATTCACAAATTCAAAACTTGGGTATTTTTGATCACTATAATTTCCATAATAATGAACAGTTCTTACATCATAAGTTAGAAGAAATACTCTGACAAATACAATACAACTCATAGAAAAGAGCAGTGATTAGCCTACAAGGAGCAAATGACATTTTAACTAAACAGTTTTCAAGATACATCTCTATCTGCAACATGGGTAACTAATAATGATTAGTGTCTACGGCATAACAACACAATTAACTCTAGGCACCCGCCAGGGATATTAACAAAACGCTAGACTCTCATGTTCGGGGCTCTAATTATCCCCCCTAACTATCACAGAGTCATGAGTTATATACCATTGTAAAGCTTATAGACCACAAATTCCAACGAGGTAACATTCGTGAAATTCCCGTCGTATTCGTAGAAAAAGAACAGACATAAAAAATCATTAAAAATATGAAAATATTGACTTTGCGGGGCCCTGGCAACCCTTGCAGTCACCCTACGCTGACAAAATGATGCTAATGTGTAGGCCACATACTTGTGACAATAATATAAGAAATGGTAGCCATTGCTGCCATTGCGTAGTGAATTCGTTTTATGTAGGAAATATTTTCAAATATATATATATATATATATATATATATATATATATATATATATATGCGCAGAAAACATTCATTGAATTAGACATTCTCCCCCCTCCCCCACTATAGTACCACGTCCATATGTAAATCATTTTTGCTGCACACATCATGTATGCGAACAAGAATTATGCTTCTAGACCAATTCAATGAAATATATCTTGTGTTATATGGGGCCGTCCCGAAAATAAATGTAAATTAACCAAATTTGACCCCCTCTTCCTCTATAAACAACAAGTACACATACAGGTTACTATCATGTCGGGGACTACTTCATTGCTTCACATACCAATTTTTAGGGATGTACCACAAAGGGGGGAGAAATACCCGCCAAAACCTAATGAAAAAAAATTGATGAAAAATTAAAAAAAAACTTCATCCTCCCTCTCTCGGCCATACATACGTACCCTCTATATACATAAAATGCAACTGACGGAAAGCTTCATCCCTCAAAAATATTTTGGTACCAAATCATCTTTCTAGCTTAATTAAGGACTGAGCTATTTATGTTTGTTGTAAAAATAAATGTAATTTATGTTAAAAAAAAAACTCCAATAATTGGCTAACTTTGCCCCCTTCCTGCTACCCCATATAAGCAAGAAGTCCAAATACACGATATTACCATGTAGTGGCCTACTTCATTCCTTCACGTAACAATTTTTATGAATCTATCCCCCAAAAGGGGGAATGGCCCCCAAAAAACTGTTGAAAAAAAAAAACAATATTTACCTTCCTTCCACATACATAAAATGCACATCAGCAAAGCTGCATCTTTCAGGAATAAATGGGTACCACAACCATCTTCCAGCCTTAATTTGAGGTTTAAGACTGAGCCATTGAGGTTTAAAGCCCTGATAGAACGTAACACAAAGAAACTAAAGTACATATTCTGTGAACAGAGATCGGGAAATTCCCGATTTCTTTCTCCGGAATTGAACATTTGGGCGGATCGAAATTAGGGAAGTTCCCGAAATTTGATCTAGCGGTTGAATATTGATGGCAAGCAATACCTAAGAGTGTAAAAATGTAATATATATGACTATTTAGATTATTGTTTTAAACAAAATAAACATTTTAAACATGTTTTTTTTTGTTTAAAACAAAGTACTTTGTTTTAAACGTTAAAAACGTTTTAAACAAAAAAACATATTTTAAACATAAAAAACGTTTTTTTTTGTTGTTTTTTTAAAATCATGTTTTATTCAACCCTGGAGATAAGAGGTGTAGATATGCGTTTTTTTTTGTTTTTTTTTTTTCATTCAGTTAAGCGTCCCAAGAATAGGTTTCACCACATCCGTTAACTCTTTATTTAAACCGGTAGTGGTTCAAATTAGTAATTTCTAGTTTCAGCGTTTATCGCCATAGAACGTAAATTGTAACAGATAGTGACAATCAGCTTTTTACGAACGATTCAATGTTTCAAGTCAGCGTACTATGGCCATTCCGAATACTGTGCCAAAATCGGAAGTAATTCAATTTAATATTACTGTCAGTTTTAATACTAATTTCCACAGAATATGAACAATAAGAAAGATCGAGATGCAATTTTCTGCAATTGATTTATTGTTTCAAGAATAGGTTTTTCTCCGTTATATACAGTAAAACCTGTCTTCAATGGGCCCTTTATTAAACGGAAAACTGTTTTAAACGGAAATATTTCACGGTCCCATGAATTTTGGAGAACAAAACGTGTAAATAATCCCTTCATTAAGCGGGAACTGTGTTACGCGGACAACGGAAAGAAAAATAAACATTTAACGGAAAATTCTGAGTTCCGGACTACAGCGTTTAGACATTCTGTGCGACGTATACATTACACTGTCTGCGATAGAATGTTAGTTCTTTTGTTAAATATTTCTGGATATTGTTTACCTTCCCCAACCACTACTCATATTCACCCCCACAAATTGTCCTTAATCCCCGTAACTTAATCAAAAATCATACGGAATGTCAGAAAGAAGAAAACGAGATAGAGGAAGAGGAGGAATACGATACCGAGTTGGAAGAAGAGTGTAGAATAAATACATATCAAGATGCTCTCAGAAGTTTAAAGGAACAGAAAAATTTGTCTTACGGAAAAATGATTCTGATTCACTTAGTATAATTTCTCAGGCTAAAGTGTATGCGGAGAGTCAAGCAGCCAAGCAACAATGTACACAGAAAACCCTGCTTGGCTATTAGAAAAATAAAGAAAATGTGTGCAGAGTATATTTTGTATCCATTTTAATTTTTTTGTGTATTTATTCGTAGAAGAAAGAAGTACTGCAATCGAACAATGTACGTAGAGCAATATATTTTCTCAGTACGCCCCTTTATAAGCATGTATTTTTTTTTTTTTTTTAAGAGGAAAGGTCTACCTCCACTAAGCGGAAACCTGACTTTAACGGAAATTTTTGCAAGTCCCGTTATAATATATATATGTGTGTGTGTATTGCAATTGAATCAGCTTCCAATTAATAGGCCTTTTCCATTACCCATCTATTCGAACCGGAAGTAGTTAACTGAATCCATTTCCTGTTTCAACATTTATCGCCATAAAAAAAAATTGTAATATCAAGCGACAGGAGGTTTTCTGCAATTGATTCAGTCTCAAGAGTATATACCATCACAGCCTCAACACTACCCAAATCTTAAATGGTTTAATTTGCTATTACTTCTGGTTTCAATACTGATTTCCGTAGAGCAAGAACGAAAAGAGAGATCGAGATACAGTTTCTGCAATCGATTCAGTTTTCCGAGAATAGGTTCTATCTCCTCTCTTAATCTTATATTCAATGTGGAAATGGTTCAAACGAACGATTTTTGGTTTCAACCTTTATCGCCATAGGTCCAAAAGACTAATACATAGCGAGTAATGACTTTTGGTATGAATTCAACATCCGAGGAACAGATTCTACCTTCGATCTAATTAATCTATTGCAAACAGTAGTTAGAGATGTTAGCTACTTCGTTTGAGTATTGAATTTCCCTAGTTTGGAAGTCTAACGTAGGTTCACACTGAGAAGCGAAACTCACCTGTTTCTACCAGAAACCTTACTATATAGTCTAAGCATTGTTTGATCAGAAAAACTTCATTTGTATGTATGAAGAGGTGATGTGAATAAATGAGTATTTAATGAGAAATACAAAATATTGAGGAAGCTTTAGCGTGGGAAAAGATCACTTACAGAGAAATGAGCAAGAATATGGTGGTACTGATTGATAATTTCTCTCTGATGATAGCCTATATTTGGCCTTCTTGCATAATCTCTCTCTCTCTCTTTTTTCTTTTTTCTCTCTTCTTTCTTTCTTTTTTTCTCTTTTTTATTTTTCTTTCTTTCTTTCTTTTTTCTTTCTTTCTTTTCTTTCTTTCTATCTTTTTCTTTCTTTCTTTTTCTTTCTTTTTCTTTTTTTCTTTCTTTTTTCTTGTTTTCTTTTCTTTTCTTTTCCCCCTGTTTTTCTCTTTTATTTTTACTTCCCCCCTGTTTTTCTGTTTTTCTTACGTTTGATGAACAATGTGAATTAAGAAACTAATAAAACTTTGTATGTTCAAGTACTTTTTCATAACCTGCACTGATGTGTAGATTTATGAAGTCCACAACATGGCAGAAAAAAAACTTAGATAGTGTCAAGATCTTGATAATTATCAAGACTACTGATACACTAAACCGATAGTGTATGTGATAACATAATTTCACTTTCATCCTTTTAATAATACGCTCCTTTCACTTTCTTTATATTACAAATTTTGTTGCCAGTTCATCATTGTGATAATGACTACATGTGTTTGTTTAGAAAAGGAGAAACTTCACACTGTTATCAACCGCATAAAATCTTGTTTATATGCCCTAACAGTGAGTACAATGCAACAATGAAGAGGAAAATGGCTTCAAGTGAGGCATTAACAGAGAATTAGAGGAGAAATGAGTCAAAATGTCGCATTGCTATAGCTACCGTAGAGGTTACTTTTAAATTAGTGCGACCGGACTCGAAAGTATTCATATATCGAAATCTCAAAGATTGGATCTAATATTCAGATATCGATATTTTTCCCCTGTCAAATAGGGCTGTTCCGATAATCGAGTAATCGATAACAATTCGATAAAATTTCAAAACCGTTTCATCGATAAAGAATTTTAATTTTATCGAATTATCGAACTTTCGAGACTCTCGAAGTGTTCGGGACTCTCGAAGTGTTCGAGGCACTCGAAATGTAAGAAACATTAGACAACTTCGAGACACTCGAACTGTTCGAGAGTCTCGAATTGTTTTAAAGCAGCAAATACAGAAATATATCAATATGATCGCATTAGTCGAGTCGCTTGAATATTTTGAAAAGTTCGGGATTATCGGAGTGTTCGGAAGAAACAATGTATTCGAAGTTATCATAGTTGTATATAATATGTATTACATATATGCAGGGTGTTCATTTTAAAACTTCTCTCCTTAGCAATGAAGTGAAAGAAAAGTTTTTCCCCACAGATCTGTACAAGGTTTAAGCAGTCTGTCAGAAGAGAGAAAAAGGAATTGAGTTGAGTTGATTTTAGTTCAGCGTCCCGTTCAGCAGCGGGGCTATATGAGACGTGGACCTACTGATTAACGTGGAATCCGAACCACATGAGCTCCCGCCGGGAATCGAACCCGGGTCTCCCACGCCGAAGGCGCTTACGCTAACCGCTTAGCAGAGAGAAAAAGGAAGAAAAAACATGCATCACCTACATGAAATTGGAATCCAAGACACCATTAGTCTACTAATACGAGTATTCACTTTGCCGATTGCGCCAATAACGGGACAGGCAGAAAAATAATTTTACATATGATTTTGAGGGTTTAATTTAAAGTTCTGTATAGAGACAGCTACTGATATAGGTAGAGGTAAGGAAATTCCATAAGGCTGAAGACTTAAAAAACTCCCGTATCGAAAATTTACTATCCGGCGCTCGGATGCCTTCGAGTATTTGAGATTCTCGTGAAACAAACCTTGAGAATTTTGGGTACAAAGCTCTCTATTACAGGCCGTCCTGTCTGTTTGTATGTGGCATCCGACAATAACTTTTGGGTTGCCATATTTTGAAATTAGAAGAGCGAGGGATTCTAAACCGTAAGTACTGATGTGAACTTGTGTATTACAAATACTGACGATCCTTCTGACAATTTTTTTAGTGATTTCTTTGTTAAGTGACACTTCCAATGTACTTTTCTAACAAAACTAAAGTAAAGCAAATTGAGTTTTTGCCTTTAATGTTTTATTAAGTTCAACAAATGCGAGTCTCGAATTTTAAAGTAGATATTACAGTAAGATATCTCTAATAAGGATATCTTTAAGACAAGTTGCTTAAAAAAAAAAATGGCAGATGCTCATACAGTTTTCTCTCTAAGAAATACAAAATAATTTTCAAATTTTTATCATAAGAAAGCTAAAACATATTTAGGAGTCTTGGTCCATCTCTTATAAAATTTCTGATCATTTTTCAAAGATTGCTACTTGAAATCATACTAACATACGAAATTACCACAGTTTCACAATATATGAAATACAGTATAATCATTTTAAAAGAAAAAAAAATACTAATAATGAATCTAATCTAAACAAAATGCTAAGGATACCGTAGTTCAATTTGCAATCATTTCTGAATATATAAAGACTAGTTGAACATATAGATTACGTCACAACATAGATTTGTTCAGTTGAACTGGACAGAATGTTATCAAAGAAATACACACCCATAAGATCATATATTAGTATTCATGGGTTGAACCAAAATGTGTATGATTATGTCAAATGTTTTTACATTTTTCATTCCCTTTAACTTTTCTTTTAAATCTCGATTGCATAATATCTTATCATAAAATTCTACGCATGATACGTCTTTAATATTGTACAAAACCAGTAGTAATAATTTGGCAGTTTTTACATTCATCTTGTTTCTGTCATCTGTCCATTCGCGATTGAGATTGACAAAGAAATCTAGCGGTTTACGTTGAATATAACAACACTTTATCAACAAAGTCGTCTTAGATTTTTCTCCAATCCAAAAAAGCGGGTGGTTTTAAGTGATTAAGAGATGATTAAGCGGGAGACGAATATAAGACCTGAAAATCTGGTAGAATCCACTAAAATCAGGTAATATGGCAACTCTATGTCAGGAATTGCCTCTCAAACGTTGGTGGTGTTGTTTTGAAACACTCTCTATAAAATAATGCACCATGTTATTCTGAATTGATGCAAAACTCTTACGTTTTTAAAACCTACATTATTCGTCCAGGAAGCAATCTGCCTCCACCAAACGACGCTTCTGGATCCGTTAGTGTGTGGATTCATCATAATGTATATACAAACCGACTGTATAGAACATATACTACACTGTATATTCACTGTCGAGGAAATAGATTTATTTCCGTTTTTCATCTTCATTAAACTAAGTGATTATTTCAAGGTTTCTCCCGGGTAGGCTTACCATACGTCCTAGATTCAAGCCTGGTCCGGAAAATTGTCTGGGACTAACTAATGCCCGAAATTTTAGGGAAAATGGAAGACTGGGAAATTTCGCTGTGTTTGGTCAAGTGCTTGGCTTGCAATTCTGTCTTGTGCTGACATTTATGAAAAAATCAATAGCGATGACGTGTTCTTCGCAAGAATACTTTACTCAGGAAAATAATTAAGACAATAATATAAAAATATATTTTAAGTAAAGAAAATGAGCATAAGCATTTTTGGAACTTAAGATTAAACTTTTCTGAACTTCTTAATAAGCACACACCATTCTTAAAAATATCCAGAAATTATGATAATCCTGCCCCGGGGGATTTTGAATACACGGAGGGTGAAAGTAGCAAAAATACCGGTAAGCCACGGTGAACATGATCAGAGATATGTTTGCGGGGAAATATTCCTCCTGAACAACCCCCTGAAATCACCACTGATTTGACTAACATTTATTTTACTGAAAGGCTAAAGGGGGAATTTGCGCCCAAAGCATCAACATATCTGATTGCGGCAATATCTGAACTAGTGGCCATTAACCCCTTCAAGTTTTTTGGTCGTTTTCGACCGATATTGTAGTGTCTTAAAGATTCGATTAAAAGAGAACTAAGAATGCCATTTAGTTCCGGTCGTTTTTTATTTTCCAAGAGAGGAGGCATTCAAGAAAGCCTTGGAAGGGTCTATACGCTTCCGAGCGTCAGAACGTAGGCGGGTATGACGTCATCAATTTACAAATTTCCTTTTCTATTTACTGAGGTCTAACTTCAACATTTTTTGTTGAGCTTTTCTTTAAACCTAGAATCCTAACATTTTCCATAAACAATCAGTGGACCCATTAGTTTTTATGAGAATTTTTTCGGATCTCTTCGTCAACATAGAAGGGGGGTTCAGAGGGACAAAAGTTAAAAAAGGGATATTTTTGACCAAAAATCCTACCTTCGCGATTTTTGCTCCGCTCGACTACATGATATGGACATTTGAGTGGTACTTTCTGAAAACCTACTCGATTCTGAAGAGAACAACGCATCATCCTACGATAATTAAGGACGTGTCAGGAAATTTTTGAAGTTTGTATAGTATCCTTGGGAAATTTCGGAAATATTCGCAGAAAAGGAAAATATTTTTCCCGCCCTTATTATTGAAGATAGGAGATTGGTATTTAGCACAAGTAATTAGTACCATAAGTAATATTTTTTAAAGTTGTTTCCAGATCTCTATGTTAACCCAGGACCGCGCCAGCGGGCCCCAAAACGGGGAAAAAGGAATTTTTCTGCAAAAATCACCATTTTACTTACTTGTAACCTCCTTAGGAACGTCCTAGGGACATGAGAGTAACACAATCTGGACGCCTGCTCTATTCTGAAGAGAATGGCGAATGAATCGTGATCCTACGATAATTAGGGACGTGTCAAGAAATTTTTGAAATTCATATGGGGTATTCTGGGACATTCTGGGAGTATTCGCGGAAGAGGAAAATATTTTTTTCCAGTCCTTAGTGTTAAAGATAGGAGATTGGTATTTGGTACAAGCAATTAGTATACTACGTAGTATTTTCGAAAGTGATTTCTGGATCTCTATGTTTACCCAAGGCCGCGCCAGAGGGCTCCAAACCGGAAAAAACGGGATTTTTTCAGCAAAAATCAGTATTTTCTTCAATGTTTCTCTCCTTGGGGATGTCCGAGGGACATTCGGGTGATACCATCTGAAAGGCTACTCCATTCTGAACAAAACGACGTATGAACCATAATTTTACGATCATTAGGGACGTGTCAGAATTTTATTTTTAATTTGTAGGGTGAATTTTAAGGAATTTTTGGGTGTTTTTTGATGCTCTCTCAACATGGGTAAAAAATTTCCCGCCCTTAATATTGAAGACCGGGAATTCGAATTTGTCACAAGTAATTAGTACACTACGTAGTATTTTTTCAAATTTTTGGAGGGTTATGCGCAGACCCGGTAGAGCCTCAGGGGGCCCCAAACTTTGAAGAAGTTTTTTGGGCAAAAAATCCCGATTTTCCCTCAAATAATTCCCTTCTGGTACATCATAGGGACATGCAAGTGGTACCGTTTGAAAGGCTGTTCCATTCTGAGACAAACGAGGAATGAACCATGATCCTAGGGTAAATAGGGATGACTGTCGCTGCTTATCTGAGACTCAAGAAAAACGCCGAAAAAGGCAAGAATTTAAAAGGGTTAACAGAAAGCAAACACGTCAGAAGATAACACATTTGGCTTAGCTACAACATTTTAGCAACACCGTACGCGATTAATATGGTTGAGGTGTTGGGCGTATGCTATATCGTATGAAGAGCAAATTACCCTAAGACCGTATGTCTGACAGCAAATAACAAACAAGAGATAAAATTCAGGAAGAAATTGAACTTCCTGTGTGTGTGTGTGTGTGTCGGACGAAAAAGTAATCCCTTTCTGTACGCTTTCCTTTCTACTTACAAATACAACTTTGCAATAACTTATCAGATGAAAAAAAAAAAAGTTGTTTGACTAGTTTGGCTGCACGAAGGAATCATTGGAGAGGTGAAGAAACCGAATTGCCCATCACTACTTTTGATAATACCCGAAACTTCGATAATACTCGAAATTTCGATAATACCCGAAACTTCGATAATACTCGAACTTTCGATACTACCCGAAACTTCGATAATACTCGAAATGTCGATAATACCCGAAACTTCGATAATACCCGAAACTTCGATAATACCCGAAACTTCGATAATACCCGAAGCTTCGATAATACCCGAAGCTTCGATAATACCCGAAGCTTCGATAATACCCGAAATTTCGATAATACCCGAAACTTCGATAATACTCGAAATTTCGATAATACCCGAAACTTCGATAATTTCAAATACTCGAACGGTTTCGAGTAACCGATGACAATTCGATAAATTTTCATTCTCGAAGTTCGATAGGTCGTCAGCCTTATCGAACACCCCTACTGTCAAATATCATGGACTCAAGATATAGTTGTGATTCTTAATTCGGAACTCAATAGACCCCTCTCATCCTCCGAAAAAAAAAAAAACTCTAAATCGTGACCAAACTTATAAGGTTGGAGTAAATTCTTCCTTTTGGACATAATGGAAACATGACTACAGTAAAATAACTGTTCTATTCCAGTTTACGGAAGCATATATGAATTCAATGTATATTACATCTGTCATTAGGAAATACGCTCCTCATAACTCATGAATTATTTCTTGTGCGAGTTGGTTTCGAGGTTGAAGATTTCACTTTGGGGGTCTTAATCGTTATGTAACAGCGTCCTGACATTAGGGGCGGATCCAGGGGGCAATTGCCCCGATCGTCCCCTTCAGAAGAGTAAACTCTCGGATGGGCTTTATTTATATATAAAATAAGAAAGTTTAGAGCTCTTAAAAGTAGCTCTAAGTATATAGCAGTATTACAACCCACCACTCCCCCCCAAAAGTCCGTCCTGGATCGGTCCCTGCCTAACATATGCCATAAAAACAACAGTGCAAGAAACACAAACCGATCTGTGCTAGATGGTCATTA
The DNA here is from genome assembly GCF_964235325.1 of Thermobia domestica. NCBI lineage: Eukaryota > Metazoa > Arthropoda > Insecta > Zygentoma > Lepismatidae > Thermobia > Thermobia domestica. The sequence continues at coordinate 128,628,441 of NC_137467.1, forward strand.
AAAAGTACGAATGCTATCTAACGAAGTCTGGGCAGAGCAATGTTGGTGAACCCGCGCACAGTGTGACATTTTGCCAATCTGGGAGAACAAAATTATTATATAAAAAAATATATCACATTAAAGTGACGTAAGGTACGTTTTTGGGCCACAGTAGTAAAAATAACTGAACCCATGCTATTGAACCCTATATTAAAAAAAAAAAATAGTAGTGGTAACAAATCCACGGCAACAATAACAACTTTCGTAGACACACATTAAATAAAAAGGAAGAAAGGGTTCTTCACATAAAGAAAAACGAGAACGAGAAGAAAGTTGATTTACAAAACCGTAATAACAATAATGACCATTAGTTATTGAAACAAAGCATGGAAACACACACACACACACACACACACACACACACACACACACATATATATATATATATATATATATATATATATATATATATATATATATATATATATATATATATATATATATATATATATATATATAATATATAATTTTAGCCTCTAGTTCCCCCTGCCTTGGCCAAGTTCTTTTGGTCTTATTCATGGTAGATGCAACTGCCTCTTACCAATTTGTTCTCTCTCTGCAATTTTTTCTTTTATTTCGTTTCTTTCTCTCTTCTTTTCTTGTTTTGAAACCTCAACAGGATGAGGTGAGGCTACTTTTGGGGGGGGGGGGGTTATGATACCTTATTAGTTTAAGCCATGTCATTTATTTTCTTATTTTATTAATTTATAATTTATCATTTTTATTACAAAAGAAAAAGGAAAAACACAAAGTTCGTCATGCAAAGTGGACTTGCATAATTGAGAATAAAAAAAAAAGGCTGAGAATAGAACAAAGAAACAAATAAATAAACAAAAAATTACCCTATTTAGTATGCTGACTCCTTTTTGATTTTCTGTTTCTCACCATTTTTGTTTAATATTTATTAGTTGTTTCTCTCCTGTTTTCATTTATCACATATTCCACTTTATATAAATATAACAACACAAAATATAAAATAATTTGGACTATAAAATTATTTGGACAGTCAAACATTATGTTGACTTATAAATTCTTCACATATCGCATATCACTCTCTAGTGCTGAGTTCGTTGACCGATGAGTTATCTGATGAAGATCGATGTTGGTTGGAAGTGTGCAAAGAAGGCTCATCCAATAAATCAATTACCTCTCCGTCGATACGACTGTATTTTGTTTTTGGAGGAAATCGGTAACTTCCAATGACTGGATCAGAGATAATGGGAAATCTGTGGAGCAGATCGCTATTTGTATTAGTTTTTGATGTATTCCTCTTAAAGAATTCCCCGTATTACCTGTGGTGCTTATTTCTGGTCTCTTGTTCTTCCTCCGAAAGCTCGCCAATAGGAAGAATACAAGACGAGACCTCTTCATCGTACGTAGTTCCTCTCTGGGGAGAGACTTGGAAAGTTCGCTCACAATCGAAGCAGAATCCTACTTTCCTTTTTGTCTAAGTTTTAGTTAAAATGGTCAACGACAGTTCCTCATGGCTTGTTTCTTCAATTAGTCTTCATTTTACGTTTCCTTGACTTTCGGCTGCAGTCACTAAAGGACTTGTATGTCCTTCCAACATGTCCTTGGGATGTCATGAGGTGAGGAAATTGAAGACTTCCTTCAAGTCAGGAGGAATTATTTTGCAGAAAACGTTCGCGATGTTTTGATGCTGTTTTCCACTTCACTTCAAGTTTGTGATTAAAAGCCCTAAGTTCGCCTAATAGATGATAAATCATCACCAGATAATGGGGAGCAGATAACTGATCGCTTAACATGTGTCAGTAAGGCAACAAATCTCATCGAACTTGACTTCTGTACCCATATCTCAAATAAATAAAGTGTGACAGAGAATTTGTAACTCCATTGTAAAACTAAAATCTTTTAAGTGCGCAAATTTGCGCAATAACACTTTCCACGTGTCAAAAGTCTGAATTTTCAGCAGTAACTTATATGCAATTTAACACTGGAATAATGCGGAATAATGTACTAAAACTCAGTTTACTAATACAGTGAAACCTCCCTTAACGGACACCTCTCAATAACGGACACCTCTATAATACGGACAGCTTTTTATTGTCCCGGCAAAAATATATGTTCTCTTATGGAACAAAACCCTCCCTTTTACGGACACTCTCAGATACGGACGCGGACAGTCCTTTTTTCCCCCAAACGTTTCAATAACCTCTTCATAACGGACAGGAATTTTTCTCGATTCTGCGATATATTACAGGAGACAAAAGTATTTTCCCCACAAGTGTATCTATCATGAGCTAGACCGGTGAACCATCAAATAGAACACCTTCAAGCTGAACTTCAAATTCTTTTATTCTGCCCTCAATAAATTGCTTCTGGGGGAAATTCTAGAAAACCTTTAATAAGCTATAACACTCATGCAGGGTCAGTCGTATGGCCAAGAATTCTATACGAAAGATCTTCCCTTCCCTAACAAATTTAGTCCTTTTTCCTCTGGACCTTGCATCTTTCCGACAATTTCATAGAGAACAAACGTTGTTTGTTTCACAATAACATTTTCAACGAACAATGTTTCCTCTCTTACGTTCTTAGTAAAGCAACTTTCTCTAAGATGATATTTTTTGCGATTGGGGCTGAGTCAACAAACATATGCGCTCCCAATAACTTGCCTTTTCATCCATTCCGCCACACACAGACATTTTTTCCGCAACCGTACTGAGGATTCTCAGAGGACACTAGCTAATGAGTTTAGCCGGTTAGTTGGTTCCTAACGCATCTTTTGAGAAGGTCCTGAAAATTTGAAATAAATGAAAAACTCTTTCCCTCCCGCTTTCCCCTCCCATGTAGGAAGAAAATGATCATACATGCATTATCTTTTGCAATATACGAATATATTAACACATCCCCCAGCAATAATACTATTTAACATAAATTAATTTCTCCTTCATCCCTTCCAGTAATTCAAATACGTACTAAATAGAGTATTTTCATATTGAATTTTACGTATTTACCCTCATACATAATATATCTACTATATATTACTCCATACAATTACCGTTGCGAGAAATTAAATTACTGTAACCTCTCTGTAACGGACACCTCTCAGTAACGGACAAAAATTCATGTCCCATTGGTGTCCGTTATTGAGAGGTTTCACTGTACTTAGTTTTCGGTACTTTTTTTTTTTCAGAATGAACGTAATGTTTTGAAACGAAACACTACAATTCAGAACAGACAAAATACAACCACTGATTAATGCCCACTTTCTATTTGCTGTCACACGACTCGTGTTATCCACACTGGACAAGGGAAGTCGCATCACAGATTTTCGAACGCACACTACGAGTCCACTAAGCAGGTGTTCCGACAAGTTTGGGCTTATCTATGGGCTAGATTAGATAACAGAATTGGAAACAAATGTTATTTTGATAAACTGTGGTTATTCTATTATTGGAATAACTAGCAGTTATATGTAGCCTATATTAATAACTTGGAAAAATGGATTTTGTCCTCCTAGATCATCAAAACGTCACACTGTGCCACGCGGGATGCGTTCGTAAGTAGCAGGCGCGTCAGCGATTATAAGTATTCATGTAAGTAAGGATAGTGAAAATATTGTATGTTCCTAATAGATGCCTTATCTGTGGGACAGCTTTCTCGTTACATATCATCATGACTTATAGTACTGCGTTGAGATTCATGGCTTTCTTATGGACTATTACGTTCTCACAAGCGTACACTTTAGATTATGTTTTTCATCATTATCAGGTATATCAGAGATAAGATCCTCCATATATTTTAATTTCGTATAGGTTTCTCTTTTAAAATAACATAAGATAGTTATTCCATATATTTTACAAATTTGTTTGCTACAAAATAAGAGTATAACGAAATTTAATTGACCTCCAAAATTAATTTGTTATATAGTGAAATTTCTGTTATAGTGAGGTAAGTCCGTTCTCAAAGCTCGCCTATTGTTATATACATTACAGGATCCTGTTGTTACTTCAACATGAATTTACTGAAAAAATCTGAAGTACATAATTAAACATGTTTAAAAGATGAAGTATATAATGAAAGCATTTAAATGTAAGCAGCATGAAATATAGTCGCTCAACGTTTATTTATGCATTTATTGTGCAACTGTTGTTTAACACGTGTTTTTATTTAAAATAAACCATTTCTTAATGGGGATCCATAACAGTAATTTAGATTAGATTCTCTTAATAATTACAGCTATATTCTCTTTTAGTATAAAATATTAAAAATTATCTGGGCTACGATTTAGTTCCTTATTTCTTGCATTGAAAGATACAGAAAACGCAATCTTATGCAACGCAAACTTAATGCAATAACACTTACTGATTACTTTCAAATCACTATCCTACCAAATCGTTTGTGAACACTTATAAGAAATATCTACTATACAATCTGAATAAGAAAATAATTTAATAAAAATATTTATATTATAAAACTCGATGAATATGTATAAACAATGAAGTTAAATATCGGCAAACGACAAAATTTTCATTTGTAAAAAGGCAATGTTGAAAGGAATACATATAGGAAAAAAGGGAAGGAGCCTAAGATTTCAGAATTCTGAACATTTCGTTATACAGGGCTTGGTTACAGCGACATTTTACTGTATCTCATCAATAATTTGAATGTTAAATTTTGCGCTGTAAATACGTAAAATTACAAAAGTCGGACATATCATAGTTCAACGTTGTGAGTATCAGTATTCATATTGTTTATAACAAGTTTCTTTATTAATTATTATTTGGAACAAAAAAAAAAAGTTCACGAAACACTTCACAAATGGAATTATTATGCTGCAAGTTGGATACATTGATTTAATAATAATGGAAGTCATACTAGCAACCGAGATACCAGCAAACCATGAGCAAATTAATAGCTTTTCGTATCTGAATTGCTTTTCTAAATAAATATATATTTAAAAGCATGGGAAAAATCATATAGAGTACACTCATATTCAATGTTTTGATTTACATGAGGATTTTAAAATTTAATAATTGATATTTAATTGATAATTCCTCATGCTTTTTGTTTTAGTCTCAACAACAAAACAACAACAATAATTTAACTTTCTTTAAAACAGGTTTTCAATTTTTTTAAAGGCAAGAATTGAAGCTGTCTCGTCTGGAAAACAAGCAATTTGTTTCTTGGAAGAGATCTGTTAAGTCGCCAATTATGTATTAACTTTTTAAAAAAAGTACGATTAGTTTTACTCGTTTGTTAAAATTATTGTTTAAAGCAAACATGTTTTTTTTTATTATTTCTTATTTTCCCCCGTAAATTCCTTGTTTGAATTTTTAAAGGAGAAAACAGTTTTTAAATGTATTTATATTTTATTTCTGTCAAATGTGTTATGAAAAAGTCGTGAAATTCAGAAATGTTTATTCGAACTTGCGAATGTTAACCCCTTTGTAGTATATAGGTTCGCTTTACTCAAGAGTAAAGCCGGTTGTATACAAACGGGTTATATCGATCTTTAAATTCAACACTGAACTGTAATCTTTTAGGTTAACGTCTCACGATATGCTCTATAGGATAAGGAAGACTATTATTAAAGCAAGTGAGTGATGATGGAAAAATTGGTAGGATGAAATTGTGGGAGGAAAGAGGAGTACCCGAGAAAACCCACTTTCATGATGGTTATCCACCACAAACTTACTTAGGCGGGGATCGAAACAGAAATCTCACACATTTGAGGTAAGCGTTTCATCACTCAGCAACTTTGCCACCTTCCTTTAAAATCAACAAGGATCTAACTTTTAAAATTAGCCTATATAGAAATACATAAAAGTATAGTGTACTGTATACTCGATTTACGTCACTGTGCGTAATTTCATTGTATGACGTAGGGAAATTACTTAAATTAAGGGTTCGTCACAGATATAAGTTAAAGAAATGCTGTAAAAGCAATTACTGATTCTTTCCGCCTTTAAAATATTTTTTCCTACCTCATACTCATGTGCATGTAAGCATGTTACAGGTGCGGTGTTTCACCTCCTGTTATCTTGAAGCAAACTAATTGAAATTTTCTCTCTTCTATCTTTACAGGAAATATCAGTGCTGTGTTTACGTACAAATGGAAGGGTGAGGAACTGTCGCGATTGGTTGACAATGGGACCACCGTCATTATGCACATCACTGTGGGCAGTCATTGCACTCGAGAGTACAATACTATCAACAGGTAAGTTCAGCATGTGACGTAGTTCATTGATAGCAACAGCTTTCTCGTACAGCTGACACTACATATTAACAATACACTGTAGCAATACTTGAGATTCCTCTATGTGCGTAGTGTAGTAGTACATGATATCCTCAAAATTTGGAATATTGATTAACCGGTTTCTATTATATTTCCTCATCATAAATATTTTGCCATTATTGCCAGGTCATTTGCAACAAACTGAGAAGAAGCTATAAGACCACGGTTTCCAGCTAACATATTTCCCTGCCATCATACCTTCTATAGTGCTGCCAAAATGTCTTGAGCCGTGGCAAAAATGCGAACTGAAGGTCACACCCTCGACACACCCACACGTTGAGCCAATAAGGGTTCAGCTGCTGCTAAGCGAGAGAGCCTTAGCGAAAGAGAGTGGAATTCCTTCAGCCGATAGCAGCGCCTGGAACGAAAGACTAGGTGTCAAGTCAATGTGGTATATCTATAGCATATTCCTCATGTACAGTTCCTTCTCAACCAATGTTCCCACTTGTTTCTTTTTCTCTTTTCAGGTGCACCTAAAATTGTTCTTTTATCACCTACTAATATTTGTGACACTATGGTTAGTTTTCCGTTCGACCCAGCTAATGCTCACTTTCTTCTCCACTTCCACATTTGAAAAGCCTTCAGTCTTGTTTCACTGCATTTGCGTAATGTCCATGTTTCTTTTTCATATAGTACAATACTCCACACGAAACATAGCACCCACAAAATAGACATTTTTCCTTCCTTAAATGCTTCTTTCATCATTCCTCACTTTGATTTTTTTTTTTTTTTGTACGTTCCCACTTCATGTTCTCACTAATAATTTCATACTACTTAAGTAGTAAAAACTATTCACCTATTCTTTTTTTTTTCCCTCTTCCTACCTACTTGATAGGGTTGCACACAAAACGTGACGAGACAGAAACTTTGGTACATAATTGGCGACTTGACAGATCTCTTTCAAGAAACAAATTGCTTGTTTTCCAGATGAGACAGCCTCAATTCTTGTCTATGTGCTCATTCCTAGTGGTGTTTCCCACAAGAAGGCGAGAAATAAAGTTTTCATGTCTCGTAAATTTGTCTCCGTATAGCGCGAATCCAAAAATCGAAAGTCATGAGAATTATCTCGTGAAAATAGCACTTGGCTGTATGGTTCAGAAACTTGGACATCATGAAAGTTAGAAAAGAAATATTTAGAGAGATTCGAAATGTGGTGTTGGCGGAAGATAAAGATAAATTGACAGAAAGTAACAAATGAAGAAGTTTTAAAACGGGTAGGAGAGAATAGGACGCTGCTAGCCACCATCTTTCGTAAAAAGAGCAATTGGATTGGACACATCTTGCAAAGAAATTGTCTTCTTTATACCGCCATAGAAGGAAAGCGAGGAATAGGAAGAAGAAAAACACAAGTGATCAAATCGAGAAACATGGAAGAAACATTTCCAGGTCCAAACTGAAAATTAAGAACTGTGGCCCCGCGTAGCGTAGTCGCTAACTCTCCCCTTCGGTGCGAGCGGTCCCGGATTCGATTCTCGGTGGGGTCACTCGGTCGAAAAAGTGTAACACGCTTTTTCAGGCCAGCCACCCTGAATGAGGTTTTCGTGGGTTTTTCTTATTCACACCAGGCACCAGGTGGTACCTAACCTATAGGTCCGAGGCCGCTTCCTTCCTTCCTTCCCTTTCCCCGGATTGTGTGCTCGCCGAGGGACGTCATCCCTCAAATCGTGAAGGGCTAAATAGCCTTAGATGCCGAAAGCCCATAAACCTAAATTCTAAATCCTAAAAATCCTGAAAATTAAGAACAAAAACCTCATTAGTCCCAGGACCTGCCTAAAGGCAGAATACTTAAGGTTAGTTTAAAGGGACAAGTTTTGCCGATAGATGTCACTACAATCTTCGTATCTCTCTCATGTATTTTTTACCTTTCACGAAAATTCACTATTTTTCATACAAATTTCAACCTAGATATTTCAAATTTTTAGCGAAGAAACTTCATAACCTATCGAAGGCAACAATCCCTGCCGATTTTTTATTTAGAATTTTCTTCATGGTTGAAATGGCTTGTTTGTTGAAAGGGATATCCAAACATTTAACAATATAACTGTTTCAACAATGAACAAAATTCTAAATAAGAAATCGGCACGGATTGTTGCCTTCGATAGGTTATAAAGTTCCTTCTTCAAAAATTTGGCCTGTACGTTAAAATTTGTAAGAGAAATCGTGAATTTTCGTGAAAGGTAAAAAATACATGAGAGAGATACGAAGACTGTAGTGACATCTATTGGCAAAACTTGTCCCTTTACACCAACCTTAATAATAGCGCGAGACACAACACTGGCAAAATTTCGTAGGTGGGTGGGTTGACGATCGGAACATACCTTCGCGTTCTATTGGCTGGTGAAATTGCTAAGTCTAGTTCAAGCTTAAAGTTGAGATAGTTTGAGCTAGATTAGTTAGGTTAGTTCAAGTTTGTTAGGTTCCGTTATTAGAATTCTAGCGTTGTCGACGAGACGAGACAAAATGTTTACGATGAGGTTCGAGACAAGACTGATCTCTCAGTAGGAACAAATACGCTTCCAGAGGCATCACTTTCACAATACCGTTTCGAGAGGAGACAGCCTATAAAAAATTCCAATAGCACCCAAGCACCCAATAGAAAATATCTTTGTAATAATATACATACAAATATAACTAAAAGAAGGCAACCGACCCGTTAATACAAGTTTTTGAGCCAGTCTGCTTAGGTTTAACTTTTATGTAAACACGATTTTGACTTATTTCCAAACAAGTATCCCTAAATTTTGTTGATAGTGTCAGTGACCGTTTTATGACTTCTCATATTAAGCTTTTCAACTTTTCACAAACAACAATAATACGATATAAACCATAAAAATACAACATTCCAATCTTATCTCCATAATAACCTTGATAAAAAAGTTCATGTAGTTCAGTATTCGCTGTTTTATTAGAATTGTTTAAACTTCAAATGCCAATGTGATATCAACCAGTGAAATTCTTACCATATGTCGACATAGACCAATTTCTAAGATTAACATGTGAAGTACGGTTGGTTGGTTGAAAGGTCCCTTTTCAGCATTGAGGTTATGTGAGATATGGACCTATAATTTAAGGAAGAATCACCACAATGTGCTCAAATTTCAAGGTTCTCCCCCCACAATCGAACCCGGAACCTCATGCACTTAAGATCCGCGTGCTTGCAACTAGGTCAGCGAGGACCACTATTAGCAGTATTAAACACTGTTTAGAGTCTTCATCCCGGCGAAATTAAAATACCGCTAATTTTACAGTAATTATGTGATATCTTCAAATAGATAAAAGATAATTGAAATATGAAACAAGAGCGCCCTAGACAATATTATTTTGCGTGAGGTACCGTTATCACAAGCCACCTAGTGGCTTTCCGTTTTCAGCTGTTTAGAAACGCAAAAATAAATGCCGATTTTCAAAATGGCTCGAAACGAAAGCAGATAAATGAGTCGTGATAACGGTTTCTCATGTAAAATAATATTGTCTAGGGCGCTCTTGTTCCACATTTCGATTATCTTTTATCTATTTCAAGATATCCCATAATTACTGTAAAATTAGCGGTATTTTAATTTCGCCGGGATGAAGACTCCTAAGAATATTCTATACAATCCTTCAATAGTGAATAAGAGTTGGAGTTGGAGTGACAGAGTTCATCTCCGGTACGAGGAGTCCTTGGTTCGATTCTAGGCCAAGTGAAATTCTAGTGGCCATAATGTTCGTGGGTGTTCTTGGAGATCTCGTGATTCCTCCAAAGTAATTGTATACAGTAGAACTCCTCTCATCCGCCCTCGGCTGGTTCGCCACTCCAGTTGATCGAACTGTGCTCGAGCCGAACTTGTCCCGACTCGTCGGTGACTCACGTGGCCCATTGTTGTTTACTTCCGTCGCGGCATTGTTGTTTACTTGCTGATACCGCAACTCCAATTTAGTGCTCCGTCTCTTTTGCATCGTTTCTTTCGTTGTGCGAGTTTTCTGCACTGTACTGTGTAGCTTTCAGTGCTTACTGTTAGTTTGTTTTTACTGTAGAGAACAACACAGCCATTTTTTAGTTCAGAGATTTTATTTTACTCTAAATCCGTATTTTTCTGTATTTCCTGATAATTCGACCTTATTTGAGTTCCAACCGTACCCCCCAGTCCCAAAGCTGACGGATTAGAGTGGTTCTACTGTAGTTTTAATGTGAGATCCGAACCACACAAGTTTCACCGGGAATAGAACCCGGAACAGGATGTTAGTGAAAACTCGAGCGTGGTCAATACACGGTTCATGTGAAAACAGTAGTAGCTTGCATCATTCACTCCAACAAAAGTAATTTTAACCAACCGAAACCGAGTGCAAAAGACAAGGACTGATGTGTTTGTATAATTTCCAATGTGTTAAAGCTGGGTTTTCAAATAGTTCAACCCATTTCCTATTGAAATCGATCAATATTAAAATGTGTGATAAATATTGAAATGTAAAATTGTAACAATTAAATTACATTGCAATAATTTCGTGTTTAAAGAAAAAACGATATGCTGCTTTGGCCTTGTTGAAATTGATGCTGCAACTTGGCTCGAGTTTCTCTGTGCATACCTTATTTCTTCTAATCATTGCTCATGTCATTATAGGGTTTCCGCTATTCGTCCAAGACCTCTTGTTACCTGAATAAACTTTTTAATTCAATTTTCATAAATTTCGGTTCATTTCAAGCAAAAAAAAAAAAAAAAAATTCTTCCATTTTATTTAGAATGATTGGAACTTAAAATAGTAACCGCATTACGTTGCTGTATTGCTAAAAGGACCCTGCACAATCCTTATGGAAATTGGATTTCGGTGAAAATGACTGAAACTGTGATATGTTGTCGATATTATGATCCTGAGAAAAAGTTTTAATGGACACAATTATCAATCACTGGCCGTTTGGCCACTACATGGCGATTATTTTCAAAACAGCCGAAAGATAACGGTATTCTGTATTTCGGAGAAAATGATTGAAACCGTGATATGTTGTAGATAATATGACTGAGAAAAAGTCTCAATGGACACAATCACCCATCACTGACAGTTTGGTCACTTACAGGGCTAGTTGTTTGGAAACAGCAGAAGATGCTGGATTTCGGTGGAATTGTTTGAAACCGTGATATGTTGTAGATATTGTGATCCTGAGAAAAGGTCTCAATGGGCACAACCACCAATCATTGACCATTTGACCAGTACAGGGCCGCATTTGGTGGCAGCAGAAGGTAACGATATTGTGGGATTTTGGTGAAATTGTATGAAACCCTGAAAAGGGTTAGATCTTCTCATCCTACCCCACAATCTGGAAAAGGAATGGGGAAAGTAGCGGCCAACACCATTTAAGCATAGATAACATCCCGATGCTCATCTTGCGGGACAAAGGAAAGCCCTGGAAAACCCTAGACAGGATGACCGATCCGGGCCGAACCTCCCGAATGCGAACAAATTCTCTATGAACTGACTTACCGTTGCTCGGTAACCACAAATTAACAATTTTTCTCAGGACCTCATCTACAACATTTCAGTTTTATTCAATTTCACTTAAATCCAAAGTATCTTTATACCTAAATATGGACCTGTAGTGGCCAAATGGTAAATGATTGATGGTTGTGCCCACTAACGATGAAAGGGCGCGATGTCACTCAGAGAATCGCACCAAATTTGGTGTAGGAGTCAGTAACGGTAATAGAAAAGAACGTGTGGAAACATTAGTTTCGCAGGCGTTTGGAATCAGAAATAATGGGCCCTACAGTTCTGGAGAAGTATGGCCTGTCAATCAGATATTGATGGGACGGAGCCTTTCGTCGCTGTTGCGGCCAATGCAGAAGTTAAATAAAGTAGAATGAAAACAGAAAAGATGAGCTGAAGAGAGAACGCACCAGCATCTGCCCTCAGTCACAACAGGCCATTGGGTATGCATCACTAATTAGCTGAATGAAATTATATTAAGCAAATAAAGAAAATATGTACATAAATTAATCATGAGCGTCGCCAGAAGTTTTCCAGGAAAGGGATCGAAATGAAGTTGCTGTATTTCTTCACACTATAAAATGCTGTCAGTACGCAGATATTAAGTTTGAACTCACCAATATTAACTGAATACGTTTGTACAGGTTTTTGATATCTATGACGTGGCGCCCACCAAAATGAAAGTATTGTGTGTTTGTGAGGAAAATTTAAATATATATTTCGGGATTAGAGATGTTTAAAATGGGAACGACTGTGGACGATCATGATAAAAATAACCTTTTGAATACATACAAGACTGTTCATTAACACAACTCTGTTAACGCAAGAGATAAAGGAAACATTTGAATTTGATCTACTCACCACTAGAAAGCAGCAAAATGTATTGGACAGAAACAGCCCCGTAATAACTACTTCGTTCAAGACTCCAATTATAACTCATGCATGTTTCACAGATACTATACTTTAATATTGTGAACACAAAGTGAACATGAGCGTTTCGTGACATTGATTTATTTTTGTGTATATATTTTCTTTATTTGCTTAATACCATTTCATTAGGCTGACTAGTGATGTATACCCAATGGCCAGCATTCACCTGTTGGGACTGAGGGCGGCGTTTGCTCTTTAGCTGATCTTTCCTGTTTTCATTCTACTTTATTTAACTTCTCCATTGGCCACAACAGCAAGCAAAGCCTCCGTCCCATCAATATCTGATTAACAGGTCATACTTCTCCAGAACTATATGGCCCATTATTTCTGATTCCAAACGCCTGCGAAACGAATGCTTCCACACGTTCGTTTCTATTCCCATTACCGACCTCTACACCAAATTTGGTACAATTATCTCTGAGTGACATCGCGCCCTTCCCTCGTAAGACGTTTTTCACGATGAGATCTACAACATATCACAGTTCCATTCATTTTAACCGAAACCCAGAATATCGGTATCTTCGGCTTTTTTTTTTTTTTATGGCCCTTGGTGGTTGTGCCCATTGAGACTTTCCACCGAAATCCAATTTCCATAAGGATTGTGTATGTGTGTGCCAAGGGGGGGGGGGAGTCTCTTCTTATGGTAAGGATTCTTCTTCGTATTTCTGTTTTATCCATAATGTGATCAGTGTTGTAACCAGAAATCGTAAATTTTCACCACTTTCAGTTTGAACAGATAGATAAAAGTAGACAAAATGCATCCCTGGGACGGTGAATGTGTCAGAAAACCGCTTTTCGATAGATCGTACCATTTTTGTTCTATAAAATACTTATTGAAACCGGAAGTACTAGTAAATTTTAACCACTTCTAGTTTTGGTAGAATATTATTGGTGGTAATGATAATGTTCTCTTGAGACGTTGAATGTATTGCAAAAAACAGCTTCTCGGCATCTATTAACTTTTTTTCTATGGTGACCAATGTTGAAACCGGAAACAGTTTACTTCAACCACTTCCAGTTTGGATATAGAGTTAAGGGAAGATATGGAACCTATTCTTGAGACCCTGAATTGATTAAAAAGAACACTTCTTGATATCTTTTCCGTTTCTGTTCTATGGAAATGAATATTCAAACCGGAAGTACCAGCAAATTTCAACCTTGGGAGACCCGGGTTCGATTCCCGGTATGGGCTCATGTGGTTCGGATTCAACGTTAATCAGTAGGTCCACGTCTCACATAGCCTCGCTGCTGAAAGGGACGCTAAACTAAAATCAACTCCAATTTTCGTAAAGTATTGCGGGTGATAATGTTATGTCCTCTTAAGACGCTGAATTTATTGCAAAAAGTTACTTCTCGCTAATTGTTAGTTTTCGTTCTATGACAATAGACGTTGAAACCGTAAATGAATTCGAATCACTTCCGGTTTGAATAGTTTTAATATAGAAGATGAAGCCATATCTTCAGACGCTGAATCGATTGCAAAAACAGCTTCTTGATATATTTTACCTTCTTAGTCTATGGAAATCAATATTGAAACCGGAAGTGATAAATTTGAACCACTTCCAATTTTGGTAATATTGCAGGTGGCGATGGTATATTCTATTGAGGAGTTTCCATTAAAAACCACTTCTCGCCGTCTTTTACAATTTTCGTCCTATGGTGATAAAAGTTGGAACCGGAAGTATTTAATTTAAACCACTTCAGGTTTATATAGAAGGCTATTGATATGCCACATTGACTTGATACCTAGTCTTCCGTTGCAAGCGCTGCTATCGGCTGAAGGAACTCCACTCGCTTTCTCTCGCTTAGCAACAGCTGAACCCTTATTGGCTCAACGCATGGGTGTGTGAGGGTGTGAGTGTTAGTTCGCATTTTTGCCACGGCTCAAGTCATTTTGGCAGCACAATAACAAAGAAGACGGAACCTGTTCTTTGGTCCCTGAATCGACTGCAGTAAACCATTTCTTGATAGCTTTTTATCATTTTTGCTGTATGGAAATGAGTATTGAAACTGGAAGTAATATTACATTTGAAACACTTCTGGTTTTGATAGTGTGTTGTAGATAGTCATAATATGTTGTCTTGGGACAGCTGGATCGTTTGCAAAAAGTCGCTTCTCGCTATTTGTTAACGTTTTCGTTCTATGACCTTAAACGTCGAAACCGAAAATGATTAATTTAAACCACTTTCAATTTGAAAAAAAAAAAAAAAAAAAAACGTTAACGAATCACATAGAACCTTTTCGGGACGCTGAATCATTTAAAAAAAAAAAATTGCTCTGATACCTATCAGACGGACGGACGGACATGGCCTTTCTGCAAGACTTCCGACACTTACGGATAGCATAGTTTGGAACTCTTAAAAACTGACTTGTTTAAGAGTTATTAAAATTAGTCTTGATTTGAAAAAAGAACTCTGCTCTAACCCAGTTCACATCTAAGCACGTGGATGTGTAACTCTCTTTCACCCTCGTGGGTTTGTAGCTCCAGCACCTAAGAAAAGTGAAATCCTTCCAGCTTCAGTAGTATGTGAAATACTGAAAGGGGCAGGTAATATCGTTAGGTAAAATAATTTTTGGAAAAGAACGAAAAGAAAAAAAATCCAATCTTCAGAAACCATAATGTCCTAAGAATTATCCGAACCACTATTAGTATCGACCTTGCGCTCTCGCCTTCGGTGCGAGCGGTCCTGGGTTCGATTCCCGGTGGAAGCACTCGGTCGAAAAAGTGTAAAAACCTTTTTCAGGCCAGCCATCCAGAATGAGGTTTCCTGGGTTTCCTCATTCACACGAGGCAAATGCAGGGTTGGTACCTAACTTATAGCTCCCAGTCCGCTTCCTTTCTTCCCCAATCCTTTCTTCCTTCCCTTTCCCCGGATAGTGTGCTCGACTAGTGACGTCATCCCTCAAACGTGACGGGCTTAGATGCAAGGGCGCCCAAAAGCTCATGTGGGCTCCTCTATTGTAATTATGAATATACAATATTTGGCATAATTTTAATGAAATTTGTCTTAAAATCCTCATATATATATACCTTCTGCATTTGAATGCTCCCTTCCCAAATTTACAGAATCGGCGCCCTTGCTTAGATGGTCATAGATGCCGAAAGCCCAGAAGTCTAAAATCCATAAACATTTATTCAAACCTTCTACAAACTCATAGCAACATCATGTTCGTGGGTTTTCTCGGGGTACTCCCGTTTTCTTAGACTTTTTTCATTCTACCAATTCTTCCATTATCATTCATATGCTTTAATCATATTCTTCCTAGTACTGAAGGGCATAATCGTAGGACGTTAAACTCAAATATTTAGTTTCATTTTTACAAACATTACAGAAAGATATTACAAGATTTGCTTGATAATAACGACTCTGTAATGCTATCTTTTATGTTTGCTTTAGCTTAACGGAGAACTTCAAAAGATCTACGTTGATCGGGAATGTCCCGTTTGGCAGCAAATTGCATTTTTCCCCCAATCGTCGCGCGTGTGTGTGTGCATTCGTTGTAACAGATTTGTATTGTGACTTTGCTTCACAGATTGTTTTCAAGTGTCAGTGTATAACGTTTTCAAATATTGTGCATTGACCTTTTTTTGTGTGTGAATTATTTGTAAGTGACACATAATCAATCAATATTAAAGTTATCGCTACCAGTGTGAATGAAGTGATTTCGCGAGTGTTCAACCCACAAAACCTAGCAGTAATTATTGTTGAGAAAAGTGTTATCGAAAAGAAAAATAATATAGTGACAAGTGTGTGTGTGCTTTTTTCCCCCTTTGTAACTGTGAAGTTGAAAATGTATGCGTGCGAAGGATTACTTCATACAACTTAGCTACAATCTCGCAATCACATAATCGACGCACGTGCGCTAGAATCTCCACTGTTTTTATTACAGTGTAGCATAACGTGTTGTGCATTGACCTAGGATATTCTTTCAAATGAACAATGGATGCTCCAAACATGGACAGCGATTACATTGAGATAAATATTAATTTGGAACCTTCAGAAGGGTTCATTGGAGGGTGAGATTTTCTGTACTGTCCTATTTTTAGGTAGTACTTTTAGTTTATTTTTCGACTATCGAGGTATGTCAGATTTTAGAGTTGTGCACGAGACAGGACTAGCGGCGGATCCAGGGTTGGGGGCGATCGGGGCAACTGTCCCCCCCCCCAGAAGAGCCAACTTTCTTATTTTATATATAAATAAAACGAATCCCAGAGCTTGGAACTCTTAAAAGTATTTCTAAGTAGCAGTATTACAATCCACCCCCCCATACTCCGTCCTGGATCCGCCCCTGGACAGAACATTTTCAATAGAAACTTTCTTTTCTTTTTTATCGAGACGAGACAAAACTTTTACGTCGCAATTTTGAGACTTAGACAGCTTCCATTCTTGTGTTGTGCGAATTTTTAACACCTTTACTCATCAGTATAAGTTTATTTAACTTAAACATGAGTACATCTAAAGATCTTTCCATCATTTCGTGGGTAAATGACCATACGTCCCGATTAATCGGGGTTGTCCCGTTTATAGAACGCAAAAATTTGTCCCAAATATTATTTTTTAAAAGAAACTTTATCCATTTTTTTAATTATTACAACATGTATAATCTAAAACTTACTTTAACATGATTGTTAATTAAAACCAGTGGTTCTCAACAGTAGCGGTTCTAGAAGGTAAAAACTGGGGCGAGGGGAAGCCTGAACCCAGACTATCATAGGCATATTATGAGTTTACTACAAACTTTCAAAAATACATAAATAATGCCTTAAATCATTTTGGGTACTAAAAGACTGGGAACTTAGCCCTTCCCCCCGGCCCCGGGCTAGAGCCACCACTGGTTCCCAACCTTCTTTACATTGTATCCCGTAAACCCTGCATACTTCACGTCCACTCTCGTCCTCTCCGCTCATTGATCTTTCAAATGCAGCATTGCATTTTTAAATCTTCCATAATGATAACTAATAATAATACCAGCTTACACATTCCTAGCAAAACTTCTGCATATATTATGGTGCAATGTTATATTTTACCAACTTTGTTCTTAATGGAACGAAAGTTAATTTTTGTTTTAGAGTATTTGATGTAACGCTCTTTGGTACAACATTCGTAATATTTGTAATTACTGTACACATGTAGTTTGTCAGTAGCTGTTGCTTATCTCCCACGATCTTCTTGTTACCCCAGGGGAGCGCTCCATAGGTTGGGAACCAGAGTTGGCGTGGGTCAATGAAAACTTGACCCAAGACCCACTGACCCACCACCCACCGTGACCCACGACCCACTGACCCACCACCCACCATGACCCACTCTGACCCACCACCCACCATGAACCACTCTCATCCACTTTGACCTATTCTGACTCACCAAAATCCATCGTCATCAACTCTGAACACGATCCACGGCCTCTTCTAAACTGACTAAAGAGTTTACACTTGTAATAAAACAAGACTGTGAAATTGTCACTAATCGGAGTTTGAATTTCTAGTCAATCGCTCAAGCACCACTCTGTTACAATAACAGTGGATCTGACCTTTACAACATAAAATGGTAAAGTGTTTGTCAGTGAGGAAATTGTAACAGTTCGAGGTGGGGGGAAATTAGTGTGCGCCTAAAATATACTTGTACTAAGAGAGTATTCTTGCAAGTGTTAATTTCTGAACGCATTCCACAAGAAATTTCTATTCGCAGGAAAATACCCCTGTACAATATGGAAAAGGTTATGGTTTCTCAGTTCACAGTATTTTTGTCACAAAAGATCTGAAAAATCAGTTGTTCATAGGGTATAAAGGTGCTCGGTTACCCTCTGTGAGAGCATCTCCATAAAGTATGCTCATAATTGTAATTTGTGTAATCACTAAAGCACCATGTCAAATCTAAGTTACAAATATGCATAATTGCAATTATTGTGAATATTTATTCAAAGTAGTTTACCTAAAGCAAAGAAGAGACTTACTAAAAATTAAGTACAAAGTTGAATAACACAAATAAGCCATTAGTAATACAAATATACATTTTCCGTAACACGTAATTTTCCACCTTAAAACAAATCTGAAATCGGGTTTATTTCCTGTTGGTAACTTTTTGGCGATAAATCATCCGCAGTGGAATGATGTCCATTCTTCAGCCAAGAAATAACTAGCTCGTCTACTTTGAGCTTGTCTAGCGGTGGGCCATTAACATTGATGAACAACAAGTTAGACAATGTTTGAGCACTTAGTGTATTTCTAATATTAGTCATCTGTAAATTCATAAGGGGAAATTTCCGTTCGCACTCTGTCGTGGAAATTGATAATATTTCTACCCGATTTCTGCAACTTCTCATCGACAATCTACTTGTTAGACTTAAGTCTGATAACGATTTTTCTTGGTTAGGTTTGAAATACTCAGCAAGACGTATCATCTCTCTATCACCATACAACATCTTTTCCATATCGACCATGTCAGTTGGTAATGTCGACCCATGTAGAACAGAAACTTCATCTATCATGCCTTTGATAGGGAATCTTGTGAATAACTTATCAATTAAAGACTGATGATTTCTTATTTGTTTATAAATTTAATTTTTGTAATTACACATGAAGGTTTGATACCATTACCAAGTTCCCTCCCCCGTCTAGAAAGCGAAAGGGAACGAGGTTCCTGGAAAGTGTTCAGAGTTGAATGGGAATTTCCCTCCTTCTTCAACTTCAATTACCACACTGCTGTTTGCCATGTGCCAAATTACGATGAATTTTAATTAAATTATCATAGTATAATTATTTCCTTGTTGAATTATCAACACTTTTCAGTGGAAAAAAGGAAGAAATTTCAAAGTTCCAAATCAAAGTAGACCAACGTAGAGGGGAAAAAAGTGTAAAATTTTCCATACAATTATGCGTACAATCCAAACTTAAAATTTCCGTGTAATTAAGCTTACAGTACAAATTTTATGTCTATTTTTCTCACAACTTTATGGGTTGATTGCCCTGTGCTGTAAGCGCTCCAAATAATAAACATAAGCTTAAGCAATTATTATAGCAGAAAGCAATGGATATATGAAGCCAAACACTGTATTTTTTGTTTCTGATTTTTTTCTTAAATAACATCGATCGTTTTCGATCATTTTTACAAACCAACTCACTACCAATTTTCCATATATAGAAAGTGCCCCCCCACATAAAGGAGAATTTAAAAAAATGCTAGGACACACACTATTTATTTTCAATAAAGAGTTAATACACTGAATTTCATCTCCGTAAGTTTAACGGCTTGCGAGATACTCATTTTTTTTTCGCAAAAATTCGGATCCTCACTACCTCCTTAGGATATTATGCATTATAATAAAAGCAATATAACATCCCAATTTGGATTAAGGCCTAACTATATACCAAAAGTAATTTCATTTGACTTTGCAATTTGACCGTGATGATCAGGCACACATAGTTACATTCATTTTTTTATATAATAATTTATATATTACAGTGATTCAAAAATGTATTTTTCCACTAGTTAGCTCTAAAAACTCACAGGTCTCGAAAGCCAAGTAGTAGTGTAAGTCCTATTGATATTATTACTATTAAAAATATCAATATCCAAAAGTGCCTGAAGTTCTTTTTTCACTTGGTTAGATATACTCACCTCAAGTAAGTAGACAGAAGCAAGTGGAAAAGAAAGGGAAATGAAGGTCTTGAAAGTAAAACGGAGACAAATTTACCAGTCCTCAGAAGATACTGTCTACAATGCAGTGAGCAGAGAGGGTCGGTAGATCATACTGCGACGGTGGGTCGCAGTGGGTCACGGTGGGTGGTGGGTCGCAGTGGGTCATGGTGGGTGGTGGGTCACAGTGGGTCACATGTTGTTGACCCACGACCCACTGACCCACCCAGAAAACTTGACCCACGACCCACTGACCCACCACCCACCGTGACCCACGATCCACTGACCCACCACACACCACGACCCACAACCCACGATGACCCACTCTGACCCCCACCCACCATGACCCACCACCCACCATGAACCACTCTCATCCACTATTACCTATTCTGACTAATCAAAATCCATCGTCATTAACTCTGAACACGATCCACGGCCTCTTCTGTACTGACTAAAGAGTTTACACTTGAAATAAAACAAGACTGTGAAATTGTCACTAATCGAAGTTTGAATTTCTAGTCAATCGCTCAAGCACCACTCTGTTAGAATAACGATGGATCTGACCTTTATGATATAAAATGGTAAAGTGTCAGTGAGGAAATTGAAACAGTTCGAGGTGGGGGGAAGTTAGTGTGTGCCTAAAATATACTTGTACTAAGAGAGTATTCTTGCAAGTGTTAATTTCTGAACGCATTCCAAAAGGAACTTCTATTCGCAGGAAAATACCCCTGTACAATATGGAAAAGGTTATGGTTTCTCAGTTCACAATATTTTTCTCACAAAAAACTTGAAAAATCAGTTTTCATAGTTTATAAAGGTGCTCAGGTACCCTCTGTGAGAGCATCTCCATAATGTATGCTCATAATTGTAATTTGTGTAATCACTAAAACACAACGTTGAATTTAAGTTACAAATATGCATAATTGGAATTATTATGAATATTTATTCAAAGTAGTTTACTTAAAGCATAGAAGAGACTTACTAAAAGTAGGTACAAAGTTGAATAACACAAATAAGCCATTACTAACACAAGTATACATTTTCTATAACTCGTAATTTTCCACCTTAAAACAAATCTGAAATCGGGTTTATTTCCTGTTGGTAACTTTTTCGTGGTAAATCATCCGCAGCGGAATGATGTCCATCCTTCAGCCAAGAAATAACTAGCTCGTGTACTTTGAGCTTGTCTAGCGGTGGGCCATTAACATTGATGAACAACAAGTTAGACAATGTTTGAGTACTTAGTCTATTTCTAATATCAGTCATCTGTAAATTCATAAGGGAAAAATCCCCTTCGCACTCTGTCGTGGAAATTGATAATATTTCTACCCGATTTCTGCAACTCCTCATCGACAATCTGCTTGTTAGACTTGAGTCTGATAACGATTTTTCTTAGTCAGTTTTGAAAAATCAGCAAAAAGTATAATCTCTCTATCACCATACAACATCTTTTCCATATCGACCATGTCAGTTGGCAATGTCGACTCATGGAGAACAGAAACTTCATCTACCACGCCTTCGATAAGGAATCTTGTGAAT
The DNA here is from genome assembly GCF_964235325.1 of Thermobia domestica. NCBI lineage: Eukaryota > Metazoa > Arthropoda > Insecta > Zygentoma > Lepismatidae > Thermobia > Thermobia domestica. The sequence goes on from NC_137467.1 coordinate 128,650,299, forward strand.
AAATTATCAATTAAAGCCTGATAAACTGATGATTTCTTATTTGTTTATAAATTTAATTTTTGTAATTACACATGAAGGTTTGATACCATTACCAAGTTCCCTCCCCGTCTAGAAAACGAAAGGGAACGAGGTTCCTGCAAAGTGTTCAGAGGTGAATGGGAATTTCCCTCCTTCTTCCCCTTCAATTACCACACTGCTGTTTGCCATGGCCAGATTACGATGAATTTAAATTAAATTATCATAGTATGATTATTTCCTTGTTGAATTATCAATACTTTTCAGCATGGGCGGCGATTAGGGGGGGCAAAGGAGGGCAGTTGCCCCCACTTTTTTGAAGTGACCTATTAATGTATATATTTTCATTTTTAAATGTACAGTTATTGTATATGTTACTAGTCATAGAATAAAAATGATACCATGTAATATTTCCCGTTGCGTGAGTACCGGTAAGTACTGGTTGTCTTCCAGTGGAGTTAAGAAAGCTGGAGGAATTCGGTTTTAATTGGCACGGAAAGAGTGACGTAACTAGGAGAGCAAACGGGGCTTGTACTCCGGGCGCCGGCTCGGGAGGGCTCAAAATTGAGCAAATATTTGGGAGAGTGTTTTGGTTTGGTTGGTCAGGGGGACGCTAAGGCCGGTTCTTGCCCCGGGTGATAACTAGCGTGGTTGCGTTGCTGCACGAAAAATGGCCCAAAAATTACCCTATTGGAGTGCTACAATTCCAGCGTACTTTTATTTCTTCTTACAAGGGCCCGATATGTTAGTCAGCCACTTTGAAACTAATGGAGATAACATTTCGAAAAAAAAAAAAAAAAAAGTTATTCTTTAATTGCACAAAAACTGACAGTTCCTAAAATGTCTTTTCTTCTTTCTAATAGTAAGGAATACAGAGTATTGATTAAAAAGAAAGTAATAAGAAACAACTTCTACTTTTTCCATTGTTTTGCAGTGTAATATAAGAGTGAAGTGGTGTGTTTAGGGGTGTACGAGTGTATATACAGTACAACTAAATTTAGTGAATTCAACATAAATCTAGGTTTTAGTATTATTTTGTATAACTGGAGTGTGGAGTGGTTCTAAGTATTGTTGAGTTTTCCAAGAAAGTAAAACTGCGCCTAATGGCAACGAACATGTATTGTAGAATTTAAAATACAAATTGTTCATTAATCCCCAGTTTCAATATAACTTTTGCGAAACAAGCCTCATTATTCATTACTATCACTAATATTATCCTTTCTATTTATTTCTTTTACAAATTTGTTATTAAATAATTTGATCATACAATTTCCAGACAGAATTTTAAGATGTTCGTGAGCAAGGAATCAAATCTCTTCTTACACTTACGTTGTTTAAGAGTACAAAGGACTAGTACCTACTTGCGTTGCTCTTGTCAATTTACTTAATAAAATATGAAATACGATGTACGGTATTTTATCGACACGATATGAAATACGATATACGAAAAATATAGTATCCCATTAGTTATACAACCTTTTCTCAAACGAAATGTTAGAAACAACCAGGAAAACTAACAATGATATACAAATATTCAGATCATGTCTTGCCCCCCCCCCCCCACTTTCAACGTCCAATCGCCGCCACTGCTTTTCAGTGGAAAAAAGGATGAAATTTGAAAGTTCCAAATCAAGGTAAGTAGACCAACGTAAAGGGAAAAAAGTGTAAAATTTTCCATATAATTATGCGTACAATCCAAACTTAAAATTTCCGTGTAATTAAGCTTACAGTACAAATTTTATGCCTATTTTAGTCACACGTTTTTGGGTTGATTGCCCTGTGCTGTAAGCGCTCCATATAATACACGTAAGCTTCAGCAATTATTATAGTAGAAAGCAATGGATATATGAAGCCAAGCATTGTATTTTTTGTTTCTGATTTTTTTTTCTTAAATAACATCGATCGTTTTCGATCATTTTTACAAACCAACTCACTATCAATTTTCCATATATAGAAAGTGCCCCCTCCCCCACACACACATAAACGAGAATTTAAAACAATGCTAGGACACATTCTGTTTATTTTCAATAAAGAGTTAATACACTGAATTTCAGCTCCGTAAGTTTAACGGCTTGCGAGATACTCGTTTTTTTTTCGCAAAAATTCGGATCCTCTCTATCTCCTTAGGATATTATGCATTATAATAAAAGCAATATAACATCCCAGTTTGGATTAAGGCCTAACTATATACCAAAAGTAATTTCATTTGACTTTGCAATTTGACCGTGATGATCAGGCACACATAGTTACATTCAATTTTTTATATAATAATTTATATATTACAGTGATTCAAAAATGTATTTTTCCACTAGTTAGCTCTAAAAACTCACAGATCTCGAAAGCCAAGTAGTAGTAGAAGTCCTATTGCTATTATTACAATTAAAAATATCAATATCCAAAAGTCCTGAAGTTCTTTCTTCACTTGGTTAGACATACTCACCTCAGGTAAGTAGACAGAAACAAGTGGAAAAGGAAGGGAAATGAAGGTCTTGAAAGTAAAACGAAGACAAATTTACCAGTCTTCAGAAGATACTGTCTACAATGCAGTGAGCAGAGAGGGTCTGTAGATCATACTGAGTCGGTGGGTCGCAGTGGGTCATGGTGGGTGGTGGGTCGCAGTGGGTGGTGGGTCACAGTGGGTCACGTTGGGTGGTGGGTCACAGTGGGTCACGGTGGGTGGTGGGTCGCAGTTGGTCATGGTGGCTGGTGGGTCGCAGTGGGTCACGATGGACCCACTAATCCACTCAGAAAACTTGATCCACTTGACCCACTGACCCACCGACCCACTCCATCTCTGGTACTATTTGAATGTCAATAATACAGGTTTCCCCCAGTTGCTGTATCTCCTCAACAGACAGAGTCGAAAGCATAAGATTTTTCCATTACAGATTTTCTTTAGGAATAATTTTGTTGTAAGTTGACCGACCCTTCAGTATCGGACACAGAACTACGTTAGAATCAAGATTTTTTATTGTAATTATCTTGTTTCGAAGTTATTATAGAAAAAAAATAGTGATACGAAAGCACTTTCGGTTTCGACTGTACCAGAATGAGCCACAAGTTCGTAGCATTTTATAGCACAGTGATCGATCCTTTTTCGGTATGTTTTCAACAGTATTTCATTCTGCGAAGTAGGCTGCAACGGAATCTTTAATTTGACGCACAAACTTGGTGGCACGTATATTGAAGTGGAGTAAATGTATAGTTTCGTGGTGTGCTAAAGCTATTCGAGTTGAACTTCAGGAAAAAGTCATTTAGAGTCGGTTTTGTGGTAAAGTTTCGTGAAGTGTTTGGAAGTTTCGGACCTCACCCATCTGGTGTTTTTTTTTTTTAAATGTTTCCCGTTAATTTAATCTAGTAGTGGACGAAGAGTGAACTTCTACATTTACATAAAATGTGCTACTTTGTGTTTATACTGTGTGGCTACGTGCATTGGTTTCGTTTCTCGTTTAACAGCATGTTGTTATCTTGTTTGATGGTAGAAATAATCCAACTGAAATTCTCGGCAAGTGGGCGGAATTTACATTGAATTAAATTAACGATATAATGAATGCATTTGAAATCAAACAACAATTCGTTAAACATCTCTTTACAAACACTGCGAAATTTAAGTATTGTGATTAGTTAACACAAAATTTAATTAATTTGTAAATTGGTCCATGATCTTTAACGGAGCTCTCTCTCCAAGCATACTGTAACGCATGATTGTATTCGTTTTGGAATATTGAATTCGCATTCTCTTCTAATTTAAATAGATTGACAATATATTTAGATGAGTTAAAATGCAATTTTCAGTCACAGGAAGCAATTTATGTAATGTTTTGAGTATCATGTATCACCTTTACTCAGTATTAAACACTGTGTGGGGTGCGATACCAGAAAAGTTTGATATACAGGGTGTCCACATGAAACCTCACTGATTACAAATATTAGTTGCATGGAAACTATTAGTACCAGATAATAACGGTTTGCGGCATCTTGAAAAGCAATTCAAACAGTTCTTTTCTTTTAACTGCATTTCTATATGGGCCCCATTAATACCTCTCAGAATGTCCAGTCGGTATTCTGTCTCCCGCCATGTTTTGTGTAGCATGTCCGATGTGATCGAGTTGATGGCTTCTTCAATTTCGTGACGAAGAGCAGGAATATCACGTACGGGTGTGGCATTGACTCTATGTTTGACATAGTCCCATAGAAGAAATCCATGGGGGTAAACACCAGTACGGTGGGGCACCTTCCTATTGGAATATCACGTTTGGTTCCAAAGGGAGTAGCTGTGGAAAAGTAGGGCGTTCAATCATATCCAGATAAACGGGAAAGTTATTGTGTGCTCCATGAAGAAGAGTGGTAGATTTGTACTGTAGCCTGGGCAACAACAGTCGTATAGACTGGAACATAGTCATGCAGTGTGCGAGCTCAGCACATAGCGACTCATAAATAAACGAATTGACTCTAACGAATAAATAAACGAATTGACTCAGCACATAGCGACTCTAACGAATTGACGCGGCCAGACATTTGAAACCCATATTTCGTCCATAGATGGGACTATATGCCATGAACGGCTTGTTACCAGTGACGCAATATCTTTGAATTAGTACGAAAACTTTTGGAAATACCCTCGTATACTTAATCTCCTACTTGATTCCCCTTGTAGGTAGTGGAAGACCCGAGTTCGATTTCTGATGAGAGCTTATATGGTTGGATTTAGTCTTTAAATGTATGTTCATTAAAACAGGTGGATCACAATTTGTAGATTTGTTTACATGAAATATTATTCTTAAGGCAAATATGATTATAGTGGCTGGCCGTTAACAAAGGTGTCCAAACTCGTACGATCGGCGCTCATGAGTTCGGAACTCACGCTCACTCGACTACACTCTCACGAAGTAAGCGTAAGCCGTGAGGTTGAATGAGTGCTGGTTCTAAATCATGTCCTGAGCGGGATGTCGAAGTGATGACGTGAGCGTGATGTCAGACTGGTAATAAGAGTGTGTGTGATTATGTGAACATAATGATTAATTGATGTGAGCAAGGTCAATTGATCGTGATATCAGATTCATAGCGTGAGCGTGTCGTTGGGTGAGATTACTCCAAATAAGCATCTTTGGTCATTAAACACTTGAATAATTTTCCGCCATCTTTTTCTTTCAGTGACGGCTCGTGAGGAACGTCACCGATAAAAATGGCAATTTTATCGCTAGAAGCTGAGAGAAGGAAGCTGACCTAATATCGTAATTGTAGCAATGAAGTTGAAATGTTTACAGATGGGATTTCCCTCACGAGCCGCCCTGTTAATAAACCTCTGAACGGATAAAAAGTAATAAGGATAGTAGTAGAGCACCATATACTTCAAAATTGTTTTGTTAAATCAATAAATTTATAAATTGCTAATGATAGTAGGGATCCTGTATTTCTAATGCAATAAATTGCGTAATATTGCAGGCTGCAAATTCCATATGGTTGTCATGTAGAGCTTACATGTAGGGTCTGAAATGTGTCTATTTGATTACAGTAACCGGTTTGCTCTCTGTTTTCTCGTAAGGACTGGATTGAAAGCTCTGCCTTCCTTGTGTGATTCTGCACTGACAACTAGCAATTGCATTCTCATGTGAGTAAACATGTCCTTTTTTTTCCTGAGTCACGCGCTTGCTAGCTATTCTGTACAGTTTTTGAGCATATGTAAATAAAAGCCAGCGAGTAGATCCAATATCTGATAGGATGCTGATTGTTGTACTGTTGCTAGTTGCTTTACTTACATGAGTATGTAGGCTTCAGTAATGTATTGATTTTGACGTAATTGAGTAGTCCTACCGGGCTGCGGGCTCATAGCCATGAGGTGGCCATGGGGGCTCAGCCCCTCCTGAAACATGTTTTAAAAGTAGAGTCAAGTCAACAATATAAGATAAATTCAAGTTAGGCCTAGGACTAGTGCCCGTCCCTTTTTGAAGAAAATGTACCGCATCCCGACATAACCCTGTCGTGACTTTCAAATGTCTCAACTTTCATGTTTATTGGCGAAGTTGGTGATTTATTATTATTATTGAAATTTAATGCCCACATTATTATACAGTCTTCAAAATAAGAGGAAACCTTACAACGAGGGAAGGGAGACAGCCAGGTAAGTAACATATAGTTCTATACGTAGCCTGGATTTATCCAAGTTGGCCATATTTTCATTATATATTATGACATATGATTTAAATGGTTTCACTTTCCTTTTATCAATTAAATAAACATGATTCGCTCTTCTACATTATTACGGAAAAATGTCTGGTACAGTCTTGTCAAAAAAATATTGGCCACCTCCCTTGCTTAGGAGGCCATATTCTGAGAACTGTAAGTAGAAAATTCTCATATGTAACCTTTTATCAAAAGATCTTAATTCGCCAAATAAACTCTACATTTTGTTCAATGATACTCCAACTGTAGGTAAGAATGCAATATTTTAAAAAGAGAACCCAAACCAAACCACTTGGCAGAACAGTCCTTTGTGGGTCTGGGCTGCTCCAACGCCACTTGTTAGCGATCGGCTCAATTACGCCCAGCAAGCGACGAACACCGTCTTCCGCGTGCTGCTTCCTCTCTCTCAAACGTGTTAGGAAATTTTTTAGACTCCCAGTTTGCCTCACGACGCTGGGTGGACGCCGAAAATTGGAAGCACCGGGCGGGAATCGAACCCGGGACCACGTGGACGTGAGTCCAACACTCGAACCATAGGCTACTGTGGGGTGCAGAGGAGGTATCTGAGGAGGAATATGAGAAGTGGGGGAAATGATTATAATTAATTAATATTAATAAGATGGCTGAAGGCCCAGACATAGATACCTCTTACACACCAACTAATAGGTAGAGCAAAAGAAAAAAAATAATAATAAAATAAAAAAATTTGCCAAATAAAAATAATATGTTAAATTTTGGTGAACATGAGACTCTGAATTTCAAAGATATGTAGTTTTAACTCCAGGTGAATTTCCAAACAGATTACCCACACAACATGAAAGTTGCTGGTTTTCATGCCTTATGGGCTTCGCATACTCCCAGCAGCTGAAAGAGAAACAGGATACATTTAACAATCTTTTGCACATACCTTACGTTCTCCTGATGAAGAAGTTCAAGAAAGACGAAAGAGATCCTGGTAGAAACCATTTAATTTTTTTTTTAAGCACACGGTAAAACACACTGTACAAAATATCACTCACTAATGAATTTCTTTATACGATTAAAACAATTTTAAAGCGCTGAAATTTTTTTACTCTCTTAAGGCCTTTTGTTTTCACCAGATATTGTTCGTGCACATAATCTTAGTGTTTTGTTACACTCGGGATCGTCGTCGTCGTATTCATCCTTGGTCCTTCCTGGAAGTCAGCATCCCTGGTAAGCACACCTCTTCCCATTGGCATGCTCTGTTGCTTGGAGTTCTCCTCTGGTCGACTCTTCACCGTCTCACTGGACCTACAGCAGCATGATGAGATGATCTCTGCTGGTCTCGAGAATCTTGCAGCCTCTGTTGCCGTCTCGCCGGAGTTTTCGAGGTGTCCGTATTAAAAGGCCTGGCTGTTGACCAGCACTTGTGTCGTGTTATGATACAGACACTCGTTGCACCATGTTAGTGTGTTTATGAGTTCGCTGATGCAGTTGGAAATGCCACAGTTAATTACCGCGGCTCACACACATGTTACAACAATAAGAATAAAAAGCACTTTACATATGAAGATAATGAAGATAAATACGAATATCTCTGTGTGTACTAGTCTGTCTGGCTAGCGAAGAGTTTACTGGCTAGACGAAACATAGTTTAATGTTTTTTTTTTTTTTTTTTTTTTTTTTTTTTTAAGCAAGTGCTCGCGTCCAGAGCTGGTTTTGTATGAAAGTTTCAGAGAGAACTGCGTGAAACTTATAATATTGCTAATATTGTTTTAAGTTTGAAGTAACACATGTAAACACAATTCATGGTTAACAATTAACCAACTCTGTAAGATTGGCACAACACAAAACGCACTGTCCAAATGGACCGCCACGATAAGCACTATACAGCCGCTATATGCGTCCAGAGAAAACTACCTTGTCGCTTCGCGTTTTGAAAACCAACTTCGAACTACCCTGTCTCTGCCCTGCCAATTGTTTTTATATTTTCCCATTTCAGGACAAAAATATAGGCTCGCGCCTCATATACCAAGTTTTCTTATGACGGGGCAAGGAGACGTCAGGGGAATCAGAGAAGCGTGTTTAGCCACCCCTTGTGACCTACTTATTTCTTAAAAACACACTTTTTCACCTTTTAATTATCATTGTGATTTTCTGTAATGTTTAATCACGAAGTTGCTGCTATCACTTGAAAGTACAAACATGCAGCTTTCTAGTGATGCCTGTTAATTGATTTTTTTATATTAAATTTGAATGAAAAAGCACTATATAAACATTTGAAACTTTTAAAAATGACTGTCCTCTCTCACCCTTTCTTGTGTCCATCCCAGGGAGACACCTGGTGAGTGACTTCGAAAGGTTCCCACCTGTATGAGAGGGGTGAGAGGGGTTCTTTAAGCACTGATTTTTCTTGTTTATAATGTATATCAGCACAAGACTTGTTGAAACTCATTACAAAATGACTCTATAAGTAAAAATATGCATATATTGAAAATACCAAGTGCTGTCATCTGATAGTTAATAAGTTACAAATGAAAAATTCTCTTTTCCATCATCTTGTTCCCCTGCAGGAAAGCGTCTGCTAGAACATGGCGGTATGGCTCTTACGTATCCTATTTCATTCACGTACTGTGGGAGCTACTACCTTTTTCAATATAAGCCTTTTATTTTACAATAATTAACGCTAAAACTAGCTACGACCTAATTTAGTAAACAAAAATCATAACGAATACATCAAGAGAACTTTAAACATATAAATAAAGAATTATGTGTGGAACATCTCTACACAAAGGGGGTGAAGACTGTTAACAGGAATAGCACCGAATCATAGCTTCTCAAGTATAGTTTGAAATTAGGTGCTCGCTGCGCCAGCAAGAGACGTCCGTTTGTATACAGACGCCTGCATACTAATATGTGCGACTTGTGGGCGTGGTTTGCAAAAGTCACACGTCTTTGTATTCTCTGTTTCGACATGTACATGCTAGGTTCCAGCTCCTTCAAGTAACAATAGATTTTTCGGGCACTCCGGCACCGAGCGGAAATGTTACTTCCTCACGTATAAAAGACTAAATATAAGAATCCATATCTTGACATATACTCCATGTGTCTAGTTATGTCTATAAACAGAAAAGTTAGATGGATACTATGCTTTACTGTCCTCTTCCAGACCACCTAGCTTTTGCGTTCACACAAAGACTCTGCTTTGAAACTATTCTTTTTTTTTTAACTCTACGTTCTTCCAGAACGAGATACTGAAGCTTGGATTCTCTTCAAAATACATGATACATACGATTAATATTTAAATGAACACTGAATATACATAATTATATGCTTCACCTCACGATAAATAACATAATGATATATATAAACAAATTTAAATCTGATTAATGATTCCACACCTAATCCTTTATTTTAAAAATTAAATGTAAATATAACACGAAAATTTAAATATCCCATATGCAAATTAGGCAAAAAGTTGATATGTAAAATAGGTATATGTATGCACTGTACATACTATCCCCCTTCAGAGAAGATGCAAAGTTATTTATATAAACGTTGCAGATTCTTAAAGGAGTGAATAGTTCGACATAATATTAATGCATAAAAACATAAACACTAGATATAAACAAACACTGAAAATCTAAATACACGAAAAGAGAAGCAAAAATACAGCACTACCTAACAACAATATAGATATATATGTACACAAAGATAATGATCTTTCTCTCGGTCACCTTTTCTGAGGTGCTCGCTCGAGAGGAAGTTCCTTCAGGTAAACAGCTGACTGCCTTCTTTTTTTTTCTTACTCAGGCTGGCCTGTAGCACCCTGCTGTGCTGTACTTACACGTTCCACATACTTTTTAAGGTGGAAGGCGTTTCTCTTCATGATATACTCTTTAGTGGCCGGATCTCCCAGCGAGTATACATTCTTATCTGTCTTGGATAAGACAGAATAGGGTCCCGAGTATAAAAATAAAAGTTTCTTGGTTACACCAGAGAAAGCATCTGACTTTGGAAAACAGCGCACCAACACTAAATCGTCAACTTCGAAATGCACAGTTTGGTGACGTTTATCAAAGTGTTTCTTTCTCTCTTGTGCAGATTTCTTTAAGTTCCGGGCCGCTATCTCTGAATAGTATTTTAGGCTCTTGTGTTTCTCTAACTCCGGAACTTCAAATAGTTTAGCGATTTCTTTTGATGGTGACTGTCCGAAATGCACTTCATATGGACTTAGGCCAGTCGACAGATGTACAGAAGCGTTTAAGCATTTCTCTATTTTCTCTAGGTGTTTTGGCCATTCACGCTGCTTGTCATGGCACAGTTTACGTAACATTCTCACTGTCGATCGTACCCCTACTTCTGCCATATTCCCCTGCGGATAATATGGTGTACTATAGATGGGTTTTAGGCCTAACTCCATGAGTTCTTTCTTCCACCTGGCACTGGTGAACTGTGTCCCATTATCCGTCAGAACTACCTCCACTGACGGGCACAGTTTAAGGAATTCCTTCAATTTTCTGATTGCAGAATTTGTGGTGGCTTTTCTGCAAGGAAACAGACCAATCAGCTTCGAGAAAGCATCCACACAGACGAGAACGTAGCTGACATTACCTACCCCGACCGGAAGTGGCCCTAGCCAATCCAGACAGGTCATGTAGCTGTGTCTGTTGACTAACACAGGATTCAGTGGTCCCGGCTGATAAACATGTGGGGGGGATGCTTTCTGACATGTGCCACATGAAGCTGTAAACTTCCTGATTGCATTTCGCATCTTTGGCCATACAAAATACTCAGATAGCATTGGCACCAGTTTGCTGGCGGACAGATGTCCACGTTCGTCGTGATAATATTCCAATAATGGCTGTACAAGCACTTCCGGTATGCAAATACGTAAGCCATCACGGTCACGCTTGCACAACCGTCCATTGGAGATCAAATACTGATGGTTGCTGCTTTCTATTTTCCCTGACTTGTCTTGTTCTAGTAATTTCTTCTTTATTTCCCCAAACACTGGGTCCGATGACTGCATTTCCGGTAAGATGGCTACCAGTTCCCTAAGTTTTCCGGGGATCTGAGTTAGTATGGTCAGTAAGGACTCGTTTATTACTAACTTCTTGTTTTCATCAAATTTCTTCCCAGTGTTGGGCGGGTATCTCGACATGTAATCACTCAGATTTTCTTTCGATGGGACGTACTCAAATTCGAAAGAAAGTACGCTGAGTGCGAGTACCCATCTTACAAGCCTCTGTGAGGTGAGTCTGCACAGCGACAAGAAACGAAGTGATTGATGATCTGAACGGATTTTAAAGAAATTACCCACCAAATAATGCTTGAATTTATTCACCCCATCAATCACCGCTGCGCACTCACGCTCAGTGATTCCGTAATGACGTTCCGCGGAGTTGAAGACTCGTGACGTCATACCAATCACTCGAATGTCTCCATCTTCATCGAGTTGATATAAATGTGACGAACAGCTCACATCAGATGCATCGCATTCCAATATTAGCTGTTTATGTGGGAGTGGTTTCTTCAAAACTACTTTCTGCTGAAAAACTTCCCTGATACGGATGAATGCTTCCTCATGGCACGGAAGCCATTGAAACTTCACTCCCTTCTTTAGTAGTTGGAAAAGCGGAAAGAATATTTCTGAGTATTGCGTGCTAAATATCCTATAAAATTGGCAATAGCCAATGAAACTACGTAATTCACGTACGTTACGTGGTCTTCTGAATGACATTACTTTTTCCATTTTCTCAGGCGACTTTTCTATGCCCTCAGGCGAAATTTCATAACCTAACACACTAATTCTCTGTCTAGCGAATTGACACTTTTTCAGCCGCAGGGTTATCCCACCTGCGCGTAAATTTCCTAGCACCTTATCTAGGTGGCGCATGTGTTCCTCGTACGAAAAGCTGGCAACTATTACGTCATCGACGTAGTGGCCGCTGAACTCCTTACATTCATCTCCGAGGATCGAATCGATCGCACGAACACATGAAGCTAGACTTTGCTTCGTTCCGAAAGGAAGTTTAACAAACACATATGTAATGCCTTCATGAAGAAAACCTAAGTACTTTTGGCTATCTTTATGTACTGGTACTTGCGTAAAACTTTCGACTGCGTCTATCGATGAGATATAACGTCTATCACAAAGGTCTTGAAGCGTACAAAGTGCTGGTATAGGCTGGTCGTATTGACTACGCGTGATCTCTCCCAATTTTCTCCCATCAATACATATGCGTAATTTGCCGTCCTTCTTTGGCACTACTACCAACGGGTTAGTATATGAAGTAGGAAATTTCTTCACTATATTCCACGCCACCCACCGATTTATGGTGTTGGTCACCTGGGTCTTATGCTTCAGTGCATATGGATACATCCTAGCTTTTAGGGGCCTGTCATCTGTGACCTCGATGGTGTGTTCGTAGTTCTTAATGCATCCGGGCTTTTCGTCAAATATCTTTCTATGCTTGTAGAGCACTTCGTATAACTGTCTTTTCTCATCCCCAGTCAATTCGGTATACTTTTCGACATGCGCACGAATCTCTGATGGTGTAGCCTGGGTTCGAACTTTCTTCCACTCTTGGGGCGAGTATACTACATTCGCCAGTTCAGCGGTGGTTGGGAATCTTCCATCATCCAACCTCTTGCGCAGTGTTGTCGACTCCATCTGGCGACATTCTCCTGCATTAAGCAATTCCAGCTGAACGTTAGTATGCGGTCCTCGACTCGACACGCACATACTACTTAGACCGGGATTATATAAATCTACCGTCTCGTCATCGAACTCCCAGGTTAATTTTCTTACGGAACAGTTCTCACTGATACGGATAGCCTCTTAAATAGATGGAAAGATTTCTTTAACGATTTGCTGAACACGCAGCCAAAAACTAATGTGCGTGGAGAAAAGGAGATACACACCGCAGAACCGTATATTCCAGAACCCAATCGAATAGAAGTGGAAGCCGCTATAAAGAAATTAAAGAAACACAAATCTCCGGGTGTTGATGAAATTCCGGCTGAGTTAATTTTAGCTGGAGGCGAAAAATTGTGGAACAAGATACACAAACTCATTCTCCTTATCTGGAACAAGGAAGAATTGCCACAAGAGTGGAAAGAGTCAATCATTGTTCCAATTCACAAGAAAGGCGACAAAACTGACTGCAATAATTATCGAGGCATTTCTCTTCTGTCAACATCCTATAAAATCCTTTCAAATATTCTGTTAGCAAGATTGACCCCATACGCAGATGAAATTATTGGAGATTATCAGTGCGGATTTAGACGAAATCGATCAACTATCGACCAAATATTTACCATTCGCCAAATACTCGAAAAGAAGTGGGAATACAATACCCCGGTACATCAACTATTTATTGATTTCAGAAAGGCTTACCACTCGGTTAGGAGAGAAACATTATACAACGTTCTTACAGAGCTTGGAATACCGAGAAAGCTAATTAGATTAATTAAGATATGTTTAAGTGAATCCCAAAGTAAAGTCCGGGTAGGAAAATTTTTGTCCACGAGCTTCCACGTCGAAAATGGCCTGAAACAAGGAGATGCGTTGTCGCCATTATTATTTAACTTTGTGCTGGAATACGCCATAAGGAAAATCAAAGATAGCAACCAGGGCCTAGAGTTGAACGGCATTCACCAGGTTATGGCATATGCTGATGATGTAAATTTAATAGGGGATGATATGAGAACAGTAGAAATAAATGCAGAGATATTATTAAACGCTTGCAGGGACATGGGTTTAGAAGTAAATGCAGAGAAAACTAAATACATGGAAGTGCGTCGGGACCGTAATACGGCAAATTGTGGAGGCGTTAAAATATTAAATAATACTTTTGATAAAGTGGATACTTTCAAATATTTAGGATCAATATTAACAGACGAAAATCGTATTCACGAAGAAATTAAATGTCGACTAAAAGCAGGGAATTCGTGTTACTATTCGGTTCAAAATCTCTTGTCGTCGTGAATTCTGTCGAGGAATTTGAAGCTTAAAATATATAAAACGATAATCATGCCTGTTGTTCTATATGGTTGCGAAACATGGTCGCTTACTCTGAGGGAAGAACATAGACTGAAAGTATTTGAGAACAGGATCCTGAGAAGAATATTCGGACCCAAGAGGAACGAGAATGGGGAATGGCGGAAGCTTCATAACGAAGAACTACATAGTTTATACGGTTTACCCAACATTGTTAGGGTCGTCAAGTCTAGGAGGCTTAGGTGGGCAGGTCATGTAGCTAGAATGGAAGAAAGTAGAAACGCTTTCAAAGTCTTGACTGGTAGACCCATAGGAAAACGACCATTAGGAAGACCTAGGCGCAGATGGGAGGATAATATTAAGATGGATCTCGCAGAGATAGGAATACAAAGTAGAAACTGGATCCAATTAGCTAAGGATAGAAGTCAGTGGAGAGCTTTTGTGAACGCGGCACTGAACCTCCGGGTTCCATAGGCCATAGAGTTAGTTAGTTAGTTTAGTTTATTCATCTTCTTCAATTTGAATATCTCGAAAAGAAACCTCTGTTCTGTGGGGATGGTTAAGCTGCAACATATTCTCTTCATAATTTAAAATCGCTCTACTTTCTGAAAAGAATTGTGAGCCCAAAATTAGATCTCTGTTCAGCCCTTTCACGATTATTCCAGTTGTGTAATAATCTCTACCATCGATCTCTATCTCCAACATCGCTTGTCCCAAAATCGAGGCTACTGATTTACCAAAAGCTGAAGTAACCCTAATATTGGTGGAGTTAATGAAAGCTGGTGGGGGCTTGCGCTCCTTCACGCGTTCCCACAGAGACTGCGACAAAGCGCTGATGGTCGCTCCAGTGTCCAACAATGCCATTATCTTCTCCCCAAACAAAACAATTTCTACTTCCGGCAAAATAATTACATTATTTGAGGGTAAATTCCCAGTACTAGAGTCAAGGAGATCACGAAATATCGCGTTCGTCTCATCAAATTTCTTTCTATCCAAACTAATTCTTTTCCCATCTTTTAACAATAAACAAATTTCAGTTTGGCGAACGTCGGTATTTTCTTCATGGGCAAAGTGTTTTTTACTAATTATTTCATCACACTTCTTACAATTATCAATCTCTACAATTTCTACATTATTTTCAACTTCCTTAACTGTTGTTTCACAGTTTTCGCTATGTGTGTCATATAATATATTTCTATTACGCACGTCCTCAGAATTTACATTTGCAAGCTCAGAAGGTATATTCAGACAATACTCTTCCCTAACGCTTTTCTGAAGAGGTGCGAGGAAATCTCAGTTTCTCGCATTGTTCGGGCTGTTAGATCTCGAATGGCCACGAGACGGCTGAGATCTCGACTGCTGACCAGCCCTTTGCTCTTCTACATGCAGTTCATTGATCTCCTGCGCATAGTCACTTCTATTACCTGTGTTGTTGTTGTAGTTCCGACCTACATTCCGGCCACGCCTCTGACCTCTACGACCACCGTTAGCTCCCCTAGACGCCCTGCTGTCTCGACGCTGCATACCGCTGCCGCGCTGTTGCCAACTTTCTCCTTCTCTCTCATTATTGTCAGCATTACGTGGTGTGCCTCTGCTACCCCTCTGTTGATAAGGCCCATTATTCCTATGTTGCCTTCTGTTTACTCGTGAGGGATTACTCGGCCTATTGTTTCTCGGAGGAGGGGGTGACTGCCTTCTCTCCCCTTCTTCAACTGCCAACATGTTAATTCCCCTCCTGCTGTTACTACTCGGGGGCTGATACGTACTCTGGAGTTCACCAACGATTCCCAGTAACTCCTCAATAGTACGTGGCTTCGAGGATACAATGCAGCGGTAAATGGAAAATGGAAGCTGCCGTGGAAGGACTTTAAGTAGAACCTGTTGTGGTAAGGGTGGGTCCAATATGCTGTTCGTATGGAGCAGCTCTAGCAAATACTCAGTCGGTTTTTTGTTTCCTCGTGTCTCGAAACGAGATGTCAATATTGAAGCACGAAGGTTAGCTAGTTTCTCCTCGCTAAGGTAGGTCTCGCGAAATTGAGTAACTAGTTCTTGGTAAGTTCTGCACTTCACTGACGTCACCTGATACCATCTACGCGAGATGCCCTTGAAACATCTCGTGGCGAAGGCTAAACGTCGCTCTTCTGGTACGCCAGTGAGCTCAAAATAACTGTCTAATTCTAACAGGAAGTTATGCGCTTGGACTTCGGACTCAGAGCCATCAAACGAAGGAAGAGGCAAATCGCGATGCAGAAACCCTAAAGCTGACGCAATCTGGCACGGCTGTGGTCCTGGGTTCGTTGGGAAGGCAGTGTGTTCACTCGAGCTCTCCTGTCTCGAAATTTCCGACGTCTGTCTCGCGTTACTTGGACCGGCTACAGGAGACTCTGCTCTCGTATTCGAGACAGAGGCTGAGACATTCTCGTCACTACTTCTCTCCCTGACAGAATCACGCAACAGTTCTAACTGTTCTTCCCAGCGTAACTCGGCCCGTCTCAGCTTGGACTGCAGCTGGCCTACAGAGCTCTCCACCCCATCTAGTCTGCCTGTCAAAATTCCAACATGTTCTTTTACGCCCTGCACTTGATTGTTTACTTCAGTGACGTTTTCACCTACTTTCTCTACTTCACTATTCAAATGGTTTACTTCGCGATCTACCTTCGCGAAGTCTGAACTAAGAGCTTCAGTCACTTCTTCAATCCTATTTCCCGCATTTATCTCTAACTGACGAACTCGTTCATCCGTCTCCTGAATCGAGTCCTTCAGCTCTTGACAGGACGCAGTGATTCTCGTGTCCAGGTTGCCCGCAGTAGAAGTAATCTTAGCCTCGAGTTCCTGGACATTTTGCATTAACTCTTGCCTAATACTAACTGTTATTTCCTTCTCTACGATTTCTAATCTTTCTAAGAGTTTCTGGCTAGCCTGCTCCTGTCTCCGTTCCTGTTGCTCCAATTTCCTAGCTATCTCCTCTTGTCTTCGTTCCTGATTGCCTAATTGGCCTGTAATTTCCTGCATTGATTTCTCATATTTTCCCGAGATCTCCTGCATAGCTCTTTCTTGTTTCTTCTCCTGACTTTCTAGCTTCTCTGAAATTCCCTTCAACATTGTCATTAGTGACATGAGACACGGGTCGGTCGTGTTACCTGTGACTTGCGCGGAGGTACTCGGAACAGGTTCCCTTACATGCTCCGGTTCAGTGATCCTAACATCGTTCTCAGTGTGTACAACTACTGCTTCTACCTCCTGCCCTGGAAAAGTCTGGGCAGTGTCAACGCGATCTTCGGAAAGTGATTCTAAATTTTCGCCAAACTCTCCTAGCTGGTTAAAATTTTCACCCGCGAACTCTTCCATTTTTCTAGTTTGACTTCGCGTCAATACCATCAAAACACAAACAAAGATTTCGAAACTCTAAGTGTCCTAACTGCTCTAAAAAATAGAATTGGATCCCCCTTCAAAATTATAAACAAATCAGATATATCTCTAAATCACACACAAAAAACAATAAATGCAAGAAAAAAAAAAACAACAAAATAAACACATTAAATTCTTTTGATGTCTCTGCGCGTCAAAACTGTAAATAAAATTAAACTGATCCGCGGAAGGCTTATATTGACGGCATGAACATTGTGGGTAATCCCTTTGGTTGCTTGTGGCTTCATTTAAAGCAATATCCATAGAAAGAAAAACAAAATGAAGTTACTTTTACACGCCACCAAGCTTCTTAGCAAAACAAAGATACAAAGGGGAATAAAATTTCACCTGGAGTGAACGGGCCCCACGCGCCGGGAATGCCACGTTTTGTGGGGTGCAGAGGAGGTATCTGAGGAGGAATATGAGAAGTGGGGGAAATGATTATAATTAATTAATATTAATAAGATGGCTGAAGGCCCAGACATAGATACCTCTTACACACCAACTAATAGGTAGAGCAAAAGAAAAAAAATAATAATAAAATAAAAAAAATAAAATAATTTGCCAAATAAAAATAATATGTTAAATTTTGGTGAACATGAGAGACTGAATTTCAAAGATATGTAGTTTTAACTCCAGGTGAATTTCCAAACAGATTACCCACACAACATGAAAGTTGCTGGTTTTCATGCCTTATGGGCTTCGCATACTCCCAGCAGCTGAAAGAGAAACAGGATACATTTAACAATCTTTTGCACATACCTTACGTTCTCCTGATGAAGAAGTTCAAGAAAGACGAAAGAGATCCTGGTAGAAACCATTTAATTTTTTTTAAAGCACACGGTAAAACACACTGTACAAAATATCACTCACTAATGAATTTCTTTATACGATTAAAACAATTTTAAAGCGCTGAAATTTTTTTACTCTCTTAAGGCCTTTTGTTTTCACCAGATATTGTTCGTGCACATAATCTTAGTGTTTTGTTACACTCGGGATCGTCGTCGTCGTATTCATCCTTGGTCCTTCCTGGAAGTCAGCATCCCTGGTAAGCACACCTCTTCCCATTGGCATGCTCTGTTGCTTGGAGTTCTCCTCTGGTCGACTCTTCACCGTCTCACTGGACCTACAGCAGCATGATGAGATGATCTCTGCTGGTCTCGAGAATCTTGCAGCCTCTGTTGCCGTCTCGCCGGAGTTTTCGAGGTGTCCGTATTAAAAGGCCTGGCTGTTGACCAGCACTTGTGTCGTGTTATGATACAGACACTCGTTGCACCATGTTAGTGTGTTTATGAGTTCGCTGATGCAGTTGGAAATGCCACAGTTAATTACCGCGGCTCACACACATGTTACAACAATAAGAATAAAAAGCACTTTACATATGAAGATAATGAAGATAAATACGAATATCTCTGTGTGTACTAGTCTGTCTGGCTAGCGAAGAGTTTACTGGCTAGACGAAACATAGTTTAATGTTTTTTTTTTTTTTTTTTTTTTTTTTTTTTTAGCAAGTGCTCGCGTCCAGAGCTGGTTTTGTATGAAAGTTTCAGAGAGAACTGCGTGAAACTTATAATATTGCTAATATTGTTTTAAGTTTGAAGTAACACATGTAAACACAATTCATGGTTAACAATTAACCAACTCTGTAAGATTGGCACAACACAAAACGCACTGTCCAAATGCACCGCCACGATAAGCACTATACAGCCGCTATATGCGTCCAGAGAAAACTACCTTGTCGCTTCGCGTTTTGAAAACCAACTTCGAACTACCCTGTCTCTGCCCTGCCAATTGTTTTTATATTTTCCCATTTCAGGACAAAAATATAGGCTCGCGCCTCATATACCAAGTTTTCTTATGACGGGGCAAGGAGACGTCAGGGGAATCAGAGAAGCGTGTTTAGCCACCCCTTGTGACCTACTTATTTCTTAAAAACACACTTTTTCACCTTTTAATTATCATTGTGATTTTCTGTAATGTTTAATCACGAAGTTGCTGCTATCACTTGAAAGTACAAACATGCAGCTTTCTAGTGATGCCTGTTAATTGATTTTTTATATTAAATTTGAATGAAAAAGCACTATATAAACATTTGAAACTTTTAAAAATGACTGTCCTCTCTCACCCTTTCTTGTGTCCATCCCAGGGAGACACCTGGTGAGTGACTTCGAAAGGTTCCCACCTGTATGAGAGGGGTGAGAGGGGTTCTTTAAGCACTGATTTTTCTTGTTTATAATGTATATCAGCACAAGACTTGTTGAAACTCATTACAAAATGACTCTATAAGTAAAAATATGCATATATTGAAAATACCAAGTGCTGTCATCTGATAGTTAATAAGTTACAAATGAAAAATTCTCTTTTCCATCATCTTGTTCCCCTGCAGGAAAGCGTCTGCTAGAACATGGCGGTATGGCTCTTACGTATCCTATTTCATTCACGTACTGTGGGAGCTACTACCTTTTTCAATATAAGCCTTTTATTTTACAATAATTAACGCTAAAACTAGCTACGACCTAATTTAGTAAACAAAAATCATAACGAATACATCAAGAGAACTTTAAACATATAAATAAAGAATTATGTGTGGAACATCTCTACACAAAGGGGGTGAAGACTGTTAACAGGAATAGCACCGAATCATAGCTTCTCAAGTATAGTTTGAAATTAGGTGCTCGCTGCGCCAGCAAGAGACGTCCGTTTGTATACAGACGCCTGCATACTAATATGTGCGACTTGTGGGCGTGGTTTGCAAAAGTCACACGTCTTTGTATTCTCTGTTTCGACATGTACATGCTAGGTTCCAGCTCCTTCAAGTAACAATAGATTTTTCGGGCACTCCGGCACCGAGCGGAAATGTTACTTCCTCACGTATAAAAGACTAAATATAAGAATCCATATCTTGACATATACTCCATGTGTCTAGTTATGTCTATAAACAGAAAAGTTAGATGGATACTATGCTTTACTGTCCTCTTCCAGACCACCTAGCTTTTGCGTTCACACAAAGACTCTGCTTTGAAACTATTCTTTTTTTTTTTAACTCTACGTTCTTCCAGAACGAGATACTGAAGCTTGGATTCTCTTGGACACTGGCGTCTTTCCGCTCGATTTTCGACCGCGACGAATAGTTGCCTTTCCGAGCAGTCGGCAAACAGTCGGAAATAAGCATTAAATGCATCGGCGGCGCCGTCGAAAAGAGGCCGGCATGAGGAGTCAGCAGAGGGTCGGAAAGAAGCCTTTCCGACTGTGTTGCCGACTCTGATGGTCAACAAAGAGTCGGCAAAGGGCATTTTATTTTACGATTTTCGACCGCTTGCCGCCTCGGCAACTTTGAACAAGTAGATCGTCGTGTCGCCGCGGACGGGTCCTGGCTGCCTCCGGCGGCCTGCCACCGTCGACGGTGGTGGCAATCCCTCTTTCCGACTTCCTGATGGGGTTGATACTAGTGTTCCTAGATTTTGCTTGGGAGTAACATCCGTAGTTATCCCCCCAATTATATAGTCATCATTTGTTTTAGTGTTCTGGCTTTGGATCTGAGTTGTATATAGAAATTTTCATAGAAAATTACCTCAATAATGCATTCTAGAACTTTACATAAACCAAGTTACTAAAAACAGCAAAGCGTTCGTGAGATGGAATAGTGGAGCGACTTCCGAAATAAATGCTACATTACCAATTAAGAGCGACCGAGCTCTAACCTATAACCTTAGCTTTCAAACCTTTGATTTACGGTTATTTGTGATTTCACGTTTATAACAAAGACAAATATTTTTAAAAGAATGTACTTTAAATAAATTACTTAAAGAAATATTTTTCACAAAGTTTATCCTTTTAAATTATTGTTCAAAGGCCTTTGCCTTTAATAAGCCTTCTCCGAAATAAATGCAAATGAATTGTGCTGCCATCTTTGGAGCTCTTTTAAACTACATTTATATGTTTGTGGCCAATCCTTTCGACAATGAGATCTTGGAAACTACAGGCTCTAGAAAGATGACGTTTTCACTGATCGATTGCAAATTTCATGTAGATTGTCTAGTTCTAATTGAATATTTAAAAAAAACATGGGCACTATTTCTTTATTACATTTTTACAGGTACATTGGAAGTGTTGAAATTGAAAAAAAAAAAAACTAAAGCATCACATCCTAAGCATTATACATTCCAACACCACACTGTTGTATATAGGGGTTGTATATCTCTCAGGCGTTTGTTTCATGGCCAAATAATAATGGAAAAGGAAGGATAACCGTTTCCCCAGTGTAAGATGAACTTTTTTTTTTTTAATGTTTTGCCCAATTAACACCATATATAACTGACATTATAATTAACTGTGTATGTAATGTATTTGCTTATTACATACTCATGCAAGAAGAAAGAAAACACTGGTCATACATGAATTAGAAACTCCAACCGGTGCGAGATATTGAGAAAAAATAATCGAAAAAAGTCTCCCCTTTATGATACCCGTTGGCTTTTTTTTTTTTTTAAATCAATATGTCTTTCACATGTGTCTGTAAAGGGACATGTACAGATGTTGTAAGGAATGATAAGGAGATTTACGCTCATATGCGAATGATGTGCTGTGTAGAGAGCGCAGGTTCAGCTAGTATATATATATTTCGGAATGTGTTGCAACAAGAAAAATTGCAATTTATAGTACAAAGAAAAAAAAACGTGCATAGTATTCATATCGTCGATAGCGAAAACCTCATTTCCTATGCATCACGAAGCGGCGAACGTGCAAAATCTTGATTTCGAGAAAAAACTACATCAAAAGTCGTAAATTTTGGGTTACTCACAAATCACTGAAGAAATTATTCGAGGAAAATACAATAGAAGCTTCACACGTTGTCAGAACAAAGTACAAGTTCTTTATATATATATATATATATATAGGCCTAAACAGCGACACAAATATAGTTTTCTATCAACATATCGAAGTTTGCCATATTCATCGGTTCGTAATGCATGGAAAATGGAGTATTCGCCAGTTCGTGAAAATCTCGACGACGTATTCCTTGTAAATTTCCATAATACTTTTATTTTTGTCAATTATCAGCTGCCGCTTATCTGTTCTTTCATTCTAAGCTATTTGAACTGAGGTTATGGACCTTGAGTATTTGCGTACTTCCGTTTTACAGTTGTGCTTACTTAAACCATCATGGTCTTTGTTAATAATACATTTCGTTTAATGTGAATGGATGTCTATGAAGAAAGAAAAAGTACTGTTGCTTGTTTTGTAAGACCATTGTTTCTATTCTGTAATCTTAATTACACTTCATGTTATGCATGCGCATATAGTGGTACTTAGTTTTGTACCTATGCATCGATAACGGAGTGAAAACATTTTTTTTTTTTAAATAGCATTGTGTTCATCAAACCTGTTGCGTAGTTATAAGAAATGAATCTTCTTTTTCCTAGTTGTGCAAAGGTTCTTTGCTCTAGAATATCACTTTGTACAGTGTATTTTTTATTTCTATATTTCGTTAAAAAATTCACAATGCACGTTGTTCAATTGTTTGTGTAGTTATTGCAAAAATACCTTTAGTTTAAATGTTAATATTAGCGTTACATTAAGTGGCGAAGCGTGATCCACCAACACTTGGCCCAAGAACTAACTAAAAAAAAAAAAAAAAAAAGGTAACAATTCTAAAACTTACCTTTATTACATAACCATGTGACTAAGAAATAAAGGATATGAAAAAAAAAAGAAACAAACTGGCAATGATGATACCTCGCAAGTTTTGAATGCTCAAGGCACTGGCTAAGAGTTACGCGGATGAGCAAATAGAAAAAAAAAAGAACGAACATAACTATGTGACTGTACTTCTGTTTCTATCAGCGGCGCAAATATATATATATATATATATATATATATATATATATATATATATATATATATATATATATATATATATATATATATATAATATTTAAAAGCGATGTTCAAAATATTTATGAAGTTGAAAAAAGGCTATGGAATATCAGGGGAACAGAGTTGATTTCCACATTGAGAAATGAATAGATTTGAGGCTTATTCTGGGGGAGACATCAATTTCATCATCATATTTCAGACACAAATCATCACATTTCTCTCCCCGAAAAAAAAAAAAAACACACACACACATTTCAAATCTGATTATTGGGGGACACCCCCCAGTTCCAAGATTGGAGGGGACATGTACACCTCATCCTCCGGGATTTGCGCCAGTGGTTTCTATTACAACTTCCAGCAGGAGTTTGATTACTAAGAAGATAGTTGGTAAGAATTTCCATTTTACTCGAGTTAACCCACAATATTTAATTACCAGTTACAGAAAATGCATAATTGAAGTAAAATTATATTCTGTAACCCCGCCCGCCCCCAGAGAAAACCTTTTATGCTTACGCTGAAAAATGAATTAAAAATTGGAGACTTTTTTTTTTTTCAAGGACTACGTTTAGCAAATCAAATCAATCTTCTATTATTCCATTGTTATATTCATAGGTATGTTTTATTATTTGTGTTAATTTGATCGTCAACATGTGTTAGGGAGCCATAACATGAAGTCGCAGTTTCTTCGAAAGCTAAGTTAAAACATTTTACAGTGAGACTCTATACGGATCAATGAGTTTTGAACGCAATCTGGAAATGCAAAAATCCGGATAATTGGAGCAATCATCAAAGAAAGGTTTCTGTTGTAAAATAAGAATTTCTATAAAGTTTGTTTTTTTGTTTAATAAAACGACAGACCTAATTGATGAATGTTGAGAAAAAATAACTTTTCTTAAAAGTACAGTACTTACGTACATTTAGGTATGGTAGCTGAATGTGCCCAGCAAAATTGTTTTGCCGTAGACACTCGTTTGCGTGTTGTCATTTTATTTGTACAAACTAATAGGGTGTGGGACTACTGTTCGCATTTCTGTATATACAGAAAATTTATCAGAAGCCCGGGGCCATAGTCTATTTCAGTTATGGGTAAGTACACGAAAAAAAAAAAAAAAAAAAAAAAGAGAGAGAGAAAGGTTTTGGAAATACATAATCTTTTCGAACCTAATTGTTGATTTTTTTCAGTCGCATCAGCAATTTGTGCTTTGGTATCAAGGCGCCTTATAGTAAATGAAAAAGCAACGTTGCCAGTTCAGGGACTTGCTCCTTGGGTCCTCACCATACCAACAATATAGCATTGTTTGGGAACAGATTCGAAGTGTTCTACATTATCTCACACAACAAAGTACACGTTCCTTGTGTTTAATTTTGTATTCCGTTCGAACAGCCTGCCGAATTAGAAAGTGCACCTTATCAGTGTGGAGCGCAAGTGGCTTGTGCGATTGAAAAAAAAAAAAAAAAAAAAAAAAAACTCACCAATTTAGGATGAAATCTAGCTATTTCCAACAACTTTGAATTTTTATTTTATTTATTTATTTATTTATTTATTTATTTATTTATTTATTTATTTATTTATTTATTTTGTATGTTTACTCGTCCCATGGCCCTAATTTTTTGGTGATATATCCTGTATATATGTCTTTTGCACGGAATACGTAATACTCAAGGAATGATGTGGTCTCGAAGTTTGGAAATCGTTAAACTAAAACAGTTCTTCCTCCATATTTATTCAGTTCACGGCGCTCTTAGTGTGCAACAGCGTTTCAACAGCGCGGCGCCCCAAGTCAGAAAATACACGTAAAGGATATATATGATATTGCATAAGAAGGCAAACATATTTCAAATTCTCGAAGTGCTTAATATAAAGCATGAAATAAGTGTACATATTTTCAGAAGATAAACGTCTAAGATCATTGTATCCTTTCGTAATTACTGAGAAGGTTTATTAGCCTGTTCCTCACGGTATTTTTTTTTTTTTTCGAATTGTGGATCCAAATTGGATACACAAAACTTCATCAAGGGAAAGGAGTTCAAACTTCCAAGTTCATATACTTCAGGATCTTTTATACATATCTTAATCAGGGTCGGCTCTACTATATGTGCAACACGTGCATTTGTACATGGCGGCAGAATCTATTAAGAACTATATTATTTAAAATTTTTGTTGGAAACAGACTTCATGATGGTGGTAGTTAAATTTACTAAGCTAGTCTATTTGAATACTACATTCATAAATCATGTTTAGCTCGCATTTGTTTAAGGTCACAATGGACAGTGCTAAAGTAAATGATCAAACAAATTCTAGCATGAAGTGCTCGATTGTTGTTAAATACAAGACCTCAATTCTCGAACAGTAGCGAACATCTGTTCCATTTAGTTAGTTATCACAGTTCTGATGTGTAAACTACCTGGTCTTTTTGTCACAACAAGTTTTTTTTTTTTTTTTTTTAAATCATTGAAGGCGGAAAAAGTTGTTTTTCTTTAATTTAGCGGATTTAGAAGAAAATCAAGAAATAAAGACAAAAGGGCTAGTTGCACTGAAATTGCAAACATATATTGAGACTGAAACTCGCTATTAAATTCTATAAAGAGTTCTACCATCTTTCCTCTGCAGATGTTTGCTTTATCTTTCACTAATATAATAGATTATTATTTAAAGAAAAAAGACATAATGAGATTGTATTTGTAGTGTGTAGGCCTTTCTGAGTGCTAGTGTCTTTCTCTCCCTTTCGTTGTTTGTGAGGGGTAGCATACTTAAAATCGAGGCGTTTTAAGATTTGTTCTTCCTGGAGAAAGGGGGGCGCAAATGCATTGCATTTCATGGGGTGGCAAATTGCCTACGGTCGTTACTGATCTTAATATTGTAAATGTATATTTCTTTGTATTTTAATGGAGGGTGGGGGGAGAAGTTTACCTCATACACCATTGGATACAACCATCCTAATTTCCTGTTATACAGTATAAAATAAAATTTACGTTGGATTCATTTACCTGTGCCCACAACCATGAAATGAACATTGGGCGCCCACAACCAGCGCTCTTCAATTGTTTTGGGAGGTACAGATAAGGACTTCCTACGATGTTTGCCCATTGTTTGTTAGTAATCATAGCATTACTTTTAACTATGCGAACCAAAACTGAAGTCTGGATGGGTTTATTTTCTGTCTCGCAGTAGCATAGTATACATGTTATCAAAACTGTAACAGATGATCACTGTTCTTGGCAAGTGTTCAACTGGCTATCTCTTGGAGATCAAGGAACTATAAACCTAAGGCCTCTGACCTTCTTAATGTTTGTTTATATTTGTTGACTTTCACCAGTTCCTACGTGATAGTACTGTAAAATGAGTTTTAATAATTTTGCTGACCACTGCTGTAGAAATTATTTTGCTTTCATATTTATTTTTTATGTTAAATACATTACATGTTTACATATATTTATTGCAAAACAGAGGTGTTATGAGAGAATGTTTAGCCTTTTTTTTTTTTAAGTTACAAGTACTGTATTAGATTTAAGTATTTGATGATTGTAATTTTCATATTCTGTACATGCGTTTCATTAAAAAATCATTTTTAACTTTCTCTGTGGCTAACCTAAGCTACTTGAATTAGGAAAAAGCGATCTGTTGACCAAGAAAACTAGCTAAAATGGTTTCAGGAGTTCACGGGATTGACAAAATAACATTGACAGCGTACAAGGGCGCCCATTAAGGGAGGCAATTTGGGGCGTTCGCTCCCCCTTGAAGAAATTGTACTTCGGAATACCGAAAACTCAATTGAATTTTTAGAATAGTTACAGCAACATTTCAAACTATATTTGAAATGTCGCTTATACTTGCCCCCGTTGGAAACCACAACATGGGCGCCCTTGACAGCGAAACATATAATATAAATAAATAAGCGTACCATAAGGTTTAAATACTGTTATTACATCTTAGAGAACTTCTTGTGATGAGGAAGGACTGTGATAACTTCTAGATTAAATTAAGAAAAAAAAAAATCAGGGGATATGTTTTGTACATAAATTTCCAAAACGAGACGGTATTTTTTATGACGAGGCGAGAAAAGGTTTTCAAGAATCGAAACCAGAAAGAATTCTTTGAGACGAGACGAAGCTTCTACAAAATTTACGAGACGAGGGCCTGTATATACGCTGTACATACGACATATAAAAGTAACAACATTGATATCATCGATCAAAATTATCACCTACTTATTAGTAAGCTGCACCATGAATGTCTCTTCCGGATTGAAGTAAGCAGTGAAGAATTGTTATTCCGAGTGGGCTCAGGTCTTGGGCGAGGATATTAAATCGTGCCTTGTCTTTAGATATTAAAAACAAAGTCGTCTTCAAGGTTAAGTTGGTTGCAAAAACAGGAAAATCCTTCCGTAGAAATTTATGTCGTCCTCAGCATTATGACTGACTTAGCACGATTCTCAAAACTGAACACTATAAAAGATTTATCGTTGAGTACGAGGAGGTTGATAAGATCACGGCCCGACCCAGAAGGACTTTAGCTACAGGCACGACTCCCCGAAGATCAACACACTTGGCACATCGGTGCTCCAACTTTAACTCTTTCTGGTCTGCAAAAAACTGTTCTGCAGATGGTATAATCTAATTATCACTATTAAATTTATGTTCTTTCAGAACTTTTTTTTTGTGAATCTAGGGAAGATACAATATCAGAAGGCGCGTGGTCTGGCGAGTAATATGCACATTTAGTGCACGGAAATCATAGGCCCTTCAGAAAATCCGTTCTTCCAACTTTGTGAACTGCGGACCTCTGCGCTTTGAATTTTTTTGGTCTTGGAGAGTAAAACCAACTTTCATCGTGGGTGACAAGCCGATTCGAAAAATCGTCCTTACAATTTGCAAAATACCGCAAAATTAACTTAGAAGATAACACACGTTTGCGTTTCTCATTGATGTTCAAACGTTTGAGGACCCAGGGGCGTAAATAAGGGCCCCGCAGATCCCGCATTGGGAGGGGGTCTCAAGCCATCAGGGCCCCCAAATCGTGAAGTGGGACGTAGAGAAGGGGCCCCGCTTCATGCTGTCTGCGGGAGGCACCCAAGACTTTAATTACGCCACTGTGAGGACCCACTTTGTGGAAAGCTTGTATATGTCCAGCTGATCATGGATTATTGACTAGGCACATTCTTTGAATATGTGCAAGGTCTGAGCTATCGCTTGAAGTGAAATTCATCTGTTGCTCAAAATCAGGTCCTGGATATGATCCACTTATTCCAGAGTTGATACTGACACTGGCCTCTTCATACCTTTCACCATTTTCTGTTGAAAAATCACCACGTTTAAACACTATTTCTTCACAGTGGATTGTGAAGGACAATGTACACCTAATGTGTCTAGCATGCCCCCATGGATTTCCTTTGGCAACCTCTTCTGTAGGAAAAAGAACTTCATGGTAACTCGCAACTCCTCCTTGATGGATTCCACATTTCTGTGCGCCATGGTTCAAGTTTCAATGGTGTCATTATTTTCTCAATTAATTTTAAAACTGGAAGGTGTAGTAGATCTGTACCTCTTCCGGTTTTAGTATATGGATTAAAGTGGATGTGAAATCCACTTGAGACAATTGATTGCAGGAAAATTCTTCTCGCTCTTATATTACGGTTTTAACCATATCAACATTAAAACCGGAAATGGTAAATTCTGCTACTTCCGGTTTGAATAGAGAATTAAGAAAGAAAATGGTACCTATTAATTTCCAATCGAATCCAAAAAGCCGCTTTTCACTATCTTTTTTATCGCTTTTACTGTATGTAGATTAATATTGAAACCGGAAGTTGTAGTAGATTTTTAGCACTTCCGGTTTTAGTAGAGTTAATGATATATATGAAATTTACTCGAATTTCTTTAATACGAGGTGCGTTCGGAAAGTAACCTCCGATTGATCACTGTGCGTGACGTAGTGGGGGCAGCGCTACCATCTTTGCACAGACGAGCGCGGTAGATCAGTCTGCATCCACCCGTGGTAGAGTGAAGGTTGTCCGATCTCTAGTTCCATTTTCCTGGCGTCTCAAAACGTGTGCTGCAATAGAAAATCCTCTGTGTGGTGCGAGCTGTTATACGTTTTCTTACTGCAAAACCATATTCGGCAGCATCTATTCATCGGGATCTTTGTGCCGTGTATGGACCAAGTGTGATGAGTGAAGGAGTTGTCCGTGGATGGGCTTGTTTATTTAAAAGTGGACGGACAAATATTCATGACGAAGAGAGAAGTGGCAGGCCATCAGTGGTCACTGATGAACGAACTCCTTAGAAAAAAATCGAGAAAATCGACGTTTCACTATCTCGGAGCTTTCCGATGCATTTCTACAAATCTCTAGGACTGTGTTTTATGACGTAGTGACACAGAGGTTAGGCTACAGGAAGTACTCACAGGCTCAAAGCAAAGACGGAAGATTATGCTGATGGAATTTTTAAGCTAGTGCACAGATATCTATAAATGCTTGAATGTTTATGGAAACTATGTTGAAAAATAGAGCAAAGTAGTAGTTTTTAGATGTGTATATAATACATTCTTCTTATTTATTTTGGTGTTTCTTTTTTAACCAACCGGAGCTTACTTTCCGAACGGCCCTCGTAAATTGATCGATGGACTAAATGGAAGATAGTGCCAGTGCCTTCGTTTAAGCCTTCTTTCCAACTCGTACTGTATAAATAACGCATTCTTTGCTTTCCGCATTCTATTCATTTCTTCGAAAATTCGAAACTTTTCTTGTCTTCTCTAGCTATTCTTACCCGTGACATTATTGCTGTTTTCAATGGTACCTTTTGCGTAAGAATGGGGGAAAATTTTCTATGCTAAGCATCTTAACATCTTTCCTGTCATTTTATGAGTGCATTTATTATTCTCGGCTTTCAGTTTACAATGAATGGTATTGTTCGAATAATGCATTTAATGTGTTCACTAAACAATATGTTTTCTTTTTATTTCAGGACATCCGTCCTCTTCGTTTCCATATCGTTCATCGTGTTGATGATTATTTCCCTTGCGTGGCTGGTATTCTATTACATCCAGCGCTTCCGTTATATTCATGCCAAAGACAGGCTAGCGGTAAGTTCGTTTCCGTTTATTATCACTATTAATTTGTAATGGATTTATCTAATAAAGTGTGAGCCATAAGTCGCTTCATATGGAAGCTGCTCACCCAAGAGATTTCTTTTATATTTTGCTTTACAGAAGTGGGTATATTTGCAAGGACGTCGATTTCTGTGTAAATTGGGGGGGGGGGGAGGGGCAGAATCGGCGCCCTTGTATATTTGTGCAAGGCTTAAGGAAAAACATGTTACTGAAAGCTTCATATTTCAGCTTCATACTGTTAAAGTTTCAAGAGAGAATATCAGCAGATTTTGCCAGGAGGTTATTTTGAACCAAAGGACAGTTATTGTATCCAAGAACAAGATTAAATGTAATGATTAATCGATTGTTTTCAACGACTAATTTCTTTGTTACAAAAGAAATTATGAAAACACTATACAAAGTCATTGCCTGCTCCCTCTTTCTCACTTACTGATAGAATTGAGGTTTTTTTTTTTTTTTTTTTTTTTTTTAAGTAAGAATAGACCCAATATAAGTTTTAAAACAAATACATTGTAGTTTTGTAAGATCATTTGTTGAAAGAACATGCAATGAATATGAAATCAGGCATTTTAGTTTCAATACTAGATATATTCATAAGATCTCTACATTAAAAGTCATTTGTAACCATTTGGATACATACTTTTCGTAGGCTTCTATTACTTTAACGAAACATTTGATTGACGGTCTCGCACATTGACTGACTTCTTGCTGATGTTTGATGGACACACTGTGCAAGAACGTCAATCAAATGTTTCGTTAAAGTAATTGAAGCCAACGAAAATTATGTATCCAAATGGATACAAATGGCTTAAAGGGTTAAATAATATTCATTGTATCCAAAAATGGGAGACATGGAGTTCGATTCCCGGCGGAGCTCATCTGGTTCGAATCCCACGTTAAGCAGTAGGTCCACGTCTTTTATAGCCTCACTGCTGAAAGAGTCGCTAAATTAAACTAAACTAAACTAAAATCAACTAAAATCAAATCAAATTATATCCAAAAAGTATTGTCCCGTAGTACATCAAGACCCATGTCGCTCTGTAGGACCATCGCCGAAATCTTAAATAAAATATAGTTCTAGATAAAAAGTCCATAGTAAATTAAAATTACCTACCTGTAGATAATATAGTAGAAAACTGCAGTATTCGCATGTTACCTAAATTTATATAAATATATAAAAAAAAGAGGTTCAAATATCAAAACCAAAGATTACTTTTATACATGAAAAACATTCTTTTCTCACGTGTTTCGTTGCTGTTAAGCTGTATGTAATTATTTCATGGTATGCAGATTAATCTGGGTAAAATGACTACATTGGAAGGAAGGAAATTCAGAAGGGTTTTAGGTGCTATGTCCCATGATGCATCTTATATCTGAGATAAGCAACTTTCTTTACTAGCAGTTATTCAGTTCTCAGTTGACTAGAGAATCACTTGGTTGATTGACCTTATACGTTATGGTATGGTTCGTAAATAATATGTTGTAAAAAGTTATTTTATAAAAGATGTAAATTTTGCTTCATTTGTAATTAAGTTAGTTTACAATGAATAAAAAGTTATCAAAGAATGAACGTATGTTGGTACTTCAGAAGTAGTGATTAAGTGATCACAATTACCAAGATGTGATGGAGTTATTTGTGCAGTCGTTTTCCGAACATTGTTCTTTCATCTCAACAAGCAACCTTTAACTGCTATAAAAGATTTGAATAGACTGCGTCTGTAACAAATCTTCCTAGACAAAATAGGTATAAATGTGTGACACAAAAAAATAAATAAAGAAATAAATAAATAAATAAAATAAAAAAATCAAAGAAAATATCAGGAATAAAGTATCTTAGGAGTCTCTCAAATTAGGCAGATGAAACTCAGTATACTTACATAAACTTTTTATTAAAAATAAATTGAAACTTGTAAATATCAGGCTGATATTTCAATCTCCAACTGTGCACCTTCTTCAGAGCCAAACTAGGATAGGACAGGAGTTATGTCTTAAAGTAAGTTTAATATTTTGAAGCTTTACGGTACGTATCCTCAGAGAAAACACTGTTATAGACTTATGTAAGCCTTGCATCGTTTTAAGCTGCTCTCTGTTTCTATTATCGTCGATCTTCAATTTAAAAAAAAAAAAAAAAAAAAAAAAAAAAAAAAAAAAAAAAAAAAAAACAGCGCAATTAAAGTAGTCACTTGCGATAACAATCTATTGTGTTACTTTTACAAAGGTTTCCTTTCCGTTATATCAGAAGATTGTGGTATGAGTAGTATTTTAATTGTGGTACCCTTTTTATCAGTACATCCTTTCATATGAAACATTTATATACAGAGCCGGATCCAGGATTTTCTGACCGTGGATGCACCAATAACTACCGGTACATTTGAATTAAATTTGAATATTTTAAATACCCTTAGGCATCTGTGGTGTAAATGAGGAATTTTCGTGGAAAGTGTCTGCTCTCGGCGAATCCTTTTCCTTCAACCTTAAGAAAATTGACTTCTTAAACTAATGATTTTGCAAAAACTGTTTTCTTTTAAGACTCAAACGGAAACATGACAGCAGAAACTTTCCGAGTGTTGCTACTTTCACTGCTAGCTTATGACTTTAGGTAGTGTATATTTACAACGAAGGGGGTGCACGTGTACCTTTGTAACCCCCCTTAAATTCGGCTCTCTATATATAATATATCATTTCTGTATTATTTTGATGAAATTTATTACTATAACAGGTTAATTAAGTCATCGGTATGTTACAGAAATATCATCGTACCACCAAGCTAGTGATTCACCAAACCATAATTTTTCACTCTTAGGCGTGTGTAGTTCACTCTTAGATTTGACTATTTGCCTCTTAGATATCATAATAGAAGAATGCATAACTTGGTATATGATTTACAGGGTATTAAAAATTAATACAAAAAAACTTTTCATAAATTTTGAAAACTTTGTGACTGTGCTGCTTTACAACAAGTAAGTCATTTTTTATGATATTGAGACTTCAGAAGGCTCTGCTGAGAAAGCCTTGACTTTCTAGCGTATAAATAAATCCAGAATAGTATGCAGTTGTTTTGGAGAGGTAGCCTTGTAGCTCATGGATTCTTTAATATTCTCATTTCACTTATGTTGAAATCCAAATTTATGGTTATTCGTGACTTCTCTGTTAGGTTGCAAGATGCATATGTATTGGAATGGATTTTCCTGTGCATTTTCAGAACATAGATATAACAGTAGTCACAAGGAAATTTATGCACAATTACAAGCAGATTTCAGTTCAGCAAGGATACTAGACTCCAGTTCAGATACTATCTGCATAATTTATTTCTTGACCTTGGTAAATTGTTTTCCGTGATTGTAGACTTTACAATTAATCTAACCTTCTGTGGTAATATTTTAAGATAGTATTTGTTAATGTATTGCAAGTTGCATCCATAATAGATTGGTAGATTTCAAAGCTAGATTATATAGCAATTACATTCTAAATTCTAATGTAATTTTTGCTATGTATGGAATGGGCCAGACATTTGTTTATAATACAGATGGAGGTATCACTACGGAAACCAATGAACCAGAATTTTAGCCTTCAGAAAATCCTGTGTAAATATTAGCGTAGAATTGTGTTATTTCTTTTCTGATATGAAAACACACGTACATTGTGTATTTTCATATCAGAAGTCTTAGATAATAAGACGCCTTTGGATGCTTGTGCACGTTAAAAATAATAATAATAAAAAAAAGTTAGGAAAACTATTTTAAAATATTTTAGGCCAAAAGGAGGCGAATGACTGATGAAAGTGAATGATTATGAAAATAATTGGTAGTGAGAATGTGAAAGGAAACGAGAAAACCCACGGACATGCTGTTGTCCACCACAAACTCAAATGGACTGGAATAATCAGGAACTCCTGCACCAAAAGTGAGCGCTCCACCACTGAACCAACGTGCACCATATTTGAAAAGGGTTAAGTGGTAGAGCAGCATAGGTGAATCGCTCTTGCTTTTGGAAAGAAATTTCGTCTTATTTGAAATTATATTAATACTTTATTTCACAATTACAACAAAAAGTATTTCGTTTTATTGTGAAGAATGGAATGGTGTTAAATGATACTTATTTTAAATAGTATAAATCAAACTTCTTACTGTTGATATTTCTATCGGACAGTGTTACAAAACTTACTCCTAATTTAACATTTTTATTTTATTTTATTTATTTATTTATTTATTTTACAGAGAAGATTGTGTAATGCTGCTAAAAAGGCGCTATCCAAAATACCAACTAAACACATCAAATCAGAAGATAAGGCAAGTAGAATTTCTTTTGTTTATATGTGATTATTATTACTGTACAAAGCTGAACAAATTATTGTGATGTATAAATTAAGTTTAATACTAACACACTACCCATATAGAGTTACTAGTTAAAGTAGGTATACAAACTTCTTTTGGCTAACTCTATATGAGAATATTGTTGGGATGATGAATTGGATGATCGGACGTAGTGTTAGAGTAACGAGGATATAATACGTCGTTACCCTTATTTTCTGTTTGTCAATCTTGAGTCTTCCCACTCCATGTTTTTAGCTAGTATCCTTAATGCTCCAGGCACTATAGAAACGTAGATTGAACAAGTAACTGCGCAGTTATTGTATTAATAAAAAAAAAAAAAAAGCAGATCCTATCAACTCCCCAAAAATAGTACTAAGTGAAAGGTTCAAGCAGATCTGTATCATATAACTTAATGTTCTACACATATATACTAGAAATACATGCTCACGGTCAGTGTTAACCAGATACATATTAAGATTTAAACTATAGCATTAATAGTTCAGAATCAATATACTTCTCTTGCACAGGTCTCCTTTATTGACACACCAAAACAAATAGTATCAACCACACTTGACGATACGGAATCAATATATCCACCACGTCAAGTAATACAGGAACATATGGTACATAACAATCATCCATCACACTTGACCATACAGGATCCATATTTAACCACCGTTCAAGTACTCCATATTGGCCACGTCAAGTGATACAGGTACACTCATGTCCAAAATGATTGTCGCATATCTATAACTGTCTTCTTGTAAGAATATAATTTGATAATGATGTTGCAGGGTACTTTTAATACTGATACTGTGTGTATAATCAGGAAATGTATATTTGTGGTAAATATCATAGGAAAAGAATTATAAATACGAAAATTAGAATGAGTAAAACAAAATGGTGCTAAATGGACAAGAAAGTTTTATTTTCGTTTTATTGTTCTCATTTACTGCTCTTTTGACATGAAATTTGCCACATACATGTCTTTTCCGATTATACGCATACTAACATAAGTAATACCTGGCGAATTCGTTATCAAATTATTTTCCTACAGCAATATATTTATAGACATGCGGCAATAATTTTGGACATGAGTGTACATTGTATCAAATATAAAGGACCACTATTTAGCCATTGGCCTCTTCCATCTTTCATTAAACACCGGTATAACTAACAACAAACATACTTTCCCTGACAACAAGTTCAGCCTCTTTGTCACATTTTCTTCCCACTTATAATATTTAATCACACTTTCATCCTCACAAATATAATACCTGAGGTTTTGCGATAAATATCTTTGATTTTCAGGAACATTCTCTGATTGACATTTTTTTTTTTTTTTCAAGGAGTTATAGGAAGTGTCTTCAGTAAGTATCGAACTTTATTTCCCCCCGCCTAAACCAATGAAGCTAGGCAGACTCTTCAATGTAGATGTAGGGGGGAGGGGACATTCATGCGCAGTCGTGAATTTTTTTCCCGCCCGCTGAAAGCGTTATTCGCTACCAGTCGGCCAATGACTTCAGACATGTAGTGAGCGCTCGTCGGATTTCAGTTTTTTGTATAATGACAGAAAAGCTTGAGCAACAATATTGCATCAAATTTTGCCAAAAGCTTGGTGATATCCAAGCGGAAACCATTTAATCGGATCGGTACATTCAATTTTGAACAAGAATTTGGGTATGAGGAAAGTGTCCGCGAAATAAATTTGCTTCAGGCTTTCATCGCCAAATACAACATTCCCGTGTGTCGTCTGGCTCCCTACTCACCTGACATGACTCCGTGTGACTTTCGGTTATTTCCCAAGCTGAAAATGACACTAAAAGGGGCTAGATTTGAGTCAATAGAAGACATTATGCAGAATGGGACGGCACGGT
Source organism: Thermobia domestica (assembly GCF_964235325.1). Classification (NCBI taxonomy): domain Eukaryota; kingdom Metazoa; phylum Arthropoda; class Insecta; order Zygentoma; family Lepismatidae; genus Thermobia; species Thermobia domestica. Next base: position 128,687,046 of record NC_137467.1, read on the forward strand.
TGCTCACCAATCCTAAAACTGCGTTCCAGAAGTGTTTCCAACAATAGCGGATGCGCTGGGAGAAGTATGTGCATTACCAAGGAGACTACTTTGAAAGAGATTAGTGTTTCGGATTTCCAAATTAATAAATGTATTTTTGCCAACCAAAAGTTTGATATTTTTTGAACACAATTCGTATATTGACTGTTTCGCAAGTGAGAAAAATATACATACTTGAATCGTTCACAAGGAATCCTTAAATTGTATGGTTAACAAGTACTGTGTTTTGCGCAACAATATAAGAAGAAAACCAACAAATATTAGCCTCACAGTCAGTCAGAGTATCATCGAAGCAATTCAGGATAACTCAGTGATCCTGATAAGGGCGGAGCTATGGGGGCATTGGGTCATTGTTCCCCAAACTTTTTGACACTTGTGTAGGAAGTATTCCACAGGTCCGAGGTCTCCCCCTTCCCCACCATCAGACAATTCCTAACTTCTTCCATGGAGAAGGTTAAAGAAACTTTTGAGAGATTCTTACAAATATAGATTGCATAAAACAAGCTTGACATGCTTAAAACGGTTGAGAAACACTAATACATACATTCATGGACTTACACTGCTGTATTAGGTTCTTTCTTGCTCTAGATAATCTGCAAGTGTACGTGAAGTACAATGTAGGAGTCATGTGACCAGCGAAAGGGAGCATTAAACTGTAATCTAACTGCGAGAGGATCTGGCATTTAAATGTCAAAGTATAGAGTACTTACTTATGGTGTAACTTTTTATGATGAGAGAAAACGTTCATGGAGGCATTGTAAAACGCGCAATAGAATTTCGTGGATTGTGATTCCGCACGCGTCATTCCTTATCATGAATGCTTGTTGGACAATTCATTACCATATTCTAACTGAATTATATATCTCTTATTACGTCTTCAAGCTTTGTGTGAGTTGGCGTTTCATTTTTTATTCACTGATCAATGTTGCCATCTTTGTTTTCGAAAATTATCTATAATCTTTGAAGCTTGCGTAATGTTTAGCAAAAAGTAACTTCAAAAGCAATGATAGTGCAAAAATGCATTCCGAATCTTTATTTGATGATGGATGTTTGTTTCTTTTAAAGAATATTCCAAACCCTATCTCTCAGTTGCAGTAGCGTCATTTCAGATTTTGCCAGGAAGAAGAGGCGGGGGAGACTCTCCAGCGACATATTTCAGGCAAAAAATTTCTTTTAGGCTTTATATCTGGAGAACTACATATAATGTAGCCGAACCCAAACTATCACTTAACTCAGTATTGTCCTTATTCCGTTTAAAAAAATCGATTTAGAGGTCGTTCAAAAATTTTTATAACCCTCATCCAAAAACTAATTATTGGGCATTCTTTTAATGCATTTCTTTGAATCATTCCTAAAATTCTTGTTTAATAGTGTATTAGTGTAAAATTTATTAGAAAGCATGCGTTTCTCAAACGAAGGGAGGCAATTGCCGCCTGCCATCCCTAAATGACGCCCCTTCTCAATTGGAGATGCATAGTTATTAGTTTAGTAGACACTATCTTATGCTTATTCAGTTTCAAATGAGAAGATAATCAAGAAGCTTAAAAAAAAAAAAAATAAAAAAAAAATAATAAAAAAAAAAATATTAGTTTTAGCGTTTCTTTCATGGTTTTTGATTACTTTTACTTTTGTCATGTCAATATGTCTGAGAAAAACTGCAAATTGCTCGGTAAATTAGCTAGAAATATAGAGCTTTCGTTATTTTAGTAAATAACATGTAATACTTGCCCAGCTCCAAGTGTTCAGGTAATTCAAAACCAAAGGATGAATATTATTAGACCAACCCAGATTATGCATTATATTGTCACAGCCGTACATCTTATTATTGCATTTTCTTTTTTTTTTTTTTCCTTCAATTGAATATTATGTGATTGTTGTTGTTGGTTAATTATATTTAATTATGCCATGGGATGATAAAAGGACGGCCGATCTCCCCTTCTTAACTGAGAAGTTACCAATTGTTTATATTGTATATATGTATGTTTCGTTTATTTCATTTGTTCAATATGTGTGTTTTGTGTGTTCTTAAATTCCAATGATAGAATATTCTTCATGGAAAATTCCTATTAACATTGGGTATCGTAAGAGAAACTTCAAGGGTGAGACAAAGTCAAAGGGGTAATTCAGAACAGGATATGAAAGAGATTTTTGGAGATGTTTGTTAAGAAATGGTCACCAGGCCTTACACGTGATGAGGACGTAAGCACTGAATATCAATGTGTCATTTTTTTAATACAACAAAAAATGTGTACGAAAAGGGAAAATACTTAGAGTCTATGTGCGCACGCAGCTAAAGTGTTGGGTGCACAAAAGGGTGTATATGGAAAGTTAACATTGGTGACCAAAGTACAAAATAGTCATAAGACCTGATGTAAGTTGCAGAAACTTGTCACGTTTTTAGTATTTAGTATAAATGTGATGTGTCTCCAAAAACTATTGTAACTTCGTAGACACACGTCGTACTGTGTAGCTCGGGAGTCCGTCGGTCAATCTCTTTTTCGGCATTTGTAACTCCAAATTAACCGACGGACTTCAACTGTAACTTTACTTTCTCTTTTTAACAATAAACTGGGCAAGATAATTCGTCTCTATTATTCAAAGTGTACTTGCACCCCCGGATCTGTCTGCAGCTAAAGATTAAGAGAGACTTAATATGTTTGTTGTTTATTCACGTGTGACCGCTCGCATACTGTTAATCCTGAAGTTGAAATTACAAAGTACGTTCCGCTCGCGTACTGGAGCTGCGACAATATTTTTGATAATTAGGTCTTATCTTTTATTTTAAAATTGTTTTAAATACAAATAATGGAAAACAAATATTATTCTACGTAAATACGTTGCATTGTCTATTTCTTAATGTTTTATACATAACCGCTTCCACGGATGAAATACTGAAATCGAATTCTGTTTATCATTTTTTATTTTTATTTTTGTTACTGTTCGCAAGGTAGTATATAAAAGTACACACTACAGACAGTCTAGTCATATGTAGTACTCTTTTTTCATTTACACATTGCATGTTTTACTGTATGTACTGTAATGTTATTTTAATCTAGATCTTATTCCTCACAGCATGCAGCTATATTTTTAAACTTTTAAGTTTGAAATTTCAGAGTAGGTATTTACGAAAACATATATAATATTAAAATATCCATTTTTGAAATGTCTGGCTTTTAGTTTTGATGGAAGTAAAATAATACATCGAATTCTTGGTTACAATAAAAGCAGAAATAAGATATTTACCTTAGTATGTCTTTTTATTTTTATCCAAATTTTCGGTAATTATTAGGTGTTGTCTTTGACGAGCGACGAAAATTCAACGAAAAACTAAATTTTATCTTGTTACATTTCTGTTGTTTTGTTAAAGTTTTTTCCCCAAAATTCCTATTTCACTCATGTTCATAATATTTTTAGCATGATTTAAGATGTTTGTGTCATATAATACGAAACAAAAGTTAAAAAAGAAAAAAATCCATGGTGTACCAAAGGAAAAATAAAAACAATAGAATGTATGAACTAGTAATTTTGAATTTATATTATTATTATTATTAATATTATTATTATTATTATTATTAAAGATATGGTTAGAAAAATGGCGGATCGTGTAGTGGTCAGAGTGATGGTGTTATAATTTTTAAAGTTTTGTTCCAGTTTTATAGATATTTTACAATTTTGATACATCAACAGATCCAAGAAACTATCTACATACAGCATAATACAGTGAAACCTCTGAAGAACGGACACCAATGAGACATGAATTTTTTGCCCGTTACTGAGAAATGTCCGTTACAGAGAGATTATAGAAATTTAATTTTTCACAACGGTGATTGTATGCAGTAATATACAGCAAACACATTATGTGTGAGCGTAAATACGTAAAATTCAATTTGAAAATACTCTGTTAATACGTATTTGAATTACTGAGGGGGGTGATGATGGAGAAATTCATTTCCGTTTAATATTATTATTGCTGAGGGGGGTGTTACAATGTATTCGTATACAGCAAAAGATAATGGGAGGGGAAAGCGGGAGGGAAAACGTTTTTAATCTATTTCAAATTCTCAGAACTTTCTCAAAAGATGCGTTAAGAACCAACTAACCGGCTAAACTCTTTTGTTTAGCGAAAAAGGCATGCCTTTCCTCTACAAGGGTAATAAAACTCATTAGCAAGTGTCCTCTGAATGTTCAGTACGGTTGCGGAAGAAGCATATGTGTGTGTGTGTTTTGTGTACTGGCGCGGTATCTTCGTTGGCGGAATGGATGAAAAGGCAAGTTATTGGGAGTGCATATGTTGATTGACCCAGCCCCAGTCACAAACAATATCCTCTTAGGAAAGTGAAAAAGGCAACCGGGAAAACTCCAACTCGGACTTGTTCCAGCATCATAAGTATATTGCTTTTCCAATAAAGTTAGAGAGGAAACATTGCTCGTTGAAAATGTTATTGTAAAACAATCAATATTTGTTTTGTTATCTACTTAGGTATGAAATTGTCGGGAAAAATGCAAGGCCCATAGGAAAAAGGACTAAATTCTTTAGGGAATATATCTTTCGCATAGAATTCTTAGCCATACAACTGACCCTGCATGAGTGTTTATTGCTTATTGAAAGTTTTCTAGAATTTCCACCAAAAAGCAGTTTATTGCGGGAAGAAAAAAGAATAATTTGAAGTTCAGCTTGAAGCTGTTCTGTTTGATGCTTCACCAGATACAGACTTATGATAGATACACTTGTGGGGAAAAGACTATTCTGTCTACTGTAATATATCGCAGAATCGAGAAAATTCCTGTCCATTATGAAGAGTTTATTGAAACGTTTTTTGGGGAAAAAACTGTCCGCGTCCGTATCTATGTGTATCCGTAAAAGGAGAGTTTTGTTGCGTAAGAGAACACACATTTTTGCTGGGACAAAAAATGTCCATATTATAGAGGCATGGGCGGCAGTTAGGGGGGCAGGTGCCCCCCCCCCCCACTTTTTGGACGTACCGGTAATCCATTAATGTACATAGTTTCATTTGGAAATGTAAAGTTTTTGTATGTATTAGTGTTTCATAGAAAAAAATTGTACCATATAATATTTGCCGTTGCATGAGTACATATTGGATGTCTTCCCATGGAGTTGAGAAAACTACAGGAATTGCGTTTTAATTGCCACGGAAAATAATCCAAAAATTAGCCTATTGGAGCACAATAATTCCAGCATACTTTCATTTCTTACAAGGGGTTGATATTAAGTCAGCCGCTTTGAAACTAATCGAGAAAACATTAAAAAAAAAAAAAGTATTTCACAAGTTATTCTTTAATTGCACAAAAATGGACAGTTCCTAAAATATCTTTTCTTCTTTCTAGTAATAAAGAATATTGATTAAAAAGACAGTAATAAGAAACAACTTCTACCTTTTTCACTGTTTTGCAGTGTAATATACGAGTGAAGTGGTGTGTTTAGCGGTGTGCGAGTGTATATACAATTAAATTTAATGAACTTAACGTAACGCTAGGTTTTAGGATTATTCTGTATAACTGGAGTGTGGAGTGATTCTAAAGATTGTGTTTTGATGTGTTCCAAGAAAGTGAAAACTGCACCTAATGGTAACGAACAGGTTTCCGGAAGCTTCAAAAGCAAATATTTCTTTAAATGTCGTAGCATATGCTTGTAGTACATGCTTTACTGTCTTTCTAAGAGTAATAACTTACATTTAATGGAATTAAGAACATAAGTTGTTCATTAATCCCCAGTTTCAATGTAACTTTTCCAAAACAAGCCTCATTATTCATTACTATGATTAATATTATCCTTTCTATTTATTTGGTTTGCAAATTTGTAAATAATCTGATCACACAATTTTCCAGACAGAATTTTAAGATGTTCATGAGCAAGGAATCAAATCTTTCCTACACCTTCGTTGTTTGAGTACAAAGGGCTAGTGCCTACTTACGTTTTTCTTGTCAATTTACTTAATAAAATATGAAATACGATATACGGTATTTTAACCGAAAAAGATGCTGTCCTATTGGTTAATCAACCTTTCGTCAAACAAAGTGTTAGAAACAACTAGGGAAACCAAGATTGAAATACAAATATTCAGACCATGTCTTGCCCCCCCCCCCCCCACACACGCTTTTTAACGTCCAATTGCCGCCACTGTATAGAGGTGTCCGTTAAGGGAGGTCTCGCTGTATTACAAAAAAAAAAAAAAATAATTTACATCAAGCAAAGGGAACCATGATTATTACAATTCTTCAATCTTATGTTATTATCTTAATTTTTAACTCCTACTTTTCAACATTCAAACTTTTAAGTAATATTGTAACATTTCTCTTATAACAAATTATCTATGGCGGATGTTTATATTATGCAATAATTTATGTTGCGAAGTATAAACGACATTATATACTGTACAGGATGTCTATAAAGTCATTTAACATTTTTCATTTACACAAACTTTGAGTGTAAGGATAAGCATACCGACATACTACATTCTGTCAGTACTTTGTTGCCTAATAACTGTAACTTACATTTTTTTTACACACATTCAAATGTACCTACTTTCAGAATTCAGTAAATTATAACGTAGTAGTAGCCTTGTAACGGTACACATGTTTCCCAGTGCTATTCTGTGGCTCGAAACACTCGGTCCAGCATAGTTGGTGTATTTCGAGCCACTAAACAACTCTTGGGGAAACATGTGTAGAGTTATTGAGCCACTCAGTTGTAATTTAGTAATTTATTAAAATATGTATACTTGTATATGTGAATTGGGTTAGTTAAAGTTACAGTTATCAGGTAGCATTGTTAAAAGGAACTGATTCGTGTTCATGGCGAATGCACCTTTCGGTATGCTTGTCTTCACTCCAATACTGTTTGTGTAAATGGAAAATGTTAAGTGAATTTACGGACACCCTGTATTGTGAACAATATTGAAAGCATATTTTAATTCCTGCAGTACAATATACATTATAATTAAAACATTTATTAGTGATATAGACGACTGGGAATAGTTATACGCTTCTTATACTACAACCAATAAAATGATTTGTAAGAACAAAGAGATATGGTTGCAAACCATGAACTGATAAAACTATGTGATGTTGAAGTATGACAACATGACAAGTGTCTGAATTTACAGATAAGTAAAGAAAAAAAAAGTTGTAAAATAAAGTGGTTATGAGAGGTTTTATGTACTAATGTATAGTGGTTATTGAAATTAAGTACAATTCGAGTGTGTGTTGTGTGTGTTTGATTGTTTTTTTTTTTTTTTTTTTTTTTGTCACAGTTAAACAGGGGTCAAAAGTTGTGTATGAAATTGTTGTTCGGTAATGATACAAGAGTACAAGCAATGCATAGGACTCCACAGAATAGTGGTGAATAAAATAAATCGACATATACAAGAATTGGTATTTATTCTACAACTAGCACCAAGTACCCGTTTCGCTGGGTTAAAATACGAAAAATCAGTAATATGTTCCGTTAGTCAGTTAGGTTTTACTATTACAGAAGCGCTCTTTGATGTCGGTCATTTTCGGTCATTGAGAGAGAGAGAGAGAGATGTATATATTCCTTCCACAAGTTGCGAGGCCGAATTTAAATTTCAACAGCATCGGAAGTGTCATTGTTCATCTCAGCGATCTTGAAAACTATAGATTCGACACTAATATCGGTCAATTTCAGTCATTTTTTTTTTATATATCTCCCCCCTCCCCTAAGTTGCATCGTCGAAGCAGAATGATAAAAACGCTCCCAGGCCCGAATCTCATGTATGTTGAAAATTTGATCGAGATCGATCGGGTGGTTCAAGCGATGCGAAGTCACAAAAATAGTCACTTTCAATTTTATATAAATATAGATTAGTATGAGTAGAAGCAGTGAAATGGTAGATGCGTTCTGATCATCTCAACATATAACGCTATTCTACTGAACTATTTGAATACGAAATAAAATCTTAAGTTTATTTGATGACAGGTTTATTCTAACACTCCCATCTGTACATATGCAAAAAGCATTATCCTTACTAAGACTAATTGGTAGTTACATCTTCTACAGTTACATCCGTTACAGTTACATCTTCTACAGTTACATCTTCTATACATTCACATAATACAAGGCAAGCTACGGATGTTTTTGTCTCGCAACAAAATTATAGCTCAACTAGAAATAGTGTGTACTCTGTGTACAAGATTGTATAAACACTAACCCTAACATTTTAAAAACATTAAGAACACAAAGGTGTTTAGGAATGAGATGTTAAAAGTTCTTGTAGATAAATCCTATTATAGTTTCTGAATATCTAGAGTAATTCTTAAACTAAGTATATATTTAGGTGTGTTGTTTGCTACTATTTTGCCATCTTAAGCAAAAAGACCTTAACTCCACATTTTTCGAAAATCGAGAAATTGGTTTGGGAATGTTCGTAGTACAATTCTGCATCTATCTAAAGTGAAATTGACGTGGTTTGACCAATAGATAGGGGATAATGACGTCATGAGTGTTTACCTTATGTTCAAAACTGTAAGCAAGCAAAAAGTAAGCAAAAAGACCATAAGTGGCAGTTCATAAGCAAAAATATTTAACTGTATTACCACACAAATTTTAGATCGTGAAAATATATTTGATAAAGCTTTACTGAAATACAACAAATTTGAACGTACAGCCTAAGCCAAAACGCGTTTTGCTTATTTTCTCGAAAGTATGTGAAATGGAGATAAGGCCTTTTCGCTTAGCAGGGCGGTATTATTTTGTTATCGATTGTAATCTAATTTTTCTTTTAGTGTTTTATTTTACTTTTTTATTTTTTATTTTTAACTTTGTAATTTGATGTATTATTTTCTGACGTGTCCTATGTGCTTGGTCTTCTGCAACCCCTATGTACAGAAAGGATGAAACTAAACTAAACTAAACTAAGATAAACTAAACTGAGCTACAACACAAATTTATACATGTAAATACAAAAATGAAATAAAATTTGTACGTTAAGGTCCCACGATTTTGCGCTGAGACGAAGGAATATATTGATGATAACGAATAAAATAGTGAAATAAAGAAAGTATGAGCAAAAGAGAACCCCGAGAAAACACACATAATGTTTGTGCACCACGATATAAATACAAGTTTACCATTGTTTGTATTCCCTTTTTTTCCACTTGTTACTAATTTAATTATTTTATTTGTATATTTTTGCTTTATTGATTTATTATCATCTTAAATGATATTCGTGAAAGACACTCATGACTCGATAGATTAAAATATAATATAATGGTGATTTGAAGTAACAAAACTTTTTCACATTGAAACTTAGTAGGCTATTGTACAATGTAAGTAATTGTCAGTTTTTATATTGGTAACATTAACAACAGTATATTTTTCTTATCATTTACAGGAGATTCAAGGCGAAGGAGAGTGCTGTGCTGTTTGCATAGAGCCTTATAAAATTTCAGATGTTATTCGAATACTTCCATGCTGGTAAGCTCACTAATAAATACATATATTTATTTCAGAGCTTGTTTAGATTGCATTATTTTAAAAACATGTATATATATATATATATATATTAATTTGATTTCAAGCGAAGTTAAAAAGTAGTTACTAATTCTAATTCCTTATTCGTATTGTAAAGAAGTATTTTCGTGTATTAAATGTTCGGAAATGGCTTAATAATATTAGCAGCTGAGCCTTCTTACACGGAGGTATACTTTAAGTGCGCCATTTGTTGAATATCTGGTAATTAATTATATATATATATATATATATATATATATATATATATATATATATATATATAATATCCCATTAATATTCTTCTGTCAATATTACTTTTGTCTTTTAAGTTATTGGAAGTGAAGAGAAGGACGAATATTAAGAACATTCAATTAATGAGAAAACTGTTGAGCGTTTGCATCAATAATTGCAAAGAGCATCGATTTGTATTATATATAAATATCATTAGTAAAATTATATCTGATAGGAAAAGTTTTTTTTTTTTTTTATTCATTGTTTACGTGCGCGTACGCCGTGAGGGACTCTTTCCTTCTTTCTTTCTTGCTTTTTTTTTTTTTAAAGAAAGAATTAACGATTAGATAAGTTGATTGATATACTCGATTTTTTTAATTGAAGATAATTGGATTAATTATTTTATGATTGTTTTATTTGAAAAAGTAATGACTTTTTAATTTAATACCTCAAGATAAAGAATATTTTTGCAAGAAATGAAAATAAAATCGTTCTGTGTAATTTTAAAATGTGGTTACTTAAATAAAAAAAAAAAAAAACTAGTAAAAGTAAGATTAATGTTGTGATAAATTAAGATATTATATTAACCCTAATTTATTTTTTAAGAAGTCGTCAGATAAGTGGAAAAAACATATTTCTTGCAGAACAAAAGTAAAAATAAACCACAGTAAGCTTAATTTAAATTGATATAATTCTTAGTCCAAGTTGATTTTACTTATTTATTTTGAATTACAATATAACTATTGACCTTTTTTATCATAAGGCAAAAAGAACAGTATTTTTACAGTTGAAAGCTTGTCAACATTTCAACGATAAGAGCAAAACTTGAATGATATTAGCTCTGAGAATGGTATGTTCGGGGGTTTTCAAAGAAGTTGTTGGTTAGTAATCTTTCACTGTCATAATTCTTTAAAAAGAAGCAGAAACTAACCTATTGCATTAACTAAACTTAGTAAATGACGGGTGAAATAATCATTAAAAAGATAATAATCAACATGTTAATAAAAAGTCTTCTCAATTTTCAGGCATGAATTTCACAAATCATGTATCGATCCATGGTTGTTAGATCACAGAACTTGCCCTATGTGCAAAATGGATATACTTAAATATTATGGGTTCTTGGTAAGTGCATTTAGTAAAAAATAAATTAATGCTATTATTTTATTTTACTCTACAAACCATTTAATAAGTATTTGATGCATGGTGAATGTCTCATTGCCAAGTTATCGACTTTGTGAAATCCGAGAGAAGGTAGTTGAACAACTCGAGAAATTCAGTTATTAAGGAAATGGATATTCAAACCCCTAAAGATTTTTTTTCCAGAGGTTATCTTATAAGTTAAGTTAATGCCAGGGTTGGATATTTGGAAATAGTGAAAGTTATAAGTGCGTATGTTCGGTGTGCAGAAAATGCAATATAGGGAAATTTTGACAATTATGGATGTGGTTTATAATAAATTTTACCATTGTTACTCTGGAGATCAAATTTTCATGAACAAAGCTTTACAAAAATATGGAGTCAAAGATGAAACGTAAACTTATTAAAGAAGTAACGTTACATGATTGAAACAAGAGCACTTCTTCAATGATGTACTGAGCATCATATGTAAAGTTCTTATTTCATACACTAATTAAGTGTAAATTTATCCTTTTTTTCCTACCAGTTGTCGAAATCGATAATCAGTTAAGATTGATGTCTATATACAGGGGTGTATTCAGAAAAATAGCATTTAGTATGGGCTGTTTACGAAATTAAGTGTTTCTCATACGCGTTAGTAGGGTACACTCACCTTGAATAATAACACGGACGAATTTTAGCCAATAATACTTGTGAGGGGAAAATAGTAAACACTCATTCCAAATTAAAGAGAAATCTAGTCTTGCTTAGTCAAAGTTAATAATTAAAAACTCACATTATTATTATTATTATTATTATTATTATTATTATTATTATTATTATTATTATTATTATTATTATTAAACGAATACAAAAGCGCATGCTTACTCTGAGGTCCAGAGAGATATATGTGCTCCGAGATCCAGAGAGAAATAAATATTTTTGAAAATTCGGACAATGTTAAGAAGTATTATGTAATGACGAAAACAATTGGTCATATCTAGAAAACAATTCTGTAATGATTGGAACGAATTTTTTATATTGTTAGTTATTAGTGGCAGATAGTTAAAAAATATCGTTGCAAAATTAAATCAATGTGAAAGTAGCAAGTATGTTTCTGTAGCTGATATAAATACGTGCCAGCAAGAGTAAAGTAGAAAAATTGAACACTCATGTAATTTTGTCGAAAATATTAATAGGTAATCACTCAGTAACAAGCAAAATAATAATTATGCGAAAGAGCATGTTCTGATACAGGTTTCTTGACAAATGTTGTTGTTGATACCACTGACGTCTATAGAAATGCAACTAATGTAGTTGTTGACGCAAGTAGAAATATTGAAAATAAATTTGGCTAGTGTGTGATCTTAGGTACCATAGATTTTAAAAAGGAAGAATTTTTTGAAGTTTTATTGCCAGGCGAAAGTGTAAGTCAGCCTTGTGCTTGTTCGTCGTGTATTTTGAGGATTGCGGTAGAGTAGGTCTCCCACGTGATGCCAATTTAGCCTATTCTTGGCTAGATCTAGCCTATTTGGAGAGGCATTTAGCCATACAAATCTACGAAATGCCTATAGCCTTAAATGTAGCTTATTTTGTGAAACTGTTTTGTCATTTTGATAATTTTATTAGCCGTTAAATTAACTCTAAAAATACTTTTTTTTTCTTTGAAAACAAAGTGTAATTTTTAAAAATTATCCTATTTGTCACTGTATATATCCTATTAATTGATTTCTTCACACAGAGTGTGCTTTATTACGCAACAAACACTTGCTTTTCGTTCTTCTTCTCTCTCCCCACCCAGAGATTTACAACTACTTAATAATACTTATCGACTCAGTTAGAATATTAATGTCGCTCCCGTAACGGCCCTGTTTGCTACTTTTTAATTTTCGCATTTCATTGCAGGAATTCAAGTTTTCTAATACAAATGTAGTGAACTATACTGTTCTTTAAGCTACAGAGATTGTTTTTGTTTATTAAAGGAAACAAATAATATATCTAATTAGCCTGAAAACTCTCAATGCAATCATGATGATTCATGTGGGTGTACGGACAAATAAGAAGCAGTGGCGGATCCAGGGGGGCGATCGCCCCTTCCCCTCCGAAGAGGAAACTTACTTATTTTATACATATAAATAAAACTCATTCCAGAATTTGAAGCTGTTTAAAGTAGCTCTAAGTAACAGTATGACAACCCCCCCCCCCCCCCCAGAAGTTGGTCCTGGATCCGCCCCTGATAAGAAATGTTTGTAAGGATTATAACCTGCCGAAAGAACTACTGCTGAAAATTGGGACAATGGCAGTCTACACAAGCACAAGCACAAGCAATCTACAATCCAACGGTGGTGCATCCAGTTCCAGCGCCTCGGCTACCTGTGACGTCATCGATGATGACTTACTTCAATTCAACTGATAATAAAGCTGTTTACTTTCGCAAATCAGATGAGTTATTGATGTATTTTATTGTAATTTAAAGTCATGTATGTTGCTTGTTAGTTTTCAGTGAATAAAATTCAACATTTCTAATTGTAGTATAACTCACTTATAATTCTATACACAAAAAAGGGGTTTAATATCTACAACATGGGTTATAGTTAGCAGTTCATAATCTAGCTACTTTTTGCGTGAAAAAGCTTATTTCTGAAGGCCATCTGGCCTATTTTCTTCAGAGGTTGTTGGCAACACTGGTCTCCCCTCTCAGCTATGTGCCTTGTGATATGGTTATGTGTCCTTGCAGTCTTATGTTGCGTCATTAGTACGAACCTGGTTAGTTAAAGTAATTTTTATGTAAAATGAAACTGAAAATAACACTGTTAGTGTCCAGCTTGCTTGACATATAAATAGGAATAGTTTGAAAAACACAGAAGGGTAGAAATTGAAGCAATTTTTTGACTAGAGTAGCACAATGCTGTCTAGGGTATTTGAGATTTTGCAACACTTACAGGCTAGAATCCTTGTATATATTGTAAAATTAAAACAAATAGGAAAAGATATTGGATAAGCCGATTCCGTCATTTGTATGATTTATTTGTATGCCTATGTTTTTACGATTTGTTAGAAATTTATCCGTAATAGTTTTGAAGAGGAAGAAAGAAAAAGATCTGGTATTCTTGAAACAAACTCATTTAAATTCTACAGTAGACAAAAGATCTCGAAATTTCTTCATTTGTACAAGGGATCGTTGTCTTGTTCCAAAAGAGTTTCGGAGAAAGTATCGGAATTGTTAAATTCACTTAAAGGTAAATCAATCGGTTTACACTCAGCTGATAGATTAAAAGCTTGAAAACCTACTAAAGAAACGAGAAAAATCTAGTTGAATTTAGGTGTTAAACACTATAATAATCAATGTGATAAAATTTTGAAAGATTCTGAATTAAAGTTACATTCAAGAGGCCAGTTGATATAATTAATGCAGTAACTCGTTAATCTTTCCAACACTTGTAGTTCTAAAATCAATAGTAATAGAATTGCCAGAGTGGCCGATGAGATATTGAATCTAGACCCATATGTCGGATATTTATGGAGAAATATTTTTTGTAAAAATTAAATCTTACAGTACACTTTAGTCAATATGGTTAATCCGCGCGTGCTGTTATAACCGTTATAGGATTACAGTGATCAGTGACAAGTCTTTAGCCGAACTTGTGGCAGGCTATCGCAGCTCTGTCTGATCATTTAGACAATCCCTTATGAAAATGCAGTATCACAATGCTGAAAATACGTCAAAAGATATTTGTTCAAGCCTTTTAATGCTAAGGAAACCAGTCATAGCTGAAAACAATTTATGATTACAATAATTCCTTCCCTCCTTTTTTAAATAACCTTAGTAGGTTCAACTTTCTCTTACGATTTTTACACGCTTATCTAAGCCTTTCGTTGTCATCAATAAGGGGTGGGCTGAATTGTCATTTTTATAGAGAAAACTATTTGTAATATACCTACCCCAAGTGACACAAGTACTTTACAACCGCTTAAGTATGTTAGTAAGTCAGTTTTCCTTTCACCAACTTCGCCACAAAAAGATAATAGAAGCAGTACGTAAATTTGATAATAAAAGGTCTGCAGGACTGGATAATATTTCAGTTTCTTTTGAAGAAATATATCCATATTATAGCACTTGCATTACAAGATATCATTAATATGTCAGTTTCTCAAGGAGTCTTCTCTGATGTATTAAAACTCTCAGTGGTCAAACTATTGTCCAAAAAAAGAATGTAGAAAAGAAATAGAAAATTACCGTCCCACTTCACTTTTTTCTATTTTTGAAAACTTGTTAAGAAACTAGTATGTAAGCGATTGCTGAATTTTATTAATGAACAAGACAATTTCGAAATCCCAACACAGGTTTATAAAAGGCAAATTCACAATTACTGCCATATATGAACATATCAAAGTAGCTATAAATCTATTGATAAAGAAAAAAATCAGTCCTGTAGGCATATATTGTGATCTTTCAAAAGGTTTTGAACGTGTAGATCATGATATATTTTTTGGTAAATTAGAAAAAAAAGTACTCCAAAGCAATACTTCTAATACTTCTGGTATTAGAAGTATTGCTTTGGAGTAGTTCAAATCATACTTGTGCAATCGTAAACAAATCGTCTTCATATGGAAGAAACATCTAAAACTCCAAGCAAGAAAAGTTGTTCCACAAGGGTCAGTTCTAGGACCTATATTCTTTCTTCTGCATCTTAATGAGCTATCCTTAAATATAGAAAATATACTTATTTTATGCTCCTGACACAACAGTAATTGTAATTAAAGAGAGACACCTTGCAAGAAGTCATTGATCTTACAACATCCCAGCTTATGCAGTGGTTTTCTAATATATATAGAAATTAGTGTATCATAGTGTATCTAAATGATAAATTTTCATGGCAAGAACACGTAAACAAACTAGGCAAAATAATCAGCCCAGGCTGTATACATAATACGAACTCTAGTCCCGATATTGAAACTATAATCATTTATGTCCCTGTTCTATGCTATATTCTATTCTCATATTAAATACGGAATTGCCTTCTAGGGAGTCTTTGCAACAACTTCAGAATATATTCAAACAACAAAAGTGTGTCATAAGTATCATTGTAAAATTACCGAAACGCATTGGCTGTAAGAAACTAATTGAATTATTGAATATGATAACAGTTCCTTCTTTGTACATATTTGAACTTTCCAAAATTACTGGGATCATTTGGATAATGTTAAAAGAGAGAGTGATACTCACAACTATCTTACGAGTGGAAAAGATTATTTATTTACTGTTTATCATAGAACATCTGCATAGGAAAATCACATCTATATGGGTGTAAAACTATAATAATCTACCTGGGTATGTAAAAAATACTCGTAAATAGACTTAAATTTGATTTAAACTACTCGCTGAGGAAAACAAAGCGTTTATTATTAAAAAAAAAATACTAACGTGTAACAATTTCGGCAACTATCCACTTTGGCTTCATCAGACACTATCTTAATATTGTATCTGATGATAGATAATGTCTGATGAAGGCAAAGTGGATAGTTAGCGAAACTGTTACACGCTTTAATTTTTTACAATAAAAGTGTTGTTTTCCTCAGCGAGTAGTTTAAATAAAAGTTTCCTTTGTCAACTCAGTGCGCAAACTGCTTTTAAATAGCACATTTTATATATCTAAGCAACTCATTATGTAACTTCAAAAAATAATTACCGGTAAATCCTTATTGATGTATATATCAGATGCTAAATACAAACATACACATATATGCAGTAATTAAGTCATATATAAAAATATATAATTATTGTTGTTTTTTTTTGTCACTGTATTATATTTTTATTGATTGACTGTAATTCCTTAGTTGTTACATCACTAGAATCATTACATTATTTATAGAAATATTAACAGGCTGTAGAACATGTAAAGCCATAAATACAATAAATATATATAAAATAACAATGTAATTTGAAATAATTTTTTTTCTTTTTGAGCTAAATATAATATTATTTAATTTTTTTATTATTTTTTTAAACAATTTTCTTTATTTATTTTACATGTTTCCTTCTATTCACTTATGTTTATATGAAATACAGTGTAATAATCAGTAAAATGTAACTACAGAATTTTTATGCACAGAAGGTCAAAATAATTAACGAAGAAAACATAACAATATAATCATTGTTATACAGATAGTAGAATTGGTTTAGTCTATATTTATTTTCACAAGTTGTAAAAAACAAGAGCATTATATTTGTTCCAAGTATTGTATCTATTTTAAGTACTGACGAGCTCTATACCATTTTGTACGAACGTACATGTAATATGGTCTACAGAATGATTAACAAATCTAAATCTTGATCTAATCTACTTGATTGAATATATTGCAGAAGTTATATGTAATATTTTTGTCAGTGTTATACATTTATTATTATTATTATTATTATTATTATTATTATTATTATTATTATTATTATTATTATTATTATTATTATTATTATTATTATTATTACTACTACTACTTGTCTTCTGCTAACAGCTAATAATTCTTACATTTATTTATTTATTTTCAGTTCACGGGTAGCCAAGAAAGCATTCTTCATATAGAAATCGATGATGCTGCTCTTGGTTCCAGTGAAAGCCATGATTCAGATAGCTTTCAACAGAGAAGCACCAGTCCTATGCCTCAGATGCAAAATGTCTCGTCAAATTCCATGGTAACACTGGTTTTTCATCGTACACTGTGATTTTTCTATTGTAGATACTTCGTGGACTTCTTTTCCTAGTGTTTGTAAAAGAAAGACTGAAGTTAGCAAAACAAGCTTGTAGAATATTCTTCACTTGTGTTGCACTTTTTCCACATGTCTTTGTGCTTATTGAAGTTTTCATTTTGTGTAGCCTGTGTTGAATTGTTATGATGCACTGTAGTTTTAGTCAGCTGTGTGTGTGTGTGTGTATGTATGCAGTAGGCACAAAGCTGTTTTGTAGTATGCACTTTGTATGTGATAGCAGTGCTTTCTTTCTATTTTAGTTAGATTTTTAAGTAGGAAATGCACAAGACTAAACACTTACCAATAAATGCTACGGAAATTGAAGACTATCTATGATACTTTTTTTTTCGTCAAACTTAAGAATTTGTCGTTATTGAAGCTCTTCGTGGAGCTAATGAGGTGGAATATGTGCATAGAAAGCGAACGATAGCTGTGGTCTTACTGCGAATGGTAGTGTGGTGCATAATTGCTTGTATTAGGATAAGTGTGCACTAGAAGAAAGTTGGACATACGAGCAGCAAAACAATTAGTCTTCCAAATGTATGTTCTAAATTTAGCACATATGAACCGTAGTTTTGTGATAAGATCTCGACTTTGTTACGGGAATTGTCAGCTTGGCCAAGCTTTTTAGTGAGTACAGGGTGTCTGAAGTCCTGGACCATTAGCAGAATCACAGTATTTGAGTGTAATCTCCTTTGCGATCCACATATGTTTGTAGGCTGAATCGCAAATTATTGAGCACGCAGAGGACATCTGGGTCGATCGCAGATGATCCATATCGTGAATCTTCACACTGTACGCCAGACATTTAACATACGCGCAGTAGGAATAGGCTATCGGATTCTAGCTGGCGAGCGTGGGGACATTTGGTGCTCCTTTTGAGTCTGATCTGTACAGTATCAATCACTAAAACAAAAGAACTACGTATATATATTCTTACCATGCGAGCGTTTCGGACATCCTGTATTCCTCAATGCAAATGCCTACTATTTTCGTGCGGTAACCCTTCTTCGAATCATATCCCTATAATGGGGAAAGTAGGAATGGAATTAAGACATATATCTTATCCGTAAAGACTACTGTCTTATCCGTGGAATACACGCCTCTAATAACAACAAAGTAGAGGTTAGGGTTTAACTGTAGTAGGTATCATCCTTCATAACCTCGTTGTTGTATAAATAGATACAGCAAATAATTACGAAGATATGTATACTGTTACCTGACAGTTACCCATTGATTTCCCCGAACATAGAAAGAGAATATAGCTAGTCAAACATGGTTTCGATTATTGATGTTTGCTTGGCGAGTGTGAACTCCAGCAGATCACCTTGTGTTTTGTCGTGATTTCATACTTTTTTGAATCGCATTCAGTTTTAAAAGATATCGTCAGTATTCGTGCGTCTGTAATAGTAGGCCACTGAGGCAAGCAAGTAAAGGAATATCCCGTTCTTATAATGTATCTTTTGAAAAAGATAAAAGAAAAGTGGTAATAATGGTAGGGATTTTTTTAAAAAGGCGTTTATATCAGGTCGAGTATGGATCTAAAATAGATTTCATACGACTGCCACGAAAGTACATGCAAGCACGAAAAGTCACATCTGTGCCATCCGTTACTTAACGTAACATTAGAAGAATTTTTTGTATCTTTGTTGCATATTGCAATTTAACGTCAATAAAACTGTTTTATTGAATTGTGTAGTTACATCATAAAAACTTCTGTTGAATATCGATTTTTATTAAGTATTACTAAATAGATGCATCTGATTCAGGAAAATATCTGTGGTGTTACTGGAAAATTACTGGAGGTTGCAGGAGAAGTACAGTAACAATTAATTGTGCCATTGTAGTCTTTCAATAATTATAATAATAAAAATAATAATGATATAAAAGAGCAAAAAACTAAATTATTGAATCAGTTAAACAGATGATAAAATAGACGTCGAGTTAATAATATGGATACTGCAAACGTAACTTTGGGAGTAATTGGTCCCAACTTCCGAGAAATTCGTAGTTACCGATGGATGTAAATACAAACAGAAGAATAAAGCTACATAAAATAGTTATGATCGGAACTATGTATAAGAGGACCATCATATCTTATAATGGAGACAGGGCCATGTAATCAACTTAAAAGAGAGAAATCTTACAAATGCATTATACATTTCTGTATTTATTATAATAAATAAATATATAAAAATCTTTCAAACATATTTATATGCTGCAGCCTCCCTGCTGATACAAAGAGAAACTATGCAGATGGATGTTACTGTGAAGAAAGAAAAAAGAAATATTGGTGATGACCTCATTAAAGAAATAACGATAGAACCATATCGATATCTCGGTACACATCATGGGTTGAAATTTACAAATGTCAGTTACAATTTCTGTCGCATATTTTATAAGTGTTTTGGATAATTTGGCATCCCGCCATATAATACGTCCCTATCTACCCCATTTTTGTAAGTGTTTTCGGTAATTTAGGCGTAATTCGGGACGACCTGAAAATTTTCTTAACATTCAAGAATGTCTCGCCTCAAAATTCGGGACACGGCAACCCTAGTAGGAAGTCCCACTAAATATGTGAACGTAACTACTTACTATTGTGTATATATAGTGATATAAGGAAAAGTAACGATTTGTGTATTAAAAATGTAATGGAAATAGTACATGTATGTTTACTATTAGTATATGTGTGGGTATGTGTATGAAAGATCTAAGGACTTTGTATGTAATTTGTGTGTGTGTGTGTGTGTGTGTGTGTATAAAAGTGCTTTCTGTGCACTGAATCAGGAAAGTAACCATTAATTGTACATTTGTATAATACTATTAACAATTTGTATAGTTTCTACAAAAATAAATGTCTTTTTATGTATATATTGTAATTTTTTTCTGATTCTTCTGACGTGAATTTACATCGTTCCTTTGTACAAAATAAATTATATACAAATTTCTTACTGATATTAATATCCTTTTTGTAGCGTTTTGCATTTAACAGTATGGTAATATGGTGAACAATAATAAAGGATTCAAAATGGACTCAGTGCACCAAATGCTCATGTGTCCGTATCTGGAGTGCAAGATTTCCACTTCGATATCAGGTTACTTGCTGTTAGATTTTATGGTGATTATGTATTTACTCGGGATATAGATATTACTTTCAATGTATCATTCTTTCCTATTATTTGGTTGAATATAAGGAAATGCTCTAGCTTCGCAATCGGGAAATACTGGTTTTAAGTCTCACTTCTGCCATTCTGCTTGTCTGTTCGAGGAATTTTTGTGATTCCTTGGTGCATTGCATTATAATTTTTCCCTCCATCATATGATGAAACATTCTAACAATAAAATTATACATATTTGTTTAAGTTGAGATGATAAAATAATACATAAATATTTCGTGCATGTACAGTATATTGCAAATACACGTTCAACCTTTTGTTGAATTAATTCTCAGAACAATATCCATTACTTCATTGTGAAGCTTAAAGACCCTTAATGTACATTCAAGTAGAGTTTCCAAACTAAAGCACTTTTAACCGCTTATAATGTGACACATTCAGTTTCAAGTCGTATTACTTATAAAGTACTAAAAACTAACAACTTGTACAGTTATTTTTAAAATTTATTTCGTATTGGCAAATAAATCAATATTTAGCGCTGTGTGTCGACAAGTATGATTATTATTATTATTATTTTTTTTTTTTTTTAAGAAAATAAGTTTTGTTAATAATCATATGCTATTTTTACTAAACCATTTTCGGTAAAGCATTCATTTAATTTCAGTTTTTAGTCGAAACTTGTCAGCTTAAATAACCAATACTGAAGGTCTTGCTGCTGCTTCTTTCATTAACCACAAATCAAATTAATCGATTGCTCGCGGGGTTCAGTTTTGCTCTCGAGTTCTTTTCTTATTTAGTTTATATGGATTAATATGTATTCAGAATTCTGTTTGTTTGTTATAATTCCTTTTGATGAAATGTTCATTTTCGCTTTTTTTTTCAACTGGAATATACTGCATTTTTTGTAATAATAATAATAATAATAATAATAATAATAATAATAATAATAATAATAATAATAATAGTAGTTCATGTTGTAAATGAAATCTTTGAGTTTTACGTCCCACCAGTGGCATATTTACGATTTTGTTTCGGGATGGACTTTGCTAACTTTCGGGGGGGAAGGGTCTTTGCCTGAAAATGTGAAAATTCTGCAAGAAATTTCATATACTTTACTATAGTAAGTAAGATTTCGGGGGGGGGGTTAAGCCCGGAAGCCCCCCCTAAATACGCCACTGCGTCCCACGGTTATGCCAGGTAGGCTAAAGGAGACGGTGATGATGAGAATGGATGGAATGAATAAAGTAGGAGGAAACGGAAAAACCCCGAGAAAACCCACGCATACGGTGTTTGTCCACCACAAAGTTGACTTGGAGTGAGCTGGGATCGAACCAGGGACCCCAAGCACCAGAGGTGAAAACTCTACCATTAAGCCACCGCGCCCCCCTAATTCATGTTGTGCGGGCCGATTTGACACCTCCTTGGTCATAGGTGCTACCCATCTTTGTTTTCCCTAAACTTCCTAGGGTTTACTGCAAATTCTTTATAGGGACAAAAATTGCATTGATTTTGATTGAGGCGTTATATGTAATGTGAGTTTATTCATCGATACTATAAATATTATGTTTAGTTTCTTGATGTGTGTAAGATAAGTGCCAAGAAACCTACCAGATCAGTTAGTTACTGTGTAAATGCAAATTCTAGAGTGTAGTATTATGCATGTTGTGACAACTATATTAACTTAATTCCATGACTATTAATGATCAAAATACGTCATGACAGTGGTTAAGAAATTTACGCCATACTTGTTGATACTTTCCATGCTTCCTTCAAATCTCAGTTTTGTTTCCTTTATTCTCTAATATCTTACATTTCATTTGAAGACGAATTGTATAGTTTTGTTGCTTCTATTTGTGGCTTTCACAGTCTAGTACCGCTTCTTCCAGCTTTTTAAGTCAGCGTTTTCTTTATAATTTTAAATTTATTTTGTGATATAAACTTTATTTTAGTTTTATACAAGGTATAGAAGATAATATAGGTAAGTTTTCTTATTTTTATTTAATCATACAATTTAAAACACTAATACAAATTTGTAAAGTAATCATATTTAGTAATCTTTCCGGTTATACAATGCCCTGTTGAAGAAGTCTTTCCACATAGGATGGAAATATTTGTTATTGTGAGAATAATATAGAAATGTACAATTTTGCCCATGTATATGCTCATATTATGGGATGCAAATGTCCGAAAGAAAGAAGAACGAGACTAGACTTGAATATTCAACTCAAAAGAGACATATTCTGCGAAATAAAGGCAATGTGTGTTACAGTGTAATTAGTTATTGTGTTCAAAGATTGAGAGTTTTGTTAAGTATTGAGCGATACAAATGTGTCCACAATGTTAACAAAGGAGCAAAGATTACTTTTATTTGAACACGTATTCTGCACAACTTATAATATACAAAACACATGAAACAGATTCCAGATAGTGTTGCTCCCCACTACGATACAGTGCATGATTTAAGTGCAAAGTTTCTACACTTTGCTCTCTTGTGCTACAGTAACGTAGCTATATCAGCAATCTTTACTTCGATTGTTCGTAAACTTACGTACAAAGCGTGTCTAGAGAGTAAGTTTTCCGTAGACAGTAAACACAAAGAAGACACAGTGACCTTGAAACTTCTATTTTCACAGATACAGTATAGATGGCACTACTTTTTAACATAGTGACCACCGAAATTTAGACATTTGTCATATCGTGGGATCCACCTTTATATTCCGATGTCATGGACGTTAGCCGCTTGTGAATGAAACTATAGTATATGACACTTAATCTGCAATTGTTCATTACTATCAAAATATTTACCGGACAGGAATCTCTTTTGGTATAACAGTACATTAAAATCGCTCGGAGCAAGATTCAAGGGAAGAGGAGGTTAGTCAAGCACGTTCCAGTGGGACGAATGTAGAAGATCAGTTGTCACTCACCGTATGGCCCGGATCTTGCTCTGAGCGATTAACTTGTCTCTCCTAGTTAAGGGAAACTATTATTAACACTTATTGTAGCGGAGTGTTTCCTTGTAATACTTTGCCATAATCCAATGCAGAGAGACTTTTCAAACGTTCTGTACAGAACTCAGTTCCGAAAGTTTCCTAACCTATACTTACATTTAAAAAATATTTCGGGAACATTATTAGCTTGTACATGGCTTTTAATAGATATTAAATAATTACATATAGCTTCAGTAACATTTTACTTACTTTATCGCTTATGTATATTTTTCGGTTAAAAAGGTTCTATACTAATCCAAAATTTTGTGATTGAAGTATTATGTGTCTACCGTATTTGTATTTCAGATGGCAAGATTGAGAACTACTTTCTTGTTCATAAGTAACGTCAGAAATTGCAGTGTTGCCAGATGCAGTACTGTTTTCACGTAAAATTTCTTGCGTGTGTATAAGAGTGTCAAGAAAAATTAATAAGTTGAACCTAATCAAATTTGTGTAAAGGCGGTCATATGCATACTTGACATCGTTTTGTGCTGTATGTGTAACACTATTTAATGTGGGATTAAACCATCAGGATGGATACTAACTTCATTTTCTGGTACGATAAATATATATATATTACAGCTACAATATAGTGTTTTCTTCTGTACATAATTTCAATACTTTTGTATAGTTCTTTTGTAATCTTTAGAATTACTTTGTGGCAACTCTTCTGGTTTTCCATTTTCTGTTCAAATCACAACAGTCATATACAATAATAAAACAAAACGAAATATGGACTATGCATACCGGTACTGACTTTTACTATTATATTTTGGCAACTCTGTAAAATAATGCACAAAACTACTCAAGTCTCCTTTTTCAACACTTTCGCCCAGTAACAACATAAAAACAACAACAGCGACTCCACAAACCAATGCAGTAAATGTTCAGATATGCATTAACTTCCAACAATTTATAAAACATGACAGCTATTTCAAAGGATTAGAACGTTCCAATTGCCAATGATGTTCGTTTGAATATTTCAGGTTGTGATGCTTCCACCGGAAGACCAGATCAGCCGAGCAGCGTCGCCAAATGAACTGACTCCTACTTTGGCACCAGAACAAATCTTTTTCGCCACTTCAGACATCAGCTCGTCTCCGTCCAATACAGCGTTATCATCGAACCATGACTGTAACGTCTTATCCAGACAAGGTTTGTAAAGCTTGTTATATTTAATTTCTTAAAGGAGTTTGGTTTACTAAAACTTCTTATATTTATCCTGTCAGTTTCTTCATCCAAACCAAAACTTCTTTATATATTTACCCTATCTGTTTCTTTATCCGAACCAAAACTACTTTATATATTTACCCTATCTGTTTCTTCATCCAAACCAAAACTCCTTTATATATTTACCCTATCTGTTTCTTCATCCAAACCAAAACTCCTTTATATATTTACCCTATCTGTTTCTTCATCCAAACCAAAACTTCTTTACATATTTACCCTATCTGTTTCTTCATCCAAACCAAAACTCTTTTATATATTTACCCTATCTGTTTCTTCATCCAAACCAAAACTTCTTTATATATTTACCCTATCTGTTTCTTCATCCAAACCAAAACTACTTTATATATTTACCCTATCTGTTTCTTCATCCAAACCAAAACTTCTTTACATATTTACCCTATCTGTTTCTTCATCCAAACCAAAACTCTTTTATATATTTACCCTATCTGTTTCTTCATCCAAACCAAAACTTCTTTATATATTTACCCTATCTGTTTCTTCATCCAAACCAAAACTCCTTTATATATTTACCCTATCTGTTTCTTCATCCAAACCAAAACTCCTTTATATATTTACCCTATCTGTTTCTTCATCCAAACCAAAACTCCTTTATATATTTACCCTATCTGTTTCTTCATCCAAACCAAAACTTCTTTATATATTTACCCTATCTGTTTCTTCATCCAAACCAAAACTCCTTTATATACTTACCTTATCTGTTTCTTCATCCAAACCAAAACTCCTTTATATATTTACCCTATCTGTTTCTTCATCCAAACCAAAACTTCTTTATATATTTACCCTATCTGTTTCTTCATCCAAACCAAAACTTCTTTATATATTTACCCTATCTGTTTCTTCATCCAAACCAAAACTCCTTTATATACTTACCTTATCTGTTTCTTCATCCAAACCAAAACTCCTTTATATATTTACCCTATCTGTTTCTTCATCCAAACCAAAACTCCTTTATATATTTACCCTATCTGTTTCTTCATCCAAACCAAAACTCCTTTATATATTTACCTTGTTTCTCTTCATCCGCCCGTCCGGAAGACAAAAAAATCTCAAGAATTAATCGATGGATCATAATCAATTTTGACCAGTATATAGAGGATTAAAAGTTAGAGAAATTGAATTCTTTGATAGAAGTGATTTATGTACCAAAAGTGGTAGAAATCAACCATTTGCAAGTTAACATTGATTACTATAGTGCGAAAACGGTAATAGATAGCGCGATGCAATTTCTTATAATTGATTAACTGTCCCAAGAACACATTTCATCTGTTCTCTAATATCTCTACTAAAACTGAAAGGGATAGTGATGTATTACCACTTCCGGTCTCAATATTCATTGATATAGTGCAAAAAACAGTAAGAGATTGCGACAAGCGATTTTCGGAATCGATGTGGCGTTTAAGAATAGGGACCACCATCTTTCTTAATCATCTTTCTAACTAAAAGTGACAGAAATCAACCACTTCCGGTTTTAATGTTGATCGCTATAGAGTAAAACGATAATGTTTTCTGCAATCAATTAAGCGTCCTAAGAATCCTTTCTATCTTCACTCTAATCTCTTTAAAAGCAAGTGGTAGAAATCCTATATACTACAACTTCCGATTTCATTATTAATTGAAAAAAATATCACGCCATACAAACCAAACTCTTTGATGTGGTGTACACATGACATTGGTACTTGTTAATTTCTGTTGTTGTTATACTAAATTACATTTATAATTTAGCAGGCACAGTCTTGATATCATAATGTAATATGGAAGTAAAGCAGCATTAAAAGTTTAATACCTGCGCCGTCTTTTTTTTTTTTGGGGGGGGGGGGCTTGAATTATTTTTCTGTTTTCTTGTAACAAGAGAAAAGAAAAACTGGGCAAAGCTTCAACATACTCTGTATTTTAAACTATAATGTGTTACAGTTTCGGATATCTACCATATCCTTCATCAAATACTATATAGACAAACTGTCATTATATATATATAATGACAGATTATCTATATAGTATTTGATGAAGGATATGGTAGATATCCGAAACTGTAACACATTATAGTTTAAAATACAGTGTATGTTGAAGCTTTGGCCAGTTTTTCTTTTGTTATATCTAATCCAAAGCCATAGATAGTATTAATATCGGTTTCATTGAAATTTTAATGATTTAATTTTACTTCAAATTTCTTTAAATGTCCTTTACTTTGTGAAAATTAAACTTTTTATATACCATGTTTAAAATTTAATTATTAGATTTAGTTTAAATAACATTAAATTTATATATAACGTAAGTTCATTCTAAAAATGACAAACAGACATTTAACTAGGCTTGAAGAACAAACTCGTAAAATCATATTATTGAAATTCAGTAACGAAGTTCATTAAAAAAAAAACTCGCCTTTGGTGTGAGTAGGCTCGATTTCAATTTCCGTTGGGAATATCCGGTCGGGAAGATGTAAAAGCGTTTTCAGGTCAGTCATCCTGAGTGAGGTTTTTCCTGGGTTTTCCTCATTCACACCAAGGAAATGCCGGGATGGTATCTAACATAATGGTCGCATGCCGCTTTCTTCCTCACTTCCCCAGGTAGTGTGATCGCTGAGGGATATACCTCATACGTGACGGGCTTAAAAGGCCTTAGATGCCAAAGTTCTAATTTTAATCAATGAAAGCAGAAAAGTAATTCCCCATATAAATCAAAGGCCTAAAAGACAACAAGAGCATAGGTATTCAGCAATATTAAATGTTTGGCAACTTTTTTTTTTCTCCCATTCTTTTTCCGATGCTTGGACAATTTTTTTTTTCAGTCCCTACGAGGATTAGGGGATTAGAATTAGATATCTGGGATTTCGACATCTATGAAATGAAATGAAGTGTTTGTTTTACGTCCCACGATTATGCCGGTTAGTTAAAGAAGGCTGCGATGGTGAGAAATGAATGAAATGGCGGAATGAAGAAAGTGGGGGGAAAAGGGGAGAACCCCGAGAAAACCCACGAGCACGGTGTTTGTCCACCACAAAGTCCACACGGCGCGAGCTGGAATCGAACCGGGACCACCAAACACTGGAGGTGAACGCTCTACCACAGCCACCGTGCCCCCCTTAGCCTGTCACGTATGAGGGGTGACTTCTCTCGGCAATCACACTATCCGTGAGAAGATAAGGAAGCGAGGATTGGGAAAGAAAGGAATCGGACCTGTATGTTAAGTACCATCCCGGCATTTTCCTGGTGTGAATGTGGAAAACCTCAGTCAGGATGGCTAGCCTGAAAAGGCTTTTACACTTTTTCGACCAAGTGTCCTCACCGAGAATTGAACCCGGGACGCTCGCACCAAAAACGAGAGCGTTAGCGACTACGCTACGCGAGGCCACTCCACTTCCACAAGAAAGAATGGTTACTTTACTAGAAGGTATTTCACTTGTATCGTGAAATACACCAATGAAAAAAAAATCATTGTGATGACTCTCGGTATTAAATCTGCGCGAATAGTGTAGTGGTGGGTATCTGAAGCACTAAACTAGTGAAAAATATTAAAAATATTAGTAAGAAATACGTACAACAAAATCAATTCAACCAACTTTTGTTAACTGATAACCTGCAATTTAAGATGTTATATATAAAACACGAGAATTTCCATCAGAAATTCAGCATTATCCTGTGTTTCTTCTCATACTGTGAACTGGCCCGTAAGAGTTACTCTTCTGGTAATGCGATAATATCAAATTTGTAATTAATGGCTTGCCTCAACATCAACTTGCTAGATCATGACACGTACACACACGGCACACACAAAACGATTTTTTGTTAAAAGCTCAATTAAATAGGAAAGAAAGAAGGAATAAATAAATAAATAAATAAATAAATAGGTAGATAAAAGCAATAGCCGAGAAGCGTTTAGTTGAATCCATATTTGTTAGAATCGTAGTAATGTTACTAGGTCTTTACTAAGTCTTTAATGAAGTGAAATCTTTCAGCTTAATGTTCCACGTTTATTTCCTTTAGGCTAAGGGGATGAAAGTACAGATGAGTGCAGATTGAGTAATGAGTGCAGATGAAACTAACAGAATGTGTTGATTGGTAATAATACTCTATATATTATATAAATTCAAAAGTCTGTAAGAATAATATTTGGTCTAGGAATTAATTCGTGCGGTTGGTACGCACACATTGAAGCTGTAGTACAAACACAAAATACATAAATACCTTAAGAAAAATATTGTCCATCGCTAGCCACCACTTTCGCCCATCTGTCAGGCAATGTACGGATTCCGTGGCGAAAGAAGTCCTCATCCTTGGAAGCGATCCAGTCAGAGACCCATGTTTCGATATCTTCTGAAGAAGTAAACCGCTGTCCAATCAAATCGTTGTTCATGCAATCGAACAAGTAGTAGTCCGAAGGAGCAACGTCTGGTGAATACGGCGGGTGGGGTAAAACTTCCCATCCGACATTTTCTAAATAGGTTTTGACCGGTTTTGCGACATGTGGGCGAGCGTTATCATGTTGAACAATAAGTTTATCATGTCAGTTCTCCCATTCTGGCCGTGTTCTGGCCAGAGCTTGCTTCAAACGCATTAATTGTCGTCGATAACGTTCTCCATTCATAGTTTCCCCCGGTTGCAGCAGCTCATAGTACACCACACCTTTCATATCCCACCATATGCACAGCATAACCTTTGCACAGTGAATATCTCGTTTTGGTTGTGATGGACCTGGTTCACCTGGTTTCACCCAGGCCTTTTTTCGTTTAGGGTTCTCGTAATGGATCCACTTCTCATCACCCGTAATAATTCGATGCAGAAACCCCTTTCTGCTCTGTCGTTGAAGCAGCAATTCGCAAATGGTTTTTCGTCTTTCAACGTCTCTGTCTTTCAATTCATGTGGAACCCAATGTGACATCTTTTGAATCATTCCCATGGCTTTCAAGCGTTTGGAGACTGTTGTTTGATCAACGCCTAATGCTGCTGCAAGTTGTTCCTGCGTTTGACACGAATCCTGCTCGAGCAATGCTGTCAATTCTTCGTCTTGAAATTTTTTTGGCTGTCCAGCTCGCTCTTGGTCTGCCAAGCCGAAATCACCACTTCTAAACCGTGCAAACCACTTCTGACACGTTCGCTCAGCTAGAGCATGGTCACCATACACTTCCACCAAAATACGATGACTTTCAGTCGCACTTTTCTGCATGTTAAAGTAATGCAGCAGGACACCCCGCAAAAACACTTTATCAGGCACAAATTGCGCCATGTTCACTTAACTACAAACTGATGTTGTTGACGCTTTAATCCACTGCCCTATACTACGAACGATACGCTATAACGACTCACCAAGGGTAGTCGTCAACCTGGTTCGATCGATGATATAGAAATCTCGAGTGGTAGTAATAGTTGGCATGTAAAAATATCTTTAATAATTATACATATTATTATTCTCACCTTTTCTATCAAAATTATAAAAGTCGACGAACGGTATCAAATGGTTTATTAGTTGATACACTTTTTATGTATTTTCATTCAAATTGTCATGCGCACATACAAGATGATTAGGTATCCATAAACAATAACTACATAGCAACTAATTACATAACACTATCCCATAATATATATTTTTTACATATATTAAAAACATTCTTCTTTTGTTATTATTAAATTAACATTCTATTAAGTATAGTGCACATGTATGAGCACTTTCTGCCCAAGGTACAGGTAATTAATAATCTATCCAAAGTATTTCGTTATATAAAATGTCGCCCGACAATTGGACTGAATATAAAAGTCATAAGCAAGCTTGGCTTTTATCTTCAAGAACCACTGGTCCGTTTACAATAATGGTCTTATTTTACATATGTTCATCATATTTTGATCGCCCCTCGTATGTATCTTCATTACATATCATAGATATAGATACATTTATAACAAATCTTTCACTTCATTAATACTTATCTTTCATTACATTAATTATATTTATTTCATTATCATTCATTACATTATTATTATATTTTATTATTAAAACGTCGTCGCCTATTTATTTAATCTTTGAAGGGTGCGAAGTCAAAATCGTAAGAAGCAATTACAGTTAAAACATGAGTTACCATTATCCAGGGCGCATTATATAATAATTATATTGGATGATATTTTAAAATAAACATTGGGTCAATAAGGCATCAAAATATAGAAGAATCTCATTCAAGACAGTCGTTGAATAATTAACTTAATAGAATGAATTTTACACTTAACATAATCTTTGGCAGTTAAGTTTTCAACACAAGTCAACCTAATATAAATAATCTTTGTTTTTAATCAATTATGAATCGAATTATAATTCCTCATATTGCCTGTATAACGAAGTTATAAGAATTGTTTTCATTATCGATATTAACACATAAACTTAAAAATAAAAGTTCACAAGAATCTATAACTGATATGGGTTTAACCTAATTTCATTAACAGTAATCAGCTTACATTCATACTTGCATATGATTCTAATAAAGTACATTGTACTGCACAATCATGATTAGGTTCCACAATATGCTGTACATGTATTTCATCGTGATTCTGATTTTGATACGAAGTGCCATCTCTTGACCTCCAATTACGTCTATCCATGTAGCTTGTTGTATTCCTGTAATTTCGCCCTATATTCCGATTGTTTTTATGTCTACTTCTGTTGGGTGATCTGACATCAGGATTACCACGATTAATTAGGTTAAGCTGATTCCCTACATAACTTTGCCTATTTTGCTCGTTTTGATTGCTAGAATTGACTCGGCTTAGGTTGTGTTCCGAATCGTTCACACTTCTGATATTTAGATTCCGAACAGGTACAAAATGATCTGAATTATTCTTATTTTTACCCCCTCCTACTTGTTGATTCAAAGCATGGTATTGGGTTTCATAGCATTGGACAAGCATTAATAAATGGTTGAAACTCATACATTGTGTAGAAAACAAGATCTGTTGTAACTTAAATGGGAGCAAATTTCGAATCGATGCTATTATTCTAGATTCCGATTGTAATGGATTAACGACTTTTAATTCGTTGTATGTATTCACGACAAACTCAACAGATTTGTGCAAACGAGGATTGAAATGTTGATTTCTAATGGTGGCATCTCGATTTGCAAGCAAAAAGTCATTTTCATAATTCGCGATCAATGCCGCTTTGAATTCCTCATATGTATTGATGTGATCGCGTACTGCTTTAAACCATAAAGAACATGGTGGGAGTAATACATGAGGGATTAATTTCATATATTGTGATCTATCTATACTCATTATATTGCATTCGTCCTGAAATTTTTCCAGGAAAGAAGTAGCGTTTTCATTACATTTACCACTGAATTTACTCATAGCCCGTATTTCACTCATCTTAACACTTAACTTTACCTTTCTTTTATCATTCCGTGTACTTATTGGGTGACAATTCCTATCCATGACGTGATGTGTCGTTGCACTATCCCTTTTCCGCCCATCTGTCCTCTTCGGATGAATTTCTTCCAAAATAATATCCTCATCAGACACAGGGGAAGGCGAAGTCATCTCTGGTGAGTGGGGAAAATCCAAGCGACCACTACCCATATTATTGTGGTATGTGTTGTCCTTAACCTGTAGCGTTCTAATTTCTTCCTGTAGAGTAGCTATCAATTGTGTATTTGCACGTATGTTGTTAGAATTATTGATGACCTGAATCTTTTGCTGTTGAACAGAAGATTCTATTACTTCTAAATCCTTTTTTACATCACTGATTTCTTGGCTCAGGTGGTTGTGATTATCCTGGCATTCCTCAGATATTCCTTTTAACTTTTCCTCGAACTGCGAGGTGATATCGTTCATCGTCTGGATAATTAATTGTTTCGTTTCATCAGACTTCTGTTCCATTCGTCTGCTTAATTCCTCGTATTGCTTGTTAGATTCTTCGGAGTTCTGCTCTATCTTCTGCTCTATTGTCTGCTTCAATTCTTCGTATTGCTTATTGGATTCTTCGGACTTCTGCTCTATCTTCTGCTCTATCGTCCGCTTCAATTCTTCGCATTGCTTGTTGGACTCTTCGGACTTCTGTTCTATCGTCTGCTTTAATTCGGTAGACATCTGAATCAATTGTCGCTGTAAGGCTAGCAAGATTCGGTCTTCTGATGTCATTCCTGGTGCTACACTATGTTCACCGTCGTCACTATTATTGGATTCTTTCTCAATTGCCTCACCGTTCATTTTTCTTATAATTATTCTACCACTTCTTAGTCTGGTGAAATTTGTATTCATTAACTTTATTACAAAAGTAAATTCACCCTTACTTTGCTTCAGGATATGAATTTACAGCAAGTCCCGGGTGAGGTAAACCAAAATTTTTAGCTAATCCCGGTGTGAAGGCACCAAAATTTTTATAACGACTCACCAAGGGTAGTCGTCAACCTGGTTCGATCGATGATATAGAAATCTCGAGTGGTAGTAATAGTTGGCATGTAAAAATATCTTTAATAATTATACATATTATTATTCTCACCTTTTCTATCAAAATTATAAAAGTCGACGAACGGTATCAAATGGTTTATTAGTTGATACACTTTTTATGTATTTTCATTCAAATTGTCATGCGCACATACAAGATGATTAGGTATCCATAAACAATAACTACATAGCAACTAATTACATAACACTATCCCATAATATGTATTTTTTACATATATTAAAAACATTCTTCTTTTGTTATTATTAAATTAACATTCTATTAAGTATAGTGCACATGTATGAGCACTTTCTGCCCAAGGTACAGGTAATTAATAATCTATCCAAAGTATTTCGTTATAACGCGATGACAGGGGTTTGCAACACATGTGTGGATACACGGAACTGTGGGACGCTCCGTTCGTTGCGCCATCTCTTGTCCACCCGCACGAATTAATTCCTAGACCAAATATATCCAAGGATTACTTTTTAAGTAATGTCCATTTTGGAGTAAACGAAACAAGAATACTTTGCTTTTAAATATATATTCTAAATTCGCACATAGTTCACTATTTTTCTACGTAATTTCCTTGCGGGCTTAAACATATAGCGTAACAAATAAGTTTTTGTGTACCTCCTCATAAAACTCTGCCGCTTGTAATGATATCAAGATGTTGACGGTCGTTTCAAATACGTGTATCCAAACGATTGCCGCCCAGGAGGGTCTTCAGATGTCTGAAGAAGTGGTAGTCGCTAGGCACAAGGTCTGAAGGTCTGGACTGTGTAGCGGATGATAAATTCTTCCAGTCAAAAGATTGGATCAGATCTTGAGTTCTAAGCTGTGGACGTTCTTCTGACCTTACTTGAACAATCCAACCAATTTTCAGACTTCACTGTTACTCGTTGAATTGTAATCGGATGACTGGCCCAATTTCATAGCACTCGATTTCTTGAACATGTTCCTCAAACTACGAAAAATATAGATTGGGCCAGTCGTCCGATTAAGAGGAAGTGAAAATGGCGTCCAATTATTCACAACGGGTGCCGGAAGTTTGCGCGCGCACTCCATTTTCAAGAGCATGTGAAATTTCAAACAATATTGACAAATGGACCTTACTTGAAAAATAACCCTCATATAAAGAAATTACACAAAAATTAATTTTAAAACACCCACACTAGGAATAAAATTGCAAACTACTTATATTATAGTTCTTACTTTCAGTGATAAAGGTTTACTAGGAATAGAGTTCTATTTAAAATAGAGAGTAATAACGAAGATGAATTAATGGTTTTCTGTTTCTTCTTGCAGATCAAGCGGAAGTTCAGAATGGTTCTACAGTCCCATCGGAATCTCAGTCATGTGATAAAATAGCTAGTTCAACAAACAATGATATTACAAGAACACTAGTCGAAGTTTCACCTATCACTTTCGATTCCTTTGCTCAAGCAACGGCATCACGTGTTATTCGTTCTTCATCAGCT
Organism: Thermobia domestica; assembly: GCF_964235325.1. Classification (NCBI taxonomy): domain Eukaryota; kingdom Metazoa; phylum Arthropoda; class Insecta; order Zygentoma; family Lepismatidae; genus Thermobia; species Thermobia domestica. Next base: position 128,721,923 of record NC_137467.1, read on the forward strand.
AGAAGCCCAGAAACTTTTACAAATATAAAGAATACCAACGACAATGGAGATAAGTTATGAATGTGAACGAACTTCAAATAGAACGTTTTTTAAAAAAGGTGATCATTATTCCCTCCTAGAGAATCTACTCTTTAATAATCTGTTTATCTTCGTAAAGTAATGTATGTTCTTATACATATGGATTCTTTTGATCAAACTCAGAAAGCTAAGACTGACAGTTATTGCCCATTTACCACAGATATAGATAACAAAAACATGTTTGCATATGTACATATTAATTGTCAGATATGACATATCGTTCCTAAAACTGACATGTAGTTGTGAAGTGTAGAAACAGATAGAAAGAAGATTAAGTAGTATGGGCAACTAAACAGGTATTTGAAAGTACGCATAGAAAAACCCGAATGCCTGTATATGCGCGCGCATGTGTATTATTTGTGTGATTGTGTGTGATGTTCGTAATTTCTGTAGATTTTTTTTTTTTTTTTTTTTTTTAAGTATTAGGATGTTTCCTTTGACTGTATCTCGTTAACATTGTTTAACCACCAAAAGATTTTATGTTGTGAAAACATTGTACTTAAACCTGAACACTTTGTAATGGACCAGATTTTAGAAACAAGCTGTGATATTGGCAGCAATTTATAAGATTACTTTCTAAATGTTGTATGATTGGACCTGAAGAAAATGACTCAATTTGTTTAGCAAGTCCTTTACTTTTATTAGTAGGCAGGGTTCAATGTATATAACATGTACGCGTTCTCTTTTATCTTTTGAATTCCTATTATGTGCTTATGAATCGAAGAATTCTGTCTGCTAGTAAGAGTACAGGAGCTTCTATAGAAATTCGTGGCATTTTTTTATGTTTTCGACTGTACACATTCAATTTAAATTCATCACAGAATATAATTACACAGAATATATTTTAAAAATGCTCAGGTTTTATAACTGCTTTTATTTTTAAAAGAAAATTATCTGCGCTTTATGGCAATATGTACAGTAAAAGTTTTAATATTTATTCTGTAATATGTTCTTTTTTTTTAGTTTTGTTTTATAAACTGATACTTAAAAGAAATACAACGATGAAAGCATTAACTATTTTTGTTTTCTATTTGTCTGTATGAGTATAAATCACCGTGTTATTACTATGTACAATTTCGAACCAAAATGTCATGCTTTCGGATTGAATTTGTAGTTGCTATCATTATTGGATTTTACAGTTGTATTTCAAGTGGATGGAAATACTTGAACTTGATTTCAGTTCTCAATTTTGAACAAGGAATGAGTAATTGTTTAAATTAGGGTAACTTTGTACCCAATGATCGTACAATAAACTAAGCATGAATATAGCACCTTGGCCTCGAATATTGTCTCGGTTTCAGGAGCGATTTATTAATATAGGGACCATATTAGCCTGAATATAATACGACGTCAAATGTCCTCTTGGTTTCAGGAGCGATTTTTTAATTTAAGGGACTATTAGCCTGAGTAATCCTAGACAATGTAAAGAACACTTTGTTTGGGGGAAAAGTATTGGTAGACAAAAAGAATAAATGCAACTAAATACGCACAGCTTTTAGTTACAGATGGGAGAGCAAGATTCATAAATTACATACATCAAGTAAAATCAAAATAGCTGTAACTCATATTTGAAATAAATAATAAACAAGGGCATTATTTATAATTTGAAATGAAACAAGACTCAAATTTAGTTAGGAAGTTTCGACGGCAGCAAGAGGTTATGGGTAAGAAAAAGGGAAAATGTGAGTAATGAAACAATTATATCTTTTATATCGATGTCTTTCCTCTGACTAACTAAGGTTAGTTCCAGTCAGAAATACGAACTACAGAATTTGATTCATTTATAATGAGCTGAATTTGAATGTGCCACTTGCCTAGGAAATGACGTGTTTCCATCACCAGTTGTTCGATGTGCAGGTCACCTCTACTGACTGGTAGGGTTGGAGTTTTCATTGTAGGAGACTGCGTTGTAGCTGGACCATTGTTTCCCACTCCTTTTTACAGGCTTTCCAAAGACCGGAGACTGTGCGGACTCGACGATTTGACAGACGCCTCGTGAGAAGTCCGAAAGCACAATAGTCCATTGGACTTGCATCTGGACTCCTGACAGAGATGTCAGAAAAGGAAATTGCCGAAATATACAGCGTGATATGTGACTGGATGCCTTGTCTTAGTGCAGTTCAACCTGGTTCACGACTGCTCTTACAAACGACTGTGAGGTATAAATTTCTGTGAATGGCGCGGTTTATTGTCGCCTGCGATGTGCGGTATTTGGTGGCCATCGCATGCTGTGTAGGGAGATTTTCGGAGGTCATCATATTCTTCATATGCCGAACCACACGCAATACTGGCGGAGTCCTTTTCACGGGAGGCCAAATTCTAGCTGCTTGGATCGGTGTGGTGGGCACAGGAGTCTGTACCGCATCTTTCCGTATAATACGATTCACAGTGGCACGACCTAACGGAAACTACGCCCTTGACACTTTTCTACGATGCGCGATACCGTGAATCTAGCGCTAGAAAAAGCAGCAATGAATCCTCCCCAGAATCTGTTCAGTTTCGGTGGCATCAAACTATGCTCGACTACACTGCTCTGTTGTGTGGCTAACGAGGTACTGTTACTTGCCTCCTGGTAACCGCACGTCGATGAGTTGAGCATAAGAGATACAGTTGCACATTGACTTCGGCTCAGTATCAATGAATCATTTCTGCACATGCTAAAGTTCTAAGTTGGTAGACAAAGGAATGAGTCCACAGCTAGTTACCAGCACATGACTATCTGGTAGTAGTCACGGAAGAAATGACCAAATGTTAGTAACCACGGAAAAATGCGCTAGATCTGGAACAACTGAAGGTTTTTTAACACCTCGATTCTCTCACATGGTTCTCGTAACTTCCTAATCCAGAGGATCAACATCAGCCTCCAATGAATAGCCGTGTGTCCTCAGTCAAAAGTGAAGGTTTGGACGTCTTAACTTCTTTGCTGATATGGCCTCTCGTGCCGGGCGTCAAGCGTTGTGATGAGTAAGTTACTGTATCATGTCTTTATGACCCGTGGCGTGATGGTAGCAACTGTCAACCTTCTTAAATCAAACCTGAGTGAACCCGAAAAAGTACAAAGGTCGGTAATGGTGACGTAGAGACGATTGATAAAAGTTGCAAGTATAGCTGAAGTTAACGAAAGACAGAAGTAACATGCGAGAAAGAATTTGCTGCCGAAAACCTATGGTGTTTGTTACGATAAATTACAAGTTTGCTTTGCTTGTAGCAAGAGGTGAATACAAATTATTTTGAAATTATAAAGACTGTAGATTATTTAAGGTCAGAGTCTTTGCTGCTGGTTCGCAGGGCAAAATACTGCATCAAATAGAATAAGTAAATATCGGTGAAAGGTTACTTCAATCCAATAAACGAAATCATGCCTCCTGGACTCGAAGGTAAGATCTTCCAATGCGGGAAATTGTCAAATGGGCTTGCAACCTAGAATATAGTACGACCTCAAGTTTTTGATATGGTTTTAATGGATAAATGAAAAGATCTAGCATAAAATACCGGTATCATGCTCACTTTAATATATATAATGGAGTATCACTTACTATAATATGACGCATTACCATTACTTATTTACTATATACGTCTGACCTTGACGAGTCACGCAACAGTACGGCACAATCGTGAGTGAGTAAGAGAGATGGTACAGACCTACGTAGTATGAGTACTTCTTCTTCTTCTTCTTCTTCTTTTTTTTAATATATGTGTTGGATATGACAAAACAAAGTTTATAGATGTATATATAATAGAACAAAAGTAAAGCTGGTTGAAGCCATTCAAATTTTCGAAGCTAGAAATGAGTAGAAAGTTTGAGCTTTGTTCTTAACTGTACTAGACCAAATTAGATATATTAGTTTTCTAATTTCATAAGAAGGAAATGTAATGCTGTTTGAAGATGATCTCGACGTAAAAGTCGCTCTTTTTTTCAATTTCCAAAATTAAAAAAAAAAAAAAAAAAAAAAAAAAAAAAAAGAAAAAGAAAGAAAGAAAACTGAGAGCTCAAGCTGCTAGTAATACTGTGAAGTAAAATGGTACAGGTTATTACTAATTATTATTATTATTATTATTATTATTATTATTATTATTATTATTATTATTATTATTATTATTATTATTATTATTATTATTATTTGTTGCTGGAAGTTTGTGCCTATGAAACAGCACTTATTAGTACATTATTTTATTTCTCGGCGAAAAACGTAAGCACAAATTATTCTTATTGCTTAGTTTCGCATTACTTGAATTTCTCAAGTACTTTCTGTTTCACTTATTGAGAGACATAAAATGGTGTGGCAAAATGTCTGGATCATTCAGTCATATTTGAGTATAGAATTAAAGTTATCGTGTTCGCATTAGAAGGAAAACTACGTTATTAATCCTGCTTATTGAAGTCATAACATAGGAACAAGCTTTTTTCGCTTTTCCTCTTTTTCTCCAAAAATAATCGTAAATTGGGATAAGAAAAAAGGCAAAAGTAGCTCTTACACTCCAAGAGCTTAATAATTCTTCAACACTGTCACGAAGTAATACATTAAAACTTATCCATTTGGCCACCTGCCTTACTTGGCCTAAATTTTCTTGAAAACTGCAATTTCCACAAGAGAAACATTAGTTTAGCATGTGCCCTCTGCGTCTTAGTGTTGAAAATATTTTTCATCCCTTCCTGTCATTGCGTCCTATTCCTCTTCGTCTTGGCTAATTAATACGTGCAAGTGAATAACTCACACAATTTCAAGGTTATACATTCAATAGTTTGGGAGACCTCGTGAATGGAATAATATAATAATAATAAATTTAAAAAAAAATAAAAAAAAAGTGAAAAAATAAGGCAAACCCCACCGTTCTAATTTAGAGCCTAAAGTGCAGGGAGAATATTTACATAACATTTCAAATTTTAGCGTACGCGCCTTTGGTGCGGGAGACCCGGGTTCGATTCCCGGCGGGAGCTCATGTGGTTCGGATTCCACGTTAATCAGTAGGTCCACGTCTCACATAGCCTCGCTGCTGAAAGGGACGCTAAACTGAAATTCAACTCAACTCAACATTTCAAATTTCTACGTCTACGTTCCGGAGATCTGGCGAACGGCAAAAAAATAACCATGCAAGCCTTTCATCTCCTCTTAGAATATGCATTTCCCAAAACCCTGTCTTATGTGTAGCCTAGGGTGCAAGAAGAATATTTTTTACAAAATTTCAAGTTCTATCCCAATAATTTCGGAGATTTGGTGATGAGTGAATCAGTGGATTTATTCTTTATCTAGATGACTCTGCTGGCTTTCATCGTTATGGAACTTACACGCATGGAAGCTCTTATTTTTGAGTCGCTAGTGTTATATTTGTGAAAGAAAGTAGGAACGCTCTCAAAGTTTTAACTGGAAATCCAATCGGAAAACGACCATTAGGAAAACCTAGGCCCAGATTGGAGAACAATATTAAGATGAATCTCGCAGAAATAGGAATACAAAGCAGAAACTGGATCCAGTTGGTTAAGGATAGAAGTCAATGGAGATCTTTTGTGAACACGGGATTGCATGTCCGGGTTCCATAGACCATAGAGTTAGTGTTATTTATTCTATATATATTGGCCACCTAAACTGAACATCCGACTTTATTCGTGCTTCTTTTCTTTCTTTACTAATGCTGTATTCAAGAAGGTCAATGAATCCATGATCTGTGTGTTGGGAGGAGCAAAAAAAAAAAAAAAAAGCACTTTACAATTGGAAAAGTCTTCCCTGAAAATATTAGAAATTTATTGTCTTGCTTTCATGACAGAAATGCAAATGTCATATGTATGCAGTGATTTTTTTTAAAACACCAATTCTTAATACACCTCACTGAATAGTAGGCGGAGATACGAATTTCTGGAACTGTGGATATCTTCTTTATTCTGTAGTCAAATCATTTTTTTTTTTTTGGGGGGGGGGGAACGTGCAATAGAAAACTAACCCACATGACGAGCAAATTTGTGGAACGATTACAAAAAATACTGTATCTAGTGATTTCATGATGAATATGTTGAATTGGTAACGATAATGTGCCTGTAGACTTCGTATAGTATTCATATTTCACAATACAGGTGATTCATATAAAAGTAATGGCTCCTAAAATCTCATTTCTGTTTGATAGAAGGTACTAAGATGCAATTAGATTCTGAAAGTAAATTATCTGTGGGAGCTCTATCATCATGTGAAATGTTAAAAGTAACTTCTCTTTCCTGTATGTATATCTGCCTGTATTTATTGCTCCATGTTTTTAGTAGTCCGCTGGAACATCTTGCGTAATTGTTACTGATTTTAGTGAAGATATTGTAATTTAAATTACCAACTGTTTATAACACTTATTTCAATATATATATGTAATATATGATCTTGAAGATTTCAGTACAAGATATAATTTAGTGATAGGTGTCCCTTTTTTTTTTTGATTTGTTTCTCAAATTGATTTCTCAAATTGAAAACAAATTTGAGAAAATTACTCGTGTCAATAGATAAATAAATAGATAAACTCTTTCGTTAAATAGAGTTCATATATATCTGATCAGAGCGAGAGACTCAGATGACGTGAGTGCGCTGCGGATGTCCGTGAATTTTCTATCCAGATAGTCGGAACCAGGCTGCCTCTGTGAACCATGCGATGTTTAAGACACCCGCGTAATTAAATTCAAAGGTCTCGCGCAATAAAATCTCGTTTCTCTTTATCCGGGTAAGTAAACTCCTGACTACAAGTAATTCTATAAAATTGCAGTTTTGCTGCTTTTTTTTTTTTTTTAAAGTTGCCCTCTGAGAAGTTGAGTATTTGCCTTTTGGAGCAAATGACGTAGATTTCTTGTCTGACTGCTCCCGACGAGACCGAAGATTTTCCTCTATGTTGACTAAATGGGATGTGTGATGTGTGTGCTACTTTTATTCAATTAAGATCCTGTTGTTTTCAATTTCTTCACTAAGACTAATATTCTTTCTTTCTGTCTGTCTAAATATCTATCTATCTCTTTCAGGAGGAATATGTACTCCATATATTTCCCAGAATACTCGTGTAAAAATAAAGATGGAGTTGGACGGGTCTTGGAAGTTTCGGTGTACAGAAAATTTGGTGTGGGGAAAGTTAGGTGTAAGGTGGATTCGGTGGAGTAATACATATTGTATAGTACCGCTAACGATAACTCATAAAACTTCATGTTGTGAAAACAAAAACGCCATAAAATGTTATTACGTATTTCAAGAAAAGTTTTTTTTTTTTTTTTTTTTTCATTGGATCCGATATCTTTTATGTCTTTTGTGGGGGATTACTATAGTTAGTTTTCATCACACAATCAATCTGATACTTTTTTCTCAGAAATAAAACAATCACAAGTTCAGAGAATAGTTATAGAAACAGAAATCAGAGAATAAAATGAAGAAAGAGTAATATTTATATGTATTAGATCTAAAAACGCCCTCCGTAGAGTACACTATAGAACAAATGTACGTAAGATACAAAAATATATTGATCAAAAGAGTCTTAGCAGGATGGGCTAATGGGATGGTTTTATCAGATAATAGTTGTAGAAATAGTACTTAGATAATAATAGTACAAAGGCTAAAATAATAAATAAAAATAAGGCTTCAAGTAACGTACATTTATTTTTGGAAGTAGAAAATTCTAGAAGATACCCTCTAAAATAGCATAAAAACTTAAATATTTTTTTCCAGAACAGTCGTGTAATAACAATGTAGTTCGATATCCAGTAGACGTTGAGATAATGATATGCCATTTTGATTACCTCCACATAAACAAACATGTTAACATACCAACAAATACACCAACTTACGTATAAAAATACACAAGCAACAATAGAACAACAATGACTAAATCTAAGATACTTTAATGATATTACTCAGAATACAATAACAAATAAACTGAAGACGTAATATAGGTATGTATCACGGATGTAAATGATGAATGAAAAGAAACTGGTGACGGAAGAGACATCTAACAAAACTTATAAGCATTTTCATTTATTTATTTATTTCATTATATATCAAGAAAAACTCCATCCAAAAGGGTCAATTTACACAGAGGTAATAGAGTTTTCAAGACTCCTGTTTTATATGAATCACCTGTAATTTTTCTTCATGTATTTCATCATTAAAATTAAAATAGGATATTAAAAACTTTCTGTACTAGAAATACGTGTATGTAATAGTTTCTATTTGAAAATAGATACAGAAAATGTTTCTATTTTCTGTAAGTTAGTGGGAGACCCGGGTTCGATTCCCAGCAGGAGTTCATGTGGTTCGGATCCCACGTGAAGTCCACGTCTCATATAGCCTCATTGCTGAAAGGGACGCTATACTGAAAATCAAACCAAATCAAAATCTGTAAGTTGGTCACTTTCCAATGGAACCAAAAGTAACCAACTTAGGTCAAAAGTTTTATCCATACTTTCAGCAATACGGAATTATTTGGATAGAACTTGATATTATTAATAAAAATGAATGATTCTTACTGACACCAGAAAACTAAAGTGTCAGGTTTCATAGATATTTTTTTCTAAAATTTCTAGAAAGTAATTTCAGTTCTTACTATCATGTTTATGGCTGACTTATGGCTTTAAGTTATCGCCGCTGTATGTCCTCCCGTGGGAAAGCTAAATATTCTCTAAACTTATTAAAACAACAAGATAGTTCTATCTTCAGTGGTAAGAAAACAAGGATAAAAATGGATAAGAGAAATATGGTATGAAAAAAGAAATACATACCACCAAATAAATACAACGTGAGAGCTGGATGCTAAAAAATACGAGTAGAGCACAATGGACGAAAGAAAGAACAAGCTGCGTTAAAAGAAGCGCAGTGTCTTTGTTACGTCACTATTGCCAGATTCAAAATATACATCCAAGGTAGATAGCCAGATTTTGTCAATGTTGCCAGAATCAAGATTTTAAGCTGGTTTATATTTACAAATAAAGAATGATCCTTTAATTTCACGTTGTTTTATTTTCTTTTTCCTGAACCTATCACATTAAATACCTGTTTTATATTGTTGTTTTAGGTGAAGTGACAATCCCGACATATCCCCTTCTTGTTACTTTTTGATCGTCTAATGTGTTCTTAAATTCGGGTGTTAATACTACATATGGTTTGAGCTATATATGAAGCGTGACATGTATCTGCCTATGAAACTCATTTTCTATTACAGCTGCTTGTGGTCTGTTTAACAACCAATGTATTTCAATTTGAAAATCATTACTTTTCCCAGAATGGTGGTCTAATTATTGGGAATACACTATCTCCTATACTAGCGTTTCCTAACCTTTTTCAACTTGCGGCACACTACGGGTGTTACTTGGATTCTCGCGGCACACTTATAGGCATTATTATTTGTAAATATAAAACACAGTGGTGTTTTTTCTCTGATTATTGATCTCCTCACAGAGAAGAAAGCTCTTTCACTGTTTTTTCCCCTTGGTAAATTATTATGCTTATTTTTCATTTTAATTAGAAATAGAAAACAAATGCAATGATATATTGGACTCAGGTTTTTAAAAATACGCTTTCTGTAACTGTACTTTTTTCAATATTAGAAATATACAGAACAGTAACCCGGTATCAAACTTAAAATTGTAAATTTATAGTGGAGGTTCACAGTAATGTGAAATACAAATATACATTTTTCCCTACGTTTTGCAATTTGATTGCTATAAAATTAATAATTTTGTTTCGATTCCTCGCGGCACACCAGCGGCCCATTCACGGCACACCAGTTGGGAAACGCTGTCCTATACATTCTAATATTGTTTTAAATCACATAGAAAGGTCTATCTTAAAACGGGATACATTTATGTATATTAGATATTATCGTTATGCCGATGACATTATGTTACTTGTAAAACCAAATCAAACCATTTGGCGTAAAGGCCCGATTAGTGGGCCTGAGCCACTCCACGCCATCTGTTAGCGACTGATGAAACTACGTCCAACCTAGCGACGAACGTGTTGTCAGCGCCCCCTATCGCTAACCGACGTATCGGCAGCTTTCTAGACCTAGCGGCCGTCACGTCTTGTGTTCACGTCACTCTCCAATTTGCCTCACGACGCTAGGTGGACGCCGAAATTTGGGGAAGCACCGGCCGAGAATCGAATTCGGGACAACGTTGTAACCATTAGACTACTGTGTCCCCCATTTTATTACTTGTACGTGATAAAAATACTCGTTTACAAATATTTGAACAGTTGAACAGATTTGAATCAGCATCATAGGCTAAAGGTCACTCTCGAACGTGAATCTAATAAGTCTTTTTTTAGATTTACTTATCATTCGATCACATAATAAATTTATAACAAAGTATATTGAAAACCCATCAGCCCATCTACTGCTGTACAAGGCCAATATTGGGAAGAATTTCTTTCGTAGGACATCACTAATTTGTGATCGTCCAAGTGATCTCGATGATGAAATACAGTTTTTATATGAAATAGGACAAAAGAATAGTTATCAGTTGCATATCTTGCAAAAATGGTTTAACCAAACACGTAAATCGGTGCAGGTCCCTAAAACAGTTATTCCCAAAGAAACAAAAACTTGGATAGGAATTCCTTACTTTTCACAATTACCAACAAAAATTCAACATACTCTTGCAAAGCATTACATATCTGCTTCCAGTATCCTCTTCAAAAAGTTTAGAAAAACATCTCACCGCAGTGCTCGAAGTGGGATAAAAAAGCAGAGGCGGTATGTTTTATTATGATTTTGACTCAACATACCTGTTATTTAAATATTGTCTTGATCACTGAAAAATCAGTGACGGTATGTCCTCATTACTGAAAAACCAGAGGCGGTGTGGCATACCACCGCATACAGTCTCACTTCGACCACTGTCTCACCGGCTTTAAAAGTTATTTTCTTGATCCACCGAATAGGTCGGGTATTTACCGGGCTCGATGTGAATGCGACGCTTCATATATAGGTCAAACCAAAAGTAATATTAACACCCGAGTTTAAGAATACATTAAACAATCAAAAAAGTCACAAAAAGAGTGTGTGTTGGGATCGTTACTTCACCTAAAACACCATACACACAATATAAAACAGGTTAATGTGATAGGTAAATAAATAAATAAATAAATAAATAAATAAAAAGATTAAAGAATCATTCTTTATTCATAAATATAAACCGGCTTTAAAGCTGGTGTCTGACAACATTGATAAAATCTGGCCACCTACCTTTGATGTATAATTTGGATCTGGTAATAGTGAACATAGATACCACGCTTCTTTTAACTCAGCTCGTTCTTTCTTTCGTCCATTGTGCTCTACTCCTTGTCTTTAGTATCCATCTCTCATGTTGTATTTAATTGGTGGTAGTTCTCTCATCCATTACTTACCACTAAAGACGGAACTAGCTTGCTATTCTGATACGTTTGGCGAGAATTGAGTTTTCCCACGGGAGGACATATTGATAAATAACTAATTTTTAGTTAATGAATTGGAAAGTGTTTAAAAACTCACTTATACACTTACAAATCATACAATTCGAAATACTTTAGCGATTAAAATGTGTATATATATATATATATATATATATACATGAGTTAAACGAGACTGTTCGATTGATATTTACACATTGAACGCCTTCTTGTGTTACAAAATGAAGGATCTATAAATCTGGGCCAATTAAAGTATTTTAAGTTATTTTTACTGCATTAGAACTCCATTAGAACAGTGAAAATGGAGATTAGATTTACAATGAGTACTGAAAATCTATGTAAAAACGTTAACATTTCTGTTAACTTCTTATCGACACTTCACAATTTTCCCTCTGAAAAGAACCTTAGTATTTTAATTCTTCTGAAGACGATACTAAAAGAAAAACATGTATAATATTTTTACATAGAATGTAGAATACAGTAAGGAAAGTATCAATACTTAAACCTTCATATTTTTTTCTAATGTATATTTACTTCTCAGAGTGAAAGCTGTGGAAACAATATGTTAGCAGAATACAATGATCTATCCGAAACAAAATTTCTTTTCAAAGTTCTTTGTTATTCTACGTTCTGAACAGAAAAGCCAAGTATTTAATTTAATCGAGTATTTAACTCACTACAATTAAAAATAGTTTCTAACTCTAAAAATGCTCCCTCCCCTCACACATTTCTTCCTGAAAGTCTATCGGAATGGGTTTATATTTGGCAAGAATCTACCCACAGTTATATAGAGAACGGTCAGGAACTCCTACCGGTAAATGTACCGCGCAGAGATGGAGTGGGTCAACAAAAATGTGACTTAAGATCCACTCTGACCCACCATGCCATACACCTATAAAGCGACTGACCCAGACTGACCCACGAATTTAATATTGTACGAGTGGGTTACTTGTCGTGGCCGCTCATGGGTCTTTGTGGGTTGCGTCATTTCTCTGGTTAGTGTTAGTCCGTTGTGATTCGTGAGTCATCGAAATGACTCACAACCCACCGATCTACGCTCAATCTTGTCTGACGTGACACAAGGCTATTGACCCACTCCAACTCTCCGCACATCCGAACACAAATGATTCTGGTTACCTGCATGTTGGTCTACTTGAAATTGTGTTAATGTATCACGAAAGTTACAGACGACGTTTATCGCGTGTATCGACAAAAGCATGTGATGCAGTTATTTTCTTATACGTAATTGCTATGAACGAATTTTCTGTTTGAAACAAGACAAATACAGGGAGAGTAAGTAAAGGGCCTGTAGACGGCGTGCCAGTCGACACCAACGATAGCACGAATGTTAGCACACCCTCTCTAGTGTAGTTCGAAAGATTATCGTGTCTACCACAGCAGCTGTCAATTGCCTGTGAGGTGTTTCGTCAAATGCAGTTGATAAAGCGTGTTTTGAGTTGGTTAGTGTTGATAGACTGGTGTCATGTTCGTCCGGTTGTAGTTTGTGTGAATTATCTTATCAGTGCAATGGAGTTTGCGTTTGACAAGCTCGCTCGCAGAATGACGAATGGAAACAGCCTTGAAGTGGAGAGGTTATATCGTGCACGATTTCCACAAAGGAGACATCCCACACGTTTTATGTTCTCGCGCGTTTTCCAGCGTTTGCAGAAAACGGGACAGTTACAACCACAATTTCACGACCGCGGGGACGCAGAACTACCAGGACGCCTGCCTTGGAAGAAGAGGTGCTTGCGCGTGTGGAGGAGCTACCTTCAACAAGCACTCGGGCCATAGTAGTACATGACATGGGTATGGCATACAGTACTGTGTGGAAGGTACTACATGAACAGGAATTGCATCCCTACCATCGATAAAGAGTGCAAACACTGATTGCAGCTGATTTCGACTCTCGTATTGTATTTTGTGAATGGTTTGTACAGTGCTATGTAGCCGATCCTCAGTTTCATGCCTTGGTATTGTTCACCGATGAAGCCTGTTTTACCAGAGACGGTGTGTTTAATAGCCGTAATAGTCAGGTGTGGTTCGCCGAAAACCTTCACGTAACAATTGTACGGAGCCATCAAGAAATATTTGCAGTGAACATGTGGGTAGGCATCGTTAGTGACTACTTACTAGGCTCCTTTCTTCTTCCTTCACGCTTAACTGCACCAGTGTACGCGGTGTTCCTGGAGCATACGCTTCCACAACTATTAAAAACTGTCCCGCTTGTTATTCGACAGCAGATGTGGTTTCAGCATGACGAAGCACCAGCCCACTTTGCTGTTGTTGCTCGTGCTTATCTCGATGAAACATTCCCAGATAGGTGGATCGGGCAAGAGGGTCCTGTTGTATGTCCCGCTCGTTCTACGGACCTCACCCCACCTGATTTCTTCTTGCGGGGCTATATGACAAGCCTTGTTTACGAAACTCCTGTAGAAAGCGAAGAGGATCTCTTGGCACTCATCCTCGCTAATAATGACATCATCCGAATCACTCTAGAAATATTTGCGCGTGTACGACAAAGTTTTCTTCGACTCTGTTAAGCATGCATCGACGCCAGAGGACGTCATTTTGAACATCTACTGTGAAACTGCACATAGTAAGTACAGTTTACACGGTAGAGTTTATATTTGGCTTTGTCTTACGAGCACTGTCTAATGGCTTTGTTCTGTGTGGTGTGCCAAACGTGTTCGCCTTGTTTTTTGTACGATATTCAAGGGATTTTGCAGCCATCTTTCTTTGTCGTCTCATTTTACGTTCCCTGCACACATATGACGTCTTGCACTGAACTAGCTTCCCAGAATTATTTGTGTTCGTCTGCGCGAGCCATTCTGCTACGGCTTTCTTTCACACTCTACCGTGTAATTATTGTATTGTTGCATGTGCTAGTAGTAGTTCCTCACCTCGGATTCCTTCTTTTGTGCTTGCCTATTTTCCTTCTCAATCTTTTCCATGTGTACAGTCACCATCACGTACGTACCTCTTTCTTTCACAGTATACTACTGTGTGCAGCTCATAATTAAGCTAGTGGCTATCCGAAATATCTGTAATGAACACAGTTACCAATTTCGTGTCGCATGTTTCTTGCAGAAGTTCGAAATATCCTATATTTCAGAAATATTATTTCTTTGTGAGCTACCCTTGCGCCGCCCCTGCTTTCAATCCATTCCAACAGTAATGAAATCTGCAGGTAAAAGTAATGTACACTGCTTTTGACCGGACCTTAATCCGACATTTCCTTCTCGAGTTATGGCCATTTTTGTACCGTTGCGACAAATTGTCGGCGGCCCTTATCTCCAAAACGACGCATTTCCGGACACTCGTTCCTATCCTTAAATTCTTCTTTTAGCATCATCTTTCATCCCATATATATATATATATATATATATATATATATATATATATATATATATATATATATATATATATATATATATAAACACATGAAATACATATTCGAACATCTGCCAAAGTTTATTACGTTCACCGCTAGGGCAGAAGAAATCAAAATATGTCACATTTTTTTTAAGCAAATAAACAAAAACCAAAACTGGAAGCAATAACTGGCAATAGTAGCTAAATTCAGAGAAAGAAGTACACAATAAAAAGAACAATATCTGTAATTTTTGCATTGAATGTCTTTTTTTTTTTTTTTTTTTGAAACAGTAGAAATGTATATATTACTGCTAGAAGAAGACACGCTTTGATATTGAACAGAATATTATGCAAATTGTAAAGTTCTGCTTAGACAGGTATAGGTAGAGCAAATTATAGTCCGGAACCGTTTTCTCCCGCTGCCAAGTTTTATTACAAAATCCCCTTTTCTATAAACAGTATATTACAAAAATCACTATGATGTAAAATCCTCTAATGCTAGGGTAAAATGTGGTATCCCAAGGCCTAAGCAGCCTGCGGAAGGGTCTCCACAGAGCTCCGAGCAAGCTAGGTGGAGTGGATTTAGAATCCCCAATGCTCCACGCAAGCAGAGGGAGGCTAAAAGTCACAAAGCTCCACGCAAGCTAAGTGACTGAGGTTTAGGAATCCCACAGTGTTTCGAGCAAACTAAGTGGACAGGAAAGGAGGCCTAGATTTCCGTGCAAACTAAAGGCTTTGGGTTAGGTTCCTCTCACAGCTCCACGCAAGCTGAGAGAATGGAGGTGTCTAGCCGAAGACTGATGATTGTCGGTGAGATCCTCCTGGTTATATAGATGCTAAAGTGTGGCGGTGGCGCTAGTGTTTGTCGTCTGCTACTGTAGTAAGTCGTAGTAGGACGCACATGGTTAATGTTTGTAAACACAAGCACGTGTAGGTTGTTCGTCAACAGAGCAATGTACGGGGTATTACAATTTGTTGTGAGCAATCTGTTCCAGCAGAAATACCAGTTATTATTGGGAACGAACGACATACTTTCTAGCGGTACAAAATTTCGTTTTTGTCGATTTTCTCGGAAACTACGAATCAGAGTTTACTTTTAAGCATGTCATGTTGTTCAACTCAATGAGATTATCAATTGATACGTCTGATATTTGGACATTTTCCCGTTAAACGCTAATAATATTTTATAGACTTTTTTCTTAAGAATATTCTCATTGGAGTTTCTTGGTCTAGTGTATAAAGTATCGTAAACGGGCTGATCTGATACGCTCGGATGAGTGATACAAAAACCATAGTTTAATACACAACTTCCACGTATATATACTTTACTGATTGTATTCTGGCAATGCTGCACCATTTTTGGATCAAAAGATCCAATATATTTCAATCTTTTTTTTTTTTTTTTTTTTTTTGTAGTCTCTATATCTGGAGAACTACATATAGTCAAACCCAAACTATCGCTTAATTCAGTATGATGTGCTTATTCCGTAGAAAATAAGAAAATTTGATTTAGGGGCCATTCAAAAAATTTCTGTCCCCTGATTCAAAAACTAATTATTGGCCAAGATCGCAAATTTTGATTTTTTTCCTTCCTTAAAATTCTTGTTTTGTTCGTCGGGCTGTACGCCGCAAAGTGTGTAAGTCATTTGTTACTTATTTGTAACTTTTTGTAACATGTACAGTTTGTAAATTTGACATTTTTTTAAAGCTTCCACAATATATCTTTTCCGGCATAGATGTGAAGTACCGTATGAAGAAATGTGTGTACCGCTTCATCCCTTTTGGTAGAGTGAACTAATACACTAACTTTCTTTTTTCATACTTCTTGCAAAATAAATGTACAAATGAAGGTCGGACCAGTGGTTTATTAGGCCCTCGGCAAATCTGAATATATCCCAAAACCTTGCGTTCGAGTAAGGTCAAAAAAGCTACCATTACTCAAGATAAATCTTAGGTATCTATGAAAGCTTCCAGAACGTAACTTGATAAGGTATTAATATACTCTTTTGAAATTTAAAACGGTATCACTCCACTCCCGTCTACAGTATTGAAATCGGCAATGAGATAAAGAAAAAGAAAAAAAGAGTTGTGGCTATTTTTGTTACCTGGTGTAGTAAAAACAGCAACGCCAAAAGTTTATTGTGATAAAAAAGGAACCAATTCCACTTAGGTATTCTGTTATCTTGCATTTCAATTGACAAGGAATTAAAACAAGCTTTATTTATTTAACAAATATCCAGATATGGTGTGGGATGTCGATTTACACTCTAGTAATAATAAACAATCAATTAAAGTGGTCAAGCAAGTTTAAGAAAGCCAGTCAGGCCCTATATCTAATAATGTCATCCCTGTACTCGCCTAGTAAAAGTGAAAACAACTCGTGGAAAAACCTCGGATGGGATGACTTGCCTTGAGGTTTGAACCCAAAATCTTTCCACCATTGAGAAAGAAATCTACCTAATAGTTTATACCCTCTTAATTTTAATCAAAGAAATTTCTTCTTCGTATTTATAAAATGTTCTATGGATGGCAAAACACAATTTTTTTCTGATATACTAAAGGAATGGAAACGCAATTTTCAACAAAAGATAATTTTCATTTGAGGATTCATTGATGTGGGTTGGCCTTCATTGACATTGGCATATTTATAATCCGACAATCGAAACAAGTGACCTTTCAGTTGGTTGATTTTACAGAGAGGATTGAATATGTTATTTTGCATATACACAGTAAAATCAGAGAAAGTTATAATTTCTGCTTTAGCACCACCTACAACTTCAGTCATTAAGTTGTACTTTTCATGAATATCCAGGACCAATTTCCGAATCCTTTCAAAAGACCTTGAAATTAAAGAAGCCTATCCACTATTTTAATCGTAACTACAATCTTGTATAAAATACATTTATACGATCAAGTTCAAAAGTGCACTTCATTTTATAAAAAATATTTTTTTCAACTTTTAAATTAATATAGAATTAGAAAGAACACGGTCTGTCTGAATATTTAATTTATATAAAGATCTATTAGAATCAGTATATTGGGAACAGAAATGATATTAAAGCAACTGTGCTGGGAACCCATATCATAGGTTCAGAGCTCCTTGATCTTCTATTTTATTAATACGAACCACTATGGAATTTCACCCTCTCTTAATCATGTAATTACCTTAATTTGTATTAAAAGTATTAAAATGGTTAACGAAGGTTTAAAGTTCCTTGGAAACCCAGAGCCAATCCATGAAAAGAAATTTTCGGTCTGTTCCCTAGCATCCGTGGACCGACGATACAACGAAGCCTATTTCAACGTACAACATGAGATCGATTTTTAACATCCTAACACCGCGTCGTAAAAGAATTTAACCAATTGATTTCCACTTAAAAATTATTTTATTTAATACCTAGGATTTTTTGTAAAAGGAAAAAGTTTCAATCTCAATAGCAGGTAGTTTCTACTGACCACTTTTTCCTGAAAAATAACCTGAAGATTTAAATTACTTCAAAACCTGACACATTTAACAGATTCATTTATTTTGTACCCTGGAGGCTTTTATAAGTTCAATCAATTCGTTTAAAATATTATTTTTCTTACGTAAATATACTTTGCAATGAACCTTCCTTAATGGATACTCTCAATAGCGGATACCTCATAATACGAACAAACTTTTTTTTTTTATCCGAGAAGAATATATGTGATATTATGGGACAGAACCCTCTCTTTTACAGATAGGGACACAGACAGTCTTCTTGCACACCAACGTTTTATTAACCTCTTCATAATGAACAGGAAGTGAGGGGTATGGTCGAAAAACTTGAAACCCCTTATTGCAATCTTGTATACACGTGGTGCACTTTCCTTAAAATAATCTTATCATCGTGATCATCACTAACAATTTAAAATAGAAAGTTGTTGAATAAAGATAAATTAAGAATGAAAATTTGAGTCGATAGTTGAAGATGAAATTTTGTTCACTAATTAGTAACTTAAATTGCTTTTATAAGGAAAATCAAAGATAGCAACCAGGGCCTAGAGCTGAATGGTATTTATCAGGTTATGGCGTATACTGATGATGTAAATTTAATAGGGGATGATAGGAGAACAATAGAAAGAAATGCAGAGGCGTTATTAAACTTTTGCAGGGACATGGCTTTAGAAGTAAATGCAGAGAAAACTAAATATAAGAAAGTTCGACGGGGTCGTATTACTGAAAATCATGGATGCGTTAAAGTATAAATAATACTCTTGAAAAATTGGATACTTTCAAATATCTAGGATCAATATTAACGGACCAAAACCATTTCACGAAGAAATTAAATGTTGACTAAAAGCAGGTAATTCGTGTTAACTATTCAGTTCAAAATCTTTCGAGGAATTTGAAGTTTAAAATATATATAATGATAATCATGCATGTTGTCCTGTATAGTTGTGAAACATGGTCGCTTACTTTGAAGAAAGAACGTAGACTGAAAACATTTGAGAACAAGATCCTGAGACGAATATTTGGACCAAAGAGGAACGGAAATGAGAAATGGCAAAAACTTCATAACGAGGAACTGCATAATTTATATCGTTTACCAAACATGGTTAGGATCATCAAGTTTAGGAGGCTTAGGTGGGCAGGTCATGTAGCCGAATGGAAGAAAGTAGGAACACTTTCAAAGTCTTCACTGGAAGTACAATTGGAAAATGACCATTAGGAAGACTCAGGCGCAGATGGGAAGACAATATTAAGATGGATCTCGCAGAAATTGGAATACAAAGTAGAAACTGGATCCACTTGGCTAAGGACAGAAGTCAATGGTGAACTTTTGTGAACGCGGTATTGAATCTCTGGGTTCCACAGACCATGCAGTGGGTGAGTTAATTATTGCTTTTATCCAAAATTTGATTCTTGAGGTTATCATTTGTTTTAGACTGCACTCCTCAATTATCCTCAGCTAATAGGTAGTTAATACAGAAAATACTTTCTTCAATTTGGAAGTACTTCCAATTGATCCAGCACTTATAATTACGAGCAAATCTCGATCAGAAACTAGTGCCCGCACAAATTACTAAGCAGACAAATATTAGACTTTTTCCAAAGAAATTCATAAACTGTAACGATTGATTATTTCTATCTACATTTTCAGTATATAATAATAATAATAATAATAATGCACGATCTTATTGGGTTACTTTCGCTTGTAACATAGTCAGTAAGCGAATTAAGATACTTCTATAGACATATGACTTTTAATTGAGAAGCAATTATCATAAATACATTATATTTTGCAGTAAATGCACACATAAAAATATTTCCAAGCGATACTTTTTGTTCTTTTACAGAGAGAGATTTCACCCCTCATTCCCCAGTAAATCGAAAACTATACTATTTCGATATTAATCTATATTTAAATTTTATATCTAATGTTGAAATGAAAATGAAATGAAATCTTTAAGTTTTACGTCCCACGGTTATGCCAGTTAGGCTAAAGGAGACGGTGATGATGAGAGATGAGTGAAATGGTGGAATGAAGAAAGTGGGAGGAAACGGGAGAACCCCGAGAAAACACACAAGCACGGTGTTTGTCCACCACAAAGTTCACTTGGCGGGAGCAGGGTTTGAACCCAGGACCCCAAGCACCAGAGGTGAACGCTCTACCACTGAGCCACCGCGCCCCCTTATATCTAATGTTGTATTTGTATACTACAAACAATTATCAAATGATGTGTGGGCATTTTAAACGTGTGTAACCTCTGTTACGGGTAAATAATTATGCCCCATCGGTATCCGATATCAAAAAGTTTCACTGTATTATTACTATTTTGACCCTTACTTTTTACTGTGTGTGTGTGTGTTTGATGAGAGCACGACACAAACGTTGAATAATAATAATAATAATAATAATAATTAATTGCTACTATGAATGAATTTGGGAGACTGACATGGTTAGTAATTTATTTCCATCTTCTACTTTGCTTTACGTATTATTTACTACTAATATACTTCACAAATTTTACTATACTTGTGGAACTAATGTTTATAGTATGAATTAAAGGTTTTTGAGTAAATGGAAAGAATGCTCTCGGATAATCTGCCACGTAATCTGTAGAGATTTCCAAAGTTTGAAGACTAAACCCTCCCCTTCTTGAGAGGTTCAAGTACCTACCAAATGTCTCATAATTCTTAGTACAACTTTATCTTTAACTGCTTTCAAAAGAATTACTCTTGTAGAGTTGTTGAAATACAAATCATTTGAAAGTTGAACTATAGGGGACTCTTGATGCATGAATATTTCACAACATTTTTCTTACTTTTTAAGACTATGTAACTGGCAAATACAGAAACAAATGCATTCTATTTGGTGAGAATATTTCGAAATTAATCCAGTTATTAATTACATTTCTGTCAAGACTCTCTTGGTTATAATGGCTAGAGAATTTTCTTGTTGTTGCCACTATGAATATAAGCTCAGATATAGAACTGAATTGATTTTTCATTCAACATTGGTACTCTTCAATTATATCAATTTTAAAAAAAGAAACGTTATAAAAAGACCAGTAGTTATTTTTAAAAATGACAGTTACTGAAATTCTGAAACTATACTATGTTGATCTTTAACTGCTTCAAAAGGGTTATACAGTGTTCTGTAGTATGTAATGATTGTGAAAACTAGATGCAAGTTTATGATTTAAAAACAAACATACAAACAAACAAACAATTCGTAAATCGGGTGATTCTTTCTTAAGGATTTTGTGAAGTTCCACGTTTGCATTAATAAACTAACAATCCCTCAGCGAAACTGAGCGAAAATAAAATATAAATTTTCGTTAAAAAGCAGCAAGAGGGTTACCGGTATGAGAGTAATGGTCAGATATTGTATTCTGCATTTAATTGTAATGTATGTACTTTTACATAAAATTACAAAGTCAACATTTTTCAAGTAAATTACGCCTATTAAGAGAGAAAGTTTTGCACCGTTTGTGGGCTACTTCTTATTTTTATGCTCTATAGAAACATTTCTAGACAGAATTTTATATTGTTGAAAATGATATGTGATACTAAACGAGAGATTACAGTCTTGTGTATTATCTGTGTATATGTGGGCCTACGTTTACATTTTACACAACTTAAAGAAAAAAGGTACTGTATTTATATTATTGTTGTACTACATTTGATGTATTGCATATCCCAAGAAGGGATAAAGTATATTCTAGAAATGCTTTCACTAAATCTGGCCATAAGCAATTGTCACCGTTAAAACCGAGACAATGAAAAAAATATACATATATATAAAATGTGTACAGCATATTTTGAAATAGTTTGAGTATGAACTTTCAGAATAAGAGTATAAACAATACTCTTCTTAAGCTTTAATGAAAAAGAAAAATATTAACAACTAGAACGATTATTGTTGAGCTATACAGCAGAAGCTGAATGTGTAAAACCAAAATATTTAACAGTTTTAGAATATTAAGAATTTATATTTAGAATATTAAGAATTTACCAAAATATTAAGAATTTATACATGTACTCGTTAAAAGAAAAAAAAGAAATTATTGCATTGTTATCACTCGATGTACAGTATACAGTTGTATGTTATCTATGTCTCTTTCTAAATATATATATACGTATGTGTGTCCAGAATTAATGTATATATTGTTAATTGAACGTGATAATTCATTTTTTTAGACATTATGCTCAATGTGTTTCTAAACCGTCTATTCTAATAGTTACTGGATAAATTTTTGGTATAATCACATTTGTTTTAGAGAATATTGCTGTCCCTAGAAACTTCGGGATAAATGGATGGATTTTTAAATATATACATTTTTAGAGTATCAAAAACTGTGCTTGAATTCGTTAAAAGATATTGACGAAAGAATATTCGTTACGAAGACATATCAAACTCCATAATAAATATAATCTCTATCTATCTATCTATCTATCTATCTATCTATCTATCTATCTATCTATCTATCTATCTATATATATATATATATATATATATATATAATATAAATGAAAGTGAGTATGTAACATAGTTTGTGCCTTCATACCTCTTCAACCACCCGACCGATCTCGATCAAATTTTCAATATAGATGAGGTTCGGATCTGGGATGGTTTTTATCATTTCACTTTGACGGTGCAACTTAAGTGACGGAGAGGGGGATATATTTAAATGACCGATATTAGTGTCGAATCCATAAATTTCGGCGTCGCTGAGATGAACAATGACACTTTTGCTGCCGTTTAAATTCAAATCAGCCCCGCACTTTGGGGAGAGGGGGGATATATAAAAATGGTCGAAAATAACCGATATTAGTGCTGAATCCATAGTTTTCGGGGTTGCTGAGATCGACAAAGTCCTTCCGATGCCATTTAAATCTAAATTCAGCCCTCCAATTTGGGAAGAGGGCGATATATATACGAAAATGGCCGATATTAGTGTCGAATCCATATTTTGGGGTGTCGCTGAAACAAACAGTGACACTTCCGATGCCTTTTAAATCCAAATTCACCCCTTTAGGTCCAAAATGAAGCGTATTCTCCACGTGCGAAAAACGGGTATTCTGCTAGTGTAGCATAAATTAGAAAATAGGATTAGAATGGGTTTCCTTGAATACGGGTATATTTATGCGGAAAAATGGGACATAAAGCTAACTTTATAAGTTAATGAAGGTAATTTGAGATAGCATTGTTTGAACTTGAACCTTTTGAACAATTTATTAGATGTGGGGGATTATTTCCTTCTCCTAGAATATTATCTTTTAACTCCACTTTCCAAAATACTATTCCAGCTTGAGTCTTTTCATTCCTCTTTTTGGAGTTTCACAAATTCAACAATCATTTAAATTAGTTAATTGTCAAAATCAAAGGGAACATCTTAGTCTAGCGTGTCGGCATGGTCCTGGGTTCGATTCCCGCCCGGTGCTTCCCAATTTTCGGCGTCCAACCAGCGTCGTGACGCAAACTGGGGAGTCATGTGAAAAGATGTGACAGCCACTAGGTCTAGGAAACTCCTGATGTGCCTGTTACGAACAGGGCGTCGCGCTGGACGTAGTTCACCGAGTCGCTAACAGATGGTGCTGGAGCAGACTTAGGCTCACAAATGGGAAGTTAAGCCAAGTCTTTTTGTTTTTAAAATGCCAAAATCAAGTTAGCTTTATTTTGAATTGAAACAGTTTTAATTTCTTTAATTAAATCATGAATTATGACATTTTGAGAAGTATTTATTTATGAAATGTGAAGAAAGTTGTTAGTTTTCGAAAAACTCAATAAAACAACTCAACTTCATTTGTGAACTGTCTTCTCTGGATTCTTTTACCGAGAGATATTCACTATGCCGCTTTGAGAATTATAAACAAAATGTTTGTGATCAAAATTCTTACAGCCGATTACAATAAAAAAAATCACCCGAGCGAAATATGTTAACGGGTTGTTAATAAAATATTTATTTATGAAATGTAAAGAAAGTCGTCAGAGCCGTTTCCGGGAAAATCATTTCACTATTACTTGTTCTTACTAGTATTCTATCCTTTCTGTAAAATTAGTTAATCACGTAACAAGATACATATTAATAATGAAAAATTGAAATTATACTAACTGAAGCACCCAAATATTGACCGCAAATTGTCGCTACGTTTCAATGACTCCTTGTCATCTTCTTCATGCATGTATTTATTTTAAGAAAAGGCTCCTTGTAGAAATACATATTCTAATCAATTTCTTCCAATGTAGAGACAATTTAAAAGTCCTTGAATCACCCTCTTAAAAATTCATTCTCAAAAATGTTTTTTTTTTTTTTTTTTTTTTAAATAATACAACACCCCATTACAATATTAATAAATATTGTTGTTACTTTTTAGCAATATCTTTTCCAACGCTTCAGTAAGTGATTTGGTTAAAACAACACAACTTGAGAAAATATTGGTAATAAGTAACCACAATGTTCATTAACACTGTAATGGGAAGTTGATGTATTTTTGAAAAATGTTGGAAGAGTTAATTTTCGATAGTGAATTTTTATAGTAGTGATTAAAGGACTTTTAAAATTCTTTTATAGTGGAGGAAACTGATGAGAATGGTAGTTCTACAAGGAGCGTTTATCTGATTTTATTGTATTTATTATTATTATTGACAAAAGATACACGTATGATGATGACAAGGTGTCACTGAAACACAGCGTCAATTTGCCGTTAACATTTGGTTGCTTCAGTGACTGTAATCTTTTTTGTGACTTTACGAAAAGAAAAAAAATCGAATATTATATAGAATTGTTAATAATTTTTCTTTAAAAATATGAATAGTATTGTTACAGCTGTTCTTGAGGAAATAGTAATCGTCGTTGTTCAGCCTCCACTAAATTACACTTATGTTTGGGTTAAAGAGAAAATATGGAGAACTGGCCCGAGAAATTTCGCAATAATTTCAAGTTTAAAATTTCGTCTCGATACTAGGGCCACGGTGGGTCAGTGGTAGAGCGTTCACCTCTGGTGTATAGGGTCCTTGTTTCGATCCCAGGTCGAGCTAAATGAACTTTGTAGCGCACAAACATCGTGTGCGTGGGTTTTCTCGGGGTTCTTTCGTTTCCTCCCACTTTCTTCGTTCCGCCATTTCATCCATTTCTCATCACCGCCCATGGACGCCCGAATTTTTCTTATTAGTTTGTTCTCTAACTAATAAGAGAAGAACGAACTAATAAGAAAAATATGAATAATTAAAGATAGAATGTATCCAGGGAGAAAAAGTAAACTTTTAATTGGACACGTGTGCAGCTAAAAAGTGAAAGTGAAAACCACACAAGTGTTACTTTTTAATGAAGGGGCGGAGCCTAATTAAAAGTTGATCTCTAGAGAGTATATACGAGGTGACCAACTCTCAAACAGCCAGAAGGAGTGGAAGTCTGATGAAGACACAATTATTGTGTCGAAACTGTTACGTGATTGTGTGTTTTGTTACATATTATCACATAGCCTTGCTCAGTGTATTGTTGTGTTTTAGTACAAAATGGAAACAATCCCTGATAGAATAGTTATACGTCAATATATATATCTATATCTATCTATCTCTCTCTCTCTCTCTCTCTCTCTCTCTCTCTCTCTATATATATATATATATATATATATATATATATATATATATATATATATATGTTAGATTGTATTTCACTTCAACATTTATTGAAGTAGAACATCAAAATCTAGGTGAACATCATAATAATAAATACATTGCAGGCCATGTAACCAGAATGGAAGAAAGTAGGAATGCTCAAGTTTTAATTGGAAATCCAGTTGGAAAACTGGACAATATTAAGATGGATCCATATGGATGCACAATAATAAGATAGATCTCGCAGAAATAGAAATACAAAGTAGAAACTGGATCCAGTTGGCTAAGGACAGAAGTCAATGGAGAGCTTTTGTGAACGCGGCATTGAACCTCCGGGTTCCATAGGTTATGAAGTTACTTAGTTTTAGAACATCAAAATCTAGATTCAACCTGATTTTATGTAGTAACTAAAGTGATTTGAATTCAGCCTTATTCAGAAAATCTCGAAGACAGACAGAAACATACGTAATTCCTAGCTACTTCAGTAATTATCTACAGGTATTTAAATATGAATGAAAACAAATGCTGCCCCGAGGCTAATATGCTATAGTTGTTAATAACTATTCTTGTTGAACACATCTAACATATCAGAAGAATTATCTAAGTTAATACCAAATTACATTCCCTGTCCGCTTTTAATACACTTGGAATACTTGCAACTTATCCAAGATGTTTTTCGATTAAAACCAAATCAACTACACCTCATGCCGTAAACGTCGCCAACACCTTGTGGCCCACTTGCTGGTAAATGTCGATCGTCGGTATACCGGCGCGTCAAAAGATTGCCGCTAGTGTGCCACTGGTGGCAGGGTTTCGACGAGTGGAAAGAAATATCTAGAGTTGGGGTGTTGAAGTTACCACCGCGTAGCAGTGAGGACTTCATTTTTTATCCGCACTCCTTCGATTCATGGCGGAGAATCGCGAAGGGACCAACATGAATTATCGCCAGTCATGTGCATGCGGTTATTATTATATCTATATTAATTTTTCTGATGAATTGTACCTAAAGTGAGCTCCATGGGTCAAGAGTAACCCCCTGCCTCTACATTATGAAGTAAAATATATTGAAATGAGTGCGTATAAATGTATGAATTTAGATGGCAACTGTTGTCGATCATTTGAAAGTGCATATGGGAAAACCATGAAATAAAGTACATAGACGCGCGTCATTATGTTATAAAATTACATGACAAGCGGATTTTATCTGATCCCAAACAGTTATCGTCAGTAGTCGAAGTGAGACAGTATGCGGTGGTATGCCATACCGCCTCTGGTTTTTCAGTTATAAAGGCCTCTGGTTTTTTAGTGGTCACGACATACCGTCACTAGAGAGAAGATGCTAAATACCTGTAATAAATTCACTTTTAGATACAGTAATTGACGAATGGCTTTGCACGTGAAAAGATTTTCTCTCTTATGTAGAAAGAATTTCTAAGTTGCCAACACCGACATTTTTGTTATCTTTTTCCTGCCTTTTGTTTTTAGAATGAGGTATCTTCAAAGTAGTTCATCTAGTTTATATTTTGATGTGGCATATTAAATTGTTTCTTTGTGTGGCGTGTATTGCCTAATGCATATACAGAGGAAGTTCGGGTATTATGGAATACCATTTTTGTTTCGCTTGTAACTCAGTTAATAACTGCACATTGAAACAAAAAGGGAAACAAGTATATGCCTTACATATTTGGCTTTATTTATGCGTATCTTGATAAAGAAGTTTCGTTACAGGGGTGGGCAAAATTTATAATTTGTAAAGAAACCACTTTGGTGGGTAATATGGAATACAAATGCTATATAGAAAAGAAATGCGTTTTCTGTTGAACATACAATGAATACAGTGACAATACATGAAAATTCTGAATGCCAAGCCATAACTGAATGTGATTACTTACAAAAGTCACAAATATAATACTCTGCTTCAGGATCGGCACAGTCATTGTGCGCTCACATTAAACATGATGAACACTGGACCCAAACTCATCCCTTGTATCATCAGAAAATTTGCTGTAATAATAAATAAATAAAAAAACACTTAGCATTGTTGTCATCATAAATGTATGTTTAATTGCTCAATACCAATAGATATTTTTGTAATCGGAATACCATACGTAATACGGAATACCACGCTTTACTTGTGGGTATTCCATATTGCCCTCCACGCCACCTTGGAAACGAAAGAGCTGTTAAACGCATTCGAAGGCGTGTGGGATAATGACGCTTATCAAACTACCACCCTGTATATCCAACGTCATAGTAAACAAAAAATTGTTGTTCTATTACATTTCAATAGGAAAATATAGGTTGTAAAACACTTACCTGTAAAAGTTTTCACGAATAAGAAATCAGATTTTCACGTCTACCAACACAATTTGAATGTCACAATCACAAGGATACTAACATGAGTTAGTAGTTTCTTTCCTCTCCGCTTGGAAGCAGCACATCACAGGCGAGATAATGAGGTATTCCATATTATCCGACTATTCCATAGTACCCGAACTTCCTCTATGTAGTGTTTTAAGCATGGAAAATCTGTGTGGGGACAGATCTGCTGTGGGGGACAGATCTTCCGAGGGTTTGGAATACCCTTCAGTCGAGTGGGGGTTCGGGACTTTACCCGCTGAAAACTGTTAATATACAAACTCCGTTATTGAACATTTTCGTGTATAATTCTCTTTAATATAACATACGGGGATATTTTTTTTCAGAAAGTTGTTGGCGGAGACAAAGTCTCTCCATGTTCCCCCCCCCCCCTCACTAAAGAGAAGCTGTTCAATGGTTTTCAGTCTTTATGTAAATAGAAATACAATCTTTTAGACAACACACCCTCACTTCAACCTTTAGATAGCCGGTATGTCGAGTCAAAATCGTAATAAAACATACCGCCTCTGTTTTTTTTTTTTCTCCACTTCGAACACTTGTTATCCTGAATACACACAATTACAGGAGCACTCTGATTAGACAAATTAAAAAGACCTCAACGATTTATTCCCCTACAAGCGACATTTTCTTCATCGTCTCAGTGCCCAAATCGGAAGAGCACGTGTCTAGTAATCAAAAAGTTGGTGGTTCGTGCCCACAGCGGGGTATTTTTTGTACTTTTTTCTTAGTGTTTTTAGACTCACCTTAATGTAAACAAATTACGCATATAGGTGATTTAACATATTTTGGAGGAGTAACTTAGTTGTTCATTGGCATTTTGTTGCGTCTCTGCCGCTGGTGGTATAATTTTCAAAACGGAAGTGGGGTCACCGCGCATCGTCGCTGCGGGGCTGCCAATTTTTGGCAAGATGTCGCTAGTTGCCCACCGGTGACCCACCGACGCTTACGGCATGGGGACATTAACTATAACACATGGAAAACTTGAACAAGGCATGACTTAGAGCGTACGAAATGCACTAAAAGCTTGAGGACATAATTCGATGTAATTTCTTCTACGTGTGTACATATATCATAATAATAATTATCCTCTCACTTCATGTTTCCATTAACTTTAATAAGTACTAAATATTTCCATGACAAATACGCGTAATTTATTGCCATGAGAAATATAAATTTTAGGACTCCTAGGAAGGCAACACAAATAATTGCAAGCATGTCTGATTATAATATTAACTGTGAAAAAGATAATATAGCTGTCTTCGAGTATGGTTATTTGGAATACCATAAAATTCAAAACATTACCATTTCTTTTTGTTTTGAATACATCTTGTACAACAGAAATCTATATTCGTTTTACAGATACCGGTATATAATGTAAACCATGATCTTGTTTCAAAATAGCCAGACTTTATATTGTAGGCCTAAGTTAGCTTTGAACAATTACACCAATATATGGTTTAATTCATCAAAGTTTGTTCGAAATTTATATATTGAGGTGAGGATGGAGAATTAAGTAAAATTATTATTATTACTATTTAAATACAAAAATGCATGGACAACACAGAAAATTTTAAACTGATCTTAGCTTTCAAGTGGATAAGCAATTTGCAAGGTCAATGTGCAATTTTTTATTGGTTACAACGATTGATTAGTTTCCCATTTCGCATGAAATATCTACGTAAATGTATGCACAATAAACAAAAATGTTATATAACTGCTAAAGAACCTGTTCATGATGGAATTTAACAGTGTTGAACACCAGCGCCATCTTTGAATTTAAGCCCACTGATTTATATAGAAAATTATGTTTCTGTTTTCTTTCGAAATAAACTGGAATTTTAATGGCTTCATTTTACTGATTTATTCTTCAAATGTATTGAAATGTCCCTTAGTTCATGTATATTAAATTTTGTTATATAATTTTAATACTTAATAATCAAATGTAAGTTATAGAATATTAAATTTATGTATAATCCAAAACAGAGGCGGATCCAAGACGGACTTCTGGGGGGGGGGGGCAGTGGGTTGTAATACTGCTACTTAGAGCTTTTAAGAGCTCCAAACTCTGGGATGGGTTTTATTTATATATAAAATAAGAAAGTTTCTTCTTCTGGGGAGAAATCTCCCTCTCCCCCGGATCCGCTCCTGATCCAAAATCACTTTGAAAAGGCGAGACACTCAAATACAGTTGAAGTAGAAATCTGCAAGATCTTATTCTTTAAATTCCACATCATTTCAAAGAAATTAGAAAATAATTCCCATATAAGTCAAATGGGCTTAGAAACAACGCAGATACTCAGCACCCTTCACATTCAATAACTACAACAGTGACGTATTTAGGGGGTTGGCTTCCGGGCTTAATCCTCCCCCCCCGGAAATCTTACTTAGTATAGTAAAGTAAATGAAATATCTTGCAGAATTTTCACATTTCCAGCCAAAGCCCCCCCGAAAGTTAGCAAAGCTCCTCCCGAAACAAAATCGTAAATACGCCACTGAACTACAAGTAACTTGATTTGAAAGTCCTGTTGGTGTGAGAATATATTTAAATTTCAGCTACTTACAGTTTCATTTCAGTTACAGCTCCTCATATCAAAATAATATACCGGTACGCTACGAAGAGTGGTCGCAACTTAGAGGTGTTCTTATATGGATATTACATAACATACACACCTTGATATAGCCATGGTTAAAGGACTCCATTGTTGTCAAGTATTTGGATTGAGAAATAGAGACTCCGATCGTGAAAGTAATTTAGTTTAATATATATATTAAGAGACAGCATCATTCTTTCACATATAATGTACTAGCAGCGTTCACCCCGCTTCGCTGCGGTCACCCCGGAACGCAATAAACTTTGTTACTTAGATAATTTTTACTTTTTCGCTTTCAAGTGATATGATAAAAACCATAGAAGATTGCAGTAAATGTTAACATTATATCGCCTGTCATTTATGTTAACCCGCCCCGCTTCGCTGCGGTCACCCCGGAACGCAATAAACCTTGTTAATTAGATAATTTTTACTTTTTCGCTTTCAAGTGATATGATAAAAACCATAGTAGATTCCAGTAAATGTTAACATTATATCGCCTGTCATTTATGTTAACCCGCCGAGTCACATGGTCATGCGGGTTGCATATAAATACGTTTATTTTTATACCTATGATGAACTAATAACAAAGGATTTGTACGTATGGACACTTGAATGGTCAATTATCTCAAGACACTGGTAATTAAAAATTAAAGTGATATGATAAAAACCATCTAGGGTCCAAATCCTAATAACCCCCCAAAAATGAAAGAAATTGGTTCAGCCGTATTAGCGTGATGAGTTCACAAAGGATTTGTGCGTTCTCTTTTATATATATAGATATTATTTATTTATTTTTTTCAAGTCTTAACAAGCAATAGCTAAACATCTTGAATATTATATACAGGGTGAGACAGTCAGACATTATTTTTTAAATTATAAAAACAAACGGAATTTCTTTATTTGTTGCAGAGGTCCTTCGTGGCTAAGCGGTTAGCGTACGCGCCTTTGGCGTGGGAGACCCGGGTTCGATTTCCGGCGGGAGCTCATGTGGTTCGGATTCCACGTTAATCAGTAGGTCCACGTCTCATATAGCCTCGCTGCTGAACTGGACGTAAAACTCAAAGTCAACTCAACTCTTTATTTATTGCAATAAATGGTTAGAGCACAAGTGGAACTTAGTATACAAGCTGAAGAATAATTAACTTTTCAGTTTGCTTTTTAAATATGACTCCAGGGAGATGGCAACCATCATTTTCAACAGATTCTTTGAGTCTCTTACGGAAATTCTCATTGATACGCCGTAGTACCGTGGTGTTACTACACTAATTTCTTCTTGAATTCGCATTTTCAACTCCCCTATTGTTCCTGGGTGAATCATATACATCTTGGACTTAAGATATTCCTATACTAATCACAGGAGATGAAATATGCCGATCTTGCAGGCCATGGGACATCATCATTCCTACTAATGAGATGATTCGGAAAAAGCTTTTTCAGAAGATTAATTGACACCTTTGCTGTATGGCTAGTTGCTCTATCTTGTTATTACCCGTGCGAAATCGTCCAAGTTGTAGAATAAGGAATGATTACAACATTTGAAGATATTGTGCTGTTATCACTCTAACTGCATGTCCATCATCCTCTATAAAAAAAAAAAAAAAAAGGGGGGGGGGCGATGATTCCATTCGCACACCAGACTCTAACTTTGGCTCAGAAGAGAGATCGTTCGTGGAGTGGTTGAGGATTTCCAGGGGCACTCACTGGTGTTATATACTCCGAAGCATACTTGTTTAAAATGAAAATTATGAACATTTTCTAATTTATGGAACCAAGAAAAGTGAAAAATAATTTTGAAGTACTTCCCTTTTAGAAATAAAGCTTCTAATTATGTTATTAAGTACACATCGAATTATCTTTATTCGTGAGAAACATGTTCTACTGTTAAACTAGGTCTTTCAGATCTCATCACTTCAATCAAATAGAAGTCTTTA
The DNA here is from genome assembly GCF_964235325.1 of Thermobia domestica. Lineage (NCBI taxonomy): Eukaryota > Metazoa > Arthropoda > Insecta > Zygentoma > Lepismatidae > Thermobia > Thermobia domestica. The sequence continues at coordinate 128,754,763 of NC_137467.1, forward strand.
CCAAATATGCGTAGCTCCTTTTCTTAAAAGTAAATAGTTAGAGAAAAATAAACTTTATACATTAATTACTGGACATTTTTTGTTTCAATATCTAATGTAATTATTGCTATGTTCGTAGAATCTCAATAGATATTTTACTCACATCTTGATTGTTTTGTAAACTGAAAAATTTATGTATATGAGCGAGTATATAATACAATATTGACAAGTTATAAATATGTATTTTATTATTTTTTCCTATGCTCACGACTTGTACGTTTTAAAATATTTTTAATGTTTTACATTTTGCATTATTTGCTTAAGAGTCTTCATCCCGGTAAGATTAAAATACCGCTAATTTTACAGTACTTATGTGATATCTTCAAATAGATAGAAGATAATTGAAATATGGAACAAGAGCAACCTAGACAATATTATTTTGCGTGAGGTACCGTTATCACAAGTCACCTAGTGGCTTTCCGTTTTCAGCTGTTTATAAACGCGAAAATAAATGCCGATTTTCAAAATGGCTCGAAATCGAAAGCAGATAAGTGAGTCGTGATAACGGTTTCTTATGTAAAATAATATTGTCTAGGGCGCTTTTGTTCCACATTTCGATTATCTTTTATCTATTTAAATATATAACACAATTACTGTAAAATTAGCGGTATTTCAATTTTGCCGGGATGAAGATTCTTAATTTTATATCCTTTTATAGTACCAAGAATAGATTTCATTTCATTTATTAGCCTCATTAGCTTACAAAACACGAGAAATTCTCATGTAAGCATTACAGTTGTCAATATATATATAGCGTGTTTCGAAACAACACCAACAACGTTTGGGAGGTGATTCCTGACACCAAAATAAAACAAAAAGTATAGGCCAACCAGGGTGCACAAAAGCTTCTTTCCGGAGTTATAGACTACCGAAAACATAAAAAAAGTGAAATTTAAAGACCCATAGCTCCGACACTATGGAACCTCCTGCACTCGGATCAAGACTTCATTTAGAAACTAGTATGTGCTCTATCCAAGTTTCAGAATCCTAAGGTATCATGCAACAGTTTTTATAGAGGGAGTTTGGCTATGAGCATATAATTTGAAGTACTCACGAACTAGCTCTATAAAAATTGTTGCGGAAGTACTGCAGGATTCTGAAACTTGGATATTTAGGTAGGGCATATACTAGTTTCTAAGTGAAGTCTTGACCCAACTACGGTAGGCCCCATAGTTTCGAAGCTATGGACCTTTTAAAGTTCATTTTTTTCATGTTTTCGGCAGCCTATTACTCCGAAAGGACGCATTTGTGCACCCAGCTTGGTCTATACTTTTCGTCTTATCTTGATGTCATGAATCACATCCCAAACGTTGTCGGTGTTGTTTTGAAACATCTTGTATATATATACAGGGTGTAACAAAAAGGTTATATGACCGTGTGTCGGGAAATGCATTGTTACAGTGTCATGGACATTGAGACTTTTTGGAAACCCACATTCCGGATGCATTGGATAATTTTCCCTTGGTTCTGCGTCCACCCGTGAAAATGCATATGAATGGAAAGCTTCATCCTTCAGGAAAAGATTGATACCAAAATTATTTTCCTAGATTAAATAAGAGCTGAGCTATTGAGGTTTAAATGGAGTCACGTTGAGGGGAGTCCAGAATGTGACCATTTCACACCGCCAGGTAGCTCAATGGCTGTAGCTATGTAAAGATACATTACCCGACATATGGTCATATAAACTTTTTACTTGTCTACCAATAAGGAATCCATCCCTGAAATTTTGCCGTATCTTCACTTCCTGAATCATTTAAATATTTTTTAATGGTATAATAGCACTTTACAGCAAGTAGATTAAATAACGTCTTACCACGAATGGAAAAATTGGTCATAATCTTCAAGTACCTAGGAAGCTTTTATACAATCTGACGCAATTCATATACACGGTTTTACTTATATTAGCATATTTTTGATGCATCAGAAATATGTCACTACCTTGTCTTGTATTATGGCTATGAAATTTTTGTTGTTGAAGATAAAAAGACGCCTATTTTCCACAGTAAAAAGAATAGATTTATGAATGTATAAGCTGGTAAGTGTTAAAATTTTTGCTTCTATGAAAATCTTTTTACATGTCGATTTTGTGGGTAATCAAAAAAAAAAAAAAAAAAAAAAAAAAAAAATGTATTTGCTTTCTTTTTCAATCGGAAAGTGCTTCAACTATTTTCAGCAGTTCCCCAGTATATTATGCCGAAGCTAATTAGTGAATTAAACTTTATCTTAGTAAAAGCTAAGAAGTGATTCTCTAGACACAGTACTTTGAAGTTTGTATAAGGCAAAACACACGCTACTTAGCTTCTTGTTTAAAGTGGAGATATGAGCGGACAATGAAAGATCGTCATTTATGGTTACACCTAAAAACTTTGTCGTACAAGAATATTGGAGTAAGTTAGAATATATTTTTATTGTAGGTGATATACGCGATTTTCCTGGAAAATGAAAATGTAAGTGAATCGATTTATCATGATTTATAATTAATCTATTTGCTGTTAACCATTTTACTAATTTGTCCGTAAAAATGTCAGATTTCCTCCCAACTTGTATTGATTTTCCTCATATACTGATGTCATAGCATATAGAATACATTTTGCTGGATACATATATTCTAACAAGTATATCAGGAAGAGAATAGGACCCAAAATGAAACCTTGGGGAACATCTCTCTTTCCTATAAAGACGAACAAGTTGTTTGAACCCTATCTGTAGCTAATTTTGTTATTTGTACCGCTTGTTGTCTACTGGATAAATGAGAGAGAGACAGTTGTTAGCTGCTACTCTAACACCATAAGCATACAATTTGCTTAAAGGAATAGCATGATCAATTGTATCAAAAGCCTTGGATAGGCCAACAACATACTTACTGTTTTTAATTCAAGAGCTATATTGGACATATAATCAAACAAGGCTGTTTCAGTACTTTTCTTATTTTGGAAGGCATGTTGTGATGGTTATAGTAAGCTACATGACTTCAAAAAATTTCAGAGTCGTGACTTCATCACTTATTCAAAAATTTTTGATAACGCGGAAAGAATGGAGACTGGGTGATAATTTCTTATATTATTCATACTGTCCTTTTCATGGAGAAGAATTACTTTTGCCATTTTTAATACTGATGGAAAATGTCTTTCTCAAGAGAGAGGTTTACTAAATAACAGAGATAATTTACAATGAAAGGGAAACAAAATTTAATAACAGTAACTGGAACTTCATCAAAACCTGAAGATCTGGAATTAAACATCCTGCTCAATATTTTCCATAACTCCTCTACTATTGCTGGAATTTTCATCGAGTCGTCATAATTTGCTTGTATGGGGTTAAGTAATGGTACACTATCTAGAAAATAATTATTGAAGACATCTGCAATCTGTTTAGGGTTTTTAATAATCTCGTGCCCAACTTTAACACACTCAAAATCGCTCTTTTTGTTGGTTGTTCCACGATGTAAAATTTTCCACATAGTTTTAGCTTTATTATAGAATTAAGTATAGTGAAGCTTTTTGATAGTAATTTAGCTGTTTTAATTAATCTTCAAAATGTTATCCTGTACTTAAAAATATAATTGCGAATCCTGCTAGGAAGGGATGTATTATTTTGAGTAATCTATTATATCTAAATAGGTTACTTTTAGAAATTTTAATATCTTTAGTTAACCACGGATTTTACGAGTAACTTTTGGAAAAGCCACAGCGAAATTGTGTACGAAAGTTTCGAAGAAGTATTTAAACTTACATTCAGTGTTAGACATGTTATATATGCCGTTCCAAGACTCGTAAGAAAGCAAGAAATTAAAATATCTCATATACTGATTGGAGAAAATTCTCTTTTTAACTATATATACTTTAGACGTAAGAACAGTGGTATTGTTTAAACTGATTTTTAAAACAATCGCATCATGATCAGAGAACCCGGGATCAAATACTTCGCAAGGTTATAGACATTTTTTTTTTTTCTAATGATGATGAACTGATCTAGAGCACTTTTAATATGACGCGTCGATACATCCACTAGCGCTTGGAGATTGTACACATTCAATATATCGCGTATATCGGATTGTTTTTTTGTTTCCATTAACCAATTTACATTAATATCACCATAGATGATCATTTCTTCAAAGCATTTTCTTATGAAATCCAAAAGACTTTCGAGTTTCTTAAAGAAAATAGTAAATATGCCAGATGCGACCTATGCTCACCCATTGAATACCATTGAATCATCAAGATGAGCCTTAGTCCCATTTCTTCATTTAACTCCAAGAAAATATTATTTTATCCTTCTTAATGCATTTTTTTTTCTTACAGTTACTGTTTAGTTTTCAGTCAACAAGAATACTTGTAGAAGGTAATTGTTCCTATCTTTTTTTTTTTTTTTTTTTTGTTACAGAGCCCTCGTACAGATCTCCAACAAGTACTGAACAACTCTGTCTGCTGAAGTAACATTTAATTAATTTTACAGTAACGATAAGGTAGAGTGAAAAATTGATTTGGGTTTATGTATTTGTACAAACTTTCTTAGCTCTACTTAGTAAGTTGCAAGATTTGACTCTAACCAACAAACATAAAAATGTAACCTATTCAAAGTATTGTAAATATACTCTTCAGGCCAGTGCGGCTTATACGCACAATTATTTTTTTCCTGGGATTTCGGAGATTCAATCTCCGACTTCAACATTATTAAATATCCCTGCTGTTGAGTTAATTCAGTAATTCGTGCCGTTCATTTTCAAGAAAGAAAAAAAAAAAAAAAAAAAAAAGAGATGATCATGATGGCAGTGCTGTGAAATATACCAAATTCTGGCTATGTTATCAGTAATGTGTAGCACTATTTGTAGTTTTGCTGGAGCTAACCATTTTTTTTTATTTTTTATTTTTTTTTTTTATTGTAAGGATCTGAAGTATGGAGTGTCAAGTTGAAAGGAGGATTATGTTCGAAATGTATTCCTGAATACGAGTTCAACAAAGGTTCTACTGCTGCAGAGGCAACCAGACAAATCTGTGCAGTTTATGAAGAAGATGCTATTGCTAAAAGGACCACTCGGAAATTGACAGGTTCTAAAGTAAAAATTTTGACCTGAACGATGCCCTACGTTCTGTTCCACTTTGTACGGCTTGATCCACTGTGATCGACGTCGAAGCACCCGAGAATTGGCCACGGAGATGGGCAGTGGACTGGCAACTGTTGTGCGACACCTTCAACATATGGAAAAGGTTCAAAAACAGGTTCGTGGGCGCTTCAGTCACGAGTCCAGATAAGAACCAGTGTGTTGCTGTATGTGGTTCTTTTGCTTATCCATCATCGTGAATCCTGATGCCAATATGTCTTTTCTCTCATCGCCTGTAGTAAACTTTATGGAGAGGAGGGAGTAGGAATAGGAACAGAGGGGCAACACCACGTCCCAAACAGGATTTGCATCCTAAAAAGGCAATGTCTGGTGGAACATAGAAGGAATTATGCACCGTGAACTCCTACCCGGTAATCGTACCATCACTGCTGCTGTATACTGTGATCAACTCCAACGTGTTTATGCAGCAGTTTAAGAAAAAAAAGTCTGAATAATCGACACTGTAAAATCCAAATGGACAACGCTAGAACACACGTGGCTACATGAGAAGCGTTGCCATTCAGGAAATCTTTCTCATCCTGCGTATTCCCCACATGTGGCTCATACAGATTACCATATGTTCCGGTCCCTGTCGAATGTACAGCATGGGACACTTTTCAATCATTTATGACTTCTACGGATCCAAATCTCAGAGATTTTGCCGTAAATACATCTAAGAACTGCCTGAAAGTCGGGAACAGACTGAACAATGCGGGAGAAAACATCTAGTGTCTGATTAGTTCAACCATCACGCAAGAAATGTATTCATTGATTCCAAATGGTACGAATTAATAAATCGATCCAATTATTTTAGATAAGTGAGTCGGGACAATTTCTCCCTCCATCATTGCTAACGCAACTGAGCAGAAAATTACATTTAGAATGAGTGTCTAAAGCAAGTTACAAACTATGCTATAAAATAATTTTTATTTTGTTCAATTTATACACAAAATTAGGAACAACAAACGAAACAAAATTATATTTTGAATATAAAGACTATATAGTCATAATACATATAAAACTTCCAAAGGGATAATGAATATCTTTGGCATATTATGCTCCAAATATGTTAAACATTGATCATTACAGAGTTACAAGGTTTTGTAATATATTTTTATGGTTGCAATTTAAAAAAAAAATAATAAAAACTTATATTCCATCTCTCAAATGCATAGTATGACATACTGGAAGAAAGAGTAAGATTATTCAAAATGACGAAACTCGAACGCGAAGCTTGAAACAAATACTAAGGTGATCATATCTAAAATATTAACTAGCATTACCACCTCATTCTAGCTTTCACATTCTTGTATTTCACGAACATTCTCTACTTAATAACCACATACATAACAGGCTATAGATGAAGTTCACTAACTCAATGTTTCCTAATCTGAGACCTTTTGATCCTTGAGAATCAATGAAAACGTTTTCCGTAAAACTAAATAGTAAAAGGATACGTAATTATTAAATTGAGGTTCCATTTTGATTCTCCAGCTTTCCTACTTTGTTATTACTCATTGTACCAAGGAATGTTATTCTGTTGATGGATAACCACATTCAAATTATGGGTTTTAGAGTGAATTCCAAACTCTAAATCGCAATAAATACAATATTTGATAAAGGAATATATTTTCACTTTCAATACTAGATTTGGGAAATAGCAAAGAAAAGAAAAAAAAACTTTCTATTTTTCCGTTTATTTGTGATTATTTGATTTCACATGTTAATGGAATTTATTACTTCGAAAATGAAGGGGAATGGAAGCTCAATCTTTACGTTCCTTTTCCCTTGCGCAGTTTTTGTCTATGCTAGGGATGGCCAAAATTTTCCGGATTTCTGAAAAATTCCTGAATTCAGAAAAAATCCGTCATTTTTCCGAAATCGGAATTTTTTAAATTCCAGATTTTTTCCGAAATCGGATTTTTTTCGATTTTACTTTCCGAATAACCGAAAGTAAAATATCCGGAATCGGCTAGCCCTAGTCTATACCCAAAATAAACTACGAAAAAATATTACTAGGTCAAGGAAAAAGTAGAAGATATGTCATAAGTTCGTCTTTATAACTACGACATCTTGGAATGTTGTCATAAATGTATCACAAACAATAGCGCAAACAAATGAAGGCTATCAAACGCTGCTTCACAATCTTATTTCGTCCATTCTCAATTGAAATCCATATTCTTAGAGAATATCATAGAGTGACTCATATCTATGGCTTGCAGTAAAGATCTAAAAAGTTCGGGAAACATTTTACTAATGGATAAACTGGTACATTGTTGTCTGTGGTTTCACCATCTTATCAGATACATTTTTAAATATCAGAAAAAGTAACACCTACTAACAGCACAAAAAAATGTCGTAAGTAGGGTATTTTAAATATCAGAAAAGTAACACATCGTTAACAGCATAGAAGAATGTTGTAAGTAGATTATCTTCTTTGTACATTTATCGAAAATTCTTGTATAATTTTATAACACTGGGCTAGCACAATTTAGTAGCTTACTATAAGCTATCAATAGCAAAAACAACTGGCAGATCAGTAAACATTACTGACAATATAAGTTACATGTCTGTAAATCCTATTGCTGGAAGTACAAATATAACATATACGTATGTATTATATAAATACTTACACACCAGCATTTTCTCGTAAAGGTATAAAAATATCCCTTTATAATACACTTGTTAAAAAACAAACAAGAAATATAACAGTCTCCAAACACGTTTTGACATATGACCATCACAGATGTATTTTCTTGACTATTTCTACGAATTCGTTCCATTAGAAAGTATGTTAGGTGGATATAAGGAGATGAGAAATATCTCACTTCTTGTGGCTGCTACTAACGTGGGCCCATGTTCACTTTCTGTAACATCCAGGCTAATTATTGAAGAAGATGCTAAGCTATGATGCCACAAATAGTTCTTCAAATCCAATTTACTCAAATCATCCAATGTCTCCAAGTAGAATATGTAGATGGCACCTAGAAGAGTAAATTAACAAGAACTTTAGAAATAATCCAAAGACGTATCAAAGGATTGCGATCTTGGCCAATAATTAGTTTTTGGACCAGGGGCCACAAAATTTTTGAACGGTTCTAAATCGAGTTTTCGTATTTTCTACACCACATATCATCTGGAATAAGCACATCATATTGAGTTAAGTGATGGTTTGGGTTAGGCTACACTATATGTCGTTCTCTAGATATAAGGCCTACAAGAACATTTTTGTTGAAATACATTGGATCTTTTGATCCAAGGATCAAGAGCCACAAAATTTTTGAACGGCCTCTAATCGAGTTTTCGTATTTTTTACGGAATAAACACATCACGCTGAGTTAACTGATAGTTTGGGTTTGGCAACACTATATGCAGTTCTCTAAATATAAGGCCTACAAGAAAATTTTTGATTGAAATGTATTGGATCTTTATCAGGGACCACCAAATTTTTGAACGGCCCCTAGTCGAGTTTTCGTTTTTTTCTTTTGAAATAAGCACATCATACTGAGTTAACTGACAGTTTGGGTTTAGCAACACTATATGTAGTTCTCTAGATATAAGGCCTACAAGAAAATTTTTGTTGAAATATATGAAATATATTGGATCTTTTGAACCAATTGGATCAAGGGCCACAAAATTTTTGAACGGCCCCTAATCGAGTTTTCATATTTTTTACGGAATAAGCACATCATACCGAGTTAACTGATAGTTTGGGTTTGGCAACACTATATGCTGTTCTCTAGATATAAGGCGTACAAGAAAATTTTTGGTGAAATATATTGGATCTTGGATCAGGAGTCACAAAATTTTTAAACGGTACCTAAATTGAGTTTTCGTATTTTATACAGAATAAGCACATCATACTGAGCGAAGCAATAGTTTGGGTTTCGCTACACTGTATGTAGTTCTCCAGATATAAGGCGTACAAGAAAATTTTTGATTGAAATACTGGATCTTTTAATCCAAATCGAGAAAACATTCAAAATAAATAATTAGTAACACTTTACAAATTTATCCGTTCAAGTTTACAAATAGTATATGAGTCATTCTAGGAGTACGTGTGTGGCACCACTAGTGCTCGGAAATTTCGGATAAACGGGTACCCGGCCATCCGCTCATTACCCGATGCGATCAGTTTTACCCGATCGAATGCGAGCTCAGAATCGTTTGACCAATAGTGGGCCCAGACATATGGGTAACACTATCTACAATAAATTACCAAATGAAATGGAACTTGAAAACAATTACAAGTTGTTTAAGAAAAAGCTAAAAAATTACTTAATACAAAACGCGTACTATTCCATAAATGAGTTTCTGCAAGATTAAAAAATGTCAGAAACTGACAAATTAGTTTTTACTTGGCAAATCCTGGTAAATTATGTAAATTTTTAATCTTCTATTAGTTTTTATTTTGTTTTTCCTTCACTTAATACTATTTTTGTTAATGTAAACTTTTAAATATATATATATATTTTTCTTTGTAATCTAAAAGTTTTGATGGTTTTCTTCACATTAAGTATTATGTTTTATGTATGTATTCCTTTTTATAAGTATCATCTTGTGTACTGTACTGAACCCTCCAAATACCAAGTACTATGGTTTCATGGAGTGACTAAATCAAATCAAATCAAATCAAATCAAATTTGACCCGTTTGGACTGTATGACCCGTTAAAATTGATATACCTTTTGGACCCGTTACGAGAGAGACCTGTTAAAACTCCTATACCCAATAGACTTATTATGAATCCTCACATTATTATTATTATTATTATTATTATTATTATTATTATTATTATTATTATTAAGTAGTCTGTCTGTTGGCAGGTTCTGAGACTAGTGTTTTTTTTTTTTTTTTTAAAGCTTTGGCCTGGAAATGTTCCTTCCACGTTTCTCGATCTTCAGCTTACTCTTTTAATTCCCAATATTTTTTTCTATTTTTCAAATCATCGATCACTTGTGCTCTTCGTATTCCTCGCTTTTCTTCCTTCTTTCTTTCAATGACGATATGAAAAAGAAAATTTCTTCGCACGATGTGTTCAATTCAATTGACCTTCCTACGAAGAATGCTGGCTAGAAGCGTCCTCTTCTCTCCTATCCGTTTCAAAACATCCTCATCTGTCACTCTCTGTCTATCCATTTTATCTTCTCCATCTTCCTCCAGCACCACATTTTGAAGCTCTGTAAATATTTCTTCTATAACTTCCTCCTTCTCTAATCTTCACATAATTTTGTGTTATAACAATCACTTGAAACAACATTTCTTTAGATTAATGACAAAACATGTTTTCATACAAACTTCTAATATACTGTAGGATTTAATGAGAAAAGCAAAAAGACTAATACTCACCGCAAAAGATATATAGCAGAATTTTCTTCTACATGCAACAAGTAGCACTTTCGGAAGTCTCCTCCTCCTCCTTCGGCATGTTTATAATCCAAAAAGGATCCAAAACATGAAGAATTTATTTTTTAAATTTTTTAACAGAGGATTTGTTTTCGTATTTTTTAACTTCCAAATTCTCCTTCATGTTTTGGATCCTTTGAATTTTAAACAAGCCAAAGAAGGAAGACGATACTTCCGAAAGCGCTACTTGTTGCATGTAGAAGAGAACTCTACTATGTATCTTTTGCGATGAGTATTAGCTTTTTTGCTTTACTCATTAAATATCATCAACGTTCGCAATACTGTGATATACTGTAGGATTATTTCTGCACTAAAAAGAATGGAAAAAGGATGTAGAACATAACTAACTAACTAACGCTATGGCCTATGGAACCCGGAGGTTCAGTACCGCGTTCACAAAAGCTCTCCACTGACTTCTATCCTTAGCCAATTGGATCCAGTTTCTACTTTGTATTCCTATTTCTGCGAGATCCATCTTAATATTGTCCTTCCATCTGCGTCTAGGTCTTCCTAATGGTAGTTTTCCGATTGGTCTTCAGTCAAGACTTTGAAAGCGTTTCTACTTTCTTCCATTCTAGCTACATGACCTGCTCACCTAAGCCTCCTAGACTTGACGACCCTAACAATGTTGGGTAAACCGTATAAATTGCATAAAAAGATTCAAAATAAAAATTACACACCTTATTTCTCGGCAAATTTAAGCGACTTTTTAACAAATAGCGTTCCGAAGTAGAAGTGTACCTTTGTTACTAAGTAGTACATCATGTAGAAGTCATCCTGGATTTAATTTCAACTGGAGCATAAAATTTCGAATAAAGTTCCTGAATATACTTTCCCAACATACTGAATATACTTTCCTGAATATGTTTCCAACGAAACAAGAATTTAGGCCGTCTTTTTTTTACGGTGTCGTGAAACTGATGTCTTGCCTCCGAAAATGAATTTGTTTCTATTCAAAGACTTCTATTTCATCAAAAAATTCTGACTCATCTCGCCTCGCGGGCAACCCTATTCCGAAGTATTATTTTGTATACTTTAAGCAGAAGGTTCTGTCTCATACAGTCTCGGTGCTAAAAAGGAACTTTAAACCCAAAATAATCAATTTTCGAAGCATCAGGACCAGGAGTGGACTGGCCCGCCGTACACTAGGCTGAGCGACTTTTCTTTTACAGGACCTCTCTTCACACAAAATAACGAAAATAGCATGAATAAATTTCCCTGAAATAATTACATTGGAGGGGGGGGGGATAATACATAAAATAATTCGTCTACATTGTGAATCTGTTGGCACGAGGGGTGATCAGAAAGTAAGGTTACAAAGGCTGCAGTGAAACGTGTATATATTATTTCATACAACCAATACAGCCAACAGATAGTATATACACATCAGGTTATTTTTCGACAGTCTCCATATTGGTTGAGGCACTTGTCTCATTGTGGGATGAATTTGAAGATTTCCTCTTGGTAAAAATCCTATCCTTGTGTATTCAGTCACTTTGTCACAAAGTGTTTCACCTTCTTGTCTGAAGCGAAGCGACGGCTTCCTAGGTGCTTCTTCAAGTACAGGAATAGGTGAAAGTCGCTTGGAGTGAGGTCCAAGCTGTAGGGAGGGTGGTCAATGATGCCCCCGTAAAACTGCTTCAACTAGCACTGTAGGTGGCGGGTGGCTGAAACTCTGCACAGCTACCAATTTCATGTATTAAAATTACCATACTCTCCTCATTCCTCTATAACAGATGAAGCTCCAGAAATATCGGCCTTGTAACCTTAGTTTCTGATCTTCCCTCGTACAACTTTTCAAGGCGGGTGAAAGATTTGGTAACATTATATTGCCAGGTCGCCAGGACGGTCTTCTATAATCAACAAATATTAAACTACAACAGCACCTTGATGTTTTCCTAAGTTACTGTTGCGGGTGTTACGTTACGATTTCATCTGTTGGTGTTAATGTATTTAGTAGATAGATGGTTTCATGGATAGAATAATCTCAAGAAGGTAAGTTGTTTTTGATACACCTCCCTCTCTGACCAATTGGTATGGCGCCCTGTCAACATCTGTACCACTGCCCTTTAATTGGAGTTGGTCTACCACGATCCACCTCCTTATTTTCCTATATAAAATGTACAGTAAGCTCCAATTTACTATTCAAACCCCATTTTTTTTTCTTAATCGAGTGTATCATTGACGTCAAAATGGCAAACAAAAAGTATACTGAAAACTTAATTAGCATAGGTAAACAATACACGTACACTTTTATCAATAGCCTGTCCAACTGTTTTACGCTGGTTCACCCTCTGATAGCTCTTCATTTTCCGCGTATGTGCTAACTTCCAATACACTTTCCGCCCAGACTCAGATCTACTCTCAACAAAGTCAGTTTCTTTTGAGATTGAGAGACTATAGTACGCTTCTACAATATACACTTTCCTTTCACACTGATCGCCATTAAGAATGCTACACCAAGGAGACACGATAACGGAGCCGAAGTCGGCAGGCAAAGACTTATGCTACAGCTAACAAATGATAAAACATACTGCTCTGTGCGACGAGTGATAAAGGACGGTGGAGTATGCAGCGTAAAGCACCGACCAAACGTGTTCAAGAGGAGAGAGAACGGGGGAACGCACCGCCAAGAGAAGAGGAGGAAAATCGGGTTCAGCCTCGAAGTGTAGGGCAGTATGTGCAGCGTGAGGGCACGCGTTACACTAGTGAAATGTAGTCTCAGGCAGGACCTACACTACGAGGGGTGACTGAGAAGTTTTGAGCCTAAGACAGAAAATGAGAATCTAGACTAGAATATTACAATCTTTGATATTAATGTGTATCAAGCTCTTAGTTCTAAGTAATTTCTTTTGTCTTTTACAGGGTCTTGAAGTGAATGAGATGGCGGAAATTGGGAAAATGGAAAAAATAGAGTACAGGTCAGTCATCAAGTATCTGCAATTAAAAGAAATGTCGGCGTCTGAGATCCACCAGAATATGGTCAATAGGGTGAATCTGCCCCTTCATATGCCACCATCAAAAAATGGGTGCAGAAATTCAAGCGTGGTAGGCAGTGTGTTCAAGATAAGATGAGATTTGGGAGACAATCAAGTGCTACCACCACGGAAAACATTGGCCTGGTACTTGATATGATCATGGAAAAATCGCCGATTGTCAATTCGACAGATAGCAGACAGGTTGGGCATACTACAGGAGCAAGCAGATCATATTCTGAAGAATGAGTTTGGTTTATCAAAAGTTTCTGCTCGATGGGTCCTACGTCTCCTGACTCGAACAAAACAGCACTCGATACCTCCTATCCGTGGACAATTTGAAACTGTTAGAACGTGATGTGGACGATTTTCTCTTTCGAGTCATCACTATGGACGAGTGTTAGATACACCATTGCCAGCCAGAAACAAAACAACAATCCAAACAATGGAAGCTCCCCTTCTCCAAAGAAGGCAAAGGTGATCCCCTCCGCTGGCAAACTGATGGCCTCCGTTTTTTGGGATTCCCAAGGTGTGATATTCATGGATTACCTGCAAAGGGATCATACCATCACAGGGCAATACTATAGTGACCTTTTGAAAAATATCTTCGAGTGCAAATTCAAGAAAAAAGGCCACAAATAATGTCCAGAGGTCTTCTCTACCATCATGACAATGCTCCTGGTCACACATCAGCAGTTGCCATGGCTACTATTCACAAATGTGGCTTTGAACTCGTTCCTCATCCATTCTATTCTCCAGATGTGGCCTCCTCAGACTTCCACTTGTTCCCTAATCTACGAAATGCTCTAGCAGGACGAAGTTTAGCAAGCGATAATGACGTCATGACAGCCATGGAGGAGTTTCTGAGGTCACAACCTAAGGATTTTTTCCTACTGGGATAAGAGCACTACAGCACCATTGGAGCAATTGTGTAGCTGTCCAAGGGGATTATGTTGAAAAATAAAGGTATCACCAAATTTGTACTTCTTATAGCAGGTGTTTTCAAAATAGAAATGTTTCTTTCGATTCTGAAACACTAGGGAGCTGGAAGACATGTTCTTGTTCATTTCTTGAGCCATTTATTCACTAGAGTAGGGCTAGAAGTACGTACGTACGCAGGAATTTACTACGGAGAAGGATCCAAAGCATTTCGCGGCGTCCAAATTCAATATTACTATAAAATTATATTAAAATTTGTAAAATAGCTTCTAAACTTTTATTAAATTTACAGGAAAGTTGGGATTTCGGATAGAGGACCCAAACAACTCACCCTCTGCGTACGTTTCTCACTATAATTACAGGAAGCATCGAACAAACAAACAGTTACGAAGAGAACACACAGATTTTTGGGTAGTGTGTCAAATTAGGATCACAGCCAACTGTCCTGAATCAACAGTTAAATTTATTAAGAATACAATTATCCTCTTTTTTGTTTGTTTGTGTTTGTTTGAAGTATTCACTAAGTTTATACGTTCTATTCTGTCTATCAGATCTATCGGGTCGAACGATCTAAACGGATGTAATCAGTCATACTATCCTATCGGGACAATCCGTTTCATAGGATAAAAATGCAATACGGATCCAACAGGTAGGCGGGCGAGCGTGCGGTCCAGAATGTATTAAATTTTTCGAGTATTGGTCTCGACTAGAAGACAAACGACCACAGACACAATAACACTTAAGTTTTATTTACTTTACATACTAGCTGAAATGTCCGTTCTTCATACGGGGTGAATGCTGAATTTGAATTTTGCTTTTCTTTTAACCATTTTGACTCACGCGCTGACATGAATATATACTCCCATGAAGTTTTCAAGGCCGAAGGTCTACTCTTCTTTGTACCGTGTAACGAACCGTTACAGATTTGTTCATTTTATTTCAGTGTTAATGTTTCAATTGTTGGTTTATGTTTATTCATTTTATCTATATGCCGACGTTATGTCTATCTGCGCTGTTGGATTTATGTTTATTACTTGTTAATTACCTCATGTTTATGTTGTAAAATTGTCTCTCTGACATATAAATAATCTTTGATTTTTTTTTTTTTTTTTTTGTAATTAAGTTTGAAAAACAAGAAAGTGTGTACTATATAGTGTATTGTCTTAAAACAGAACTACTAAATAATTTTGAAAAATAATTTTGTGTATTTTAAACTACAAAATAATCACCTAAAGATATAAACTACAATTATTTATTCTTCTGCTTTCTATATTTTGTGAAAGAGATTTGTTGGATGGAAGTTCAAAAGAAAAAATGATGTATATGTAAACCAATCTTCCGGATTCTCCGGAATCTTACAGGTAACATTAGCTGTACAAAAATACATTGGATGTAAGATTCATTCACGTCTAAATATCCAAGTTTTCTTTCATTGGTATTTAGGTCAGTGTAAACTATGTCCACAACATTCATCAACTTTATTAGCTACATCCAATTAGGCATTTTCTTCCGAGGGCACACTGTCTTAGTTACGAACCTGTAATCTAGATCCTTCGGCCTTAGTCTACATGTTGAACAGAAGGGAGTAGCACAACCGAGAATGTTAAAAATCGGTCGAAGAATTTTTGAATGATACTGCTGAATACGAATTTTAACCCTGATCAATATCGTCTCTCTTTTGTATCTCGCACCGAAATCAATATTTACAATATTTGAATTCCCCCTCCCAAACACACATATATATTACTTTTCGTCATCCGTTTACCGCGCCAAAATCAATAGACGTAAATTCGGGTGAAAACAGTCCTAGAAGCCAATGTAATAACAATGCGAAACCTTTTGTATGACTTGTGCGGGTGAATCAGCAGACTGACCAAAATCAAAATGCAATCCAAATATATAATAGTTCTAGATGGAATATGCGAAGTAATCCCTAGTCTTACGGTAGAAATTATGTTAGAGTCCCAGATGGATCAGGGAATTGGTATGGGAGAAGACCCTTTATACGGAATCGACGAAACCAAAGAACTGCTGAGACACAAACAGATACTGCTAGCTTAGTGGTTACTCGAGAAGTTAACTTGGGTCTTTTACCTAATGAAAATATAGTGGGAAACGGATCACGCAATTCAATCTACAAAGGAAAGAGAGTTACGATGTTACAGGATTTTGCCCTTCTTTGGAAACAGAACCTAAATCATTAAACTTTGTAATCCAGGAAAATGAGATTATTTCAGCAGACAAAATTCTTGAACATTAGAAGCAAGACAGTTATTGTAAGAAATTAATTGATTTACTAGAAAATAATCGAAATTTTAATATTACTGTAGTTGAAGACTTGATTTTTGTAGGAGTTGGATCAAGAATCTCTTATTACTAAACATGAATATTGTTATCCTTCCCCTTCTATTCCTTGCACTTTAGGAACATTAAACCTTACTGCTATTATTGATTCTGGAGAGGAATTAAATTTAATCAGTGATTGAATTTGGAAGCAGGTTCAACAAAAGTTCCCATCTGCGAAACTAAAGTCATATGGACAAATCACATTGGGAGCATTTGCAGGAAAAGAAAACTTTCCAGTTAAGGGAAGACAATTATTAACTTTCAATATTAATAACTATTTATTTGAAGTTCCCGTCTTTGTAGTTAAATCGATGCGTCCAGACTTATTATTTGGTAGTCCATTTCTACGGAAATTTCATGGCGTGTTAAATATAGAGGAGCAGCATTTAAGTCTGACTGATAGCAAAGGAAATTCGATTATTCTGACGTTAAATAAATCAGCTTGTGTCTGCCTCTCTGTGATAACTGATACTAATACTATGGATAAGTTCGAAAGAAGTGAAACCATTGATAATTTATATAAAGACGTTACACCAGACAAATGGGTGACACATGGATCGTCTCATCGAAATTCCGTTCATTGTGTTCGAAAGGCGAATGGAGGAGTACGATCAGTGTTGGACTTGAGAGGATTAAATTTGAAAGTAATTTCTTTTAAAGTTTAGGTTGAACCCATTAACGATCTATTATCTCGTTTATCCGGAGCGAATTATTTTACCTCGTTTGATTGTACCTCCGGCTACTATAGTATTCGATTGCATCCCTCTTCATGTCTTTGTATCAGCTTTGTTTATTTAGGGTGACAATACTGCATGCTCGCACTTTCTATGGCTTTACGATCTGCACCGGCTGTTTCAGGAAACAATGAATCGATTCTTCGATATGTCAAAAAGAACCTATGTGATTGTGTACCTACATGATGTTTTGTGTTTTTCATCATTCTTGGGCGACCATTTTCTGCATTTAGAGGCAGTATTCAAAATATTTGAAGCAGCAAATTTCTCATTAAATTATCAAAAGTGTAAATTTTTGTTGAAAGAGGTCAATTTCTTAGGACATATAGTCAATGGGAATGAGATAAAAGTTAACCCTAAATCTAATGAACCGATTCGATGTTTTCCGATCCCTAAGACTAAGAAACATTTAAGATCCTTCCTTGGGCTCGTCGGATGGTGTCAAAAGCATATCAGATTTTTCGAAATTATCTGCTCCTCTCTTTGATTACAGAAAAACAAACCTTTTGTTATGGATGAAATAGCAATGAATGCTTTTATAAAACTATGAGTTCTCGCAAGTGATCCTTCAGCATTAGGACAGCCGGATTTTTCATTACCATTCCATCTTTTTAGTGATGCCAGTTTTGAATATTTGGCAGAATACTTGGCTCAATATAAAGAACCATCAAATGAATTAAGTCATCAGCTATGCTAGTCGCAGATTGAAATTGCACGAATTATCATTATCAGTGTTTCAATTAGAACTGTCAGCTATCTTTGTGAACATTTTGCAAGTTATCTTTTAGGACGAAGGACTATTGTTGATTGTGATAACGCTGCGGCAACCCATGCATTTACGTTGAAGCACCTAGAACCTAGAACTACCAGACTGATTTTAAAGTTACAAAGATTCGATTTAGTGTTCGAACACATTGCTGGAAAATTAATGTCATAGTGGATGTTTTGAGCCGTTACTCTCCAGAATATAATAATGAACAACCTGAGCAGTATTATATAAATCTGTGTATGTAAAAAATTGGGTTCCTGTCACCACGGCATGGCGCGTCCTCAGGTTGCGGATCGAGGAGAAGGCCTCTAGATATAGAGGTTAGCTGCGAATATACTGAATAAGCAGTCGCGGACAGCCGACTAGGAATGGTCCTCCAGCTTGGGGGTTTGGGTAGGGCTAACAACCTCATCCTGTAAAAAAAAAGCACTTGTTCAGAAATATTCACAAAAGCCTCGGACAAGGACTGATAACTTGGCACGACCTCAGCAAAAGAAAATGGACATGAGATTTGGAACATGGAATATTAGAAGTCTTTATAGGGCAGGCGCGTTAAAATCCGTAACGAGTGAATTAGAGAAATACAGAATGGACGTGGAGTTCAGGAAGTTAGGTGGGAAGGAAATGGATCTGAGAATTCCGGAAATTTTACGTTCTTTTACGGGGAAGGAAATAAAAATCACCAGTTAGGAACAGGGTGTTTCGTTCATAAACATATATTACCAGCAATTAAACGGGTTGAATTTGTCACTGGCAGACTTTCTTTTATTACTCTTAAGGGACGGAGGTGTGATATTATTGTTTTAAATGTACATGCCCCAACTGAAGATAAGGATGACGATATAAAATACAGTTTTTACGAAGAAGTGGAACGGATATTTGACCAACTCCCGCGATACCATATGAAAATTCTACTAGGGGATTTCAATGCGAAGGTAGGACGAGAGGATATTTTCAAACCGATTATAGGGAACGAAAGTCTGCATAAGGAAAGTAATGACAACGGTGTTAGACTTGTGAATTTTGCAACATCTAAAAACTTAATCGTGAAGAGTACAAAATTCCCACATCGCGACATTCATAAATACACTTAGACATCACCAGACGGGAAAACACATAATCAAATTGATCACGTTTTAGTAGATAGAAGAAGGCAATCTAGCATAATTGATGTCCGGTCGTTTAGAGGGGCTGATTGTGACACTGACCACTACCTGGTAGCAGCGATAATACGAGAGAGGTTATCGTTGAATAAAGGTAATATTCATTGTCCGAAAACGGAGAGATTCAATTTAAAGAAATTAGAAGAGAGCCAGGTAAGAGAGAAATACTAGATTGAAGTCTCGAATAGATTCTCGGCCTTAGAAGATTCGGAGTCCACTAGTGTTGAGGATACCTGGATTGAAATTAGAGATAGCATTAAAATTTCAGCAAAAGAAAAATTGGGACACGCGGAAATACGTAGGAACAAACCATGGTTCGACCAGGAATGCATAAAACTAGCAGAGAATAGAAAACAGGCAAAATTACGCTGGTTACAAAATCCGAATGAAATAACTACACAAAATTTCGCAGATATCAGGCGGGAAACTTCCAAAACTTTTAGAACAAAGAAACGCGATTTTCTGAAAGCTAAAATTAAGGAACTTGAAGATAATAGTAAAAATAAAAACATCCGGGACATGTATAAGGGAATCAACGAATTTAAGAAAGGCTATCAACCTCGTGCTTATATATTAAAGAAATCTGACGGTACAGTTCTCTATGACACGGATAGCATCTTAAATAGATGGAAAGATTTCTTTGAGGATGTGCTTAACACGCAACCGAAAACTAGTGTGGGTGGAGAAAAGGAGATACACACCGCAGAACCGTATATTCCAGAACCCAACCGAATAGAAGTAGAAACTGCTATAAAGAAATTAAAGAAACACAAATCTCCGGGTGTAGATGAAATTCCGGCTGAGTTAATTTTAGCTGGAGGCGAAAAATTGTGGAACAAGATACACAAACTCATTCTCCTTATCTGGAACAAGGAAGAATTGTCGCAAGAGTGGAAAGAATCAATCATTGTTCCAATTCACAAGAAAGGCGACAAAACTGACTGTAATAATTATCGAGGCATTTCTCTTCTGTCAACATCCTATAAAATCCTTTCAAATATTCTATTAGCAAGACTGACCCCATACGCAGATGAAATTATTGGAGATTATCAATGCGGATTTAGACGAAATCGATCAACTATCGACCAAATATTTACCATTCGCCAAATACTCGAAAAAAGCTAGGAATACAATACCCCGGTACATCAACTATTTATTGATTTTAGAAAGGCGTACGACTCGGTTAGGAGAGAAACATTATACAACGTTCTTACAGAACTTGGAATACCGAGAAAGCTAATTAGATTAATTAAAATATGTTTAAATGAATCCCAAAGTAAAGTCCGGGTAGGAACATTTTTGTCGACGAACTTTCACGTCGAAAATGGCCTGAAACAAGGAGATGCGTTGTTGCCATTATTATTTAACTTCGTTCTGGAATACGCTATAAGGAAAATCAAAGATAGCAACCAGGGCCTAGAGTTGAACGGTATTCACCAGGTTATAGCATATGCTGATGATGTAAATTTAATAGGGGATGATAGGAGAACAATAGAAAGAAATGCAGAGATCTTATTAAACGCTTGCAGGGACATGGGCTTAGAAGTAAATGCAGATAAGACTAAATACATGGAAGTGCGTCGGGACAGGCATACAGCAAATTATGGATGCGTTAAAAAATTAAATAATACTTTTGATAAAGTGGATAGTTTCAAATATCTAGGATCAATATTAACAGAGGAAAATCATATGCACGAAGAAATTAAATGTCGACTAAAAGCAGGGAATTCGTGCTACTATTCGGTTCAAAATCTCTTGTCGTCGCGAATTCTGTCGAGGAATTCGAAGCTTAAAATATACAAAACGGTAATCATGCCTGTTGTTTTGTATGGCTGCGAAACATTGACACTTACTCTGAGGGAAGAGCATAGACTGAAAGTATTTGAGAACAAGATCCTGAGACGAATATTCGGACCCAAGAGGAACGGGAATGGGGAATGGCGGAAACTTCATAACGAGGAACTACATAATTTATATGGTTTACCCAACATTGTCAGGGTCGTGAAGTCTAGGAGGCTTAGGTGGGCGGGTCATGCAGCTAGAATGGAAAAAAGTAGAAACGCTTTCAAAGTCTTGACTGGAAGACCAATCGGAAAACGACCATTAGGAAGACCTAGGCGCAGATGGGAGGACAATACTAAGATGGATCTCGCAGAGATAGGAATACAAAGTAGAAACTGGATGCAGTTAGCTAAGGATAGAAGTCAGTGGAGAACTTTTGTGAACGCGGCATTGAACCTCCGGGTTCCATAGGCCGTAGAGTTAGTTAGTTAGTTAGTTAGTGTATGTAAAAAATTGTATTTTCTTATTGTCCACTACAATTTTTTTCTGAAGCCCGTCACAACCTGTTACAGGTTTGTTCATTTTATTTCAGTGTTAATGTTTCAATGTTTGGTTTATGTTTATTCATTTTATCTATATGTCAACGTTATGTCTATCTGCGCTGTTGGGTTTATGTTTATTACTTGTTAATTACCTCATGTTTATGTTGTAAAATTCTCTCTCTGACATATAAATAATTTTTTATTTTTTTTTGTAATTAAGTTTGAAAAAGAAGAAAGTGTGTAATATATGGGTATTGTCTTAAAAGAAAACTACTAAATACTTTTGAAAAGTAATTTTGTGTATTTTAAACTACAAAATAATCACCTAAAGATATAAACTACAATTATTTATTCTTCTGCTTTCTATATTTTGTGAAAGAGATTTGTTGGATGGAAGTTCAAAAGAAAAAATGATGTATGTGTAAACCAACGTTCTCCGGAATCTTACAGGTAACATTAGCTGTACGAAAATACATTGGATGTAAGATTCATTCACGTCTGAATATCCAAATTTTCTTTCATTGGTATTTAGATCAATGTAAACTATGTCCACGATAATCATCAAATTTATTAGCTACATCCAATTAGGCACTTTCTTCCGAGGGCACACTGTCTTAGTTACGAACTTGTCATCTAGATCCTTCGGCCTTCGTCTACATGTTGAACAGAAGGGAGTAGCACAACCGAGAATGTTAAAAATCGGTCGAACAATTTTTGAATGATACTGCTGAATAATAATTTTAACCCTGATCAATAGCGTGTCTCCTTTGTATCTCGCACCGAAATCAATATTTACAATATTTGAATTCTCCCTCCCAAACACACATATATATTACTCTTCGTCATCCGTTTCCCGCGCCAAAATCAATATACTTAAATTTTCTGTTGTTGAAGGACTAACTTGGGGACAAAAGTGCTCTAAGTTAGACCGGTTTTGCGTAATGGTAGCTATAAGTTGGAATTTCAGGCTCTCTTCATTACTTGTTCCCATTTGTTCACCACAACAAAAATAAAGACATACAAAGGAACATTCTGAGGTGTAGCTCTGTGTCAAGATTAGTATATTTCAGTTTAACGTTCCACAATCATGCCCTTTAGGCTAAGGGAGTCGATAATTAAGGCAAGTGAACGATGATGGAAGAATTGGTGGAATAAAAAAAGTGGGAGGAAACAGGAGTACCTCGAGAAAGATCACGGATACAATGTTGTCCATCACAAACTTAACTGACCGGGGATCGAACCAGAGACCCCACGCATCAGAGGTAAGTGCCCTATCACTGAGCCACTGTGCTCCCCTCGCTATGATCTCAAAATTTTATTATCTCCTGTTTCTTTACAGATTTTTTAAATGTAAATCCATCCACTAATCTGTTCTTTAGATATCTTAAAATAAGGTGAGATTATTTCATCCATTTAATCTTAGAATATTTTAGTATTATTCAATGTTGACCCAGCATACCGTGTAATTGAAAAATGTCCCAAATTCGCCATATAAAAGTCCAAAATCTCGTTTTAAAAAAGATAATGTGATATAGCTTGGTTGTACCAATAATATTAGAATACAAAGTTCAAAGACGTAGGTAAGTTTTAATGTTCTTTTTCCTTTTGGGTCTTAACCGAAAAAAAAAAGAAAAAAAAAAGAAAAAAAAACTGAAGTTTCTCAGGTTGGGCAAAACACTTGGGTAAATCCTGCTACCGTATAGCCTGTGCTGTAAATAGACGCTGAGTTCGAATCAAGTTAGATTTCTTGGTTTCTAGCATTAAGCCAACATTCATGTTAAAATCTCATGTAGTATAATTTAAAATATGGTTTCATTTAGAGATGGTTGACAGTGGCAAGAAACAATAACTTTTTTTTTTACTTAAACTAATAGTCTATGACTCACTTTGTTAACGAGAGATCAGTTTTGAAACTTTTCAGTATTGATGAAAATTCTACATCTTTTAAGACTTAAAAGTCTGTTATGTATATGAAATTATGTTTGTTACTTGTTTCAGTAAAAAATTATATCTATGCTTAAAGTTAATATATCAGGCGTTCCCGGTAGTAAGGGCGAATCATTAAAGTTATGTGCTATCTCAACGCTCGGAAATTACAATTGAGGTGTTCTCGTGCCTGTATGTATAGTGTGTAGAACTTATTCCTCTTTCAGTGATAAAGTTTAAAAACAGATGAATAATTATTTTGACCGTTAAGAGTGTAGAAAATATGCCTTTGTTGAGTTCGTCCTTAGTAGCCGAAACGCTTCATATTTTGTTAATATACAGAGTGAGTCAAAAAGAACTTTACAACTTTGAAAGCATATAAAAATGTATTGAAATAATTTAGAGAATCAACATAGGTGTCAATTTGTTGTAGAACACTTCAAGTTTGACTCGCATAGTGCCGTAGTACCACATTCCGTCACCGTGAGCGCCACCGTAGTGCATTCTTAAAATGGCGACTTTGACTGGTGCGGAGCGTGCTCGGTATGTGTTGTTATTTCATGAAACAAACTCCACAGGGTAAGAAAACAAACAGGCATACAATTTACAGTTGGCACAAAAACTTTGTTAAGACTGATTGTTCTGTTCGTCATATGGAATCACCAGATCGCCCCCGTTGCTGCTAATGTTGTCGAACAGGTTAGGGATAGCTTTGCCCATAGTCCCAAGAAATTAACACAGCGTGCATCTTGCTAGACAGGTGTTCCACAGAAGACAAGTTTGGCGAGTGCTACGTAAACTTTACACTTTAAACCATACGGATTTACGATGGTACAACAATTTACTGACGTAAATAAAGTTTCTTGTGGAGAATTCTGTGTGCAAAAGTTGGATCGGATAGAGGAAGACGAGACATTCCTTAACACAGAGGCGAGAGTACATTTCATATCAGTGGCATGGTGAACACACACAACTGTAGAGTCTGGGGCAGCGAAAACTCACGTCAAATCATTGAAAACGCCCGTGACAGTGCAAAGGTAAATGGGTTTTGTGCCTTTAGCAAATTTAAAGTGTACAGTCCTTTTTTTCTTAATGGAGAATCTGTCACTGGTATCGAGTATTTTGATATGTTAGATTTTTTATAATTTCTCAGATAGATGAAGACGAATAATACCAAGACGTGACCTATTACTACCAGCAAGATGGCAAACCATTTCCTTTCCTGAAGGAAGTTTCTAATTTCCTTGATATTCGCTTCCCATGTCGGTGGATTGGCCGTGCAGATGAAATTGCATGGCTACCTTGCTCTCCAGACTAGACACCTATGGAATTCTTCCTGTGAGGTTTTGTTAAAGATGGAGTGTATATTCCGCCTACACCAGACAATCTTGCAGACCTGAGAAATCGAATCTATGCTGCCATTGCAGAAGTTACGCCCGATCACCTGGAACGACGTGTGGGAAGAAATTGAGTTCCGGTGGGATGTTTATCGCATCACTAACGGCAGTCACATCGAACCAAAATGAGACTTTGATTTTAAACTTTTTTTTTTTTACTAAATTGACATCTTTCTCGTTCCCGTAAGTAATCTCAATTAATTTCTATATGCTTTCAAATGTTGTAAAGTCCTTTTTGACTCATCCTGTACATACAAGAATATATATTGCAAGAATGCAGTTTAAACTCTGATTGTACGAAAGTGTTACTTGCAGCCTGTACATAGTTAAGATATGCACTACCATATGCTCCTGTGCAGTAACTCTAACATTTCACGCGTATCTGAACAACATATTTTCACATAAAAAACAGGTACGCAACAAGGTTTATCAACTATGTTGTACTTCTGGATAAATATTCGATTTTATTACATTGCTTGGCAATTGACACGAACGAACATATTGATCAATAACTTCCAGAATCATAATCCAGACACATCAAGTGACCGATATATGAGTTCAAACATCAATTCAGCTTTATTGTCAAAAGATATCTGTGATTTCCCGCCACAAAAAAGGGCATGAAATGGAAACTGCCATGGGTGTAGATAGTTTTGCACAGATCCTGCACTCTGATCTTATGGTCGACGCAAGTGTTCACAAGAGTATAGAGTGTTCTGAGTGGTGGCCTCCTGTGTACAATTCGTTTTCTGATATCCTAGGCATGCTCGATGGAATTAAGGTCTGGGGAATATGCTTGCAATTTATGCAGTTGTTTTCCTCACTCTCCAGTGTCTGTAACTTGAACAGTTCTACATGGGCGTGCGTTGTTATCGATGTAAAAAAAAGACAGGAACCACTCTGCCATGGGAAAGACGAACTTACCCTTTTAGGATCCAGCAGAATACAATTTCTTCCAGCAGAATACAGTAACGGATCTTGCTCAGAAGATGTGCCGCGATGTTTTTTCCCATTTTCATTATATCCACCCATACCGTTTCTCCAGAACCCCCTTATCTGTCAAACCCCATGGCTAAACGGTTAGCGTACGCGCCTTTGGCATGGGACACCCGGGTTCGATTCCCGGCGGGAACTCATGTGGTTCAGATTTCACGTCAATCAGTAGGTCCCGTCTCATATACCCTCGCTGCTGAAAGGGACGCTAAAATCAAAATTAACTTAACCCCATAACTGTCATATTTACGGATGTATCAGATATCGTGTTCTCGTTCTCTCCACATCATGTGTTCTTCAGAGTCAATTGTTGCACAGAAACAGGTTTAATCTCCCTTGGCTCTAGTTATGATGTTCCCTACAGCACTGTTATCTGGAACGACAGTGGGCGGGGGATAATGGAACACACTTCACTGACTTCCGTGCACACAATACAACATTATTCGTGAAATGATTTCCCGGAACAAATGAACACCAAAAACACCTGAAAAAGTGACCAATTTGGGATTGAGTGGTGAGTGGAAAATCGATTGTTTTTTGCCAACTGACCAATGTACAAATATTGTCAAACTGTTGTACACCTCCCACGATCTCCACTATAACACGCACAGCTCCTCTTATACCAGCGCGGCTTTCTAAAGTCGAGAAATTACACTCTTTTTTTGTATGCCCATCACGTGTAACAGCCTCTTTGACACTTCGATCTGCCTCAAGCCGACCAACAGCTGTCATGATCATAATCATTTCGATGATTTCCAACAAACTATTCACTTTGCACAGCAGTGCTGTACTGATTATGGCCTTTACATATTTGAATGTATCTCGTGACTACTACATGCTCGCTGAGTTTCGTAGTCTTTTCCTGATAACAACGTTTAGCATCACGTTTTTCACTACTGATGGGCGTAACAACTCACTATTATATTTATACAATATATTTATACAATCAATATATTTATACAATACACTGACATGGAATCATGTGAATAGAAAGACCAGAAATAAGATTTTTTTGGGGGTTTTTTCGGTATCTAAGGCCATTTTAGCTCGTCATGTATGAGGGATGACGTCTCTCAGAGAATTGGGGAAGAAAGGAAGCGGGCTGGGGCCATAATGTTAGGTACCATCCCGGCATTTGCCTGGAGTGAATGAGAAAAACCAAGGAAAAAAACACTCAAGATGGCTAGCTTTTTATGCCTTTTCGACGGAGTGCCTCCGCCGAAAATCGAAACCAGGACTGCTACCACCAAAAGCGAGAGCGTTAGTGACTACGCTACGCGGGGCCACCCTATGTGAATAGAAGTTATACGTTAATGTGTGTAGCCTAACAATTGTCAAGCAGCGTACATTCAGTTTGTATTTGCAGCTTTTTTTCCCCCTTCTTACAGCCTATTTTTTGGTTGGTTTTAATGTGCAAGCTATGTTTCGATATGATACATGGATCACAAATAATTTCGTTGTGGATATTTTAAAAATTAATGTAGTTAAAAAAAAACTGAAAAATAATTATTTCTTACCAGAATACATTCCCAAAATAAGTAAACTTGCGTACAGCAATACTGATGCTGGATGGGATTTAAGTACAGGAAAAGTATTGTACTCTGTATATTTTTCACCACCAACGGAAATGTAAAGCTTCTGTCTGTCTGTAAATATAAAGAATACAAAAATATAACAACTATTTCTGCTAGATATTTTAAAACTATCAATAACAAACAGAGCAAACATGCATGGGTCTGTAATAGTTTTATATGTGGGTAGCAGGCAGTGATGTTTCCAGAGGTGGTCAGAGATAAATCCATTCAAATAAAAAAAATCTCCGGGGGTATATATCTGATCTTATAGAATCTGATTTACCACTATTTTCCCAATACTATCTTCACCCCTTCCGTATTGAAAGTCACCCCTCCGGAATAGGGGTGAATCTTCTGAAATTACCACCGATTAGGCGTGAAAAGAATCGTCATCAGTGGATATTTACAGAAGACATTTCAACGAAATGGAAAAATCTTTAAGTTCTACGTCCCACGCATATGCCGGCTAGGCAAAGGAGACGGTGATGATGCGAAATGAATGGAATGGTGGATTGAAGGAAGTAGAAGGAAACAAAGAGAACTCCGAGAAAACCCACGCACACGATGTTTGTCCATCACAAAGTTCACTTGGCGCGAGCTGGGATCGAACCAGGGACCCCTTGCACCAGAGGTGAACGCTCTACCACTGAGCAACCGTGGTCTCATTCAACCAAATGGAACAGTGGTCTAAAATGAATTGCAAAACTAGAGAAAAAATCAAACGAGTATCAGCTTAACGGATCATAAACTTCAGTATCATTAGATCACACATAGATGCTGAAAAATTTAATATCTTTTACCTGACAATTTAAGATAGATACTATTTGTAAATATAATACAATTTTAGGTTGGTGCGAATGAAGTGTCCACTTTAAATGTGTCATTTCCAACAGCAAAAATGAAAACTACAATACCAAGTTCGTCAATGCCTGCAATGCAAGAAAGTCATCAACCGCACGTTGCACCGCCGACCATCAGGGAAAGTCTAACCTCCAAATAAGTTATCGAGATGCTGAACGAGATCGTAGACGGTGGGAAAGACGCAGGGAAGATTTATATACTGCAACTCATCGAGGGTTTGCAAGTCCTTTGAGTGACATTTTCGTGAGCATTGTCATGCAACAACCGGACTCCACGTGTTTTCACTAATTCTGGATGTTTGCGAGCTAAGCTGCAGAGCATTTCATACAAAAGGTATTTTCCTATATGCCTTGAACACTCCCCCGAAGTTCGATGGACATCCTCCCACAGAAATTCGCTCCACATACCCCTAATTTGAAACTGTAATCATTAGCATACTCAGAAGATTATGTCAAGCTTCTTTGCTTCTTCGAAAGACTACAGATTCGTACCAGCTATACGTTTAACAAAAGACCTGTTTTCTTCATTACAACTTTTTTTTTTCTTTTTTTTTAAAAAAAAGATTTGACATCTGCTACACCCATCATCTGGATTTTTTCTTCGTTCAGTTTATCTCCGAAGTGACAGACAGCTAAAGATAGAAAAATATGTGTCTTACTGATTCCTGGAAACAAACAGAAGGTAATCAATCACTGCAATGTTGAACAAGACAACCTGTAACCCCGCCAGCCGTGGTTTCTCCTCTTTTCAACGAGGGAGAAAATATAAACTATTCCACTCTAACATTTTAACTTTGGTTAACAGAGAGTCAATATACAGTACTTCCGAATGCGATTGTTTATGACTGTTTGCCGTAGTTTTCGGGATTATGAAGAGAGCACGAAATACTCTCTATCATCCTAATATCATCATACTAATATTAATGTTTAAATCTAATTAGGTAGGTAGGGTAGGATTTAGATTTCTGGGCTTCCGGCATTTAAGGCCATTTAGCCCGCCACGTTTTGAGGGATGACGTCTCTCGGCGAATACACTATCCGGGGAAAGGGGAGGAAGGAAGCGGCCTGGGACCTATAAGTTAGATACCACCCCGGCATTTGCCTGGCGTGTATGAGGAAAACCCAGGAAAAATCATTCTGGGTGGCTGGCCTGAAAAAGCGTTTTACACTTTTTCGACCGAGTGCCCCCACGGGAATCAAACCCGGGACCGCTTGTACCGAAGGCGACAGCGTTAGCGACTACGCTACGCGGGGCCACTAAATTTAATTAGGGTTACGGCCTCTGTCTTATTTTGAAATCATTACATTGAAACAATGCAGTTTTTGTTTTACAATTAAATCGTCACAATACTTTTAAATTGGCAAATCGCCTGCATGTTGAACAAAGGCGTGTCTACTAAAAATCTGCACTGTGTTTGACGTAACGTTAAGTACGCAAGGATTATGATATATCGGAAAGCAAAGGCATGTCCGCTGACAGCGTTCCAAGTAGTATACTCACACTAGGCGTGGAAATAATCGAAGTGACGAGTCAAAATGACATAAAAAAAAAAAAAAAAAAAGTACAGTTGAGAAATATGGTATAAAAACTTTATGGAGAGATCATCAAATGTGGCAAATTATTTACTATGCGACATTTTATGGACGAAAAAGTGCCTAAAGAGACTATCTACAACAGTGGTTCTCAAACTATTTGATAAGCGGACCCCCTGTTAACCTGCACTCGAAAAGTAACCTGCGGACCCTCTATGTGCAATGCCATCTGAAATTTCACATAGTATTTAAAAATATACTAATTAGAATTACCACTGACAAGTAATTTATTCTAAATATACATGAGTGTTTCCTAGCGAACGAAATTTCAATTGAAAATACAATAACTTTTAAGACTGAAGATAATTTTTTTTAAAAGGAAATTCACTTGGTAAACAGTTTTTTCAAAGGTGGGCCACTAATGAAAGGAATGAAATTCTTTGTTTTTCCATACTTGCATGAAATCTGGAATAAGTTGTGTCATTATCAATTTTAGGTCCAATTCCACATTAAGGCGATTTCGCTTTAAGGTTTTAATAGTGCAAAGAGCAGAAAAGATCTGCTCACGTAAGTAAGTGAAAGGAAAAGGCATCAAATGTTGCAATGCCCTTTTAGATAACTCTTCATACTCACAGGGCAGAAATTTAGTAAAGTAGGAAATCATTTAAATTTACACACGTGGGTATAATTTCTAATTGCTTTCTTTTTAGTAACTTAAAAAAATAATAAAAACTCCTCTTGCATAACAACTGTGTGTTCCATTTTATTACATTTCAATTTTTAGACGTCGCAGACCCCGGGTTAGGTCCCGCGGGCCCAACTTTGAGAATTACTGATCTACAACATTCTTCGATGTTTTGAGAACAATGTGTCAGCCGAACGAAGAGTGGATTCAGAAAGAAAACTGGTCAAATTAAACCAGCGACGTTTGAGTGCATTGGAAGTGCAATTTGAGAACCATTGCTTCAATTTTCATACGTCTGGCGGCCAAGAAGTTTGATATATCCAAAAGTCGATTCATGGGAAGACAAATCTAAAATTTTGGAAAAAAAAAAAAATCCAAAAAGTATACAACAGCAGATCGTTGCTGCAAAAATTAAATCTGGCCATCTTTACACGAAATTCTCGAACTATGTGTTTATGCTGGATGATAAATCTTATTTTACTTTCAGCAATAGCATAACTCCAAGCCATAAAGCATTTCAAACCAAAGTGAAGTTTGAAACAAAGGTATTGGCTTCGGTTAGTATTAGTCCAAAAGGGACACCCAGTGCATTAATTCGGAACTCTGGATTTGCTATCGATGCTTACACATACTTAAGGACTATATTCAGGCTAGATTAATTCCTTATACACAAAAAGCACTATTTGAATGACAATTATGTATTTTGATCGGATTTGGCTAGTTCATATTATGCAAAGATCGTGACTGAACATTTGTATCATCAAAAAAATCAACTTCGTAGAGAAGACAGACAATCCTGCTAATGCACTTGAAGCCGATCAAAGATTTTCGGGCTGTTTTAAAACAAGGAGTCTACGCTAATAACTGGGAAGCACATAGAACAGACCAACCCATCTCACGTATCAAGTGCTTACTCAAGTTCAACTTGATGATGTATAGCGCTTAGCAGCAAACACTATAAGCCAATGCAATAGTATTCGCTCCAAGGGTTTATTAAGTCTGTGTATGTTGTACCTTTCTTTACATATTAGGTGCTCATATTAGGGCTGTCTATTAAAATTGCAAAATGAAATTTCGTGACCTTTTTTTTTGCACCAAACCATAAAATTTCATAGCATTCAAAGACTAATAACAGTATCTATATTCTTTAGCATTTATCCTTATTTTACCTCTACTTTCAAAGGCTCTTCCCTAGAGCGATAAAAACTTGGTGTCTTCTCACAGTTGAATAAACTGGTTAGAAGAGTAGGTGGTTTCGGCAATGCGATGCGATTTGCATCGCCTCTCTCAATGATACCAGCTGAAGGATCATCTCAAGAGCGAATTTGGGTGCGAATTTTCAGGCATGCGACAGAAGCGGAAGCGTCTAAAGCCAACCATAGACATTTTTGGCGGTGAATTTTGACGTTCTATAGAACAAATTTTTCCAGTCTCTACTTATATCTGTACAGATTGAAAAAAAAAAACAACCTAAATTTCGTGACTTTTTCGTGACCGATAGACATCTTGAACGTTTCGTTCTCGATTTTTGTTTTGTAACATTTAATAAACAGATTTTTGTCAAATTTAAAATGTAGTGCTAATTTTAATTGGAGACGCCTTACATTTATTGATGTCTGGTAGAGAAGCAGCACAGCTAGCGATAACTATTTAGTGTGACCGTTAACTATTAGAAATTCTTGTGCCACACCGAAATGTTAATTCTTTTATAATAAAGGTGTAGAAGGATAAACAAATGGAATTAACTCTCATACAACTGTACGTACTTGCGATTAGGAATGGCCAAAATTTTCCGGATTCCGGAGGAATCGGAAATTTCACTTTTCGGCTTTCGGAATAATTCCGGAATTTTTCCGATTTTACTTTTCGGATTCCGGAATTGGCCATCCCTACTCGAGATCCATGCACGCACGCACGCACATGCACACACACACACACACACACACACACACAAACACAAACACACAAACCCCCCCCCCACACACACACTCACTCACTCACACTCTCTCTCTCTCTCTCTCTCACACACACACACACACACACACTCACTCACTCACTCACTCTGTGCCTTACCATAAATACCTTTTAAAATGATTATAGGAAAAACATAAGCATATACAATGTAATTCTCATACATAACTTTACATACCTGAAGTCAATGCACATACTGTGCCTTGAAATATATACGCTTTAACAATGGCTAAAGGTGGAGATGGATAAGCACATGGAATGTAACTATCAGACATCATCAACAACTCCTCAGTATCGATGTAATCTTCATACTCATATGTTATTGCTGGTTTGTCAACCAACACGTCAAATTCTTTTTCTTCATTGATTTGAAGAAGGCCAGCGCTTTTCGTTAATCCAATAACCTACAAACACATATAAAAAGATAACTTAAGAATGTATAAAATGCTAACATATGGTACATGCATATTTAAAAGTTTTTTTTTTTTCTTTCTTCTCATAATACTTCTTCTACCAGGAATTTCTGAATGAACTAACTAATAGGTTAGCTGGTTCGCTAAACTAACGTTTAGCGTCCCTTTTAGCACCGAAGCTATATGAAACGTGGGAATACAGTTTAACGTGGGATCCAAACACATGAGATACCAGGAAATTGAACGCGGGTCTCCCGCACCACTAGCAAATAGGTGTAAAAAGAAATACTTTATATACAGAGTTCAGTTTTGCCAATTAATTCACTTATACAATCTTAACATTCCCTGAGGGCCAATCTCAAGACCGAATTTGGGTGCGAATTAGGCCGAATTTTCATGCATGCGACAGAAGTGTGCTTTGCTTGCAATTTGGTAGTGTCTAAAGCCGACTATAGACATTTTCGGCGGTGAATTTTGACGTTTCATAGAACAAAATGTTCCAGTTTCTACTTATATTTGTACAGATAAAAACAAAATCTTGACCCAAAAGCTATATTTCGTGACTTTTCTTGACATTTATGACCGTTCTCTGATTTCATGACCGGAATTTTTCCAAATTCCGATTCATATGAACCTTTTTACTTAGAATTACCCATACTATCATTTCCCAAAATATTGCCCTTCCTCCTGGGACACCCTGTATAATTAGCTCACTTCATCTCTAATTCACAAGAAACATATTGTACAGAATAAAAGTTTACCTTGCTTGTTGCGTAGGCTGAAAGGAGGAAGCTGTGGCTGCAAAAACAATGATTAGTCTTTTGAAGAAGGGAATTGACTAGATTTATTACTTTTCCTAATTTATTTCGCCCACCTTTTGCTGTGGGCATCGTCATTGGAACGAAATTCCTTTGGACAAAGCTTTAGTTTCTACTATTTCACATGCTACTTTTTTAAAATTTAATTTTCTGAGCAGGATACTACGTAAGAATATATTGTAATTAAACCAAAGAACTAGTCTATCTTTGCTGAACCATTAATGTCAACAAACACAGTGATATCTTGATAAAATGTTTTACTACACTTGATGTCAGGTATCCATCAACAAATGTTGGTAACTGGTAACATTGGAATCAACAGATATTAAATTGTAAGCATATTACCAAGTTGTTCGTAGTGCCGATTTAGTATATATATATATATAATGTTTTAACAACAAATTTATATTCTACACAATTTCAAGTTCAATATAAAGAAAAAATGTATAAAACAGTTTAAAAAGACTCAGCATACAAGAGGAGTAGAAATTCAAATTTTATTCGTTCCTGGAATGATGCCCATAGCACAAAAGGTGAGAGAAATATGTTGGGAAAAGAAAACAACTACGCAACAACAAAGGTAAAGTTTTATTTAATTAGTCACACATATTTGCGGAAAAATGAAATCTGTGATAGAAATTTATTCGCAAATTATTGTGGATAAAACTTACTTGAGGAAATTCACTTTTGAACGAATTGATTTTGAGTTTAACGTCCCGTTCAGCATCGAGGCTATATGAGACGTGGACCTACTAACGTGGAATCCGAACCACATGAGCTCCCGCTGGGTGTCGAACCCCGGTCTCCCATTCCAAAGGTGCGTATGCTAACCGCTTAGCTACGAAGGAGCTCTCACTTTTGAACGAGACTATATGCAAGTTTTAATGAGCACAACAAGAATTATAAACAAACTTACCTAACGATTTTATTCATTACAATACCTTCAACAAATACAAAACATGATAAAACAAAATCTATATCTGTTTTAAGAATTTTAGTGAATGAAATTTAGAAAGTGAGCCAGATAACAACCACAAAATGATATACTTCTTATAGGTTAGAAGTTAGCAGTTTCAGAGATTTGTTAATAGATGAAAATGGTTTCAAGAACCCTTTTCCCCCTTTGATGGTTTGAATTTCGGAAAACCCCGTGTTATGTAAAGCCTAAGAGTGATGCTATTGATGCTAATGATGCTATTTGTACAAAATTTTATTTTGAAAAAAATTAAATCTTTCAGTTTTACGTCCAACGATTATGCTCTTTAACCTAAGTGAGACGAGTAATTAAGACAAGTGAATGATGATAGGAAGAAATTTAGGAGGATTTAGGAGTTAGATTTCTGGGCTTTCAGCATCTATGGCCATGGGGAAAAGGGGGAATGAAAATGCAGGAGGAAACGGAAGTATCCCGAGAAAACTCACAGCCACGATGCCGTCTGCCACAAACTTACTTGACCAGGAATCGAACCAGGGACCCTACACACTAGAGGTAAACGCTGCACCGTTGAACCACCATCCAATTTTCTCAAAATCTACACTTGAGCACTTGAGAAGTTACTTGTTCACCTGGATGTGTTCTATCAACTCATGTCTTATATTTGGACAATATTTTAGTTAAAGAGAAATTAAAATTTAAGAATTAACGATTATTTTATACTGTATGTCGTTAATCATAATATGAATTGTTGTCTTGCTAGTATCCCACTGAAGAGCTTAACGAGGGTATATTTGAGTATGTTTCATATCAATAAGTAGTATGCTTCGCGAACAGTATCAACTTTTATATTTATACACATTTTATCTCCATTTTCTCAAAAACTACGCATGAGATTTTATACTGGTACACATCATTTTATTCAGATTAATAAGATTTATCGATTGATATACGTCCCATCATTGGACATTTTTTCGTTACACGCTAATACAAGATAGCCAAAAATTTCTTGCCGTTCTAGAGAAATGATAAACAAAAAGCAATACAGTGGCTGGTATGTATCTTTAGGTTTAGAATCCATCTCTATCAGCATCCAACCAGTTTTTCCAATGTTCCTGCAGCTGGACAATACCTTGGTGGAAAAACTCGGCGGTCAAGGATGCAAAGAACTCTGTGAGTTAAGCATGTCTTTACGAAGGATCTCCCACGAAGGTGGCTGTCACGGGAATGAAACACGTGGTAACCTGCTGACACAAGGTTCGGTAAATAT
Organism: Thermobia domestica; assembly: GCF_964235325.1. Classification (NCBI taxonomy): domain Eukaryota; kingdom Metazoa; phylum Arthropoda; class Insecta; order Zygentoma; family Lepismatidae; genus Thermobia; species Thermobia domestica. The sequence continues at coordinate 128,790,932 of NC_137467.1, forward strand.
GGTACATGGCACGATGTCCAACTAACTTGCTGAAAGGTCTCCCGGGTCCTCTCTGCCACATGTGGCTTAGCATTGTCGTGCAGGAACAGCACATCCATTTAAACTGCTGAGAGTACAGGTCAGCAATAATGGTTTGTCCATGTGTAAGGACCTCATAATGCCGACAATTCCACCATACAGAGAACATAACCTTTCGTGGGTGCAGAGGTGGTCTTGAAGTGTGAGGAAGCAGGGTTACGTGGCGACAACCAATGTCCGGTACGCTTGGGAGTGTCATACAGGACCTACTTTCCGTCGCGATCAAACGAGTGTGTTCAGGTGCCGAGTGAGCAAGGACAAACAGGCTGTCACGTCGTTGTTTCTTGTCAGCTGCCGACAATGTGTTGGGTACCCACTTGTTTAACTTGCATGACTTCCCTATCCCATGTAGGAGCAGTCTTGACTGTTTCAGCAGAAACATGGAACCTTTCTGCAAGTTCATCACGTTAGACCATTGTCCTCATTGATGGCTGCTTTCAGGGCTTCGTCATCAAACACATGTGGTCATTCACTGCGAGGTTCATCCAAAAGGCTCCCGAACGGAACTTCTGGAACCAATGCCTGGCGGTGCGTTCGTTCAGGGCATTCTCCCCAAATGCCTGACATATGCGGCAGCTGAGAAGTCCACTTTAAATTCATGCAATAAACACACGCGAACAAGCTCTTTTCATAACTCTATTTCTCTTCGACACTGGACGAGCTATGACTGATGTATATGTGCAATGTGCCTCTATTACTGAAGATCGATGGTGAAACTAACTCCCGATCGCTTTGCAACCACATGCGTCATTTCGTTCTCTCTCCGTGAGCGCATGATTAATGAGACGTCATAAACGGTAAAAAGATTTTTGGTTACCTTATAATTGGTATAGTGGAATCTTTTGTGAGTAATTTCCCTCGCCGCCTGTCCGAATTTGAACTATACTGCTTTGGAAGTGGCAATCTGATAAACGTAATATTCAAAACACAACTGCGATTCGTAATTTTTACCATAATCTTCTATTTCACGTGTAAATTCTCTCATTATAGATATATTTATTAATTCTACAAAGTTATTAGATAATAATAATAATAATGTCACGGACGCTCATCGATATGATCGTTAAGCTTCGGCCGTGATTGTACCCTTTAGTTCAATGTTCTTCAAAGGACATTCAACGAACAGCGAAAGGAAATGATAGATATTTCAAAACTAAATTGTGATTAATTAATGAATTCTTTATCTGTAAAACTGTTATGTAATTCCGTCTTTGAAATCGTTGCCAAGCACTAAAGTCAGCTAGCTTTCACAATTCAACATGTAAGATCCATGCATTGACAAATATGATGACAAAAGTGAATTTCAGAGGTTTACGTCTTTACGTATTCCACCAAGAGTACAGGAAGTTCCATAACCTCGTCTCGAGTCGAGTAACAAAACTATTGGGCTTTTCCAAAGTCAGGCAGTAGTAGCTTCGAAGACCTATCAGGAGGAACACCTTGTTACTAGTGTGGATCATATTGTTCATCTAGACGACATCAATAAGAAAAGGTATGTACCTGTTTCATATTTGTCAATGCCTAGTCATGAGTCAGTGCTTGGGAAGTTTCAAATAGACACTACTGATCAAAATTACATACATTAAAAACATTCCCCATAGATCCTATTCTTTTATTTCAACCAAAATGATTAATGACGAATTTATTGATGTACAAACTTATAGATGTCTAGATTATTAAGAAAGTTTTGGTTATTGCTATGACACCTCTTGCATACGTCCCGTTCTATGTAGATCATAGATAACTCATAGCATAACCGCAATAATAATAATAATAATAATAATAATAATAATAATAATAATAATAATAATAATAATAATAATAATAATAATAATAATAATAATAATAATAATAAAAGTATACGGATACGACATATACCAATCAATAGATGTAATTAGGCTAAACAGGATAATATTGCTGAACGCACTCCTGGAGGAAACAGAGAAAAACTAATATCGTAGCAAACTAAGCAAGTAGTAGTAGTGCCATATGTGAACCACGTTGAAACCGGAAGTGGTAGTATATTTCTAGCACTTCCGGTTTTAGTAAAGTTAAGAATTAGGATGAAATGTATTTTGGGAACACTTAATTGATTCCAGAAAACTGCTTTATGCTATACGTTATCGTTTTTACTCTAAAACGATGAACGTTCAAACCAGAAGTGGCTGACTTCTGTCACTTCCGGTTTTAGTAAAGAGATTGGAGTGGAGACGGAATATACTCTTCGGAAGCTTAACTGATAACAGAAAACCGCTTCTCCCTATCTATTATGGCTTTTATTCTATGGCGATCAACGTGAACACTGGGTGGTTGACTTGTGACTTGCTGGTTGAATAGGAAGATAAGAAAAGATAGTACTTATTCTTAAAATGAATCGATTCCAGAACACCACTTCTCGCTACTTCTTATCGTTTTCGTGTTATCTAGAACAATACTGAAACCGGAAGTTGTAGTGGATTTCCATCATTCCCGGGTTTAGCACAGAGTTAAGGATGGATATGAAATATGTTTTTGAAACGCTTAATCGATCACAGAAAACAATTTCTTGCTATCTATTACCTTTTTCTGTTGTGGTCAACGTAAAAAAACGGAAATGATTGATTTCTACCACTTCCGGTTCGAAATCGCCTCCATCAACGAACTCTATTTTTAACTTTAGACCCTCTAACCAAATTTGATGATGATCCATCGAGTAGTTTTGAGATTCTTTTGTCTCCTCGACGGTCAGAGTAAATATATAAAAGAGTTTGGTTTACCATAAACCCGATGCCACTCCGCAAACACGCCATCTATAAAGATGAAACTGATACAGAAGTATACATGTACTCTTATCATGCTTCATGTGATGACACTATCAAGACGACAGAGCACAGTATAGTTACTGAGATACAGCCTAAAATACAGAGTAACTCTACGACTTTTATTTATTTATTTTTTGTTAACTATAATATTGTTGGGGACACCGTAGTCTAATGGTTTGAGCGTTGGACTCACGCCCACGTGGTCCCTGGTTTGATTCCCGGCCGGTGCTTCCCAATTTTCAGCGTCCACCCAGCGTCGTGAGGCAGACTGGGGACTCACGTGAATGAAAGACTGACCTGACGGCCATTAGGTCTAGAAAGCTCCCGATATGCCGATTAGTGACAGGACGACACAGCGCGCTGACCACGTGTTCGCCGCTAAGCTGGACGTAGTTCAGCCGGTCGCTGACAGATGGCGTTGGAGCGCCTCAGGTCATCAAATGGTCTGTTACGCCAAGTGGTATAATATTGTTTTACAATGAGATATGTACTCGTATATCAGCCGATAAATAATACTGAGATGAATAAAATGACAGGCTTGGGAGTATAGGCGCCAACTTTTAAGTTTGTCAATGGGTGCTCAAAGCTTCGGCACTAATGTCTCACTATATATATATATATATATATATATATATATATATATATATAATATATATAAGTAGCGTATTTAAGGGGAGCTTCAGGGCATAAGCCGCCTCTCCCGAAAAGTAAATTAAATACCTTCCAGAATTTTCACATTTCCAGGAATAAAGTTAGCAAATACCCCCCTCTCCGAAACAAAATCGTAAATACACCACTATATATATATATATACAGTTGGACTCTTTTTAATTCGAAGTCCAAGGGGACACGAAAAAACTTCGAATTATCCAAAATTCGAATTATCCAACAACATTCATTTTCACATATATTACAACGAACAAACCAAAGTACTGAGCATCAATAGCATACTCATATGGTGTAGACTTTACCTTTTAAGCACCTTACTATTTGCGTGATCGAATACCGCAAACTAACAAACGACATTGACTCCACATAATTAAAACTAATTGTACAATGGAAAATATGTTTGCGTACAACACTACAACATACATTGAATAGCCCAAACAATTAAACACCAGTAATAATTTGAATATTCTGTTCTCACTTTTAAGAAGTAAATCTCATTTGCTTTAATTTGATTGTTTTGTACGGTCAATAAATCTTGAATTTCATGTATTGCGTGGAATACGGATAAAATTCATCTTAAATTTTCAGCCAATTCTGAAACAAGATGAGATTGGCACACGTTCTCTATGTTTACTTCTTCCCCAACTCACCTTCATCTTTATAATTACATAGATTTTCTATTTATCTTTTGTTTTACTCTTCCCTATGGCTGCATCTGGATAACTGAAAACACGTTAAAACTGTATTTCTCTGTTTACATCTGTCCAACATTAAAAATTTTGAACTGTATTTACTTCGAATTATCCAAAACATAGGTTCAAAAGTTCGATTTATCCATGATTTTTTACTATTGTTTTCAATACAGTTTTTAAGGGGAATGGACTTCTGTTCGAATTATCCAATATTTCGAATTATCCAAGTTCGAATTAACGAGACTCCACTGTATATATATAGTATATTAAATAGACCAAATGGTTTCCAAATTCTTCCTGAGAGACGAGAAAGACTATCAAGATCTGCTGAAATAAAATGAACCGTGAAATTATTTTTACATTGCAAAGGCATTTTTTTTTTTTTTTTTTTTTTTTTTAGCACGATTTCCTAAACTTTATATTGAACCAAATTCCTAAACATTAAGATTTTGTCTATGAATTTCAAACGTCATTTGAGGATAATTTGAGTGAAAACAGAAAACGATTTAACTGTCTTGTAACTTACATAAAGCATTTTACATTTAAAAAGATATAAATTAACAACATCAAACACGAAATTCTTTAATGAAATAATTATACAAAATTACATCCATGGATTATTATTATTGTTGTAATGTTATATTGTTTGTTCCTCGATATGCTGTAAACCTGAAGACTTTAAAATACTGTAGGTATTGATAAATTATTATTCTACACATATGCATCCCTATCTAAAATTTAACCTAGGATCACATGCACTTAGTTTCTTGATCCCCGGAGCACACGCGTTGTCTGTGTCTAAGCTTGACGCTGAATTCTCTTTGACGGAACTTTGAATTCTGACGGAACTTTGTGAGAAAATCGAGATTAAACACACTTTTATGGAGCTAAAAGGTACATTGTTCATTGCCAGTAACATGTAACTGAGTTTTTATTCTGCTGACACATATTGTTTAGTTATTTATGTTCCGTATATGTAAAATAATACACTATTAACTACCACATTGAAAATGTGATTGTGTTCTTCTAACAATTATTTGGTAGTATTTGTATTCCTAACAGCAACGCCTATACTACTTAAAGTTAAGTTTAGGTTTCATTCAATCCAAATCTGCCCATTTTATTTGGATACACACTGTACATATTAGCTTCTATTATTGTACCTTTGTCTTCCAAATTCCCACAGACACCAAAATATCGGGGTACTGTCGCGTACGGACCAGTTCTGTCACAGTGCATTTATCAAATTGCAGTTCTGGTGGTGAAACATGCCAAATGCTAATTCTCTCATCGTGTGAAAGAGCTACAAAGAAATTTTCATATACCCTGTAATAAGAACAAATTTTCAGACAATTGCAACGGAACACATGTTTAAAGTTAAAAAATAAAATTATAATTTCATGGAACAAGGAACAGCTGCTCCTAATATATCAACTGATTACTCTACATTTAATTTTCAAGTATACAAGGGCAAAGGAAGTACATTGAAACGATGTAAGTAATTATTTTAATATCATTCCACCGTAGCGCAGAACTAAAACAGAAATTTGTATGATGGCAAAAGTTAAAAAAATACCTGTTCATGGTTGTAAAAAAATCAAACTGAGACATTTTTACGTAATGCTTTAGAACACTAACATACTAAAATATTGAATTGAATAAAATAACTTTTATCTTACATATTAAATGAATTTAAATATTCATTAGTATCGACATTTTCAATAGGAACTTCATTAGTGGTTTATATATTAATCACGTCACATGGCTTCCGTTATATAATGAGAAAGTTTTGCCGGTATGGTTAAGCTTGTCGGTAACATTCAGAAAACAAATTATTGAAACCATATCTTGGATGTCTTCATCGATAGTTTGCAAACAAATTCAAATGCTTCAAATGCACTTATGTTCCTGCTCTAATCATGTATGGCGTCAATTAATTATTTTAACGTGTGTTACAAATTGCTGTTCAGTTTAGCTTAAAGCAAAGAACTTCTCAACACTGGGCCAGAGTGTAACTTATAAGAAAACTATATCACAGCTAAAGATGACAACTTGAGTGTTGTCATCAGATAATTTCTAGGAATTAGAAACGAAATAGATTTTAGACTTATTTGAGATGCGTTTGACATCATATTACAGCCTGATAGGATCCGAATAACTCTGTCTTTTAAGGTCTGCTTGACAGTAAGGGCACAAGGTCTTAACTATTATATTTATCCTAATATTGTAAATTTAATGTAATACCCACTAGACGAATCTGCTGCAATAAATCTCTAGTTGTCTCACCTTCCCACCGCTGAGCTAATCCTTGGTATCCTCCAAGATCCCTCGTTTTCTGGGATCTATGAACTTCTTAGTTGCAACATAGAGCTTAGGACAGACCATCTTATGAAACTTCTTACTATGTACTTACTTATATGAATATATCCTCTATCTGTGGCGTGATGTCTACGTTACCTCGTTTATTTCCTTAAACAACTAAGTTGTTTACAGTTTCCGTTCCATACAATTCTCACAATAAATATACGAAATTATTGGATTTTGGGTGCTTTACAATACCGTCTTATTGTGAAATTTTTTTTACCGGTATAGTTATGCTTCTCCGTAATATGCATTAGTGTATTTGAACCTATTACATTGAACCGTAGTCAATGAGGCTACATAAATTATGTATGTATTGAAACTGAATTATTTGAAGTGTAGAACAAATTAAATATTACCATATCCTCTAATTATATTCACTAAATTCCAACATAAATATTTAACGAAAAAAAAAAAAATGTATTGAACAATGGAAACCAAGCAAACCATTATTGTGTAATGTTTGCTAATATGGTTCAAAACTGAGCATACAACGTAATTATTCGTTTATTATTCTTCAATCTGTTCAGAAAGGAAGATATCAATTGAAGTGAATAAATAATTTGTAAGCACATTCTTTTGTTATTGCATGTAATAAAAAAATGTACTATTAACAATAGCAAATAAAAGGTAACTCTTCAAACTTACCGCTATAAATCACAAAATAACATTTTCAAGGGACATATCTCTCATCCTAAGCGGACTTGAGTTTGAAAAATGTAAAAAAAGAGAAAATGAAAGGAGAAATGGTTATTTGGAGTCAACAAATCACTTCATGTCCAGATATAATGACCTGCGTGAAACACTATGAAGATACTTTTATCCTTAATCTGAACCACATGCCTTTAAATTTCAAGGCTCCCCAACTAGGAATCGAACTCGAGACCCCGTGCACCAGAGGTGCGACGCCAGCCACCAGACCAGCGGGGAAGGCTCCACTATTTGTGTTCCTGACATTACGCACCAAACACTAATTTTCTGGTAGCAAGAAACGTGCCTCTTCATGAACCAAGTGAGGATTTTTAAAATACTAGTGCATTCCTATTAACCGGGCAGGTGAAGCTACCCTTCGATCACCATAAAGTGACCAAAATTTCTCCTGTAACTACATCAGCTACCATATTTAGTACTGTACGCATTGTATCTTTGACGGGCTCTTTCAGTTGTTGAACACATGTAATAAGGCACAATCTCTGGTGCAGAAATTTCAGACTACTTCGTTCATGATATTCAAGTTGATTTATGGGAGCTGGCTCTATCAGCTGCTTAGTGTTGTGGATTTTTTCAGGTGCAAAACCTCTGCTTCTTGAGATTGGTAACAGAGCTGGTTTCACGTCATTTTACAACAGTACATTGTATATTAGTAATTTTGGGGCATAAGTTATTCTAAATATGTACTAGGCTGGCTGATTTTACGATCAGAAGAAGAAAAAGAAATGTTTTAAAAAATAATATGATTATCGATAATGTTAGATGTTCCAATATGTTTTAAATAATAAGGTTTTGGAGACGTCGTTGTCAAGACAACAGATAGAAAGATATAAATAAATGGAAGGGACTGCATAGAAGTTGTCGTCATTTTTAATGGCTTAAGTTAATAATTAAAAGGAACCAGTTATCGTTGTAATTTCATACCACACACTGCATACACTATTTAATTGGCAGACTTGTTTCTGGTTATTTATCAATGAAGGGTTCCTGCCCTTCCTTAATCAATGCGCTTCGCATGTAACTTTCCATGATCAACATTCGTTGTACAGAGAACACTATCATTCTAATATGGATTGTAGATATAGGCTAAATGATTAAGTATACTTCTATCACTTCATGTAATGTGAAACACTAATGTAGGTTCTCAGCGAACAAAACAACCCTATCTGATAATAATAACAAGGAAATGTGTATAATACGAGCGCAACAATGAGTATAAAACAATTTACTAGGAGCCCAACAACCAAGTTTGTATTTACGCATAGCCGCAGAAATGCCGGCACAGGATGACATATCAAAAAATCGAGATTGAAGCAGAAACGAGAGTCTGTGCACAAGAAAGAATTTTAAGGAAGGTTATACTGAAAACAATGTTGGTACCAGAGCGCAATCTAATTTTGTATTTGCCTGTATTTGAAACCGTTGGTTCCACCCTACATACCCTTGTCACTAAAATAAGATGGCGTCAACTTACAATAGAACGTATGTAGTTCGTGTTGCACAGGACCACTTTTTCCTCCGGTGACAAATATTTTATTTTCCACACAGATCGTTTCTACATGTTTCAAGATGCTAAAAAAAACAATTCTATGGCCTATAAAACCCGGTAGCTCAATGCCGCATTCACAAAAGCTCTCCATTGACTTCTGTTCTTAGCCAACTGGATTCAGTCTATATTTTGTACTTTTATTTCTGCGAGATCTATCTTAATATTGTCCTCCCATCTGCGCCTAGGTTTTCCTAATGCTCGTTTTTCGACTGCATTTTGAGTTAAAATTTTGAAAGCGTTCCTACTTTCTTTCATTCTAGTTACATGACCTCCTCACCTGAGCCTCCTAGGTTTAATGTTTGGTAAACGGTACAAATTATGTAGTTCCTCACTATGAAGTTTCCGCCATTCTCCATTCTCGTTCCTCTTGGGTTCGAATATTCGCCTCAGGATTCTATTCCCAAATACTTTCAGTCTGCGTTCTTATTCAGAGTAAGCAGATCATGTTTCGCAAACATACAAATACAACAAGCATGATTATTGTTCTATATATTATAAGCTTCAAATTCTTCCACAGAATTCGCGAAGACAAAAGATTTTGAACTGAATAACAACCCGAATTCCTTTCTTTCACTCGACATTTAACTTCTTCATGGACATAATTTTGGTGTGTTAATATTGACCTAGATATTTGAAAGTATCCATTTTGTCGAAAGTATTACTTGATATTTTGACGTATTCATAATTTGCAGTACTACGATCCCAGTGAATTTCCATGTATTTAGTTTGTTCTGCATTTAGTTCTAAACCGATGCCCCTGAAAGCATTTAATGGAATCTCTGCAATTCTTCCTATTGTTCTCCTATCATTCCCTATCAGATTTAAATCACCAGCACACGCCATAATTTGGTGAATACCATTCAGCCCCAGGCCCTGGTTTTTATCTTTGACTTTCCTTATAACGTACTCCGGAACGAAGTTGAATAATAATGGCACCAACGCATCTTTTTGTTTCTGGCCATTATCGACGTGAAAGCTCGTGGACAAGTATTTTCCTATTCGGACTTTACTTCGGGATTCATTTAAACACATTTTAATTAATCTAACTAGCTTTTCTGGTATTCCAAATTATGTAAGAATGTTGTACAGTTCGCGGCATAGAAAATGTTACAAAAACTTTAAGTCCAAATTACTAACAAACACTTGCGCCGTGTGCTTATGCATTCAGAAACACACGTCTCGATCGACTGACTGCCCCCTGGTATTCAACTCATCCTCCTCTCCTTGTCTAAAGCACTCTGTGTGACGTAATATACTCTTTCCATTCAGACGGAAAAAGCAGGAATCATGTTTGCAAGCTTTATAGCTCTAAAACTGTCTTCCACTCTTTTGTTCTAAATGCCTTTGTAGAATCTGAATATATACAAAAAAAAAAAAAAAAGGCTCAAAATGTTCCTATAGCTTCATAAACACCTTTATTTGCATTCTTTCCGTTCTTCAAAGACTATATATCACATAAAGCTAGGAAGATTCTCTTTGTGAAATCTATGGAAATGGTAAATCTCACCAGTAGGTCTTGTGCTTCCCAAACTCCGTAATGTGGGAGCAAAGCTCTACATTATTTATTTGTGAACGAAAAACTCTGTTCCTAGTTTATGTATTTCCTTCCCCGTGAAAGAACGTACAATTTTCGAATTGCACTGCTTCCTTGTCTTTCCATCTAACTTCCTGAACTCTTACCAAATCCATCCTATATTTCTCTAACTCACTCGTTACGGATTTGTCCTATAAAACGCACCTGTTCTATAAAGACTTCTTATAATCCATGTTCCAAATCTCATGTCCGTTTTACGTTGCTGAAGTCGTGCCAAGTTATCTATCAGTCGTGGTCTGAGGCTTCTGCGATTGTTTCTGAACTTTTTTTTTTTTTTTTTTTTTTTTTTTACAGGATAAGGTTGTTAAGCTCACATCAAATCTCCATGCTGGAGAACCATCGATTGTTGTCTGCCTGCGACTGCTTATTCAATATATTCGCAGCAAACCCCTATATCTAGAGGCCTTCTCGATCCACAACCTGAGGACGCGCCATGCCGTGGTGACAGGAAAACACGTTACATGGCGTTTCAAGATGCAAATATAATTAATACAAGGTATCGTACGGTTTCTTGGGACTTCATTGAAGCTCCTTCCTCTTCTTCTTTGGTATGGAACAGGGCTTTGCTGAAACTGATTTTACAGTGAAATGAAGGTAAGAACATTATTTTGAGTTAGGTAAAATTTTTCCAATTTCTCTGAATAAATTTTGGTTCAATAAAGGTCAGAACTCAACTTACGGAACGATACCGTGTCTTCCAATAGGCTAATCGACGAGACTGTTATTAACTGTTAGATCTTACGTTTAGTACTAAAAGTGTGGCCAAATAGAATTTCGTCTCGGAAGAAAAGAGAGAGAGAGAGAGAAATATAAAGAAAACGACTGCTTGGGTTCGTATTAATCAAACAAAAAATGTCAAAATTTGATAAAGAAAATTTTGCACTCACCTCAGCATAGCAATTCCCTCCATATGTCGTAGTACCACGTTCTTACTTTTGTTCATCATGTCTTTAGGTACAAGCGGGTTAACCTGAATGGTATGGTCATTAGAAGCAGATATGACATAATCATGTTTAATAGACCATATTGGGTGCCCTTCTGGTCCTAAAAGCGTGGAAAAGGCATATTGTTAAACCGTACTTATAATATATATATATATATATATATATATTGTAATGATTTTATAGGTAGAGGCTAAATGACGGTCCGGGCTAGTCTTTTCCCCTTCACCAATTTATTATAAAAATTGTTAATTACAAATGTCTTTGATTACAAAGAGTGAAATAGTTTCTATCTTGTTATTGACCAGATGACAGGAAATAGGTGTTTTGCACGGTGCCCCTTCTCTCAAGGCAGTCTGCAAGGCATCTACTGGTTCTGGTGAGTCTTGAAGGAAAGCCCCCTCAGCCCAAGGCAGTTTCGCGAGACTTGGTTGTAGTAAGGATCCCTAGTCCAATGCGACCTCGGATAAGGATAGGTGTGCCCCTAGTCCAATGCGACCTCAGGGCAGGTGTTGGTTAGTTAATCAGTTGGTCGACTGATGCCAGGTCCCTCGGTGGTTGGGCTTTTATTTGTCCTCTTCGGGTACTTTCGTGAGGTCCGACTTCTTTCGGCTTCCCTCGGTGTCTTCCGTGTCGGCTTCTCGTCTGCTCCACTGTTTACAATCAATAACACGTGTTGTATTGACATGTGCTTCTGTCGTGATGTGGGAATCCTTACAATATATTAGAGATGCAAGGGCTCGAAAAAAAACCGGCTTTTTTGAAAAAAAAAACTAGGATTTTCTGCTTCGCTTTTTTGCTTGGGAAATTTTGGGTTTTCAAAATTTTGCTTTAAACTGATAAAGCAGACTTTGTTTCGCTTCTCTACAACAAAAAACTCATTTGATTAGTAGTTGATGCAGACAATAATATGAAACCTCGAAAATAAACCATGAATTTCAAAAAGATTTTTAAATTTCTTAACATATTCACATTATGAATTCCAAAGGATTAACCAACCTGTGTAATAATATTTTAACCTCTTATATACATTAAGTACTTTTAAAAAATGATACACAATAACTGGCAAAATTGTATGTAGTATTTTTACTTCAAAATATCACACACCCTCTTTTTGAAGCAAAATAAAGAAAACATGAGAGAAATCTCCACAAGAGCTTCGTTTCGGGTGGTTCTGTACAGTCTTGAAATTTTTAACTTTCATATACATTGTATGAATATTTCAAACAAATTTTTTACTGATTGATCACATACGTAATAATCTGTTACCACCTATCAGGTGCTTCGAATCTGCAAAATCGGTAAAGCTCCAAATTCTCTAATGCACTGACTGTTCCTTAAGCTTGTTCAGAATCGGGAAAGTATCGAATTTTCTGTTCATGGATCATATACGTAATAGACGGTTCATCTGAGCGTATGGTTTCCTAGGCTGTAGAATATATAACCACCATCACGGTTTACCCACTCCTGAAGGTCTCTGACTATTTAACAAAAAATTCAACATATCGCTACGATTTTTTTTTTTTTTTTTTTTTACAAAAAAGAAAAACTATGGAATACATTTAAAAAGAGTGGAAGAATCAATCACTGTTCCAATTCACAAGAAAGACGACAAAATTGATTGTAATAATTATCGAGGCATTTCCCAACATTCTATTAATAAGATTGACCCCATACACAGATGAAATTATTGGAGATTATCAGTGTGGATTTAGTCGAAATCTACCAGATATTTACCATTCGATAAATACTCGAAAAGAAATGGGAATATATTACCCAGTACATCAAGTGTTTATTGATTTTAGAAATGCTTACAACTCGGTTAGGAGGGAAACATTGTAGAATTTGGATACCGAAAAAAGCTAGATTTATTAAGAGTTTAAATGAATTCCAGAGTAAAGTCCGAGTAGAAAATGCGAGCTTCTACGTCGAGATTGGCCTGAAACAAGGATATGCGTTATCGCCGTTATTATTCAGCTTTGTTCCGGAGTACGCTATAAGAAAAATCAAAGATAGGAACCAGAGCCTAGAGTTGAATGGTATTCACCAGGTTATGGTGTATGCTGATGATGTAAATATGATAGGAGAACAATCGAAAGAAATGCAGAGGCCTTATTAAACGCTTGCAGGGACATGAGTACCTGTAAATGCAGAGAAATCTAAATACAAGGAAGTTTACAAGGATCGTAATACGGCAAATTATGAATGCGTTAAAATATCAATTAATACTTTCGACACAGTGGATATTTTCAAATATCTTGGATCAGTATTACCAGACCAAAATCTATCCACAAAGAAATTAAATGTCGACTGAAATCAGGAAATTCTTGTTATTATTCATTTCAAAATATTTTGTCGTCGCGAATTCTGTCAAGGAATTTAAAGCTTAAAATATATAAAATGATAACCATGCGTATTATGCTTTATGGTTGTGAAACCTGGTCGCTTACGCTGAGAGAAGAACGCAGACTGAAATTATTTGAGAATAAAATTCTGAGACGAATATTTGTATCCAAGAGGAACGGGAATGGGGAATGGCGGAAACATCATAAGGAGAAACTACATAATTTATACGGTTCGAGTCAGAGTCATCGTTAGAGTCATCAAGTCTAGGAGGCTCAAGTGGGCAGGTCAAGTAGCCAGAATGGAAGAAAGTAGGAACGCTTTCAAAGTTTTAACTGGAAATCCAATCGGGAAACGTCCATTAGGAAATCCTAGGCCCAGATGGGAGGACAGTATTAACATGGATCTAGCAGAAATAGGATACAGAGTAGAAACTGGATTGAATTTGATAAGGACAGAAGTCAATGGAGAGCTTTTGTGGCCATAGAGAAAGAGAGAGAGAGAATACATTTAAGTTAAGCACAACTGCACAACAAACATGACTGAGTGGTTATCTTTCGCGCTTCTATCGTGAAGTCCGGGATTCAACTCCGCATTCGACCATTTTGACAAAAGTTTTATATTAATTTCATCTGTGAATGTAGAGGTAGTGAGTGTACTGTGAGTCCTGGCCGACTTCCTTTCTAATCGTTTTTAAATCTTTGTTATTACTAATTACCAGCAGTGATGGATTTGCGAAGAGGGTTAGGGTGTTAATGTCTCGGATTGAAGTCTCTACCCCGAAATTACGGAATTTCTAAAGCAAACTAAATATTAGTGTTGCCTTTACTCATAAACTTCAAGCTGTCTCCAAATAAAAAATTAGGAATTTTTAGAAAAACTAAACATTAATAAGAAAAGCCCCTCTCAAAATACTTTTCTAAATCCGCCACTGATTATCAGTATAAAATGGTCTTCACGGTTGTATCTGGAAGATTATAGCTGAATATACAAACGAAACGAAATATTTGTTATGCCTGTACTCATAAACTTAAGCTCCTCTTAAATAAAAGTAAGGAATTTTTAGAAAAACCAAGCATTATTCAGAAAACCCCTCACAAATATTTTTCTAAATCCGATACTGATTATTTCTATCAAATGGTATTCAAGGTTGTGTCCGGAAGATTATTGTTAAATAATTGCACAGCTACAGTATAACGTAAATGTGGAAGTACGCTCTGACAGATATATTGAAAAACGTACGCTCTGATGGATATATTAAAAAACATAAGTT
Organism: Thermobia domestica; assembly: GCF_964235325.1. Classification (NCBI taxonomy): domain Eukaryota; kingdom Metazoa; phylum Arthropoda; class Insecta; order Zygentoma; family Lepismatidae; genus Thermobia; species Thermobia domestica. The sequence goes on from NC_137467.1 coordinate 128,805,944, forward strand.
TAATTATGTGCTAGAAGCTAGAGTACTAAGCTCTAAGAAGTGAAACACGGATGACTAAAAAGAAATGATCTACAGAAGAAAAAAATGTCGATAATTCAGAAGTTAAAATAAAGTTAAATAGCTTCTAAAATTTCCCTCAAATACTACGTACTTTATGTTTATTTTAATTCATAAAACATGTGCTCCATCTATTATGATGGTGAATTCCAGAGCGAAATATGGCATTCAGGTCATGGAATCTTATTTAACTTTAGAGTATACTATAAGAAAGCTATTTAAACAGAAAAATCATGAAAATGAAAAAAGCTAAAATTTCCAAAATTCTCGTTTTTTTCCCCCCAAAAGCCGGCTTTTTATATGCAAAAAACCATCGATTCAAAAAAGCCGGCTTTTTTGCATCTCTACAATATATATATATATATATATATATATATATATATATGTGTGTGTGTGTGTGTGTGTGGTCCAAAACAAAAACAAAAAATCAACTCGTTCAAAATAATCCTCCACAAGGATTATTTTTTTCCCCCTCGAGTCATAAGCAACTTAGCTACAAAACTTCAGCCCTATTGCTCAATATTTACAGGTCGCTCCATTTTAAACCTTTTTGTTCTTGCAGTATTACCAATGATCTAATGCTAGAATTTTTGGGAGATATACACTGGATTGTTTTGAAAATATAGCGTATGCCTACCTCCGTATATACTCATCCATTCGTAAATTTAAAGTAAATAATATATGCTGCACTATAAAAATATTAAGTGGGTAATGGGTATACGCCCCATTTCATTCCTGTATACTACATTATAGGTGTCAAGACTACAATGTAATTTAACACAGTAACTGTGCTAATAACTGGATAGATATAAGTTCGTAGCTTTCATTGTGATCACTAGATGGCGAGATAATTTTTTTTTTTTTCGAGAAGTTTGTGAATTATTAAAATAATTCGCTGTGATGATGATGTAGCTGAAAGAGGTATAAGTCTCATCCAAAAGTATAATGAAGCCTTGACAAAACACGAGGAACAAAAGCAGTTTAGTCTTCGATTGGTTGAAATCCATCATAAAAATGTTCCCGTTCCACTGAAGAAAGTGTTTTTTTATAATTGAGAATACAAATACTGACATTTTGTTTTGAAAGGTTTGACAACAACTACCAAGAATGGCAAAATGGAGCGACCTGTAAATATGACTTAATTGTACTGAAACCTGAAATTTCGTTAGTTATTTCTACACATCAGAAGGAATAAAATAAGCCTTGTGGACACCCAACCACTGTTAGTTTCGTTTTGTGCACCACCCTAATATAAATTTGTCAAGTTTTACGTCCCACTTAAGAAGATGATGGTGATGAGAAATGAACGGAATGGTGGAATGAAGAACGTGGGAGGAAACGGGAGAACCCCGAAGAAACCCATGCACACGGTGTTTGTCCACCACAAAGTTCTCTTGAGCGACCTGGGATCGAACCAAGGACCCCATACACCAGAGATGAACGCTCTACCACTGAGCCAGTGTGGCCCCGTCTAGATTTGTCCATTTTTAGGTTGAAGAAAATCGGGTGAGTGGAAGTGGATAAACACTGATTGCAAAATTATTTTCTAGATTTGTCTAGTTTTGGGTTACAGAACATCGAGTCAGAAATTAAGCAAAAATATTGATTGTAAAACTATTTTCCACATTGGTCTATTTTGAGGATGAAGTGAACTGTGTAAGTGGAATTGTGCAAAAATTGACTGTAAAATTTATTTTCTAGATTTGTATAGTTTTGATTAAAGAAAATCAGGCCAATAAAATTTGCAAAAAAATTGATTGTAAAATATCTTTATTAGATTGCCTATTTCTAGGTTAAACAGATTGCCTATTTCTAGGTTAAACATATCGAGTTGGTGAAAAAGAACAAAAATTGATTATGTATTTTTTTTCTAAATTTATCATTTTGGTTGAAAAAAAAATTCCTAGATTCGTCTATTTTGGAGTTGAAGTAAACTGTATGATGGTGAAATTCCTTTTCTAGATTTCTCTATTTTTAGATTATAAAAATCGGTTCGGTGGAAGTGGGAAAACATTGATCGTAGCTTATTTTTCTAGATTTGTCTTTTTGATTAAAGAAATTCGAGTTGGTGGGAGTGGATAAACATTGACTGCAAAATTTCTCTACATTTCCTATTTTTGGTTAAAGAAAATCTGGTTGGTGGAAGTGGACAAATATTGATTGCAATTTTTTTTCTAGATTTGTCTTTTTGATTTTTTTTTTTTTTTTTTTAAATGCGCCAATCGAATTGTGCAAATTTGATTGCCAAATTTCTTTCTATATTTGTCAACTTTTAGGTTAAAGAAAATCGGGTCGAAGAAAGTTGAAAGACATTTATTGGACTGCAATTTTTTTTCCATATTTGTCTCTTTTGGTCAAAGATAATCGTGTCGGTGTGGAACGGTACACGTAAGATTCCTATCTGAATATATTCTATAAACTTTTTTTCATAAATCCTTGAGCTCAAAACGCTTGTCCTTTTTCCAGTATTTTTGGTCATCGACCTTTCTACTCCACTGTCCTGCTATTATACTGTTTTCATAAATGCTAATAAATAGTTTAGTTCATATACTTGCTAAAAAAAACTGTAAAACCTATGAAAAGTTCCTTCCCAACTATCCTCAATCTTCAAAAAGTCTTCAGTAGCATCGCTTTCTGTTAGTCTAGCAATACCCTGTTTCTCTCTAAAACCCGCAAAATTCTAGTTATCAATCAAAATTTTCGAGAACAGCAATAGATTTTGGAATGAACCAGTCAACTTTACAAAACCTATAGAAAACAAGAAGTTTTTTTCCCCCTGAACTTTGGCTTGGGAAACAGAATAAACTTCAAAAGTGGACTGATTGGATTGATTGCGACAAGATCGTGTTTGATTAGAGAGAGCAAAACAGTTGGACAAGTCTTAAAATATGGAAATGTGTGCGGATATATCAATATACATGGCAAACAGGAGTTCAAATTACTCTACTAGTCCATAATCTTAGAACTAATGTAGTGAAATAATGATATTGGGCAAACAGCTCAGATTGAATAATCCAGTGATTATTTGTGTAAATAACTAGACGATGCAATCTCTCAACTAGGAAAAGAAGACGCGAAGCTAGAAGCAAGCAGGGTTGATATGTTTAAAACAAAATGTTTAAAACAAGTGTTTAAAACATGTTTAAAACGAGGGCTGTTGTTTTATTCAGTTTGTTTTAAACAAATTGTTTTAAACGTGTTTTTTTTTCGATGCTGGTTGGACATGTTTAAAACAACTAAAATATCAGATTGAAGAAGCTAATTTAATTTTCTAACAAACAACCCATCTTCCGCAGGATTTGTGCATGGAGTAAATTACAAGCAGAGTTATATTCTTATTATAACAGCAATTACTGAACGAAATTCTGCACATCAGTGTGCGTATAACTAAACCAACAGAAATTCAAGTGAAGTATTTCAACATTTCTTAATTTCCAAGAATAACGGAGGTTAAACACGCTATACACTATTCTAAGATCCAAATTCACAAATTCAAAACTTGGGTATTTTTTGATCACTATCATTTCCATAATAATGACAGTTCTCACGTCATAAGCTAGAAGAAATGCTCTGACAAATACAATACAACTCATAGAAAAGAGCAGTGACTAGCCTACAAGGAGCAAATGACATTTTAACTAAACAGTTTTCAAGATACATCTCTGTTTGCAACATGGTAGCTAATAACGATTAGTGTCTACGGCATAACAACACAATTAACTCTAGACACCCGCCAGGGATTTTAACAAAATGGTAGACTCTCACGTTCGGGGCTCTGGTGACCCCCCTAATTATCACAGAGTCATGAGTTATACACCATTGGAAAGCTTATAGACCTCAAATTCCAACGAGGTAACATTCGTGAAATTCCCGCCGTATTCGTAGAAAAAGAACAGACATAAAATTCATTAAAAATATGAAAATATTGACTTTGCGGGGCCCTGGCAACCCTTGCAGCCACCCTACGCTGACAAAATGATGCTAATGTGTAGGCGACATACTTGTGACAATAATATAAGAAATGGTAGCCATTGTTGCCATTGCGTAATGCATTCGTTTTGTGTAGGAAATATTAAAAAAAAATATATGCGCAGAAAAACATTCATTGAATTAGACATTCTCTCCCCTCCCCCACTATAGTACCATGTCCATATGCAAATCTTTTTTTTTTCTGTTGCGCACATCATGTATAGAAATGCTTCTAGACCACTTCAGTAAAATATATCTTGTGTTATATGGGACCGTCCCGGAAAATGTAAAGTAACCAAATTTGACCCCCTCTTTCTCTATAAACAACAAGTACACATACAGGTTACTGTCATGTAGGGTACTACTTCATTGCTTCACATACCAATTTTTATGGATGTACCACAAAGGGGAGAGGAATACGTGCCAAAACCTGATGAAAAAAAACAACTTCATCCTCCCTCTTTCGGCCGTACATACGTACCCCCTATATACATAACATGCAACTGATGGAAAGCTTTATCCCTCAAAAATACTTTGGTACCAAATCATCTTTCTAGCTTAATTAAGGACTGAGCTATTGATGTTTGTTGTAAAAATAAATGTAATTTACGTCAAAAAACTTAAACTCCAAAAATTGGCTAACTTTGCCCCCTCCCTGCTCCCCCATATAAGCAAGAAGTACAAATGCACGATATTACCATGTAGTAACCTACTTCATTGCTTCACGTAACAATTTTTATGGATCTATTCCCCAAGAGGGGGGAATGGCCCCCAAAACTGTTGAAAAAACAAAACAAAAAACACTATATTTACCCTCCTCCCACATACACAAAATGCACACCAGCAAAGCTGCATCTTTCAGGAATAAATTGGTACCAAAACCATCTTCCAGCCTTAATTTGAGGTTTAAAGCCCTGACACAGCAGTTGCGTCAATGGGAGTTTAAAGATTAAGAATGCAGTCGGCCAGTAGAACGTAACACAAAGAAACTAAACTACATATTCTGTGAACGGAGATCGGGAAAATCCAGATTTCTTTCTCCAGAATGGAACATTTAGGCGGATCGAGATTAGGGAAGTTCCCGAAATTTGATCTAGCGGTTGAATATAGATGGCAAGCAGTACCTAAGAGTGTAAAAATGTAATATATATGCCTATTTAGATTATTGTTTTAAACAAAATAAACATTTTAAACATGTTTTTTTTTGTTTAAAACAAAGTACTTTGTTTTAAACGTTAAAAACGTTTTAAACAACAAAAAAAACATGTTTTAAACATAAAAAACGTTTTTTTAACGTTTTTTTTAACCCTGGAAGCAAGTAAATAGATACAAGACATAAAATGAAAACTATGAGACAACTCAAGGTAATAACGAAACATCAACATTATACATCCTAACTTTTTAAGGGAACCAAAGATGCTTTATTTATTCAAATATATTACCCCCAAAGAGCATGTGGAATGAAACTAGTGAAAAACAAACGATAGAAATTTCCTCAACATAAGATTGCTAGGTTCAATTACATATTGTCAATTTTATTATGTTCTATTTGGTTTTCTATTTTAAGTTAAGGAATTTCAAACCTGTTCCACCCCAACTTCTCATCTCAGGTGGAAGTGAACAAACACTGACTGTAAAATTTATTTTCTAAACTTGCCTATTGTTGGGTTAATGAACACTGTGTCAATGGAATTGTGCGAAAGTTGATTGTAAAATTTCTCTTCTAAACTTGCCTATTTTTGAGTTAAAGAAAATCAGGTCGGTGGGAAAGGACAAATATTGATTGTAAAAGATCTTTTTTAGTTTTGTCTATTTTTGGTTAAAGAAAATCGGGTCAATGGAAATGAGCAAACATTAATTTTCATATTTTACCCAAAAGAAGCGATAAAGTTGAGTAAATATTTATCAATACAATTTCTTGATGTCAAAAAGTAACAGCTATATTATCATTCTCCTTGTACATGGAAATACAGTCAAACAAGCCTATATTTGCCACTACAACTGAAAAGTTGCCAACTTACTAAAATAAATGTATTCTGAAGCAAAAACTATTACACACTGTAATATAACCAAGTTTTCAAGCAGCGACGAATTACACATCCCCTCCCCTCCCCCCCCACACAAAATAAAAGTTCTGTGTATCCGACCCCAGGGTATGGATTCAATCTATTTTGTTATGGCAGAATCCAAATTTCGAAACCCCAAAACAATCGACCGTCAATTTTTTTTTTATGGGCGACAAACTTTAGCGATTTTCCATAAGGAGAATACACGTAAGACAGAATATATATCTGTGCAGTAGACCCCAAGGTATGGATTGGGTCTATTTTGGTACAAAAAATTCAAATTTCGAAACCCCAAGACGATTGACCGTGTTAATTTTTTTATGGGCGAAAAACGTATGATCTGTCTTACGTACCAAAATTCGTTGGATTTTTTTTTCTTTTTGTATGGCTATGGCACGTGTATTCTCCCTATCTAAGATCGCTTAAGTTTTTTCGCCCATTAAAAAAAAAAGACACGATCGATCGTCCTAGGTTTTCGAAATTTGGATTCTGTGTAACATAATACATCGAATCCATACCCTGGGGTCCGGTGCACAGAACTTCTATTTTTTTTGTGTGTGGCTGTATTATTATCTACGTATGTATTAAATTGTATTTTTGGAATATAAAATTACTGCATATAAGAAGTATTTATTTTGTAGTCGCACACTAAGATTTAAGTGCTGTAATTCCAAATGCTAATTCTCTACAAAGTGCTACGGCACATTCTTTATTCTTAGAGAGGTGGTCAAGTTAACAGGTTTTACTGGGGACCACTGTGGGTCAGTGATAGAGTACTCACCTCAGGTACGTGAGGTTCGTGGTTCTTAAATGGCGCCAACTGGACTTTGTGGTAGACAAACACCATGTGCGTGCGTTTTCTCTGGGTTATCCCGTTTCGTCCCATTTTCTTCATTCCACCATTATATGCATTTTCATCATTACCGTTTTCTTTAGCTTCGGTATATAATCGAGGGACGTTAAACTGGAGAAATAGGTTTTACTGTAACAACTACTTGATTTGCAAAGGATAGATATTCAATATTCAATTAAAAAGTACTTATCACAAAAGCACTCAAGATTATCTAATTGCAAATGTTCCGGCAAATGTTATTGCTTTCTTGAACATAAATATCTTTCAAGAAAACTAACATGGAACTACATTCCGTTGATTGTCTTCTTCCAAATAGTATTACTTTCTCACTTCCAATAGTTCTTCAATAGTCCTCCTTGAGAATATCTTTATTAATATCTGGTAAATCTAATTAAATACCATCATTCTTAAGTTAATTACGTTTTAAAATTACTCACATGTTATGATAAAATATGCCGAATGTTCAGCAGACACACTGTAGGTTTGGCAAAGTTTCACTTATTACATTGACATCTTAGTACAAGCGTGGAAGCTCCATAGATGTCATCAACATAATCTTGAAAGAAATATTATAAATTGAGTGAGAAAGAAATTTCAATTCTCAACTTATATTTTTTCCCATCTTTCTTTTTTTAATTAGATTTCTAATACTAAGGAACATACTGATTAAAAGGGAACTATATCTTAAATTTTAATTTTTGAGGAATGTTGATTCGATTCAAAAAAAATGTAGTGTAACATTTTACTTTGACCAATTACGATATTAGCGGAGTGAAATAAAATGTAAGTGAAAAAATTGACAATGAAAAGCAATGTTTCTTTAATTAAGCTACATAAGATAGCTCATGAAAAGGAGTATTTAGGAACGAAGGAAATTTTATGAAGGACTAGTGGGACTTAGAAAAGTAATGTTACTCGAAAGAAAATAACGAACGGGATGTAATTCCAGAGACAACGTTAATTTTCTGAAAAGTTACGTGCTGAGAAAGGCAATACTTTTTATCAAAACGTCCAAAATTTACAGTGTTATTGAGTTTAAGTACTTTTTAATGAATACAGCTTTTACTGCAATTCAGTGGAACAAAAATTCCGTCATAAATCTACTAAATCACGTTAATAATAATAAAAGAGGAAATTTTCGTCCCGATCTACAAAATACTTACCTAAGAAACTCAACAGACCGATATCCGTAATTTCTCTATCGTGTACGGCAACAGTCGCGAGCAACTGGCAAAGGTTATTCCAAACTCGAACTCCACCAAAGGAATGTCCTGATATAACGCAACTACCTGAGAAAAAATTAAAAGAATCAAGAGAACTCTTTCATTTAAATGATCTCATTGTTTCTCTCCCTATTCCAAGCATGATTGCTATTAAAAAAATGTAAATAGTTCCTTTCCTTGGTAAAACAAAGTATAACTCAATACTTACAATTTTGATCCCCTACATTTTTGTAATATTTTATTTCTTGATAAGACATCTTCACATGCATTTTTATCGCTCCTTTCAAAAACTTTTCATTATCTTCTAGTTTTACCAATAGTTTTAAGTTAAACACACACCACTAAATAATATTTAAGGGCTCGTTATGAGGACAGATCATTTCACCAATTTCAATAACTGATCACAATGTATCACTTATTTTACTTATATACCTGTTAACCAAACAAATATTAAGATGTTTTGGGAGATTGATAGAAATGAAACTTAAATCTTTTATGTTCTCAATAATGAGAGGCGGCGGGCATGATGGATTAATCTAAGGCGCAAGGTTGGCAATCGCAAAACCTAGCTGTTTCGGGTTTGAATCCAGACCAGGGCACAGGTGGCATAAACTGTACTTTCTTGAAGGACGTGGTGGCTCCGAGGTAGCGCTCACTTCATTGCGTGGAGTCACTGGTTCGATTTCAGCTCGCCCCGAGCTTTATGGTAGACAAACACCTCGTGCGTGGATTTTCTCGGAGTTCTCCCGTTTCCTCCAACTTTCCTCATTTCACCATTTCATTCTTTATCATCATCACCATAGCCAATTGAACATAAGTGTAAAACATAAAACTGAATGATTTCATTTAATTTCATTTTATCTTCTGCTCTTTCTTCAGTTACTTCAATATCACTGTTCTCCTTTAATCTTACGAAGGACGATGATATCATAGAAACTTTGCCATACTGACACTAGCTAACCTCTGTTTTGATGTAACGATTTTCTGTTTTCATACCTTTCATCAACTGGAGCCTCTGTCGCCACTTCTCCGTTTTTTCTTCTTCGTACCTTCTATCATGTCCCTCTATCATGTCTCTCTCACCCGTTCTCTTTCTAATTACATCCAATATTGTTCTTTTCCCCTCTATTATTCCCAACACTTCACCATCAGATTTCCGTTGAACCCAGCTAATTTTATCCATTCTTCTCGTTGTCCGCATTTCGAAAGTCCAGTCTTTTTTAGTCGTTGTTGCATAATGTCCACGCTTCTATTCTATGAGGTTCAGTACGCCACACAAAACATTTTACGAGTCGTCGCCTTCACTAATGGAAGACCAAAAAAATGTAATTTTATTCTAACTAAATTTCTTCTTTCCTCAATCCTATTTGTGCCTCTATTTCACATTTGCACTTAATGTCTTCACAAATACTATTACCTACGTACCGAAAACTGTAATCAACTGTTCTATTTTTCTCCCCTTCTAATAGATTAGTGCGAAGGGACACCACTTCGACATCTACTTGCCTGAATAACACCATACACGGATGGACTAAAGTAACACACATTATATATATACAGCAAACAAGCTAAGGTGCCTAGTCAGGAGAGAATTTGTTGAACACATAACTGCGGGTGATTTTTCTATATGAATTCAAACTGTGACGTTCAGCACAGCAAGCTATAAAGGACATCAACTGTGCATTTGGACCAGGCATGGCGAATAAACGTACCATTCACTGTTTGCTTACCAAATTTCGCTCCATTGCAAACGTGACGTTGCTCGATCGGCACCGAGCAACATCATGTTCGGTTAAGCTCCTCAGAAACACTGTGGGAACGGAACTTAGGAAAAGTGTTCGCGCCATTGCAGGCGATTTGGACATACATCATACCACTGTCCCTCGACAGCTCCGTGCATTATTAAGGTTGAAAATGTTGGACTCATGGGTTCCACACGGGTGAACACTACCCAAAAGGAATCTCCATTTAGAGGCGTGCAGTTCTCTGAGTGTGAGCAATAACCGAGAAAGTTTCCTACATTGGATTTTTCACTTTTAATGGAACATGGATCTGATATGATATTCGTAATCAGTCTTGATCAAATTCCAGGACGGTTTCAAAAACCCTTAGATGATGTTGCTTTGAGGTGATCTATGGTGGGATTCATCCATCACCTCTTTCTTCATCGAGGCAGAACTATCAATGCAGGTCGTTACAATGTTGAACTCGAAAATGCACCTCAAATTTACTGGCAAGCATTCAGAAATGTTCAAAAGACACGGTGTTCTTATATTGTATGACAATGTACACGCAAATGTCGTTCAAAGGACGTTACAGAATGTCTATGAGTTGCAGTATGAGTCCAAAACTTGTGATACAGCCTTTGTGACATCGTCGCGTTTTCGGAACTGCTGTTTCCGCAGGTGGTTATCCATGGTCAAAAACAGGTAATAGTCCGATTGAGAGACGTTCGAGGAATAGGGTGAATGAGGCAGAACTTTCCAGCCCAATGTTTGGATCACATCTTTAGTTGCATTTGCCGAATGAGGTTTGGCAATATCATGGAGAAGGAGAACTCCTCTTCTGGAGCAGTGCAGCTAAAACTCTTTGCAACTGTGACGAATAGACCTCGACTGCTATGGTTTTTCGCTTTCTAGATATTCATAATGGACTATGCTAACGCTGGTCCACCAAACACATAGCATTACCTTCTTTTGTTGAATGTCCGGTTTAGCAGCCAACGAGACCGAACCAGAAGTTGTCCAACAATCTTTCCTCTTTCAGTTATCATACATGATCAATTTTTCGTTATATGTTAAGATTTGGTCCAGGAACGAGGCTTTATTATGGCGCGACAGCAACGACAAGCAGATGTTTAACCGTTGAGCATGTTTCCCTCGGACAGGACATGAAGAACTTTTTTGCTTAGCTTTCATGCCAAGGTTATGAAGATATGATCGAAAGGTTTCGTCAGATACTCCAATCCTGTGTTCCAACTCCTGTAAAGTTTGATGAGGATTCTGCTGATTTCCTCCTCCAGCTGGACTTTGTAGAGGGTGGATGGACGACCAACACGATGCTTGTCTTCAAGGCTCTCGTCTCGGAAGAAAAACAGAGCTCCTTCGTGCCTAAGCGAATAGCGTACGCACCTTTGGCGTGGGAGACCGGGTTCAATTTCCGGCGGGAGTTCATTAGGGTCGGATCCACGTTAATCAGTAGGTCGCGTCTCACGTGGCCTCGCTGCTAAAAGAGACGTTAAACTCAAAATCATCTCAACTCGGAAGAAAAGCAGATGAACCACTTTTAAGCAATCCGTTTACTCACTGAAGTACCTCTAAACTCGAAGGATATTCTGCTAGCGGCCTTTGCATCTTTGTTTCCTAATTCGTGCTCGTAAAGCAAAATGGGCTCCAAAATTTCCCTTCACAGGGACACGATCTTTCGAAGATTTCGCTTCCTACAAAACCGATGGTGAAACGTGCATTGCACTGAACAATTCTATTAAATAAGGTTTGAAATGAATGTAAACATACAGTATAACGCTAAATTCGTTGTACAAAAGCAGAGGGGTGATTCCTGAGAGCAAAACAAACAAAAAGTTCCAATAAACATAGGGCGAAAAACGAGTCGTTCGCGTGTTATGAGCTGCCGAAAGCGTGGGAAAACAAATTTTAGGTTAAATATTGCACAAATTATTGATCATAGACTTGATGCGGCATGATATTGTCAAAGGATCCTAACCTGCTCTATCCAAATTGGCAGTTTTTAGATTTGTGCAATGGTGTCGAAAGGAATTTTCCAAAGAACGTTAGGGATTCCCGAACATTTTATGATGTAAATTGAGTGGATAACAGCATGTAAAGGACGTCTCACTGCCTGGAAATAATACTACTTGGCAGGTCAATACTCATACATGCAGATAAAAGATGGCGGATGAGGCAATAATTACTGTTCGTGGTTGCATACCTCCTCAAAAAGTACTAGTAAAGACGTACAAGAATTTACTGGAAACGTCACGTCTCTAGAATGTAAAAATAAGTACAACACAAGCCGATAGATAACAGAAAATAAACTCCGATTGCTGACCTCCACAAATTAATGACATCCGAATGCTATTAATGTCGATCTGTTACTACTGCTACTGTCGTTTAGTTTATTTGTATTTCGTAATGTACATACTGGTCTGTCATTGTCTTCAGTACTTTTTCAAGAAACAACGAAACTATGACAACTTGATATTTATTTGATTCTCTTGCTATCCCCTTTTATTTGTTTGTTGCACTATGCGTGCGCTGGAGTCATTACATATGAGTGAATGAGCTGGTTTGTTCGTCACTTGCGAAAGACCAGAGATCGACACTACGGACAGTTAAATAATTTTTTCTTTGATGGCTAGTTCTGCTCGTGTGTTTCTCATCAACCGTTTTATAAGGAAAAACTACGTATACCATTTCTGTTAAAGCCTGCGTTCGTTTATTTGGGTTCGTTAGAGTGCATTGCAAATCTAATTTAGATGTATTGTGTTGCGTGTGTTTCTTTAATCAGCAGAACCTCGTTTGTGACATTAAAGTGTGCCTTAGAGGAGGGCGATATGATATTTGTTAATGTGTTCGAGAAAATATGAAGGTACTACACTTGTCGTATGTACAAGTGGTGTGTGCACCTTTTTGTCTTCGGGTGTGGTATCTTCTCCGTCACGATATAGGTCTTGTACATTTGCTAATCGGTACACACAAACATCACTCTGACAGAACAGTTGCACTAAGTTGCAATCTCGCTATCTTCGATTCTGGACAGTAAACACAATGGTGAGGGAGAATCTACCATTTCCGACTTTAATTTCGCTTTATTTCATCGTCATACGGTGTGCATGTGTGATTACAGAGGTAATGGAGGAGTATACATGTGAGGAATGAGCAAACATTCATCTGGCATACGGGAAAGCGGATGGTAATGGGCATGTGGTTCAACGGCTATACAGACACCAGTTTCCTAATCTTAGAATTCCACACCACGCAACTTTTCTCCAGTGTAGATCGAAGATTACAAGAAACAGGATTGCTGGAAGCACACAGACCCAATGCTGGACGAAACCCGTCCAAGAGCACACGGCTAGTAGCTGCTGAACTTAACGCCCATCATCGGCAAGTGTGGAACATGATTCACGAAAATCAGATTTACTCTTTCCATTCCAAAAGGTGCATGCATTACATGCCGCTGTTTATCCATGTAAGCGGTAGTTTGTCCTGTGGCTACGCGAATAGCATGCTAATACACCCCGCTTCATGTCTCGTATTCTCTTCACAGATAAAGCTACGTTTTCCCGTGATGGAGTATTCAACACTCACACTCAACATTTGTGGTCTGAGGCTAATCCATATGGAATGTTAACTCGTGTCCATCAGGAACGGTTGTGTGGGCAGGAATTGTTGATAATCCTCATCAGACCGTATTTACTACCACAATGCCTGACCGGGTGGGAGTATCGGATATTTTTGGGAGAGGTTCTGCCTGAACTACTAGAGACTGTTACTTCTGGCTATTCATCGAAACATGTAGTTTATGCACGACGGTGCTCCAACACATTTCGCTGCGGAGATGCGAAATTGTCTCAACGCATACTTTTCCGAACAAATGGATCGGCAGAGAAGGACCGGTATCTTGGCCACCTCGCTTATCTGACCATAACCCCTTAGATTTCTTTTTCTGGCGCCATATGAAACAACTAATCTACGCGACGCCTGTGCAATTAGAGGAGGGGGTGTCTTCCTGTGTAAGTTGTTATGGTGAATTATGAGGGCCGAGCTACAAAGGTGAGGTAGCAAATGAATGCGTAAACCCTCTATGCCGGCCACAACCATAATGCACAGATTTTAGCACCGAATATAGAATGAAACGAAATAGCGAACCACAGAGGTAAACCCGTAAAAATATATCCCTTAAATTTATGTGGCGTATATTTAGTTTGCTGTGTTTATTGATTTTCATTGTTTTGCCTTGTGTGGTCATTGTGTCAATGTCCGCAATATTGAGAATGTTGATGAATACGCAGAGTTAAGAAATTCTTGAAAGCTGAACGAGATGTAAACAATGTTGGATAGAATGTTCGACTCTGAAAACACTGAGGAAAAAAGCGTACTGTAGTCGCATTTGTGTGATGTACTGATCGAAATGAGTGTGCTAAAACAGCTATGTGTATTATATTATTATTATTATTATTATTACGCGTTCTTTATTTGTCTTTTAATAGTAGTAGTTCTTCAATTACTGTAGGTGTAAAGATAGAGGCGTTCATCATTAATAGAGCAACCCACATTATGCTTTATTGTTAATTTCAATCATTGATTTACATTAATCGTGTATAATGTATAATATATTTACTATACATTAAATATTCTATATCTTGATCTATTTATCTAGAGAGATATGCTTTATTCGAGTCAGTTTTTTCTATCACTTGTATGCGCCTTAGAGGTGCATATATACACAAAGGGAAAGTAAAAGATGCCACCAAAATGTACAGAAAGTGCTAAAGTTCAAGAGGTACACATAACAATATAGTTTGGAGTTCTTGTGTACTATTCATTGTTGGCGGAAAGTTTTCTTCTTCTTTTCCTTTTTCTTTTCACTATATCAAAAGATTACACCGAAACGTGTACAGAAATAAAAATAGGCTTTTCATTGTTGCATTGTTATGTTCTCAATGATTTTGCATTGTAAATATTGGTTTTAAAAATTATTAATACAGTATGTTAAACTTACAGTAAAACAGAATTTTCCAAGGATTGTGTTATATATTTTAAATTATGCTTTATGCTTTATTTTCTAAAATTATGCTTTATTATGCTTTTAAAATTAGTTTTTTCTGGACCTTTAGACGAGCACAACCATGTTTAAGGTACCAACCACATGCGTAAATTGCTAATATACTTTTTATGCTTTTGGGTTGCTCTAATTATTAATATGAGCAAATCAACAATTGGAATTTCTTTATTTTCTGTTACCTATCGCCTTATGTTTTACGTATTTTTACATTCTAGCGACGTGACGTTTCCAGTAAATTCTTGTACAACGACTTGACTAGTACTTTTTGAGGAGGTATGTAACCACGAACAGCAATTTTTATCTCAACCGCCATCTTTTATCTGCGTGTATGAGTATTGATCTGCCACGTAGTATTATTTCCAGGCAGTGAGATGTCCTTTACATGCTGTTGTCCACTCAATTTACGTCATAAAATGTCAGAAAATCCCTAACACTCTTTGGGGAATCCGCTGCGCCACCATTACACAAATCTGAAAACTGTAAATTTGGACTGAGCAGGTTAGAATCCTTTGACGATATCATCCTGCATCACGTCTACGATCAGCAGTTTGTGCAATATTTAATTTTAAAGTTTATTTCTCCACACTTTCGGCAGCCTACAGCACTTAACCGACAGGCTTTTCGCCCTATGTTTACTGGAACTTTTTGGTTTGTTTTGCTCTCAGGAATCACCCCTCTGCTTTTGTACAACGAATTTAGCGCCATACTGTATAGCGTCATCAGAATCATTTTGACCACACTAACGCACTTTATCCCAAAAACAGCAAGAATTTTCTTGGTTACCTGATAATATAGCACCACGATATATTCTACATACAAGGCGTAAAGCATGCCCTTCCTCCCCAATCATTTCAAGACGAGTTTAATGTTTCATTCTAAACGTAGCTTCTCCTGGAACAGCATCCACATTTCAAGTAACTGCTCCCCCCTCCCCTTCCAGGGTATATCTCCTAAATTCCCCTATGCCGTAAAGTTGTCTTCCAACTGATATTAAGAGTTTATTCCAATTTCCAAAGCACCAGTAGAAGTACTCACACAGTACGAACCTTCAATTGCTTCAGTAATATCGAAATAATTTTAATCTGAACAAAGTTATAAAATACAGAAAAACATAACATTCAGCCTTATTATAATGTCTGGGTGGATGGTTCTTAATAATGCAAATTGCATTTCCGTTGATTTTGAATATTGAACTGAAACCGAACAAAACAGTCCTCAAAAAGGGCCCAACAATTCTTAAACTGAACAGAACCATTCTACAAATCGAAACTAACATTTTACAAACCGAACCGCACCTTTCTCAAACCGTACCGAACCGAACCGTTCCCAAACCGTACCGAAACCGGTTAACTTGTTTTTGGAACACCCCCACCTCATGATACAGTTCCTTCTGACCCAATATCTCAACCAGTTCATCTTCTTAACAATATTTAAGTGTTCTTTTCTCTCCCACTATTTCTAACACATTCTCACTCGTTTTCCGCTCGACCCAGTTAATTCTCTCCATTCTTCTCCACGCCCACATTTCGAAAACATCCAGTGGTTTTTCATCGTTTTTGTGTAACTGTCCATGTTTCTGACCCATACAGCACAATATTCCACAGGAAGCACATTATGAGTATTTTTCTCAACTCTGTTCAAGGTCTCATAAAATAGTATTTTCTTCCTCCTAAAGGCTTCTTTCACCATTCCTATTATTTCACGTTCACATTTCATATCGTTACTAATAATTCTACCCAGGTATAAAAAATTAGTCACCTGTTCTATTTTCTCCCCTCCTACTTTTATATTTGACACCGACGCCTTTCTTCCAATCACCATGGCTTTAGTCCTTCTAACATTTGTTTTCATCCCATATTCTTTCCTCAAGTTTTCTAACATCTTGATTTTCTCTTCGGATTCTGCAACAAGCTGTATCATCTGCAAAACGTATAAAACTTAATCATTCTACCTCCTACTGAAATGCCGTCCTCATTTCGTAGGCTCTTTTTCATTATGTCTTCTAGATAAATATTTAAAAATGTAGGCGAGAGAACTGTCACATGCCTGTCGAACCCCCCTTCCAATTGCACTCTGCTTTGTCATTTTCTCTCTTATTTTAACACTTACTTGTTGGTTCACTTACTCATATAGTTTCTTCTGAGTCTTCGATCTTTCCATTCCAACCCAATCTTCTTTATAACTTCTAACAATTTCCAAGTCACGCGGTCAAAATTTATTTTATCTATTTTGTTGTTAAGCATTCTGGTGGTAACACATTGAAATCGAACACGGGTCTTCGGCGCGTATGTTAACTATTTAGGTTGGATAAAAAATAGTGACAACATTTTTATGCGAAAGAGATGTATCTCAACATTACAACAGTTCCGTAGCTGATAAGAGAATGTGAGTCGATGAAGTGTGGCACGTGGTTACTACTGTGTGTTATTCAGTTAAAAGTACCAGTGCCGTAAAGTAGAGAAGGAAAGTGGAAGTGCCATCATAACAGTATGTTCCAGAAAGACGAACGACGTGAGCTCAGTGCACAACAATGTTTTCACAGACTTCGTGACGACGTCTTCGCCAAACTAAAGGAATCACTTCGCGGGAAGCAATATGACATAATAGAAGCTCATCTGCGTCATACGGCGGCCTCTGCGGGACATCGATGAAGATTGACGCGCTGACGAAATACGACGCCTTCCGCACGTGTGTCAGAAGGTAATTGAGATAGGAGGTGATTACATTGAAGGAATGTAGCAGATATTTTTCTGTGTATAAAGCCACGTACGAACTGTAACAATGTTGCCGTTACCTTTTATACAAGCCTTGTATATTGTCATGAAGGAGCTGAATAGTCAAAGAATTTCAATCAAAATTGCTACATGTAATTTCAATCAAAATTGTATTTAATTGCTACATGTAATTCAACAATACAATGAGATAGTTTAACTCTGTAATTTAGATGGTTTAGAGTGAACAATATGTTATATTGTGCTTCATTTCAGCCTCTGTGTTCAAGTGCTACTTTTATAAACAGTAAGAAACTTGAGTCAATGAATACATAAGAACCTTTATGTAGGAAACCTTTTAACTTTTCTTTATCTTTCCCTTTTCAACATTTTTTCTCTTTTAAAACGAACGGGGAGGAAGTGCCTAGATGTGAATCCTTGCCCTCCCGCCTAAACTAGTCTACCATTAGTCTAGTACATATCGGTTAAAGATTAAAAAACAGACATACCTGAAATTGTAACATTGGTAACAAATTCAGCACTAGATGGCGCTTTGTAGATGGACCTTGTTTGGTATGGCCAATCTTTAATACCTCTCCACTGCTTGTAACATTTAAACACTGCCAGCCAATCAATTCTGTCGTTGTGAGAATCTATTTTCTCTTGGCGAAATGGATACAATTTGCTGCATATTTCTGTAACCACAGCATCTGGTATCTCATGAAAGCAACAATGTTTCCATACATCTGTGCGCTATGAAAATAATAAATAAATAATAACGATAAAAAACTAAACGAACTGAGCACCGTTATATAGCTAGGCATATAACTAAAGCTATAAACGAACTCGTATTAGATGTATGTGTTTTACCATAAATGATATTTCTATTTATTTATTTATTGTACGTTAATCTGCTTTTGCTCGTTCTACTCTTCGGTTTAATCAGCCTCTTTAAAAGCGTTATCTGAGGCAGACTGAGTAAGCAAAAGAGGTCGGACGTGATTCCGAAGTCAAGAAAATGTGGAGTCTATATTTCACACACAGGTTTTGGGTATTCAGGGCCCGTCCAAAAATTGAGCGACATGTACTTTTGTTAAAAAATAAATAAATAATAAATCGAATTCGAAGAAGGTTGGAAAAAAAGGATGGAGATGGCTTACAGGATTTTTTTTTATAAACTCACGTAGTGCATAATACCGACTACACCACCGCAAATGCTAGCGACAGTTGCAAGTAGTGTTTCTTCCAGACATGTTTCCGGGAGAGCACTGCCGCCCCGGAGCCGGAGAGTGCCCCTAGAGAAAACCAAGATAACACGTCTCTAATATAATACTAATAAATAGAACAGTACCGTGTGAAAATAATACGTGCCCCTTCGTCGAATGCTAAGTGCCCTCCCCCCCCCCCCGAACATTTTTTCTGAAAGAAACACTCATTGCAAGAAAGATGGCTGCCTTCGCTGGAAGCGAGCCTTATATACTTCGGTTAGAAGAATCGACGTATGAGGGAATTGTGCAATGGAATTTTCGTACCGAGTATGGCAACTTTCCTTTCAGTAGGACTATTAAACTGTTACTCTTTTAAAAATCAGTTAAGGTAAACTCTTGCTTTAATCAATCTTACAATATCAATGCCTTTTATTAATATCTTGTGAACTTCTTTACAACTTATAACATTTCTGTTCACTACTCCTATTCAAAAACATCGTACTTTTCAGGATAGTCTTATTACACACTTCAATATTAACATCCACTTTCTCTGACTTTACTCTGTCTAAAACCATATAACATTATTCTGACTCAAAATCTAAACTAACTACAATCAACTTGAATCCCTCCAAACCACATAAACAACTTACTTGATATATTCCAAATTATATAGCAACCATTCTCACTTCTTCTTTTATCTCTCTCTTTTTTCAGTACAGTACAAACACTAAAATACTTTCCGCCCTAAAGCCTATCCTCATTTTATCTCATTTTATCTTATACCCCTAACATCCTCCCCAGGTATCATAAAAAAAGAACCGATCCTCATACATATAACTTTCTTTTCAGCACTTGCTGAAATTCTAGCCCTTGTCTTTGCCTAATCGTTGTTCCTTGTTCTTATGTCTATAATTTTGTTCTAAGTCTGCTAGTATGTGATACCACTGAAGAACCTTTTGTTGCCAAATCAATAGATGTTCTAAAAGGAACTCCTGTATCTCATGCTTCAACGACTCAATATATTCACTAACATCTATCTTATTATCTTTCAGAGTCCGACATCGCTTGTAGATTTTCCTTGACTTTCGTGACCTTTGATGCTTGTCCTCGCACTCGTCTGTTTTAGCCTTTTTAGATAAACTGTACTTCACTTGACTCGCAATTGTAATATTTTCTTCTTCAGACTCCGTCAGTAAACGGTAACTCTCAGAATCCGTTGGTATTGTTACAGATGCTTTTTTAGTTGTAGATTTCCTCTTAGTAAACTTTTTATTTCGCTTCCCTATATCCTGAAATTTAGTAACATCTGTTAAACGACTACTAACATGATCTTGCGCCTTGGACGAGGAACCTGGTAGTGATTCTGTTGATGATTGATAAAAGATAGTGTCCATTGTTAACATTTGGTACAAATCTTGGACTTGTTCTTTAACTAAAATTGAAGAACTTTTAACATTTTGATGCTGTAGTTGTTCTAGTTCTTGCTTCTTCTCCGAAACTTGGTCATTTATGTTTAACTCTTTAATATCTCCATCTAAATCCTGTAGTACACAAGCATACGCAAAATGATGTAATCCTGTACATTTGAAGCAACGTTTTCCGAAGGCAGGACACTTATTTCTTGCATGCAAACGATGACAACTTTTGCATCGTGTAACTTGTCTATCACTTCCACTTGAATAACCTGACGGTACAGAACCTGCCGATGTTTGCTTTGAACTTCTGGGTGAGGAACTAATACTAGAGGAATAATCCGACCGAGTGCCTTCCTTCATCTTTGCTCTATTAGTTTGCATGAAATAGACCGGATGTTGATTGCGCTCAGTTGTAGTACTGAATACGGATAGTTGTTGTTCAGTATTTTCAACAGCTGTTGCTATATCCATAACTTGCTGGAAATTAAGAGACTGTGAAGTTAAGATCTGTCTACGAGCAATATTATTTCTCATACCAAATACAAATTGGTCACGTAATGAATGATCCAAACAGCTTCCAAAATTACAATAGGCAGCTTGATTTTTCAAAGTCATAACAAATTGTGCCACTGTTTGATGTTCCAACTGTGTTAATTGATGGAATTTGAATCTTTCTGCCATTTCATTTGTCTTGACTCCATAGTGAAGTAACATGAGTTTCTTTAATTCGTCATGCTTTTTTTCTGCAGGCTTACTTGGAGTACACAAATTCCGTAACTCTTCGTATGCCGGAGTACCCATTACTGCTAAAAATGTAGCAACCTTTCGATCTTCGGGTAATGCGGCTGATAAAGCCACCTGTTCAAAACGTTCTATGTAGATCTGGATTCTTCCTGTTTCTACATCAAAGGGCTCGAAATTGCCAAAAGAAGCCATCTTGATTCAAAAGCGTAACTTCAAATCCTTTTCGACTGCGCCAATTGTTACTCTTTTAAATATCAGTTAAGGTAAACTCTTGCTTTAATCAATCTTACAATATCAATGCCTTTTATTAATATCTTGTGAACTTCTTTACAACTTACAACATTTCTGTTCACTACTCCTATTCAAAAACATCGTACTTTTCAGGATAGTCTTATTACACACTTCAATATTAACATCCACTTTCTCTGACTTTACTCTGTCTAAAACCATACAACATTATTCTGACTCAAAATCTAAACTAACTACAGTCAACTTGAATCCCTCCAAACCTCATAAACAACTTACTTGATATATTCCAAATTATATAGCAACCATTCTCACTTCTTCTTTTATCTCTCTCTTTTTTCGGTACAGTACAAACACTAAAATACTTTCCGCCCTAAAGCCTATCCTCATTCCGTACCCTAAGCCTCATTTTATCTCATTTTATCTTATACCCCTAACATCAACATGAATGACATAAGTGTTATGTTGAAACTGGATGTTGAGTAAGTCTTGACATGCTGCTGCGGGTTTGGCAGCAAATCGACATGCATATCCGTAAAATCAGTAATGGAAGTCATGCTGAATCTAAAGTTAAAAATCTTGATCTATTTTGCTACAAAATAACACCAAAATCACCTCTGCAAGTAGCCTGAATAAATTGATATTAGCTTACAAAGTTGCAAAGTTCTTTTGGAGCACTCTGTATATCACTGAGACAGTATGCTGTTGTGGTTCTCTAGTTCAGGATGCAAGATAGAATCTTTTTACTATTATTTTATTCTAACAAACGTTTTTAAATTAGGAATCTTTAGTTTTCACGATTGGGGAGACAAGTTAGTCAAAAACATTATCAGCACACTGGCTAGAAATATGTCGTTCAGTGTTCGATATGATATGGTTGATGGTTAATTTGCAGGGTGCTTCAAAAAAGGACTTTACAAGTTTGTAAATTTATATAAATTAATTCAAACTACTTAATTATAAGTTGATTTTGGTGTCATTTTGTAGCAAAATAAATTGAGGTTGGCTCATGTAGTGCATTGTATCAAATAGTGTCATCCCAAGCGATAGCGATAGCGGATGTTGATTGCGCTCAGTTGTAGTACTGAATACGGATAGTTGTTGTTCAGTATTTTCAGTATATCGAATAGCACTATCGCAAACGTTATGGGTAAATGGACAGAATAAGGTGGGCACTTCGCATGCAACTACATGATCATCAGGCATGGCCAGTTCGTTTACCGAATTTGATGCCTCTCGATTTTTATTTCTGAGGATTCACCAAAGAAAAAGTTTATAATCTCCTTTACTGGTTTCTCTTGCGAGAGCAAGAATCTGCGCCGCAGTTGAAGTTGATTTGGTGAAGATGACATGGTGCTGTGAATCTGGCAGGAAATCAACTTCAGATGGGATGTCTGCAAAATCACCAATGTACATCACATTGAAGCCCTCAGGTAAAAAACTTGAGCTGATTAATCTGTTTTCCTACCCACCAAAATTAGCTCTGTAATGAATAAATTTATATGAATTTACAAATAGTAAAGCCCTGTGCCCTGTATAATCATCATTGTAGGAGCAATGGGATAGATATGTGGCTTGTTATCTTAATATTTTACCTGTTTCTCAATACTACATTACAATTAATAAATCCGAATATTCTGACGAGAGGAGTGTACTGCAATAAATAAATAAATTTTAAAAAAAAAGTACTTATGTAGGAAGCAATTGGATAATGTGTTTCGCGGAGTAGGCCATATTACAGTGACAGTATCATTAATCCAGACTTATAGGTGGACGGGTGTTTACAAAAGAATATGACTGTTACCTTTCGTAAGTCATAAAGTGAAAACTCTTCTGACTTGATTTAGCGACTGCCCATTGTAAGCCAGGAGAGTTAGAGTGGTTTCAAGCCGACAACAATAATTTCGTACCCAAAACAGCCCACCTTCGTAATATATCGCAGCTCAGATTCAATGAAATATATCGGGCTCTAGTGAAACGTTTTCTGACGAAGAGTGGAAAGACTGAAGTGAAGTTGACTAACTAAATTTTACAAAATATTATGGTGCACGTGAAGCAGAAAGTTCAAGAATTCCTACAAGCAAAAACTAAAAGAAAAATCCAAATGCATTCATAATTTCTTTTGTTTCCATATTGTGTCGAATTCATTAATACAATAATTTTAGATAACTCGAAAATAACGGTTCGATGAAACACATGAAACACTGTGCATAACTTTTCTCTCTAGTCTTAAAACTCTTAAAAGTGCTGTAAACTCCTTACGAGATAGAAATCAGCTTAGACACTTACTTTGGATAGTCCTGAAATGATGTTTCTCCAAGCCTTACACACTCGTTGACTTCTCGCCAAAGAACATCCATCCAGATACCGTAAAATTCTTTCTAGGACTTCTGGGGGCAAGTCAGAAATGCACACAAGCTGAAAAATACATGAATAAAATAGCATATTATTTCGGCCCGTTCGAGCTTAAAAAACTCAATCTACGAATTTTATTAAGTGTGTTGAGATCATCACAACGATCACACACTCGTACGCTGAAAGCCATCTTAGTGAGATGAGATTCCTCGCATTGAGAAACTGTATTACAATATATTAAAGCAATCTTGACAGAAGACAACTGGGAAACCTCGATTTATTCTCACACAATGCGATATGAAATGGTTAAAAAGCACGTGGAAAAAACACTGAAAATCACGTACACACTAATTGCTGAGCAAAACCATATATTTTCATTAAAAAATAAATATGTGTTACAGTTTCACCAACTAACTGTTTGGCTTTGGGTATACGTATATATACACAACACCTGAAACCTTATATATATATATATAAGATTGTACGGTTATGCTATATCTCATAGTGTCTGATAAAGATAAAGAGTTAGTTGGTGAAACTGTAACACGTATTTATTTTATTTATTTAACAATCACCAGATACAGCTCCGGGGCCATTTTACACTGGATATCTAACAACAACAATAACAATGGAAAGGATTTGGGAAGGTATCGGCCAGGGCCTGTTTAGTAGGTACCATCCCGGCATTTGCCTGGTAGGACTGAGGAAAACCCTGGAAAACCTCAGTCAGGATGGGCGGCAGCGGGAATCGAACCCGCGACCTCTTGAATGCGAAGCCAACGCTCTACCACTTGAGCTACTTCGCTCGGTTAATATTTAATTTTTAACGAAAATATATGGTTTTGCTCAGCAAACAATTAGTGTGTATGTAATTATATATAAAGCAAAGCTTCTACTTATGGAAAATATCACTGAAAATCAGCATATGCATCTCATCAATACATATCGGAATTCATATACTAAATACTCAAGGTTCATCAATACTCATGTGCTCAAACTTAATGTATACACAACCTAGAATATAAATACACAATGATTTCGTACGTAGAACGTAATTTCATTTATTATAACAAATACCGTCGCAGTAATCTTATCATCTTTATTTACACCACTTTTTCTTTTATTTAATTTTCAATCACAGTCAAAGATTAATAGCATGTTAGCTGAACCTGCGCTCTCTACACTGCCCATCATTCACATATGAGCATGAATCTCCTTGTCATTCCTCACAACATCTGTACATGTCCCTTTACAGACACAAGTGAAAGACGCCTTGATAAAAGTCGGCAAGGGGTACCATAAAAGGGTACCATTTTCGATTATTTTTTTCAATATCTTGCCCCGTTTGCAAGATTTGAGCCTCCTTCCGGTTGGGGTTTCTAATTCATGTATGATCAGTGTTTCTTCTTGCATGTATTTATGTAATAAGCGAATATATTACATATACAATTAATTAAAATGTCAGTGATATATGGTGTTCATTGGGCAAAACACTCCAAACAAAAAAAGATACATCTTAGCCTGGAGAAAAATGGTTACCCTTCGTTTTTCATTTTTATTTGGCCATGAAACAATTGCCTGAGAGACATAAATCCCTGTATACAACTATGTTTTGTTGGAATGTATAACTCATAGGATATGATGCTTTATTTTTTTAAAATTTCAACACTTCCAGAGTCATCCTAAAAATGTAATAAAGAAATAACGGTCACGTTTTTTTTAAAAAAAATATTCAATTAGAACTGGACAATCTACACAAAATTTGACATCGACCAGCGAAAACGGCACGTTTCTAGCACTTGTGGTTTTCAAGATCTCACGGTCGAAAGGATTGGAGACAAACATATAAACACAGCATTTTAATACAGATACATTAACAGACGTAATCGCAGAATCCTTAAGTAAATATATACATTAAGTAGAAGAGTATTCATCGCTAGCTTAGTGTAGTTAGATTTCAGTTAAGCTTACACATACATCATGCAATTATGAATAACCAGATCTGCACACACCATATACGTCTTGAAGAAAGAATGATCTATTTGCAATTTTAGCTCATTCCAGCAGAAATCACAGAGGAAAAACGACTTAAGCGATTTTTTTTACAGATATATATATGATGACACTTGTCATTTTACACAACACTTACAAATTCATGTTTCGATCTATCAAAATTTTCTATATCGATTTTCAATAGTCGTTAGAAGAAAAAACTAAATCCATGGATGATAATAATATAAGGAAGAAATTTACAGGATATGGAAAAAATCATCATTTAGCCGTTTTTGAAATCTAAATTCATCAAAAACGAGTGAATTAATAAAAATACAAATTAAACGAAATAACCTGAAAAGAACGAAAACTTGTAACAATGAAATGTAGGCCGTTACACGGGGACCTAAAATATTGTATTCTTTCGTACATATTTTAATTTACTATGATGGAAGTGAACGATGATAGAAGAATGAGCAAGTGGGAGGAAACGGGAGTATCCAGGAAAACCCATGGACACGATGTTGTCCACCACAAATTTATTTGACTGGGGATCGAATCAGGGACATCACGTATCAATACGAGCTCTACCACTGAGCCACCGCGCCCCCTACAATCACAAAGAATGCGTTCTATAAATCGTTGAAAATATGTTCCAGGGATGCAAATAAGCAACAAAAGTTTACTAGCCCACATCCCATATTCCAATCATGATTTTTATAGTCTTTACTGTTTAAAAATTCGCTAGCACCGATGAACCACTCGTCCCGGGTGAGTGGTTATTTGTACTCCTGTGTTAAACCATGGATGGATTTTATTTTCCACGCCAGAGCGTTATAAAACTCGGTCCATTTATATGCGATAATTCTAGATTATAAGCGATATGGTCTAGAAATATAGGTATGAATAACACATATTTCTAAAAATGAAATTCAGCAATCAATAAAGCATTTAAAATTCAGCAGAACTAGTGGTCCAGATGAACTTCACACATATTTGTTTAAAGGCTATGCTGAACCTTTCTTAGTTTCATTATATTTGATATTCAATTTAATTTTGAAAACTCAATTCTTTCCGGATAAATGGAAGCTAAGTAAAATAACACCGATATTAAAAACAGGAAACTCTAAGAATATTGAAAATTATAGACCTATTGCCCTAATTTCATTTCCTTCAAAAATTTTCGAACAAATTTTATTTAATAGAATTTTCTCGCATGTCAAATCCTATAGTTCATCTTTTCAGCATGGTTTTTATCCAGGACGCTCAACTGTGACGCTATAAATGATGGATATTACGTTGATGTAATTTATACGGATTTTCAAAAAAGCATACAGTTTGATAAGTTAAATCATACAGTTTTAATAAGCTTCTAGCTATGGGATTTTCAACCTTTTTGATAAATATCATGATCTCTTATTTACAAGGTAGAACATAGTTTGTCAATTATAATTTTGTAAAATCTTTTATTTACGTAGCTAATTTAGGTATACCACAAGGTTCAAGGACCCACTGCTATTTTCATTATTTATTAATGATTTACCAAGTGTTTTAAAATATAGTAATTGTTTATTATATGCCGATGACATGAAAATATTTAAAGCTGTAAAAGTGAATAATGATCTGCATGAACTACAAAGAAATATTAATAGTTGTCTGCAATGGTGTATCAGGAACAAATTATATTTTAACATAAAAAATGTAATGTTATAACATTTTCAAATAAAATTAATTGTCCATCTTTTGAGTATAAAATTAATAGTGAAAAATTAAAAGAAGTATATTCTGTTAATGACTTAGGTGTATTACTAAATCATAAGTTTACATTTAAATGTCACATAGGCCTAAATAAAATTATTGCAGAGTCGTACAGGGCCCTAGGATTTTTAGTAAGGAGTACAGGAGACCTACATAATATCCAAGCTTTAAAACACCTCTTTATAGCGATGATTCGGAGTAAGTTGGAATACTGTTGTGTTCTTTGGGATCCTATTCATAAATTACAAGCAAATAACATAGAACTAGTCCAATTGAAATTTTTGAAACATCTTTATTTCAAATTGTATCGTAATATCAGCAACTAAAAATAAGATCTCTTACTCTTCTCTTTTACTTAAATTTGATTTGCACTCTCTTCACAGTAGACGTTTCCTTATTCAACAAACATATTTGTACAAGACAGTAAACTCAGTGACAGATAATTGTGATTTACTCCAATATATTAATTTCAACATGCCAAAACGATCACTGCGTAAAAATTTAGTATTTAACAAAACGAGATCACATATTACAATTCACCAGGAGTTATTCATTGTTAGAGCTTGTAAGAATTTCAATCAGCTGGTTTCATCAGATTTGGATCTTGACTTATGTTATTCTATCTCTGTATATTTGCGTATTCTCAAAAATATTTTGAAAAGACATTATGTATGGAATAACAATAAGTAAGAAGTGTTATCCGTGTAACGTGGGTTCCTGTCACCACGGCATGGCGCGTCCTCAGGTTGCGGATCGAGGAGAAGGCCTCTAGATATAGAGGTTAGCTGCGAATATACTGAATAAGCAGTCGCGGACAGACGACTAGGAGTGGTCCTCCAGCTTGGGGGTTTGGGTAAGGCTAACACCCTCATCCTGTAAAAAAAGGTACTTGTTCAGAAACATTCACAAAAGCCTCGGACAAGGACTGATAACTTGGCACGACATCAGCAAAAGAAAATGGACATGAGATTTGGAACATGGAATATTAGAAGTCTCTATAGGGCAGGCGCGTTAAAATCTGTAACGAGTGAGTTAGAGAAATACAGGATGGACTTAGTAGGAGTTCAGGAAGTCAGGTGGGAAGGAAATGGATCTGAGAATTCCGGAAATTTTACGTTCTTTTACGGGGAAGGAAATAAAAATCACCAGTTAGGAACAGGGTTTTTCGTTCACAAACGAATATTACCAGCAATTAAACGGGTTGAATTTGTTACTGACAGACTTTCTTTTATTACTCTTAAGGGACGGTGGTGTGATATTATTGTTTTAAATGTACATGCTCCAGCTGAAGATAAGGGTGACGATATAAAAGATAGTTTTTACGAAGAAGTGGAACGGATATTTGACCAACTCCCGCGATACCATATGAAGATTCTATTAGGGGATTTCAATGCGAAGGTAGGACGAGAGGATATTTTCAAACCGATTATAGGGAACGAAAGTTTGCATAAGGAAAGTAATGACAACGGTGTTAGACTCGTGAACTTTGCAACATCCAAAAACCTAATCGTGAAGAGTACAAAATTCCCACATCGCGACGTTCATAAATACACTTGGACATCACCAGACGGAAAAACACATAATCAAATTGATCACGTTTTAGTAGATAGAAGAAGACAATCTAGCATAATTGACGTCCGGTCGTTTAGAGGGGCTGATTGTGACACTGATCACTACCTGGTAGTAGCGATAATACGGGAGAGGTTATCGTTGAATAAAGGTAATATTCAATGTCCGAAAACGGAGAGATTTAATTTAAAGAAATTAGAAGAGAGCCAGGTAAGAGAGGAATACCAGATTGAGGTTTCGAATAGATTCTCGGTCTTAGAAGACTCGGAGTGCACTAGTGTCGAGAATACTTGGATTGAAATTAGAGATAGCATTAAAAGTTCAGCAATAGAAAAAATTGGGACACGCGGAAATACGTAGGAACAAACCATGGTTCGACCAAGAATGCATTAAACTAGCAGAGAAGAGAAAACAGGCAAAATTACGGTGGCTACAAAATCCGAATGAAATAACTACACAAAATTTCGCAGATAGGCGGGAAACTTCCAAAACTTTTAGAACAAAGAAACGCGATTTTTTGAAAGCTAAAATTAAGGAACTTGAAGATAATAGTATAAATAAAAATATTCGGGACATGTATAAGGGGATCAGCGAATTTAAGAAAGGCTATCAACCTCGTGCTTATATATTAAAGAAATCTGACGGAACAGTTCTCACTGATACGGATAGCCTCTTAAATAGATGGAAAGATGTCTTTGACGATTTGCTGAACACGCAGCCAAAAACTAATGTGCGTGGAGAAAAGGAGATACACACCGCAGAACCGTATATTCCAGAACCTAATCGAATAGAAGTGGAAGCCGCTATAAAGAAATTAAAGAAACAAATCTCCGGGTGTAGATGAAATTCCGGCTGAGTTAATTTTAGCTGGAGGCGAAAAATTGTGGAACAAGATACACAAACTCATTCTCCTTATCTGGAACAAGGAAGAATTGCCACAAGAGTGGAAAGAGTCAATCATTGTTCCAATTCACAAGAAAGGCGACAAAACTGACTGTAATAATTATCGAGGCATTTCTCTTCTGTCAACATCCTATAAAATCCTTTCAAATATTCTGTTAGCAAGATTGACCCCATACGCAGATGAAATTATTGGAGATTATCAGTGCGGATTTAGACGAAATCGATCAACTATCGACCAAATATTTACCATTCGCCAAATACTCGAAAAGAAGTGGGAATACAATACCCCGGTACATCAACTATTTATTGATTTTAGAAAGGCTTACGACTCGGTTAGGAGAGAAACATTATACTACGTTCTTACAGAACTTGGAATACCGAGAAAGTTAATTAGATTAATTAAGATATGTTTAAGTGAATCCCAAAGTAAAGTCCGGGTAGGAAAATTTTTGTCCACGAGCTTCCACGTCGAAAATGGCCTGAAACAAGGAGATGCGTTGTCGCCATTATTATTTAACTTCGTGCTGGAATACGCCATAAGGAAAATCAAAGATAGCAACCAGGGCCTAGAGTTGAACGGCATTCACCAGGTTATGGCATATGCTGATGATGTAAATTTAATAGGGGATGATAGAAGAACAGTAGAAATAAATGCAGAGATCTTATTAAACGCTTGCAGGGACATGGGTTTAGAAGTAAATGCAGAGAAAACTAAATACATGGAAGTGCGTCGGGACCGTAATACGGCAAATTGTGGAGGCGTTAAAATATTAAAGAATTCTTTTGATAAAGTGGATACTTTCAAATATTTAGGATCAATATTAACAGACGAAAATCATATTCACGAAGAAATTAAATGTCGACTAAAAGCAGGGAACTCGTGTTACTACTCGGTTCAAAATCTCTTGTCGTCGCGAATTCTGTCGAGGAATTTGAAGCTTAAAATATATAAAACGATAATCATGCCTGTTGTTCTGTATGGTTGCGAAACATGGTCGCTTACTCTGAGGGAAGAACATAGACTGAAAGTATTTGAGAACAGGATCCTGAGAAGAATATTCGGACCCAAGAGGAACGAGAATGGGGAATGGCGGAAGCTTCATAACGAGGAACTACATAGTTTATACGGTTTACCCAACATTGTTAGGGTCGTCAAGTCTAGGAGGCTTAGGTGGGCAGGTCATGTAGCTAGAATGGAAGAAAGTAGAAACGCTTTCAAAGTCTTAACTGGTAGACCCATAGGAAAACGACCATTAGGAAGACCTAGGCGCAGATGGGAGGATAATATTAAGATGGATCTCGCAGAGATAGGAATACAAAGTAGAAACTGGATGCAATTAGCTAAGGATAGAAGTCAGTGGAGAGCTTTTGTGAACGCGGCACTGAACCTCCGGGTTCTATAGGCCATAGAGTTAGTTAGTTAGTTAGTTAAGAAGTGTTATCTCTATGAATGTTGAACCTATACTGGAGACTATTTTTCATTTTTTTTAAAAAATTATACTACTAATATTTTTAATTTTTTTTATTATTTAACTTATATTTTTCCTTGTTTACATGTATATATTTTTCTCTTTCAATATATGGATATATGTATTTCATAAGTAATTATGTGTGTATACCTATGTTCCTCTGTAAATGGAGTTTGGCTCTGTAGATTATTATTACAAATAAATAAATAAATACATGGAGTTAAAAATTGCTTATCTTTTCACTACAGAAACACATAAAGATCAATATTGTGTTAAACAATCTGGTAGTCAACAATGTATTTGGTACATATACAGTACAATTTCTACCAGCAAAATGAAACATGTCAACTATTATTGGCAATGAACTACACACTTTTTAGCGTCAGGAAAGTTATGTTTTTTCGATTTTCTCGAAAACTACACACGAGGATTTACTCTCAAGTGCTTGATCGTGTTCAGCTCGATCGATTCATAGATTAAGTCTTACGCTTGGGTAATATTTTAGTTAGACAGAAATTAAAATGTACACTCATGTCCAAAATTATTGTCACATGTCTCTAAATACGTTGTTCTAGGAATATAATTTGATAACGAATTCGCCCGGTATTTCTTATAATGTTAGTATGTGTATAATCGGCAAAGACATACATGTGGCAAATTTCATGTCAAAAGAGCAGTAAATAAGAATAAAACGAAAATAAAACTTTCTTGTTTATTTAGCAACATTTTGTTTTACTCATTCTAATTTTCGTATTTATAATTCTTTCCCTATGAAATTTACCACAAATATACATTTCCCGATTATACACATAGCTTCAGTGTTAAAAGTACCCTGCAAAATCATTATCAAATTATATTCTTACAAGAATACAGTTATAGATATGCGACAATAATTTTGGACACGAGTGTACAAGTTAATGAAATATTTGGTTTATATATATCATATTCCATTAACATTACCGATGTCACGTCAGAACCCGGGCAAAAAGATCAGAGTCAAAACGGTCCTAGAAAAAGAAAGGAAGAAAAAAAAAGCTGTGGTTAGAACAGCTCCGCATCAGAAGGGCGGTGTTCAAAATGGCTAGTGTGTATATAAAAATAAAATAACATAAAAAAAAAAAAACACAGAGATATAAACATGTATATTAGATGAAAAATATTTTGTGCACAAAACCAGATTTATTTGTGTTGAAAGAATACAGGTTACTCAAAAATATTGCAACAGTCAAGTAGGAATGATACGCGTGTAATGAAGAAAAACAAATACTGCAAGTATGTATTAATGCGAAAACTGCGCAGAATAAGGGTGTAAACCTCATGACAGATACCTTGGATTCTGCCATACTAGATATCACTATTTTTTTTTTTTTTAATGTGAAGGGGGATCTTTGACACACCAATTTAGGTTAGAATCTTCCCACAAACAAGAATGTGAACTCATTTGTTGATCTACCGTCATTCGTTTACGCGATAGGGTGTGGTAAGTTCGACACTTGTAGGTAGTAGACAAAATATAGGGAGAAGCCAGTAATAACGAGACGCGGTGACAGAGGATAACTAAATATTGAAAGTGGGCGTTCATTCAGAAACTGCATTGAAGGATGTGTGTGGACATACATCATGGCAGCCATCTTTGATTCAGCCACATTGGACATCATACAATATTATTTAAATGAAAAGGATATGTATAACACATTGATATTGGTTAGGGTAGAGTACTTGTAAAGTGAATATGCGGGGAGGAATTCTTAAGAAACACTTTCTAAAGTAATAACAATTAATTTCCTCATAAATGAAAAAAAAAAAAATATATATATATTTTTTCTGTCTCAAAATACTGGACCTACTCTGGCAAAAGGCCTTTAAATGAAGCATTTAACGGAGACAAAAAGAAAGACATTTTTATAATTGGTTTGAACTAATAGGCGAGCATGTACTACTAAAACAGGGAACATATTCCCATTGCTTTTTGTTCCAGGTTACAGTTGAACATTAAGGAAATTTGATAGTGTGTGTGAACAAAATTCGTTATGCACGATTCCCAAACATATTTTTCTCAATGGTATTCTATTCTGGATATCTCTTTGAGATCAAAATGGATATAGTATTCATGAAGCTGCATCAGTTCCCGAAGGAGCAGGACGTTCATACTTTTAGGGATTATTCATTGAGTATGTACGAACTTACAAAGGGGGTAACAAAGCGACTTTTATTTACTTATCGACTGATACGAAAATCTGTACTTTATCTATGACTATATGTGGGCAAGGTTCTAGATTACTGGTCCTCCCCCCCATTGAGCAGTAATAAAGACAGAAAATAATGTGCCCTGCAGGGCTCTAACCCGCCTTCACTCGCTAACGCTCGCTCGGCAATACTGTGAAAATTAAATGTATAAACTTCAGTACAGAAAGAAATCAACCCAGCTACTAACTTACACGGGGGACCAGTAATCTAGAACCTTCCCCTATATGTGTGTGTGGGGGGTGGGGGGGAATTTAACGCATATCGCATGTCTTGTGCACATGAATACTTCTTACTATTGCACTACGTAGAAAATTTATGGTATTTTATGTAGAAGTGGTAATAGGACACAGAAGAAACGCAGATCAGGGGGTTCTCATGTATACTATTACCATAAAAATATACGTAAAGCCAATTCTCAAACTAGGTGTGTATTAACAAAAACGATTGAAGTAATGTACATTGTTTAGCAGGAGTCCTACTATTTTTTCTAAAAGATATTACAACTTCGGTAGTTTCTGTTCATATTAGAATAGTATAGGTTAGTATATGTTAGTGTAGGGGTTCACCATAATTTTCGAGGAAAGAATAGAATTTCGCTGATTTCTATTATTATTATTAGGTTAGTTTAGGTTATGTTAGGTCTAAGAACTTACATCTTCCTTTCTCCTAGAAATTTTTCATTTTTTACGTATTTCTGGACTCTTCTGCTAAACATTTATCGACGAAATGGTAAGTCTTTACTTTGACTCCAACTGTGACTTCAATCGGTTCTTATAGGTTCAGTTACTTCCTGGAACTGTTTGTGCGTGAGTCACTTGTTAGAACTGTTCGTGTCTTTGGTGTGACGTCTTAGTTCATATTTTTCCCACTAGGTGTGTGTGTAGTCATATGGTAGTTGGTTAGTAGTCACATGTTCTGTGTGCATGTATGTGTGTGCTGCTGTTTGTGGAATGCGGGAGCGCGTAATTGAATTGGTTGAATTGAGTTAGAGAAAACCTATCATAGTTGTGGTCTAAACTGAAGATATTTTCGACGTATTCTAAAAGTGGACGTTTATTGGTTTCTTGTTTGTAATAATAGCAAGTGTGCTCGGTTTAATAAAACGACGTGTGTGCGGAAAGGAACATTTTTCAGGAATGTTCAGTATTGTGCATGTGTTCTTGGTATCTTATTTTTTCGTGTGTGGAATCAGCAGTTATGAGTTCATTATTCACGAGATTTCTCCTATGGCGAAATGGTGAGTGTTTTCTTTTTTTAATTCATATTATTTTTATTCTTGATTTGTTTTGCATTTGAGTATTAGGCAAAGTATTTGGTTTGCTGCTGCTTGTCCTATTGTCTTGTTGAGATGTAATTTTTTTTTCTTTGTCATGCACTGATTTATGATTAGAGACGAGTGTTTTTTTTTTTTTTTAATTTTTCCCTTCTTATCTTAGCTTTATAGTAGTGGTGTGATTATTTATTATTATTTTGGATGTTTTTATGGTACTTGAGCGGGAGGGTTGGGGGGCGGTAGCCCCCATTTAGATCTCAAAATTCATAGTCACCGCTTCACCTGAATTGATGTTTAGTAACATTGTGGCCCTTGTACTTATAGTATAATTCTTAGCTTCGTATAGTAACATTGTGGCCCTTGTACTTATAGTATAATTCTTAACATCGTATAGTAACATTGTGGCCCTTGTACTTATAGTATAATTCTTAACATCGTACATTACTTTCACTGTGTTAGTAATTGTAATCGATTCATGTGATCCGGTTGAAGTCACAGTTGGAGTCAAAGTAAAAATTTGCCGAAGAAATTACTTGTGATCGCATTAAGGTTAACATTTTAATCCAAGTTTTGCAGTATAATTTAGGAGAGGGTGGAGCTGGGAAAAAATCCAACTCTGATTGAAATGCTACATGAAAAACAAATAAATAAAAAAAACAAGTAATATCCAACATCTTTTCACTAATCTATTTCTCCTGTGAATTTTTCAACCTCTGAGTAATTACACCTGGCTCACATCTGCAGAACAAAACCCAGGATGAAATTCATATTTTTAGTGCAAGTACACAGAACTAATGTACGAAAACTGAGAATCGTAGAGTTTATTTCAATATGTACAACACATATAAGCAGTAACCACTTATGAAATATTAAATTTATATTTTAAAATATTCATAAATTTACCTCTTCATTACTATTATCTGGCATTGCAAACAACAAATAAACTTCTCAACTTCTTTTAAATACCAAATAAAATAATATATATAAAAGGATAATAGCGTTTTGCCGGGTTTCGATTAACGTATTTCATTTGTTTACGCACAGCTACCAAATAAACCTTGAAATTTTGCTGTTGCGTATTCCCATTTCATCATAAATTTCCCTTTCGAAGGGATATTTAGCTCATTCGACTTGAGACCGTAAATCCTTTATCTATAACGGTATTCGTCAACATAACTCCAAATCAAATTTTAACTTGCTATAATAGTCATTACAATTGATTCTGGAACAGTAAGTATGTAGTAAGGAGGTAATTCCTTACCAGTCTTTACAAAATTCTGCGTACATCAACGGAATTCAATAAGTTCAAATAGTACTACGCCGAACATCACACACTAAATCGTACATTTTGCATTATTTTGACAGAAACCGTTACGGAATATACCTGTAATGCCCATCTTCACTGCATCCGATTCCGATCACGGTTCTCACTCAGTAGCTCAGCGTTTCTCAACCGGAGTGCCGCGGCACACTGGTGTGCTGCGAATGGACCGCCGGTGTGCCGCGAGGAAATCGAAACAAAATTATTAATTCTATAGCAACCAAATTGCGAGACATAGGAAAAAATGAATATTTTTGTATTTCACATTGCTATAAATTTCTACCATGGAAAAATTACTGTAATTGTAATATATTATTCTACATCTATTACTGTGTAGCAGACAGTATTTCAGCTCGTACACATTTCCACGGTTAGCTCCTATTTTACGCTTCATTGAGAGTCATACTAACACCGAGAAATGGAAGCACTTGTACGGTACGAGTCAAGTACGTAGAACACTTATTCGCACGTGAATGACAGAACAACACTTTGTTCAACAGCTGTGTTTTGACTTCGACGCACTGCAAGCTGTTGATTGCAATAATATGCACTGGTTTTGGTTAAAATAGCAAAATTAAAACTAGAAGACATTTGTTTGTTCGTTCGTTATTTAATGATCTTCGTTCTTAGTGAAAGGTTGGATACAGTTTTCGAAAAAGAAAATGTATTTTTAAAAAATCTGAGTCCTATATTTCATTGCAATTATTTTCTATTTTAAAATTAGAATAAAAAATAAGCATAGGGGGAAACCAGTAATCGAGGTTTCATCTCTGTGAGATGATCAGTAATCACAGAAAAAAAAAATACCATGGTATTTTATATTTGCAAATAATAATAATAATTAATAATAATAATAATAATAATAATAATAATAATAATAATAATAATAATAATAATAATAATAATAATAATAATAATAATATCTATGAGTGTGCCGCAAGAATTCAAGTTACACCTGTAGTGTGCCGCAAGTTGAAAAAGGTTGGGAAACGCTGCAGTAGCTGTTAGCAACGTAACTCAAAATTACTATTTTAGATTGCAATAATCAAGATAGAGGTTATAATTTCATATAGAATATTTTGCTTTGCGATCACCATACTTTGAAAAGGCTGTGATGAAACGAAGCTCCTAGATCAATATGAATCGACTGAGAAAACACAAATCTAAAGGCTAGGAATTGTTTTCTATTGTATGGTATTGTATTTATTTTTGTCCTTTTTTCATACATTTAGCACTTATTACAATGCATGTGAAGTGGACACGTCTTTTATATATAAAGACAAAAGTAAATATCAAACATATCTGAAGCATTAACTGATAATTTAAGAAGACTTTTAAATCATAATACAACAACATCTAAACGAATAATGCTACCGCCTCAAAAATAGTTTTATTCTGGCCACAAAGGTGAAGAAATTATCTTTGAAGTAGAACAAAAATGAAAACGTGTGATTCCTCAATGGTTAACGTACAAGCCATGATCAAAAGTTAAAAAAACATACACTACAACAAAAACATCCAGCTTCATTTTCTACTGAGTAACAATTACAGCTAGCAACTGGCAAATTTGTACTGTTGAGAAAAATAATACTATGGTTCGCGTCACCCGAATTGGCGTGTGGCGTCAGCAAAAAAGCTTTTCTACAGTTGACTGGTAGAAAACCTTCAGGGAGGAATCTAATCATTCATAGTTGTCTACACATACAAACAAAATCAATTATGAACGATTAGTTTCCTCCCTGAGTCAAACAATCAGCCTATGTATACATTACATTTTACATAGTGATAAAGGAAGTTAATTTACCAATAAGACAGTACAAAAATAAGAAAAAATGACGTACAACATACAACGACAAAGTATCCAGATGTTAAACCCAGTATCACAGGAAGATTTAATAAGACCTTGAAACATCGTATTAGGAAGTACGTACACTAACAAATAACAAAGTTCCGCTATATCGTATTGCCATGCCTGTAAAAATCATATAATGAAAGTCGACATTCCGGTATTAAATTGAAACCTACAAAGGCGTCTCAAAGCAATTTTCTCGAGGTGTACCATAACCAATACAAGAATCTTCAATGTTCAAAACATGGATTTATTAGTTACTGATACATTACATATTGGTGAAACAAAACGTATCTTTAACGGGGGCTACCGTGAGAACTCTAACTTGAATTTGAGCTTAGCCTCCCGCTCAGCAGCGAGACTATGTCAGCCGTGTATCTACAGCTTAAAGTGGAATCCTCACTACATAAAATTCCACCCGGAATCTGGTCTTCCACTTCCCGGGTGGAATCGAATTTGGTTTTCCAGTTCGGTCCAAAAGCGAGTAGGCTGCTACATAATCACCTGGGAGCTAACTTAGCCGTGTTGTTTAGACCTACTATAAGAAGAAAAAATAGGGAGAGAAAAAATTTTCTTACTCCTAGGGGCGTAAAGTACATAAATATGCCCCGACTGAATAACTGAAAACATTTTCTTCAAATGTATATTTTCTAACGCTCTCGTCTTTGATGCGAGCGGTACTGATTTCTATTCTGGTGAAAACAATAGGTCGAAAAAGCTTAAAAGCTTTTTCAGGTCAGCAATCCTGAATAAGGATTCCGTAGGCTTTCCTCATTTACACCAGGCAATACCTAGACACCTAATATAAATGGCCTCAGGTCGCTTCCTTCCTTCCTCATTCATCTCTTCATCCCAATTCCCCGGGTAGTGTGCTTACTTTGGACGCCATCCCTTATACTTGGCGGGCTAATATGGCCTTCGCGCCCTAAGGCCCAGCAGACACAGCTTATGAGGAGAAAAATGAAATGAAATCTTTGAGTTTTACGTCCCACGGACGGATATGCCGGTTAGGCTAAAGGAGACGGTGATGATGAGTAATGACTGAAATGGTGGAATGAAGAAAGTGGGAGGAAACGGGAGAACCCCGAGAAAACCCACGCACACGGTGTTTGTCCACCACAAAGTTCACTTGGCGGGGGCTGGGATCGAGCCCGGGACCCCAAGCACCATAGGTGAACGCTCTACCACTGAGCCACCGCGGCCCCAGCTTATGAGGAGAGACTTCACACCTGTAGGTAAAAGTTAAAGTTTTATCGTTTCAGACCAAGAGAAAATTATGTATTGTCTAGTATGCTAGTTTTTGTATACACAAATCATTACATTAGAGAAGTATTGTTATATTAGTTTGAAGCAAAAAAGCTGTATTTTTATCGGTGTGACTTCTCTTACGAGCCGCCTCTGAACCCAGAAAATTAATTTCTTATCCTTGAAGATGTACAAGTAATCTGGTTGTGAAATTTTATAGGGAGCCAGGAGGTAATTCCCCTACTTGATATTTTTGTAAAAATTAGTGGCAAATTAATAAAGTGACACTTTTATAATGAAAGGGAGCTACTAGATTTTTTAAAAAAAAATCAAATTTATAAAATAAAAATATCAGTAATTATTACCATATTAGGAAATTTGCAAACTGATTACAGTAACTTGTGTGTAAATTATCACTGTTTCATATGGGAATAATTCAATTAACGTGAGAACCTTTAGTTTGCATTGCCACTAGTTCACGTAGTTTAATGATTATAGATCTTCAATTGTGAACTCTATGGTCCCATTCCGTAATGATCTAGATCAATATCTCAAAATCTGTGTTTTAGTTTGTGCTGATAGGCATAGTTAAGTAGTTAAAATTTATTTCTGCAATTTTTTGCATTATTTTACTAATTCTGCGAAGGGTTGTACGGAATAAGGCCATTGTTTCTCCTCCACTTCGATTGATTTTGCGTCTTCGATTTTACTTCTTTGCAGCTGCTGCCAACAGGGCAAAAGGGAGTTTTTGTAAACCTGTGAGGGAAAAATCCTCTTACATGCAATCGATAGTAAGTTTCATTCGATATCGATAACCGCTAAAGTGACAGGTGATTAGACGTGGAAGAGTGTTTTCGTACTTATTTAGAGGTGTTTATTTTTGATACGTTTGGAATAGAGTGTACGCATTTTTATTGTGAAACATTGGTGTGAAGCACCTTATAGTAATTCATGAATTAGTGTGTTGTGAAGAATTTTACACATCGTCTCATGCTGGATGAAGGTGAGAAAAGACGTGTTATGTAGTTTAATTACTTCCTTATAAAAACAGT
This sequence comes from Thermobia domestica, assembly GCF_964235325.1. Lineage (NCBI taxonomy): Eukaryota > Metazoa > Arthropoda > Insecta > Zygentoma > Lepismatidae > Thermobia > Thermobia domestica. The sequence continues at coordinate 128,846,276 of NC_137467.1, forward strand.
AATATTGTGTATTTTAATTCACATTTGGTACGTTTAAGTTGTTTCACACATACGGAAGAAGGCATCAATGATATGTTTGACGTTAGTACAAGGCCAGTTACGCAGTTGAAACCAAGAATAATAATAGCGTATGTGGAACCTCTGGTTTAGCTCTGTGATATAGTAGTAATATGTTTGAAATATCTGTTATTTGTGTCTGAGAGTCATGAATGAACCTGTTTTAGCGCTGTATTACTTTTTATTTATTGTTGTTTCCTTACCTAGAATTCTCCTTTCAGTTCCATCGAGGTTGGCGTACGCGTCTTTGAGATGCTGGTTCGATTTCCGATGGGAATTCGGAAGCCCATGGGGTTCGGACCGCACGTTAAACTGTAGGTCCACGTCTCATATAGTAGTCGGTGCTGAAAGGGACTTTAAACTTAAAATCGATTCCATCATTCTCTTTTAACTCTTAATAACAAATATTTCTTATTTTAAGCCTTTCTTTAGTCTTCACTAGCTACTTATTCATCTATATTATATTACTGCGCAAAATTAGTCCTGTGTGTTGCAAACTACGCACTACTCAAAAATAACGAATACAATGAATCCTTACATTCTCATGTTTCCAAGCACTATAACAACATCATGCTACGGTGTAACGTAAATAAACTGTTAGTGGGGGGATTGAAGGCGAAGCCCCCTATCAATTACATGTTCTTGTGACGTCAAAATTTATATCCATAAAATCTGCTAGCAGGAAATGTACTCTTACTGTCCTAGAATGTGCTTCTTAAGGGAGGAATCGCATTAATAAGTGCAGATTGATTTTAGGAGGGCTGCGTATAATTATTGCATGTGCACATGTAGCATAAAAACCGCAGTGTACAAAACACGAATTAAATTAAAATCAGAAACCAACTTGTGCTAGGTGGCCGAAAAAAAACACGAATGTTATCTAGCCGAGTCAGAGCGGGAGTGCAGCAGGGAATCCGTTCTTAAGGACAGGTGTACATATAAAAGATGCTAGTGGAAAATCATTTTATTTCATATAGCACAAAAACAGGTGCCTTGGGTTTGTTTGCTTTGTACAATGCTTTCACTTACAACCCCTGTAGCACTTCATTTCATGTCTTCCTTTAGGAGTATTATGTGGTAATGAGCACACTTTCCATTTCGAATTGCTACCTTATGCTGTACGAGGTAAGATCTCGATATGTTTTGTAGAATTCCATTGTGAAATCTGGGAACATACGGTATTTTAATTTTATACCCCCATAAAATGGGATAGCACCATTCCACCACATTTGAATTAGTTGCAACTCCCTTTTCATTAGTTTCCGCTCTACATTTATGTTTTCCACCCATTACTGCAGTATACACGTCCTAGGTTAGTTAATAAGACAGCAGATTCGAAATAATATTCGCTATTGCCTGTTTATTTAATATCGCTTCAATACGCGAACTGCTACAGTCTAGAATTTTAACTTTATTTTCCTCCCTAATTAATCACCATACATTGATAATCTTTATTACTTTTTGTTACTAATGCTGGCATTTCATCTGATTCTGTTCAATTCTTTAGTAGTAAATTTTGTATTTCGGAACCGCCATCTGCAGCAGTTAACCCGAATTCATGATTTATGTGCTGCATGCTCCTGATGCTCATAATGAATTTCGGTTTTATTACTTTCGGAAGTGTTTCTTAAGATATGAGTTGCATGACTGTGTGCACATTCACTTTACGAGAGCTTACTCGTTGTAGGTGTAAATGCAGTGTAGTGAGTTATGTCATAAAAACTACAGTGCAGAAGAACACTAAGTTGTGGTAGGTGGTCACTAAATAGCGAGAACTCTTTCAAACCGAATCAGGGCAAGAACATAGCAGGGGAACCTGCAAAGTAGCGCATCCGTAGGAAGCAGACACGTCAGCGATGGGTGGTATATGTATAGAAGAGACTAGTGAAAAACATTTCGCTTAAATTTTTTTCTCAATGATTTTCCGGCATTTCTACGTAGTTTGATGCTATAAATCGATCGGTACAGGAGCTGAGTTTTGGAGATGGTCGTATCAAAGTCTATTTGGTGTCATAGGTCAAAAAGCCCCATCATGATACGCATTTTGAGTTTCAAACTAGTCTAAATTGAGCGAGAGGCAGATCTAAAGATAAAGTAAGGGTCATCGTCCCCCTCCTCAGTAGCACAGGCACCAGTGCTGCAAAAGCTCGATGAAATAGAAGACTAACAATCTTTCCTATAACCCACCCCACTTCTAGTAGTTCGTCCTGGATTCGCTTCTGAACTGTACCGGTATTGTCAGTTGGTAGGGAATTTATCACAAAACAAGGAATTCTTGACTGAATTTTTTCCTTTAAAATAGGCTTATAACCGGATCCTCACATTTTAAACTCTACTATCTCTATCACATTTTTCACTCCTTCTCTCTCTGTCTCATTCACACATAAGAGTACTTGCTCATCTGTGTCCAGATGAAAGAAATTTGCATTCATCCAAACATGTGTCACAGGGGTTCATTACGTACTAGTCTTTGCAAAATTCTGCGCATGTAATGAATAAAGTGCTAAAAGTCATTGTAACTGCTATGGTAATTTTATGGTGCTTATTTTTCCAGTTTACAACGTTTAGATAATTTTTTTTTTTTTTGGTCATTTTTCCTAAGTTCCGGTAATTTTTTTCGTCATGTTTGTTATGTTTCGTTAATTTTTTTTGTTACTCGTCTCATTTTGTGTATGAAAACGATGCTTGTTGGAACTCTGTTTAAGGTCTGCTGAGTTCGGATATCTTTGTAAACATCTGTGACATAAGACATTACAGCTGAAGAACGTCTTTTTTTATGCTGATGTAGTGGAGTGGACTTTTTTTTTTTCTTTCTTCGCCGTCGCATCTTGATTGAACATGAGCCGTTTATAGTAGAATACAGTAGAGTGGCAGGGAAAATGTACAATGGGCTTTTAGGTATAAAGATGAAATTTTCTCAACAGATACGGATTCAGGTTTTGACTGAGAAGTTACTAGTTACGTTGTGCCTTTATTAAGTCTCTTGATGTAGCTGAGAATAAAGGCTATTTACATTTTGCAAAATATTCAGAACTGTAAATTCTTTAAGTAAATTGGGGCCAAAGAGTTTTAAAGTTTTATTTATGACTTCTGATAGTTGGGTTGTTTTTATTTGTTTCTGTAGAATATATATATATATATATATATATATATATATATATATATATATATATATATATATATATATATATATATATATATATATATATATATATAACAGTCGTTTTTAATATCAGATGTTTTTATTCATAACATGCATATAAATATGGATAAAAAACATTTAAAGACACTATTTTAAAGGGCTGGAACAGACCTATTCAATGATTGCCGAAACTTCAGTGCAATGTAAATGCAATTGAAGTCAGAAAACGTTGCCATAATTCCTTCAGTGTAAGTGCAGTTAGGAGTTCAAAAAAACAAATCACAGATTTTTCTTATAGAGGTTTGAGGTTTCTTTTCTTATTTAATTCATGCAGATGATTGTTAGAGTTTGTGAGTTAAGTTTCAGCATTATCTAAAAGTATTCTGAATTGTTTTATCTTGAACACATAAGGGTTTAGATAAAGTACATGGCAGTCGTAGTAGCCATGTCCTCTATTACAGTGAAAGTTGTATTAAACAGAGAATGGTGTTCACTGAATTAAAAACGTGACCATGCCGCAGCAGGACCAAAATGTCGCGGGTCAGTAACCCGAAATCACCTCGTATTAGGCAAAATGGTAGAAAAAGTGTGACGCCGAGGATATCCATGCACTAGAAAATTGAAGTTTAAAAAAAGCACAAAAACAACACTTGTATGAGACAAACACATACTACAAAACTGGAGCTCGAAACGGACGAACCAGCCCCGACGTCAGATTCGCCCGAACTCGACAAGGTGTTTCGTAAGAATAATCAAACAAGGTGTTGAGAGATTGTATGAAGAAATGAAAGGCATGTAACATGAATAGTGTGTATTTATGTTGATTTCGAAAATTAGCCAGAAGTGACTCAAGTTATTTATACATTGTATGTTGGATTGGAGCCATAAGTGTCTGAAGATATTGTTATGTAGATAGATGAGCTAAGAGTGGCAATTGATAATTGAGGTTTGTGGTAATTAGAAGGGAGACTGGCGAAAGTGCAAAACCTCGTAACTCATCAAAACCAAACTTTTCAGGAGATCAAAAAAACTGTTCTGCTTTTACATTATCTTATATGCGATACGAGGTTTTAAAAGTTAGTTTTTCACGTTTTTTATTGGGTTTTCGTTTACGAGCTTTTGCACACACGTAGATTCAGATATGGGGAATCGAATGCAATCAAAATCTAAAATTCTATAAAAAGTGGAGATAGGAGGTTTTGCACTTTCGCCATCTTATTGAAATAGTTTTAAGATACATGAAGGTTCCTATTAACTGGATGTCTAGAGTGGTAGGTGAATGAATTGATGTAGTAGTATAAGTCAATTAATGGTTGACAGTAAAAGAAATTGGTATCGTCATTTATTAGTAATTACTAGTAGATTTGAGAACTGAATTCAAGTAATACCTTTGCTCAAGTATACTTTGCCAAATATATCGTATGATGGAAATCTGTAAATTTCAAACTCAGGCCAGATTCCAGAAAACGGATTGTTTGTATGATCTTATTTTTCGAAATATAACAACAACTTGCCATATTAGACCCACATTATCAAAAGCAGAAGAATTTTATTTGTATACTACAACGGGACTTCTACTCACACCAAGGAAAATAGTAAGAATAGCTCACCAAAGAAATCATATAGTTGTCACAGATGAAGTGGATCACTCTCTAACTTATTTTTCCCGATATGAAGATTATGAATATATTAAAACAGAGACCCTCAGTTTATCTAGTAGACATACAGCTAACTTCACTGTAGAATATCGCACACTCCCTACCAACTATAACTTCAATTCTACTTTCAACCTACAAAACGTTCAACAAGCTGTGACACCTCTTCAAGCTTTACTTCAGCAAGAACGAAGCAATTTACCAAATCATTTTTCCGAATTACATTTACATCACTCTTTTCCATGGATTATTCTCATTATTTCTTGTATTGTATTTGTTCTTCTACATGCTATAGGAATAACTCGGCATTTCTTATATAAATGTTTGAGAAAACGCCAACACTAATAACATCTTTTGCTTTTCAGAAAAATGTTCCAGATCCTAATACCGATAATTTTCCTTTTGTTTGTTCTAATAACAACAATAATAATATATTTGTGCCTAATCTTTTATAAATCTCGTTACAAAAACAAAAACTTAACTAATCGACTACACATACCTTTACCATTAGGAAAACTCAATTCACCGGCGTCTACTACTGAAATCGAAATTCAAACAATACAGTCTACAAATCCTGTATGTGACGTCAATATAAATACCGATTTTAGTGACCAACATACTCGACCAATACCAACAATTAGTGAACTGGTATACATTTATTAATTACAGTGATGGCACTTCTACTCACTCTGAGAGAAATGATAGTGACTCCCTTGATCCTGCTTAGATGGGACGGAAACATAGTGTTATTACTACTACTTATATATCACAACAAGATTTTTTTCGTAGTGATTTTCCAGTGTATCATAGTGTTTATAGTGTCTATACAGTGTCTCCAAATGTATCAGTGTTGTGGTGCAAATAACTTTCATTAATAACAAACATGTATTTTTCTCAAAAATAATCTTGCAGATTATTTTTTCTCCAGTGTGGGGGGTGTAAGGATCCCCACATCATAACAGAAGCACATGTCAATACAACACGTGTTATTGATTACAAACAATGAAGCAGACGAGAAGTCATCACGGAAGACATCGGAGGAAGCCGAAAGGAGACGGACCTCACGAAAGGACCCGAAAAGGACACATAAAAGCGCAACCACGGTGGGACCTGGTATCAGTCGACCAACTGATCAACTAACCAACACCGGCTCCGAGGTCGCATTGGACTAGGGATCCTCACTACAACCAAGCCTCACGAAGCTGCCTTGGGCTGAGGGGGCTTTCCTTCAAGACTCGCCAGAACCTTGCAGGTGCCTTGGAGACTGCTTTGAGAGAAGGGGCACCGTGCAAAACACCAGTCTCCCTTCATCTGGTCAATAAGAAAATAGACACTACTCTTTGTAATCAAAGACATTTGTAATTAGAACTTTGTAATAAAATTGGTGAAGAGAAAAGACTCGCCCGGACCATCATTTAGTGTCTACCTATAAAATCATTGCGATATACACTAACTAATAATAATATAGAATTATTATGTTACTTGTCAAAATAAAAAGATATTATTGTGTGATATAAGCAATTGAAGTTAAGGTTTAAGTTTACCTACCATAATTACCACACGCCACCTCACTTTTATTTCTTCACATCTTCATCAGCCCGGTAATTCGAAAACTGAGAGCAGTATGTCTCGATATTAGTTCTATATTTACATTTATAATTTACATAATAAGCTGTAAATAGTCTAAATTTGTGTAACATCTCTGTAATTGTCACCTCTCATGTTATGCACAGATAATCTGTCATATCGTTGTCCATTATTAAGAGATTTTACCGTGAAAGGATTTTTGAAATGTATAGGAGTCATGTTAATTTTACGAGGGTGAGTCGGAAAATAAGTTTTGCCTCGTAGCTATGGACAGATGTGTTTATGCAGTACAAATACTATGCTGCGAAAATAAAGAACAAGGCTTATTTTGTTTTCCCACATAAGAATCAAGAACATTGATTCATTTGTCCTCCCGCCTTAACAGGTTTTAAAAGACCTTGAAGCAATGCATGGGTTGCATACTAACAAACTCCTTCACGGCTGTCTTCACTTCGTCATTGGTTCCAGAGAGCATTCTTCAGTGCCGGAAAGAGTTGAAAGTCGCTGGACGCGAGGTCATGGCTGTATAGTGGATGGACGAGACTCTTCCAATTGATGGTAGCAAGGTGAAATTTGCGTTGCGCCGCCGCTGAGTATGATTTCACATGGTTGTTCGAAAGGAGGAAGACCATGTCGCTTCCTGCGAACAGCACACTTCAGATTCGTGAGTGTCTGACAATACCATTGATTGTTCCAGTCTTCATGCTCGCCGAGCACAGAATGGACGTGTATCCGAACTTTGTGCTAGCACCGCGATAGCGCCGTAATCGTACGTAACCAAGTAATGTATAAGTGGGTCTCGCGTCAAACCGACGTTGTGTTTGCCCCATTCCTTTACGATTTCTCGGGAGAAAAAGCTATTTTTTAAACTTCGTTTCTTCTAGCAAGTGCTATAAACAGATGTAAGATAAATAACAACTTTTTTGTTTGTATTTCAGATTGTTTGACATCGAAAGGTACCTTCTCCACTGCTATAGGCAAACTAACACTCTCCGGTCTACTCATTATAAGAAGATGAAGATCAGTGAATTATTTCAAAGGACTTCAGAGAAACAACTATTAACGCATTATGTGCTGATGTCATTGCTGTTGTGTATAGTTTGTACATATAGTAATGCGGAAAAGGAACCTGTGGACGTTGACAGTATAGGGACGCCATCTATGGTAAGTTGTCTTTAAATTTTACGAATATAGGCAGTAGTATTCGCGTACAATTAGATTCAAAGAACATGCAATTGGGTGTTCTAGTGTGGTTGTTCTAATTAATGTTTTGAGTAGTTTTGCGTACGTAAGTCAAGCAGAAACTAAGATTGCTTACTGGGAGACGTATTCTAACAAACGGCAAGATTGTGGGACTGAGAGTTTATTTATCACTTAACGAAAATGTCTAAAACTTTGAGTTACAGGTGTTGCGTTCTCCTCTCTTTCCGTATTGAGGACACTTCCGTTATAAGGGCATATTTTCTCACATAGTATACAAGCACGAAGAATGAAACATACAGTGTGTTTCGGGAATAAAGGGACAAACTTCACTTACATGTTCAGGACCTCAATACAAGAATAAATAAAATTGTGTGCAACTTTGGTCGGAAACGCCTAATGACGGAGATGGGCCAATTTATGGTATTAATGAATTGGTCGTAGGGTGGCTACACTGAATAAAAGAACCGACGAACTTCGCATACGTGTTAAGAATTTCAATACAAGAAAAAGTTTATATGCCATTTCGGCCGGAAATATCTAATTGCGCAGATGAGGCCAAGTTACCCTAACTACCCTATGACCACTTCCACTAATTGAATTAAATTCTTGACCAAAGTTGCAGATAAACTGTTTTCTTGTATTGAAATTCTTAACACGTATGTAAAGTTTATCGATTTATTTCCGAATCACTCTGTATATTTTTGAATATAATTTAGAAACTAAATGTAACATTTTTTCTTTATTTTTTAACTTGTTCAATTGCTCGTCCTTCGTAAGGAAACAATAGGTTTATAAAAGAAATACAGTATTTGAAAAGTAGCTATATTTCAATACCTTCCTCATCATAGATGCGTATTTCAACCTAAATAAATTGATAAAAACCCGTTTCGACCCAATTACTTACTATGTTCAATAATTCATTTCAAACTGCAGCTATAATTATTTTTTTTATTTTATTTTATTTATATTTATTTATTTTTATTTATTAATTTTTTTGTTGCGAAAAGTGTACTTCCTCTCTTTAAGACGTGCATTTCAGTCAAAGCATGGTTCAACCCAAGTTCTAACAATGTTTGAAAAGACATTTTAAACTATTTAGCTCTTCCCTTACTTCCCCCATTTTATGAATACGATGTGACAAAATAATGTATAGAGATATATACCTTGGAAACCGAATTTTCAAAACAGACGGAACGAGTGACCCTTTGCACCAAAGATGAACATGTGCTGGTGATCCATTGTGTATTTGATGCTGACAATGCATAAACTAAATGTTAATGAAACTACATAATTAACATTAAAAGTAAGTATCGATTTTACAATTATACTCTTACGTGTATAACAAGTGAGTTGCGTTCCACAGTTGTGAAACTACGACAGACTTCCAAACTATGCGAATTCAGTATTGAAACAAATCTGTAACTTCGGGCTGTAATAGAAGGATAGATACGTAGAGAGAGAGAGAGAAACGTAGTAAATAGTAAATTTCTACCATTTCCAGCCCTAGTAGAGAGATACAGGAGTACATAGTATCCTCCCTTAAAACGTTGAGTCGATTCCAAAAAAGCATTTGTCGTTATCTATTACTGTTTTTTTCTATAGCGATCAACGTTGAAACCGGAAACGGTTGATTTTATTTCTTTCGGTTTGCTTAGGAAGTTAACGGAAGAGCTGGAACCCTTTCTTGGGATTCTGAATCGATTGCAAGAAACCGCTCTCGATATCTCTTACCGTTTTTGCCCTATGTAAATTAACATTGAAACCGGAAGTACTAAGAAATTTCAGCCACTTCCGGTTTTGGTAGTGTGTTATAAATGATTACTATGTTTTCTTGAGACGCTGAATCGATTTAAAAAAATCACTTGTCGTTCTTTGTTACCGTTTTTGATCTATAGCGATCAACGCTGAAACCAGAAACGGTAGATTTCTGTCTCTTCCGTTTTGATTAGAGAGTTAACGGATGGGATGGAACCCTTTCTTTGGGACGCTGAATTGATTACGAAAAAACAGCTTCTCGATGTCTCTTACCGTTTTTCCTCTATGTAAATTAACATGGAAACCGGAAGTACTAAGAGAGTTCAACCATTTTTAGTTTTAGTAGTGAGATACGAGTGGTTATGATGTGTTCTCTTGAAACGGTGAACCGATTAATTAATTAATTAAAAAAAAAAAAGCAGCTTGTCGCTCTCCGTTACCATTTTTCTTCTATGGCGATCAACTTAAAATTGGAAACTGTGATTAGCAGGTTAACAGAAGGAGATGGAACCTGTTGTTAGGACGCTGAATCGATTGCACAAAATGGCTTTTGATATATCATACCCTTTTTTACTCTAGTACCTGTCGAAACAGACGGACCGTCGGACATGAACACACTATAAGACTTCTGACACTTTCGCATAGCATAGTTGGAAAGTATAAAAGAATAATTAATTAATAAGGAAAGAAACTCACGTAGTTATTCCGTTGTGGTTACTAATTTTAGGTACAAAATATGTCTCTCGCAATCTTATATATATATATATATATCCATCATTTATTTAACAAGATGATTTATTTCCCACGTCTTATCTTTTGAAAAGTTTACTGTCGAGTTGTGATAAGACAGCTGTAGGTTTTCCTTTAAGTTGGAGATTATTACTCACGCAATTCTTTGTCGTGCCTGATAACTTTATCTGGAATCGCTAAGTATGCTATCACTTTCGTCAAGAATATCTGTGACCAAGCTGGTGTAGATGAACAGTTAATATTTTTGCATTGTAATTGGCAGGGCACGGGTTCGAATCTCGCATTTTCCATAGTTTTTTCGTAGTTTCACTACCTGGTTAATGGAATGGTTCCTTTAACATATAAACCTTAGCGGCTTTCTGTTAATACTTTCTCCGGTATCCGGTCAAAACAACGCAAGGACAAAAACCGCGCATGGACAAAAAACCGCACACAGAGAAAAATAGCATATGGAGAGATGTGGCGCAGACAAAACCAAAGAATGAACATAAAGAGCGCGTTCTTGATTAGTAACTTGATCTTAGGTATTTCTTAAATTATTTTCAAATGAACTTCGGCACAGGTCAATATATTTGATTGGGTTTGGTAGTGCCATCTTCCGCTGAAAACTTAAAAAATTAACTTCCTATTTATCTGTACATTATCTTACAATATTTTAACCAAACAAACTAACTTCGACACGGGTCGACGTACCTGACTAGTTGTTTCCTGGCCACTTATGGCTGTTTAGAGAAATGAACTATTTGTTTCATAAATAAGCTATTTTACACTCAGATGGATGTGCGTGGTTATTTTGACTAGACTTTATATCTAGTCTAGCCATAAATACTGTTACAAAGAAAAAACTAGACATCAATAATAAGAGAAAAGGGAATTTAATATGCATATAGTATGTCTAGCAACAGTTTGCACCAGTCATATTTCAAAGTGACCACCTTAGCACACACACAAGTTCGGAGTCTGGCGGGCCACTCGTGTATGACAGCACGCATTTTCTCCAATGGAATTGACGCCACTGCAGCCAGTAAAGAACGCTTTAAACTGGCAACTGTGGGATGGCGCTTCTTGGAGGCAATATACAGGTGTTGTGAAGCACTGTTCACAGTTCGTAATTCAGAGGATTAAGGTCAGGGCTGCTAGAAGGCCAGTCCTCAGTGGATATGAAGTCATGCACATTGTGCGGCAGCCACTTCTGGGTTGATTTTGCCTTGTGAGCAGGAACCTAGTCTTGCTGGAAAGTCGATGTGGGTGTTCGGAAGAGGGTGGTGATCAAATCCTTCAGGCACCAGGTCAGTGTTTTGGTACGCCAGGGCACTACTTTTCACTCCTTTCTCCCAAAAATGAAGACGTGTGGTGCCAGCATAATTCTCTCTCCACCACGCCATGACGGATGCGGGATGATGGGCTCTCTCGATTTTCGGAACTTCGTTGTTTCAGGCTTCCTGAGCTGATGACGCACACACCTTATCATTTTAGCGATTGAAGCACTCTTCGATAGTGAACAACATCCCACCGGTGAAAAAAATCTGTCTGTGCCGATTTGCGCGTACCGCTGAAGCAGGAGTTTACTTTACGTTTCCTTTACTCCATCAGACGCCGCGTCAGAAGGAGTCTCGTTGACTGTCGGTAGACTCGAATACCAAGATCGTCCCTGAGTGGCCTGGACATCGTTCAATTGGAGATGTTCATCTCACGGGCCATTACTGTCTGCTTCCATAAGGGATTTCTCCTCACACGCGCCGCCAGTGTTTCCACAGCTTCTGAAGTCCTTGCACTTCATACTCGGCCAGCTCTCGGGCGATCCTGAACAGACCCCAGTATTAAGGAATCGCTGGATGGTGTGGTACACAAACATGCGACTGATGTTAACCTTTTTTTGTGTGTGTGTTAAAAATTTCACTCGCTGGATTTCGAACTTAGTGTAGCGCTATCACTGCTACCCTATTTTCGTACTCACCTCATTCCTCGTGCGTATACGGGTTACGTGTATCCCTTTCTACAGCAGTACTCTCTAATTGGCACCATACGTAAGTCCCCCATTTACGTAAACTGATGCATTCAAGATATCATATTTATATATATTAACATTAAGCATTTTCCGACAGAGAACACACCCATTGTCTGTTTCGTGCAAAGGCCACAGCGGAACCGAACGGTTTGCACGTGGATCTATCACTTCCATACACTTTCTGTTTGCCAATAGCAGAATCAGTCCCCCCCCCCCCTAACCACACTTCTTATTTTGGCAACCGCACACAGAAAATTTAGTACTTTTGCTCTGAAGAAAGATTTCGATTGGCAAAAGAAGATTCATATTTGTTTGGTTTCATTTCGACTGTTAGTAGGGAGTAGCCAAGTCATTCTGAGGAAGACTACATTGAATTGTTAGTCTTAGATTTTAATATGTATTCTTCGTTTTTATACGATAATCCCTCTCCACCTGAAAAAAAAAAATGAAGAAACACTATTGTGATGCCATAATGTCTTGAGCCGTGGTAAAAATGCGAACTAAAGCTCACATCCTCACACACCCATGCGTTGAGCCAATAAGGGTTCAGCTCTTGCTAAACGAGAGAAAGCGAGTGGAATTCCTTCAGCCGATAACAGCGCTTACAACGGAAGACTAGGGATCAAGTCAGTGTGGTATATCTTTAGTATGGACTTGCTGCTCACGTTCTTGTATGTAAGTACAGGAATTACGAAAACCGAAAACACTATATGATGGGTTTCGAATAGAAAATTCTCATAATCCCAGTGCTTTCTCAAGGACCGGTACCTTCTCCCGCATGGAATAGTTGTGACACTACTAACACGTTAATCTGCATACAATTACGTATGGGCTAAAATCACGTCATATGACGCTTTCGTCCTTTCATTTTCCAGGATTTTGCTTATAGTGTTTCCTTAGAAAAGCAGCGAGCTTCCTACTTCTACCGTTTAACATATTTTATTAACGGTATTGAGTAGGCCTACTTTCCATTCTGATATTTCTTCTCCCTCCTCCTCCACCAAGTTGCTGGACAGAATTTAGATTTAAACGGCATCGGAAGTGTCACTGTTCATCTCAGGGACTCCGACAACTATGAATTGGACTCTGATATTGGTCATTTTTGACCATTTTATTTATCTCACCTCCCCCAAGTTACGGGACAGAATATGGATGTAAACGGGATCGGAAGTGACACTTCAACTCAGCGACCCCGGGAACTATGGATTCGACAGCAATATCGGTCATTTTCGATTATTTTTAAATATGTTCCCCCTACCCTAAGTTGCACCTTCAAAGTGAATAATAAAAGACACTCCCAGGCCCGAACTTCATCTATGTTGAAAATTTGACTGAGATCAGTCGGGTGGTTCAAGAGATATAAAGTCACATAGTCATTTTCAATTTTATGATATAGGCTTTAAAATTATATAAATATAACACTGAAGTAAGGGACATTGTATAGATTTGAAGAAGAAATTAGTCAAATTAAATCATTAAAATTTTAGTTCATTTCAAAGAAAACATAAAAATATGTAATGATACGAAATCTTTCAGTTTAATGTTCCACAGCTATGCTGCACAGGCTAAAGGAAAGGGTGATGATAGGAATAAATTAAATGGTAGAAGAAAGAAAGAGGAAACGGGAGAACCCTGAAAAAATCCACGCACACGGTGTTTGTCCACCACAAACAAAGCCCACCTGGCGCAAGCTGAGATCGAATCACGTATCCCGTGCACCAGAGATGAACGATCTACCACTGAGCCACGCACCCCCCATACCATGAAAATAATATCAGGTATAAACCAATAGCCTGAAAAGAAAAGTAAGTACATATTCAACATTGTTAGGTGGGTGTTGACAAAAGTTCATGACGAGGAATTTATTTTGCGTTTAGCTGAAACATGACTTCCCGTCATGCGTACATGAACACCCGAAAAAAAAAAAATGGAGAGAATGAATTAAAAGAAATACAATATAGGACTCGAGTTACATCGTTCCATTTTTTTTTTTTTTAAAGAAGACAGTGGCTAGTGATCGATATCTTTTTAAGTCTTTAAAAGTGTTTGCAAGCCGAAAGAACTTAGTTTCAGCTTATCCTTTCTTAATGTATTTATATATTTGGGTAAGTAAATAATTTGTGTGTATTTATTTTTTATTGTCATTTAATTTTTAATTTTCTACTCTTAGGACTCCCGTTTACTTGCAGATATATCGGGTGTTCTAATATATATATATATATATATATATATATATATATATGACCTTTCGAGTCATGGTCTGGAGACAAATTGCACTATGTGGCAACGTCGCAAATAAACTACCAATCTATCAAATAGTTATATCGATTCTTTCCAGGTGGCAATCAAAGTCGATATTGATTGACACTAGCATCACTTATTACTCTACCAATTGATTAAACTGCTTGTTGTAGGCGTATTCGTAGAGTAATGCTAATGGCTCCAAGTTAATCTGCGACGTTGCCACATTGTGAAATTTTGAATCGCCATAGCGGCTGAAGGGGACCCCGGAGGGCATACCATCATATGACATTTTCGCTTTATTTTGGCTTGCAGAATCGTCCTCTGTGGTCCGTGGCCGCCATTTTTAGAACACCCGATATAGTAGTGTACATTGCGTGAGAGAAAATTGGCGTAAAGCGAATTATACGCTTTTAGCTCGCAGTGTGCAAACATATGACAATCCAAAACTTAATACAAATTGAAGTTTAAATTCAATTAATAATTAGAGCTCTAAAATTGTCCGTGACATTTTTTTTTCAATTTTCTCATTTGGTTCAATTATTCTTTTTAGACATCATTGTATAAAAAGGAAGATAAGGTATGTTATTTTGTATTTAAGCACTAGTTTTAAACAAATATAATTATAACAAATTCGGCTTTTATGCCATGATCATTTTGCTAATCGCTGTCACGTTGTTTTTCGCACCTAATATTTGTTCTTATTAATGCTTGATTACTTTTTACTCACCTAATATTTGTTATTCTGGAGTAGAGAGAGACAAAGTCGGAAAAAGTAAAATTAGACGCTGTACCAAAATTGAATAAATGTACAGTGGAACTTCGGTTTACGAAACCCTCTTCTGACGAACAGATCAGTTCTCGAACAAATTTGGTTAACAACTTTTCCCTCGGCACGTGAACAATATTTGTGGGTATGAATGTGCACGCACTCCCATACTGTCAATTCTATGTACGTAAGGTCGAACCACCTCGTGTCTACCACTCTGAAAATCCTCTTATCGTAAAGCGCAAATATGTTAAAAGCTGAACTGCCTGTAATGTGGAGGACCAATAGCAAGGCATGGGTAACGCGGATTTTATTTATGAAGTGGCTGGCTGAAGTATTTGCCCAAAGTGTAAAGAAGTACCTTCAGTTATAAATACTATTTGGTCTAGGAATTAATTCGTGCGGTTTTACAAAAGATGGCGTAACTAGCTTATTGTCCCATAGTTTCGTTGATCCAAACATGCGTTGAAAACTACTGTCATTGAGCATCTTGTTTAGTATATGTCAGTTGCTTGAAGCGGAAACAACAACATTTTTTCTTCAACTGAAAATGGCGCATTTTGTGCCTGATAAAGTGTTTTTGCGGGGAGTTATTCTTCATTGCTTTAACATGAAGAAAAGTGCTACCGCAAGTCATCATACTTTAGTGGAAGTGTTTGGTGACCATGCTCTAGCTGAGCGAACGTGTCAGAAGTGGTTTGCACGGTTTAAAGGTGGTGATTTCAGCTTGGAAGACCAAAAGCAATTTGGACAGCCAAAAGAATTTGAAGATGAAGAATTGAGAGCATTGCTTGATCAGGATTCGTGTCAAACGCAGGACGAACTTGCAGAAGAATTTGGAGTTGAGCAAACAACAGTTTCCAAACGTCTCAAAGCCATAGGAATGATTCAAAAGATGTCTTATTGGGTTTCACATGAATTGAAAAGAAAGACGTTGAAAGAAGAAAAACCGTTTGCGAATTGCTGCTTCAAAGACAGAAAAGGAAGGGATTTTTGCATCGAATTGTAACTGGTGATGAGAAGTGGATTCATTACGAGAATCCTAAACGAAAAGAGGCCTGGGTGAAGCAAGGTGAACCAGGTCCTTCACAACCGAAACGAGATATTCATTGTGCAAAGGTTATGCTGTATATATGGTTGGATTTGAAACGTGTGGTGTACTATGAACTTCTGAAACTTGGTGAAACTATTAATGGACACCGCTATCGACTACAATTAATGCGTTTGAAGCAAGCTCTGGCCTGAAAACGACCAGAATGGAATAACAGGCATAATAAAATTATTTATCAAGATGATAACGCTCGACCACATGTCGCAAAACCGGTCAAAACCTATTTGGAAAATGTCGGATGGAAAGTGTTACTCCACCCGCCATATTCACCAGACACTGCTCCGTCTGACTACTACTTGATCGATTGCATGAATAACGATTTGATTGGACAGCGGTTCACTTCTTCAGAAAATATCGAAAAATGGATCTTTGATTAGATTGCGTCAAAAGATGAGGAATTCTTTCGACACGGAATCCGTAAATTGCCTGAAAGATGGGAGAAAGTAGTGGCTAGCGATGGACAATATTTTTGTTAACGTATTGATTTACTTTGTTTTTGAAATAAAGCTTCAATTTTTATTAAAAACCGCACGAATTAATTCCTAGACCAAATATGTTTATGTGGCAACAACGTGTTAATTGTATTTACAGTAATTTCAAAGGGAAAAATATCTTTTCGGTTCGCAAACAGCCTTACGAAATTGGTTAAATTCGTGACTCGAAGGTTCACTGTACATTTGAATCGTTTTACTTTATCTGTAGTACACTGGTGACAAAACAGCAAAAGGAAGTGATTACTTCTCGTGGCGGCTCGAGAGTAATAGTTTTTAATTAAAAAAAAAAAAAATCCTTCGTGTAATTTCAGAAAATTTCTTGACGATTTTCAGTATCTACGCATGTTCATTCTTAAAGTCCATTGATATATGGGACATTTTCTTCGATTTTCTTTGAAATTAACTGGAACTTTAATGGTGTGATTTTTCTGGTTTCTCCTTCGAGTCGAGTTATTCGTTTGTTTCTTTCTCAAGTGAATTTTCAGTATTACTTAAATTGAATACGGTTATAAAATATTAGCATTATATATTTAATAGTATTTAATTTCCACGAAGTCAGAGACATCTAAATAATTTGAAGAAGAAATCAGTAATGTCAAACTATAAAATTCTAGTTGAAACGAGGGCTGTCCAGAAAGTCCCAGAAGTTTTGAAATTAAAAAAAAAAGTAACAAAATGAACAAACCAAATTATACTATATACGTTTGAAAGGTACACCCTTAAGCTATTTTTCCACATAATCACCATGCAAATTAAGACATTTAACATACCATGGCAGTGTCAGTCTGCCGTCTACAATTTGAACTACTGGCTTACATCGGCACACACTTCGGCGTTAATATGAAAGCGTTGTGCAGTGAGCCATGTCTTCATCGCTGGAAAGATGTGATAATTGTTAGGGGGCCAAATCCGGACTGTGTGGTTCGGAACCCATCTAGCACAAAATTTGTGGTACCCAAGCTTTTTCACCAGAATTTCGTGCACTAAACTCCGTGAAATTTTGGGAAAATGTTCAGCAAGTTCCGCAATCGTGAAAAGACGATTTGCACGAATTTTGTCGTCGATTTGCCTCACCAGTTCATCAAACACAAGGCTATTGTGCTGCCAAAATGTCTTGAGCCGTGGCAAAAATTGCTAACTAAAGCTCACACCCTCACACACCCACGCGTTGAGCCAATAAGGGTTCAGCTGTTGCTAAGCGAGAGAAAGCGAGTGGAATTCCTTCAGCCGATATCAGCGCTTGCAACGGAAGACTAGGGATCAAGTCAATGTGGTATATCTTTAGGTCTCTCACTGCGGTCCTCTTCGAGAACATTGGAACGGCCATTTTTAAAATCAGTGCACCATTGCCCCACTCGGCCTTCACTCATTATTTTATGTCCGTACACTTCATAGAGTTGGCGATAGATTTCAATTGGCGTTGGCTTTTTGCAGACGAAAACCTAATCACAGAACACACGTCACGAGAGGCGGATTTTCTATTGCAGCACACATTGTAAGACGTCTCAGGAAGCACAGTAAGAGCATCACAGTTCTGATGCTACCACAGCTGGATGCGTACTGATCCACTGCTGCGATAGGCCAAAACGTCTGAGACTTTCTGGACAGCCTTCGTAATAATAATAATTCCGTATAAAAATCAGTATAATAATAATAATAAAAAAACAAAGATGGCCAAAGTATTCAATACCGTTAAGAATTTGTTCTTTAATTGGTCAAATAATTCCAGTGGTTCCGTATTGCTGTAAAAAGGAGTGAGTGTCGTTTATACGAGGCGTTACAGATAATAGAGGCGAACTCGGAATATCGACTTAGCATGTTGAAATTACCCACACTACTCGAAATGCTTCGTATAATTTGAATTCACCCTTATTATCCGAAACGCTTCATTTTATTGAGTTTACATTTTTTTTCTTAATTCCCAGTGCACAAAAAAAAAAAAAAAAAAAGACAGTTTCGAAAGGGTGAATTCAGGATAATATTTCCTACCCCACATACTGCATGTTTTCATTTCTACTTAGTAGTTTACTATAAGTTCTTAACATGTTGTACATTTTTACGTGCAATCTTTTCAAGTTCTGTGTTTGTAATCTTTCGATTAAACTACTGTTATTCACAGTTGCTTTTATTTATATATTAACTCAGTAGAGTTATAATAATAATAAAAAAACAACCAAACTTACACTGTAGGAACATTCGAAATATAATTTAAGAAAAAAATGAAAATGAAATGAAATCTTTTAAGTTTTACGACCCACTGTTATGCCGGTTAGGCTAAAGGAGACTGTGATGATGAGCGGTGGGAGGAAACGGGAGAACCCCGAGAAAACCCACGAGCACGATGTTTGTCCACCACAAAGTGCACACGGCGCGAGCTGAGATCGAACCAGTGACCCCAAGCACCGCAGGTGAACGCTCTACCACTGAGCCTCCGCGCCTCCCAAAATATAATTTGACACTACAGGTACATTCAATTTGAAGCGTGACGTTTTCGTTACATCCGTCTAGGATACAAAAGTTTGAGGTTTTTCATCATTAATAGATTAAAAAAAATAAAAAAAGAAAACTTTAATGTGTGTGACATTGTGTTTATATAGCTCATTTCAAAATTTACAAATTAAACCATTAAAATATTGCTATTTTTCTATGATAGCGTGTTGTTTGGCGGTTATATTTGTTAAATACATAGTGTGCCAAAAGAAATGCAACTCAAGCTTTGATCGAGTATATTTTTTGAAGACACAGACACGATTTTTGTGACAAATGTTAGCGTTGTCTAGGGAGATATTCTGAGAATAAAACCTAAGGCAAATCGTAACGTTGAATTTTAGTAATTGTTTAAATGACCAGAAGTGTAATTAAAAAAAAAAAAAATGCAAATTGCTTATAATCAATTGCGAGCAACAGAAAAGCAATTAATCGCCTTAATTCTTAATGTAAATGTTTAGTACGCATCAACGTTTATCGGATTGGACAAAAACTGCATGTTGTTTTGCACCGTTGACAGTTATCAAGCAGGCTATTGTTTACGTATTCAGAATATATATATATATATATATATATATATATATATATATATATATATATAAAGTAACACATTCTGGCATCAGTGTTCCAGCAAAAATAATATCACAGGTGTTGCAACCTCCTACATGTTGAGCAATGTGATTTATCAATAAAATAATAAATTGATTTTTTTACAATGAAAAATAATTACTCATCTGTATCTGGCGACCTCTACTGGCGGAGAGAGAAATACGTATTCCTTTATTCGCGGTAGAATTTGACTTCAGGTCAGGTACATATCGAATTTCATTGTTTATTTTGTTGTGTTGCGTTGATTATTGACATTGGTTTTGTTACAAGGCCGTGAGTACTCTAACTTATCCGTATAAAGCGGTTAGAGTATGATTTCAAGAAATCTCTCCCAACTGAATAGTTCCAGACAAAAGCAAATTATGGCGTATTGTGCGACGATTTCGTGAGACTGGTTCTGTTTGTGACAAGCCTCGCCCAGGAAGACTTACAGTACTAACTGCAGAGACCCTTCACAATGTAGAGGCACGAATGACAAATTCTCCATGGAAGTCTGTTCGAAAACTTGCAGCTCAATCTGGCTTACGTAAAACTACCGCTCACAGAGCCATGCACAAGTTAAATATGCACCCATACAGAATTCTAACTGTACAGGAAGTATAGGAGACTAATAATGAAGCATGTGTGAGGTACTGTTATTTGTTCAATTCCTTAATTAGAGATAATGGTGTAGATATATTGGATAAGGTCTTGGACAATGTTTAGCAGAAGGGGTCCAGCTATTTTTTTCTAAAAGATATTACAATTTCGGTCGTTTCTGTTCACATTAGGTTAGTTTAGGCTACTTCAGGTTAGGTTAGTTTCGATCAGGTTAGGTTAGTTTATATTAGATTATATTAGTGTAGGAGTCCAGGATAATTTTCGAAGAAAATGGTTGAATTTTGTTTATTTCTTTGTATTAATATTAAGTTAGTTCAGGATAGTTTAAGTTAGTTTAATTCAGTTTAATTTTGATTTGATTACGTTATGTTAGGTCTAAATACTTGCTTCTTCCATTTCTTCCGTAAATTTTGTATTTTTTACGTACTTCTGGACCCCTTCTGCTAAACATTTACTAAGGTCTTTACACCGACGAGGTTTGGTTTCATTTGAATGTTTACATACATAGTCAGAACCCTCGTTTTTGGTCCACCGAGAATCCACATGTGTTACATGAAGTTCCGCTTCATCCTCAGAAGATCGGTGTGTGGTGTGCGATAATGCAACGACGAGACGTATCCTAAGGTCATCTCTTTTCCAATACAACTGAGAATGGCGTTATCTATCGAGATTTAATTATGCAATTTATTTCCTTGTTAAAAGACGATGAGCGAGACTGTTGGTTCCAGCAAGATGAGGCCATGTGTCATACCTCTAATGAAACGTAATAAATGTTACAAAAGTTCTCTGGTGATCGCATAGGTTCCAAAAACTTGTGGCCTGCCCGCTCTCCAGACTTAACATCGCTTGATTTTTTTGTGAGGGTTTCTTGAAGGGAAAGATGTACGAAATCAACCCCAGAACGATAGGATAGTTGCAAAGAAACATTGAAACAGAAGTGGCAAAAATTACCAGATACCCTTCGGAAAGTTTCACGGAACATGATAGGACGTGTAAAATTGTCTCCAAGAACGTGGGAGCCACTTTGCACACTTAATGTAAAGTTCATTCTTCCTTTCTTCAAGCCAGTACGGGTTGCCAGCTGCAGGTAATTATTTTATCATATATAGGCCTATATATATATATTTGCAGAAAAACAGATTATCATTTTATTGAAAAATCACATTGCCGAACATGTGCGAGGAAATCTTACACCTATGGTAGTATTTTTGCTAGAACATTGTTGCCAGAATTTGCAGTTTTATTTTAAAAAGTTTTTTTTTTGAATGCGTAAAAAATAGCCTTTATAACTGTCAACGCTGCAAAACAACATGCGATTTTTGCCCCATCTGATAAATATTAATATATACTAAACATTTAAATTAAGAATTACCGCGATTAATTTTTTTCTGTTTCTCGCAATTGATTATATGTAATCTGTAAATTGGTTGATTACACGTCTGGTCGTTTAAACAGTTCAAAGTTACGATTTGTCTCATTGGTTTTATTCTCAAAATATCTCTATAGATCAGCGTTTCCCAACCTTTCTCAACTTGCGGCACACTGCAGGTGTAACTTGAATTCTCGCGGCACACTCATATAGATATTGTTATTATTAATATTTGTAAATATAAAATACAGTGGCAATTTTTTCTGTGATTACTGATATCCTTTTCACAGATAAGAAAGCTGGATCACTGGTTTTCCCCCGTGGTAAATCATTATGTTTATTTTTCATTCTAATTTAAAAATAGAAAACAATTGCAATGAAATAAAAAGAACTCAGGTTTTTAAAAATACACTTTATCGAAAATTGTATCCAACCTTTCACTAAGAACGAAGATCACTAAATAACGAACGAAGAAACAAATCTCTTTTACTTTTAAAGCACAAATGTAGGTAACTTGTATGCATGTTTGCTTTGCAAAAGGATTGAATGATATTTTAAAATTTCAAGTTACGAAATAGACTGCAACAATAAAAAAGCGATAATGGTCATAAAAATTATAACAAATACCTTTTTCAACATTAAAAATGTACAGAAAAGTAACACAGCATGAAACTTAAAATTGTAGATTGATAGTAGAGGTTCATAGTAATGTGAAATACAAATATACATTGTAATGCTATTATTTCTGGACTGCTTGTATTCGTTGGCTGATGATATGCCAGATAACAAAGTGATTAATTTCATCAGCTACAAGCATCGGACTGTAGACTGCAGATACGTTGCACTACGCAGGAAAGCCACGCCAGAAGAAGAAACATTGCAACATATCAGGAATACTTATGGTTGGAAATCTACAAAAGATGAAAATAAAATACTTCAACCAACTTTTAACACAACGGATCACTTTTATTTAGCTCCAATTAGGTTAAGGGCGATAACTGTTTCTGATGCGAATTATGATTAAATAATAACAGGTGAGACGCTTAAGATACACTTAAGAAAATGCGTGACATACAACTCATGTTTACTTTCGCCATTAGCCGTCAAGTGCCTAAGGAGAATCATCATTTTAAGTATTCAATATACATAATTATCATAACTATTATTTCATATCTTTATTCATTGATCCACTTCATCAAATATTTATATCTACTATAATTAATCATCATCATCGCAGAATATATCATAAATGATCTCCTCTAACAACATGAAGCTCATCACACATGAAATTACATTAATGGATCAAGTCAACGCATTATACAGAAGAATTAGCACCTGAGAATCGATGTTACAACTGTGACTGCTATCGCTATATGTTTGACCTAATACAAAATTAAATTCCTGATATGATATGAATCATACGTATATGATAATAAGAGGAAAGGATCCATTCACGGAATCCTTATGGATTCCGGACGTTTAGATTTAGCTGGACATTATTTATATTATTACAGTACGTCCAGAAACAAAATACATAAAATTACCAATTTATATGTAAACGTATGTATCATACACTTCAATCACCCATTTTATACATGCCATAACTATTCTTTTTTTTTAACATAAAAAGATCAAACTTCAACTGTCAAAGAAGAAGAATTAAAAAACAGGCATTAATTTAACTGTCAATTTTGCCAGCACTTCAATGGTGCAGATAAACTTTACGTCATCTTTTACTGTGAAGATCAGTTTGGTAAGAATAAGGGTACAAACAGAGAAATAACACAAAACGCTGTAATGGATCAAACCGGTCCATTACAACATTTTTTCCCAATGTCTTGCAATTTTATTGCTATAGAATTAATAATGTTGTTTCGATCTCCTCGCGGCACACCAGCGGCACATTCGCGGCACACCGGTTGGGAAACGCTGCTATAGACAATGCTAACTTATTTGAAAATCATGTGAAAATTATTCTTACTTCAAAAAATACACTCGATCAAAGTTTGGGTTGCATTTCTTTTGGGTCATTATCTACTGTACAATGATGTTCATTATTCAAGAAAAAAGAAATTGATTGTCATATATCAAACTCTTACATGAACTTGCTTTCAGGAACTTCTGTTGATGATCCACTTTGTGTGGAAGTCAATAAACCAATTTGTGGAGACACATTTGCTCAATGGTAGGCCGCTTACCTCTGGTGCGTGGGGTGACTGGTTTGATACCCGGTCAGGTAAATTTGTGGTGGGCAACATCGTGCTTGTGGGTTTTCTCGGGGTACTCCTGTTACCTCCCACTTTTCATTCCACTAATTCTTCCATCATTCGCTTGCTTTAATCATTGTCTCCCTTAGCCTAACGGGCATAATTATGGGACGTTAAACTCAAACATTTCTTTTCATTTGTAAATAGTAGAACACTGCTACTTGTCCTATTCAACACTCGCAGCACAATGACCGAATTCATGTTGAACTCCTTCGTGACTAAGCGGTTAGCATACACGCCTCTGGCGTGGGAGACCCGGGTTCGATTCCCGGCGGCAGCTTATGTGGTTCGGATTCCGCGTTAATCAGTAAATCCCGTCTCATATAGCTTCGCTGCTGAAAGGCACGTTAAACTCAAAATCAACTCAACGGACTCATGTACTGTTGCGTCTTGAACACAAGCACCACGTGTGTGTGTGTGAGTGTGTATAAGAGAGAGAGAGAAAGAGAGCAACGCTACGTCTAGCCCTTTGAGGATCCTGTGGTACAAATTGTACCATACGGGTGTTTCATGGTACATTGCGTTATAACTCCCCTATTTGAGCTTTTTCGTCCGGTTTTTTTTTTTTTTTGTTATTTTTTTTTTTTTTTTTTTTTTTTTTTTTGTTTTTCAAGTCTAGAGGCATTGTAGAAGACCTTACGTATGGTTTCACACTTTCGTGCGTCGAGACATAGGAGGTGATGATGTCATAATTCTAATATATATATATTTTCTTTTATTAAGCCTATGTTCATTATTTTTTGGCGGGCTTATTTTTGCACGTAGAAGATTGAAATTTTGCACAAACATTCAGTCCACCGAGTAGTATTTACCAGATTTTTTTTCAGATTTCTGAGTTAAAACAGGGGGGGATCCAGAGGGGCAAAAAGTTGAAAAAAGGGATATTTTCACCAAAAAATCCCTTTCTTCGGGATTTTCCCGCCTTAGATACATGATGGAGACATGTGAATGGTACCGCCTGAAAGGCAGTTCTATTCTGAAGATAATGTTGTGCAAACCATGATCCTAGGGTAATTAGAGATGTCACAGGGAATTTTTACAAAATATCCTTCTGTATATGGGAATATGGGACATTGTCGGTATATATATTTTTTGGCGGGCTTACTTTTGCACCTGGAAGATTGAAATTGTGCATAAATATTCAGCCCACCTGGTAGTATTTATCAGATTTTTTCAGATCTCTGCGTTAAAACAGGTGGGGTCCAGAAGGGCTAAAAGTTGAAAAAAGGGATATTTAGACCAAAAAATCCCGTTTTTCGGGATTTTCCCGCCTTAGATACATGATGGAGACACGTGAGTCGTACCGTCTGAAAGGGAGTTCTATTCTGAAGAGAAGGATGGGCGAAACATGACCCTCGGGTAATTAGGGATGTATCAGGGAATTTTTATCAAAATATACTGTATGGGGGAATATTGGACATTTTCGGTATTTTTTTTTGCGGGCTTATTTTTGCACCTAGAAGATTGAAATTGTGCACAAACATTCAGTCCACCGAGTAGTATTTAACAGATTTTTTCAGATTTCTGCGTTAAAACAGGGGGAGTCCAGAGGGGCTAAAAGTTGAAAAAAGGGATATTTAGACCAAAAAATCCCTTTTTTCGGATTTTCCCGCCTTAGATACATGCTGGAGACATGTAAATGGTATCGCCTGAAAGGCAGTTCTATTCTGAAGAGAATGATTGGCGGATTATAGTCCTAGGGTAAATAAGAGATGTCTCAGGAAATTTTACCTGAGATCATGGTGTTTTGCGGTAATTTGGGGCATTGTGGGAATTCTTGATAAAATTTCTTCCGGCCTTAGTATTCAAGATATAAACTTGAAATTTGGCACCACATTCAGTATACCAAGTACTATTTATCAGATTTTTTTGAGATCTCTACGTTCACGCAGGGCCGTTCCAGAGGGGCCCAAAGTGTGGAAAAAAATTCTCCGAAATTTTCCCTTTGACATCATTTTTCCCTCTCCTGGCATATGGTATGAGCATGCAAGTGGTACAATTTGAAGGCCAGCTCCATTCTGAAGAGAATGAGGTATGAACCATGATCCTAGGGTAAACAGTGACGATGCAGTAGCTGCTTGACTGAAAGTCTAAAAAATACCCCCAAAACCCCGGATCCCCTAAGGGCTAGACTTTATAGCCACCATGTCTAAGCTTATTGGTTTTCGATATCTACCGCTTCAAACTTACTGTTTCTACGCTTTCGGCCCTCGCTAACTCGGTCAATATTTCCAATATGCTATATGTTCATAGAACTTTCTTTCTTCCTTTCTTTCTTTTTTTTTGCTTTTTCTTTCTTTTCTTTTCTTTTCTTTTTTTCTTTTCTTTTTTTTTGTTTATCTCGGTATCAGGAATCACTTCCCGACGTTCGTTACATTAATTAGTTACATCATATACGAGGGTTACCGCAAGTCATGGCAAGTTTTATTATTATTATTTGAATGAGAACGAGGCAAGAAATTCTGAAATGTGCGAATGGAAGTTTAACACATGTGTAAACGTTACATGAGGGAAGTAAGATGAACATACATATTCCTATCAGAATATAGCACGAGAAAAATAAACAATGAATCGTTCGATTCGTATACATTTTACGTCAAACTCCAACATTACTTACCTTTACAAGTACAATTACAGTTATGTTCTGGTACTTCCCATCTCCATCGCACGAGACATTTCTGAACACACACACGCATAGTTGTAACTGTAGTTTTAATGGTTTGAAATGTAATTTGTGGTAAAAACGAATGATTCGTTATATTATTTTTTCTCGCATCTTGATGGGAATGTGCTACATGTAATGTTTACATATACAGGGTGTTTCAAAACAACACCGACAACGTTTGGAAGGTGATTCCTGACATCAAGATAAGACAAAAAAATATAGACTAACCTGGGTGCACAAATGCTTCCTTTCGGAGTTACAGGCTGTCGAAAACATTAAAAAAATGAACTTTAAAGGCACATAGCTCTAAAACTATGGGATCTACCGTAGTCAGGTCAATACTTCACTTATGAACTAGTATGCCCTATCCAAATATCATTTTTTTTTTTAAATCTTGCGGTACTTCTGCAACAATTTTTTAATAGAGGTATTTGATGAGTACTTCAAATTATATGCTCGTAGCCAAACTCCCTCTGTAAAAATTGTTGCATGAATACAGTAGGATTCTGAAACATGGATTTTTGAATAGCGCACATATTAGTTCCTAAGTGAAGTATTGACCCGACTACGGTAGATCCCATAGTTTTGGAGCAATGGACCATTAAAGTTCATTTTTTCATGTTTCCGACAGCCTATAACTCCGCAAGGAAGCATTTGTGCACCCAGATTGTTCTATACTTTTCATCTTATCTTCGTGTCAAGTAGCGTTGCCACGAGTCGTGAAGTAAACGAGACGAGACAAAACCCTTTTAGACGAGACAAAACCCTTTTAGACGAGACAGACTACTTGTCCCGTCTCGAAAACGAGACGAGACGAGACGTCTCGAAAATGAAGACGCTGGCGGGAATGACCAAGATTGAAATTGCCAGTGGTCATATAGATTGCAAAAGGAAAATCCCCTTTGTGAGAAAACATATTGAAAAGCCTTCATAGAAGAGTGTTCTCTGTCTATTGAATGAAACAATCGTGATACATGAGCTTCCATGAATATCATCCGTAATGTCTTGTCAACAATTCCCCTTGCTATAAACTGAGGAATTATCATTTTTTTCATTTCTGGCTGGAATGATGAGAAACAAAATCAAAGACAGGGAAGATTTTTACAAGGTCAAGTAACCGAACTACCAACCACCATCTATTCAATTTGAAAACTGGATAAGGTCTACACCACTCATTACAGGCTGTAGTGGAAAGTTCTGGCTGAGATGGCGGAAGAGAACAGAACAGACTACACTTGTCTTTATTCTCTGGTGGCGGTATTCTTTTTGCTATATGAACCGAAAACGGCAATTGAAGTATGTCATCTTGCAACTAATTTTTTTTCTTCTCTCTCTCTCTCTCTCACACACACACATACACATAAAAACACACTTTTACCATTTTACCAATCGCTGCTTATTATACAGTAGTCATGTAAAATTCACCTCTTCGTTTGGAAGGCGGGCGAAGGACAAAGAAAGCAAAGATGTTATCGAGGAACCCTTCAAATTGTTTGTTTTCAGCAAATTTATGATACCAACAATAACACTTTAAGTGAAGAGGTTTTACAGGGAGGCCTTCGTTTTCTTACGCGGAAATGTTTGATCTGACCAGAGTGCGAAATTGCCCTCTGCTTCTATGTTGACAGGAGGGGAATACTTTCCTTTCCTAGTGAATAATATTCAATAGGACCTAAATTATCTTCAGAAATGGTTTCTTACAGAGTGTAAAGAACATTTGGTATAATATTCATGGAACTCCGTTGAAAGCAGAAAATATCATGAGAATGATCAAAATTCGAACATTGAAGAACATAATTATCAGAAAAGAAATATGATACCCAAACCATAATTTTAAACCTGCTATAAAATGTATATCCTATATTTTTACTAATTCTTTACTCCCATGAAAGTATCCTGGGGAGGATATTCTCTCCAATTTTTCCTGACTGAAATCCTTTTATCCCGTACGATTTCGCCCCCTGACACAATACGAAAAAACAAATGCTGTTAAAATCCATACACATGACAGTTCCGGGACTCAACCCGGGGCCTTCAAGCCGATGGTCTATCGCCGCAGACTGCTCGGCTTGGTATGAAGATGTACGTTGTATGATTGCAAATAGATCACGACAATATAAGAAACCTTAATCCAAAATGGCCACCCAAAAATCAACTTCTTTTTTAGACCACTAGCTAATCTGGGTGTACTGTCATGAGTTTGTTACACAAACGGGGCAACCACCATATAGTGGCACATACCCCGCGGTTATGGGAACAGATTTGTACCATGGAGGTGAAGACTGGCCCCAAGCATTCTTTGGTCCGATGTGTCGTTCAGCTCCCATTACTATGGCACTTTAAGTAGAGCTTACTGTGCAGTAACATATAAAATTTCAATCAAATAATTTCCATTACTCAATAAAATTATTTGGTTCCCAGCTTTTTTTTATATATAAAAAAATAATTGCAACAAATCTAAACATGCTAAAATGGAAAGTATTTTTGGATTGGTATGGAAACCTAAAGGCTGAAATATATGAAATCAAAGTGAACATATATATATATATATATATATATATATATATATATATATATATATTTCCATCTCTCTTTCTTTCTCTCTCTCTCTCTCTCTCTCTCTCTCCCCCTATATATATATACATATACATATATACATATATATATAGACAGACACTATAAAGCAAGTGGGCTGATAGTATACGATAGTGTCGGGGATGGAGACACCTTTACATCGAACTTTGCTTGTCGTGTAAACATTATTTGACATTAGTGTCTTCATCTTCGACGTACCTATGAGCAATTTACTGTATATTCGTGTATTGAAACTGGTAAAACAAATTTCAATGTAAAAAAAAAAAAAAAAGCCAGGGTCGAGAAGTCTCAGACAACTAACAGCAGAGATATATTATCTTGTAAACTATTTGTTCTTGCCGTGTGAGCTTATTTGAATTTATTTTTAAGACCTTTAGGCAACTTTGGCCCACCCCGAATGGATGACGATGGGAAAATTAGTGGAATGAAGAAACAACTACGAGAAAACACACACATTCGAAAAATGAAATGAAATATTCGAGTTTTACGTCCCACGGTTATGCCGGTTAGGCTAAAGGAGACGGTGATGATGAGAAATAAATAAAATGGTGGGAGGAAACGGGAGAACCCCGAGAAAACCCACGCACACGGTGTTTGTCCACCACAAAGTTCATTTGGCGGGGGCTGGGGTCGAACCCGAGACCCCAAGCACCAGAGGTGAACGCTCTACCACAGCTACCGCGGCCCCCACACACATTCGATGTTTGTCCACCACAAAGCTCACATGGCACTAATCGAGATCGAACCGACTACCACATACACCAGAGGTGAAGGCTTCACGGTGTAGCTACCGTGACATTTCTTGTCTTGTGTGTTCTGGGTAATACTTGTAACTTAGTTGTATCTTGATTAGCATCGTGCAGCCTGCTACATTTTACTTTCGTTCCCATGGTATGCTGCTATATTTTTTACGAGACAAAACGAGAGGAGACGAGACGGGACAGAACCTCTCGAGACGAGACACGAGACGGGACGAACACATTTTTTAGAGACGAGACATGCTTTGCACGAGACGATACAGCCTGAAGTCTCGTCTCGTCTCGTGGCAACACTAGTGTCAAGAATCACCTCCCAAACGTTGTCGGTGTTGTTTTGAAACACTCCGTATACTTACCTTCCATTTGTGTTTGAAAATGTCTTGCTTCGCCCTCGTTTGCGTAAATAGAAAAAATAGTCGCCGTGGCTTTTGTAGTAACCCTTGTGCAGGGTGTCTGAAAAGTCCCTGACATAGGGTAACTATTATCAGAGTTACAATAAAATGTAAGAGGGGAAACCTTCTCCAGATATGATGTTTTCAATCTAAAGTGAAGTAATTTTTTAAATCGGATGAGCTGTTTGGACTGTACACTCTTTATGTGCGCAATGTTAAATGAAAATGCATCCTTGCCATTTACCTGAACCCACAACATAAGTGAATGAAG
Organism: Thermobia domestica; assembly: GCF_964235325.1. NCBI lineage: Eukaryota > Metazoa > Arthropoda > Insecta > Zygentoma > Lepismatidae > Thermobia > Thermobia domestica. The sequence continues at coordinate 128,877,061 of NC_137467.1, forward strand.
TTACTCTTTGAAATGGGGGCTGGCCTTCAGCATGCTAGCGAAAAAGCAGTAACTTCATTTACTTATGTTGTGGGTCCAGTTAAGTGGCAACGTTGCATTTTCATTTAACGCTGGGCGCATAAAGAGTATACAGTCTAAACGGCTCGTCCGTTTAAAAAATTCCTTCACTTTAGATTGAAAACATCATATTTGGAGACGGTTTCCCCTCTTACATTTTGTTGTAACTCATAATAAGTTACCGTATGTTAGGGACTTTTGAGACATTCTGTATATATATATATATAATATAGTGGCGGATCCAAGGAGGGCTATAGTGGGTATAGCCCCCCCCCCCCTTGACGCTCAGATATACACTGGATAAAATGGGCTTCAATCCTGCTTTACACTGTATAAAACGGCAAAATATGGTTTAGCTCCTCCCTTGATCATATCCTGGAACCGCCCCTATATATATATATATAAAACCTGATGGTCGAGCAACCTCCCGTTGGTGATTTGACATGGAATGACCCTCCTTTAAGTTATTCACTAAAATTCTGGAGTGTGGGTGAACTAGTCGGAGACCCTTAACATAATTTGTCCAAAAACAATTCTAAATGATCAGTTACGCGTATCTGTTGACAGAAGTATTTTTGAAAAATAAATTAATAAAAGCGCATTCGAAGGAAATATTTGGTCTAGGAATTAATTCGTGCGGGTGGACAAGAGATGGCGCAACGAACGGAGCGTCCCACAGTTCCGTGTATCCACGCATGTGTTGCAAACCCCTGTCATCGCGTATCGTTCGTAGTATAGGGCAGTGGATTAAAGCGTCAACAACACCAGTTTGTAGTTAAGTGAACATGGCGCAATTTGTGCCTGATAAAGTGTTTTTGCGGGGTGTCCTGCTGCATTACTTTAACATGCAGAAAAGTGCGACTGAAAGTCATCGTATTTTGGTGGAAGTGTATGGTGACCATGCTCTAGCTGAGCGAACGTGTCAGAAGTGGTTTGCACGGTTTAGAAGTGGTGATTTCGGCTTGGCAGACCAAGAGCGAGCTGGACAGCCAAAAAAATTTCAAGACGAAGAATTGACAGCATTGCTCGAGCAGGATTCGTGTCAAACGCAGGAACAACTTGCAGCAGCACTAGGCGTTGATCAAACAACAGTCTCCAAACGCTTGAAAGCCATGGGAATGATTCAAAAGATGTCACATTGGGTTCCACATGAATTGAAAGACAGAGACGTTGAAAGACGAAAAACCATTTGCGAATTGCTGCTTCAACGACAGAGCAGAAAGGGGTTTCTGCATCGAATTATTACGGGTGATGAGAAGTGGATCCATTACGAGAACCCTAAACGAAAAAAGGCCTGGGTGAAACCAGGTCAACCAGGTCCATCACAACCAAAACGAGATATTCACTGTGCAAAGGTTATGCTGTGCATATGGTGGGATATGAAAGGTGTGGTGTACTATGAGCTGTTGCAACCGGGTGAAACTATGAATGGAGAACGTTATCGACGACAATTAATGCGTTTGAAGCAAGCTCTGGCCAGAACACGACCAGAATGGGAGAACAGACATGATAAACTTATTGTTCAACATGATAACGCTCGCCCACATGTCGCAAAACCGGTCAAAACCTATTTAGAAAATGTCGGATGGGAAGTTTTACCCCACCCGCCGTATTCACCAGACGTTGCTCCTTCGGACTACTACTTGTTCGATTGCATGAACAACGTTTTGATTGGACAGCGGTTTACTTCTTCAGAAGATATCGAAACATGGGTCTCTGACTGGATCGCTTCCAAGGATGAGGACTTCTTTCGCCACGGAATCCGTACATTGCCTGACAGATGGGCGAAAGTGGTGGCTAGCGATGGACAATATTTTTCTTAAGGTCTTTATGTATTTTGTGTTTGTACTACAGCTTCAATGTGTGCGTACCAACCGCACGAATTAATTCCTAGACCAAATACAAGGGTATTGAGGAAGGTTACGTTCTTGTTGAAAATAAATAAACAGCGTAAAAAATCGGCGGCTTCGCTAACATTACATTCATAATAATCAGATAGATAAGTAAACATAAGTTCTGATAATAGTTATCTGTAAACTACTTATTTTATTTGAGAATGTTACCTGCACGTTTTCCTTCGAAGAAATGAGGGCAGTGAAGTGCCATAGATATCCGCAGTCTTTGTTGACACTTGAAACAAAAGTATGTAATCTATTTTTAAATTACAATAATCGTACAATTAGTGCGTATGAAGAAATTGTGTTTATTCAGATAGGAACATTATTCTCATGGAACTCTCCCCGCTAGTCTAATGGGTAGGATGTGAACCTTTGGTGCACCTGGTCCCTGGTTCGATTCCATATGTTCAACAAAAATTATTTTCATAGCATCATCTGTTTGCTTTAGCCAAAAGGACATACACATAGGACGTTAAACTAAAAATACAAGGGTCATTCAAGGTTGACCGGTATTTTCGTACGTAAATAATCGATAAATAATCGGATCATGATGAAACTTGCGGGTGACGTAGTGTATTCCTTCTCGAGTAACTAGCGCTCAACATGACGTATTTGGCGCATGCGCAGCAGTTGCAGCGAACGTAGCGGCAAGCAGTGTCTGTAGCTGTGGAGCAGCGGTGAGTAATCAAATTTCTTGTGAAGGAGAAAGTTAAACCAGCCGATATTTTCAGAAGATTGCAAGCACAGTATGGTGAACAATCGATGTCACAGACAAGAGTGCGCGAATGGTGTGAACAGTTTCGTGAAGGACGGGAGCTGGTGACAAATGAAGCAGATCGACACATTCGCCCGACTGTAGTGACACCAGTGAATATGGCACGTGTTGAGCAAATGATTCTTGAGAACCGGCGAGTAACTGTGGGATATTGCTGCCGACGTGAATATTAGTGTCGGGAGTGTTGAGACAATCGTTCATGACCACTTACGCTTCCGCAAAATCTGTGCAAGGTGGGTTCCGCGCCAGCTGACATTTGGTCAGAAGTAGACATGCATGGCGGTCTGTGATTTCGACTCGAGCCGAAGGTGATGAATTGTTACAATCCATCATCATGTGTGATGAAACATGGTTGCACAATTCATCCCTAGAGACAAAAGGAGCACAATCAATGCCCAGTATTACTCCACATTGTTGAGTGGTGCTGTACAAAATTCCATTCACAAGAAAAGACCTGGGATGTTGTTTGGAAATTTCATTCTTCTCCATGACAATGCCCACCCTCACATGGCCAACGTGACAACAAAAATTCTGGCCGAAATGCGCTGGGAAGTTTTGCCCCATCTCTCTACAGCCCATATTTAGCCCTCAGTGATTATCATTTGTTTGCATCCCTTAAAGACCATTTGGGAGGGAAGAAATTCATGACAGATGAAGCACTGCGGAACGATGTTCTCCAGTGGCTACGACAACAACCAAGTTCTTTCTACGCCAAATGAGTCAGGGAGGTGCCACAACGATGGCAACGGTGCCTCGACGTGCACGGAGAATACTTTGAAAAGCTGACATAGTTTGGTGCTTCTTGTGCTGTTTCCTCTGAAGAAATAAAAGTCCCGGTCAACTTTGAACGACCCTTGTATTTTCATTTTCATTGTTTTCATTTTTACTTAAATGTATATTAAATGCATGTGTGTTGTTAGGGCTTCATATTCCTGGGATAGGGGATAAGTCCCACAATAGCAAGTAAATGGTCTAGATTAGCCAATTTCAATTGATCTGTGTACGACAGGAGTGCACTTTTACAATCAGAAACAAAGCAGAGAGAACAGAATGAACAAAGGAGACGAGATAGAGGAGTGGAATAAGACAAGTGTTGGCAGTGTACAATTAGACATTATTAGGGCTCGGATTTCTATGACAAATATTTTAAGGTACATTTGCATTTATAATTAAAAATGGCAATATATGACATAAAATATTAATTAAATAACGCTGCTGATTTTTAATCGCTACTGAATCGAACCCGAGACCCCATGCACTAAAGGCGCGGGCTAGGCGCTAGACCAGCGAGGAGGGAACCTCGGTGACGAAGAATGAGACGGATGGACGCTTGACTTACATTAACCCGAAAAGAAGCCGCACGTTTAGTCCAGATTTCAACTGTGAAAAGTGAAGATATGCCATGCGCAGTCTTACAAAAATGGACTTTTACTACATTTCCTCATATGTATACTGCTTAAAATGATCTGCATACATTTCTCATTTTGAACCCTCATATCTCACATGTATACAGTGAATGTAAAATGTATTCATACACATTGAAAATTGGTAACATGTAACATCACGGTGAACGGTGAACAAACACCAATTGAACTGAACATTTTTATTTTATTTCTTCAAATGTAGGAAACAAAACACAAAAATACACTGATGTGAAGCAAATCGGGATCATAGCAATAATGAAGCTAATATTCGTACATGAAATTCAAAATGGTATTGAAAAGAAAGAAATATCAACCAACAAAAAGTATTCATACATTTTTTCACTTACTGTTTTTGTTTTCGTCATATTGGGCCATTTTAGTACTTCGTTGGATATCCTTTTGCTGCTAAAATAGCTTTAATGACATTTTGACATTGACGTTATCAAATCTTTGGTCTTCGATGAGGAAATTTCTGCCATTCCGCTTGCAGAGCATTTTGCAAGTCTTGTTTATCTGAAATCGGTCGTTTCCTAATCTGTTTGTCAAAGTGGTCCCATAGATTCTCAATCGGATTAATGTCTGGGGATTGGGGAATGTTGGCATGCACTTTGGCGTATTGTACAAGATCCAACGGCGTGTGTTTAAAGCGGAATGCTTTGGATTATTGTCCTGCATGAATATGAAGTTATGTCTAATGCCCATTTGTTCAGCAGATGAACGGAGATTCGATTTTGAAACGTTAATGTACTGATGATGGTTCTTCGTACCATGTATAAAGTGCAAGGACATTACACCAGATGCACTCATACATCCGCAAACTATATTTCACTGTGGATTTCAGGCTTTGTTGTTGAAACTCTGTATTCTTTTTCTTCAACATCATAGCCCGTCTTCCGATGTAGAAATGTTGAATTTTCTTTCATCCGTAAATATCACACGTTTCCAGAATTTTTGTGGTGTATTTCGGTGTGCTTTGGTAATGTCAACCTCTTTTTCCTATTGACTTCACTCAAATTATTTTCTTCGGGCTACCAGACCATGAAAGCCACACTTTCTCAAGTAATTGAGAATGGCAGAATGTGAGGCAATCACTTCAGTTCATTATAAAGCTCACTTGCAAACTCTGGCACACTCAGATGCGGATGCTTTTATTTATTTTTGAACTATCAATGACTGACAGCCAGTATTTAATTTCACTGGGCTACCTTTTGTATGTGTTTTTTCAAAGTTTTACTGTCCCACTCTATCAATAATACTTTGAATAGTCCCTCTAGGCCTACCAACAATGCTTGATTTCAGAAAGTGACTTAAACAAACCGCATTGCTTGTTACAGAAAATGTTGCAGCCCTGTGTTCGTTTCTTTAACTTAAGATCATTGCGTATTTGTGAGCATGCATGATGTATGTATTAACTGTTTGTTACTTCAAAGTACTAATAATTTTAACTTATGTGCAGGTAAATCTAAAAAATTAAAAAAAAAAAGTTTTGTAATAGGAAACTCTTTCATAATGGTGCAATTCCAACATTACTTGGAATTAGTTATGGTTTGTGATTTGCAGCTACTGAAATTACGCCACTGAAAGCTTAGGTTGGCCACCACTTGAGCCATCCACATTTAAATATATGGTCAGCGTATTCCAAACGTACGCACGAGCAATAAAAACGCTTTGCTAACGCTTCGAATAGTCGTCCTGACATATTAAGTAGAAAGCACAATCATGCACATCTGTTATGGGAAAAAAATGTCAATCCATTCATTGTCCTGCAAAATAGGAGAAAATTCTCGTCGTTTCTTTATAATTCCGCGAGTCGAAGCCCTTGAATCTTCCTCCATGTTGAGTCAAGGGGAAAAAGTAACCCTTTACACGAGTTGAATTTCCAGAAGTTGCTTCCATTACCGTTGTTTCAAAATCCACAACTACAGTTGCGGGGTCCTGATATCCACCAACTACATCGCACTGTTGCACCACCGCACGTATTAGTTCTTCGTACGAAGTTTGTAATGATCTTCATGCGAACCTGTGAATTAAAAAAACAAATGAAGATTTTCTTCCCTGTGGAGGAGTCTGATAATAATGTAATAATCGAAAAAAAAAAAAAATGGAAAGGGGAAGGGAAAGCACACAACTACACAGACAATTAGAGGGTTAAATTTAAACAAACATGTATAACGCGTATTGTACTATTACAGCTTATATTTTATTATGTTTTATTCCGTGTTGTTTTCTTCTATTGATTGCATTATGTTCTCTAGAAGCTGACGGTTATATCCGGTGACAAAATTACCGCGTTTTTTTTGGATCGTTATTTTTATAAGCGAGTGAGATTTTATTCATATTTCACATTTTTTTTTTTTAATTAATAACCCTACAATGCTGGATGTCATCTCTAAAAAATCTACAAAAGGTAGTTTACTCTCTCTCTCTCTCTTTTTTTTTTTTTTTTTTTTTGGTAACGATTTCCTCAAATACAGCTATTTTGTAATTTCACAAACAAACATTTCATTGATAACTGTACTATATAGCATAAGTCATTTGTCATGAAAAAAGTCCACAAGAGGTGGTTTTATTTTTAAGGGTGATTTTTTTTTTCCGGACGGATGTTTCCGAAAATGTCTTATAATTTTGTTCGTATTTTACAAAGAAATGTTTCCGTAATAACTTCAGCACAATATGAGTTAGTTTAAAAAATTAGAGTGAGAAAGTTCAGTGCTGTGGCATTCAGGTATTGCCTCCCCCCCCCCTCTTGCATTTGAATGATGCGCTTTATTTATAGGGCAATATGGTCCATTTGACAGGCGTAATTCCAAATCATGTCTCGATTTATACTTATCGTCCCTCTTGAGACAAAGGGGTGTATATCTAATTTTTTTTTTTCAATTTTTCCAAGAGATAAATTTAAAGCTTTTACCATAATTTATATATCGTGTTCTGTTAAAATTTAATTTGATCTCGCAAGTAATATACCTGAAACGAAGGAAATCAAACTAATTTTTTTTTTTAAAAAAATGATAGAATAAATAATGAGAAAAGGTTTAAAATTGTCTTCTGTAAAAGTTAAGAAATGAGATACGCCGTTTTGTCTCGAGAGGGACGTTATAATCGAGATAAAGTGTATAGTTCAGAATCATAATACAGTGATTAAAGGCTTCAAGGGTTAAGGGATGGTTGTTAGAAACAACATGGAAGAATTTAAGATGGTCGTTGTTCTCGAAAATTCTGTTAACACTGATCTAGAGAATGTAAATATGGCTGTTGTTTTAATGTTACTGATATTTTATTTCCGAGTACTGAGATTCCATGAATGATGAATCAATTCCAATCCGTTGTTAGTTGTCGTCATTTTGTTTGTACAAATAGTCGTTATCACCCAAGAGAAGGGTAAAGAGATATCTATTAACAGTGTTATTTCAAGAATTTTCTTGATAAATAATGATACATACTATACCGCATAACGTTGTCGAAGGGAAAATTAATTTTTAAAATGTTTAAAATTCGATTCTTGAGTTTGGATTGCATTTTCGAGTTTACTGTGCTATTCAGCAGAGGCTAAATGAAACAGACCTAGAACTTAATGTGGAATCCGAACCACACCTGGATGAGAGAATCGAACCTGGGTCTCCCACACCAAAGACATGTATGTTATCCACATAGCTACAATGGAGCTTTTCCGTTCGTGAAGTCAAAATAGTTTCCATGGATTTTCAGAATTGAATGAACTCGGCTCTCATAAAGACATTTCTTCACTTTTATTAATTAATTCAAGTTTGATTGCAGTCACGTATGTTCGGCACATGTATGTTTAACTTATCCTAATGTTATAGGATAACAATAAGTGTAACATTTAATTTTAAAATGTCAAGAGTTGTTTGCTTGTTTTTGTAAGCGAAGCCTGCTAGATAATAGGGTACGTTGGTGTAAGCAGTTTATCGAAAATACCGTGTTATTCAAAATATCAGGGGTGTACAAGAAGTGAAATCTTCCAGTTTTACGTCGTACGAAGTAGAACAAACGAGATGGTAATGATCAGATGAATGAAATTGTGGAATGAATAAAGTGTGAGGAGACGGGAGAGCCCCCCGAGAAAACCCACGCACACAGTGAGTGTCCACCACAAATCCTACTTGCGTCCCGGGTAGGGATGGTACCGAGACCGAGACGAGACCGAGATCGAGACGGACTTTTAAATACCGAGACGAGACCGAGACCGAGACAGACCTCTATAAATCGAGACGAGACCGAGACGAGACTTAGGTCAGTCTCGAAAGTCTCGGTCTCGTCTCGAATATTGATATTGATAGATACTAAAATTGCCTTCACTCAAAATTTGTTTCGTTGCTGTGTTAGATAATATGAGAACAGTTGACTGATGTACAGTGGCGTATTTAGGGGGTGGTTATCGGGCTCAAACCCCTCCCGAAATAAATTTGTGATATTTTTTTTTTTTTTTTTGCATTGCACGTACAACGCAAATGTTCCTTACTCGTTCCTCAAGCCTCTCCCGAAACAAAATCCACTGCTGATGCAAATAGAATCCTCTCTCTCTCTCTCTCTCTCTCTCTCTCTCTCTCTCTCTCTCTCTATATATATATATATATATATATATATATATATATATATATATATATATATATATATATCTGGTCGCGGTGCCACCCAGGTCCGCCCTGTATGGGTTCCCGGAGCCCAACTTTAATTTTAAATGGAAGCAATGGGTGAGTGGTACCTCGTTCGATAGATCTTGAAAAACTAAAAAGCGTTCTTGCAAAAGATCTTTCATATCGGGCACTGTATTCAAAATGGCCGCCAAGACATGTTGCCTCTATCAGATACAGTAAAACGTGCAATACCACTAATATGAAAACGGTTGAACCGAATATATGAATGAACCGAACAAAAACTCAAATAGAAAATGTCATGTGGCACATCTATTGATATTGTCGCGGAGACTTCCAGGGCCACCCTTCATAGGGGCCCAGGGCGCAACTTCAAAATTGTAAATGGAAACATGGGGTCAGTGATACCTAGTTCGACATATCTTTAGAAACTAAAGAGTGTTGTTGCAAAAGATTGTTCATATGGGTCACCGTTTTCAAAATGACCACCAAGACATGGTACCTGCATCAGGTAAAACTTCCACTATCACTAATATGAAAACACGAGAACCTGTATTCGAATAGGAAATCACAGAGGGTATTTATCATTCTATAGCTCTGGAATGTTACAACAGTCGAAAAGATGATTAGAGTGAAAGTGCCATAATGGAGAGGAAGAAATCTAACTCCTAGAAAATTATCGCTCTATTGCAAATAAAAGTGAGGTTCTCATTTGAGATTTTACCATTCATTCCAGCTTCACCTACTTACGGACAGAGATCGGAAAGATAATTTTCTATCATTTCCTCTTTTGCATCATGTCAATTATACTTCAATAATCTTTTTCTCCGTTGCATTATACTCGAGCCGTGGAATGATAAATACCCTGTGTGCTTTCCTATACGAGTTTTATTCTGTTCATTTATCTCCAACTATTTTCATATTAGAGATCTAGTTATACTGGACGTTTTATCTGATACAGGCACCATGTCTTGGCGGCCATTTTGAAAACGATGACCCACATGAAAAATCTTTTGCTACAACACTGTTTAGTGTTTCAAGATTTATCCAACGACGTACCCATGTTTCCACTTAAAATTTTAAAATACCTGGTACCCCATGAAAGGCGGCCCCTGGAGGCGCAGAGACAACGTGCCCCAGTGCCCCATGGCATTTCCTATTTGAGTTTTTGTTCGGTTCATTTATGTTCAACCGTTTTCGAGATATCTCCGTGGAAAGATTAAAATGGGCCATCCTGGATATATATATATATATATATATATATATATATATATATATATATATATATATATATATATATATTTGGTCTAGGAATTAATTCGTGCGGGTGGACAAGAGATGGCGCAACGAACGGAGCGTCCCACAGTTCCGTGTATCCACACATGTGTTGCAAACCCCTGTCATCGCGTATCGTTCGTAGTATAGGGCAGTGGATTAAAGCGTCAACAACACCAGTTTGTAGTTAAGTGAACATGGCGCAATTTGTGCCTGATAAAGTGTTTTTGCGGGGTGTCCTGCTGCATTACTTTAACATGCAGAAAAGTGCGACTGAAAGTCATCGTATTTTGGTGGAAGTGTATGGTGACCATGCTCTAGCTGAGCGAACGTGTCAGAAGTGGTTTGCACGGTTTAGAAGTGGTGATTTCGGCTTGGCAGACCAAGAGCGAGCTGGACAGCCAAAAAAATTTCAAGACGAAGAATTGACAGCATTGCTCGAGCAGGATTCGTGTCAAACGCAGGAACAACTTGCAGCATCATTAGGCGTTGATCAAACAACAGTCTCCAAACGCTTGAAAGCCATGGGAATGATTCAAAAGATGTCACATTGGGTTCCACATGAATTGTAAGACAGAGACGTTGAAAGACGAAAAACCATTTGCGAATTGCTGCTTCAACGACAGAGCAGAAAGGGGTTTCTGCATCGAATTATTACGGGTGATGAGAAGTGGATCCATTACGAGAACCCTAAACGAAAAAAAGGCCTGGGTGAAACCAGGTGAACCAGGTCCATCACAACCAAAACGAGATATTCACTGTGCAAAGGTTATGCTGTGCATATGGTGGGATATGAAAGGTGTGGTGTACTATGAGCTGTTGCAACCGGGTGAAACTATGAATGGAGAACGTTATCGACGACAATTAATGCGTTTAAAGCAAGCTCTGGCCAGAACACGACCAGAATGGGAGAACAGACATGATAAACTTATTGTTCAACATGATAACGCTCGCCCACATGTCGCAAAACCGGTCAAAACCTATTTAGAAAATGTCGGATGGGAAGTTTTACCCCACCCGCCGTATTCACCAGACGTTGCTCCTTCGGACTACTACTTGTTCGATTGCATGAACAACGATTTGATTGGACAGCGGTTTACTTCTTCAGAAGATATCGAAACATGGGTCTCTGACTGGATCGCTTCCAAGGATGAGGACTTCTTTTGCCACGGAATCCGTACATTGCCTGACAGATGGGCGAAAGTGGTGGCTAGCGATGGACAATATTTTTCTTAAGGTATTTATGTATTTTGTGTTTGTACTACAGCTTCAATGTGTGCGTACCAACCGCACGAATTAATTCCTAGACCAAATATATATATATATATATATATATATATATATATATATATATATATATATATATATATATAGGGTCTATATATATATATAAGGGTGTTTCAGATAATACGTCCAGTGCTTATAAATCCGAAACGACTGAGAATAAAAAGATGAAACAAAAACTGAGATAGGAAAATATCATAGGGCGCATCACATGGTGTTGTTGTGGTGACTCCCAGGGCCAGGGGGCCCAGGGGCCAACTTCTAATTTTCTAATAGGAACACGTATTGAATCATATCTCATTCAATAGTACTTGAGAAACGAAACAACTTTTGTAGGAAACAATTTTCGATTTGGGCCACCGTTTTTAAATGGCCGCAAAAAGTGGGTCCTATATCAGATAAAACGTCCAGTGCTTATAAATCCGAAATGGCTGAGAATAAAAAGATGAAACAAAAACTGAGATAGGAAAATGTTATAGGGCACATCACATGGTGTTGTTGTGGAGACCCCTAGGGCCCTCCTTCAAGGGGGCCCATGGGCCAACTTTAAATTTCCAAATGGGAACACGTATTGAATCATACTTCATTCAATAGTACTTGAAAAACGAAACAACTTTTGTAGCAAACAAATTTCGATTTGGGCCACCGTTTTCAAAATGGCCGCAAAAAGTGGGTTCTGTATCAGATAAAAAGTCCAGTGCTTATAGGCCTAAGTCAGAAACGGCTGATAATAGAGAGATGAAACAAAAACTGAGATAGAAACGATGATAAAGCATATCAAGTGGTGTTGTTGTGGTGACCCTCAGGAAACTCAGTGAAGGGGGCCTAGGTGCCAACTTCAAACTGATACAGGACTTTTTGCGGCCATTTTGAAAACGGTGGCCCAAATCGAAAATTGTTTCCTACAAAAGTTGTTTCGTATTTCAAGGACTATTGAATGAGATATGATTCAATACATGTTCCCATTTGAAAATTTAAAGTTGGCCCCTGGGCCCCCTTGAAGGAGGGCCCTGTGGGTCACCACGACAACACATGTCATGCGCCCTATGACATTTTCCTATCTCAGTTTTTGTTTCATCTTTTTATTCTCAGCCATTTCGGATTTATAAGCACTTGACGTTTTATCTGATATAGGGCCCACTTTTTGCGGCCATTTAAAAACGGTGGCCCAAATCGAAAATTGTTTCCTACAAAAGTTGTTTCGTTTCTCAAGTACTATTGAATGAGGTATGAATCAATGCATGTTCCTATTTGAAAATTAGAAGTTGGCCCCTGGGCCCCCTTGAAGGAGGGCCCTGGGGGTCACCACAACAACACCATGTGATGCGCCCTATGACATTTTCCTATCTCAGTTTTTGTTTCATCTTTTTATTTTCAGCTGTTTCGGATTTATAAGCACTGGACGTTTTATCTGAAACACCCTGTATATAGTCACGGACCAGTATATGATCAAGGGAGGGGCTAAACCATGGTTTACCGCCTTATCCAGCGTAAAGAAAGTAGGATTGAAGCCCATTTTATCCAGTGCAAACCTGAGCGTTAAGGGGGGTTATAGTCCATATAGCCCTCCCATAGGATCTGCGATATATATATATATATATATATATATATATATATATATATATATATATATATATATATATATATATATATATATATATATATATATTAAAAAAGCTGAAATTTTGTACCAAGTTGGGAAATTCTTCTTGATACTCTGCAATATCACTAGATAAGCAGGCAATGTTGCTAAAGCAAAATAAAGTTGTATTTTCTCAAATTGCGCTACGTAAAATATTACATATTTCTAATTTAATTATTTAACAAAACCACAATAGCCCATACATTATTTAGCGTAACAAAGGACAACACAGTATCACTAACATCAACATTTTGGAGATCTCTAATAACTCAAATGGCATGGACGGTGCAATGCGCATCAACTGTATCTTAGCGTCAAATACTATGATCATGGAATAGTATATTTCGAATGAATGAAGGAACAAATTTATAAGAAATGGAAAATTTAAATGTTTCTAAAGACTTTACTTCGAAAACGCGTTGACATATTACGTCTCATGCAGATGCTTCCAAAAGACTTATAACGCCATTTACAACAATTGTTATTTCAAATCGTTTCAGAGATACCAAACACATTGATAGTGATTGTTATACTGCTTAAAATGACGTATTTGTATTAAATTTTTATAATGATTATTGCTTTTCTTTGCTTCTATAACATTACAACAATAGTTTTTGGTGGTTTTAATTACAAGAAGTCGCAGTTACATTATTTTAAGCAGTATTGACCACTTAAATAAATTGCTAAATATTATTCTAAATATGTGCAATAACGTAGATAAACTGCAAAATATTTTAAAATTACTCGTAATTTGTTTCATGGTGCAAGAATGCTTTCAAGAGACGACGTTTTTCATAGTCTTTGGGCTACTTATAATGTTAATGTTTAAGTCTTCGTTCCAGCAATACATGTAAATGCAAATTGTAACTGAAATTAAATGTAACTGATACATTTTCAGTAACACTAGTTGTTTTCCCTAAGCCTTAGAGGCCTGGTGTACACTTTAGATTAATTAAAAGTTCTAATCACACCCTAATTGCATTTCACTAGCTTTAGTTTGACCACCGACCACCTCAAACTCGATCCATACCATATAGCTATATGCAATTATTCAAGGACTTACAGTTAGTAATACACAGTGTTCACTTTTGTTTTGTTTTGTTTTAGTTTAACGTGGAATCCGATCCACTTCAGTCGTTCAACTTTACCCCTACCGGAAATCGAACTCGGGACCACGCGAACTGTAATCAAGAGTGCTACCCGCTAGACCAAATGGGGTCCTCACATTGTGTTGATTTAAATCATTCAGTCAGTGTTGCCAGATCTGAAGATTAAAAAGTAGTGTGTCTGTACTCCGAAAGTAGCGAATTCGAACTATTTGTAGCCCGAATATATAGAAATGAATACTGATGGTGCTAATGAAATAATTTAATATGAGCTGGAAAGTGTGCTGTACGTATTGCAAGAAGAAATTATGATCGACGGACGAAAACAATTCTAGCCTGGATACCACGAGACAAAAACAGCCTAGGAAACATCTGCATACAAGAAGGTGTGACTAAATCAAGAACCACTGAGGAGTAACCTGGAAAAGAATTGCCCAAGTTAGATAGTTGTGGAGAAGACTTGGAAAGACCTTCATTTAGCATTGGATTGATAATGGTTGATTATGATGATGGTGATGATTTTATTATATCTGGACCTCGGAGGTAAACTAAACCAAGTCATAATTTCGTAATTTTACAGAAGCTAAAAACCGGTTCCTCAACTAAGACTAAATATATAACTTTTACTAGGTAAGGTAGGGTAAAAGTGGATCCAAAATTTAATGAAAATCATAGAGCGAAAAAAATATTTTTGACTATTCAATCCATCATGTTGCAGCAAAACTACGAAAATTAATACAAAAGAAAAATAGAAATTTAAGAATCACTTGTTTTGGCGAGTGAGAAAAAATAGATACAGATAACTCGAATTACCTATATACTTATATAATATGTATGTCCATGTTTCGCAAATAATTTTTAATCATTATAAAATTTCAACGTAATGAACGCAAGATTAGTTTTCTCGAATAAAGATTGCATGCACCGTTGAAAGCTCAAGAATAAGATTAATCTATGTTACGGAACTAGATATGTGCTTACGTAATGTAATGCATTACGACCTTATGAACTTGTATAAGAAACAACATGCATTTAAAATGAGACGCGAACTATGCGAAACATCGGACTTTGAATCTAACTTGTTTTGTGATCCAACTCGAGACCTCACATAGCAAAGATGAGTGTAGTAGCTACCACCACAAGGTTCACGACGTTCCTGTTATAAAGTGTCAATTAAACACAGAGGTGTGAAACGGTAATATAGCATTTCATCAATTAAATACATTCGTACTGCTATGTGTTGCGTTATCCGTTAGAAGGTATTGAACAATTCTGATTCAAAGGAAGGAAATAAACTACTGTATAGTACTGAAGTTAATTTAATAGAGTTTAATTGTATAGGCAGTTCTGAGGCTATATGAGACAAAGTCTATTGCTGAAAGTGAAATATGGGTTCTATTAGAGTTTTAGCGTGATATACCCACTGATCATTGAACCTGGAATATGCGCATGGAAAGCATTAGCACTAGCAAATTAGCTACGAAGAGGTACACCATATCATAATTCTAAGTCAAAATGAAAGGAAAAAATAAGCGGAAACGACAGACTGTACGAGAATAATACTTTCACTATTTTAATTTCACACTATTTATTTCGAGACTTTCGAGACGAGACCGAGATTTGGCACTCGAGACCGAGACCGAGATCGAGACAAGCATCTGTTGACCGAGACGAGACCGAGACCGAGACGGTGATTTTTTACTCGAGACGAGACCGAGACCGAGACGGTTATTTATCAACCGAGACGAGACCGAGACTGTACAAAGTCTCGTCTCGTCTCGATACCATCCCTAGTCCCGGGTTCGATCCCTGGTGGAAACACTGTCGAAAAAGTGTAAAAAGATTTTTCAAGCCAGCCATTCTGAATGAGTCTTTTCTTGGTTTTCCAGTTTCACAACAGACAAATACCGGGATGGTACACCTTGTCTCAAAAAGGTTGAGCGCATTCTTTATTGGTGTTTTGAGGCAAAAATTTTCTAAGTCCAGCTTCGGGTATCTTCGGGAAAAAGTAAGCCAGGTTCGAACCTCCAAGCCAGCCTTTGCAATCGGGAAAAAGTTTGCAGATGTGTTTTTCTTCTTTTAAATATAATAAGACTTGTTACCAAGTGTTTAAAAAAGCAACATTGATTGAAATACTTAATGATACAATATTTCGAAACCTTTTTTTTTTAATGTTAGCAAATGCTTGTTTGTCATTTAGCTCTCCATACGTAATGGAACATTTAAATACGTTAAGGAATCTTTCCATATGTAAAAGAATGCTCAAAGTTAAGAAATAGAACATAATTATCGCCTGAGTACTAAAATAAAAGTCAAAGTAGAACAGAAACGGCGTTTGTAATGGATATGAATGTCATAATTATCTTGAGATCCGTTTTACATCGCTAGAAGGTTGTGTTAGCTCATTGGTAAGCTATCGGATTTCAAATCATAAAGTTGAGGGTTCGAATCCCGTCTAGGCTAATCCTTTTTTTAAAATTATATTTTCCGCAATGCATGAAAAATTATATAAAATAATTACATTAGAATACATAAGTTGTGTATATATAACATAATCATTGCAGAACATAGTAATTATTATGTTTAAAATATAACATCTGATATAATTTTCACAGTAGGTCGGTATTATATATGAGGATGTAAATACAAGTTAGGAAAATCATTTAATAGCAATAAATAAGTTATGTAGTGTATTTATTTGCATCTATTTGTCATACAGATGTAACTTCTCAATATTCTCATTACAGCATGTCATTTACATTCGTGAAATACAATATATTCCTACGGATATAGAAAGTGTATAAACAGAGTATCCAAAGTCGTATCCTGCTTCAAGACACATAACTTTTCCCGATCCCCTTAACGTCACGGGAAGAAACACAAATTCTCTTTAGAACGGAATGTCGTTGCTTAGAGTCTCATTCGAATACGTTGAATATGCTTTTGTATATTCATCTCTCTCTCTCTCTCTCTCTCTTTCGCTTTGTTTATGTGTGTGTGTGTGTGTGTGTGTTGCGGAATATCCCAAGTTGAATACCAGAGTCTCATTTGCCAAGTATATGAGCATCATTGTCATCGAATACCAGAAATTGAAAATCGTGTTTCTTCAGATTGGGTTTGCGTGTTCATGTTAGCTCACTGGTAGAGTACGGACTTGCCAATAAAGAGGTCTTGAGTTCAAAGCCTCAGCTAATTATCATTCTTTTGTTGGTAGGATTGCACAGAAATCGGATACAAGGAGTGGTTTACTTCTAGAAATATTTTCAGAAGCGTTTAGGTAGCCCTGAAAAGGGCTTTTTTCGGGAGTTAAGGCGGGGACATTAATATTGTGTCCAAGACCCTTCTGAATTTATTACACGCTCCATTCTTCTGGGCATGGAATCTATTACATGGGCGACAAATCTATCTCCTTCCCCTACCTCCAGCCATGCTTCGGAAACAAGATGCCACAGGTCATCCTGAGTTCTTGGTGGATCTGCCTCAGGCCAACTTTCCCTTAGAGTACGCTTCACTTCTGCCCACATATTTTCCATGAGATTGAGGTCTGCTCCACGAGCGGCCAGTCGATTAAATCAATCTCAGGGTGCCCTGCGAACCATTCCTGAATCACACGGGAAGAATGTATTGGCGACTGGTATTGCTGGAACTGAATTACACCATCAGGCTGAAATACTCGTACAGATAGCACCATGATATTACTGATAATGTCTAAGAACTGAGCATTGTCCAGATGTCCTTCAATTCTATGAAGCTGTCCTGCTCCGCGACTGGAAATCCAACCCCAACATAAAATAGATACATGGCCACTGCGATTGCAAGCAGCCACATATCCATGGTCATATCGGGTGCCTCTCGGACGATACACAAAACGGCGTCCCTCCTTTGATGTTGTGAATATGGATTCATCTGAGAAAACTACGTTTTCCCAATTGAGACCCACATTCGCCTGTGCAAACGCGAGACGGTAAATTTTGTGGTCGCCTGAGAGTTTTTCCTTCACGGCAGCAACACGGCCACGTAACCCAGCATGACGAAGCCTTCGCAGAGCTGTATGCTTACTACCAGGAAAGAGAGAAACTTCCCTTAGCTGTCTAGACGTCCTTAGTGGGTCTAACCGGGCTTCGTTTACTAATCTCGCATCTTGGGCTTCGGTTGACACATGCGGACGACCAGGAGATCGTAAATTATCAGTCTGACCTGTAGCACCATATTTCCGAATCCATCGCCTTCCTGTAGAGGCCGGGACACCTACTCGCCTGCTAGCTGCAGTTGCAGAATAACCTTCCAACTCCCATAAAGTAATTACTGCTGTACGTCTATCCATGAGCTCCTTCGTGGCTAAGTGGTTAGCGTCCGCGCCTTTGACGTGGGAGGTCCGGGTTCGATTCCCGGCGGGAGCTCATGTGGTTCGGATTCCACGTTAATCAGTAGGTCCACGTCTCATATAGCCTCGCTGCTGAAAGGGACGCTAAACTAAAATCAACTCAACTCAACGTCTATCCATAGTTACCAATGTTCTGAGCTGTGAGAAGGAAGCAATAGGTAAAAGCTAGTACTTGACGTGTGATTGGTTACTTGCACGACACGCCTATTGTGGGGAACAGCGTTGCCAGATCTAGCATAATGATGCTAGATCTAGCATAATTTGCATGTCTCTAGCATCTAGCATCTTGCTTTTAGCATCCTGCCCAAATCTATCACAATTTCAGCAAGTTTATCAAAAAGCCGTAAAACCTGGAGATGAGAAAGAAGTTGGTCGTGGGAAGAAAAAGAACGGCAGAAATGTATCCTCTTCCATTGATTCATACAGTCGGTAAACCATACAGGCAGTCTTATTTTTCGAAGTAAGTTCGAAACGTCTTTGGGCTTTTTTGTGGCTCCACCCAGGGTTTTCTAATCCTTTAACTCCGACGCATGGGCGGAGCTATGGGGGCCATTCTCCCCCCAACTTTTTGACAACTTCACCATCTTTATTTCTGACTTCATGATCATATTTATTCCTGAAATGACAGCTCCGAGACCGACCAAAAATCTGCCCCCCCCCCCAGCAGACGATTCCCAACTCCGCTTATGCTGCGAAGTAATTTTCTTTCAAAATATGTAAACAAAAACTTTGCATTCATTTATACGACATATACGCCATTGAATCTGGCAACGACTGCATTAATTTAGTTGAGTTAAAATTTTGGTGCGTGAAATATTGAGTTCTATCCATGCATTCTTGCTCTCTGTGTATTTTAAGTTACGTTATCGTATCTCAACTTCGTTTTTTTTAACTCCTGAATTAGTAATTATGAGGGTCTAGCATAATTTGACCGAATCTAGCATAAGTTCGATCAGGTTTTGGAATAATTCCGAGCTGTGAGTCTGGCAACGCTGGTGGGGAACGACTTGGTCAACGACTCGCGAAAGAAATCTGAAAATGGTGCGCCGTAATAATAATATTAAAAACAGTTTTTATAAAGGAATATTAATACATACGAAAAGCTGTTTAAAGAATGAATTGTTATACTGACTTTACACGTATAAAAACATATACCATATACCAAACAGATTGAGCGATATGATGATAGCTGTTTTGAGACAAACACTTTCGAAGTCCAACTTCGGGTATCTTCGGAAAACAGTAAACTAAAGCTGCTGGTTCGAACCTCCAAAGCCAACCTTAGTAATCGGGAAAAGATGTACAGATATGTTTTTCCTTCTGTTAAATATAATAAGACATGTTGAAATGGTATTAAGTGTAGAAAAAAGTAACATTGAAATACTTAATGATACAATATTTCGAGACTATGTATTCACACTCTCGTTTCGTCATTGTGATTTCCATACGGAAAAGAGCATTTACGTATGAGCTCAGTTATATTTCAGAAGCAGCTTCCGAAATGCGGTCATATTAGCTCAGTGGTACACCACCGAGCGCTTAAATCGTGAGTTCGATACCCGTTCAGGTGAAATTCTTTTATGATATTCTACTTTCCTCAATGCATGAAAATTATGTAAAATAGTTACATTACCATTCATCAGTTGTATATATCAGTTGAATATATATATTCATATCATTTCACGACATAAGTAATTCTTATTTTTAAAATATAACATCTGAGGTATTGACAGAACGTCGGTGTGTTATGTGTGAATATTGAATACAAATTTAAAAAATCGTGTAATAGCAATAAATAAGTTATGTAATGTATTTATTTGCAGCTACTTTCATCGCAGATAACTTCTCAATATTCGCATTACAGCATTTGGGTAGAGCATATCGAAAATCGGATCGTGGTCCAAGACAAAAAACTAGCTAGCCCCAAACTGTCACGCAAGAAATTCGCGAATCGCAAAAGTAAAGTGAAGGGATTGAGAGCGGCAATTCCTTAATCGCTCTCTCTCAACTCTCTCTTATCTGCATTTATACACATAAAAGTGTATGTATGTATGTTCCAACATAACTCAGCAGGAACATATGCCTAGAGCCTACACTTGTATGCCTAGAGCAGGGTTTCTCAACCTGGGAGTCGGGGCCCCTAGGGGATCGCGAAGATAGGCGGAAGAGATAAATATAGTTAGAATCTAATACCAGAAATTATTTTTAAATATTATTTTTAATTTTGTTCTGATAAGCATACTTTTATTTTTTATACACACTGTAAAGAACAATAAAAAATAAGTCTACTGAACATTTTCAAAGGGTGTAGAATTCGTGTTACTATTCGGTTCAAAGTCTCTTGTCTTCGCGAATTCTGTCGAGAAATTTGAAGCTTAAAATATACAAAACGATAATCATGCCTGTTGTTCTGTATGGTTGCGAAACATGGTCGCTTACTCTGAGGGAAGAACATAGACTGAAAGTATTTGAGAACAAGATCCTTAGACGAATATTCGGACCCAAGAGGAACGGGAATGGGGAATGGCGGAAACTTCATAACGAGGAACTACATAATTTATACGGTTTACCCAACATTGTTAGGGTCGTCAAGTCCAGAAGGCTTAGGTGGGCAGGTCATGTAGCTAGAATGGAAGAAAGTAGAAACGCTTTCAAATTCTTGACTGGAAGACCAGTCGGAAAACGACCATTAGGAAGACCTAGGCGCAGATGGGAGGACAATATTAAGATGGATCTCGCTGAGATAAGAATACAAAGTAGAAACTGGATCCAATTGGCTAAGGATAGAAGTCAGTGTAGAGCTTTTGTGAACGCGGCATTGAACCTCCGGGTTCCATAGGCCATAGAGTTAGTTAGTTAGTAGAGTTGTTTAAAAATGAATTTAAATCAAAGAGGTATGATATAAAACTAATGAGAACTGTATATAGAAATACTAGAAAAATACACATGCAACAAAACCTGCACATTGAAATACAATTTAAAATTAAAACCTAATGAGATACCTAAGCATGGTGTAATTTCACTAGTGCAGCAATGTCCGGTTCAATCTTCATGACGAACATTATCAAACCATTTTCAACTGATAAGCGATTTCTTATCTTTGTTTTAATGTTTACCATAAAAAAACACACTTTCGCACAAGTACGATATAGCAAATGGAATTATTACTTTTAAAGCAGCAATCCCCAGACCAGGATATTCTTCTCTCCTCATCAGGCAGAATTTGTCCAAGTCTTCGTTACAAAAAACCAGTTGCAAAGACTTGTCGCATGATCATTCTATTATTTGGTCAAGAAGTTGTGGGCTTAGATCGGATACGTTAATGGCCTCTTCAATGAAGGAGTTTAACATCCATCTTGAACCAGCACCTTCGTCGTTGGGAATATAGATATTACAGTTACTGTATCCACTGTCAGTGCCGGGCGCCGAAAAAAGGGGCCACACATTTCGGAGGAAGTGTGTTACTCATGTTAGGAAAGTACATGTGCACATGTGTAAAATAGGAGGAAAAACGTAATAAAATGTGCTCAAAATTAAGGAAAGGTAGGGTTTATTTTGAAAATGTTATTGAGCTTCGTGCCAACCATGGTGGCGCTTCGTAGCTAGTCTGTCGACGTCACTCATATATACGGTGACATCGTACTATACTCTCGCCCCGGGCACTGATTTTCCATGGCACTGTTCACTATAAACAAAAAAATGGGTTCTACTATTATAGAAATAGGTATGTTAAAAATCTCACACAAGCTTATTATAAAACAAATTATAAAAGGGTCGCTGGCAAGAGCGTGTGATAAAAGGGGATCGTGATAGGAATTAGATTGAGAACCACTGGTCTAGAGTAATTTTAACCACATTTCTTATAGTTTCAAAAAGATTGCTGTCGGGTTACCTATGGTGAATGGGAGGGGGATACATATAAAAGATTGGTAGAAAATGATCGATATTAGATTCATAGTTTTCGGGGTCGCTTAGATAAATAGTGAGACTTTCAATTTCGCTTAACTCCGATTAAGCTCTCATTAGTAGGGATGGGCACGAACGACTTTTCTTTGAAACTCGACTCGACTCGAAACAGACATTTTTGAGGTCTACTCTTGGACTCGGCGCGAAAAATATCTTCCAACTCGACTCGGATTAGAGTCAAGTCGAACCAAAACGAGCCAAATCCTGTGTGTAGTCCTACCTAGACAATACATAGACAATAATTATTCTATCATCAATTATACTACTATTACTACAAATAATAATAATAATAATAATAATAATAATAATAATAATAATAATAATAATTATTATTATTATTATTATTATTATTATTATTATTATTATTATGACAACACCGTGTACAAACATGAACAATAGATGGTTAGTAAAGGAATACTAAAAGCTAGTTGACTGCCGACGTCGGTAGTCATGAACTCTACAAGGCAAAGACATCGTTCATTACTCTAAGCTGTAAGCGTCGGTGGACTACAGATGGTCAACTATTGACCTCTCGCCAGAAATTGGTGGCCCCGCAGCGACGATCCGTGGTGGCCCAAGTTCCATTTTGAAAACTTTACCACCAGCAGCAGAGACGCGATGAAACGCCAACGAACCACAAAATTACTCTCCCAAAATATGTCAAAATGCCTATATGTGTGATTTGTTTATATTTAGGTGAATCAAAAAAACACAAAACAAATACCCGGGGTGGACGCAAACTATCAATATTACGATTACTAGGCACGTGTTCTCCTGACTTCCCCACTGAAACGATCATAAAAAGCTTGGTTGTTTAAGGATAAATCATTGACGTCTTAATTTAGCCAATCAGACAAACCCCTACATCTCGAGTTCTAGAAGGTGATACCGTGAACCGTTTCAGATTTATTGCTTCCTGGTGGAGTACTATCCTGGTGGAGTACAAAAGAAAAATGGAGATCTTGAAAGTAAAATGTAGAAAAGCTCGGTGGCCCCAATAACTACATATTTCTCTACCCCTTCATCCCGAACTTAAAAATAAAACTTAATTCGAATATGGTTAATTAGTGAATTTATTACAGTTAAATTCCACTCACTACATGCTACAGCTACAACTATGTAACAAAAAATAACAACTGTGAAACATGTTCTGAATTACTATTAGATTTCTTACGCTATTATTAAACATATTAGAATAGTAAAAGAGGATTGCTCGTGAAATATTATATTTGCTCTTGATTTATAACTTTTTCATACGGAAAAATTTAAAATATTATTCAAGTTTTAAACTTTGCACTCTGCAAATATGTTGCCCTTTAGGCAATGGGACTAATGTGAAATGTGGACTAATGTGGACTAATGGGAAATGCTGCACTGTTAGCGGCGCTGAAAACTTACGATTCGATTCTAATATCGAATGATTTCGATATCTTTATGTCGCTACGTAACCACCCTGGGTGTTAATGGAAGCTTAATTGGACTTGAATTGAAAGTAGAACTATTCACCTAAGCGACCACGAAACTATAGATTCGATACTAATATCGACCCGTTTCTAGCATTTTTGATATGTATCCCAACAGTACTCTTTTTCCAGACTGTAAGAAATATAGTTAAAATTGCTCTAGATATATCAGAATTATGTTGAAATACACACATAAATCCACTTTTATATTCTGTATAAATAGAGAGTGAGCAAGCGAGCGAGCGAGCGAGAGAGGGCGACTCAAGGCATCACCACCTCCACATTGCAAAAGCATATATCAGGAATTGAATTGAAAATCTATGTAAAGACTTTCTGCTGTGGCATGCTTCGTAAGGACAATTCCAGTCTGCTCACGTGACCTTTGGGGTTCATGAATTTTTTTTTGCGAGCGTTCCGACTTTGGATTCTCTGTTTATACCTTCTGTTTATGCATCGAATAACTTTTCAAGAACATAAATGACATTCTGTATTATGAATGTTGAGAATTACCCTCTATATGACAAATAGCTGCAAATAAATACACTACATGATTTATTTATTGCTATTGAACGAGTTTCTTAACTTGTATTTACATCCTCATATATAATACCGACCTACTGTGAAAATTATCTCAGATGTTATATTTTAAACATAATAATTACTATGTTCTGCAATGATTATGTTATATATACACAACTTATGTATTCTAATGTAATTATTTTATATAATTTTTCATGCATTGCGGAAAATATAATTTAAAAAAAAAGATTAGCCTAGACGGGATTCGAACCCTCAACCTTATGATTTGAAATCCGACAGCTTACCAATGAGCTAACACAACCTTCTAGCGATATATAACGGATCTCAATATAATTATGACATTCATATCCATTACAAACGCCGTTTCTGTTCTACTTTGACTTTTATTTTAGTACTCAGGCGATAATTATGTTCTATTTCTTAACTTTGAGCATTCTTTTACATATGGAAAGATTCCTTAACGTATTTAAATGTTCCATTACGTATGGAGAGCTAAATGACAAACAAGCATTTGCTAACATTAAAAAAAAAAGGTTTCGAAATATTGTATCATTAAGTATTTCAATCAATGTTGCTTTTTTAAACACTTGGTAACAAGTCTTATTATATTTAAAAGAAGAAAAACACATCTGCAAACTTTTTCCCGATTGCAAAGGCTGGCTTGGAGGTTCGAACCTGGCTTACTTTTTCCCGAAGATACCCGAAGCTGGACTTAGAAAATTATTGCCTCAAAACACCAGTAAAGAATGCGCTCAACCTTTTTGAGACAAGGTGTACCTAATATATAGGTCCCAGGCCGCTTCCTTCCTTTCCTGTCCCCAGATAGTGTGATCGCCGAGGGACATCATTCTTCATACGTGACGGGCTAAATGCTCATAGATGCCGAAAGCCCAGAAATTTTAATCGTAAATCCTACTTGACAAAAGCTGGAAACGCACCAGGGACCCCACGCATTAAGGGTGAACGCTCTGCCAGTGGGTCACCGCAGCCTTAGGGGGTATAATAATTCGAGTCACCGTTTTATTTCGAAGCGAAGAAGTTAATCTCATTTTTTTTAAATCTTTGTTTTACGTCCCATAGTTATGCCGGCTAGACTAATGGAGACGGTGATGATGAGAAATGAATGAAATGATGGAATGAAGAAAGTGGGAGGAAACGGGAGAACCCCGAAGAAACCCAGCACACTAATCTCATAAAGGTTCAAAATCAAGAAATGTACCTCGTTAACAGACATGTGATTTTAAGTTTATATTAGTAAAGCAGAGAGATTAATACTGTGTACAGTTCCCTTTGATTGCACCATTCAAGTGATAATTAAGAAGAAAGGAAAAGTAGCCCTTCAACTTGGAATTCAGCTATTACTCTAGTGATTAACGTATCAACATTGAACAGTCAGTCGCTGTCCAAAATTGAAACCGTAAAAGAAAGAATATGGGTTTTTATCCATAACTGTACATTACACCACTTCATTTTAATTTAGAGGGCACGGTGGCTCAGTGGTAGAGCGCTTACCTCTGGTGCGTGGGGTCTCTGGTTCGATCTCCGATCTCCCACTTTCTCATTCCACCATTTTTTCCATCATTATTCACTTACTTTACTCATCGTCTCCATTATTCTGAAGGGCATGAGCGTGGGACGTTAAACTCAAAGTTTCATTTTCATCTCTTTCATGTTTGATTTTTCATGTCTACTTTAACCTACAGCGCAGCCATCGGACTAAAGCTATAACTAAAAGAAAATAAGCTTTTAAAGTTTCCCTCAGTGGGTAGAGCGTGTACCTTTGGTGTCCTATGTCCCGGGTTCGATTGTCGGTGGGGTAACATTGAATACACTGTACTGGTTCGATTACTTCTTCTTCTTTTTTTTTACTTTAATCCCTTGATTATGTACCAACGCTAGTTTTTTCCTAAGAGATTAGTCTCGTCTCGTAAATTTTGCATAAATCTCGTCTCATCTCGATTCTCGAATTATTACGTCGTTTTGATTTTCGAAAAAAATTTTGAGGTCTTGGGTTGTAAAGCGTATACCGTATACAAAATTTATGGCTTGATTTTTTTCTTCTTCCGCGTCACGAGAGGTCAAGGAAAGATGTAATGTAACAACATTTAAACCGTGTTTATTATTGGTGTATATTATATATTTCTAAACATTGATAAATGTTTTTCATTGTTCGTACAATGACAATGAATTGATAGTTTTTATAGTATGGATTACGTATTAATAAAACAGTGTTTGGGATCTAAAGTTGAATGAGGTAGTGTTGCCCACGAAACTCGAAAAGTTTCGAAAACGAGGCTAGAATTGTCATTTCTCATCTCGTCTCGAAAACTCGGCAAGAATTGTCATTTCTCGTCTCGGGGCAACAGTATCGGAGGCGAAGGGAGACGGTGATAATGAGATGAGATGATATTTTTTCACATGGTGTTTTTCTACTACCAAGCCCACCTGGCGTGAGCTGAGATCCCATTTGAAATTATACATCTTGTCTTATATAGCCTTGTTGCTGTCAGGGAACATAAATAGGAATCAGTCAACCTGTCAATGTAGAAGTGACTCAAATCATGATATTCTTTATCACTTTGTTTTAACCTTCTGTCTCTATTGGAGGCAGGGTAGCGCGATGGCTCAGTGGTAGAGAGTTCACTTCTAGTGCATGTGGTCCCTGGTTTGATCACAGCCCTCACCAAGTGGACTTTGTAGTGAGCAAACAGCTTGTCCTATGGGTTTTCTCGTGGTTCTTCCGTTTCCTCCCACTCTTCATTCCACCATTTCATTCATTTCTCATCACTGCCTCCTTTAGCCTAGCCGGTATAAACGTGGTACGTAGAACTTAAAGATTTCATTTCATTTCATTTTGAATTTTTTTCTTGTCTTTCCGACGTAAGAATAAATAGACCAACAAAATATAGAATAGTTTTGGTAAACTGAACTTCTTAACTAAATTAACTCATGATTTAAAGAAAAAATCTTTGAATTTTATTCTTCATTTGAAAATTACTTTCTTCTAGATTCTATAATGCTGAATGAGAAAGTAGTTTTTTTTTTTTAAAAAAAAAAAAAGAATATTTACGTTTTCGCAAAACAAAAGGATAATGTGTGTTTGCAGTGCACGCAATGGTCAATGTTCACAATTGCCGAAAAGAGCTGTTTGGAGTCACCGAATCTCTTTATCTTGTGTGTTTTGTTTGGAGCATTATCGTTCTGGACAATACAAACAAAATGTATCGATAAGGGTATAAGTTTTCGAACACGTTATATATTTCTGAACACTAAGAACAACGAATAGAGAAGCCCATACATCCAGAGCGCTGTCCCATCATTCACGAGGTCAGTCGCGTTGAGTTGGTGCTGGAATTACGTGTTGTGCTGTAGAGGATACATCATGGACGTATGGGACTGTACGGAGGAGCATTTGTCTTCCATAAGCACAATTACGCCCACGTGTGCGTTCGCCCTAGAAGATTGTGATGGATTTACTTTCGGGAATGCTACACTAGTCGACGATTGGTCCGAGTGTTACGCGAACGCTTCCTGTGTAAGTACAGTTAGTAATAATAATAGTTTAGGTGATACAATATGATTTTCCATTCTGTATATAAAATTTATACTATTTCTTGAAAACTAGATAGGACTCCCATGTTACTTTGACACAGAAGAATTGGGAATGTCGATAACACCTATGGTTACATACGAAGTTGAAACTTCGTGCAGTCACATTCAAAAATAATGCAAATGTGACTCACATCAATTTGAGAATCATGTATATTGATAAATTTAATAAAATTTAGTGGTGCTTGTGTTAGCCATTCAACAACTTACGTATAAGCTTTTTATATCCAGGAGCTACGACAGAGACAGAAGAGTACAGATAATTGACTGTGATTATGATATTTTTTAATCTGGACTTTACCACTATGCAGTTTCCCTCCAGAAACCATGTTTTTATTGATTGGGGACTAAAACTTAACGAATATTTTATTAAAAGATTCCAATAGAAAGGAAATAGTGGAAGACGGAATTCATATTATTTACCTCTATATAAGATAACTAGCCTTCTGCTAGCTGGGTTGAGTTAATTTTGAGTTTAACGTCCCTTTCAGCACGAGGTTATATGAGACGGAACTACTGATTAGTGGAATATGAACCACATAAGTTCCCGCTGGGAATCGAAGCCGGGTCTCCCACACCAAACGCGCATACGCTAACCGCTTAGCCACGAAGAAGTTCTCTACTATCTGCGGGCTCCACCCTCAGATCCCCACGTTTGCTCGGCCTACGGCCTCGCACCTCTTACCCATAATTTATCGAATTCCAACTACTTACAGATTTTGTAGGCTATCCTAAGATTTTTCATTTTCTTTTTACATCCCTAAAAACTAAAAATAATTATTCAGTTTTGGCAATTTCCTGTGGGTTACATTTGGAAGGATAGTCATGCCAAATTTCATTATTGTAACCCTATATGAAGTGTCTAAAGGCTTTGGGGTGTAGATGTCCTATATAAATAACATGGGCATAAATATTTCACTCCCCATAAAACCGCTTTAAAGTTGGAAATTTTATTTTTTGGTGATTTACTTAGGTAACGATAATGAAAATATACAAGCATACCGAATTTCAAGTTTTTATTCCAAGTATCGAAGAATGAGATAAAAGGTTAAAAAAAAAAAAAAAAAAAACCTCCCATTTCTCTAACATGGGGAATTTCTTCATTTTCCCTTTTAGACCCTCTTTGGCAATTTTCCTGTGGGTTCCGAAAAACTACAATCATTTCAAATTTAATCATTGTAGCTCTACAGGAAGTACCCAATAGTTTTGGTGCAGAAGATATTCCATATAAATAACATGGAAACGATTTTTCAGTTCCCATAAAACCACTCTAAAGTTTCATTTAATTTTTTTTTTTTTTTGTTTACTTAGGTAACGTTAACGAAAACGTACAAGTATACCGAATTCCAAGTTATTCCCAAGTACCTAAAATATGATATTATAAATTTTAGGAAAAAAAGGGGGGGGGGCATTTAAACATGGATAACTTCATCTTCCTTTAGACCCCTATATAGCTTTAAAATATTCACTTTTGGCAATTTTCCTGTGGATTAGTCCCGAAAAGCTGCAATCATGCCAAAATTCAACTTTCCATGTCAACCGGAAGTACTCGTTATTTTGTCAGTTCATGTAGTTTTATACATAGTTAGGATGTGAGTGTATCTCTTAACTGTGGATGTCATTATGTTAATTTAATATAAGATAAAATGGCGCATTGTTTAGTTCCTTGGTTAAATAGATTTGTGATCAATACCTGTGCAAAGCAAGTATAATCTTATTTTAACAATATGACATTCTTTCTCTATACGTAATCATGAGCTCGTTTCAGAAGTGAAAACACCGAAGTTCCTTAAAAAAAACTTTTGCATGAACTATATCGTAAGCACTTCGCTTTTTTTTTCCTCTAACTTTTTCCAGATGTTTATTGTTTGAGTATTGGTAGCAAGCTTTTGTCATTTCTTAAACCCTTCATGGTGGTTTTAATTGAAGGCTCTTGAATGGTATTTTTAATACACCATGACTTTAGTTTTCCGTAGTTTCGTTATGGGATTATTGATTACCATTAATACCATGATTGTAAAACCATTAATTTTCTGTTGGAATTAATGATTACCTGCTTGTTCAATGCAGTTGACACAGGAAACTTCTGTAGGGCCGCGGTGGCTCAGTGGTAGAGCGTTCACCTCTGGTGCTAGGGGTCCCGGGTTCGATCCCAGCCCCTGCCAAGTGAACTTTGTGGTGGACAAACACTAGTGATGAGCAAATGCAAGACCAAGACCAAGACCCGGGTGGTCTTGGTCTTGGTCTTGGTCTTGCACATGCGGTCTTGGTCTTGGTCTTGCACTGGAACCCTCGGTCTTGGTCTTGGTCTTGGTCTTGCACACCTAGTCTTGGTCTTGGTCTTGCACACCCAGTCTTGGTCTTGCTTGCAAGAGTCTTGCAAGTTTTGCTTTTAAGAAATCTATGATTTTCATAAGTAAATTTTACTCTGTATATAAGGGATAATAAATCCTACATTGCGTCAATAGTTAGGGAAATACAATGTATGTTTCTAAATGTAATACATTTTACCTTCGTGTAAGTGTGATGATACTGTACAACATAGGCAATGACCTTTACTTTTTTTTTCAATGGGTGATCAAGCTTCACTACTTATAACATAAATCACAACATTTCGTAATATTTTTATATATTTTAACAGTTCTAATACTCCACTGGTTCCCAAACTGGGGAGGCTACCCCTGACAGTGAGACGCATGAAAGAAAACCAAGACGGCACAGATTACTGAAATACCATAAATTGCAAAATTATTTTTACACTCTAAAGGCGTCAGATTTTTTTCTTTTCAACCACGATTAGCTCATCTTTGTATTGAACAAACTTCCAATTAAATATTGAAATTTTGTTTTACTGGTTCTAATATGTACTGTATGGGGCAGAAACAAGGACATTACGCAAAAACGATGAAACAATTAGACTTTCGAAATGTGGGCATGGAGAAAAAAGGAGAGAATCAGCTGGGTTGAACGGAAAACGAATGCAAAGGTTTTAGAAATAGTAGCAGTAGGGGAGAAAAGAAGAATTTTAGATGTAATTAAGAGGAGGACATTGTTATAGTTGAAGAAATATATCAAGACAGAAAATTGCTACGTTAAGACGAAGAGACTAGCTGAGGACCACAGGCATCGAAGCTTCTCGGCTGCAGCAAGTGACCTGCCAATAATGGCAGAATAGTTATTATTATGACGATGATGATATGTTTTGCAATATTGACCAAAAAAGAGAGAAAAAATTAAAATAATAATAATTAAACCTCTTAATATTTTAGAATATGAAATGAAATGAAATTTGTGAGTTTTACGTCCCACGATTATGCCGGCTAGGCTAAAGGAGACTGTGATGATGAGAAATGAGTGAAAATGGTGGAAAGAAGAAAGTGGAAGGAAACGGGAGAACCCCGAGGAACCCACGCACACGGTGTTTGTCCATCACAAAGTTCACTTGGCGGGGCTGGGATTGAACGCGGGACCCCAAACATCAGAGCTGAACGCTCTACCACTGAGCCACCGCGGCCCCAATATTTTAGAATAATTTGAGTGAAAACTGAAAACGGCTCAACTGTCTATGTCTTTTGTGTAAACTCAATTTATATATATATACTTTTGACCTACATTAGAAATACATAATAACGGCATCAAACTTCAAGTTATTTGAAATAAGTACGAAATCACTCTCAGTTGTGAATATAGATTATTTATTGTTGTATAATGTTATATCGTTGAATCCTAGATATGTCGTATACCTAAGGGGGCTATAAGTTATATTGATAAACAATTATTCAACGTATAAGCATCCACCTATGAAATCAAACTTGCGGTCACATGTGCTAAGTTCTTGTCAATGTCATGAAAATGTTATTTCAATATTAATTTTATAAGTACACATTAAAAATTTCCAACGGATGCTTGAACCTCAGAACCAAAGCCATACCCATGTAGTCGGCACCTATGGTGTACAGAATTGCCGATGTTCAATACTACATTTCTTTAGTTTTGGAAGAAGAACACCACTAATATGTTTTGAAATGAAATGAAATATCTACTTTAACGTCCTACGATTATTACACTGAGGCTAAGGGAAACAATGATGATGAGAAATGGTGGAATGAAGAAAGTATGAGGTAGGGATGGTACCGAGACCGAGACTAGTCTCGGTCTCGTCTCGAATTATCGAGACGAGACCGAGACCGAGACGGACTTTTATATACCGAGACGAGACCGAGACCGAGACGGACTTTTAAATACCGAGACGAGACCGAGATCGAGACAGACCTCTATAAATCGAGACGAGACCGAGACGAGACTTAGGTCAGTCTCGAAAGTCTCGGTCTCGTCTCGAATATTGATATTGATTGATACTAAAATTGCCTTCACTCAAAATTTTTTCGTTGCTATGTTAGATAATATGAGAACGGTTGACTGATGTACATTGGCGTATTTAGGGGGTGGTTATCGGGCTCAAACCCCTCCCGAAATAAATTTGTGATAATTTTTTGCATTGCACGTACAACCCAAATATTTCTTACTCGTTTCTCAAGCCTCTCCGGAAACAAAATCCACTGCTGATGCAAATAGAATTCTCTCTCGCTATCTGTCTGCCAATCTCTCTCTCTCTCTCTCTCTCTCTCTCTCTCTCTCTCTCTATATATATATATATATATATATATATATATATATATATATATATATATATATATATATATATATATATATTAGGGTGGTCCTTAATTACATGGCGATTTTTTTTTCGAATTTCTTTGCTCCCAACCCCTAAATTGGTTCCATGTCGGACCCAATTTATCCATGAAAAAAATGGGCTCAATCGAAGAATATTTAACCGACCCCCAAGCGACCTAAATTTGAATGCATATCTAATATGTTAATATATAGGAAAAGTCTGGAATAAACCCTTCTTACTTTAAAGCGGCTGAAGGGAAAGGGACCAAATCTTGGATACAAGGATTGGAAGTAATCCACATCTGACCTTGAGAAATAGCATGATGGCGGCCATTTCGAAGTCTGCAATTTTGTATTCGGACCCAAAATTTAAATGGAAATGATGTTTTGTGACATCGTTTTTGGGTAACTTTCATTATAAAAACATATCTTCCTATATTTTCAACTTATCTCTGGCCATTTAATTCTTTTTAGCTTTGAAATAATAGTTTATTATCTTTGAATATTGTTTTTTTTCTTTATAGGTTACTGAAATATTAATAAACTATTACATACTTGTAACAAGGAAATAAATAATTATATATGTTGTTATATAATTACGTCCCGTCGAAATACACACCACCTATATTGAAATTATTTATATGAAATGATATTACATAAATAATATAATGAATGTTTAAAATGATAATAAAAGAAAGCTGAAGGTTGTGGATAACTAGCCAAATTCTACTCCATCATTAAGCCAATTTTTGTGGCATCTGGATACTTTTTTCTGTGTTCACTGACTATCTGCTTTATGTATTGTTTCTCTTTTTCGTCCGTTGTTAAAATGTTCCCGCATTCTTGTATCAGTTTCACACCTCTCTCTGCAACATAATTCACCACCACAATGTTTTTCAATATATTCAAACAACGTTGAAAGTTCACATCTTATTTCCAAGTAGATGGCCATGTGCATTTCTTTCTTTACTTTATGGTTTAATTCAAATAAGGGAAACTATTCAACAATCTTATAGATAAATCTGCAGCCCGTACAGAGATATAAATTCACAGAATATGAAGTTTTATTACTTCGGAGCTTTTATTTTCCATAGTTGTTCATTATTACATGTTCAGAGATAAGTGGAAAATAAAGGCAGACGTCTGTTTGTCGTCAAAAGCTACCTCAAAATTATATATCATACGAGGTCATTTCTATTAAAATTCTGTGCCCGAATCCAAGATGGTGGACGTAAAGATATGCCTCATCTCGGTCACTACTCAGTATCAGGTATGGATCTACTTCTACAACCTCTATCCAAGATATGATTCCTTTTCCTCAGCCATTTTTACGTTACAAGAGTTTATTACAAACTTTTGCCATATACTATACATTGTAAATGCATTCAGATGTTTAGGTCGCTTGGGGGTCGGTTAAATATTCTTCGATTGAGCCCATTTTTTTTCACAGATTAATTTGGTCTGACATGGAACCTATTTAGGGGTTGGGAGCAAAGAAATTCGGAAATCGAAAATTAAGGATCACCCTAATATATATATATATATATGGTCGCGGTGCCACCTAGTTCCGCCCTGCATAGGTTCCCGGGGCCCAATTTTAATTTTAAATGGAAGCAAGGGGTGAGTGGTACCTCGTTCGATAGACCTTGAAAAACTAAAAAACGTTGTGGCAAAAGACCTTTCATATCGGGCACTGTATTCAAAATGGCCGACAAGACATGTTGCCTCTATCAGATAGAGTAAAACGTGCAGTACCACTAATATGAAAACGGTTGAGCATAAATGAACCAAACAAAAACTCAAATAGAAAATGTCATGTGGCACATCGATTGATATTGTCGCGGAGGCTCCCATGGTCACCCTTCATGGGGGTCCAGGGTGCAACCTCAAAATTGTAAATTGAAACATGGGGTGACTGATACCTCGTTCAACATATTTTAAAAACTAAATTGTGCTGTTGCAAAAGATTGTTCATATGGGTCACAGTTTTCAAAATGACCACCAAGACATGGTACCTGCATCAGGTAAAACGTCCAGTATCACTAACATGAAAACACCAGAACAAATATTCGAATAGAAAATCACAAAGGGTATTTATCATTCTATAGCTCGGGAATGTTGCAACAGTCGAAAAGATGATTAGAGTGAAAGTGCCATAATGGAAAGGAAGAAATCTAACTCCTATAGATTTATCCTAACCTCACTCCGTAAGTGAGTGAAGTGGGAAGGATCGGTGAAATTGCAAATCAGAGCCTTAGTTTTTGCAAATTGTATCTACGAAACAAAGTTATTTGAAATGTGTTTTTATACGAGATAAATGTCTCTGTAATGAGATAAAGTATGTAAAATTCTTGTTAAATGGTACCTTCCATTTTGATTGCGGGCAATGATTTGATGCAAAAATGAATCAACTGAAATGCGAAACCAATTTGTCGAACAATACAATTTCAGAACAAAGTTTACAAACGTTGATTTTGTTCAACAGTCGTCTGCATGATATTGGTTCGCTTCTTTTCCTTCTATGTCTTCTTGCGTGTGATAGAATATGAGTTTCACTGAGATGTCCACAGTCACATTCCGAATAACTTTCAACGGTAATTTCAGTTGTGATCCTTAGTAACGAAACGGTACATACTGATGCAGATATGTCCCAAAAATCTTGCACGCATTGCGTTAAATTATCAGGGGCGAAGGGGCGGGCAAAATGTTGTTAAACTTTAATTTTACCTTATTTTTATTCGCCTTATTTCACTTTATTTTCATTCATTATAGTACCAGTCATTTGTACACACAAGTGTTTCAGACATACCATATCTATTGCAAATAAAAGTGAGGTTCTCAATTGAGTTTACCATTCATTCCCGCTTCACCCACTTACGGACAGATCGGAAAGATAATTTTCTATCATTTCCCCTTTTGCATCATGTCAATTATACTTTAATAATCTTTTTCTCCGTTGCATTATACTCGATCCGTGGAATGATAAATACCCTCTGTACTTTCCTATACGAGTTTTATTCTGTTCATTTATCTCCAACTATTTTCATATTAGGAGTCTAGTGGTACTGGACGTTTTATCTGATACAGGTACCATGTCTTGGCGGCCATTTTGAAAACGGTGACCCATATGAAAAATCTTTTGATACAATACTGTTTAGTGTTTCAAAATGTACATATCCAACAACGTATCACTTGACCCATATTTCTGTTCAAAATTTCTAAGTTTGGCCCCCTTGAAAGGCAGCCGTGGGAGCACTGCGAGAACATTACTCAACGCGTCCCATGCCTTTCCTGTTTCACTTTCTGACTGTTCGTTATCTCCAACTGTTTTCATATTAGTGGTACTGGACGTTTTATCAGATACAGGCATAATGTCTTGGCGGCCATCTTGAATACGGTGACCAATGTGAAAAATCTTTTGCCACAACGCTTTTTACTTTTTAAAGACCTATGGAACAGGTATTATTCGCCCTATGTTTCTATTTAAAATTTTAAAGTTTGGCTCTGGTACCCCACGAAGAGCGGCCCCGGGAGGCGCCGCGACAACACCATTCGGTGTGGCCCATAGCATTTCCTATTTGAGTTTTTGTTCGGTTCATTTATGTTCAACCGTTTTCGAGATATCTTCGTGGAAAGATTAAAATGGGCCAAAATGGGCTATATATATCCGCGGACCCAGTATATGATCAAAGGAGGGGGTATGGTTTGCCGCTTTATCCAGTGTAAAGAAAGTAGGATTGAAACCCATTTTATCCAGTGTATACCTGAGCGTTAAGGGGGGCTATAGTCCATATAGCCCTCCCCTGTTATGTGATATATATATATATATATATATATATATATATATATATATATATATATATATATTAAAAATGCTGAAATTTTGTACAAAGTTGGGAAATTCTAGATACTCTGAAATATCACTAGATAAACAATGTTGCTAAAAGCAAAATAAAGTTGTATTTTCTCAAATTGCGCTACGTAAAGTATTACATATTTGTAATTTAGTTATTTAACAGAACCACAATAGCCCATACATTATTTAGTGTAACAAAGGACAACACAGTATCATTAACATCAACAATTTGGAAATCTCTAATAACTCAAATAGCATTGACGGTGCAATGCGCATGAACTGTATCTTAGCGTCAAATACTGTGATCATGGTATAATATATTTCGAATGAATGAGGGAACAAAGTTACAAGAAACGGAAAATTTAAATGTTTCTAAAGACTTTACTTCGAAAACGCGCTGACATATCACGTCTCATCATGAAGATGCTTCCAAACGACTTAAATGCTTAAAACGCCATTTACAACAATTGTTATTTCAAATCGTTTCAGAGATACCAAACACATTGGTAGTGATTGTTATACTGCTTAAAATGACGTATTTGTATTAAATTTTTATAATGATTATTGCTTTCCTTTGCTTCTATAACATTACAACAATAGTTTTTGGTGGTTTTAATTACAAGTGGCAGGTACATTATTTTAAGCAGTGTTGCCCACTTAAATAAATTGCTAAATACTATTCTAAATGTGTGCAAATAACGTAGATAAACTGCAACATATTTTAAAATTACTCGTGATTTGTTTTATGGTGCAAGAATGCTTTCAAGAGAAGACGTTTTTCATAGTCTTTGGGCTACTTATAATTTTAACGTTTAAGTCTTCGTTCCAGCAATACATATAAATGCACATTGTAACTGAAATTAAATGTAACTGATACATTTTCAGTAACACTAGTTGTTTCCCCTAAGCCTTAGGCCTGGTGTACACTTTAGATTAAGACCGTGCTTAATTAAAAGTTCTAATTACACACTAATTACATTTCACTTGCTTTAGTTTGACCACCGATCACCTCAAACTCGATCCATACCATATAGCTATATGCAATTATTCAAGGACTTACAGTTAGTAATATACAGTGTTCACTTTTGTTTTGTTTTGTTTTAGTTTAACGTCCCACAGTTATGCTAGGTCGGCTAAAGGAGACGTGGAGCTAATGATTATAGTGGAATCGGAACCACTTCGGTCGTTCAACTTTACCACTACCGGAAATCGAACTCGAGACCACGCGAACCGAAATCAAGAGTGCTAGCCGCTAGACCAAATGGGAATTCTCACAATATGTTGATTTAAATCATTCAGTCAGTGCTGCCAGATCCGAAGATTAAAAAGTAGCGTGTCTGTGCTCCGAAAGTAGCGAATTCGGACTATTTGTAGCCCAAATATATAGAATTGAATACTGATGATGCTAATGAAATAATTTAATATGAGCTGGAAAATGTACTGGACGTATTGCAAGAAGAAATTATGATCGACGGACGAAAACAATTCTAGACTGGACACCACAAGACAAAAAAGTCCTAAGAAACCTCCGCATACAAGAAGGTGTGACGAAAGCAAGAGCCACTGAGGAGTAACCTGGAAAAGAATTGCCCAAGTTAGATAGTTGTGAAGACTTGGAAAGACCTTCATCCAGCAATGAATTGACAATGGTTGATTATGATGATGATGATGATTTTATTATATCTAAACCTCGGAGGTAAACAAAACCAACTTTTACTAGGTAAGGTAGGATAAAAATGGATCCAAAATTTAATGAAAGTCATAGAGCGAAAAAAGTATTTTTGGCTATTCAATCCATCATGTTGCAGCAAAACTGCGAAAATTAATACAAAAGAAAACTAGAAAGTTAAGAATCACTTGTTTTGGCGAGTGAGAAAAAAATAGATACAGATAACTCGAATTACCTATTTACTTATCTAATATGTATGTCCATGTTTCGCAAGTAATTTTTAATCAATATAAAATTTCAACGTAATGAACGCAAGATTAGTTTTCTCGAATAAAGATTGCATGCACCGTTGAGAGCTCAGGAATAAGATTAATCTATGTTACGGCACTGGATATGTGCTTACGTAATGCATTACGACCTTATGAATTTGTATAAGCAAAAGAATGCACTTAAAATGAGACGCGAATTATGCGAAACATCGGACTTTGATTCTAACTTGTTTTGTGATCCAACTTGAGACCTCACATAGCAAAGATGAGTGTAGTTGCTCCCACCACAAGGTTCAGGACGTTCGTGTTATAAAGTGTCAATTAAACACGGAGATGTGAAATGGTATTAAAGCATTTCATCAATTTCAAACAAAATACGTATATTGTAGTAATAATTTACCCTATTAATAATCTACCCTATTTGTTAAAATAATGAAAGTTATATTCTGTTTTTAAAATGACAGTCAAAGCAGAATGTATTGAATAATAAATGAGAAATTGTAAAGTTTCAATTTCGGTACAATTAAATACACTCGTGCTGCTATGTGTTGTGTTATCCGTTAGAAGGTATTGAACAATTCTGATTCAAAGGAAGGAAATAAACTACTGCATAGTACTGGAGTTAATTTAACAGAGTTTAAATGTATAGGCAGTTCTGAGGCTATATGAGACAAAGTCTATTGCTGAAAGTGAAATATGGGTTCTATTAGGGCTTTAGGGTGATATACCCCCTGATCATTGAACTGGAATACGCGCATGGAAAGCATTACCACTAGCAAATTAACTATGAAGAGGCACACCATACCATAATTCTAAGTCAAAATGAAAGGAAAAAAATAAGCGGAAACGACAGACTGTACGAGAATAATACTTTCACTATTTTAATTTCAACTATTTATTTCGAGACTTTCGAGACTTTCGAGACGAGACCGAGACTTGGTACTCGAGACCGAGACCGAGATCGAGACAAGCATCTGTTGACCGAGACGAGACCGAGACCGAGACGGTGATTTTTTACTCGAGACGAGACCGAGACCGAGACCGTTATTTATCAATCGAGACGAGACCGAGACTGTACAAAGTCTCGTCTCGTCTCGATACCATCCCTAGTATGAGGAAACGGGAAAACCTACGCACAGGGTGTTTGTTCACCAAAGAAGCTCACGTAGCGCAAGCTGCGATCGAACCAGGGCCCCATGTACCAGAGGTGAACGCTCTGCCACTAAGCTACCGTGTCCATAACATGCCCTAGTTTATTTTTGCTTATCCTCTTCTTATGGACACAACTATTCTTCGTATGATTTCCCAAAATCCAATCATGGGCCGTCGTGAATGATCAAATGATGACCAAAGTAAATCAGACACTGAAGTTGTTATAGCTTGTAACAATTCATAGAATTATGCTGTCGGTCGTCTCGTGAACAACCGATTCAAAAAACGACATACTGTAGCTATATGTTACAGGAGCAGATCGACTCACATGGATTGCATAAACTACTGGGAATACATTTACTCCGTCTGTATTTTGACTGGAGCCAAGAAGTTCACGTGAAAGATGTAATGATTTTTCCCTTTCCTTTTTACATTCTATAAAAAGTCAAGTGGTGCCCGTACTTGTGCAAGACTCTTGCGCAAGAGTCTTGGTCTTGGTCTTGGTCTTGCAGGTATGGTCTTGGTCTTGGTCTTGGTCTTGCACCCTTTGGTCTTGGTCTTGGTCTTGCATCGGGATTCCTGGTCTTGGTCTTGGTCTTGGTCTTGGTCTTGGTCTTGCATGCAAGACTCTTGCAAAAACTGCAAGACCAAGACTC
This sequence comes from Thermobia domestica, assembly GCF_964235325.1. Classification (NCBI taxonomy): domain Eukaryota; kingdom Metazoa; phylum Arthropoda; class Insecta; order Zygentoma; family Lepismatidae; genus Thermobia; species Thermobia domestica. Next base: position 128,917,379 of record NC_137467.1, read on the forward strand.
TTGCGCTCATCACTAACAAACACCGTGTGCGTGGGTTTTCTCGGGGTTCTCCCGTTTCCTCCCACTTTCTTCATTCCACCATTTCATTCATTACTCATCATCACCGTCTCCTTTAGCCTAACCGGCATAACCGTGGGACGTAAACCTCAAAGATTTCATTTCATTTCATTTTACAGGAAACTTCTAGAATGCTGATCAGCACATACAAGTGAAGGGTGGGTTAGTAGCCGGAAGAGGGTTAATTCATTTCTTTATCAAAACTCAATACTCACTTAACCCTTTTCCGAGCCGTTTTTTTTTTTTTTTTTTTTTTTTTTTTTTTTTTTTTTTTGTAGATATGATGTGTTATGCCTATTAAAATAAGAGTTCCACCAGACGAATATGAATAATTATGTTAGTGGATTCCATTTGTTCTATGTATTTCCCATAGATTATGGGGTGGGAAGTATTCTTCCCACGAGCCTAATTTAAAGCGGGGGCTTTTCCCACAGTAGAAGAATGAAGATTTTTTATTTATTATTTCGTAATATTTTCTGGTTGTAATGCATTTATTTCACTTGTAACTTAGCAACACTGTTTCAAAAACAAATTACATTGGATTGAAATGTCTCTAGCAATTGTAAGTAGAAAATAAACAATAATGGTTAGGTTAGGTTAGGGAGGGGCGGTCAAGTACCTCAAATTGCATAACATTAGGGGTATTTCAATTTCCAGGGGAAGGCAAATACCCTCTCTTGCCCTCCCCTCCCGATGCTAATGGGTATGGATCGAATTGTATGGAAACAGAAATCAATAAAAAGTGCTTACTATTTACACGCCAGATGGTGCGCACTAACGTGCGTGCTAATCACGTCAGCAGAAGCAGGCACTTGTTCTCCAAAAGAATCATTTTCGACCTGCCTTACTCCACGATAACCAAGTGGGAAATGCTATTCCCACCAACCTAAATAGTGCACTTTTGACACTATGATTTTGGGAAGATATCTTCCCACGGCCCGGAAGAGGGTTAATTCACATAGTAATGTCGGGCGAGCGGTAGCGAATGAAGGCGGGTTAGTAGTAGCCATGTAGTGTTTTCTTTATTATGACTCAATTGCTATGCGGACCAATTGTAGAATACGACCATCCAATCAAGTTACTTTTTAAAAAATGAGTAGTAGGCCACTAGCTGTAATCTAAAAATTTGATAGAATTCTCTCGTGGCTGTAAGCTATACGCACCTTCTGACAGGAGACTCACGTTCGATTTCCGGTGGATGTTGTAAGACCTTCTCATATAGCGTTGCTACTGGAAAGGAACGCTACCCCAAAAGTGAAGCTAAAGCATCAAAGTTTGACAGCTTCCTTTTAAGCATTGCTCTTTTCGGTGCATGTGTACGCTAAGGTTGCCAACAAGCCGGTACTTTTAACAGCCTCAACTATATATTTCAGCGTTTACAATACAGTTATTCTTAATCTGTTTTAAGAATTGTAATTTTATTTTTCAGAGTTCGCAACCCTATTGTTTACACACAAACTATGCTGGAATTGCGCTTTGGGATCAGAATTTCTTCCGAGCACACTTTCAGAGAGATCCTTCTCTGGTTAGCCAATCGCCCCCAAGCTAAGGATAGTCACAGGCGTGCGCAACGTGGGTGCCTTGGCACCCCCATTAGACAAACCTTTTTTTTACAAACTGAGAAAAGATTTGTAAATTATTTCCCGTCTGCATGTGTGCCGTGCATCGCCGACGCAGCGTCGGGTGCAATGACACTATCTTTTCTTAGGGAAAGGGGGGAGGACGACATTCTATATGGTGGTACTTTAGATCTGGTACCCACATTCCCAATGTCCTGTGCACGCTAGTGAGGATAGTGGAAGGAAAATAGTGACTCAGTGCATTGCTTTTTTTTTTTTTTTTGCCTTACTGGATAAAATTTTCTGCAAGAAAACCTAGTTGGCGGATCCTATTGTAACAGTAGGTGCAAGTGATACATAGTACGTAAAGCATGTCACAGATGCTCTCTTTTGGTATTCTTCTTTCCGTTGTTTTCAAAATCGTATAAATCTCACATTGTTACTCTATGTGGTAACGAATATGCATGTATAGCTTTATTTTTAATTGCATTATTTTAATGAATAAATTAATTAAAATGAAAATATATTCAATAGTACCATGGGTAGAGCCAATGGCGTATTTAGAGGGGTGGCTTCCGGGCTTAAGCCCCCCCCGAAATCTTACTTACTATAGTAAAGTATATGAAATATCTTGCAGAATTTTCACATTTTCAGGCAAAGCCCCCCCCCCCCGAAAGTTAGCAAAGCCCTCCCCGAAACAAAATTGTAAATACGCCACTGGGTAGAGCATACTGCCTTTGGATATTATAAGGTAATGTTTTTCTTTTTTTTTAAAATTTCGCAGAACTTGTTCGTCACGAGAAACAAACTTGAATATTATGTATGGGAGAAAGGTTGCGTAAATTTTCATAATATGGTCAAGATTGTAAATAGTTTCGTTTATAGTCATAGTAACCTTCGGCTAGCTGGAAACTCTCCCCCACCCCCACCCTTCAAGACTCCAATATTTGCTCAGTCTAAGGCCTGGCAACTCATATTTCAGCCTTTGCTCCTGTTCTCCGCAGGGCAAGAATACGTTTGTGACATTATTCATTTCGAAAAATTTAAACTTTCTCCCGTAGAATTCAAATTTCAATCAAAATAAGATGATGATACCCATGTCGGCTCATGTGCTGTGTTCAAAAATTAATTTGAAATGATTCACTCGTTTTCTCCCTGATGATAAGGCTGACAGCTTCGAAATCATTTTAATACCGTATATTGAGAAAAATTTGAAATTGGCCTCCTCCTCTCGTTAAAAGTGAAATATCCGGAAAAGCTGTAACATGTAGGGCTACCCACGTGCACTAAATAAAGAGTTTATATACCAAGTTTCATATGTTTGATCTTAAGAGGCCTTATCGCTGCGAAATTAAGATACCGCTAATTTTACAGTAATTATGTGATCAACTAGACAAGAGGTAATCAAAAAGTGGAACATGATCTCCCTAGACAATATTATTTTACATGAAATACCCTTATCACGACTCACTTATCTCCTTTTGATTTCCAGCCATTTAGAAAATCGGCATTTATTTTCGCGTTTCTAAATGGTTGCCAACGAAAAGCTACTATGTGACTCATTATAACGGTACCTAATACAAAATAATATTCTCTAAAGCGATCTTGTTCCATATTTTGATAATCTTTTATCTATTTAAGAATCATATAGTTACTGTAAAATTAGCGGTATTTTAATTTCACAGTGATAGGCCTCTTAAGGGATTTCGGATTATAACAATTGCATTATCTTTCTCTTTTTTTCCTTTCCACCTCACTCATTTTTAAGGGAAAAATAGCTATGAAATATATTTTTAATTATTTTAAATGAAACATCTAAATACCAAATTTTATTTTATTTTATTTATTTATTTAACGGCAGAGTTAAGGCTATATTTGCCTTTTCTTACACTCAACCAACTAAAATGTATACAAGATATACATACTACCATTATCATCTAATCCATAAAGATTACAATTACTACATTAATGCATATGTATATACACACATATATACCCCTACACACGAATATACTCCCTTACATACCCCATCCCCCCATATCCTCATACTATTTATCATAAAAACAAGAAAACTATACATACAGCATACACAGAACGATATATATATTCTTAAAAGTATATTACCTTACATTCCCCCCTCCCCCATACCTTCCCACAAACCTAGTATTATAGATACATACCTCAAGTTTCTGTTTACATTTGGTTGCTACTGCTCATCTTTGTGAAGAAAGAAAGAAAGAAAGAAAAAAAAAAAAAGAACATCATTCCCGAGATTGGTGTACATTGGCTAAGGCTATCAGATATTGCTTCAAATTTCTTTTGAATGTCGCAATTGAGGGTGAATTCCTTACATCTGGTGGAAGTCTGTTCCATTCTCTAATACCAGAGATTGTGAATGAATTAGCCATTTGATTCGTATTATGACGAGGTATCGACAACAGTGTTGATCTGCTAGAGCGAGTATCACGATTGTGGCTATCTCTAACATACTGCAGTTTATTGTAAAGATATATAGGCACACCAAATTTCAAAACTTTAAATAAAATTGTCATTGATTGGTATATGTAGCGAGCTTGGATGTTTAACCAGCCCAATTCATTAAAAAAAGGCGTCAAGTGATCAGAACGTTTGAGATTAAAAACAAACCGAACGCATGCATTCTGAACCCTCTGTAACTTTCTTAGCGCTTCTTTATTTACATTGCCATAAGCTCCAATGCAATAATCAATATGTGATAGTACGAGGCTTTGTACTATAGATGCCTTAATTGGATAAGGCAACATATTTTTCAAACGGTATAGAGAGTGCAGTGCACCAAACGCCTTTTTGCATACATGATTTATATGATCCGCCCATAGAAGATTCTGATCAAATATGAGGCCAAGATTTTTCACTTTTTCATCAAACGCTATATGTGTGCCATTTAATGTAATTTTAGGAAGCTCAGTGCTCTGCAGTCTGGAAAGGATATTTCTCGAACCAATTATGATACATTTAGATTTATTGGGATTTAGATATAAATTATTAGATTGGGCCCAGGCACTTATGCGTTCCAGGTCTAAATTTATGAGTGAGATAGTGTCATTTATGTCTCCAAGATCTGTCGAAGTATATACTTGTACATCATCTGCATATAAGTGATATTTAAGGTGACGAATTTGTTGAGACAAGTCATTTATGTATATAGAGAACAGGATCGGTGCTAAGACTGTTCCTTGACTGACTCCACAGTGCACTGTTGTCCATGAACTTTGATTGTCCATGAACTAATTTTATGTCTCTAACGTAAAGAATTTCGAGAAATGATTATCCTGTAATAACAGTTGTAACTTCAATCTTCCTGCCTTCTTTTCATCCCTTCTAGGGAAATATAAAACAACGATGAAACATGCATTTCATTATTTTAAATAAGTAAAATTATTAAATTTCGTGTCTCGCAGATATGGAGATTTTATTATAATAACTGCCACTCTTTATTTCTACCTTTCCGCGCCGAATTTCCATAAATCTTTCGTTAGTAATACGTTACGTCATTGTTAGAATTTTAAATTTCTTGCTTAAGCGGTTTTGCCTGGGCATTGATCACTCACTCAGGATTTAGAGAGAGAGAAAGATAGATTTGCGAAGAAAGTTACCCATAATAATATGTCGTAAGTAGTATGCTTGAATACATTTTGAAGGAGGTAAAGGTGCGTGTGACGTCACAATTTGCTGCTTCCCTTCTCAGTAAACCACAATGAGAGGGGAAGCAACAGGCAGGAAACTCGATAAAATACAGTGGCGACAGGCAAACAAAAACTTCGACACTGTAGTCAACGGTTTTACAGGCATTCATGGTTATGGGAACACTGCCAATACGCTGTTTATTTCATTCACTTAACCTCATCATTTCCCCCCTCCATTGCTAAACGTGTTTCTTTCATGGTTTCTCTGATTGTAAAATTGCATCATGGATCGGCCAGTTGGAAATGACTCCTAAACTCGATGCTCTCGTGTATTCACCTAGTCCTGAGTTTGATTCTCATAATCATCATCCTAAAGAGTATTCTGGTGTTAATAGTAAGTCAATTGTCGCAAACTGAAAAGCACTTACGTATTACGTTCGTGATCCACGACACAACAGACTCGGTGACTCGTACAGAACTGGAAGGGGGGGAGGGAGAAAGGAATTCGCCACTTATACAAGTTTCACGTCTATTACTAATATAGTAGTATACGTAAGGTGTCCAGAATATTAACTTTTAAAAAGGACGCATATGAATCGCGGGGGAAGATGTGTAATATTTCCATATTATATTTTGAGTGTCAGGGTTTTCAAGTTAAAAAAGAAAAATGATAATCTCGCAGCTTCTTTATAAGTAATACCCAACAGCTGCCAATTCAGGCACGACCTAAAAATTTCCAACAAATGTTGGTAGTAAACTAGCTCAATATATAGTCATCTCTCATCATTTATATTTTGAATAACAATTATGATACGCTTTGTTTGTATTTGCTCGCGTCCCGTTTGAAAATTATAAGAAACGGGACAACGGTTGAAAAATGGAGACTGTCTCGGCTAAAACTGGAGGCTTACGTTTCCCAAACGTAAGGGGACAATTTCCCTGCCCAAACGAAGCCCCTAAATCAACATCTTTTTATCTTTATGCCAAAATCCTTTTTATCTTTGTTGTTCAGTCATTTCTCGGAATGATAAGAACCTGCTCCTAAGAACTACTTGTTATTTCTTGTTATTGTAATAAAGACAACAGTGAAGGTTGTATAGTTTTATGTAATGCAAGAATAACTTGTATTCGATAAAACACTACAAGATAACAGATTGATACAAAAAAAAAAAAAAAAAAAAAAACAGCGTATTCACTCTTTCCGTAAAGCTGTTTTGGTATTTCCCCCTCCCCTTTTAATGTTTTATTTATAATGTAATATAAATTATAATTTTAGTGAAGTAATGGATTAACGAGTGTTTTCAGGGCTTACTTCCTAATACAAGCCGAGAGCGGTCCCGGGTTCGATTCCTCGGTCGAAAAGGTGTAACTGCTTTTTCAGGCCAGCTATCCTGAGTGAGGTTTTTTGGTTTTCCTCATTCACACCAGGCAGACGCTGGGATGGTACCTTCCTTCCTTCCCCATTTTTTCCTCTTCAATTCCCCGTGCAGTGTGATCACCGAAGGACGTCATCCTTCATATGTGTGATGGGTTAACATGGCCATAGATGACGAAAGCACATAAATCTATTTTGTAATCCTAATCAAGTGCAAAACTTCGTTGTTTCAGTCAAGTATGGCGTCAAAAACTGTTCCTACAGATATCTGTGTTTGCGTAAAGACGTATTATGAAGTACCATCTTACAAGCTGCAGCTTATATATTTTAGAAAATGAAAGGTCACCACTTCTAACAACCAACAGTGTTGCCAGATTGGGCTACAAGTAGCGGATTGGGCGACATTTTAAGTACGTACTCTCGCTACCAAAATTTCAAATTGGGCGGCACGCTACTTTTTGGGCTACTTTTACTTTTCTACAGGCTATATCCATACTAACATAGTAAGTGAAGTTACAATAAAAACTCCCAAAACTCATGAGTCCCAAATAAGGAATGTAGCAAATGAATCAAAGAAGTAAGAAATAATAGTGAAAAAAAAAAAAAAAAAAAAAAACGTACTGCAAATGTTGTAAAGTGTATTTCAGAGTCCACAAAATTGACTTAAGCAAACATGTCTTCTTGGAAATCGAAAGATCGTCTATTTTATACTATCACCGTCTGCCCAGTTCAATGCGCACTGCAGTTCAACTGATCCTAACGTAGTATTGAAATCGATATGACACGCCACTGATAAGTCCGAAACTGCAATCTCCGCCTAACCGTTGCCAACCCAGACATCTCAGAGATTTCCGACAAGTGTTTCCATTAAATCGATATATATATATGAGAGAGAAAGAGAGAGAGAGGGGGTCCCGAAAGTCCCTGACATAGGGTAGCTCTGTTATTATCAGAGTTACAACAAAATGTAAGAGGGGAAATAGTTTTCAAATATGTTTTCAAGCTAAAGTTAAGGATTTTTTTTTTTTTTTTTTTTTAATCGGACGAGCGCTTTGGGCTGTACACTCTTTATACGCTCAATGTTAAATAAAAATGCAACGTTACCATTTACCTATACCCACAACATAAGTGAATGAAGTTCCTGTATTTTACGCGAACGTGTCGATAGCCAACCTCCATTTCAGACATGACTCCATTCACTTTGTTGTATGTCCAAATAAATGGCAACGTTGCATTTTCATTTAACATTGGGCTCATAAAGAGTGTACAGTCCAAACGGCTCGTCTGATTTAAAAAAAGACAAAAAAACTTTAGATTGAAAACATCATATTTGGAGACTGTTTCTCCTCTTACTTTTGTTGTAACTCCAATAATAAGAGTTACCCTGTGAGGGGACTTTTAAGACATCCAGCATTATATATATATATATATATATATATATATATATATATATATATATATATATATATATATATATATGATATAAGAAAAGTGTTTAGCTGCAAAAATACCATTTTTATGTTTAAGCTATAAATATAAAGGTATCCAAGAAAGTTCTGTTGCTTTCTCACCCACCACCTTCGGCATCGACGGCCTTCTCCAACGTTCTGAAAGGCCATGGATTCCATTGCGGTAGAACTTCGTGGGCCGTGAAGCGAAGAAGGTATCAAGTGCATTTTGTACCTCTACTAGGGATTTAAACTGGCGTCCTCTCAGGTGTTTGTCCAAGGAATGGAACAAGTGATAATCGGACGGTGCAATATCCGGGGAGTATGGCGGATGCAATAGTGTTTTCTATCCAAGGCGTAGGATGGTATCCCGGGTCATCCTAGCCACGTGGGGCTTAGCGTTGTCCTGTAATAGTAGGACCCCTTTGGGATTCAGAAGTACTGGCTCCAGAGTTTTGAGTTTCTCTTGAACACGCTTTAACTGCTGACAGTACACAGTTGCATTGATGCTCTGACTAGCTAGTTGCAATTCACGATGCCGCGAACAGTCCACCAAACACACAGAAGGATCTTCTTTTGGTGCAGTGCTGGTTTCGGCTATTTTGGAACCAGTTCATGGGATGCTAACCAATGATGACGGTGCCGTGGAGCTTCGTACAAGACCCACTTACCTCATGTCAACACCCTGTCCAGAAACTGCTCCTTCCTCAGACGAGACAGCAAAGAAACACAAGTGTCTGCTCACGTTGCCTTCTAGCCTGGAGTCAAATCATGTGGGACACATCGGCCCAGCTTTGTAGTGCTTCCCAAGTAGATGGAGGTGCTGCCGAATAGTTTCTCCACTCACACTGAATTGTAGTCCCAGTTCCTCACATGTCTGGCCACTGTTCGCCTAAATTGCTGCCTGAAGATCTTCAGTTTGTACATATGTTGGTCTTCCGGCACATGGTGCGTCTTCAAGTGTTCAAGCGTCAAAGGGCTGGCGTATCTTCCGTCCCGCTGCAGCGGTTTGACCCCAGTTTGAACTCGTACAGCTTACACGTCCTTATGATGCTCTGTGGAAGTCCCATGTTCGCTCTGTCCTTAAACAAATTCACGGTGTAACTGAACTGCCACAACGAGTTAGTATGTTGGATATACCCACTCAGGGCCAATTGAACACAGACCTCCACAAAAGGCTACGGCACTTTCTTGGTTACCTTTATAGTTCAAATCTGCTGCTTTTCGAGCATAACCTTGCTACTTGTTAGTCTTGAGCTCTGGCAACACTGACAGCCAATGAAAACAAGAATCTTGTGGGTTGCCTGAAGTAATTTTTCATTTTCTGAAATATAAAAGTCGAAGCCTTAAGATTGTACTTTCTGGAGCCAATGATATATTGCCAAATTATAAAACAGATTCGTAACAACATGTGTTTGGTTTGGTCAGATTTTATTTTTACGTATTCTAGTTTTACGTAGATTCAAAACTAGAATGGACACTATTTGCATAAAAGTTGTTTGTTAATTCTTTTCTTAGCGCAAAGTTTTTGAAGGTTAGTTACACATGATAATAAACAACGTACATGCGTTAACAGATAATGGGAACGGAAACTATAATTTAGTGTGTCGTGAATAAATGACGGTACAAGATAACCACAATGATTTTCAGACAGGACGAGGAAAAATGTAATTTTAATTGTGTTCGAAGGTTATCCCTGTTGGTTTAGTTATTTGTTAAAAAAAAAAAAAAAAAAAAGTATTTTCTTTCCTTTTTGAGTTTCCTTTGGAAATTAGCGTAGCAAAAGTTAGTTCACGTTGTGACATTGAGCTGTCATTCGGCTAAAATTATATATACCTAGACCTAACAATAAGTCGTAGTAAATTCGCTTTATTTATTTATTTAGCAATTTAAAAATGAAAAGGGTTTAAAATTACATAGACCTAACAATAATAAGTCGTAGTAAATTCGCTTTATTTATATATTTAGCAATTTAAAAATGAAAAGGATTTACGGAAAACTAAAAAAAAAAGGTAACTCTTGCATAGTCGATCTCAGGATTCTCGAATAGAGGTACATAAATCATTAAATTGACAACTATTATTACATGTAGAATGCCATATTATAATTTTATTTTCCTGGATTATATTTTTAGATGGAAATCGCTGTTTACGCGTTCATGTAGCTATTAAAGTTGTTAATGGTACAGTTTACAGTAACAGAAAATATTCATAAACGATTGAGTTATTATTCCCAGTTACTCATGTAAAAGTCTGTAGCAGTATTGCCAGGGGAGTTTCGAGTCAGAAAAAGTTTATATATGTCTTATGCGTTTGTAAATTTTAGGTTTTAGTTGATAGGAGCCCGTAAGCATACACAGAATGTTTAAATATAAGAAAAAATTATTTTAGATAGACAAATCTATAATTAGGACATTTATTAATAACATTCTGCTTACATGTCTGCTCTGAATAGTCACTGTTAACTTCGATTTGTATGATCTCATACTAGCAAGCAGATTTCAAATGAAGAAAAATTAATCTTTTATACTGTTTTAAGTTTAACTTCTGACGTTTGCCCACCGAGGCGAAGAGATGTAAATTATAATGATGATGATAATGATGAATGGTGGAATGAAAAAAAAAATGGGAGGAAACGGGAGACTCAGACAAAACCCACACAACCCTGTTCTACCGTCTCAAAGTCCATTTAGTACGAGCTAACATCGAACCAGGGACGTAACGCACTTGAGATGAACACTCGACCACTGTGACACCGTGGTCTCCTTTCGAAACTGTTGTATTTGGGATTGGACTATTGATAGATTCTGTTAGGAATGTTCATAATCCTGTTTTAATGTAACACAATAGTAGAACATGTCAGATATATTTATATTTCAGGTTCTGGAATGAACAGAAATATGGATGATATAAGGTAGGCGAATTCAGGTGGTTTCAAGCAGTGGCGTAGGGAAGGGGGGAGCCCAGAGAGGTCCGACAATGTACTTTGGTACTTTGATGTTAGTAATTTTTTTTTATATATTTTTATGTTTGTATATTTTTTGTTTGTAATTTCTCTATATGTACCTATAACAGCACTTGCCCCCCCCCCCCCAAACACACATCCTGGCTACGCTACTGGTTTTAAATATTCCGTTTGAGTTTGGTCTCCCCATATGATCTAAATAAATTGAAACTCCCAAATTGAACTTCATCTTCTGTGAGAGGTTGAAGGGTAATAAAAATAGGCGCGAGTTTTTCTGCTTTACATGGAGTATCCGTGTTACATTTAATAAAATATTATAGAACTGCAGAAAAAAAATTCTGTGCCTTTTCATGTTGTAACATCTTCAAGGCAGTGTTGCGCACGAGACTAGTCGAGTCGAGAAATATGTTCTCATTACCTAAATTTTTGCAAAAATCTCATCTGGATTCTCAAATTTTTCTAGTTTGATTCGATTCTCGGAAAACTTTTTCGTCTCGGTCTTTTTTTCTTAATTTGTGAACAAAAATTTCCCCGATATTTTTTCTTAATTTGATGTAGAAGTTATCAGAATCCTCCCAAGTCATGGAGGTCCACGAAGAGTGTGATACAGGAACATTTTAATCATATTTATTATTGGAGTATATTGTGTAATGACTTGGGTATCTTTAAACGTTGATAAATACTTTTCATTATGTTCGTACAATCACATTATCAATTTATAGTTTTTCATATTGTGAAAATCGTGAAACACTAAAACAGTGTTTGAAACCAAAGACTTGCGTGAACTACTGTTAACCACTAGGCTCGAGAAATTTCTCGTCTCGTTCGGATAAAAACGTGAATTACCATTTTTCTAGTCTTGTCCCGAATTAAAAAAATCTCGTGGGCAATACTATTTCAAGGATTGATAGAGAAGGGAAGGTGACTATGCTGTTTGTAGAAGATTGTATATGATGATGATAACCTTAAAAATAAATAAATAAATAAAATAACTCAAGATTTCTGGATCTCACAGTTATTCTCTGTAGGCTAAAGAAGGCGATGGTGATGAAAATTAGTGAAAGGTGGAATCAAAAAGTAGAAAAAACTAGAGAAAAATTAAATTTAATCTTTGAGTTTTACATCCCACGATCACTGGCTCAAACCCCAGGGGGATGAGGGGGACATGTTCCCTTCAATCTTGGAACTGGGAGACCGTCCCCCCCCCCAATAATCCAATTTAAAATGTGTTTTATGATCAGAAATGTGATGATGATTTGTGTCCGATTGCCACTAAGGAAAGTGAGATGAAATTGATGTTCCCCCGAATAAGCCTCAAATCTGCCCGCCTCTCAATGTTGAATACAACTCTGCTCCGCTGATCCTCCACATCGTTATTTTTTCAACTTCATAAATATTTTGAACATCGCTTAAAAAAGATTATGGGAACGGTCTTATCCCCCCCCCCCCCAAGTTGAAGGCAGATTTGCGTCGCTGCCCACGATTATGCCGTGTGGACTGAAGAAGACGGTGATGATGACAAATAAATAAAATGATGGAATGAAGAAAGTGTGAGGAAACGGGAGAACCCCGAATAAACCCACGCACATGGAGTTTGTCCACCACAAAGCCTACTTGGACAAAAAAGTGGACAGTATGACTACGAATGGAAGTCGTTAAATTTATAAAATAATGACTTATGAGTGAAACAGTTAAAAAAAACAAAAAAAACTAATGTGTGTGTTCATTTGTAGTGTAGTATTATAATGGCCAAAACTCGTAGCACATTTCAGTAATTCTAAATATCTAACGATTTAACAAATTTTGAAAGTATGAAAGTTGGGGAAACTAATTTCTTCTTGGAAAGGGCAAAGATAAGTAAAGAAACTTAGTGTTATCACTTTAGTATACATCCTGATAAATCATCGATGGAAGTAGCATATTATATACGATACATGCCATTTTTATTTAAGGTATGCTTATTTACCTTGACCAATAATCACAATGAACTTAATATGACGTCTTCCTAAATTTGTTTCGCTCGAGGAATTGAAATAAAATCGTTGGAGTACACGTGTATCCTTGGTGTCCTCACGCGGGACGCCTGTATTTTTGAGACACTGATTATTGTGTCGGTGTATAACGTCATTAAGTGGCTAAGTAATTACTATGCGATAATCAGTGTCTACAAAAACAGATTAGTCTTCGTCTTTTTTCCTTCCCTTCTCTTTCTTGTTTAGTACTTTGTAACATTTAGACAAATATTTTGCTTATTTAAATTTCTGCGTTGTTCAATTAGCTCTTTAAGTTGAAAATTTGTGTAGTGTGCAATTCAGTTTGTCGCTGATACTTTATCTCAGGCTAGAAAATAAGAGAAGGCAGCTTTCCCTACACTGTCTACCAAGGATATCGAATATGTTGTACATGTAACGATTAGTCTATGGTTATACGAGGATGCGTTTCAGATGCCCCCCCCCCTCCGCAGCGAACGCGACCAAGATGGCTACTAGGCAATTTTACTTTCGCCAGTTATGAATCATACTGTGAGACAGTCAGGGTTTCCAGATCTTTTTTTTTATGTAACTCTATTGTGTTACGTAGATTTTTCTGTAATTAACTAATTTTTGGAATTTCCTTGTATTTTTGTGAATTTTCTTTTGCTATATACGCACATACAAGGGTTACTACGAAAGTTTTGAGATGTAAAATAACTTACATACTTAAAATCAATTTAACACTTACATTTTCTCAAAGTATTCACCATTACACTGTACATACTTTTGCATCCTCGAAAACCACTTTTGGAAGCAGTGTTGGCAGTCTTTTTCTTCAAGTGTTGAAAGTTCAATCTCGTAAGCCACTACAGCTTCTTCAGGCCTGCAAAATCTCTTCCCACGCATGTGATCTTTGATCCTGGGAAACAAAAAAAAAAAAAAAATCACGGAGCCAGATCAGGTCTATACGGCGGATGAGTCATAAGTTTGACCTCCGTAGATTCTAAAAACTGAATTGTGATGCTGGCCGTGTGTGCGGACGCGTTGTCATGATGAAGCAGGATCCCACGCAATACAGTTCTTGGACGCCGGTCCCAAAGCTTCCGGAACACTTTTGTTGGACAAACAGTGGTGTACCACTGAGCAGTAACAGTCCTTTGCTCTTCAAGTGGAACAGTTGCAACATGGCCGGATTTGGAGAAGAAAGTTGCGACCACTTTCTTCCCCACACTTCGCGGTTGCTTCACTTTCGTGGGTGGATTTTCGTCTGGAAAGATCCAAACTGTAGACTGTCGTTTATTTTCAGGGTCAAATTGATAGATCCAAGTCTCAAGATAGATCCAAGAGACGCGTCGAGAATTGCCTCCATCAAGTCTTGCAAGCATTTCTTCACACCATTCCACACGCATGCGCTTCTGCTGTTCAAAGTGTGAGGCACCCAACGATATGAAACCTTCCTGAGCCGAAGATAATCATGAAGAATTTTGTTACTGCTGGCGATCCAATGTTCACTGTAGATTCAATGTCCTTGAAAGTTGTTCGAGGATTTTCTCGAATCATTTGTTCCACAGCGGCAATATTTTCATCTGACACAACTGTTGCCGGACGTCGAGCTCTCTCTTCATCTTTAAGCGATGTCCGGCCTCTTCTGAATTCACCAAACCACCGAAAAATTGTAGCACGGGAAGGAGCAAGGTCCCCTTATGCCCTCTGCAAACGGTCAAGGTTTTGTGTCTCGTTCAAACCACTTTTGAAATCGTAAAGGATTATTGCCCGAAAATGTTCCCTTTCGAGCTCCATTCTAGACAGCCGAATACTCCTCACATCAACAAACAAGTGAAGGCGATACGGTCATGCCGATAAGCGAGGCGAGTTGAAACTTGCTTCGCTTCTTCGCTCTGGATACCACTACCGAACGCAATTGTTGGAATTCAAATACTGTGCCACATAATGCGTATCTCAAAACTTTCGTAATGGCCCTCGTACTTTATAATAGCAGAGTTCCAATACTCTGCATAAAGCATCTTCCAAGCAGCTGTTTCTTGCTAAACTCCCCTTGCTTGGCAACACGTCTTTCGTTTTTTCCCCTTCCTTTAGACATCTTTTACTAATTGCGAAACAGCAGGAGGTCTATTGTTCCGAAATGCACCAAATACGCTCGAGCCGACGTATTCTACGTGTTTTTATTACTTTCACGTTTGCAGCGGATTGTGATTAGTCATCCACATTTAAATACATGGTCAGCGTATTCCAAGCGTACGCATGAGCCATAAAAACGCGTTGCGAACGCAATGCATAGCCGTAGACTTAATTTACTTGAGTGATTCTTGTTTTACTTTCTTATGCAACATTTAATTATAATGGATGGTATGCACTACTGGCGTGAACTTCTAACCACGCCGAAACTTGAGTTCGTTCAATGCATGGCAAATTCATAGGAACAGAGCATATCCTTCTACATTCTCGTTACGAAGAGAGTTAAATTAAAAGGTCATGGTACAAGATCGTGCTTAATGAGTAGGTGTATATTCCGGAATATTTCGGAAAGAGAAGTTTCTGAAATTTGAACCTAAAAGTTGGGCTCGGAATTTTGTAATTCCGGAATCACAATACTTTGTCCGAAATTTTGGAACCTCAGAACGCTGAGAACTTGTAAGTTCAGTCCGGAATTCCAGAATGTGGGAACTTCTGTCTGGTATTTCCGAATCTTAATTTCAAAATGCCAAATGCCGTACTTGGTCCAGAATACGTGAATGTCGGAATCTTGGTCATTAAAATAGCGAAGATAAAGAACTGGAATTTTAACCTACAAAATGTCAAAATCTTAGATCCCCTCCCCCCCCACACACACACAAAAAGTTACGAAATGGATTCAATCACTGACAGCCAAGTTACTAAGTTTCTTTGTTTTATGGCAACAAAATTTTAGATGTAAAAGTGTCAGTGGTGTTACGTATATGGAAACTAAGAAGCTAACTTCATCAGAAGAAAAGCTAAGTTCTTGTTTGTAATAATTCTAGTGCTTTGATTATGAAAGCAATGACAATAGCCTAAAGTTAGAGCGAGCTTTTCTAAAAGAACATTCCTGTTACCATTCTGAACACTTTCATGGACGGCCGCATCTATATCATTTTGTTTGCTTTTTACAACGATACTTTCTTAACCAACATGGAGGCCCTTTCTGTAGGTCATTTTACATTTCTTAATATTGATTTGTTTAAGATGTTACATAAATAGAACATTATTCAATACTATTATAAACAAGTTTGATTCCAAGTAGGGTAAACTTCCCAAAACACTGATATTAGCACTGCAATACCAACACCAGATCAGTTTCATTTGCATTATCCTCATCCGTACCTACATACTTGCATACACTGACAAGCTAAATCAATATGATCACCCACTACTTTTTGAATAAAGTTGTTGGGTAAGAGAAGCAGCACCGCTCGCCAGGTGGTGACAGGGATTTCACTCGATCAGTCAATGTGATGCTTATAGAAGGCTGGCGATCTAGGAGGCAAATTGTGATGGCCAAACAGCTAGGAACTAACATATCGGAAAAAGCGCAACCTGTCTTGTGTTCGCGAGCTGCCGTGGTTAATGTCTTCTAAAGGCGAAACCAGCACCAAGCCAGAAGACATCGGACTGCCACATCTCATTAAAAATGTCGAACGTTGTAGGCTGTCGAGGTGAGTATAATAGGATAGGACACAAACTGTGACGCAGACTTTAACAGACTTGAACAGTGGACAAAGCACAATTGCGTCTGAGGATACAGTTCACCGTATGCTGTTAGATACGGGCCTCCACAGCGGACATCTACACGTTTACCAATGCTATCTCAATTGCTTGAATGGTCCCCAAGCCCACCTGATCTTAACTCAGTCGAACACATTTGGGGTGTCATTAACCGCCAGATCCGAGCCCATCACTCCCCTCCTGCGCGGAATTACACCCATTTTAAGTGACTGGTGAGCGGATGTGGTACACCATGCCCCCAGCCATCTACCAAGCTCTCATTGCTTCCATGCCAAACCGCATTGCTCCTGTCCTGTAAGCCAAAGGTGTACATATCAGATATGTAGGCGGTCGTAATGTTCTGACTTGTCAGTGTACACACCGTTACTAAATTACTTCTCTTTTGGGGCCGCGGTAGCGTGGTGGTAGAGCGCTCACCATCTGTTTGTGAGGTCCCTGGTTCGATCTCAGCCCCCACCAAGTTCGCTTCGTAATGGACAAATACTCGTGTGTGTGTGGATTTTCTCGGGTTCCCGTTCACTTTCCTACTTTCGTAATTCCATCATTATCATCCACTTCATCGTCACAGTCCCCCTTAGCTTTTATGCATGATCGTGGAACTTTAAACTTAAAACTCATGGAAGAATATATTGAAACATATTATTTGCTTTGGAAATGTTTCTGTATGTCTTGATAGAATTACTAACTATATAGCATTGATTAATACAATTATGTGTAATTCCAATGGTTTTCCTTGTTTCTTTCAGAAAAATGTGTTGGGACACGTCACACCAGCAACCGCATCGTCGAAAAGCAACTTGGGATTTATCCATGCCTTCATTGCTTCAATATCGGTCATCATTGTCTCCGAACTCGGAGACAAGACTTTCTTCATTGCAGCGATTATGGCAATGCGACATCCTCGAATCACAGTGTTCCTTGGAGCAATCACGGCGCTCGCTGTCATGACTATTCTCTCAGGCAAGTAGATACAGCAATTACTTCTTTCCTGATAATTGCACTTATTACCTTCGTGATATTTTCTGTAAAATTAGTTTTTTGAGATTCGTCTCTAAGCTTTGCAAGCGTACGAAAAGATCAAAATGCATAGAGAGTGGTTCGAAAATGTAACGCGATTTTAGTCTCTTCAATCAAGCGACTCATGTGAGTGAAATTTTGTTTGAAAGAGTCTGGAATTTAGTAATTGCTCAAGATCCCTCTCGTCACATTATTCCTCCGCAGCTTTTGTTATTTGCAAGATGATCCCATAATACAAGGCGTTTTGTGTTCTGCAGCTTAGCAAAATAAAATACGTGCTGCGTGCATGTCAGAAGCGTTTGTGTCGTGACGCCTTTTCGCGAGAAGTTTCTGTATAAATTTGCACTTCAGGCTTGAAACCACATTAGTACTTCAAAAGTGACGTCAAAATGACGTCTCACTTAATCATTTCTAGAAAAAGAAAGAAATTACTTGATGCTAGGGCCGGTGGATTTGGAGGATGGGGCAAGACTTCATATCGTAATTCCACTGTCTTTGCTATATATGCATTAGCTGAAGACCTAGTGCATTGCATGCCAGCAACAATAACTCTTTGTTGAATATTCCTCGACGTTTGATTTTCAGTTTCTTTTGTAACCGACTAACGAGATGAGAATAGTATTGACTAGTGATATTTTGACCTTTTGGCGGGTAGTCTGTAAGGTTGCCTGGAGATATGGCTGTTATTTTGATTATGGCCGGTGACCGGTACGAATTTCTTACCAGCCACTTTACGACCTGTATTTTGAAATCTGTAATCCAGAAAAAGATATCGAAATTCAACGGTGCCTTTACAATTACGAATTTCTGTTGTATTATACATTAAGCGATATATATATATATATATATATATATATATTTGGTCTAGGAATTAATTCGTGCGGTTGGTACGCACACATTGAAGCTGTAGTACAAACACAAAATACATAAATACCTTAAGAAAAATATTGTCCATCGCTAGCCACCACTTTCGCCCATCTGTCAGGCAATGTACGGATTCCGTGGCGAAAGAAGTCCTCATCCTTGGAAGCGATCCAGTCAGAGACCCATGTTTCGATATCTTCTGAAGAAGTAAACCGCTGTCCAATCAAATCGTTGTTCATGCAATCGAACAAGTAGTAGTCCGAAGGAGCAACGTCTGGTGAATACGGCGGGTGGGGTAAAACTTCCCATCCGACATTTTCTAAATAGGTTTTGACCGGTTTTGCGACATGTGGGCGAGCGTTATCATGTTGAACAATAAGTTTATCATGTCTGTTCTCCCATTCTGGTCGTGTTCTGGCCAGAGCTTGCTTCAAACGCATTAATTGTCGTCGATAACGTTCTCCATTCATAGTTTCACCCGGTTGCAGCAGCTCATAGTACACCACACCTTTCATATCCCACCATATGCACAGCATAACCTTTGCACAGTGAATATCTCGTTTTGGTTGTGATGGACCTGGTTCACCTGGTTTCACCCAGGCCTTTTTTCGTTTAGGGTTCTCGTAATGGATCCACTTCTCATCACCCGTAATAATTCGATGCAGAAACCCCTTTCTGCTCTGTCGTTGAAGCAGCAATTCGCAAATGGTTTTTCGTCTTTCAACGTCTCTGTCTTTCAATTCATGTGGAACCCAATGTGACATCTTTTGAATCATTCCCATGGCTTTCAAGCGTTTGGAGACTGTTGTTTGATCAACGCCTAATGCTGCTGCAAGTTGTTCCTGCGTTTGACACGAATCTTGCTCGAGCAATGCTGTCAATTCTTCGTCTTGAAATTTTTTTGGCTGTCCAGCTCGCTCTTGGTCTGCCAAGCCGAAATCACCACTTCTAAACCGTGCAAACCACTTCTGACACGTTCGCTCAGCTAGAGCATGGTCATCATACACTTCCACCAAAATACGATGACTTTCAGTCGCACTTTTCTGCATGTTAAAGTAATGCAGCAGTACACCCCGCAAAAACACTTTATCAGGCACAAATTGCGCCATGTTCACTTAACTACAAACTGGTGTTGTTGCCTCTTTAATCCACTGCCCTATACTACGAACGATACGCGATGACAGGGGTTTGCAACACATGTGTGGATACACGGAACTGTGGGACGCTCCGTTCGTTGCGCCATCTCTTGTCCACCCGCACGAATTAATTCCTAGACCAAATATATATATATATACCGGGTGAGGCATTTAAAACTGTTTTTTTGAATATCTGGAAAACTACAAATCGGATTTTGAAAAAGTTGTAATAAAAGTTGTTCGTCTCGAAGGGGGACATCCAATGATACCACACTCGACCCCCTGCCCCCACCCCCCGGGGGCGGGAGGGGAGGCAACTTTGAAATCTTAAATAGGAACCCCCATTTTTTATTCCATATTCTGATTCTCCGTAAAAAAATACGTAACTTTTGTATTGAACATTTTTTCGTTGCGTGATAGATGGCGCTGTAATCGGCAAAAATCAGAATGGCTCACAAACATTTGAAAAATGAGGCATTTAAAACTGTTTTTTTGAATATCTGGAAAACTACAAATCGGATTTAAAAAAAAAAAACGTAAAAAAAATTCACTCATCTCGAAGGGGAACATTCAACAATATCACACTCGACCCCTGCCCAACCTCCCGGGGGCGGGAGGGGGTCAACTTTGAAATATTATACGAGAACCTCCATTTTTTAATAAAGGTTTGGATTCTCTGCCGTAACTTTTGTATTGAACATTTTTTTCGTTTCGTGATAGGTGGCGCTGTAATCGACGAAAATTTGTTACGAACAATTGAAAAATATCCAAGAAATACGCATCAGATTAAGAAAATTAAAG
The DNA here is from genome assembly GCF_964235325.1 of Thermobia domestica. NCBI lineage: Eukaryota > Metazoa > Arthropoda > Insecta > Zygentoma > Lepismatidae > Thermobia > Thermobia domestica. Next base: position 128,938,000 of record NC_137467.1, read on the forward strand.
TAGATAGTCTTGATATCTTTGTAAATGCTATCAAATGACACCATAGTTGACTACCGTAACGCTATCTCAGTTATTCTGAAAGGTGGTTATTCTAAAATCTTTAATGAGAAACTGTAATGTTTTAAGCAAAATACTTGATTCTCCAGAACATAATTCATTACTTTGCCCAAATTTTTGGTGTAATTTCTGTTACCGATGTAGGTGAAATTTACTTCAATTGGACTACGTGGACGTAGTATCTATTAGTTTGTTGCCTTTGGTTTGCTGATTCAATGTGAGTCCCCTTGCCTCTCACTAAGGAGGTGCTTGTTTCAGGTAAGTCCCCTTGAGTCTCATCATCGAGGTGTTTGTTTTAGTTGAGCCTCTTGCATCCTACCATTCGGGTGTTTGTTTTGGGGTTCTCTCTTTCCCTCTCACACATCTTCATTGTTTACTGAACAAACGAACAAACGTTCGAAATGGTCCCCCTTTTCTGCAATAGACTACACATTGCAAGTAGGGATAGGCGCGAGTCGAGCTTAAACTCGACTCGAGTTGAATTCGAGTCGAGTCAAAGGTAATTTTCTCGAGTCGAGTTCCAAGCCGAGTCACTGTTTTGAGCTCGAGTTTCGAGTCGAGTCGAGTTTGATAAATGGCTCGCACATTCAGCTCTTTTTAACTCGTTTTTAAATTATGGCCTGTTTAGACTGGAAAGCGAAAACCATGAGAAATGTAAGCAGTAATGTCGAATACTTTTAATATTTCTCTCGACAGAGGTACATCTGGTGGGGGTACGTTTAGTATATGTCATCTCGTCTCGAAAACGAGACAATAGATTTTTATAACGAGACAGCTTCAAATTTCGTGAGCACCAATATAAGTATATACTGTAGTTCTTACCGTCTAGGCTTAGACCTGCACGGTCGACTTTTTGAGCCCCAGAAGAAGCCCAATCCGTGCAGTGATGTCAATAGGCTCGGCTGGTTCAACTGAGCGAACAGCTCAAGCCGGCTCGGTTGGGATGGAAAGCCATCGGCTCGGTTCAATTGAACCGGCTTGGTTGGGACGAGCCAGCGACTCGGCACAATTGAACCGATGGCTCGAGCCGGTTCCATTCGGATCAGCCACCAACTCGACTCATGTGAGCCATCGGCTCGAGCCAGCTCCATTAAAAGCAGCACATCGACTCGGTTCGACTCAGCTTAACTGAGCCTATGGCTGAGCCGGCTCGCTTGGGTGAGCTGTTGGCTCACTTTTCTGTTTGGCTTGATAGTGAATAAGCTGTGAGCCGACCGCTTGAGCCGATGACAACCCTAAACCCGGACCAAGCAGTTTTGAGCATGTTTGACCGACGCCCTATAACTTTTATCAATTTTTGGCTTGCTCCTTCGGAACTCAAACCCAGAACCTCATGATCGATGTCCTTGCCTCCTAAAGACTTGTCGACTACGCAGATAGACAGTCAACTAGTTTTTAGTATTCAGATACAAACCGCCTATCTTTCGTATAATAATAATAATAATAATAATAATAATAATAATAATAATAATAAGTTGTAGTAGTGGTAGTATATTATTAGTAATATCATTGATAATTATATTATCTACGTAGGATATTTGAAAAGAGTATTTGGAACTACACACAGGATTTAGCTCGAATTGGCTCGACTCGACTCGAAACTTAACCCGAATTAGAGTAGAATTTCGAGTAGAGTTGGAGGAAGTTTTTCGAGTCGAGTCGAGTCGAGTTTCAAAGAAAACTTGCTCGAACTCGCTCGTGCCCATCCCTAATTGCAAGTGTTACACCTACAGGAAATCTAACCATGGACTGCTACGCGTGATAGCAGTTCTTGCTTCGTAGACGGTAGTTTGAATAATGCAAAATATATCGCAAATATAGTCACAATTTCGAACATTTTCTTATCACTTGTCAGCGGTGTTTACTCATTTTGATTGTTGTCTATTAGAGCGCCATCTATTAGACAGCGCCAAGAAAGACAATGTTACATAACGTACTCACAAAGTACGTTCACATGTCATTCAGGGTTATGTCGTTGTTTGTATTGGTGAGAATAACTTGTAGTTTCAAGGATTAGTTTCTTGATGAAATTCTATTGGGTGGAGTTCGATTGTGGATTTCACTTTTAATGGGATGTTAACTGAAAGAAAAGAATATGGGCAACAAGACAATAGTCCGTATCGTATGGCGAAGTTGGACGTTGCTATGTAGTTAGTCTGTTATCAATAATGATGAAAATAGTTGTTCATTAGTTACAGAAAAATTCTTATTATGGATCAATTGAAGATATCAGTAACATTAGGTGACGAAGTTAAGGAGTACTTTGAGTCAAATAGACAGTAGAAGAAGCACGTTTAAGGTATGCTAACCTGTTCCCTGATAGGAATGTTCCTTCTGCAACGACTTTTCGCAGTATTATTCAATTATTTATTGAAACTGGAAGTATTCAACCCAGACAACGAGTCCGATCACGGCCTGTGACGAACGAAAATGCCGCAGTGAATGTTTTAGCTGCAGTTGCTGCAAATCCTCACATCAGTTCTCGGCAAATCGCACGAAGTTCAGGAATGTCGCAAAGAAGTGTTCTGCGCATACTGCATGAACACAGATTCCATCCATATCACGTCTCGTTGCATCAGGAACTACATGGGGACGACTTTCAACACCGCTTGAACTTTTGCAATTGGATGCAACAGCAATTAGCAGTTAGTGATGATTTTATTTCACAGATACTTTTCTCTGATGAGGCAACTTTCACGAATACTGGTCAAGTGAATCGGCATAATATGCATTATTGGTCAGTAGATAATCCTCATTGGTTAAGGCAAGCCGAGCGTCAACGTCCATGGAGTGTGAACGTTTGGTGCGGTGTTTTAGGTACTCGAATAATTGGCCCATACTTCATAGACGGGAATTTGAATGGTCAAATGTATGCCGATTTTTTAGATAATATTTTGTCAACAGTACTGGAAGATGTCCCACTTCAAACAAGAATGAATATTTGGTTTCAACAAGACGGATGTCCAGCGCATTATTCACGGATATCTCGTGAGGTTTTGAATAGAAAATATCCTGATCGATGGGTTGGACGAGGTGGTCCTCAAAATTGGCCTGCACGATCCCCTGATTTAACTTCTTCCGACTTTTTCCTGTGGGGAACGCTAAAAGCAAAATGTTACACGGAAGAACCAACAACCCCAGAAAATATGCGTCAGCGCATAATCAATGCATGTGCAAACATTAGCGAAGAGACACTTAGAGCAGTAGAATTGTCCTTCAGAAACAGAGTTGTAATGTGTATTGCAGAAAACGGACACCATTTTGAACATTTGCTTCGGTAAAATATGGAGCTTCCGATGGTGAGAGGCAAGGGGACTCACCTTAAACAAGCACCCCAATGGTGAGAGGCAAGAGGACTCACCTAAAACAAGCACCCCGATGGTGAGAGGCAAGGGGACTCACCTAAAACAAGCACCCCGATGGTGAGAGGCAAGGGGACTCACCTAAAACAAGCACCCCGATGGTGAGAGGCAAGGGGACTCACCTAAAACAAGCACCCCGATGGTGAGAGGCAAGGGGACTCACCTAAAACAAGCACCCCGATGGTGAGAGGCAAGGGGACTCACCTAAAACAAGCACCCCCATGGTGAGAGGCAAGGGGACTCACATTAAAAAGCACCCCGAAGGGAACAAATTACTACTACGTCCACGTCGTTGTTCGTGGGTAACGCTAAAAGTAGTTTTAATTGTCGAGTTTATTTTCAAAACGGATCTTGTCCATTTTTTCTTTTTTAAATTGAGATATCAGTAGCTTGAAATCTTTGAGGTCGTATCTTTCTGTTTATGAATTGGTTTCTTGCCAAAACTGTCTTAAACATTTTTAAAAAAGTAATTTGAAAAGTAGGTTTTTGTTCATAAGTGATATTGTCCACAACAACATGGCGCACTGATAAGGAAAGGATGTTTTAATTCCAAAACGGCTCTTTTCTATAACCATTGAATGACTAGTTGCCATTTTCGGTTCAAATTGTCTTTTGTCCCAATGCTATGCATTGCATCAGCAAGCAAGATAATAGTGATAAACAATTAAATTTCACGGGATTTACATTCATTTCTCCTTCAAGAAAGAATATTGTGTTATCACCGGCTATAACTGAAAATTTGATAAGGTTTTAACGATAAGGTTGGTTTTATTTACTACGACGCCATTGTTGGAGTAGCAAAAGTAGCTTGAAGAGTGTAATGAAATCACTCTGTCCTATTAAAAAGAAGCTTTCCGGCGTAAATGTCCACGGAGATGGAAAGATTAAAAGATTTGAAAGAGGAGGATGTTATTACACCAAGTCCACCTGGAAACGGCAGGAAGAAAATGCGTAATCCTGACAAGTGGAAACGCAAAACGTAAAAATTAAAAGAGTCAACCTATTCACCCAAATGTTTGCACGAAACACTTTAAATGTAACCATGTAGGAGGAAAGACTTAGATGTACAGAAATGTGTATGCAAGATATTTGCAAATTTCACCAATGCTTCTATTTGGTTAAAAATAAAAAAATCCAAGACAATTTCATATTAAAGCATACGAAACCTTCAACACCACAACGAAAAAGACCAAAGAACAACAGGGAAGAAGCAACACAGCTTTGGATTCGATATTACGATCCGAAATGTGATAGTGACATCAAAACATTGCTGATAGTGTGTAAGAATTTTTTTTGTTGTGTGTTAGGAGTATCTGAGAAACGGTTTAAGCTAATATGTAAACGGAATTTTGAAAGTGGATAGCTGGCATCAGAAAACAGAGGAGGAGACCATAAGTCCCATATGTTTGAAGCCAAGAAGAAAACTGTTAAAACATTCATTGAAAGACCAGGCCCGTATTTAGGTAAGTGCTATTCTATGCTCGAGCACAGGGCGGCAGAATTTATTGGGCGGCAAAATTTTGGAATTTCTCTAAGATTCACAATAAAGTAATATTTAAAACTAGCAATCTGTAGAGTCCCGCGCAAGGGCGAGAAAATATGTTAAAAAAGTCATCCTTTCCCACCCCATTCCAAGCGGTGAGGATGAACTTAAAACATCATGAAAAATGATACCGTTAAACTTAGCGACCTCGAAAACTATGAATTCAACACTAATAGCTGTCGTTTTCGATTACTTTTAAAATCTCGCCCCCTTCCTGGGGAGTGGAATATGACCTTGAAGTTGAAATGTATTAAAGCTGTCGTTATACATCTCAGCGACCTCCCACCCAAATAACTGAATTCAACTATAATAATATTGGTCGTTTTTGAGGGGGCGGCAAAATTGTGCGGGGAGGCAGCAAAAGGGCACATAGGCGCACAATATTATAAAAACGGGCCTGTGAAAGACTAATTCCTGTACAGAAACATTATTGCAGACGAGAAAATGGAAAGAAGCATTAGCTGCCAAGTTATTTGTCTGTAGCAAAACTTCACCAACTGTACAATAACGATGTGGAAAACGATCTTCGGGTTCCATACTCTTATTTGTAACTGAATACAATATAAGTTTTGGAAGTCCTGCTGTAAATAAATGTTCGAAATGTATGCAGTTTGAGTTGAGACTTCAATCGGAATACCTCTTGTGAAACTGAATTTTTGATACTTAAGAGAAAGGTGAAGCCTTTCATTCCTTATTGAAAAGTAGAAACAATGATTTAATCACTTTATTATTCGACTCGCAAAAGAATCATGTTCTTCCTCGAGTTCCAGATCAAACCGCCTATTACAGCAGCACAATTTTAGTTGTTTAATTTTACGATTTACGAAGTAACGTCAACCGATAGGCAAACAAAGAACAAATTGTTTACACAGTATATTATTGGACAGAAGCACACGTAGCCAAAGGATCATCGGAAATTGCATCAGTAGTGTTTCATCGTCTGCAAAACACGTCATGTGAAGGCGTATCAGAAATTCGACACTTTGTAGATGGATATGCAAGGCAGAATAAGAACTCTGCTAAGATTTGCATCTTGTTCCATTGGCTGAATGAATGCACTATATCTAACTTCTCCAGGACACTCCTATCTCACTTCTCATCGTGTTTTATAATAGGATTGAGCTTGAGCTTAAGGGTCGTGATACAATGATACAGCCTAAAGGATATGCTAAAGTGTTCCGTAATCATAAATAGTAATCGAGATGTTTGACGAAACTGCCTTGTACAACTGGAAGTAAGTATCGTAAGAAAATATGAAGAATCCAAATGAATGGCACTTCAAATTCCACAACTGTTAAAATAAAAGTTATGTTCTTGCAACAGTACCAACTTCACCCATTGCAGTAAGGGGTTCGTATTTAAGATTTCAAAGTTGCCCTTCTCCCACCCCCGGGGGTGGAGGCAGGGGCTCGAGTGTGGTATCATTGGATGTCCCCCTTTGAGGCGAACAACTTTTATTACAACTTTTTCAAAATCCGATTTGTAGTTTTCCAGATATTCAAAAAAACCGTTTTAAATGCCTCATTTTTCAAATGTTTGTGAGCCATTTTGATTTTTGTCGATTACAGCGCCATCTATCACGCAACGAAAAAAATGTTCAATACAAAAGTTACGTATTTTTTCACGGAGAATCAGAATATGGAATAAAAAATGGGGGTTCCTATTTAAGATTTCAAAGTTGCCTCCCCTCCCGCCCCCGGGGGGTGGGGGCAGGGGGTCGAGTGTGGTATCATTGGATGTCCCCCTTCGAGACGAACAACTTTTATTACAACTTTTTCAAAATCCGATTTGTAGTTTTCCAGATATTCAAAAAAACAGTTTTAAATGCCTCACCCGGTATATATATATATATATATATATATATATATATATATATATATATATATATATATATATATATATATATATATATATATAAATCTATGGCAGTTTTTCATTTATCTTACATAAGAAATTTGATGACAATTAGATTTTATTGTGAAACATTTTCAACAACAGAGACTGAAGTGTATATTTTGTCATAATTGTGCGGCATAAATATAGCGATATAAATATATTTAAATTGTCCATTGATTGTTGGCAAATAACTCGTAGGCATTTCGTTAGTTTCAGTGTTTGTTGCAGTGGCGGATCTAGGCGGGACAGCCCCTCAGTTTTTTTGGGTGACAAGTCGCATTGTTCTGTTTCACGTCTCTAGCTGCTGCATATGACAACTTTCCTTAAATTTCCAACTTCCTTCCTTAGGACGACTTAAAGTAATTTCCTGAAGTTGAAGTATAAGTTTAAAGAGTAAATTTCATTTTGTAAATCCAAATTTTTTTTCATGCAAGGACATGGGCGCCCGAAGAAAATATTCTAGGTGGGGGCTCAAATCCCTGGTTGCTATATTACGTTCGGTATTTTTTTATTTGTATTAAGAAAATCTTAAATTTAATACATTTTCGTGAGCCAGAGGACGGGCTCGGGCCCCATCCTGCCCTTCCCTTCGGACGCCCTTGCGCAAGGATTAATATACTTTTTAAATATGTTTCGATAATTTTAAAGAAGTGGCAGTTACTGATGAATACAATAAAATAATGAATACTGACTTTAATTTCTGATTTTTAGCACAATGTATATATTAAGCTTATTAGTTACTGTACTAAGAATATGCAGAATACAGGTGCTAATGAACTTTTGTCTACGATAGTACATTTCCTTGCCATGGGTGGGTCCCAACAGATACTTCACACTAGACCTATATCATAGAGAATTTTGAGGAGGTGTCGGTAATTGTATTTTCCAAAGTTGACAACCCTAGTAGTCTGTTGTGATCATTTCACAGTCCCAGAATAGGGTGACCAGATTCTGACAAGCGAAAAGTAGGACAGAAGTATAACCAGTGGCGTATTTAAGGGGACTTCCGGGCTTCGAAATTTTATTTACTATATTAAAGTAACACTTACAGAAATATCTTACAGAATTTTCACATTTCCAGGAATAAAGTTAGCAAAGCTTTCCCAAAACAAAATCATAGCCTACTGCCTCTACAATACACATATCCTTATTTCATTTTACATTAACCTTAAGTTATTCATTCATTTTTGATTTAACAAAAAGGAAGTACAACAAACAAAAGGAGGTACAAAGGAGGTACTCAACAAAAAAATATTGAAGGAATTTAACATGACTCCAAATATTCCAAATGACAAATACAGGATTGATGAAACAATTTAAAACAATTTGATGGAGTAACATAAATGAGTTACTTCTACAAAAAAGAAAACTTCAGTATATTGAAGCATAAAATTTTAATGAAATATAATGCGTCTTAGTTATTTATCCATTACCTTCCGAACTGTTTTCAAAAATGTTAACAAATTATTTTTATTAATATGTGACATACTAACTAAACATCAGTACAGTGCTTGGTGACATATTCTTCATTGTTTTGCAAAATCATGTCAAGGAAACCACTACAGATACAATTATGGTTACGTATTGGTATTATTAGGTGTTTTAAGGGTTTTAGTTTTTAACTGAAATTTCTCGTCATTCTACAAATTATTCATTATACAAAATATCCTTTCAGTTGGAACATTTGTGGCAGGGAGGCACGTGTTGAACTCCATATTATCACATATTTGGAGATATAGAATGAATTTTTCTTCAAAATGCTTGAACAATTCATTCCGTCTTAAATATACCCTCACTTGAGAAGTGTTTCAGAAATAGCATACTTGTTAACATTTGTAATCTCATTAAATAGGTAGGAATCTTTGTTTCTTTTCCTGACAATTTATTAGTGTACTTCAAGCTGTTCTGGACATTTTCCCATTCAGTTACTGAGAAGAGTTCAATTCAAAATGTTAAATGTCTGCGAAAGGTGTGGGCCACTACTCAATATACTCCATACAAGTTGAATAAAATAAACACAGTTATTTCTTAAAATTCGATTCAGGAAAAAATAATGCTTATGATTTGAAATGTGAATAAAGAATAAAACATTAAAGTATTGCATATAAGGTAAATCAGGACATTTTTAAACAAGGACATTTCTATATTTTCTAGACGGCTTCGCAACACGCAGGACAGCTCTTACAAAAACAGTACTGTACTGCGAAAATCAGTACGTCTAGTCACTCTATCCCAGAACATGGACAACAACATTTTGGCGGGAAACTTTCGCACGTTTACTTTTTTTTTTCTTTTTAAAGGGTGGAGAAGGCTATTTCCACTGATTGCTCATTTCCTTTGTTTCTTTTCATAATGGATAAAGGTTAGGTATATTTTTGTGATCAGTAAGCCGAAACTTTTCTTTCTTACGCTCACAGCAATCCATCATTTCTCTGAAGCTTCCACTAGAATTTTCTTCTTGAAAGAGGGAATCACCCGTGGGACCCACTGTCCTGACACCTTCTGAAGATGCAGCTATTTTGAATATATACGTGATAGCCGATAACAAATGCGTCTCTTAAATTTTAATAACTTATTAATTATTTAAGAAATCTCTAATTTCTCAAAGGGGCACAGTGGCTCAGTGTGAGCGCTTAGGTCTGGTGCGTGGAGTCTGGTTCGATCTTCGACCAAGTAAGTTTGTGGTAGACAACATCGTGTTCTTGATTTTCGGGGTACTCCCGTTTTCTCCCACATTCTCATTCCGCTATTCTTCCAACATGTTCTGTCTGTATGTTTTATTACTGTTTTTTTTAAATTTATTTTTGTCTTACTGTTTTTCTGTAATTATTGTATATTCATACTTGTCATGAACTTGGTCACATTATTTGTAACATTTTATTTGTGTTCCTTTCGCCATTAAATCTATTTTGTTACACCTTTTGTATTCATCTTGGCACACTTGTGGCCACTGTCTGTGTTCAATAAATATATTACTTGCCTATCAAGTATTATTATCTTCTTGAAAATCTGATACTAGGTTGTTTCCTACAAAAGGATTGACAAAAAATAAAGCACTTACACATTATAAATTATCAAAAAAAAAAAATCGTAAATAAAAATACTTAGACGCGTACCTTCTAGATTTCTCTACGTGGACAAAGCAACAGAACCAGCTTTCTTATACTTCCTTATTTATCAGGGAGAACGCTACATACAAGTGGAGATTGACTAAATTCGTTCGGGTCAGTACTACAGTTTCTTCGACCAGAGTTGCGAATCCAAAAACTATTCTAAACCTCAATTTCGCTTCTCAAGAAATTGATAAGCGATACTCCAGACAAATAACATTGAAATAAATTACACAGTGACAAATTACTCCGTCTTCCATTCTTGTTCGGATAGGTTGATGACACACTACTGGCCACATCCAATAATTATTTGATAGGTAACGAGGAAGCTTCGAAATTTTTCTTTCCCGGGCGATTTTTCCAATCATGCTAAACCTTACCAGTACTATTTTCATCCTCCGTTTATTCAATCCTTCGGGGAAAATGACATAATCACTTCGTATGTGTGTCTAAAGATAGCAGATTTCGAATATAGGAACAGTTTGAAGGCAACAGATTAATGTACGGTATGAAGGGAAAAAATCATGCCGGTATCAAAAATACTGTAAGAGTCTCAGCTTCGTTTTGTAGTTTATTTTGTGGCCAACTCATGAGTTGAAAACGGTGTGGCGAAAATCTGGAAGGTGATCCAGTAATGCCAACAAACTTGTTTTCATATCACAAATAAAAAAAAAAAAAAAAAAATGTATTATAGGATTGCCGATTAAAGGTGTATAAAACTCAGGTATCTTAAACGAGATTTCACATTTTGATGCATAAATATACGGATTTAAAGGATGGTAAAGAAATTGGATACAAAAATACAGGGTGTCCGAGAAGTCCTTCCCTGATTACAGAAATTGATAACTCAGGCTAGAAATAAGATAGAAATATGAAACTGGTGTTGAATTGTTTACAAACTATAAAAGTTTTTGTCTGTGTTAGGTGTGTTCTGTTTTACCAAGTCTCAATTTTGTTTGTTTTAGGTTTGTAGTACGTAAGTAAGAAGCCCAAGAAGCCATGCCAACCAACCAGGAGAAGGCACAGTGTGTCCTGTGGTACCATGAGACACGATCACCAACCACGGTGCAGAGACAGTTCCAGACAACATTTGGGAGGACTCCACCTGATGTCAAGAGCATTAAAGCCTGGTATGAGAAGTTCAAGAACACAGGGTCGGTTGCTGACCTTCCGAGGTCTGGTCGACCAAGAACCTCAGCAGACACGGTGGAGGCTGTGCGGCAGTCTTTTCTGAGAAATCCTAAGAAATCGGTGCGCAGGGCCTCACGTGAATTACAGATGCCAAAAAGCTCTATCCATGACATTTTACACAAACTTTTATTGTTTCGTGCTTACAAAGCAACTCGTTCAGGCCTTGTTGCCCGACGACGGTACACGTCGATATGACTTTGCGGTCGAAATGCTATCACGTATTGCGGACGATAATGGTTATCTCAGACGAATTGCCTTTTCCGACGAAGCGACATTCTTTGTCAGTGGAGTAGTGAATCGCCATAATGTACGCATTTGGGGTTCAGAACCCCCCAGGGAGGTCAGGGAGTTCACCAGAGGCAGTCCAAAGGTGAATGTTTGGTGCGCGTTATTGCACGATCGAATTATCGGGCCATTCTTCTTCGCTGAGGATACCATCACATCTGCAGTGTACCTGGATATGTTGCAGCTGTATGCTGTTCCTCAGCTGCTTCAGTATCGCCCCGATGTCGTTTTTCAGCAAGACGGTGCACCACCTCATTGGGGTTTGGACGTCCGTGCCTATCTCGATAGGACATTTCCTGGGCGATGGATTGGTCGTGATGGACCAACAGCTTGGCCTCCACGCTCGCCTGACATAACCCCATTATACTTCTTTTTATGAGGTTATGTCAAGGATGAGGTCTATCGAACACGTGTACCAGATCTTGAAACTCTGCAGCAACGAATAACCACAGTCGTTGCATCGATCCCTCCAGTGATGTTGGCTAATGTGTGGATGGAAATTGAATATCGCCTAGATGTGCTACGTGCTACCAAGGGTGCTCATGTGGAAGTGTACTGATGTGACCAAAACTTTTATAGTTTGTAAACAATTCAACACCAGTTTCATATTTCTATCTTATTTCTAGCCTGAGTTATCAATTTCTGTAATCAGGGAAGGACTTCTCGGACACCCTGTAGTTCAGCGATTATTGACATTCGATCAAATTATAATCAGAATGCAAATCTAGGAGCAAAATTTAGTTTTCCAAAGAAACCAAATTTCTTGTTTGCCTTCATTCGTAATCACCCAATAAACATAGGTTCATTCCATCCATCATCACACCATAAACGAAATAACATAGTCAAGAGAGTGGAAACGTCAGATTCTCCACTCCCGAAAACCAGATGTGTGAAATCGATCGGAAAGCCTTTTTTCGAAAAGTACGCTGCTGATTGAGTTTTAATCTGTGAGAAAAGTAACAGGCTTTCTGTATGTAAAAATACTATTTCCTGCATTACTATTTCCTGAAAAAATACTATTATTGGCGTGCTGACTGTATGATTAATTCTGATTTTAATACAATACTGGAGAAATGTAGCACTCGCGAAAAATGACTCGTTGAATATTTCAGCCGCTGTCTTAAAACAAAATTTACACTTTACTTACAGTTTAATCCAGATAAAATCCCATAGCACAACATATCCCTTTGAGATATACGATCAAACGGTTCTCCGACGATTTCGTATGTTCCCAGTAAATTCTCTCCAGACTAAAATATCTGATGCATGTCTTCTTCTTATAACTGCTTAATGACAGAAGAAAAGTACTCTACTCATAGCACAATCATAAATGCCTTATGAACAAAACTACAAAACAATCTTCGTCTTAACCTGCCACTTGGCTGAATCACTTAGAGCAGTTGTCATTCGTCGGGCTACTCTCCACACGACCCTTTCGTGGTGGAGGTTCCGGTATTCGCTTTCCGACTCTCTCCGTGATGGAAGTTTTAAGATTCGCTGCCCGACTGATTTGCGCTTCTTCTGGTCACCGTGGGCCTCATGACTAGCAACTACGCACTTAATGTAACATTATCCACCATTGGTTGATGACCAAAAATTGTCCAATCGGGAATCAATTTAGATATAATTTGGGCAACAGGGGTGATTTGCTACTTTTTATTCCCGTGAGAATTGACGCAACAAAAGTCTCTCAGCAACTTTCGAATAAAGAGTTATGGGTGATATCAATAAAAATAAGTAACTACTCCTGAGTAGTCCTGCTCAAGAATCGGAGTAACTACACCTGGAGTAATTTCCTCCCTCAATTTCGTATCAATAAAACAAGCCACTACTCAGGTCTAGTCTGCTCCAGATTTATGAACGTTTACTCGCGCTTCCTCTGCACGTAGCACTGAGTCGTATCAATAAAAGAAGTAGTTACTCATTTCTCCCATCTGTTGGGCAGTCATTTCGTTGTGGGTAACTTCTGGCGCAGTATCCTAAACGCCATGGAAGGGACAAGTAGCAACGACAGTTTCAATTAAAGTGCATTTGTTCCAGTGGTACTTTCAAAGTCACAGTTACCAGAAAGTAAACGAAGGAAATCCCAAGCTTTGAAGGCAATTACAGTGAAATGCAGCGAAATATCAAATACATCTACAAATGAGACACAAATCCAAAACAGAATCTTTAATATCCGACCGAGCATTAAAACAAAAAAAAAAAGTAATACTGAAACCACGGGAACGAACCTCTTGGAACTGATTGATGTTGATTGGAATCCAGCAATATCAAGATTAGCACGACAAGTGCATATCACGTGTTGTCCAAGGTCTTGTTCAAGATCGTTTAGCTTTAAGAACGAAATCAGACACTTGGTCCCTTTGTTTCCTTTTTTAAATAGTCCAGCCAGTCACGTCGTAAAGCACGTCCATCTGATTGCGTTTTCCACACCAAACGTATCCCCTTTCACCTTGGCATAAATAAATATACATTCTCATGTATACACTCTTCCTATCAGCGTTGAGTTGAGTTGATTTTGAGTTTAATGTCCTTTTCAGTAGCGAGACTATATGAGACGGGACCCACTGATTAACTTGGAATCCGAACCAAATGAGCTTCCGCCGGGAATCGAACGCGGGTCTCTCATGCCAAAGGCATGTACGCTATCCGCTTAGCCACGAAGGAGTTCTTCCTATTAGCGTATTCGGCTCCAAAATACTAGGTTTCTTTATTGCCACGTGTTTATAGTCAAGTGCTCCGATAGCACCCGGAAATGTATATTGTTCTTGCCACTCTGCCTTTGCTGTTTGAATATTACACACACCTCCGGAAACAATCAATTTTCAGATTTCGCAATAATCGCATCCATTACACTTGTAGTAGTCATAGACACAGTACTTTGAGCCACAACAGAATCCCCTGACATTCAGACCTGGAATCCCGGATCACTCACGTAAAGCAAGAAAACACGCATCTTTTCATCATTACGTAGTGCATCACCCCAAATTTCCGTTGATTCTCCTAAAAAATGTTGTGCTAGCTACTCTACATTTTCTTTCATGAACCTATGTTTTTTGTAATCTCCATTTGCAACATTTCTGTGCAATTTATAAATTTTGCTACATAGCAAAACAATCATATACTCTGCCATATTTCGCACGGAGTCACCTATTTAGCTTGCTCCACAAATTTGGAGAAGTTACTAGCATCGCAGAAGGGTCTTTGATTTTTATTGATATCAAACACGGAGTAGTTACTCGGCTCGAGAATAGAGGTGTGGTTACTTCAAAAGGGCGCGGGGCTTCTTCGAGGTCAGCCGAGACGACTAGTGCTCAGTTCTCTTTTTATTGATACCAATGAGAGTAACTACTTCAAAATTGGGCGTAATGAGTAACTTCTCCGTTTTATTGATATCACCCATTGTTTTAAGCACACACACATTGAAAAGACAAAGAAGACAAAACTAATTTTGGCATCTTTGAGTGAAACTGACGATAACACTGATTGCGCTGTTGCTAATTCGTGGGAAAACTAACAAAGTGAACGTTCTATTTCTCTTGCTTTGACGAGCGTCCCGCTGTCGATAGCAATTCCAATGGCGAATGTTAATGATTTAGTATATAATTTACTGGTACCTGTGCCATATCTTAATTCGGCAAATCATTAAGCTTAAGTTTCTTTCCGAAGCTATAAAATCTTCTGGTGATCACAAATATTCAGTAGAAGAGCACCATTGATGAGTAGTTTTGAAATCTCACTGTACGATTGCATAAAAGCTTTAGAACATTATTGGGTCGTAACTATGGTGTGTTTGTCGTTAACCACTCTTAGAAAAGTCAAAGAATTGAATAGGTTAAAAAATAGTAAAGAAATGTCTGTGCGAAACTCACTGATTCATACAGACATTGTTTAGAGTAAGACATGCAAAATTTCAGCTCAATAACAGAGCCTTCCTGAGACGATCCGTTCTTCTCTCGAGAAGGTAAGACTGTTCAGGAAGCCTCTATTGTACTTATATTTTGCAATTCCTTCACAAGAAAATATGCATTCCTTTTCACATATCACAGAAAATAGCATTTCTGAAATTGTTACATTAACGTAGCAGAGTTTACACTAATCTTGAATGTCAGAGAAATGCTTCAAAATATGCCGTGTCCCGAAATCTGCTTTTTCAGATTTTTTTTTTTTTTTTTGCTTTGCTTTCTTTTTGTGCAATAAAATAAATATTTATAATAAAAACTGAATGTGCAATGGTAAGTTGACTTGTACATTTAATATTAGTGCTACTATCTTTTTAGTGGCAATTTCATGTTATATTCTATTTTACTACAGATAAGTGATTTATTTCACTTCTAGCCAATTAGTGCCAAGAGTTTTGGTTACACTGGAGATAGGTCTTGCAATTGCTTAGAAAATGTACGTAAACATAGTGCAGTTGCTCAGAGGAGAATGAAAAACTAAATTTGACAAAGTATTCAGTAAGTTCTTATTACTCAAGCGATGCTAACGAACATTAGAGCTACGCACAGAAGATGCTCATAATACCTCAAAGAATCAAGGCAGATGGAGTTAAGTTTGTTGGTTGTAATAATCTAAGTGATAGACCAAATGATATGTTGAGTATGGTACACAGGGATGATAGAGGTTTTCTAAATAGTTCGCGGTGTAACAAGTCAATGAAAGTTCTCTTAATCATGAAATCTAGGAAATCAATGTCAGAATTTCAGTGTGGATCCTGCATAACAGGTTATTCGGGTGATG
This sequence comes from Thermobia domestica, assembly GCF_964235325.1. NCBI lineage: Eukaryota > Metazoa > Arthropoda > Insecta > Zygentoma > Lepismatidae > Thermobia > Thermobia domestica. The sequence goes on from NC_137467.1 coordinate 128,954,187, forward strand.
AGGGCGAGTCCGGAAGATTGATAATGTGCAAAAGAAACCTTTAGCACAAAAGTCTACAGTTTTAGCAAAGTGCTGTTATCTTTGAGGAAAGTTTAACATTACAGTTCTCAGTTCCTCTGTGTAAAAGGAACTACATAACATACAATATGGTAATTATCTCAAAAATGCGAATTTTCAATAATTTTGATTTATGCTCTGCATCCCCCATATATGTCCGAGTGGAGTGCTTTATCCAGCTTCCTCAATTTCAATGCGAGGAGGATCTAAAACTGTAGGAGGAAGACCTTATTCATCACTTCACACTTACATTCTACACTATATCTTAAAATTTGGTGGAGGAAATTTTAGAAGGGAGGAGGTGTTTCTTTCCGAACATGTGTGGATAGAACATTGTTAGAGCGACCCCGAATCATCTAAAAGGGATCTGTAGTGTTACACATGTGTTTCAGAAATAAGAGATACATTATTAATAAATTGTACCCGGTTCAGAGAATCCTTCTTCACTTTTATATGATTGAAATTATTTAAAGTTAGTACAGTGAAACCTGTCTGTTGGCCACCATCGGTTCCATTGAGAAGTTGCGAACTTACAGAAAATAAATGTGATTGGTGTATTTTTAGAATATGATCTCTAGTATTACTTGATTGTAAAATTTTAATAAGCAATGACCCGACGGCTACTTTTAAACAATGTATATAGAGTAGTCATAACAATATACAGCACTAAAAGAAATTACAGTATGTTTAATAAATGTACATTTCTTTTTCTTTCTGAAATCTAGTCTGGTACAGTCCGCAGCAAAAAATCTGCAACATGAGCATGTAAATTTATTGTGAACCTACGCCTAACAGCGCAAGGAATCACCATAACGTCTAAGTGGCACGAATCACGACATAAGAAACCTCGGCGTCCTCCCCTGCACACTTATTTTGGAGCAAAATACTTCGTCGTTTCACAATAAACTTACATGCTCATGTTGCAGGTTTTTTGCTGCGGATTGTACACCTTGTCTCAAAAAGGTTGAGCGCATTCTTTATTGGTGTTTTGAGGCAAAAATTTTCTAAGTCCAGCTTCGGGTATCTTCGGGAAAAAGTAAGCCAGGTTCGAACCTCCAAGCCAGCCTTTGCAATCGGGAAAAAGTTTGCAGATGTGTTTTTCTTCTTTTAAATATAATAAGACTTGTTACCAAGTGTTTAAGAAAGCAACATTGATTGAAATACTTAATGATACAATATTTCGAAACCTTTTATTAATGTCACCATATGCTTGCTTATCATTTAGCTCTCCATACGTAATGGAACATTTAAATACGTTAAAGAATCTTTCCATATGTAAAAGAATGCTCAAAATTAAGAAATAGAACATAATTATCGCCTGAGTACTAAAATAAAAGTCAAAGTAGAACAGAAACAGCGTTTGTAATGGATATGAATGTCATAATTATCTTGAGATTCGTTATACAACGCTAGAAGCTTAGTTCTGGAAGTTCTTGTGTTAGCTCATTGGTAAGCTGTCGGATTTCAAATCATCAGGTTGTGAGTTCGATCCTCCTCTGGGTCAATACTTTTTTTTTAAATTATATTTTCCGCAATGCATGAAAAATTATATAAAATAATTACATTAAAATACATAAGTTGTTTATATATAACATAATCATTGCAGAACATAGTAATTATTATGTTTAAAATATAACATCTGAGATAATTTTCACAGTAGGTCGGTATTATATATGAGGATGTAAATACAAGTTAAGAAACTCGTTCAATAGCAATAAATAAATCATGTAGTGTATTTATCTGCAGCTATTTGGCATATAGAGAGTAATTCTCAACATTCATAATGCAGAATGTCATTTATGTTCTTGAAAAGTTATTCGATGCATAAACAGAGGGTATAAACAGAGAATCCAAAGTCGGAACGCTCGCAAAAAAATTCATGAACCCCAAAGGTCACGTGAGCAGACTGAATTGTCCTTATGAAGCATGCCACAGCAGAAAGTCTTTACATAGATTTTCAATTCAATTCCTGATATATGCTTTTGCAATGTGGAAGTAGTGATGCCTTGAGTCGCCCTCTCTCGTTCCCTCGCTCGCTCACTCTCTATTTATACAGAATATAAAAGTGGATTTATGTGTGTGTTTCAACATAATTCTGATATATCTAGAGCAATTTTAACTATATTTCTTACAGTCTGGAAAAAGAGTACTGTCGGGATACATATCAAAAATGCTAGAAACGGGTCGATATTAGTATCGAATCCATAGTTTCGTGGTCGCTTAGGTGAATAGCTCTACTTTCAATTCAAGTGCAATTAAGCTTCCATTAGCACCCAGGGTGGTTACGTAGCGACATAAAGATATCGAAATCAACCGATATTAGAATCGAATCGTAAGTTTTCAGCGCCGCTAACAGTGCAGCATTTCCCATTAGTCCACATTAGTCCCATTGCCTAGAGGGCAACATATTTGCAGAGTGCAAATTTTAAAACTTGAATAATATTTTAATTTTTTTCCGTATGAAAAAGTTAAAAATCATGAGCAAATATACTATTTCAGGAACAATCCTCTTTTACTATTCTAATATGTTTAATAATAGCGTAAGAAATGTAATAGTAATTCAGAACATGTTTCACAGTTGTTATTTTTTGTTACATAGTTGTAGCTGTAGCATGTAGTGAGTGGAATTTAGCTGTAATAAATTCACTAATTAACCATATTCGAATTAAGTTTTATTTTTAAGTTCGGAATGAAGGGGCGGAGAAATATGTAGTTATTGGGGGCACCGATCTTTTCTACATTTTACTTTCAAGATCTCCATTTTTCTTTTGTCATTTGTTCCTAATAAAAAAAGTTCAGTCACTTTTGGATTGTCATAGGATAGTAGGAGTTGGATTTTGGGATGCAGCCTGTGAGATTCTAGAGGAGCTAACTGCTTGAAAAAATATTTTTGAATCATCTGTAACATATGAAATAAGGATATGTATCATAAAAAATTGAAAGTAACTATGTCTGCGTAATCATCACGGTCAAATTGCAAAGTCAAATGAATTGACGTTTGGTATATAATCAGGCTCCAATCCCAACTGGGAAGTTATCATACGCGTGTCACTTTCATTATAATACATATCCTTAGGGGAAGTAGAAGTCCGAATTTTTGCGAAAAAGTTAGTATCTCACAAGCCATTCAACTGAGAGCTGAAATTCAGCATGTAACTCTTTATTAAAAATAAAGAGAATATGCCCTGGCATTTTTTAAAATTGTCTTTTATGAGCGGGGGGACGGGGGTGCATTTTCTATATATTGGAAATTGGTAGTGGGTTGATTTGTAAAAATAATCGAAAACGATTGATATTAGTTGAGAAAAAAATTGAGTAATGCAAACTAAAGTTCTTTTTGAATTTTATACCCACTGCTTTCTATTTATAATTGCTGAAGCTGGTGTTTAATATATGGAGCGTTCCGAGCATAAGGCAATCAAGCCATAAAGTTAGAGAAAAATGGCCATAAAATTTGTATTCTAAACTTAATTACATGGGCATTTTCAATTAGTACGGCATGCTTAATTATATAGAAAATTAGTTTCTCTCTCCCTCTCTCTCTTTTTTTTTTTTTTTTTTTTTTTTTTTTTACGTTGGTTTACTTTTCCTTGATTCGAAACTTTTAAATTTCACCCTATTTTCTACTGAAATGTGTCTGTAAGGCAACAAAGAAATAATTACATATGATAAATTTAAATTCATTTTAATTCGGAAGATGAGAAACACTTTGCCATTATATATCGTAAAGGTCAGACCCACCAGTATTTTAACAAAGAGGTGCTTGAGCCAATGACGGTAGAAATTCAAACTCCGATAAGTGATAATTTCACAGTCTTGTTTTATTACAAGTGTAATCTCTTTAGTCAATGGAGAGGAGGACGTGGGTCATCGGTCAGAGTTGATGTCGGTGGGTTTTGGTGGGTCGGAGTTGGTCGCAATGGTTCAGAGTGGTTCATAGTTGGTGGTGGGTCAGAGTGGATCACGATGGTTGATGGGTCAGAGTGGGCCAATGGGTCATTTGGGCGGTGGGTGATAGTGGGTCATGGTGGGTCGTGGATCAAATTTTCATTGACCCACAGCATCTCTGGTTAAAATTGTACTAAAGATAAGAGGCACCGAAGATGCATGTCGGCTATTATGCTCAAATTTTGCGCATGGATAGTACTCCACCAGAAAGCAATAAATCTGAAACGGTTCACGGTATCACCTCCTAGAACTCGAGATGTAGGGGTTTGTCTGATTGGCTAAATTAAGACGTCAATGATTTATCCTTCAACAACCAAGCTTTTTATGATTGTTTCCGTGGGGAAGTCAGAAGAACACGTGCCTAGTAATCGTAATATTGATAGTTCGCGTCCACCCCGGGGTATTTGTTTTGTGTTTTTTTGATTCACCTAAATATAAACAAATCACACATATAGGCATTTTAACATATTTTGGGAGAGTAATTTTGTGGTTCGTTGGCGTTTCATCGCGTCTCTGCCGCTGGTAGTAAAGTTTTCAAAATGGAACTTGGGCCATCACGGATCGTCGCTGCGGGGCCACCAATTTCTGGCGAGAGGTTAATAGTTGACCATCTGTAGTCCACCGACGCTTACAGCTTAGGGTAATGAACGATGTCCTTGCCTTGTAGACTTCATGACTACCGACGTCGGCAGTCAACTAGCTTTTAGTATTCCTTTACTAACCATCTATCGTTCATGTTTGTACACGGTGTTGTCATATTATTATTATTATTATTATTATTATTATTATTATTATTATTATTTGTAGTAACAGTAGTATAATTGATGATAGAATAATTATTGTCTATGTATTGTCTAGGTAGGACTACACACAGGATTTGGCTCCTTTTGGTTCGACTCGACTCTAATCCGAGTCGAGTTGGAAGATATTTTTCGCGCCGAGTCCAAGAGTAGACCTCAAAGATGTCTGTTTCGAGTCGAGTCGAGTTTCAAAGAAAAGTCGTTCGTGCCCATCCCTACTAATGAGAGCTTAATCGGAGTTAAGCAAAATTGAAAGTCTCACTATTTATCTAAACGACCCCGAAAACTGAATCTAATATCTATCATTTTCTAGCAATCTTTTATATGTATCCCCCTCCCATTCACCATAGGTAACCCGACAGCTTTCTTTTTGAAACTATAAGAAATGTGGTTAAAATTACTCTAGGCCAGTGGTTCTCAATCTAATTCCTATCACGATCCCCTTTTATCACACGCTCTTGCCAGCGACCCTTTTATAATTTGTTTTATAATAAGCTTGTGTGGGATTTTTAACATACCTATTTCTATAATAGTAGAATCCATTTTTTTGTTTATAATGAACAGTGCCATGGAAAATCATTGCCCGGGGCGAGAGTATAGTACGATGTCACCGTATATATGAGTGACGTCGACAGACTAGCTACGAAGCGCCACCATGGTTGGCACGAAGCTCAATAACATTTTCAAAATAAACCCTACCTTTCCTTAATTTTGAGCACATTTTATTGCGTTTTTCCTTCTATTTTCCACATGTGCACATGCACTTTCCTAACATGAGTAACACACTTCCTCCGAAATGTGGTCCCTTTTTTCGGCGCCCGGCACTGACAGTGGATACAGTAACTGTAATATCTATATTCCCAAAGACGAAGGTGCTGGTTCAAGATGGATGTTAAACTCTTCAATGATCGGAGTTTAACGTATCCGATCTAAGCCCACAACTTCTTCACCAAATAATAGAATGATCATGCGACAAGTCTTTGCAACTGGTTTTCTGTAACGAAGACTTGGACAAGTTCTGCCTGATGAGGAGAGAAGAATATCCTGGTCTGGTGATTGCTGCTTTAAAAGTAATAATTCCATTTGCTATATCGTACTTGTGCGAAAGTGTGTGTTTTTTTTTTATGGTAAACATTAAAACAAAGATAAGAAATCGCTTATCAGTTGAAAATGGCTTGATAATGTTCGTCATGAAGATTGAACCGGGCATTGCTGCACTAGTGAAATTACACCATGCTTAGGTATTTCATTAGGTTTTAATTTTAATTGTATTTCAATGTGCAGGTTTTGTTTCATGTGTATTTTTCTAGTATTTTTATATACAGTTCTCATTAGTTTTATATCATACCTCTTTGATTTAAATTCATTTTTAAACAACTCTACTAACTAACTAACTCTATGGCCTATGGAACCCGGAGGTTCAATGCCGCGTTCACAAAAGCTCTACACTGACTTCTATCCTTAGCCAATTGGATCCAGTTTCTACTTTGTATTCTTATCTCAGCGAGATCCATCTTAATATTGTCCTCCCATCTGCGCCTAGGTCTTCCTAATGGTCGTTTTCCGTTTGGTCTTCCAGTCAAGACTTTGAAAGCGTTTCTACTTTCTTCCATTCTAGCTACATGACCTGCCCACCTAAGCCTCCTAGACTTGACGACCCTAACAATGTTGGGTACCCGTATTAATTATGTAGTTCCTCGTTATGAAGTTTCCGCCATTCCCCATTCCCGTTCCTCTTGGGTCCGAATATTCGTCTAAGGATCTTGTTCTCAAATACTTTCAGTCTATGTTCTTCCCTCAGAGTAAGCGACCATGTTTCGCAACCATACAGAACAACAGGCATGATTATCGTTTTGTATATTTTAAGCTTCAAATTTCTCGACAGAATTCGCGACGACAAGAGACTTTGAACCGAATAGTAACACGAATTCTACACCCTTTGAAAATGTTTAGTAGACTTATTTTTTATTGTTCTTTACAGTGTGTATAAAAAATAAAAGTATGCCTATCAGAACAAAATTAAAAATAATATTTAAAAATAATTTCTGGTTTTAGATTATAAGTATATTTATCTCTTCCGCCTATCTTCGCGATCCCCTAGGGGCCGCGACTCCCAGGTTGAGAAACCCTGCTCTAGGCATACATGAGCTATGATGGAACATACATACATACACTTTTATATGTATAAATGCAGATAAGAGAGAGTTGAGAGAGAGCGATTAAAGAATTACCGCTCTCAATGTCTTCACTTTACTTTTGCGATTCGTGAATTTCTTACGTGACAGTTTGGGGCTAGCTAGTTTTTTGTCTTGAACCACGATCCGATTTTCGATATGCTCTATCTAAATGCTGTAATGCGAATATTGAGAAGTTATCTGCGATGAAAGTAGCTGCAAACAAATACATTACATAACTTATTTATTGCTATTACACGATTTTTTAAATTTGTATTCAATATTCACACATAACACACCGACGTTCTGTGAATACCTCAGATGTTATATTTTAAAGATAAGAATTACTTATGTCGTGAAATGATATGAATATATATATTCAACTGATATATACAACTGATGATATGAATATATATATTCAACTCATATATACAACTGATGATATGAAAATATATATACAACTGATGAATTGTAATGTAACTATTTTACATAATTTTCATGCATTGAGGAAAGTAAAATATCATAAAAGAATCTCACCTGAACGGGTATCGAACTCACGATTTAAACGCTCGGTGGTGTACCACTTTTCGGAAGCTGCTTCTGAAATATAACTGAGCTCATACGTAAATGCTCTTTTCCGTATGGAAATCACAATGACGAAACGAGAGTGTGAATACATAGTCTCGAAATATTGTATCATTAAGTATTTCAATCAATGTTACTTTTTTCTACACTTAATACCATTTCAACATGTCTTATTATATTTAACAGAAGGAAAAACATATCTGTACATCTTTTCCCGATTACTAAGGTTGGCTTTGGAGGTTCGAACCAGCAGCTTTAGTTTACTGTTTTCCGAAGATACCCGAAGTTGGACTTCGAAAGTGTTCGTCTCGAAACAGCTATCATCATATCGCTCAATCTGTTTGGTATATGGTATATGTTTTTATACGTGTAAAGTCAGTATAACAATTCATTCTTTAAACAGCTTTTCGTATGTATTAATATTCCTTTATAAAAACTATTTTTAATATTATTATTACGGCGCACCATTTTCAGATTTATTTCGCGAGTCGTTGACCAAGTCGTTCGCCACCAGCGTTGCCAGACTCACAGCTCGGAATTATTCCAAAACCTGATTGAACTTATGCTAGATTCGGTCAAATTATGCTAGATCCTCATAATTACTAATTCAGGAGTTAAAAAAAAAAAACGAAGTTGAGATACGATAACGTAACTTAAAATACACAGAGAGCAAGAATGCATGGATAGAACTCAATACTTCACGCACCAAAATTTTAACTCAACTAAATTACTGCAGTCGTTGCCAGACTCAATGGCGTATATATGGTATAAATGAATGCAAAGTTTTTGTTTATATATTTTGAAAGAAAATTACTTCGCTGCATAAGCGGAGTTGGGAATCGTCTGCTGGGGGGGGGCAGATTTTTGGTCGGTCTCGGAGCTGTCATTTCAGGTATAAATATGATCATAAAGTCAGAAATAAAGATAGTGAAGTTGTCAAAAAGTTGTAGGGAGAATGGCCCCCATAGCTCCGCCCATGCCTCGGAGTTAAAGGATTAGAAAACCCTGGGTGGAGCCACAAAAGAAAAAAAAGCCCAAAGCCGTTCCGAACTTACTTCGGAAAATAAGACTGCCTGTATGGTTTACCGAGTGTATGAATCAATGGAAGAGGATACATTTCTGGGGAACCGGTCAAAACCCCCACAGCCAAAACCCCCAAACTCAAGAAATGTCAAAACGCCCACACAAACGGTCATAACCCCCACACAAATGGACAAATCTCCCAAATACACGAACGGTCATAACCCCCACAGCCAAAACCCCCACACTGGTAGTCGGTCATAACCTCCAACGGTCATAACGCCCACATAAATGGACAAAACAGCCACACATAGCAACGGTCACAATCCCCACTAAATGGACAAAACCCCCACACAAATGGACAAAAGTCCCACATGCAGAAATAGTCACAATGCCACACAAATGGACAAAACGCCCACACAATCGGACAAATCTCCCACACTCTGAAATGATCCTGGTTGCATGTATTGCCCTTGTAGTTTTTAATAATTTTTTTTATTCCAATTAAACTGATGTTGCAACTATTCTTCTTGGGCGTCATAAAGAGCCACAACAAAGACGTGGAATGAGGATCATTTCAGAGTGTGGGGGATTTGTCCGATTTAGTGGGGGTTTTGTCCATTTGTGTGGCAGTTGTGACAATTTCTGCATGTGGGAGTTTTGACCATTTGTGTGGGAGTTTTGTCCATTTATGTGGGGATTATGACCGTTGCTATGTGTGGCTGTTTTGTCCATTTGTGTGGGGGTTATGACCTATTGTGTGGGCGTTTTGACATTTCTTGAGTGTGGGGGTTTTGGCTGTGGGGGTTTTGACCGTTCGTGCGTTTGGGAGATTTGTCCATTTGTGTGGGGGTTATGACCGATCGTGTGGGCGTTTTGACATTTCTTGAGTGTGGGGGTTTTGACCGTTCGTTCATTTGGGAGATTTGTCCATTTGTGTGGGGGTTATGACCGTTTGTGTGGGTGTTTTGACATTTCTTGAGTGTGGGGGTTTTGGCTGTGGGGGTTTTGACCTAGACCCCATTTCTGCCGTTCTTTTTCTTCCCACGACCAACTTCTTTCTCATCTCCAGGTTTTACGGCTTTTTGATAACTTGCTGAAATTGTGCTAGATTTGGGCAGGATGCTAAAAGCAAGATGCTAGATGCTAGAGACATGCAAATTATGCTAGATCTAGCATCATTATGCTAGATCTGGCAACGCTGTTCCCCACAATAGGCGTGTCGTGCAAGTAACCAATCACACGTCAGGTACTAGCTTTTACCTATTGCTTCCTTCTCACAGCTCAGAACATTGGTAACTATGGATAGACGTACAGCAGTAATTACTTTATGGGAGTTGGAAGGTTATTCTGCAACTGCAGCTAGCAGGCGAGTAGGTGTCCCGGCCTCTACAGGAAGGCGATGGATTCGGAAATATGGTGCTACAGGTCAGGCTGGTAATTTACGATCTCCTGGTCGTCCGCATGTGTCAACCGAAGCTCAAGATGCGAGATTAGTAAACTAAGCCCGGTTAGACCCACTAAGTACGTCTAGACAGCTAAGGGAAGCTTCTCTCTTTCCTGGTAGTAAGCATACAGCTCTGCGAAGGCTTCGTCATGCTGGGTTACGTGGCCGTGTTGCTGCCGTGAAGGAAAAACTCTCAGACGACCACAAAATTTACCGTCTCGCGTTTGCACAGGCGAATGTGGGTCTCAATTGGGAAAACTTAGTTTTCTCAGATGAATCCATATTCACAACATCAAAGGAGGGACGCCGTTTTGTGTATCGTCCGAGAGGCACCCGAAATGACCATGGATATGTGGCTGCTTGCAATCGCAGTGGCCATGTATCTATTTTATGTGACATTATCAGTACTATCATGGTGCCATCTGTACGAGTATTTCAGCCTGATGGTGTAATTCAGTTCCAGCAATACCAGACGCCAATACATACTTCCCATGTGGTTCAGGAATGGTTCGCAGGGCACCCTGAGATTGATTTAATCGACTGGCCGCCTCGTGGAGCAGACCTCAATCTCATGGAAAATATGTGGGCAGAAGTGAAGCGTACTCTAAGGGAAAGTTGGCCTGAGGCAGATCCACCAAGAACTCAGGATGACCTGTGGCATCTTGTTTCCGAAGCATGGCTGGAGGTAGGGGAAGGAGATAGATTTGTCACCCATGTAATAGATTCCATGCCCAGAAGAATGGAGCGTGTAATAAATTCAGAAGGGTCTTGGACACAATATTAATGCCCCCGCCTTAACTCCCGAAAACAGCCCTTTTCAGGGCTACCTAAACGCTTCTGAAAATATTTGTAGAAGTAAACCACTCCTTGTATCCGATTTCTGTGCAATCCTACTAACAAAAAAATGATAATTAGCTGTAGGCTTTGAACTCAAGACCTCTTCAGTGGCAAGTCCGTACTCTACCAGTGAGCTAACATGAACTCGCAAACCCAACCTGAAGAAACACGACTTTCAATTTCTGGTATTCGATGACAATGATGCTCATATACTTTGCAAATGTTGTATTCAACTTAAGATATTCCGCAACACACACACACACTAAACAAAGCGAAAGAGAGAGAGAGAGAGAGAGAGAGAGAGAGAGAGAGAGAGAGAGAGAGAGAGAGATGAATACACAAAAGCATATTCAACGTATTCGAATAAGACTCTAAGTAACGACATTCCGTTCTAAAGAGAATTTGTGTTTCTTCCCGTGACGTTAAGGGGATCGGGAAAAGTTATGTGTCTTGAAGCAGGATACGACTTTGGATACTCTGTTTATACATTTTCTATATCAGTAGGAATATACTGCATTTCACGAATATAAATAACATACTGTAATGAGAATATTGAGAAGTTAAATCTGTATGACAAATAGCTGCAAATAAATACACTACATAACTTATTTATTGCTATTAAACGATTTTCCTAACTTGTATTTAACATTCTCATATATAATACCGACCTACTGTGAAAATTATCTCAGATGTTATATTTTAAACATAATAATTACTATGTTCTACAATGATTATGTTATATATAAACAACTTATGTATTTTAATGTAATTATTTTATATAATTTTTCATGCATTGCGGAAAATATAATTTAAAAAAAAGTATTGACCCAGAGGGGGATCGAACTCACAACCTTATGATTTGAAATCCGACAGCTTACCAATGAGCTAACACAAGAACTTCCAGAACTAAGCTTCTAGCGTTGTATAACGAATCTCAAGATAATTATGACATTCATATCCATTACAAACGCTGTTTCTGTTCTACTTTGACTTTTATTTTAGTACTCAGGCGATAATTATGTTCTATTTCTTAATTTTGAGCATTCTTTTACATATGGAAAGATTCTTTAACGTATTTAAATGTTCCATTACGTATGGAGAGCTAAATGATAAGCAAGCATATGGTGACATTAATAAAAGGTTTCGAAATATTGTATCATTAAGTATTTCAATCAATGTTGCTTTTTTAAACACTTGGTAACAAGTCTTATTATATTTAAAAGAAGAAAAACACATCTGCAAACTTTTTCCCGATTGCAAAGGCTGGCTTGGAGGTTCGAACCTGGCTTATTTTTTCCCGAAGATACCCGAAGCTGGACTTAGAAAATTTTTGCCTCAAAACACCAATAAAGAATGCGCTCAACCTTTTTGAGACAAGGTGTACATTGAAGTGTTCGGATTGAAAACACAACACAACACAACACAACACAACCAACCATAAAATACTATACCTCTTTTTAATTAGCTAAGTGTTTCCCTCGGCTAGATGTTTTAGTTAGCTAAATGTTTTGAGAAAATCTTAAGGGAATTCATATCAAAACCTCCGCTACCTTTCGACAAGCCGTCAGGTGGCAATAGTTGAGAAGTGAGATGGTTAACTTTAACCTAGAGAATTTTTCGGAATTACTAAAGCTCCCCACTGATGAAAGGAGCCGATATAGCTAATGTTTTTACCAGAACAGATAGGGTAAACAAATACGTATAAACAACAATTTCCTGAATTCCTGTACGTGCTTTTTCTTAATCACATCTTCCTCTACCAACCCTTTTATCAGGGTAGTGTTCTGACAATTTACCTCCAAGAACAAATTGTGGGAAGCCATGCTTCTTTGTATCCAGTCACAAATACAGAACATCCGCCTCTCATATGGGAATCCGAAAGAGTTAAGAAAAATAACAAAACCGTACTTTGCGTGGTCTAGATACGCAGGTACATTTATCGTTGTCATCATAGGGTAAACATTGCTTCAATGCGGCTAATTTCCAAGATAGACAGGTGGCCAATTTACAGAGTAATAAGTAACGAATGTTTTTAGGGAAAATGCAGGTTCAAAACGAACCAGGCCAAGATGAGCAGGTGGCCAACTTGCAGTGGTGGCCAAGTTGACAGGTTTTACTGTATAATCTTTAATTGGCCAATGGAACTGTTATTTTGAATACCAGTAACTTGTATTTTTATTCTTGTTTACAGCTGTGTTTGGTTGGGCGGCGACTATTATTCCCCGGGCATATACCTATTATATTTCTACTGCTCTCTTTGCGCTTTTTGGGATAAAAATGTTGAAGGAAGGCTACTATATGTCTCCCAACGAAGGTCAAGAAGAATTTGAAGAAGTACAATCAGATCTAAGGAAAAGAGAAGACGAGGTTAGTACTAATCAAATGCATTTAACATTATCAACAGTTTAAAATCCTGTGATTTTATGTATGTAGATCTTAATATTACTATTCACTTTTCCTTCCATTATTAAAAATCCACAAAACACTGTTTTTAGTGGATGTTTTTGCTTGCCGTTTGTTATCCTAACTTTTCTATTTTTGAATATTGCTATGCTAATACTCGTACAGCGATGATATCATAACGCTTTTGTTGAACAAGGATTAATTCTTGAGCTATCACAGTTTAAATTAGTTTCTAGGCAAAACATATTGTAATTTTTATATTTTCAGTTATTCAAAACTTTTAAAGAGGATATATTGCATGTATTTAAAAATAAAACTTTGATCGGTCAAAATTAACCCTGTCTCCGTCGGGCGAGTGTTAAGCATGGAGTGAGGGTTCATTAACATTCCACGTAGCACTAATTTCAGATTTTTCTTGTGGGAGGGAAGAGATTGTTATCTGACGTTAAGTTTCACGTTTTTGTTACTATACAGTTGATTAGGAAACATGTATTACTCAAACTCAAGGGAAATGACCCCCCTGACATCAGTATATGTAGCGGTCAAAATCACGAATCAATCAAGGAATCAGAAAAAATGGAAGTCTGTAATTTAGAGTTCGAGTTCAGGAAATTTTCTTCTGTAGTGAAGACAAAGTAAATAAATGAATTAGATTCAAATTGAACAGAAGATTGAGTCAGATGTAAATTTTTAGGGTCTCAAGAGATTTTGAAAAATTTGTTAAATTAGAGAAACAAATGAAAAAGAATTTGTAGTGGTACACTTATGTCCAAAATTATTGTCGCATGTATATAAATATGCTGTTGTAGAAATATGATTTGATAACGAATTCTCCCGGTATTTCTTGTAATGTTAGTATGTGTATAATCGGCAAAGGCATGTATGTTGCAAATTGCATGTCAAGAGAGCAGTAAATAAGAACATTAATACGAAAATAAAACTTTCTTGTCCATTTAGCAACATTTTGTTTTACTCCCTCTAATTTTCGTATTTAAATTCTTTTCCTATGAAATTTACCACAAATATACAGTTTCAGATTATACACGTAATATCAGTACCCTGTAAAAGTACCCTGTAAAATCATTATCATATTATATCCTTACAAGAAGACAGTTATAGATATGCGACAATCATTTTGGACATGAGTGTACATATTCTCTTCATAGGGGGCACAGGGACAGTGGCAGGAGGTTAATGTCTGGTGCGATCCCAGGTAATATAATTTTGTAGTATTCAGGGTCGTATTTGTGTTTCTAAGGGTTCTCCAGTTTCCTCCCACATTCGCATTCTACTAATTTATCATAGTCACTCTTCCATTAGTTATCAGTGTCCTTTAGCGTATAGGACATAATTGGACGTTAAATTGGGGCCGGTGGCTCAGTGGTAGAGCGTTCATCTGTAGTGCATGGGGTCCCTGGTTCGATCCCAGCTCGCACCAAATGAACACTTTGATGGACAAACATCGTTTGCGTGAATTTCCTCGGGTTCTTCCCGTTTCCTCCCACTTTCTTCATTCCGCCTTTTCATTCATCATCGTCGTCTTCTTTAGCCTAGCCGGCATAATTGTGAGACGTAACACTCAAAACTTTCATTTAATTTCGGACGTTAAAAAAATGTAGACTACTACAAAACAGAGCATTGGAAGTGTGAGTGACATTATTAATTCTTTACGATGTCTATATTATGTTTTCAAAGCTTTATCCCTCTAGACATAGAGATTTCTTCCATCGCACAAAGTCTTCGTATTTCCGTTGAAAATGTGTTCCATTCCGATGATGAACAATGTAAAACGTAACTCACTGAATAAGACATCGCCTATTTTGCTGAAATAACGTCTGTCACATTCAGACAGAACTTCCTGAAACAAAATTTCAGTTGTCTACAAAATTTTTAACAGACTAATCTCCTATGCGTGAAACTTTCATTCCTGCTGTCAGTAACAATACACAGTATGTCGGAAAATAACGGAACTTGTTTCTTTACAGGTAACCATTAGCTCCATCTATTGAAGCAACGTATCATCGAAAAGCTGGATATTTTGTTCAACAAAACAAGACCAAAATCATAAGAACTGATTAACGGAGTGTCAAGGTATAGCAATAAAAGTGAGTTTATCTGGTATCACCTCGTCACAAAAACACGATGGAGCAAAGAGCCAATATTACATTTTGCTTCAAGCTAGATCAAACATTTACCAAATATTGAAAATAATAAGGCAAGTGTATGGTGACGAGTACTTATCTCATACACGTGTGTTAAAGTGGTATACGCGATTCCAGGACAGTCGTGAGTCCTTGGAAGACGACCAAAAGCCAGAAAAGGAAAAAAAAAAAAAAAAAAAAAAAAAAAACCGATGAGTTGGTGGAATAAGTGTGTGAAATGATCGTCCACGATGCGAATTCGACTTTGAGATGGATGATGGCGGAGGAATTAAATACGATGGAAGACATGATTCACAAAATTTTGAGAAAGGATTTAGAGAAACGGAAAGTCTGTTCTCGATTTGTTCCGCACACCTTAACTGACGACCAAAAACTTATTCGCGTTGAACATTGCAACGACCTGAGTAAAACAGCAAGATAGAACAGGACATTCTTGGGATCGATCGTAACTGATGACAGGACTTGGTTCTTCAAGTACGACCCGCAGACGAAACGCCAAAGTGCTACGTGGAAGTCTCCAGGTTCTCCGAAAGCAAAAAGATTGCGTTTTCAAAACTCACGTGAGAAGACAAGGTTGATCTGTTTTTATGATTCGAAAGTTATATTTCGAGAATTCGTTTCACAAGGTCAAACTGTTAAAGGTGAATATTATCTGGGTGTTATGGAGCGTTTGTGGAAGTGAATCGTTTGCTTAAGGCCCGAGTAACGAGCGCCAGGCAGTTGGTCTATATTGCACGACAATGCATCATGTCACGGAACTGTCGCAGTTCGTGACTTCTTGGCTAAAAAGCAAATCTGTGTGCTTCCACATCCTCCGTAATCTCCTAATGTATCGCCGTAAAACTATTTCTTATTCCCAAAATTAAAATTGGTCATGAAAGGAACATTTTATGACGACGTTACACATGTCCAGTCTGCCGTGACGAGGATCATTGAGGTGATTCCGAAAGAGGACATTAAAATCTCTAATAAAACATTGGTCAAACGTGCCGAGCGGCATATTGATACGGAAGGGATATATATTGAATAAAAAGAACTACAGTTGTTAAAATACCTAATTCGTTTTGTTCAATTTAAAAAGTTCCGTTATATTTCCAACATACTACGTGTAAATGAAATACTTTATGCCAAATTTTCAGTCGTACAGACCTCGTTTACCATTCCTATTTGGGAGCATCTCCAAGTATGAGCTGTGGAGAGTCCAAATGGATATCGATTATTTTAGTAAAGATTAAAGTCTATTACATAATCAGTAATCTTCAAATAAATTAGACTTAGTAACAACTGAAGTTTATTTTGAAGTTTGCATTCATTTTATATTATGTCTAGACATAATTGAACTAAAATTGAAAGAAAGAAAAAAATGCATTAATGGGTTAAGGGTGAACATGAAATTTATACTTAAAGAAAATACGGGATTGTGTTCCTGAAGTCCAGTAAATATCCTGTGTATCTTAATCTTGCTTTTGTGAACTTACTAGTAGTTGCTGGTTGGCCATTAACGAACATTAAATTTTCTAAAGTGGAAAAGCAGGCTTTTCAATATCTTAGTCTTGTCGTAAACTTAAGTTCCGTATTTCTGTAAATGGTATTGGAAAATCCTCTTATTAGCTGAATACTACTAAAATCTTTTCAGTCACACTAGGCAAATACTAGATACTACTTACAAAATGTTATCTTCCGTTGGATGTGTGAGAACTTTTAAATAAAATTGGTACTGACATTCCCGTTGTTTACATGATGTCTTAATTTCAGTATTCAGTTTGTGTACAGAATATCTCAATTTCAGTTTTACTTTCCATGTTTGGAAAAGATCCTCGGCTTAAATGTTCGACCTTGTTGACACCCGTGAGTTTTTAAAGTAAATAGTTAGAATCCACAAACAAGATAATCAACATACGAAATTTAAAATCTGAGCTTTCCGAGCCATGATGCGATGAATCATTTTCAGTCTAAAGTGTATGGTCGGTCCAATTATTGAGCATATGATCAAGAATACTTTTTGACTACGTCTCATAGGGCGTATTTTGAATGCAGGCCCTCTAGAAAATCCTAGTCTCTTCATTTCTTGGCCTATTTGCGATAACATTTATATGATACTCATGAGTACGACAAAATAAAGCAATTATAATAATATTTTGAATAAATGATCAATATTTTTTTTCTTTATTCTGCTTCGGAAGCAGACGGATATATTCTCCACACAAGAATGCACTGTGCTTTCAGATATGGTTTAGTAAAGTGCACATTGTCTTGAACATTAAATAATAATAATAATAATAATAATAATAATAATAATAATAATAAACTGGTAGTTTCACTCGTTCAGTGATGAAGCCAATGCTTTTAGATATTTCGACGCTTTCTTGCTCTGAGTAACTCCTAAATACGTAAAACAAGACTTAGAGCTAATTAGTTTTAAAAAGAATGGCACATTTTGTCTATTAGTATAGCTGTTTTCGAAGAGTAATGTGCATTTTGATTCATATATAGGAATCAGGAGTATTTTGAAGTATTTATTATTTAAAATACTTTTTTTTTTTTTTTTAATCTAATAAGTTTTCAATGTTTGAATTGCTACTGCTTCTTTATAGGAACATAATTAATACGTCATGTTAGTGTGCGTTTAAAGTAGTTAGTTTTTTCTTAAATTACTTTTGGAGACATTGTTACGGCAGTAGTTTTTCTTTCATAACTAACTAAATCGGCACGCAGATGTTGAAAGAAGGCTTCTATATGTCTGCAAATCAAGCTGAAGAAGAAGAAGAATTACCGGGCGGTGCAAACACGATGTCAAATAAGGTTAGTTATTAGTAGTTAGCCACGTAGAGCTGAAGAGAAACTAGATCCGCTTTTAATGTATAATTTTATGCAAGAAAATATGACATCTACTTTTCTTTCTGATAGCCTTCTAAATAATTGTTAAGTGTGATAGTTTCGCTGGAGTGCCGTCAAGTAGTTTTGTTAGAGTATTATCCTAGGAATTTTAAGAGCTGTCAGAAGTAAAAGAGGTGTTAATTTTTCTTGTTCAAAATTACGTATGTAGTATTAGGAGTTTTAAAGAACTAAGTTCACTAAAGTATTCGAGTACTCAAGTTTTCGAAATGTACCTGGATTTACGAATATGAAGTCTACAGCTTTGCTTTGTCTGTTAAGGTACGTATATCACGGAACTATATGGATTATTATAGACAGTTAGTTGATATACGCAGAAACTATGGAAAATTTTGAAGTTTCAACAACAATAATAAAAATCCATGTAATATTTGGGAATTTAATTTAGCAGACTACTTTGGT
This sequence comes from Thermobia domestica, assembly GCF_964235325.1. Lineage (NCBI taxonomy): Eukaryota > Metazoa > Arthropoda > Insecta > Zygentoma > Lepismatidae > Thermobia > Thermobia domestica. Next base: position 128,972,917 of record NC_137467.1, read on the forward strand.
AGCTACCTATATTATCAAGAAATCCTTAATTCATGTGCTAAATTTTAAGCCGATTTTTTAAAACAAGTTTACGACAGTAAAATATTGTTCCAGATTACGAAAAACTCTTCGCATTTTGCTTTTAAAAAGCTAGCGCAGCGTAAACTGTGATAGTTCATCAAAGCATCATACTTGCGAAGATCAGGAAAGAATTTAAGTCATTATGTTTCGGATTTTTTTTTTATTTTCCTAAATACGAGTCATCCACTAGTAACACATTGAAGTACACTATTTTATGTTTTTATATTTTCCTTTTGTATGAAAAATGTTTCTTTCTACAAAGTGGACGTTGTAGCAAGTAGATTTAATTTAATATTTTTTTCCTTAGAGCATGCAAACTTCTTGTTTAGTTAGTTTTACTTTATGTAGTTATGACTCATGACACGCAGTCACATTCCTTCTCTAATATTTGTCAGGGTGCAATTTACCATTTCATTAGACCAGAAACATTTGTTTAAAAGCAAGGAACTGTACCGGACGTTATGCAAAACAATATTGTTTGTATGAAGTGGAATTTATCAGTAGTAGGGATATATCTTCTAGAGACATTAACTGACAATGTAACGTGGGGTCGAAACCACATGTGCTCCACGGAGATTAATTCTAAGCTCATTTTAAAACTTAAGATATCAAGAAAGTCCTATATAAATTAGCGTAATTCGTCATGTGTGGGAATGATAGAGTATAGAAGGTTGTAAAGTTATTGTGTGAATACATATTACTACTAATACGGCAAATTGTGGAGGCGTTAAAATATTAAATAATACTTTTGATAAAGTGGATACTTTCAAATATTTAGGATCAATATTAACAGACGAAAATCATATTCACGAAGAAATTAAATGTCGACTAAAAGCAGGGAATTCGTGTTACTATTCGGTTCAAAATCTCTTGTCGTCGCGAATTCTGTCGAGGAATTTGAAGCTTAAAATATATAAAACGATAATCATGCCTGTTGTTCTGTATGGTTGCGAAACATGGTCGCTTACTCTGAGGGAAGAACATAGACTGAAAGTATTTGAGAACAGGATCCTGAGAAGAATATTCGGACCCAAGAGGAACGAGAATGGGGAATGGCGGAAGCTTCATAACGAGGAACTACATAGTTTATACGGTTTACCCAACATTGTTAGGGTTGTCAAGTCTAGGAGGCTTAGGTGGGCAGGTCATGTAGCTAGAATGGAAGAAAGTAGAAACGCTTTCAAAGTCTTGACTGGTAGACCCATAGGAAAACGACCATTAGGAAGACCTAGGCGCAGATGGAAGGATAATATTAAGATGGATCTCACAGAGATAGGAATACAAAGTAGAAACTGGTTGCAATTAGCTAAGGATAGAAGTCAGTGGAGAGCTTTTGTGAACGCGGCACTGAACCTCCGGGTTCCATAGGCCATAGAGTTAGTTAGTTAGTTTTTATACATATTACTACTATTACTTTCTTCTTTTTATTATTACTTAATGTGCTTTCGAATTCCACATGCATATAGTTTCGGATTTGATTCGTGATGGAGCTTAAGTAACCCATTTCAACAAGACGTATGGCCTTTTACAGTCCTTGGTCGATTGCAGCATGACGGTTTTTGATTCTGATTACTAAAAATTCTATTGACATTAATTACTTCAGTTACTTTATTGATTTACTTGGGAGTAATATGTTTTTCAGAGTAATGTTGACCTTTCTTCAGCTAGCAATAATAAACCGGACACGATTCCCGGTGATAATTCGCAGTCTGGCTGTTTATTGGAAATATTTAATAAATGCTGTCTCTTAATTCGAAGTGCTTCACAAATGAAGGTACATAATTATATACTCACTTTTACTGACGATTATATATAAAGCTGAAGTAATTTACTGGCCAATATGTTGTGGTTTAAGCGTCTTTTGTTCATGAAACTTCTCAATATTGCTCAGCCGTGTTCTATGTTAATTTATGTATTTGTAGGGAAATAGAAAGCGTTGCAAGATTTTAAGCTCTTACGGAGTCTCAATTATCCAATTTTTATCCTTAAAACCGTTTGAGTATTAATTGTTACCAGTATGCCTTAGTCATGTTGCGTTTTGTGAATGAATTCCCATAATTAGTGTGCTGGTTGCCTGTTGTGCACGTGTGCAGTTTCCTGGAATGGAGCTAGTCTTACTATAGCATGTGCACGGTACAGAGGAAAATCTAACAGAGTGTGAAAAATATGAAAAAAATAATGATACTGCACGTCTTTCGTATCACAAGTATGTGATACCTGATATGTAAACTTAAGTTCCCGAAACAGTCGAATAGGCTGTTTTGATTTTCCCCTTTACTCTTCAAGTGTCTTTGGAATACTTGATTTGTTGAGGTGAATGGCTGGAATTTACACCTTCTGAAAATTTAACTCGAGATTACTCAAAATATCAATTTCCCATTCAAATTTTTACTGTAGTATACCTCTACGCGGTCGCCAGTAGTGTGGTATCTAATCGATATTCATTCTCATTCTAGTTTCTTTGCAACAAGTCCATTGTAACAGTAGCAGCAGTATTATCAATGTGGGTTTGTAAATCCGTGAGGTTATTTCCTACAGTGTAGTGAGCACATAATCATTTACGTACACAAAATGAAGTAGTTCAGTGGAGTAGGATTCGGTGAATGGGTCGTTACTACCAAGTTAATCCACCAGTCCAATCAGTGATTAAAGAATTCGGTAATAAGCGACTTTCGAACATTCGGACTCCAATATGAGATTAACCATCCTGTTAATTACATTAGGGTGCAAATCAGCTATCTTGAAAGTAAAGGTTTCAGTATATCAAGATATGTTGGACCAAACCTAGCCTCAGCAAAGAAAAATATTACCGAAGATTCCGTACTTTATTAAGTAGCATCAGACATTTCCTTATAGTTACTTTGTTCATTTTCTCTGTAGACGTATGAATTTTGTATTTCTCATCAGAGGCAGATGTAGCCCGGAGCCAAGGGGACCTAGGCCCCCCAGTTTTTGAGTGAGAAAAATACGTGAAGCTATTACGTATATATTTTTAAAGGTTTATAGTAAACTCGTGATATATACTACGTGATCAAAAGTATCCGGACACCTGGCTGAAAATGACTTACAAGTTCGTGGCGCCCTCCATCGGTACTGCTTGAATTCAATATGGTGTTAGTTCACCCTTAGCCTTAATGCCAGCTTCCACTCTCGCAGACATACTTTCAAACAGGTGCTGGAAGGTTTCTTGGGGAATGGCAGCCCATTCTTCACGGAGTGCTGAACTGAAGAGAGATATCGATGTAGGTCGGTGAGGCCTGGCACGAAGTCGGCGTTCCAAAACATCTCAAAGGTGTTCTATAGATTCAAGTCAGGACTCTCTGCAGGCCAGTCCATTACAGGGGTGTTATGGTCGTGTAGCCACTCCGCCACAGGCCGTGCAGTATGAACATGTACTCGATCGTGTTGAAAGGTGCAATCGCCATCCCCGAATTGCTCTTCAACAATGGGAACAAGAAGGTGCTTAAAACAGCAATGTAGGCCTGCGCTGTGAGAGTGCCACACAAAACAACAAGGGGTGTAAGCTCCCTCCAAGAAAAACACGACCATATCATAACACCACCACCTCCGAATTTTACTGTTGGCACTACACACGCGGACAGATGACGTTCATCGGGCATTCGCCATATCCTCACCCTGCCATCGGATCGCCACATTGTGTACCGTGATTCGTCACTCCACATAACATTTTTTCACTGTTCAATCGTCCAGTGTTTACGCTCCTTACACCAAGCGAGGCGTCGTTTGGCATTCATCGGCCTGATGTGTGTCTTATGAGCAGCCGCTCGACCATGAAATCCAAGTTTTCTCACCTCACGCCTAACTGCCATAGTACTTGGTGTGGATCCTGATGCAGTTTGGAATTCCTGTGTGATGGTCTGGATAGATGTCTGCCTATTACACTTTACGACCCTCTTCAGTTGCCGGCGGTCTGTCAGTCAACAAACGAGGTCGGCCTGTACGCTTTTGTGCTGTATGTGTTCCTTCACGTTTCCACTTCACAATCACATCAGACACAGTGGACCTACGGATGTTTAGGAGTTTCAGAAATCTCGCGTACAGACTTCTGACACAAGTGACACCCAGTCACCTGACCACATTCGAAGTCCGTGAGTTCCGCGGAGTGCCCTATTCTGCTTTCTCACGCTGTCTAATAACTACTGAGGTCGCTGATAATGAGTACCTGGCAGTAGGTGACAGCACAATGCATCTAATATGAAAAACGTTTTGGGGGGCGTCTGGATACTTTTGATCATATAGTGTACCTATCATAGTCCGGGTTCTGGTTGCCCCCCCCCCCCAGTTTTTACCTTCTAGATCCGCCTCGGTTCATCATACCCCTACCATCATCGCCACCAAAAATAACTGATTTAGCTGTATACAGAGGAAAAGGAATTAAATCTTATAACTGGATGCAGTAACTGATTTTTGTCACACTAATTCATCTATAGGTGCGACTTCAATGATATACAAAGAATGCAAAAATGCACAATTGGAACAGGGATTGAACTCGGGTCCTCAACTTACTGCTGCTACGTTGTCCACGTCCTGAATAGCCATACATTCTACATATTAGTTTTGAAGTTGGCCACTCAAACTATCTGGACTGTACAACAATTTCTGTTGTGCTTAGTGTTGGCTTGTGCACTAAGTGAGTGCGTACTATTTATTTGAGATGCGTATTCTATACGCCCATTAATAAAATCCAGTATCTACATCACAGAACACCTATGACGGTTGAATTATTGTACTTCTTGTATATCATTGAAGTCTCACGCGCGCATACAAAAATTTCTTGATATGAAAGCAGTTTTTCTTTCCATTTGTGATATAAGGGGGACGTTTTTAAAGTAAGGCAATATTTCAGGCCGTTCGACAATATCTCAGTAAAGCGCGAGCGTTCGTAATTTTACTTATGTGCACTGTGTCTCGGCGTCCTTGGAATATGAATAGACGCCATTTGGAATAGCGTCAGCAGGGTGAGTTTTGTAATGTGTGATAGAAAAGTTGAAGACCACCGAGTGGCCCTAATAAAGTCTGTAATTCTATTCCTGGCTGCAAGAACTGTGACACCGGCAGAAATTCACCGCCAAATTTGTGAGGTGTGTGGTCTAAACGCCATTAGTGATAGCAAAGTTCGCAAATCGGTGAGATTGTTTGTGAAAGAGTGGGAGAATGTTCATGATGAACCATGATCGGGCTGGCCCTCTGTAACCACTAACGATCTTGGCGTGCGGTAGAGATCAAGGTTCATAGAAACAGACAAATCATCATTTCCGTGCTGTCAGAAAATTTTCCACGAGCATTACTTCCTGTTCCCTAGAAAATTGTGTCGGAAAAAATGGACTCTCAAGCAGAAAACTCTTATGATAGGGATCTGCAAAAACTTGTCTCCTGATACGACTAATGTTTCAACATCAATGGAAATTACTTGATAAGTAGCTGTAAATGTATAGGATCTCCTAAAAGTATAATGTACTCGAAATGTTCAGTAGTTCTTTTATTATAAAACGTACCTTACTTTAAAACGTCCCTCGTATAATTGAACCGTTAGAAGTGTTCTGTAATGTAAAACTGGGTTTTCCAATTACAACAGAACATGTGGTACATTCCATGACATCTAAGTGGCTAAGCACCGACTTCAAGTGATAGAATGTATAGCTGATTGGGTTGTGGACTGGGTAGGTAGTGGTTAATGCATTGACACAGTAGGACGGAGAACCGGGTTTGAATCTGGAACCATTCGTGCATTTTCCACTCTTTGTATCTCATAGGAGCCTGTGGTTTTTAGTCTATAAAGATACACATGACAAAACATTAATAGCAAAAATATAGCTTTGCCTTAAGAGCTTAACATACTAAAAATTATAAGAAATTTACAATTTTTCTTTTGCTTGTTTTTCATAAGTGAAAGGAGATAATGAAATGTAACTTACCATAATCATAGACAATGTTGTTCTACAACAGAAAATATGAACCTTAAGAATTTTCAGTATTTCCCATCCATAGAAATTACAGTGTTGCCAAAATATTTCATCCCAAATCTAAGTTACGGTAGCAACTAGAGGAACGAACTCAACTGCATTTAATTACGTATCATATTATTTTGGAATCCTGTGAACTACTTTTTAAATAACATTATTTAATTTTAATAACTATATCGTCCTCAGAAAGCAGAAAGGTGCTAAGCGTCAGTTTCCTTGATTTACAACTAAGTGCATATCCTGACTACCCATTTATGTTTAATATTGTGTAGAAAGGAGACAAGTGGCGGGAGACGATATGAAAGGTCTGCATTAGAAGAAAACTGAATTCTAGTAGAAAGAAAGAATTGAAATTAGTGTTTCATTCGTTTTTTATGCTCTCCTGAGAAATTTGCATTTTGGCACCTAGCACCTTTCTGCTTTCTGTGGGCGATATGTTAAAACTATTTTGTTTATTGTAAACTAAATACAAGTATTATTTAAAAAGTAGTTCACAGGATTCCAGGACAACATATGTAATCAAATGCAGTTGAATTTGTTCCTTTAGTCGCTGCCTTAACTTGGATTTTGGGGGAAATGTTATTTTGGCAACACTGTAATTTCTATGGATGGCAGCACTGAAAATTCTTCAGGTTCATATTTTCTATTGTAGAATAACATTATCTATTATTAGTTAAGTTGCATTTCATTATCTCCTTTCACTTACAATAAACAAGCAAAGAAAAATCGTAAATTTCGTATTATTTTTAGTATGTCAGGCTCGTAAATATTCGAGCCTAACTAACTTTATGGCCTATGGAACCCGGAGGTTCAATGCGGAGTATTTGAACCTATACAAACATATTTTAGTCTCGTGCTTCTCATACTAGCAATACAGTATCTGATAAGTTAAAATTGTTTATCAAATGTACAGATATTTCGTTTTTACTAATTCCTTAATAAATTTATTAACGAGTGATTTTAAGAGTAAATATCCTTTTGCAAGCTGAGACATAAATTCGAATCTTCTCTCTTCTTTTTTTCAGTATGACAAGGAGGTGACAGCATCACTGACTCAGGACGTAGAGACTGGAATCATAAGAAAAATAAAAAATTCTCGAAGTGTTCTGTCCTTTATCTCACGAATATTTATTCAGGCGTTCACATTAACCTTTCTTGCGGAGTGGGGTGACAGATCTCAGCTCACAACAATCATCCTTGCTGCAAGAGAGGTAAGTAGAATTATATTTTTAAAGTATGTTATAGTTATAATTGAAGTAATATTGCAGTGCTTTCACCTAGGTAGTGACCAGTGGCTTATTTAGAAGGCTATCAGGTTCAAGTCCCTTTCGAAATAAATGTTAGTTTTTCGCATTCCACGTACAACAGTAATCCTTACGATTTCTAAGAATTTCATTGACTTTCCATTTTCTTATGCTCTTTGTTCAGAAATAATACTGTATTTGGTAAATTTCATTCCATGTACGAACTGTGTTCTTTTTTCTTGCTTTCGTCCATTCTGCTCTTGTTTCTTTTTCTTTTCTTAGTTGTTACTTTTTCGTTTCTCCTATCATGCTTTCAACTGTTGATTCAAATCGGCCGTCGTCAGTAACACCAAAATTAAGAGGACCTGATAAGCGAAACTGGTATTCCACATAAACTTGTACGGGTATCAACATTACGGGACTTAAAGAATATTTACATCGTTTAGTTATAAAGAAAGGTAAATGTTTTAATTAAAGAAAATTGAGGGGAAAATAAGTAGCCCGGGAAATTAGATAGGCCAAGAGGATGCTTCCTTTTTCTTTTATGAATTGAATGAAAGGTTAGATTTACTGCTAAATTTTTGTGTATATCATATCACATAATATTCACCAGTCTGCATTAAAACTTCAATGTATGCATAAATTAAAATATATTTAATTCCGAAACTCAGGTGGGTAATTGCCCCTCCTGCTTCCCCGTGTTGTGCATAGCCCCCTTCCGAAACAAAATCCTAAATACGCCAGTGGTAGTGACCTTTCAGAAAACAGTATATTACCTGGTGTAACTTATTTAAAATCTTTAAATCATGTAATTGCTCACACAATAAGTGTTCTTTGTAATAAACTGAAGAGGAATTCGCTCTTTTTCTAAATTATTATAGATGATTAAAAAAAAATCGAATTTTCGCTAACAGCTGTCACCACCGTCAAGGGTAAAGTAAAGAAAGAGGGATTAGGGTGTATGCAAGTTACATATTATACACATAACATACACTACATATCAACACCCAAATATAAAATTGTCCAATACTGTTATTCCATTCTCTAATATTGTGAAAAATTTGGAAGTCATACTAAATTAAAATCTCTCCTGGTCAGATCAATTGAATGTAGTTTGTAAGAGAGCATTTGGTGCTTTGCATACATTAAATTGGCTAAAAAAATTCTTACCGATATCTCTAAAGATCAAATTTGTCAAGGTACTCGTGTTTCCAAATCTTGACTATTTCGACTCAGCCTATTCTGATCTTCCCGGAAATCAAAACGCTTGCTTACAAAGAATGCAAAATGCTTGCATTAGATTTATTTTCAATTTAAATTACAGTGAACGTCTCATCATTTTATAAAAAAAAAATTGTCATGGCTGACGAGTAGAAAGAAGAAATATACATAATCTTACCCTATTGTACAAAATACTGCGTTAGAACCATCGTACCTTGCACGTTATTATTTATATTTATCAGACATTCATAATAGAAGTACAAGATCACAAGATAATTTGCTCTTCATACCCAGTCACAATTTGGATTCATACTCCAAATCCTTCACAGTGAGTACTACACGGAACAGTTTACCTCACTTAATACACAATGTTTCAACAGTTGCCAAATTTAAAAAAATCTGTAAATTCCCTTGTCTTAAGCAAAGATAAGGATAAGGAGTAGCACGTGAGGCACCTTCGTCTTAGCAGATCATTAATTACGCATGAATACGTCCAGTTAGTAACACATACCCAATTAGTAACTCACGTTAATTTGTACAGTTTATATATATATATATATATATATATATATATATATATATATATATATAGGGTGTTAATGAACTATACCGACGAACTTTAAAAGGTGATTCTCCACATCAAAATAAGAGAAAAAAGTTAATATGAACATATGGCGAAAAGTGCATAATTTCAGAGGTAGAGCTGTCCAAAATCGCGAAAAAGCCAAACTTCAAGAGGCCCTATTTCGAATTTATAGACTGTGGATGGTCCTTATCAGCATAAAGGAAGTCACGCACACGCAATCCAAAAATGCATCTTTCATTAATGTTCAATGGGTGTACAGAGTATTCCCTGCAGGGTGAATTCCGAGACATACCAGCAACCGAATTTTGAGATATGCTCTGATTTTATGATTGGTCCAAAGTAGGCAAATGATAAGTCTTGATAGCAGTGAACACGGAATCCTTTGGCGCGATGTCGGAAGTGTTAAGGGTCGTCAGCTGCACGGTTTCTCGTACTCGGGAAAACGCATGGTGCGATGTTTTCTTTCAAGCCTATAACTGAAGAAAGCGTGAAATATACCGTGACGAAATACATATCGCACGTTATTCCGAATACAAAGAAACATGGAGCTGCAGGTTCTTAACACTTCACCTTCCCTCAGAAGCATTGGATGTCCATTGTTGTCAAGGTTTACCTCCTGCCTACTTTGAGTCCTTCTTGATATCAGGGTATATCTGAAAACTCTATTGAAAACATATCTGAGAATTACACCCTGTAGGGGATATTCTGTACACCTCTTGACAATTGATGAAATATGCATTTTTGGATTGTGTATGCGTGCCTTCCTTTACGCTGATAAAAACCATCATCCACAGTTTCTGGAATTCGAAATAGGACATATTGAAATTTAGCTTTTTCGCGAGTTTGGACAGCACTAGCTCTGAAACTATGCACTTTTCGCCATAGGTCCATATGAAATTTTCTCTTATTTTGGTGTGAGTTTCGTAAGACCATTACACAGAAAATATAAACAATTACAAAAAAAAAAAAAAAAAAGTCCTGTAAAAGAAGTCATAAATAGATTAATAAGTACATCCTGAGAAACACAAAGTATAACATCAATAAAGTGAGTATGAATGACGAAGAACTTTTTGATCAAAGAGTAACAAGGATAAAGTTTTTTAAATTTATTTATTTAAACTGAGGCATCAAATTTGGACGTTGGCACTTCGGATAAAAGTTGGGATAACTTTATTATATTTACCCTTGTCAGCAACCATTGAAGAACAACAAAAATTCATGATTTGTATTCTGTGTAGAAGAAAGATATTTTTATTTATAAGTGTAAACATATTTAATTTTCCTCACCTTATCCCTATTATATACCTTTTCTTATCTAAGTCTCGATAGCGTTGACAACTGTCAGCGAAAATTTCACGTCTAATATATTTTTTTAAAAAATAATCTGTTGGATTGATGCAAATGAGAATGCCTACTCCATGTACTCGATCCAGATTCTCTTTTTTAGGTATTTTATTTTAGATAAGGAGTGGAATACCATAATCTCAAATTGCGTCAACAATAATTAAATAGCTGAATTTTGGTTACACATTTATTTATTATTTGAATAAATAATTCGTTAAATTATAAATTTTTTGGTTCACCGGATTTTCTGTGTACAAGTTTCGAGGAACTAAACTCGCATGCATGTAGGATATGGCAACATTGTATTAGTTTTGATAATTGTGCATGAGGTGGGAAAGCGAAGACTTGGTGTAGAATTGGACAAAATGTTTCATTTACCTGCAAAATTAAAGATTGTAATCGGTACAATCTTAAAGTGTTAAGTGAAAAGTTAAGTAAGGTTAATTCATAAGAAGTGAATGTTGTTTTACAGTGTGAAACTAAGATTTCCAAACTATGTGAATTGAATACTCGAACTAATACATCTATAAGTACTGGTTACAATATAGTAATAAGATCAAAAATATAACCTGTTCCTCACACGCTGAATCCGTATCAAAAAGCTATTACTCGCTATATCGTACTGTTCTTGTTCTATGACAATAAAGATTGAAACCAAAATTCGTTTATTTACAACCAAATATTGTTTGAATAGAGGTTAAAGGGAGGAGATAGAACGTATTCTTGGGACGCTGAATCGATTGAAAATATATTTATTTATTTATTTCGTATAGTTTTTGCTGTATGAAAATCTGAGACCTGAGAGATAAGAGTTGTGATGTTATATACATACTTGAGACGCTGTATCGATTGCGGAAACAGTTTGTCGCTATTATATTACCCTTTCAGTTCTATGGTGATAAATGTTGAAGCCGGAAATCGTCAATTTGAACCACTTCCGGTTTGAACAGTGTGTTAACGGAGGGTTATTGATAAGGATAAACAAAGGCGGAGAAGATGCAAAGGTTACGATCACATGTGAGGGTACAGAACTGGAATGGGTGGAAAGCTATGAGTACTTGGGAACAATCATACACAAAGAAGGGAAGATAGATCAAGAGATATTGAATAGAATAAATAAAGCAACAGATGCGTACTACCAGTTATACCCAACTGTCATCAATAAAAGGGAAGTGGGAAGAAAAACAAAACTGCAGATTTATAAGACAATATACAAACCAATTACAGAATATGGAGCAGAAAGCTAGACTATGACAGACAAGACACAAATCAAAAATACAGGCAGTAGAAATGAAATACTTAAAACGGGTTATGGGAAAGACAAAGAGGGATAAAATTAGAAATACAAAAATTAAAGAAGAATTGGAACAAACTCCTGAATAGCGATATCGAAAAGAAACAACTGAAGTGGATGGGACATGTAATTACAATGGAAGAAAACAGAATACCCAGAAGAATCTTAGAAGCCAGAACAGAAGGCCGAAGAACGAGGGGACGACCAAGAAGAATGTGGATAAATAAAATCGAGCAGATAGCAAATCAGAAGGGGAAGACGCTAAAAGAAATGAAGAAATTAGCTGCAGACAGTAAAATACAGACGATGGACGAGGACCCAACACCCTAGCGGGTACAAGGAAAGATAAAGAAGTAGTTAAGTTGAATCGATTAGCAAAAAACTTTATCTCCATATCTTTTACCGTTTCTGTTCTAGAAATCATTTTGATACCGGAAGTAATAGTATATTTGAACTACTTCCGGTTTGGTAAAAGTATTGTGGATAATCATGATCTGTTTTAGATGCTGAATCGTTTGAGAAAACTTTCTCGCTATCTATTGCCATGGTTGTTCTATAGCGATTAAAATCTAAATCGGAAATGGCTGTTTAACCATTTCCGGTTTGAATAAATCAATGGAGATGGAACCTATTCTTGGAACGCTGAATCGATTGCATAAAACCACATCTTCATAGCATTTACAGTTTTCACTCTACGGAAATCAGTATTGAAACCGGAAGTAATAGGAAATTTGAACCACTTCCGGTTTTGATAGTGTGTTGTGGATAGTCATGATATGTTGTCTTAAGACGTTGAATCGTTTGGAAAAACTGTTTCTCGTTATCTGTTAACGTTTTCGTTCTATAGCAATAAACATTGAAAGTGGATGTGGCTAATTTGAATCACTTCCGGTTTGAATATAGGATTAACGGAGATGATGAGACCTATTCTTTGGATGCTAAATTGATTGCTATAAACAGCTTCTTTATATCTTTTACCGTTATTGCTCTGATGCCTATCGACAAATGGACGGACGGACAAAGCTGTTCTCTGAGACTTGCAACACTTATGCATAGCATAGTTTAGAAATTTGAAAATAGGGGCTGTATACACTGAATATCCCCCCAAAAGTAAAGTGAGCTATCTAAAGAAATTACCAGATTAAAAATAATATACGCTTTTTAAATAAGACTATACACTGAAAACGAAGCTTTAAGCATCAGACCTTCTTTGCTTAATATGTTATAAGCATGTGCGATACCTGATAATGGTAACTCGATAAATTTCCAAAATATTGGATGTTACTTTTCTTAGGAATACTGAAAGGTCAAATTATCTGTAATATGTATTTTATTTGTTCTGTTAGTAATTGTAATGTAATAATGTGTGAAATCATTTATTTTTTTTAAGGATGTACTTGGTGTTACTATTGGTGGCATATTAGGGCATGCCATATGTACAGGCCTAGCTGTGCTAGGAGGTAGAATGATAGCTCAAAGGATATCTGTAAGAACAGGTAAATTTGTAAATTTTTTATGTAGTAGTTTATAGTCTTTCATGGTTGAAATGAAGCTAATAATGAAAGTATATTGTTTCACATTGGAAAGGTTTTGAGTTCGCAACGCATAGATTTTATTGTAATAACTACATCATTTAAAGCAAGTATTCTGCATATGGGCGTTTTAGACCTAAAAATGAGAAAGTATACGTTCATTTTTTAAAAGTTTATTCTTGAGGTTTTCACAGATCAGATATACACAAAATAGTTACTTATTAATGACCAAGTTTCACTGAATACATTTAGACGACGAATATTAAGATATATATTGGATATGTGCGTGGTGTATGTATATGTGTGTATTCCACCATAACTCTAGAACACCTGGAGGCCGCGGTGGCTCAGTGGTAGAGCGTTCACCTCTGGTGCTTGGGGACCCGGGTTCGATCCCAACCCCCACCAAGTGAACTTTATGCTGGACAAACACCGTGTGCGTGGGTTTTCTCGGGGTTCTCCCGTTTCCTCTCACTTTCTTCATTCCACCATTTCATTCATTACTCATCATCACCATCTCCTTTAGGCTAACCGGCATAATCGTGGGACGTAAAACTCAGATTTCATTTTTCTAGAACGCCTGGAACAATTTTAACCAAACTTGGTACTTAGAGTCCGGGAAAAAAAACTGTCGAAGTAAGATCCCCTAGCACACCTGGGGGGGGGGGGGGAGACATATATCACAGTGGTCGAAAATGACCTATATTAGTGTTGAATCCATGGCTTTCGTGGTCCTTAAACTTATTGGTGAGTTTTGGTGCCCTTCGAGTCGAAGTTTAGTTCCGAGTTGGGATAAGACCCTCTAGCAATCTTATGCGGAGAGAGAGGGATATATAGAATAAGGAAGACCATTATTAGTGTCGAATCCACAGTTTTCGAGGTCGGTTAGGTAAATTCTCTCTCTCCCGGTGCTATTTAAGTTCAAGTTCAGCCCCATTAGTACCCTGGGAGGATGAAATTCTGACATGGAAAAATAATTACAAATGACCGAGATTAGTATCGAATCCATAATTTTCGGAGTCTCTGAAATGAATAGTGAGGCCCCCAATGCCGTTTAAATCCAATTCACCTCCATCTGCAAAGGGTGAGGTGGGGGAGATGAAAAATAAAATGTAAAAATGACTGAGACTTGTGTCGCATTCATAGTTTCTACGCCTCATTAAGGGTAACAACAAACTTCCACCGATCACCCCAGTTCATGACGTACATACAGCTGCCTGCAGTTCCTTTTTCGCGCAGCCACTTGACACGGTTTCATGGCGTGCACACTACTCTTCTAACGGCCGTGAGGTATAAATCCCAGTGAATGGCGCGGTTGATTGTCGCCTGCGATGTGCGGCATTTGCCGACCATCGCACGCTATGTGCGGCATTTGCCGACCATCGCACGCTATGTGTGGGGATTTTCGGAGGTCGCAATACACCGAACCACATGCAATAGCGGTGAGGTCCTCTTTACGGGAGGCCGATTTTTAGCTGCTTGCTGCGAAGTGATGGGCCTAGGACTCAGTGCCGCATATTTTCGTACAATATGATTCACCGTGGCACGAACTATACGAAAATTACGCACATGACACATTTCTACGATGGCGGAGGCCGTGAACTTAACATTGGAAAGGACCACAATTGAACCTTTCTCAGAATGTGTTCAGTTTGGGCGGCATCAGACTACACTCGGCCACACTGGTCTAATGCGTGACTAACGAGATACTGTTGCTTGCCTCGTAGCAGTCTCACGGCGGTGGGTTGTGCTTGCACGGTACAGTTGCACATTGACTTCGGCCCAATATAAATGAATAAACTTCTGTATTTTAGCGACTAATTCGTCGTGTTAGTTTTTATTTTCCTCGTATGAACTTTACTTTCATGTTGGTAAAACTTATCACGTGACTTCCAATATGGCATCCAACTACTGGACTCTGTACATCAACGTGCTGTTTTCTTCATCTCCCCATCAGATGAAAAGTATAGCAAAACAGTTGGTAGTGTATTTTCTTTAGTGTAATGTAATAATGTCACTATTTTTGTGTAGTTTTGTATATAGACTTTTCCATCTGTTGAAAGTCCAGCGTCTTTAAAGAAGAGAAAGGATGATTTTTGTTTAATTATTTGTTCTTTAGAAGACAGTATTCGCAAATATTAATTAAAATTACTCCTTAAGAGTTATTTTTATTGCTAACTGGATTTCTATGCAGAAAATTTCGAACTTTCCTGTACAATGTATTTAGTTCTAATGTATTTTTGCTTTTCATTTCAGTAACGTTGATAGGTGGAGTGGTATTTCTCGTGTTTGCTATCACAGCATTGTTCTTCGATCCAAATCAAGAATAGTAAATGATTCTCATTAGTTTTTAATGGACTGGTAATTGGTTGTTGAACAACAATGCGAAGTGAGAATAAGAAGAATGTGCCCTTCCCATGAACGTTTGAAGTTGATAGTGGACTTCCAATGAGAGACAGAGTACAAAACAATGGAAGTTGTGTATTACAAGGTGAATGAATAAGGGAAGAGGTTACATACATATATTTTATTAGTTATGTACAGTAATTGTGATATTTTCTTATTTATATTTTTTGGAGGAACAAAGTTCTAATTGTTGTAGATAGTCCATCCATCCATACGTGTATATATAAAAAAAATAAGATAAAAGCTCATTAGAAAAAGACAACGTCTGGTACAATTACCAGCAAAACTAGGTAAACAAAACCATACGTGTTCTTTTGTCACTAACGTAATAAGGACTCGAACATTTTAATTCAGTTTACTTTAACGTAGAGACAACATACTGTATTTATTCGATTATAAGCCGACCCCTCAGAAATCAAAAAAAGAAAGCTAATAATATAATAATAATAGTAATAAAGCATACAATGCATAAGCAATAAATTTTCTGTCATTTAATTATTTAATGTCATCGTCATAAGATGACTCAGATTCATTACTTATTTCTGTGCCAGTCTTCGTACACAGCATTGTCTCTTTTAAACGTCAAACTCTTTCGAGCACTTTCTAAACGCACTACCCATGATTTCTCCTGAGTTTTAACAAATTCATTACAATTAGAAGATATCTAATTGTCAACGCCAACATCGAGTCTACACTATGGCGGAAACTAATTTGTGGCTTCTGGCGATATTTCTCTAATTTTTTTCTACTACGTCTGCTTTACCGGCTGAGGGGCATTATTTTAAACAAGAAACTTTTTTTTTTCTTTTTTAATAAATTGCTTATATTCGAGTAAATGTGGTAACTGTTTGTACACCGAAACCATGTTCCAGTTGGTGTACACGTTTGAAAGTTTTTGATGAAAGAACATGTTCAGTATCTACCCCATTTTTGCTTGTGGCTGTACCTAAAAAAGTATATCTGTTACAAGTTTTCGTTGCCGATAAGTGGTGCCTGTCCTTAATCTCTTGTGTGATGAAGTACTGAGTGAAGGAATGTTAAAAGTGTTATTTGTACGGAACTTTTATTTCATGTCAAAGTACGCAGTTATTATAAATTTACCCTATAATATTGCACATAGACTATATTTTCTGAGAAAATCTGTAATATTGGTAGACTTGTTTGGACAGCGGACTCAGCAAATATGGAAGAGTGCAATCTGTTGCTGAACCTTCTCGGAAAGCTGTTAGACGGTTTCAGTATATCCGATGTTCTGAAATATAGATTTTGTTAAGTTTGCTCTTCTTTTTTCGTATAAGCAGAATTTGCGAAAGTTGCAGTTTTTGCTTACAGCTATTACAGGGAAGGTGAATTGTGATTATTGTTGCAGTTTTAGGAGGCAAATTGGTGTATTTTCAGTGGGTGCCTAAATAACATAAGAGGGAGCAAGAGTGGGTTTTGGGAGGCGGCAAATTTTCTCGTACGAGTGTTTTTGATACTCTGCAACAGTGACCTCATATTGGTGTGTAATCAATTCAACCATAACTTTTATTAACTGAAATTTATATATTTTATTTATTGCATTTTTTTTCATTTTTTCCATTGTAATATAATTATTCATTTTACTGTCTTAAATTTTCTACACCGGTGTTTATTGAGGAGGCTACTTCGTTTTTAATGGCCCGAGGTAGCAAAAATGTTATATACGGCCCTGCCAGAGTATGATTTTTTTAAAAAAAAAAATTAAAAATGGCAGTACGAGGTGTGTTCAAAAAGTATCGAACTTTTGATTAGCAAAAGTACGTTTATTGATTTGGAAATCCAAAACGCTAATCTCCTTCAAATTAGTCTCCTTGGTAATGAACACATTTCTCCCAGCGCTCCCGCCATTGTTGGAAACACTTCTGGAACGCATTTTAGGATTGGTGAGCAACCATGCCGTCCCATTCTGCATAATGTCTTGACTCAAATCTAGTCCCTTTTAGTGGCATTTTCAGATTCGGAAATAACCAAAAATCACCCAGAGCCATGTCGGGTGAATAGAGAGCCTGACAACAGTGTTTGCATTGTACAGCATACCCTGTGCTATATCAAGGCGCTATTGTCTCTGCTCCATTAGTAACAGCTTCAGTGTAAATTTCGCGGACACTATCCTCATGTCCAAATTCTCGTTCAAAATTGAATGAACCGATCCGATGCTTACCCCTATATCATTCTTAATTTCTCGGGTTGTGATACGACGGTCTTACAAGACCACAGTCCGCACTTGCTCAATGACATTCCGGCAATGTGGTTCACTGTCCACTGATGTGCGGCCATCTTTGAAGCGATTGTACCAACCACTCTTTTCTGCGTGAGGTGTTCTTGTCATCGTCCCCGAAAGCCTGTTAAATCTCGCGAATGGTTTCCGTTTGGGTATCGCCAAGCTTTTGGGAAAATTTGATACAATATCGCTGCTCAGGTTTACCTATCATTTTACCAGAACTGAAATCCGACGACCGTTCACTACACGTCTTCACTTGTTGGCCGACCGCCAACGACTGACGCTTTCCGCGGGTGGGAAAAAATCCACGACTGCGCACGACTGTCTCTTCTACATTTACACTGAAGAGTCTCCCGCGCTTCATTGATTTATGCGTGAAAAAAAAATTAGGTTCGATACTTTTTGAGCACACCTCGTATAGTTTAATGTGAACAACATATACGTTAATGCAAGTGTACTGATGGAAGCTTCATGGATATATTAAGGTTGTAATCCAGTAATTTCCAACTCGTGATCGTAGGATATAGGAGCACAGTTTTATAATGAGAAAGCAGAGAGAAGTACCATGAGAAAAGGAGGGACAGAAAGAGCAAGTGTTGCCAGTGAACGTCCAGTCACAGATCCACGAGTAGTATGCTTGCAAAGTCATCGACTTCCCTGTCAGTGTTCGTATTTGCCTGGAAGTACTGTCTTTTATCAACGGTAGGTTACCTGCCAGCTCTTTTCCCTCTGAAGCAAACTGTGACGTAACAGCATTCAGTTGGAAATGACCTGTAATTTATTACATTAATAATCGTAAACTACGTAAGAAAATGAATTATTAATATAATAAATTACCTGTTTAATATGCCCATGAAGCTTCTATCGGTACAGCTGCATTAACATATCTGTCGTTTACGTTAAACTGAATTTAGTTGAACAAGCGAAGAGAATAACTACCATAAGTTGGAAAGGTGCACTACGGAACTGGAGACAACTCTCTAAGTTCAGGAGGTAAATTCTTTCAAAATGAAAGATTTAAAATAACAGCATGTAACCATCATGTGCAGTAACGAGGGATGTTAATCTTTTACCTCAGATTACTGAAAATAAAGGGATGTTTTGGGATGGTGGTTAGCACTACCGTCCAAGGATTTTCAACTGTTACTGATAACTTCGGCCCTAGGTTGTATAAATGAAAGCAGATCACTTATAAAAGATAGAAAACAGACGTGATGGTAAAGGGGTAGAAGATTTAAAGACATTAGCGTAGGGAAAGGTTATTCAAGCATAGTACTTCAATTAACAGTGATGATCCTTTCAGTGTTCTCCTTTCATGTTTCTTATTGATAGACTGAAGGCGGTATGGGCTTAGGCTAGACAGACGGCTAATGGTTTCTTGATGGAAATCACGAAAGTTCATACTTCCAGGCTAAGATAATGGTAAATAAAGGCTCGGCCCATGCTCCTACTAGACTCTATTCTTCATACTCGTATTAGAAAATTATTTGGGAGCGATGAACTTAACCAGTTGTCTTCCACAGTATCTCTCCCTAGGGTCTACGTTGTTTTGACTTTTCGACGGATCTTCGCACTTCAATCTCTCGCTGTACCACCACCATCATCACGACTTCACCGGAACTCTTGACCTTTGCTTTTCAGTCACCTAGAAGACAAATCCATAGCGCTAACAATGAGGAAAACATTCAGTGTGCTTGAATGGTTAAGAGACCTCATCGCACGTGAAAGGAACACAGTAAAAAGGACAGTAGTCTGTGGTTCATTTCTATAAGCTTACAAATTGTGAAGAATAACTTTACAAAATAACAAATCTATTTCTTTCTCTCTGTTATTAACAGCAACCAGGTATTTCTAAAATAAAACACATGATAATGTTTCGATTGAATTTCCCAATCTTTACAATCCTTCACACTGTTGTGCCAGTGTTCGCATATAACTTCATAGACTCGACATATGTAATGAAAAGTATTCGTAGGCCATATTAAATTCAAGATAATCTATTATTATTATTATTATTATTATTATTCTGCTTAAAGATTTCTGTAATTCCTGAAGTTTTAGAGTTCCAAGCTTTCGACTCTCCCCTGGAGTCTTCGGCCACGGAGGTTAAAAAAAAAGGAAAAAGAATAGAACATCAAGGAATAAAAAGAAATGAACTTACCAAGGAAGAGCTGTGTGAAAACACGTCTAGTGCGTCATTGATCTCCAGATGAGGTTGATACGAACTAAAAAGATGAAGTTGATACGAGCTGCTTTCACAAAGCTCTTCCTTGGCAAGTCCATTTCTTTTTATTCCTTGATGTTTCTATTCTTTTTCTTCCTGTTTTTAACCTCCGTGACCAAAGACTCCAGGGAAGAGTCGAAAGCTTGGAAGTAAGTAGAATGATAGAATTTTTGAGCGTGGTTTTGGAATGCCTAATCTATATTAGTTGTATCCACTCCTGCTCTCTGAATTAGCTTCCATAGTTTGCTAAAAATTGTTTGTATTCAGTTGTTGAAATCGTTCAGTGATTCTTTGAATGTTGATGTAGTGTTAGTGTTGTATTAACACAAAATTGTGGTATTTGCTACGTTCATGGGATGTATTCCTCTCGTTATCCGGTAAAAAGTTTTATTAGCTGATACAGGTATGGAATACTTATTTTTTTAAAAAAATAGTATTCACCTAATTGCATTCCTAGAAGCTGAAAAACTTTCCGATATTTCTGATGCATAAGTGAGCATTCTCTTTTGAAGATCACACAGGGATAATACATACTATGCAAAAAGTTCTTCACAACGTTTAACTTCTAAATTTCTATACGAAATGTCTTTTTTAAAAAGTCACTTCGAAAAAAAAAATATGTGGGAGATTAATAAAACTATTCATAGCCCCTTAAAATTATGCTATATGTGAAGTGCACTTACACAAGTATTCCTATTTCTAGTTATTTGTTTTAATTTTTCAGGTGAGCTTCTTCGTGGCTAACGCGCCTTTGACGTGAGAGATCCGGGTTCAATTCCCGGCGGGAGCTCATATGGTTCCGATTCCACGTTAATCAGTAGATTCACGTCTCGTATAGCTTCGCTGCTAAAAGGGACGTTAAACTCAAAATCAACTCAACTCAATATTTCAGGTGTATGTTAATATCTTTCTGGCTTGATGTGATAATGCACTCCATACTGGTTTGCTCAGGAGGCGGAATGCTACATAAAAAATGAGACATTAATACTTGCGTACGCCTGAGAAATTACAATAAATTATTGGGAATAAGTAATAGTTGTGTAAATGAACGTCACAACAGGGAGTATGAATAGTCTTGTAAATCTCCCGCATAAAAATTAGTTTCTTAAAGACGTCACTGCACAAAAATACGTTATTCTGTATAGAAATTTAAAATGTCCACTGATATTGAAATTAAAAGCATGTGAAGAACTTTTTGCATAACATGCATTAAGACGATGGTCGTTGACGTATCCGAAATATCGGATAGTTTTTCAGCTTCTAGGAACACAGTAAGGTGAGTACCATTGTGTGATAAGAATTCGTGTACAGTCATCTCTCATGCCCATTTCTTTTCTGTTCTAGTTACTCCTTTTTCGAGAATTATTTTCTAGTCATTATGCTTTTTTTACTTCTGGTTCTTAAAATAAAAGTAGTATTAATACCTAGGTATTTACCTGCGGAAGCTATTGGATCCATGTTTATTATTAGAAATATATATATATATATATATATATATATATATCTCCAACTTTGCATCCCGAACTAGAAAACACCATCATACAGTTTCAGGCGATCTTTGGAGACTTTCTTAGTGCTACTTTTACTGCTACATCGGCTACTAAAATTTTTTTTTTTTTTTTTCATCCATGAAAACTCACTCTTCAGTATAAAACCTGCCGACAAAATGTTAGTAACAAACTACAGTTATCACTACATTTTGCATCTAATTCCACTGCCACATTTGAATTACACCGAATGTAGAGTAATCTTCCACGCCACCTATCACGAGTCGGGAGAACGTTTACGCGGAAGATTGTTACTTACTGTTTATCGCAGATTTATTCTGGAAGAAACTTGAGAGCTTCCAATTGAAGAGATCTTAGTGAAACTACAGGGTGTCCAATATACAATGTAACCCGGAGTTTGGGATAGTAGAACTTTTGAACCTGAAGCGATACACAAATAATGGTTATACCAAAGTGAAGCCTTGTTCATGCATATATTTTTAAACTAGGAAGCCACGATTCAAGTACACTAGGAATCACACAGTGTTGCTAAATGTAACTGAGTTTTTTTGCGAACCATGTAAATTGACTTATAATTCATACGTATGGATTTTGTGTCGTTAATTTTCAGTTTGTTTAGTTGGAGTAGCTTGGAAACTATGGAGCAGAAAGAAGTTTTTATTTTCACCGATAACTAATCGGATGAGACCTCTGTAAGGAGGAACTAGGGAAATCGTAGTTTTCATAAATTAACACTCTGAATTGGCAACATTGCTGATCTTTCAGTACATCAAAAGGTGTGTTAAGGATCTATCTACATAATGTAATTCCTGAAAACAACGAAAAAGAAACTGAAATTATCATGATAAAACTTTTACTTACATGCACCTGGCAATAATGCTACTACCACCCAATGAGTTAGGCCTATCAGCTCTACAGCAGATGCTGGAAGTGCCCAAGGTCTATCCACAGTTTTCAAGCTACTTCAACTAAACAAACTGAAAATTAACGGCAGAACATCCATCCATGAGTCTATTTACATGGTTTGCAAAAAAATTTATTTACACCTTCGGTTACATCTGGCAACACTGTGTGGTTCCTAGTGTACTTGAATCGTGGCTTCCTAGTTTAAAAATATATGCATGAACAAGGCTTCATTTTGGTATAACCATTATTTGTGTATCGCTTCAGGTTCAAAAGTTCTACTATCTCACTCCGGGTTGCATTGTATATTGGACACCCTGTAGTTTTCACTGAGTACAGCGCCATGACACGAATCGAAAAAAAAAAAAAAAAGAAAGAAAATGTTCCGAATAAAATTTACTTACTTTTTCCTATAGAATCCGAATCTGTAATAAAAAGTGAGATCTCCATTTAACTGTTCTGGGATCCCCATCTGGACTAGTCTTATGACAGGTGAATTTCTCTATAAAAACCATAGTCAATGTTTTTGTCCACAAAGCATAACTTTTTGCAGTATGCCCGACTTCTAAATAGTGCACTTCTATGTACTTTTCCAAGTAATAAGAAAGTTAAAAATGTATTACTTTCGAGGTTAATTTTAAGTTTTTGGGGGTCAATTCTTTAGCCAAAATCCTAATTCAGTATTCCAACTTCATATATTTTTTTAAGAAGTCTACCAGTATGATAGTCTGTGTTTTTGGGAAAATTTTTTGCCAGCGTTTTGTCTGAAATGAAAGGTCACTTTTATGTCCTGAACTACAAATAATGGTTTAACAAAACATTTTTTACTGTTACAGAGGAAATTCTTTGAAAAAAAAAATAAATAAAAAGAACTGTCAAATGATACAAACTATAATATTGTACTTGAAAATTGGAGGAAACATCTTATTCTTTCTCACCTCCGTTATAGGTGTGGATTCAAAGTGAAAAACGAGCGACCGCAGTTTTCGGTTTGATGAGGTCCATTTCGCTTATTTTTACTCTGAATTGTAAAATTCTAAAATGTTATTTTTTTAAAATATCGATGCACGAGATTCAACACCGCGTAACATTTCGCCAGTTCTACAAGAGAGACAAGAAACTGTTTAAAAAATTAATTGCAGCCTCAGTACGCGGCATTACTTTGAGGGAATAACAGCCATCTGTCGTGATGTTGATGTACTATTTAACCCTTAACACACCAAGCGGGGTCCTCTACGGACCCTAGAGGGTGATATTTGGTGATACTGCTGGAGATACGTGGTGTTGAATCTCAGACGACGATATAATTCATACTTATGTATGGTAAAAGAGAATAAGTCCATTGTCTTCTATCATAAAACTAGGTTTTGTTACGAAGGTATTTTCTATTTTTTTTTTTTTTTTTTTTTTTTTTTAAAGCAGGAGATCCTGTGACCAGCTTCACTAAGATTTTTCTGTTTTTTCTTCACTCACCAGGCGAATCGGGATGGTATCTTTTTAAGTGTAAGTTTTTGTCAGAGATGTTTCCTACCCATGCGTCATTTTGTTTTCAGTGTAAGAAGCTTCAGAATTTTATCTGAAGCTTCGTTCATAAATAAATAGAGTGCTTTCCTTCTTCTGTAAAGAGAAAGTGATAAAATAAAATATATCAAAGGTTGCCGTTTTTAGTAAATGATTTTTATTAACCTCTTACCACAGGTACAATTCAGCCTATGTTGGAGAAGTTTGGTTCAACAGAATAATATTGATTGGTTCTCACTAATATTCTTAAACTCTTCTCGCATGAATTATTTCCAAGTGGACTGCATAATCTAACATAAAACCAACAGGAAGCTGGGAGAAAACGAACCGCATTGTAACCACCCAGGAGTATTAATAGCTGTTCTTGCCATCTATTGCTGTTTTCGTTCAAGAACTGAAACAGTTTCAACCATCTTTAATTTCTTCACGCTGTCATGGAAACATAAAATACAAATACGAATAGGGATGAGCACGAGTCGAGTCAAAGGTAATTTTCTTGAGTTGAGTTCCGAGCCAAGTCGCTGTTTTCGAGGTCGAGTTTCAAGTTGAGTCGAGTTTGATAATGGCTCGCTTGCTCGTTCAGCTCGTTTTAACTCGTTTTGAAATAATGGCCTGATTAGACTGGGAAGCGAAAGCCATGAGAAATGTAAGCAGTAATGTGGAATACTTTGTGTTGCTCACGACATGGGTGCATCTCGTCTCGAAATTTTAATGCAGCTCGTGGGGCAATTTTAGTGTATCTCGTCTTGTCTAGATAACGAGAGGACAAGAGTTATTATTACGAGACAGGCTCAAATGTCGTAATCACCAATATAAGTATATACTGTAGATCTTAAATTCTTGAGCCCAAGCAGAAGACCAACCCGGGTAGTGATATCAACCGGCTCGGCTCGTATCAACTGAGCGAACAGCTCGAGTCGGCTCGGTTGGGATGAGCCGTCGGCTCGGCCCAATTGAGCCGATGACCTGAGCCGGCTCAGTTGGAACGAACCATCGACTCGGCTGAATTGAGCCGATGGCTCGAGATTTCTCGGTTGGTATGGGTCACCTACTCGGCTCATGTGAACCGGTTCGAGCCAGCTAAGTTGAAATTAGTTCATCGGCACGGTTCGACTCAGCTCAACTAAGTCGATGGCTCAAATCGGTTCGGTTGGGTAAGCTGTTCGCTCGGCTCACTTCTCGGTTCGGTTCGGTGGTGAATGAGCTATAAGCCGAGCCGCTCGAGCCGTTGAGAAGCCTAAACCCGGTCCCAGCTGTTTTGAACATTTTTGGCTGAAGCCTATAACTTTTAACAATTTTTGGCTCGAGCCCGAATACTTGCCCCTTCGGAACTCAAACCCAGAATGTGACCGATGTCCTTGCCTTCTGAAGACTTCTCGACGACCGAGATTGACAGTCTATTAGCTTTTACTATTCAGATACAAACCGCATATCTCATATCTTTTAAAGATTATACACGGTGTTAATATAATAATAATATAATAATAATAATAATGGCATTAAAAGTTTTAAACTTGCCCTAAAATTTGGCAAAACTTACTTAAATTAGAGATTTCGGGGAAAGGGTTCTGTACTTTCAAGACACACTTCTGCAACTACCAAAATTTTAAACTAGAGCCTTCCACTGAAGTTTCATGTAGAAAGTATTCTACTGTATGTTTTAAGGAAAATAACTGTAATAAAAATAGCTGAATATCACGCAACAGTAAGGCATATAATATACTAATTTTTAGGATGTGCAGAGGTAAATATAAAAGCTTTGCTACAAAAATACCTACACAGACCATAATTCAATGAGCTCTTGAAATACAATGTAACGAAATAGCCTATGAGATACAGTCTACAGAGCAATTGCTAATTAAAGAATGGACATACATTATTTCGAGAATCGAGACAAGACGGGAAATGTTTACGATAATTTTCGTCTCGTCTCGATTCTCATCTCCAAAGCGAGACGAAAACTTTGAGTTAGCCTTGTCCCGTCTCGAATGTAAAAAGTTAATTCTCATGTTATTTTGTTTGTTTTAGAAACGAGATGAGAAATTCCTCTTCTCGTGGGCAACATTATACCAAACCGAAATATTCTTTCCAAATGTCACGTTTCTGCTTGTAATGGTATGACCTGAGCGATAATTAGCTCCTAGCTTTTAATCTTCTACGAGATAATAATAATAATTATTAATTTATTATTATTACTATTATTCCTGAAGATTTGATAGTTCAAGTATTGAAACATCCGAGTATTCAAATATCTGAATATAATAAAACATATGTCATCGCCGATCAATCACCATCAAAAATCCTAAAGTAAAAAAAAAAAAAAAAAAAAAAAAAAAGTGCGACGTGTATTTGAGCAAGCACTCTGACCACTGAACCGCAATCGCTACGCGGTAAACGATTCGTCTTTAGTCTGGTTACGTTAGGTTTCTTTGTCTCCGCTTGTAAAGTTGTATGTTATGTTTCTTCGATTCGAAACGTCTTTCGTATTTCTTTTGTGAATAATCTTCGCCAAACTTTATATTAATAACTTGAGCTGTTCTTAAACCTTTGGTTCACAAGTTTTTTTCTCCACACGAAACTACAGGTACACAGATTTAATTCTCATAGTTTGCATTTGTTTCAAAGCAGTAGCCATTACCTGGTCAAAGACTTATGTCCGTCACGTTACAGATTAACCAAGAGAAATTCATTTTCCGGAAGCGGAAGTTTCACTTTCCGGATTTCGGAAAATTATGGAATTCGGTATAATTCCGGAATTCAGAAACTCGGAAAGAATCCGGAATTTAGAAAATTCCAAAATTCAGAAAAATCCGGGAATTCGGAAAAATTCCGGATTTTTCCGAATTTCGGAATGTTGACAAAATCAAATTCCTAAATTCCGGATTTTTCCGAATTCCATAATTTTTGCAAAATCGGGGTTTTCCGAATTCCGGAATTTGTCCGGTTTTACTTTCGGGAGTCCGGAAAGTAAAAATTCCGGAATTGGCCATCCCTATTTTACACACAACCTTTCAGGACACTAAACTAATAGCTGTCTACAAACAAAGAAGTAATGCAAAGCATTTTGTATCCTGCAATACGTCATGTATTAAAATCCGACAGCAGTTTCAGTATCTAATCAGAAATTGGAATATATCTAGCTACTGGAAGTTTGAGGTATGAAGAATTGTATTGTCTTACCTTTTTGTATCTTATACAACCCTGCAAACCACTGAATGTCTAAACGGCTGTCGTTAAATCCAAGTTGAAGTATTCACAGTTACATCCATTTGTGTCTATATGATCGGGTTAGTAAGACTTTCTCTGCTCTCCCGTAAAGTTGTGATACGATTTACTACAGGATACAGAACGAATTATCAATTTAATCAAGTTGTTGTATTACTACACATCTGCTTCCGCCTCTGTCAACTCTGGTCGATCTCGTTGACGCGACATGTTTGGTTTCTATACCCCTTTCTTCGTTTACTGAACTAAACAGTAACTAATCTGAATTATATTACTGCGCATGCTTCGTAGATAAATATATCTGATGCCAATAGTTTCCGTTTTGTCCAAGGAATGTTCTTTTTCTTACTCCCAGAATGACCCTTTTATTACATTATATGAAGAGCATGTAGGTCTAAATACCTCATGTATTACATAGAATGTAGGTTTAACTCTTCCAGCAAAGAAGGAACATGTGATTATAGTATACAACCCACAGAAGTGATAGCTGGTACTACAGTGGTCGTAATTCCTAACGACACAGAGGGTGAGTGGTGCCCTTCACGCTGGTCTAGTGGCTAGCACGTGCGCCTTTGGTGTACGGTGCCCCGGGTTCGATTCCCGGCGGGAGAGCCTTTATGATCTTTAACTGTCCTCGATGTTTCTGCGTTCGTGTCCCTGTCGTTAAAGTTATCAGAAAAAGCAAGTTAAACGAGTAAAGCAATCAAAATTAGCAATAAGTAACTTACTGAAACACGTTCGGTGAATCAGTTAAAAAAAAACAAAAAGTGGACAAAGCACTGGCTTTTCGCGCCGTTCATGCGAGTTCGAATCTATCTTGGCTTGATTTTTTATCCATTTGTGAGAAAGGATTGTTTCTTTTCGCTACAAGTAGTCACTCTTTTCATATTTTTCGCCGTCCTTAACAGTTAAAGTAACTGGCTATTATTCTTTCTACGAATGATGGATCTTCTCTTTGGTTTCATGTCAAACATGCACACGTAATGAAAAGACGCTGTTGATAATAATAATAATAATATGAAATATTACTAGCTAACGTGTGTGTATTTCGCACAATATAATTTTATATTATCATGTGGAAATAAGTAAGGCTGGCTGGCGCCCCCCCCCCTTCCAAATTTTTTTGATGCGCCTTATGGGTCCACAGTGTCCAACGTTGGTCTCATCCCACTATCACCTCCTGTTCTCTCGATATAAGTTATCAAAATTTTGCTTAAAGAGGGCTCTGCCGTATCCCGATGACTCCCCATGACAATGGCTTTTCGTTCTTTTTGCATTGAAATCGCTTATTTTTCTGAGTACTATGAGTGCATACTGTCCAACATTGCTGCCATCACTCTACCATTTACCGTTCTCTCGATATAAATTGCTAATATTTTTTTGTAAGGGAGATATGGCGTTACAATCATTACGTTTGAAGAATTGAGGAAGATATTGCCTTGCGACAAACAACACCTATTATTATTATTATTATTATTATTATTATTATTATTATTATTATTATTATTATTATTATTATTATTATTATTAGCACTAATGTTGCCTACCACTATTTGGAATGCAGTGTGTTACTAAAAAGCAAATCAAATAACACTCTTCGCCATTCACGCTCCCGAACTCAAAATACATGATTTATAGTTCTCTGTGTTAGGGGAAAGCACATTTATTATATTATTCTTTCAAATAACGTGTTTCACAAGTTACTTCACTTTCAATGTGTAACTTCATATCCTAACTAACAATCATCCTGTTCCGGTAGAAAATATCCCGCCCCCTTGCAAAAGAAAATGCCTGACCGGAGCGAAAGGGCGTGAACCTTCCTTAGTTGATTAATAGGGTCCGATATTTCAATAAAAGAGGATAAGTCCCTGCACACAAATATTTCAGTAAAAGAGGAAAAGTTACTCAAACTTTGTGAATACCCATTTATGGGCGAAATTTGATTCCCTTGGAACTTTTTAAGAGTTTGAAGGGCCGCCATTTTGAACATTTTCATCTGATTATTCTGGTTAACGAACTCACTCAATATATTTCAACAATTAATGTTTGTGACAAGTTTCGTCTCAATCCGCTGAAAATTAGGATGGTTATGGCATTCACAAATAGCGTTATATATATATATATATATATATATATATATATATATACAGACAGACAGAGACACACAGAGGGAGAGAGAAAAGGTGTTTTGCTCCCTTCTTGCACCTGTGCTGCGTCAGAGCTAAACCGGGCCTCTTTGCAAAACGTATTGACCAGCCTAACCTAAACACAAGCCTCTTGACTAGTTAACGTAGAAACATGGTTGAGAGGTTTAAGGCATATAGTGATTGTATTTTTAATAACCATGAGTATGGGTTTCGAACCTCTCCACTTCCATGTTTTTTTTTTTTCAGTTATGTCGGAACGTTTAATTTTTATTCTTTATTAATTGCAAATGGCGTTTACATTCAAAATAAGAGGAATTTTGGTGGCATTTGTTCGGATATTTTTCTCTTTCGAAATAAAGACAAGAATAAAAGCAATACGCAAAGACAAAAAGTATTATCAGTACTAAACATTACCAATAATAATTGCTACGAAAGACTAAATAAGACCCCTTTTACCATCCCTCATGAGCTGTATGTATTATTAACAAAACAATTAAAAAATGTCCTGGCCGTGGATTTGAACTGGCGTCCTTTGCATTTGTAAGCCAGCACCTTAACCACTTCACCAAGATCATGGTTTGGTGAAGGTTGAGTTGTCGGAGTATTTGTTCTATTTGTGTTTTATGTTCCCACTTCGACAATTTTTACTCTTTTTCTCCGTTTAGCAGCTGTTTCTGGTTTTCTCTTTCGGTGTCGTCCTTTATTTACACTATGCACTATTCCTATTCATAGCTTGTGCCCCTCTGCAATGTCTTATTCAGATTAGACTTTTCTTCTTGCTCCTGAGTAAACATTTGATTGATTTAATTCTCATACTCTCCATGGATGGAGCGCAGGAATGCCAGACTCGAAGAATAGGTGTACATTTACTTTCCTGACAGATAATACATATATTAGGCCTATTCAAAATTACCTTTATATATATTCAAAAGTTTAGACTACCTTTTAGAAAATTCATTTCCGACAATTCATGAATCTTCATACTTACGCTGTGAAGGATGGAAGAAAATCAGTGAGTTGTTGCTGCCCAAATTGATACTCATTAAACACTTTTACTGATATCTCCAACAGAACAGCAAAGTGCATTAACAGTAAAGAAAATGTGAGTTAATTGTCACTTCAATATCTTTTCTCCAATGAAAATCCTGCGGTGCTGTATGGATGCGAAACATTGTGTTGTAAATAAAACCTGTGAAGTTTTATTTTCAATAATAAAAAAAAAAAAAGTTCGTTTTAGTGTTTGTTTCTCAAATGTCCAATAAAAACCATGGCCCTAGTCACCTGAACCGATAAAAGCTACTGAACACTCCGTAAATCCGCACAAGAAATTTATCGAGTTGGAAATTTACACCTGACTTTACAAGAACTTTATTTTGTAACAATCCTCTTCACAGCCGAACCAAGGATTTCTTTAAGGAGAAATCAGATACAAGAAGACTCACTAAGTCGGACATACAGTCACTTCCATAAAATCGACAACCGATCTAACCTCTAGCGACCAAACTCGGTCCATTTGAATGCGTTGAATGAAACGTGCCGACTCTAATTGCGCAATTGGTTTAAATTGGTTGGCTCGCGGCTTGTTCACCACAGAGCCGAGCTCAGAAAGACCGCTCATACATCACGTCTACCGAGCCGATGGGGCACCTCAATCGAACCGACTCGAGAGGATGGTTCATCTGAGCCGAGTCGAACAGAGCGGATAGCTCATCGCAACCTAACCGGCTCTGTGGTGCGCATTACCGAGCTTTTACTGAGTAGCTCTGCTAAAAGGATATCACCTCAGAAATCCATCTAGATATGTGTCAGTTGTTGAGGAACCGTGCAATTTCTAATGCTACTGTGAGAATTTGAGTTGCAGCTTTCTAAAAGGTCAAAGGTTCATTGTTAATGAACCTGCAGTGCACCTTCAAAAATACTGACCCAGAAAACATTGATCTTATCCATGACAGTATTGTAAAATCAAAACCTTTGGTGTGCTATAGAAATTATAGGTGTTTTGTATCAAAAGTTATATCCTCTGTTGAAGTCTTGAAGATAAAATTTGTGGCAGTTAGGGATGCATTCGAGTCGAGTCGAGTCGAGATTTAAGCCTGTCTCGAGAAAATGTTGTCTCGACTCGAAAATATGTTTCTGTCTCGACTCGAAAATATGTTTCTGTCTCGACTCGTGTCTCGACTCGACAGTCTCTGTCTCGACTCGACTCGAATTCGAGTCGAGACGTCTCGAAATTCGAGTCGAGACAAAATGTACGAGTTAAAATATACGCACACATCAGCCAGACCATCATGACCACCTACCTAATTGTCAGTATGTCGACTTTTGGCATGGATAAAAACGGCGACACCTCTTGGCATACACGCAATGATCCTTGATAGGTCGCTGGAGAGAGCTGGCACCACATGTGCTCACTCAGGTCACCTAATTCCCGTAAATTCCGGGAAGGGGGGCGATGTGTTCTGACGTCACGTTCAATCACATCCCACAAGGGACACCACTCAAATGTCCGGCTCCAATTTCAATGAAACTTTTTTTGCTGATAGAAGGCATGTATGCATCATTACTTGTGATGACAAATTTTTGCCATGATGCATGTTTTCTATTTTTTTTAAATAACTTTTAAGAATTGTGATGTGGTTATTAGAGATTACTACAGAAGTCCCTTACTACCCTTTGTAAACGGAGTGTTAATGAAGAAAAGTGAAGAAAAACCATGTGGACACATATAAGTCCTGGAGGGAAGTCGTATGGTAGATATGACCTTGATGGCAGCCATCTTGAAATCCGCCATTTTGAATTAAGGTCAAGTTTTCAAAATGGGAATAGGGTAATATGATACATAATTTCGGGCTAGAATTTAATTAGAAAAATAATGGTGAGGTTAGTTTTAAGATACACCCATTTGGGGGAAAGTTACAGGCATATTAATTGTTTTTACTTACTGTGTGCGTAAGTCCCTTCTTACTTTCGTCTCAAGACCTGTAAATCGATCGCAACGGCAGAGCCCGGTTTCGCACTAGTGTTTAGAAATCTTTAAACTCACTTGAGACAATATTTATAGATTATTGTATTGTATTTTGCCTTTAATTAAATTTGAACCCACTTCATGATCTTGTGTAAAGTATCACTAAAAGAGAATTTCTGTTTTTATGGAGAACGTAAGCATGGCAATTATAAAAGGTGAGTAAGGTGCGTATGTATTTATAAGAAAGTTTATTTTACGAGTCTTTTGTGGTTCCGCCAACCTATTCTTTAGTTGTTTTTTTTTTCAAAATACTCATATCTCATAAATAAAAGAGCTATTATAAAATCTCTTACCACTATTCTTTAATACTTATAAAATTTTATTTATTGTAAAAGCACTGGCGAGATATTTCTTATCGCCCACTAAAATTATGGTGGAGCTCCTTCGTGGCTAACGGTTAGCATACTTGCCTTTGGCGTGGGAAATCTGGGCTTGATTCCCGGTGGGAGTTCATGTGGTTCGGATTCCACGTTAATCAGTAGGTCCACGTCTCACATAGCCTCGCTGCTGAACGGGACGTTCAACTCAGAATCAATTCAACTCAAAATTATGGTTTTGACTTTATTATGATGTCATTAGTTTAAACGCCCAACTGCCCAGTAATTATAAACATTGACTACTTTATAAAATTGTAATTTGTGACGACTAAAATATCAGAAATTAAAGATTATTCTTTGGGTTTTGGAACATTTTGAACAACGTGAAAAACTGGTACTGCACCGATACAACACACCTTTTGGATTTGTCATAACATGTCTTACATAGCTTTGGTTCGATTCTCAACACGGACTGCAACTACCCGTTAAATTGTGCATCCGAAAGGCACTCTTTGTTAAACCTCGCTTATCACCGCTCATCTTAATAATATATATAACTTCACCGCGAAGCAAATGTTGCATTTCTCTCTTTCATCCTAACACAAAACAAAACTAACCACAGCTGTGACACGAAGGAGCTATTTCGAAAAGAAACAAACTGTGCTTCATAGAGATGTGTACCAAATGATAGAAGTATAAAGCATTGTTTTCTTTCCTGTTTATTGATATCAGTTGGTGTTCTTAATGAGTTTACTCATTAGCTTAGAAAGAGTATATATGGAATTTGGACATGTGTTGTACGTATTCTCCTGAGAAATTGATGAGACCAGAAAAGTTATAAGGACAGATGGAATAGGTTTAAGCTCATCTACGTGACTTTATCAAATATTTACTCTCCATAATGGTACCACGCGGAAAACTTGGTATAGGCCTACTTTTATCTTTGCCTCCCTCTGTTAGCTGTTTCGTATCATATATATCGGATGGTTTTGATATTTCTTCTGATCATTAAAACAACAATGGTACCTGTGTGCGTGCAGAAATGCAAAAGCACAAGGTAACTTCCTATTTGGTTTGGAAACAACAAACCCATTTCACGTGTGCGAGAGAAATTGAGCACAGCGAGATCGGGTGTTTACTCACGGTCAGTTCGCAGCAGGAGTCCATGGTAAAAGATTTGGCTATCTCGAAAACACTCGCAAAACCTTACAAATACAAAAGACTGCGCTTCAAAGAAAGTTTAGACACAGATGTTTCAATTTTCTTTTAGCATCTTTCTTCAGCAAAATAGTCGGTTCATTGTATTCGAAAAAGGGAAGGGAGAAAGGGTGAATTTATATTTTATGTGGGGGTAACATTGAAAGTAGTATAAACAATACATACCGCTTCCGACTCTGTACTGAAGCACTTCCTTTAGCGGTATATCACTAGATCTATCCTGACCCACATCCCACCTCAAGTTGTAAAGTAGAAAGGGACAGAAGTATTCAACATGACTGCGCACTTGAGTTTCAGTTCACAATACGAAAACCAGTGAGCAAGTAAACAGTCTTTTGTAGGATCGTGTTTTACTTCTTGAATTTATTTTTGAACATTTCTGTGAATTCAACAACAGAACGCAGTAGAAATACGGACTAGTTTTTACTCCAACCATTACTTTCGCTCCAACCCAGGGATGCCACATTTATGATTTCGTACTAGATTTAGTGATTTTACTATTGCACTAGTGATCTAGTACATACTTTGGGTAAATAGGCACATTCTAGTGATTTTTTTGCATTTTTTTCTGATGCAGACAAATGAGAAGGAAATGGTTCTTAAAATAAAAGGAAAAAGTATATTGCAGTTCAAAACAAATGTAGAAACCTTAAATTATTTTTTCTTTTCCCTCTGACTGAATGAAACCCCTGCTGTGTAACGACCTTAGGTAAACAACGGCTATCTTTGGTCCGCTACCTCCTTTTGTTAGCCGACATGAGATGGGTTACTTTTTTTTCTGGAAGAAAGTGAAGAAATAATTATCCAGTACATTTACGTTTTGTCAGTCACACAGGCGCAGTCTGTACTTGTTTCCTAACAAATTTTAGCAACATAACATAAATGAAACATATGTACCAGAAAATAGAGGCAGTACAAACGGAAATTTTCATCTGTGACACATTTGATGAGAAATATAGTTAGATGTCACGTGCAAGCACTCTAAACATGTCCTATCCTGTAATTCTATTCGTATGTTTATGTAGGTGAGACTGAGAAATCAAGAAACAATAATAACTGGTTTTCTTCCAGGGGAAAAATCTAAATGTGAAGGGGTGTTACACTGGGACTTTAATTGCGTCCTTTGTACAATATTAAGAAGTAATAGCAATTTTTTAATTTATTTTAGTTCTTGGGGAGAGGAAGATGGAAGCGAACCCTCGTAAGGACCTCTGCAAGGAAACATGAATACTATCCGCCACTGTTTGTTACATTACACAAAATAGTTTTATTAGTCAGGGTTTTCATTCTGCAGGAGAGGGGGGGATAGTAATACCTGACGAACATTTTCTATTCTCAGAGTGTTGCAATGATAGCATTTCCTCCATTATAACTTGGCCAAGCTAGTTGCATTATATGTAAGGATTAAGTTAGCCTAAAAAGCTTAAATTTCTATGGCTGTTTTACTCTGTACCCATGTTTCTCATTTTCGGTCTACGGGACTCTGTGTCCGGAAATTTTCGATGGCTTCCAAGTCGGAAAATAAGTGTATCAAAGGCATATATATTATATCTATGGTTATATGAGGCATGGATCTACAGTTTAAAGTGGGATACCGGTAACAACTTCATGAGCTTCCACCGTAAATCGAACCAGAGTCTCCCGCGATCAAGGCGTATGTGTTAACCATACAGCCACGAGGAAATTCACATAAGCACACACACATATATATTGTTGAGTTGATTTTGACTTTACCGTCTCTTTCAGCAGCGATGATATATGAAATGTAGACCTACTGATTAACGTGGAATCCGAACTACATGAGCTCGCGCCGGGAATTGAACCCGAGTCTTCCACGACAAAGACGCGTACACTAGCCACGGAGTTCACACACACACACAGAATCAGAGTTCTCACACACCAAGGGTGAAAGCTGTGCCACTGAGTCACAGCAGCCACGAGGCTAGGTCGAGTCCACTTTACGTTCATAGTTTCTTAGTACATAAATGTTACGATTATGAAATAGATTTTCCTTAATGAGCTGCATAAAAACAAAAGCTTTCGAAATGCATTAAACAATTAGCTCGATTTGAGTGTGAACTTAAAGTTATATCAGAGTGTAAATACGGATACGCACCAAAGCTCGAAAACTTAATACACTATTTCTCCTATATAGTCACCATGTATCAAGCAATCGTTCAGCTTTCATTTGAGAGGATGGAAATCGAAGGCCCCTGAACAACTATGTTACTAATGTGCGGAATGTATTTATCTTACAGTGAACTGCTTTGATGCCAAGTAGCCTAACTCCAAAATTGAAATTTTCCAGGAGTGAAAGTTGAAGTTCAATATCTCATGAACAATCCATATTTCTTTTATGTTGGGAACCAAAACTATAACTACTGTATGTAGTTCATTGTTTTATAACTTAGTGTTTACAAAAATCCTTTTAAAAAAATACCTATTCATAGAAGTGAATGGTACTTATCTGTACTAGTTCTTGGCATCGAAGCAGTCCATTTATTGTAATACTAGCTTAATATACCCATTCTTCGCATGGGGGCTGTATTTGGAAATCAACACCTGTGGAAGTATCACCATTCATTTCAGTGACCGCGAAAACTATGGATTTGACACTAGTATCAATCAATATGGGCTATTTATACATGTCTCGGTATTCCTCACCCGCTGACATCCGGCCCGCATACAGTAGTAGCTGAATTTGCAAGTCATCGCTGATGGAAGTGTCACCATTGATCTCAGCGACCGTGAAAACTATGGATTTGACACTAATGTCGATCAATTTGGATTACTTTTACTACATGTCTAGCTAAACGCCCCCCTGAGACCCCCTGGTTCCAATTTTGACACAAACGCTTCGCCTTAGACTGGGACCTGGACCAAGGTATCCGTGACCAAAATTTGGTAACTCTCGGTCAACTTGTCTGGTCCCCAGGTCGGTCTCAGTAAACGTCCCCCCCGAGACCCCTCTGGTTCGAAATTAAAAAAAGAACGCTTCGTCTTGATCTGGGGCCTGGACTAAGGTACCCGTGACCAAATTTTGGGAACTCTCGGTCCACTCGTCTGGTCCCCAGGTCGCACACAGACAGACAGACAAACACACAAACAAACTCTTTATTTTATTTATATTAGATAAGATATACTATGTAAAATAGTCTCGTATCATAATATGTGATTTACAACAAATGTTACATTATATATTATCCGTAGCTCGTGATATGCTGCAACATATTAAAGCCTCAGAATAGTTGGGCAAGCGAATAATCCAGAAGTTACGTAACCCTATTGAGTTCATGGGAACGAAAACACAATAATTATAACTATGCTAAATTACTATAGACTACCAACTGCTCATTCAGAGAATTTATGAAGTTCACTTTATCGCAATAGTTTTATACAAACTAGATTTAGACTACGGATAATAGTTTTATACAAACTAGATAATCAATTATTATTATTATTATCATTATATTTGCAGTACAACCAAATACAACGACATTAACTATTAGTTCTAATTAACTGAATTGAGCTGAAAATTAAATCTTGACCTTTAAAGATTAACTATTAATTTTATGCGTTCTGTACCTTTCTGAAGGAATAAAAGCTGGAATTGGTTTCAAGGCTGTTTCTGAGTGAATACTTTCTTCAAAATAATATTAAAAATTATAGAAAGATTATCGAGACATTCGAGTCGAGTCGAGATTTTTAAGAGCCGTCTCGACTCGACTCGTGTCTCGACTCGAAAATTCGAGTCGAGAAATACGTTTGTCTCGACTCGTCTCGAATTTTACAAAGTGT
Source organism: Thermobia domestica (assembly GCF_964235325.1). Lineage (NCBI taxonomy): Eukaryota > Metazoa > Arthropoda > Insecta > Zygentoma > Lepismatidae > Thermobia > Thermobia domestica. Next base: position 129,010,716 of record NC_137467.1, read on the forward strand.
GTCTCGACTAGAATCTCGACTCGAATTCGAGTCGAGATTCGAGACATGTCTCGACTCGAGCGCATCCCTAGTGGCAGTGCATGAGGAAAATATTGACGAGGCAGGTTCCCAAATTTGAATGGTGAACACAGTCGGCAGCGAGTTGTGTTTTTTCTAGATGTATGTTTCCCTCGAAGTTGAAACATCGCTCTACGCAGGATCTAAGATATACTAAATAGTGTCCCACTATGGTCTCAACTCATTTTGATTTCAGACAAGCTTTTCTATAGGAAAATGTGAGAGAGATCTCACTTTTGAGTACATCAATTATCTTTAAAAAGATGATACAACCTGCTTTAAAAAATATTGTAATTCAATGTATGGCTTACATTCACTACTTTGAACCTGAGACAAAACCGATTTGAAAACAGTAGAGAGCACACCTCATCTCCTCTCGTAAAATACTAATGTGAGTGAGTGTGTTCGGAGTAAGGTGATGGACAATGTCTTATTAAATTGAGTGCATTCTTATAAGATAGATTCTAGCAAGTGGTGGTACTATTGAGAGCTATTAAGACTTTTAAGTGGAAACAATGTGAGATCGTTTTGAAAACCTATCTAAAAGGTTCTGATACACAAGGACAACAATAAAGTCCATACTGGAAAGAAATAAAGTGTCTCACCAAATTTAGTACCCTCAAACCTTTTTCTGTTCCGCAGTGAGGCTATATGAGAAGTAAATTTACAGCTTAATGTAGGCCTCGAACCACATGAGCTCCAGCCGGGAATCTAACCCGGGTCTTCCATGCCAAAGATGCGAATAATAATAATAATAATAATAATAATAATATATTTCAGGAGGTGAGCGCAACAGTGGTCTAACCCACATTTTTAAAATTGGAGAAAAATCAAGTTAAACACATGCAAGCACAAACGGTTGAATGTGTCATACATTGTGCATACATATATTGTATTTTAAAAAAATTGTGTTTAGCTTGATTTTTCACCATTTTTAAAAATGTGGGTTAGACCACTGTTGCGCTCACCCCCTCATTTGATTTTGAGTTTAGCGCCCCTTTCAGCAGGGAGACTATATGAGAAGTGAACCTACAGCGTAATGTAGACCCCGAACCACATGAACTCAAGCCGGGAATCGAACCCGGTCTTCCACGTCAAACACATGTATAATAATAATAATATGAATTGCGTTGTGGTAATGATGAAGGAGGTATTAGATCTGATACTCATTTCCTGAAACTAGATCTCCGGATTTATTTACAGGTTTACGAAAATTTTATAGATCGATGCAAGAAGTTATTTGCACTAAGGGGGACTCACATTGGGATATATAGGAAAGGTTCTACGCCTGTACACCTTATTTTTGGATAAATTAGAAAGTTGCCCATCACCTCCGTGTAATACATATACTCAGTGTGCGAATTAGATCATTTATATTGGGGGGGGATAAAATTAGGCCAACAAGACAAAATCTGAAGGTGCAAATTTCAAAATGAGACGATAATGCCTTATCCCCATATATATACAGGGTTTTCATAAAGTATGGACGGATTTAATTCGCTTATAATTTACATAAAAATGCTCATATTGAAATCAAATAAAGTCCAAACGGTAGCGGAAGGATTAAAGTTTTACCTCTAATCTGCACCAGCTCAGTTCATTCACCGCCACACCTCCAACTGGGCGCCATTTACGTCCACACATTCGCGTAGGCGTCCCTTACCCTGCTCACTGTTGCAGGCGATGTTGGCGGCCTCTGTGAGGTGCAGGTAGTCAGAGCCGAAACTAAGAATACCAGAAAACACCACCACAAATTAAATTAATAAATAAGGTGGAGTGGCTGGGAATATTTAGAACCAGGTTAAAATTTTACATAAAATGCAAAGTAAAGAAATCTGCATACATAATTCCCTGCTTGGAGAGAAAGGTGATCTCCTGTAGAAGCCGCCACTGCCACGGTAGAGCATATGAAATTAATTAGCTAGAACAACAGATCTCAGGGTACTCTGTATGACAGTCATGGTCTGGAAGCTACTATAGTGAGTTTTTCAATAAACAAGAGGTTAAAAGAAAAAAAATATATACCTACTTTAAGCTAACAGGTAGCAGCCTGTTTAGAAACTCACTATACTCATGACAGTATTCTTATGGTTCTATGGGCATAATTCTCCCTGGGCCCCATTCAGAGAGCTGGTCAGATGTACAAACAACAAGGGAAAATGTTTCCTTGTCTCACACTCCTGAAACAAAACATTTGAATTAGTAACAGGTACTCACCCTGCAGCAAAAACAGACCACTAGAAATACTGGGTAAAGATGGCGGTTTATTTCCGTCTTGGTAGACCATAGTATGAATGATGATACATGTTAACACTCCATTTATACTCCACTAATGAACTTTCCTTTGGTAGTGCACTACTTACACACACTATGAAGATTTAATCTTTACACCAACAATTGCCACTATAAAAAAAAAGGTAAAAGAGGATTTGTTGGGCTTATTCACAGAGATCAGTTGACCTCAGAAGAGATTGGATTTCAAATACAAATTTTTTTCTATCTCCTCACTGTTGTGAGTTCAAAGTCTCTGACTGTCTCAGAGAGGAGGATTGTAATAACACAAATCATACTATTGATACACACTTGTACGAAAATAAGATTTGAAGAAAATAAATTGAGTAAATATGTTATATATATATATTCGGTGCACTGTTCCTGTTGCAGATATCCACACACACCCACTCAGTTCCGGTTCAAAATCACCAAGTAATGTTCAACATTTCCATTCCACTGACACACAGGAAGGTTCTTGTTGAATTGATAAACAGGAACGATGAACTATAAATTGAGTTGACATATAATTGTCAGTGAAAACAAGCAATTTAACAATTGCTTGGGTCCTTGTTCGAAAGTCCAAGGAGGCACTGCCTTAAATGACTTGACAGGCCTAGAGTATCTCAAATTGAGATATCATATATTTATTTTTCTCCTTCCATACTGGAAGTATAACTGCACCACGGTGCTATGAGGAAAGTTTCTGGACAAAACTTGTCTAATTAGCTCTGCTGCTTAAAGTTACAGAAAGTACTGTGCTGTGGTAAAAAAAAAAACTTGAAGTAACTCGTCCTGATTTAACGTCATAGATAGATATGACTCATTTTAGCAAATTGTAAAAGCTAGCACTGTTCAACACTTTGGTAAATGTCACAATAAAATGTGATGAGTCAAACCACTCTTCACTACACACAATGTTTCCCGATACATGTCGTTACATGTATGTTCACAGGATTTCCACGGGAGACCGATTGCTCACACTTTCCTGGGTGACAACTTCCCGGTACTTAGGAAGTATTCGACTTCCTACCGCAATTCATTGACGTTTACTCTTCACGAGCTATGAATCAACTTCCCTTGTTCAGCCACTTGAACAAGTATATTAACTGTGCAAAACTAAGAAAAGGAAGGACTCGCTCTGTTTCGAGTCTCCCAACAAAGGTTTTTATGCCTCCGGCTATATCTACTGGGAGGTCTTCCGCAAATAACACACGGAAGCTTGATTTTTGCTGCACATTCTTCCAGCAATCCTTTAGTTGGTGCTGCCCTCATTTAAAATGGCGGCAATATTTGAAGCTTCTGATCACAACAGAAGTCCATGGAGTTTTCAAAACAACATAACTATTTTCACTTGGAACTAACACTTAGAATAATAGAAATACATGATATTATATACAGAATAAAAGGAAATTCTACATAGAATACATTTATATCATTGTCATAAACTGTCATCTCTCACAGCACTTGAAGGAAGTCCATTTTCCTGTGGCTTCCTTTCAAACCGTCTGCTACCAATCCGCATCCATGTTGGTAGGAGAGAGAGAGAGGAAAACATCTTTGGTTATTATTAATTTTGAAGATTACAAGAGCCAAATGTCTTGTACGAAAGGGGTACACGTTGACAAAAGTAGTCATGATTTTAGAACGGTATTTCCAAGAACGAGTGAGCGTAATACGTTAATATTAATATTTTACATAGAAAATGAATCAAAATAAAGTACACATTTTCAAAACTGCTGTGCATCCTGGGTAAAATTCTAGGCCCGTTCGCTGACGGAGTACTGGACATGGGTGAAGGGGGCGGAAGGGACGCTACGAGCTCGCTACCCAAGAAATCACACCTATACAAATTCAAAAACTCACATGTTGACGCTAAAATTTTTACAACATTTTCAACAATAGAAGTTGAGCGTCTGTAAGCAATGTTTCCAATTCAGCTTTGCGTCACTAAAGGAAGTGAGTAGGATCCTTCCTGTATTTAATGAATCGTATTCTCTTGCTCATTTAGTGATTTCCTGCAACTGTGAGTTGTGGTAGACCTCACATACAGTATTCCAGGCGACAAAGAGTCGCGAAAAAAAAATCTCTGTCAGCGTAGCTCCGTCTTCCAAAGTTCCAAACTTCAATGCATGAATCCATAGATTATGCCTTTATTCCTTCGTTAATTAATCCAATGTACAATAGGATAATAACTATATTCCTTCATCCCCATATATGATATATATAATACAATGTCCCAGTAATGAGATGCACGTAAAAAAATCGAATATAATTAGCCTATAAAGGAAATAACATACATGAATAAATACAATATAATACAATATTGTATTAATATTTCCGTACTACGCTCGGTGTTTAAACATTATTAATCATAATAACTAGATAATATTAAGTATGCATACTAATTTCCAAGCAAATAATTTTGTCACAAATTAATATATTTACATAATGATATGTAAATGTGCCCCTCATCTGCATTTTGATATGCAGATGAAGGAGAAGGACTTCGGCCTTCTACACCTCCCACTTCGAGGACGGTCCAAGACGCTTCCTGTCTCCAAGAACTTAGCATGCCACTTTCGGATTGCACTCTCAATCGGTGCCGGCTTTTTGAACTCTTTGGTGAACTTTCGACACACCAGAATTGGCGATTTTAGCTCTGCGTACCACAGAACACATTGCGCTTTCTCTTTCACCGACGCCATCTTTGATACGGTAAAAAAAATAGTCTTCTCAGAGGAGTTTTTCATTTATTTATTTATTTAAAAGACACACACACCAATACAGCTTACAACTTACTTTTAACAGTCAACATTGAAACAACAATGGATGGAATTTGGTAAGAAACTGACCCTTGCCCTCCCTCTCCCTCTCTCAACGTATTCACAGTTGCCAACTAAAAATTGAATCCTTCCGCTACCGTTTGCACTTTATTTGATTTCATTATGAGCATTTTTATGAAAATTATAAGCAAATTAAATCCGTCCAGACTTTATGAAAAACCTGTATATATATATATATATATATATAATAAAGAGATCTATTGATTTAATAAATCTACCGACAATAACTATGTACGTATATATTGTCTGACATATACACACCTCACTGAACTTTTCCGAACGTGTTTCAATGTTGTACTCACTCTTGTCACCGTAGCTCTCTAAGGTTTATTTAGTTAATAATTCGGCCCGAGCGATAGCCATGATCACAAGCATATGTTAATTTTTCCACTCATATTGAAATCTTCCACTTTGCATTATTACATACAGGTTGCAAAAAAAAAAAAGTCTTATGAAAACCACTAAAATTATCAGTTAAACCGGACATACTTTTTTTTAAAAAAAAATCTAGATATTAGCCTATCAAACAAGAAATGGATTGTTGCTGGTCCCGATTTCTGGCATCAAGATCAAATAGAAGGCCAAATTTTTAATATCTCGATTCAAATTTCGAGCTTGTGCTTCTACTCCCCGCTAAAGCTGCGCTCTTCACGACTTTTTTTTTTGTTGTTGAAATATCGATTCCGTGATGGGGCTCAGGAAGTCAACACTTACAATTACTTTACTGTTAGGTTACAAATGAATTGTTTCACTGTGGGCTACGTTCATAGGCGTCTCTGGCGGGGGGGACGAGGGCGTCGCGTCCCCCCAGTATTTTGAATTTCAAAATATTAAATATTTCATTCTAATCTAATTGTTTACTAACGACAGAATAACAAATAAATAATCATAATAATAATAATCATATTTATTTGGAGTATATTATTCAGGCTGTGAAACGATTATATCAGAGTTCTTGATATACCTTAGGGGATCCGTGAAGGTAAGCAGAAAGGTAACAAATGGAATCGAAGATAATAAATAGGTTGGGCTAGATAGCACCATTTTAATCACTTCGATGCCCCCCCCAAATTTTACATGCCAGAGACGCCAGTGGCTACGTTAGTGAATCAAATAAAGTAAAACATTACATTGAAGATTTTCAGAAAGTATTAGCGTGGACAGCAAACTGTGTAGCGAAAAGAAAGATGGAAAAATGAATGGTTAACTTAAAAACAAAAAAAAGTTGAAATGCTTACACAGACACGGACAATGACACGGAGAACCAGTCGTATTAACAAATGCTGAAACAAATCTTCAATTATGCGCTTATTTATCTAAAAATCACGTTCACTAACACGTCTGCTCACAGGAGCGTATCACCAACGTGTACATTAACAGTTACGAGAGAATACCAATATCTCAGATTTTGAGTAAGTTTTACAGTTTTTAAAGTTCATTTCCGTAAACTGAAAAAGGCAGTGATTACTAAGCTAATTATCACAAATTAGATGCAACTTTTGAGTTGCGTACACACAAACTACTAGGGAATGAAGACCATATGCTAACAAAGAATACACTGGAAAATGAATAACATGTTATAACAAAACTTAAAGTAAGATGATAATCGATACAAATGTAGAGAATAGTAGTGGCAGACAAACTTTTCCCCTAGTACCGTTATGTTTTATAATTAATTTAGAAAGTCCATGTCCTCCTTTAATGGGTGTGTTGGCAGACGGTCTGGTAGGTCATTAGGTGTTGATGACATGATTACGTGTGTTTGGAAAGTTCTTATGTTTCTTTTTTTAGCTGTGATGACATGTGTGTATTGTTGCAAAGTTCGTGTCCTGTTTTTCGAGTCTGTATACGTGTCTGTACAGACTCAATACTGGATATTTTTAAAAATAATAATGGAAATTTAAATTTGAATTTTAATTGGTTCCATCTGAATTAAATCTGTTGATATGATAAAATTAATAATCCGTATCAGTGATTAAATTAATAATAATATTGAATATATTTACATTATTGACAATGAGATGAAGACCCAGTTGGAATCTCATATTATACAAATGGGTTTGACTAATAGAAACTTACATTGAGAAATATATATATATATATAATTTGGAAAAATGAAATATTTGAGTCCCACCATTATGCCTGTTAGGCTAAAGGAGATGTTCGAACTTGCAGAATAAATGGTTTGCTGTGCAAACTCGTTGTTAACTTTAATTGACCGCTTGCTAAGCAAGCTCAGAACACTCACAGTGTGTAAAAAACAATATGTGAGAGAATAAAAGATATTTTCCTAATAAATCGGTTTTTATATTGCTTCGCTTTACAAAGAAAGCTCTTAAAAGTATATAGAAAGTGGGAACTTGCAAATTATTTATATTTTCCTAATAAATTAGTCGTAGCAACTTATTTGATCGCTTGCTAAGCAAGCTGAGAACACTTACAGTGTGTAAAGAACAATATGTGAGAGAATAAAAGATATTCTCCTAATAAATTAGTCGTAGCAACTTATTTGATCGCTTGCTAAGCAAGCTGAGAACACTTACAGTGTGTAAAAGTTTATGTGGTACATACTGAGAATGAACCCAGGACCCCAAAGCTCCGGAGGTGAACGTTGTATGATGGGAGGGAAATATTTATTCATGCGGGACTTTTTAATTTGACGGATAGTATGCATAGCATACTCGGTGAGCGTGGTAAAAGTTCGTGTACGGAATACACTATGCTGGTACATATACAGAGCGTGGTTTCCGTACGTCTTTTGCTGGTGAACTTAAGACATGAACTGAACTTTTCGCGCGCTTTTGGAAAACCGGTCGGGTAGGAGTGATGATGTGTGATTGCAGGGGGTTGCTAAAACTTGAATTCAAATACAAAGGAAGATCGTTGACACGTTTGGTAAACATCACAAATTGGGGACAGACTAATAGAAATAACTTTGGTGCCGCGGTAGGTAAACAAAAGATATTGTCGGCGAAAACATAAAAGAAAGATTGGGGACGTGGTAGGTGAGCATGTTGAAACATGTCCATATGGTATTTAAGAATAGAAAAGAACTTTAATGTTGGGAATGCTGAACACGTGATTACCTTGCGGTTATGAAAATACTTTAAATACAGGTTATAAGAGACAAAATATATAAAGATACATCATGCAGTCGTATGAGAAGAAGGATCTTTGCAGTAGCAATATTGAAGCAATATCTGATGCTGAAACAGAAATATACGAATCATCGTCAGATGAAGAATTTGATTTTGACGCAATAGATTCACCAGCGCTAACAGTTTCACCAATACCACCGTCATCTCCAGTTGTATTATCAAGAACATCACGATTTTGGGCTTTAGATTGTTGTTGTAATAGTGAAAAAGTGGATCGCGAATGTATAAAGGAGGCTATTGAAAAATGGAATTTTAATGAAACACTAATATGTGAGGGATGTACGACAGGATCTAATCATGATTTTGCTCATGATTGTATGACTATGCGTCCAGAATTAGAGATTTTCATAAGAAAAGACAAACGGAAAACGAATATTTCAGATTGAAAAAAATGTATTCGAATAGTGCTAGTGTTTCATGCGTGGTATGTACTGGTGAAAACATTAATGTGAACTGTGTATTAAAAACTATAAAAGTATACTTACACAACAATAATCCAATGGAATGCGTGGAATGCAAGTTAAATCTTCCTCATGAATGTAGACATTTTCATAATACTGGATCATTTGCAGTGAAGTATTTATCTCTTGACAAAACTTACTGAACTCTTTGAAGTGTTTGAACAAGACCGTAGTGAAATCTCATTTCTATGCTTTATGCATAAAACTTGTGATCTTTTACAAAATACAGAATTTGTTGGACAGATAATTCCGTTTTTTATTTTTCATACCAATGAAATTTCACCATGTGTAAATCAGTATATTATCGATATTCAAGGTTTTAAAATGTTTGATAACGAATTTATTATTTGTGAGTTTTGTTTAACTGCATGCGATGATACAGTAAATTTCCATTGCTTGGTAAAATGACCATTAGAATATAATTTATTATCACTAGGATGTCAAAAACAAATTGACTGGTTAACATTAAATTTGCATGGATTGAAATGGAATAGCAAAACTGGATATATTGTATCATGCATACGAAACCTTGTATATCAATTATGCGCAAAGAATTCAACCTTTTATTGTAAAGGTTTAGAGAAATCTCTTTGGATTAAAAGAATATTTGCATTAGATAATGTCATTGATTTAGAAACAAAACATTGTCCTTCATGAAATGAATTATGTGGAAATACATTTAATGAATATTGTTCCTTTCACACAAGTATTGTAAAGAAGTCAGGATGTGCATATCGTAATGCACAACAGTTGAATTATTGGTGGAAATATGAAAGATCAACAGCATTAACTAATGCATTATCAAGATTGTAATGAGGAATTGTAAATAAAATGCATGGGTGTAAGTTTTAAAAAAATATTGTAAATTAAAAATGTAAATTAAAAATATATAATAAAAATAAAAAATAAAAAAATATTTGTTTCCTTTTTAAAAATTTGTTTACATGTTTATAAACAATATCATCATTCTTTTTCAAATTTTTTCTTGTTAAACAATTTTAAACACTTTTCAAATGATTGAGTGCGAATAATATGATGCAGAAAATATAAGACAAAATAGCCACATAACACAGAATTATCATGTTGATATTGTTGATTATTTGTAAAGTACATTTTAGTATTTTTCGAGAAAAAGTTTTTTATTTCCTTGGGAATGTCCATAGCAAGACTATCAAAGTAGTACCCATGTTTTTTCTTATTGATGTACACTGCAACCCAGTGGGAACCAGCAGAATCAGATGTATCAAGATTAATCACAAGTGCTGCAGGAGGTTTTACTGTTACAAGAAGTTTGTCAATAGGGTAAATTCCAGTAACACTTGCACCAGTCACTTTATCAGTTAGTAACACTTTTAATAATTCGTCACTATACATGATGAAGATTATTATTATTATTTTTAATTGTAGTAGGTATGTAATTATCACTGTTATTCACATGTAACACATAATCATACACTTTCACATATTCAATATACAGTAATGCTTCATGAATAGTACACCTATATTGTCCGAAACAATGCTTGTTATGTGCACATCGATGAACGTGAAAACTTAATGCAGTATACTTTGGACAGTTTATTTCTTCCAAATTTGTAACTTCTCTTTGAAGAATTTCTTGAAGAAAACACTCTATTTATTCCGTATGTGTATATGGTTGTAGTATTTGAACAATATGTTTGAAGTATTTCCTTAAGATGTGAATATTCTACATCCCCTTCGTGCCAGGTAATGCCATACACATTCTCACCTAGATATTTGTTTGTACTTACGATTGGCTCAGATAACTTATTTAAAGGAAATGGTGGTTTAAAAACCCAATTTTGAAAAAAGGGAACGTCAGGATTTACAATGGCTAGCTCTTTTATAATAAAGTCATCTTCGTTATCATGATACGCCGAGAAGTGAACAACAACCCGCATTGTACTCAACTAAATAAATTAGAAAGTGTTATCAGTATAAATATTTCTGTCTTTGTCTACTTGTGCTAAAGAATCGAATTGTGCGTACACAATGCATGTAACAGGTTCAGTTAAAGTTTCTGAAAATGATACTTTTAAATTTACAGGGGAATCACGTACTACATCCCACGTGTTATCATCTAAAGTTCCTGTGGGAGATAGAATAAATGCATACAGAGCATATCCGTTTGGATACTCATCAAGAGTAACAGTATGTGAATAATTTTGATAATATATACCAGTACCTGAAATCAAAGTATAGTAACTTAGAAGGTATAAATTATTATTAAAATCAGGAGTGAGAGGGTTGGGAGGAAATGATTTTGAAACGACTTGTAATTGCAGTTTGTAAACGTTAAAGTTTCGAAATTCAAAGGGATTAAGATGTGATTTCCCATTGAAGGCTGTGTTGGAGATGAAACCAATAATCAGGCCTTTAGGAACATTACCCAGGAAAAGATTATCAATGCTGTAAGACTTTACTTGTGCAGGTATAGTATAAGATCTTGTTTCCACTCTTGTCAGAGGTAACTTGGCTGTTTCCGAACCCATTCGTGTATTTGATTGCATAGCTAAATCTGCAACTACATCAATACGTCGTACATGAAGAATAATTTCCTCAAGTGCAACTTTATAACTTGTATTTTCAGCAGACATTAAGCAAAAATTATCTTTACTATGATGTAGTTTTACACCCAAACTTACTTTGTTAGGAAGCATACGATCTAAACTTACAATATCAGTATGAAGACGTCCATACATTTCAAAAGATTTACTATTTTTCACCATATTAGCACGTTTTTGAAAACCAGCATTTGTATTATCTAATTTATTAAAATTTTTTGCAGTATCTTTATGCCACATGGCACATGCTAAATGTGTTTGAGAAGCATCATAAGAATAATTTAATAATGTTTCAATGTATGCACGATAAGGATAAGGTCCTGATGAAGAACTAATTAATTTATCATTTAACGAAATATCAATTTGACTAAATAAAGAATGTAAGAAATTATTTACGGGTGCGACAATATCATCATTAGCTAAAGTTGTACCATCAGCTTTAGTAATTTTACAACGTACATAAAGATATAGATATGCAGGATGAATAAATTCACCTGTTTCTCCCGGAATAACAAATTCAATAGGTCCTTCTAAGGTTAATGTGGAAATAGGACGATATTCAGCATTTGTAGTTGCTTCAATAGCTGTTTGTGTCATTGGTATAGAAAAGAAATCAAATTCATTGGTACAACATTCAAAACTGTTCGAATTTAGGAACGCCATTATGAAAAGATGTCCTGTATATGTTTACGTTTTGTTGGTGGTCCAAACTTTAAAATTGCAGGAGCTTTCCTCTTGCGTGACCGTCTCTTGCCGTTACCAGTTAGCAATTCTCCAACTTTATTAATTGCTTTTGTCTTTAAACTATTACCAGCTTCTTTTACACGTGCACGAACCGATTCTTTAAATGGTCGATTTTCTAATACATCACCCGCAACTTGCATACCGGTTTGTAATGCTTGACGTCCTACAGTTTTTGCACCTTGTTTAAGAAATGGTAAAGCAAAACGAAATAATCCTTTAAAGAAACTACCTATACCATGTCTCCTTTGATATACAGGTCCTGAAAAATATGGTATACCGCGCCCACGATGATAAGTAACACGTCTTGCTCTCATTTTTATTATTATTATTATTATTTAGAAGATGCCGGAGAGCGTTTAAAATGTAGTGTTACGGTCAGTGTCCCAGAGCGGAATTGCAAATTTCGCCCTGCATGATGTTTTAATAGTATTTCAATAGTGTTAAAACAAAATTTTGCAAGTGGCATATAATGAATATCTTCAAATGTAATTGTTTGAACTTTTCCATATTTAATATCAGAGATTGTTGCTATACGTAATAATGGTGCTTTTGTATCACCTAAAAATTGATATTGTATAATATCTGTATAAATAAAAATTTGATGTGGATATCCGATATCTATGTATGGTTGTTTGAATCCGTGAGATTGTTTTACAAGATCTGATTTTTCAGAAAAACCTAACTGTAAAGCTAATGTAGGCGACAATGTAACTGATTCTACATGTTCATCACATTCAACATGTACAACATTTGAAAAACTAAATCTTATAAAACTCGATATTGCGTTTACTTCTTCTAGTAAATGATGAATGGATGGATAATATCCAACAAGAATTTTACTTTTCATAGATTCTGCATTTTTAAATTTGTACCATATAACGTTTTCACCAGCGGTAACATTATAACATGTTAATGGAATATGTACTTCACTTAATCCTACATGCCAATCGGATTCTGGTAAACGAATATTATTTTTTAATTGATTAAAAAAATGTGTTGGACTATTTGTAGGATATACATCTGCACTAGCATTTGAAACTAATGTAATGTAAAAACTATCATCAATACTTTTAGAAATCATTTTCGTTTATAGTGAAGTGTTAGGTTTGAAGTTCCAAAACGAAATGGTAATTTTAACCCGTGTTCATCTTTTAAGTTTACTTCTATTGTATCAAAATATTTCTTTTCAACTTTAACATAATGTGTGTGAAACACAAAAGATTTTACATGACCGTGTTGTACATTATATACACTAAGTTTTCGAACTAATGGACCTATATTTTGTTGTTGTTTTACAATATCAATGCAAACATTAATTGTATTGGGAATATTATAATCTAAATCACATGGAAATTTTCCACATGCTAATATTAAATCAACATTTTTAACTTTTGTGTATATAACATTTTTAACATCAAGCGTATTTTCATTAATAAATCCAAAAATCTGTTGTAATCCTGGTGTAACACCAATCATACATTGATCTAATTTTAAAGAATGTTTAATAACAACTTGATTTTTATTTTGTAAATAGTGTAACATACGAACATTTTCAGGAATTAATTGTAGAATCGATTCAATTGATGAATAATATCCAGGTGTTATTGGAACATAGTAGCGTTCAACTTTATCATCGATAACACTAGTAATTATAATTTCTTGATTTTCACCATTGTAAAAACTCCACGGAATATTAATTTGTGTTAATGCAACAGCCCATTCCCCATCACTTAAATCAATATGTTGTGCCAATTTAACTCGAAATAATGATGTTGTATTATTATCAAAAAGATTGCTACTTGCATTTGAAGGAAGAGTAACGTAAAATTCGTGTGTAAAGTTCGAATTCATTTTGCAGACTGAATAGAATCTGATCTAATCCACGAATTCATACTTGATGGATATCCTAACCATTTTACATACATCCACCCTTTTTTACGTTTTAAAACTTTTTCAATGAGATATGTTTTCTTTGAATTTATAATTACTTTTTCTAATTCTTGTGCATAAAATATTCCTTTAATTTCTTCACCCGTTCCAATCTTTTAATTTGTAAGTGACAGGATCTGACTTATTACATTTGTCAACAATAAATATTTCTTGTGACCATTTAGGTAAATATCCTTTTTCTAATACATGTTTATACTTACTAACACGTACATAATCACCCGGATTAAATTTACATGTTATATTCTTTTTATTCTTTTTATTCCCGTATGTTTCCCACACTTGATTCACATTGGAATCATTTACTTGTGCAGGTGCCATTTTAATACTTGAATGGTATGAATGATTATAATTTTTTACAATTTGATCTAATACATTAAAATAACGATAAGTATTCTTTGCAGTAAAATAACGATACAATCTTTCTTTTAATGTATGTATAAAACGTTCTGCTAACGCGCATTTAATTTCGGAATGAACACTATAATGATTAATTTCATATTCTTTAAACAATTGTTTTACATGCCGATTATAAAATTCATCGCCTAAATCTGTTTGTACGTTTAACACGGGTAACTTGAAATTTTTAAAAATTTTTGTTATTGCTTTTACCATTTCAGGACCTTTCTTTGTTTTTAACGGAACACAATATGCATATCGTGAAAAAATATCAATAAACATAATATATATTTATAATTATTATTATACTTTGCAATATTTTGCATATCTGCTAAATCCATTTGTAATGTTTCATTTGGTGCACTAACATAATACTTTTTACGTTCAAAAACTTTACGAGCTGGTGCATGTAATGTATAAGCATCTTGAGAAGCTAACCAATTTTTAATTTTCTTTTTAGATAACTTTGTTTTGCGTTGTAATGTTTGTATACTTGATAAAAAATCAGGATTTGAATAATCATAATATATTTTTGATAATTTTGTCATTTTTACATACTATATTCTTTCCACTGTTTAAATAAATTAACAACTACTGCAGGGCTAGTAGATTTTCTTACTTTACGAATACGTTGTCTACTACTACTACTATTCACTGTTGATGCTGGTGTGCTAATAGGTGTACCAATAAATTCTTTAGGAACATTAAGATCTAATAAATTTTTAAATTCATGAATACCTAAAGGATTTCTTGGATATTTTCTTGTACGAACAACATCATTTACTAAATCTATATTATTTGAACCTGGTATTGTTTTTCCTTGAATACGTACAATGCCAGACTTATCCCACTGAATTTTATCAGAACTTGTCAACTGTTTTAATAATAGATCTGTTTTCCTACGAAGTGTTTTCGGTACTGATTGTAAAATGTCTTATAGAAATGGTAAAACAGAAGTATTGTTATCTTGTTTGGAACTTGATGATAATTTTTCTTCTTCTTGAATGATAGGTAAAGTAATAGGTTTATGTGAAGAAGAAGATGTATACTGTAAATATCGATGCAAAGCTTGTTGATATAATTTCCACTTTTGTTGTACACTAAGATCACGACGTTTTAAGATATTCATTTCTTCATCTAAACGTGACTGATGTGAATCTATGGATTTAAGATTTGATTGAATTTCATGTACAGCACTTTCAGGAACTAAAATCATTTTACGTAATTCTGACATATTTAACGACTGAAAATACTACTTCCTACTGCTGCAAGAAGTGGTTCCAAGATAACGGTAAAAGCGGTAAAAGCGCACCACCTATTTGTAGTAACAACTTCTTTTTATTCAATGAAGTACGCTGCTGAGATAGAGCACGTAAGATTTTTTGTCTACCGTTGCTTCTGACGAGAATTTAAAGGAATGTTCCCTTTTATTGTGTTTTTAGCTACTTGAGATATTGTTCTTATTAAATCCCCTGAAGCATTTTGTAAAATTTGTTTTCGTTTTGCATTTTTGCATTTGCACAGAGCACGGAGCGTGCTGTAGTGTTGTTTCACCTTCAACATCTTGATGCAGACTAAACAAAAATTTCTGTATGCATGTCTTTTACGTTAGCGTACACATGCATGATTTCATTCGGAAAAATATTTGTACGTATTCGCAATGCATCGTTTGTTTTTTGTGTCAAGTCAAAAAATAAATAAGTGTGAGGCTCCCGTGTTACTTCTTGGAACACACTCACGACTTCTTTACTATACCGAGGTATAATTTGCCTTGCTAAATATTGTATTTGTAATTTATCACGTGGATTTTTAAATACTATAATATAATGTGCATTTAAACTAATATCACGTGCATGTTTTCCTTTTGGAAATAAATTTTGAATAATAAATATTACAGTTAACTTTTTATGATGTGTACTTGTAAATAAATTAGCAACATCGCCATTAGTTTCCGACATTAAATCATCAAGTATTAATAATGAATTTTCTTTAATTTCAAAATTATTCATGTCAGGTATTCCCTCTACAAAACGTATTTTTGCATTTGCATCTAATTTTGGTATTACTGCACCATAACACCAAACAATATCATTAAATCTTATACTAAACATTTGATCACATTCATTAAGTAAACGATTTACAAAACAAGTTTTACCAGCCCTTGAAGGACCAGCAATTCAAATAGTAGAGGGATGTTGAAACTTTAACATCTTGTAATCAAATGAATGCATACAATAGAGACTCTGCTTTATATACACACTCACACTCATACATTCACATATTTTTCGAACATGTTATACATGTGAGGAAATAAAAGATATAATTAAAGCTTGAAATGACTAGATTATATATTGTTTGCACAGCAAACGAACAAATAAAATGATCACAGCGTAGCTGCTCTTAGGAGTATGCTCTGGCATACGAACCAATAAAAAAAAGAATCACTGGGATATAAAATTAAAGCTTGAAATGAAAAAAATAAATTAGGATTTAATTAAAATAAATTAGGAATAAATTAAAATAAATTAGAAATAAATTAAAAAATAAATATTTTTACAATTGATTTTAAGAACGAGTATGGTATGCATACGATACGGTTTAAAAAAAGAGACATTCATACAACTCACATTCACTCATTCGTGGGTCTATAACCGTAAGGTACACTTGCACGTTTTTGTATTGGGTCATCGTCAGTTATGTCAGGTTCGTCAATAGGTTTTCGTTTGTTGTTGACCTCACGGTGTCTTTGTCTCTCTACAGGTAAAGATACGGAATCCCGGTCTACGAACGATGCTATTTGGGTTTTCTATTACTGTGGACTCTAATTGTCCAGACACTAATTTATAGAAACTCTCAAAGTTAATTTTTGAGAGGTTCTATCATTTAGTGTTATCCCCCTTATTTTGAATATATCTCGAACATCCCCTTGGGTGTTTGTTAGCCGCATGACATAATGTTTACAGCCTAGACCAATAAAGGTTGTAAACTCCCAACCTTCAGGAATTTCATTTGTCAGATCACCTAAATAGTTTCCGAGCGTTAACAAGGGTTCCTCATCTTTTTTCTGTAGGTACATGATACTGTCAGTGTCACAGTAGATTACTCTGTCAGGTCCTACAGTCGTCAGTAGTTCGTAAAGTCTAAGTCTAGCCCACGAAGTAATAAATGCGGCTAGTATCACATTGGAAAACGCTAACGGAACGTTTTCGTTTTCAATGTCTCTGTATGTGAGAATGAGATGGTCATCATCAATTGGTACCACACTTTGAATCTCATACCTTGCCGTAGTTAAATACCTAAGAAATGTGACCTCATCACTAACGATTATACTCTGTGACATGTCTGTGCGTTGACCCCACTTTCCATACAATGAATTGAGGTATAGTTTCGCACATTGCCTCAATCCCGGGTTCGTCCTAATATTATCATAATTTAATCGTATGCCTTCATGGGCATAATATTCATCGATATATTTATGTTTGTCTTCTTCAGTGGTACAGTAAGCAGGAAAACCAGAGGCTTCCTGCTTCATCTGAAGGAAGGAATTCACATTTGTCCCGAACAGCCCACCTGAATTCCCCTCTTCAGGATCTAAGAGTTCAAATTCCCATATCTCATGTATATCGATTATTTTGTAACCTTTTTTAAGAGCAAGGTGTAACTCTGGAGTGCAAAATGTTCCTGTGAGAGCACACTCAGCGTCACTATGGGTACATTCATTAGTGTTTTCTTCTTCCATACATGTGCGGCAAAGGCCGAAAAGTAATCGACCTCCCGCAACGTATGGTAAGATCGGCAAATAGAGGTCCTTTGCAGGGACAATTGTGCATTTGACTACACCGTGAATACTTTCCACATTTGGAAAGTCCGGTCCCGTGTGAATCTTAGGTGATTTAACCGGCATAGGTTTACGCGCCATTACCCATGGGTAAAGGCTAGTTACATCGGCATAAGAAATACGTTCATCACTCGCACAATTGATGTAAGAACGAAAGACCTCCGTGCGACCACCGTTGTAACAGTTCTTAGGAATAAGAAAATCAGGTAGATTAGTACAACATTCTTGAACAAACTTTTGCACTTCCTTGTCCGTCTTTACCTTATTATCCCAAGAACATTCCCATATTTCATATAGGTTTACACCTATACTTTTCAGGTACTTACGGCGACGCATGGTTTGCTCATATCGTTTCTCCATCGTATTGTACGAGTCTTGTGCATCGTGCAAAACCGCGTCACGGTTAAAGGGAAAACAAAAGCGACAGGCGTGGAAATAGCACCCGTAATAGTCGAAGGCAGCGTTGAGTCCTTCGTGTCATCCATCGACCTTGTACCTACCAATATACTTTTCCCCACCTCTCCTAGCATGCTGGATTTCTATCCCTAATTGGTCTTCCATATACATAAGCCATTGCATAGCTTTTGTACTATACTTGGTCTTATGATGAAATCCCAACGCGGGAATGATAGGAATAGTATTTTCCGGTAAGTGCAAGGTACGATATGTACGCATTGCAAGACTTGCAATGGTTGATGATGTTATGAAACATTGCAAACCCTCCGTTTTCTCTTCAATAATATCACTAAACTTAATGACCGCTTCTGTTAGAATTCTAACATCATTTTTACAATAAGCCAACATATCCTTCTGCAGGTTAAACTCCTCGCCACTTTCCGCACGTTCTTGGTGCCAGGCTTCCAGTTGTTTTCTTTCTTCTGTGCTTCGCCCCTCAGGGTCATAGTACTTATGCGGAGGGTAGGGACCGACATAATTTTGATTCTCTTCAGTATTAAACAAATATGGGAAATCTCCCTTCTTTAAATTTTGACTAAGGCCTAAAGTTTTCGTTAATTTAGATAATTTCACACCAATAAAAAGGAAAGAGTCGCGAAAAAAGATACGGTTACCTATGTTAATATTAAAAATCTTTTGACCCTGGATAAGAACACTAGGTACAATATGCTGGTCTTCTATTAGAGTTCTAAGACAGAAGAGGCCATCGTATCTGGATGCATTATGAGCGATCGCCACGATCTTCTGAAAGACAGGACGTTCTACTAACACGTGGTTAATGAAATCCGTCATTGTCTTAAAAGAAAACGATTTCCAATATTGTCACCGCACGTTTTACAAGTCTCATCGAATCCTTTCCTTATACAGACGTGACATACATGATGACAACACACCAGTACAACTTCATGTTCCCTTTCACCGCGCTCATTCGGTGCCTTCAACATTGTCTCTACATCATAGGTGATGTACATAAACCTTTTCGTATGAACAGGTTGCTGTCTCTGAACAAAACATGTATGATTTGTATCAACATACGCACGGCACGTTGAACAAAAATGTTCACCACACATGTGTTCAGATTTTCGCTCCCTCTTATCAAAGATGATACCACAGTCGATGCAGAGCTTTACATTATCACATACGGATTTAGCCGCTTTATTACATGCCACATGGTTGTTAAAACATATACCCTCAGCAAACTCTCTATTGCATGCATTACATTTAATTTTGTTTGCAGTATAGTCCCGTTCGTGAGTATGTTCGCAAAAAGTACAACGAGTTTTACACTTGTGTGCCAGATATCTTTCATCATAACCTTCCAAACAATAATAACAATACTTCCGTTTGCCAAGAAAACTTGTAATATTACGAATGGGTTCGAAATGACCAATAGTGTTACCTCTTTGATATAGGATAAAAATCTTATTTTCTGCGTGTTCTCCCGGGTAACGTACTATATATTCCCGATTATTCTTTTCAACCTCCTCATAAACTACGATTTGATACTCCCCTTTCAAATATGCTTGAAAGAGGTCCAAATCAGAGAAGTCACAACCTTGCTTACTTTGAACGTTAACTCCTGCCATCTCGCAGAGAACTTCTGCTTTAAAAAGCCACTTATTATAATCTTTTGTTTTTAAATTATATAAAACTTTACTACTTGAGGTATGCTTTGTTATTCCATATATCATGGCCATGAGGATGCAGTACATATTCTTGTTTTCAATGCGAATTAATCGCTTTTCCAAGTAATCTTGGTATTTGTAATATTTTTGGACAGCACTCATGGCATTAGGTCTTCCTTGTCCGTGCAAATTCTCAGCTATATGGAATCGAAACAATACTTCTTCCCCTAAAAGGAACACTTCATTCGAATTTAGTACTCGTTCGATTGAAGTGAGGACTGTTCTAGCAGTGAAATTGTCTTTTCTTCTAAACGGCACATACACTGGTTTGTTATTAGTACTATTACTACTTTCAACGTATAAACCAATGTAGTCCATGGGGCGTGCATTGGAGATCACATGTTCCAACGCAAAATCGATTAAACTTTCGATATAGGCCTCTGGGTTATTAATATTCCTTTCATCACCCACAGGTCTGACGACAATTTCATGGCCCGTAAGATGAAACTTACGAAACCTTTGTCTGCTTTGTCTTACAACTTCGAAATTACTATTTCTTTGATTATCCCCGCCATTACTATTATCACTACTACTACCACTTGTACTACCACTATTATGACTACCAGTAGTACTACTTGTACTATTCTTGTTTATGTTGCCACGTCCAACCATTGGTGGGACACTAGCACATGACGGTCCAGGCTGAGGAGAAAAAATCATTTGGTTCCCATAGTCGTGATTATCCTGTACACAATATTGAGTTGGATTGTACACAGGATTTTCTCCCTGGACCTGTTGCGTGGGAATAACCACAGCATTGTCCTCATTTTCAACCAATCTCCTCATTTCTTCTTCAATTGGTATTTCAACGGAATTTAGATTGCCAATCCCATCTGCTTTATCATTTAGAAAAGCTAAATCTTAATTCGTTAACAAATGTAAATTATTAGAACTCAAGTTATGAGTTTCTTGAGGGGGCATGACTATGGCATTATTATTTTCAGATGGGATTAAGCATGGTTCCAAAACAAATCGCGAGCCAAAATAAAAAAACTCAGATAACTCTGTATCATTTATCCTATCTACCTGACCTTCCCCACAAGCTAATAAATACATAACTTTATCTAGAGCCAATTCATACGATTCTTTAGTACGGAAAAACCCGTACACAAACAAACCCAGTACGTCAGCACTGCTTACGCAGTGCTGGAGAAGTAGTGTATCATTACCTTCAAAGACACGAAGGGTCCGCAATATGGCTTCGCATCTCACCGATCCCCTATGGCCAAGTCTGTTTAATTCCATAATGGCTTTCCAGGTACTAAAAAACCTAGGGTACTCGTTGAGACCGCGCTAGACCTCTTGCAGGTAGATTTCATCTATCATGTTTAATTTTTCAGCCGGGCAGAAGAAATCCATCTAAAAAATAAAACAAAGAAAAACTATTTTGAGTAATCAACTCCACTTTAATAAAAAGATCAAATAAATACTTCTTTTTAAGCAACGCTCACATGATAATATCATATAAAAGAAAAAAATTAATCATCTTTAGTTAATTATTGATATGTAAGTAGAAATCAATCAAGTTACTTTATGAAAAATCAGTAAATATATTCACTTATATTGAATTGTAAACTATTATATTAAAAATAGCCCACACACAGAGAGAGAGAGAGAGAAAGAGAGAGAAAAAAGTCTCTGTTCATTAATATTGGTTAAATACAAGTCAAGTACAATTAAAACTATATAATTTCTTTCTTTAAAAACATCACAATAACCATAAGAAATACATATCTTTCAAGGCTTAGTTCTTCGTTCACAAATTCAGAAAAAAAGAAGAAGAAAACAACTCTGCGTTGGTCAGTACTTTTAATGTAATTGCTAGCACCACACAACGATTAGCACAGCTTCAATGTCTGTAATAAAACAGGCTTCAATAACTATAGTGATAATCCAATATACTTTATTTAATACTATTAAAATAGGTTTAATAATCAGGAAAGCTTTCTCTGTTATCTTTAACGCACGCCGACGTAAGAAAAAATGATAAGCGTACACATCAAATACATGTTATATCATGTTCTATCAAGTGTTCTCCCACCACCACCACCACTAACAGTGACACCTAGCGGAAAAATTTTAAATTAACCTTAGTTTAGTTTAGCCCCGTGTGTCGTGTTGACGTATTTTGTCGATGGTCCCGAATATATATCTATATTTTAAAGGTAAAGTATGATGTATATTTCTTTTTATCCGTTCAATACTACTGATAGCATTAAATAAGTACCAAGAACCCTTCTCGCAATTGTGTTCTGTTAATAAAACATAGTTTGTGAGGGCATAGTTGCTTCTTCTATCAGTAAACCACCAAACGTTCATTATATTACAAATCCCTAAGGGGGACGCACCAACACATAGGCCCCTTCAGTTGAACATAATTATCATCATGTTATTACCTATTCAGAAAAACCCGCAATTATAGGTACTCTAACTAATGGAAAACACGGCATCAGTTTGTAAAAACATGATAGAAATAGCCGAACATAATTTCCTTTTGCTATAATATAATACTGTTAAAATCTATGGTAATCTATTTGGGAGGCAAAAGCCCCCGTCAGTTATAGGAGCATGCTAGGAATACCCATACATCATTTCAATTCGGTTCATTGTAATACAATACTGCTAAAATCTAGGGGAACCCGTAACTAAGGGGGAAGGGCCCCCGCCAGTTATAGGGTTATACTACAAATAGCCGTACATAATTTCCTTTTGCTATAATACTGCTAAAATCTATTTGGTCTATCTAGTGAACAAGAGCCGCACAATTATAGGGATATGCTACGGATAGCCATACATAATTTCAATTTGCTTTATTGTAATACAATACTGCTAAAATCTAGGCAATCTATCTGGCAGGCAAAAGCCCCCGTCAGTTATAGGGATATGCTAGGAATAGCCGTACATAATTTCCTTTTGCTATAATATAATACTGTTAAAATCTAGGGGAATCCGTAACTAAGGGGGAAGGGCCCCCCGCCAGTTATAGGGCTATACTACAAATATCCGTACGTAATTTCCTTTTGCTATAATACTGTTAAAATCTATTTGGTCTATCTAGTGAACAAGAGCCGCACAATTGTAGGGATATGCTACGAATAGCCATACATAATTTTCATTTTGCTTCCTTGTAATACAATACTGTTTAAATCTATGGGTGTCTATCTGGTAGGCAAAAGCCCGTCAGTTATAGGGATATGCTACGAATAGTCGTACATCATTTCCTTTTGCTTTATTGTAATACAATACTGCTAAAATCTGGGGGAACCCGTAACTAAGGGGAAAGCCCCCCGCTAGTTGTAGGGATATACTACGAATAGCCGTACATAATTTCAATTCTCTTTATTGTAATACTGTTAAAATCTAGGTAATCTATCTGGCAGGCAAGAACCAGTTAGTTGGAGGGACATGGTACAAATAAGACCACATAATTCTCTTTCACTTCGAGAATACACAACAAGTTTTCAAAATCAAAAGACAGTGTTCAATAACCAATGTATTTAGGGGGCCCGTAAAATTTTCATCACTCCTTTCTTTCTTAACATTAAAGCTATTGTTTGCGCTATGTGGCTACCATCCCCGCAAATAACTAACATTCAGTAATATATACTATTAAAACACGAAAGTTTAAATTATAATGTGGGGCAAAGCGCTACCTTCCCAAGCTGAAACTTTTTTCTTTCTTTCTTTCTACAAATACTAGTCTTAGTACATGAATAAATGTGTTCCTAAAAGATTATCAACTATGGTACCAAAGTGTACTTGTATGACATCTATTGGCAAAATGATCTTACTTAAGCAGTTCAAGTCACATCTGTACAGCGTACATATATATTAGGTATAACTGATTTTAAAGTGATCATGTTTCAGTACACAATCGGTGTAACAGTTAAAAAATCGTAACAAATGAATCAAACATATTGTAATTAAGCACACTATAATTAAGCAAATAAAACTCTACAAGTAAATGATACATCTTTAGCCCTTGGTAAATCATAATGGCCGTTCTTAAGGGAAACATAGGCGTATATTCATTTTTACAACAAGCTTATTTTATTACACTCACATATTGTTCGAACATGATATACATGTGAGAGAATAATAATAATAATAATAATAATAATAATAACTTTAGTAATAGAAAATCGCAATTACATTTCAAGTGTTTGCAGTCTATCACAAATACTATCCCTCTTGCCTGATTACAAAATGGTCGTAGGTTTATTTCCCGACAATGTAATTAGTCCCAAGTTCAATTTCTCAAAAGCAACTCGCGTAGTTTACCAATAATTATTTAAAAAACTTCCATTATAATTAAGTGAATAATACAAGTCAGTTTAGCATTTAAAAAAGTTCTCACCTTAAAAAATCAAACTTCCTTCTGTTAAAATCAACGACGAAAACGAAAAACGACGAAAAACGATAAAAACACAAGAATAAAGTTTTTTCAATATGCACTATTGTACTATGTAAATAACAATAATAATAAACTTTTATTTCGACAGTATTTATAAGGATTTCAATGTGTCCCTCCCCCAACCATCATCTTTTCACCAGGTTTTCAAAACCGTTTTTTCATTAATTATAAATAAAGTCATCATGTTTAAAACTCGATAGCATCAAATTATTCATTGCTCCACCAGGAAATTTCTTATTTACATGTTCATCAACCGGTGTAGAAATCTTAACAGTAAATGACCTTTCAAGGTAAAGCTACCATTTTTTCCTCATTCACGACAGGTTATCGACATTGGCCCCCTGTAGCAATGTACGGTTCTCAACTAATTAAGGAAATGCTTACAAGTAAAACTTTCACATTGCCAAAATCAGATCTTGCCACAAAAATACATTTATGTGTTTGTCCAAAACATCTTGTAAAATTGAAGAAACATTAAATTTCTATCTGTCTTCTTCATCACTGCAGATAACTATCGCAGTGACAATCATAGTTAATGGAAAATATTTCAGTATGTCGCCAGTCAGACTTCTCACGGGCAAGGGGAAATCGTCTAAGGATATTTCAGTACATATTGACAAGCGGAAATAAAATTAAAAAGTACATTGACACTATGTGTGTCACCACTCAAAGTTCTAACGTAAGCAAGAGAAAGCACGTATAAGTCAATTACCCGGAAGTGAAGCCATTTACAAAAATAAAACTGTGTTCATTCTAAGCTAGCCTTCTGTGAGAGACGGAAGAACAATTCAGTCAGTCCGTATTTCAAACTTAGAAACACGGCTGTAAACACGGAAGTAGTGAAAAAATGATCGATCTGGCTCAGCGTTTGCCAACTCACAAGCCCCTGGGAAAATGACCACCGTGCACCGTGAGCCCACGGCCTTTTACGACCTCCATTTAGGGGTGAATTCGTTCTCTTTTAGGAGTGAACTCGTTCTCTTTTACGACCTCCATTTTAAGAAGGTGTACTCGTTCCCTACGAACACAGCAGATAACACATAACATTACGTAACACACAGCAGAACAGATAACACATAAGAGTACGTAACATAACAAGGGTGTATTCATTCTCTTTTATGAACATATTTTTCAACCCCTATTTTAACATAGGAGATAACACATAAGATTACGAACACATAGAAGAGAAGATAACACACAGCACAACAGATAATACATGGCGTATTTTCCAACCCCTATTTTAAGATAACAGAAATTACGAACACATACAAGAGCAGATAACACATAACATATCAGATAACACATAACATAGCAGGGGTGAATTCGTTCCCTTTTATGATTACTTTTTCAACCCCTATTTGAACCTGGGTTCTATAGTTTATGTGGCATACGCCCTTTCTATGACAATTTTAACCGATTTGGATGAAACTCGGTATATGAGGGTTTTCGACCATGCTGATTACAAATATCATACTTATTTTTATCTATGACACCTAAAACCTAATAACTCAAAAACGAAGCCACATATTGAGATGTTTCCAAATCTAGTAACTGGTCATCAACTACTACAAGTTCCAAAATACTGATCACCGAGGTCAAAGGTTAACATACTTAAAACCTAATAACACGAAAACTGAGCCACATATTGAGGTGCTGTTTCCAAATCTAGTAATTGGTCATCAGGTACTACAAGTTCCAAAATACTGATCATCGAGGTCAAAGGTCAACATACTTAAAACCTAATAACACGAAAACTGAGTCACATATTGAGATGTTGTTTCCAAATCTAGTAACTGGTCATCAACTACTACAAGTTCCAAAATACTGATCATCAAGGTCAAAGGTTAACATACTTAAAAACTAATAACACGAAAACTGAGCCTCATATTGAGGTGCTGTTTCCACCAACTACTACAAGTTCCAAAATACTGATCATCGAGGTCAAAGGTCAACATACTTAAAACCCAATCACTCGTAAACGAAGCAACATATTGAGGTGGTGTTTCCACATTTAGCAATTGGTCATCAACTACTACAAGTTCCAAAATAATGTCCATCGAGGTCAAAGGTCAACATACTTAAAACCTAATAACTCGAAAACGGAGCCAAATATCGAAGTGGTGTTTCCACATTTAGTAATTGGTCATCAACTACTACAAGTTCCAAAATACTAATCATCGAGGTCAAAGGTCAACATACTTAAAACCTAATCACTCGTAAACGAAGCAACATATTGAGGTGGTGTTTCCACATTTAGTAATTGGTCATCAGGTACTACATGTCCCAAAATTAGTGGCCATCGAGGTCAAAGGTCAACATACTTAAAACCAAATAACTCTTAAATGGAGCCACATACTCAGGTGCTGTTTCCAAATCTAGTAATAGATCATCAACTACTACTACAAGTTCCAAAATAATGATCATCGAGGTCAAAGGTCAAAGTACTTAAAACCTAATAACACGAAAACTGACCCACATATTGAGGTGCTGTTTCCACATTTAGTAATAATATTGCTGAGATTCGGATATTATATTAAATCGCTCCATTTTGTTTTTGCTGTTTATCTAACTTTTAGAATATTGTAAAATCGTTAATGCTTGCTGTTTTATCTTAATTGCTGTCTTCCAACTATAGAACACCAATTAGTGTTTTTTCTAATAACCTATTATTCTTAACGTTCAACAATTATTAACTGTAAAGCAATGCTTATAGAATTCTTTTCTCGGAAAAAGCAGCTGTTTGCATGAAAAAGTAATTGGGATTGTTCCAACTATAGAACACCAATTAGTGTTTTTTCTAATAACCTATTATTCTTAACGATCAACATTTATTCACTGTAACGCTATATTGAAAGCAAAATTCTTCTCGGAAAAAATCAGGTGTTTGCAAGAAAAAGTAATTGGGACTGTTCCAACTACAGAACACCAATTAGTGTTTTTTCTAATAACCTATTATTCTTAACGATCAACAATTATTCACTGTAACGCTATATTGAAAGCAAAATTCTTCTCGGAAAAAATCAGGTGTTTGCAAGAAAAAGTAATTGGGACTGTTCCAACTATAAAACACCAATTAGTGTTTTTTCTAATAACCTATTATTCTTAACGATCAACAATTATTCACTGTAACGCTATATTGAAAGCAAAATTCTTCTCGGAAAAAATCAGGTGTTTGCAAGAAAAAGTAATTGGGACTGTTCCAACTATAGAACACCAATTAGTGTTTTTTCTAATAACCTATTATTCTTAACGATCAACAATTATTCACTGTAACGCTATATTGAAAGCAAAATTCTTCTCGGAAAAAATCAGGTGTTTGCAAGAAAAAGTAATTGGGGCTGTTCCCACTATAGATCACCAAAAGTGTTTTTCCCAATAACGTATTCTTTCGAAAGCTGTAAATAGAAAAAAACGGAATTTTACTTTGCAAAATCCGCACCGAAAATTTTGAACCGAAAGATATGCCGTATTAACTAGCTATGTATTATTTAAGCAAAACGAAGGGCTAAATTTGAGAAAGCGAACATGGACCATTTTACTCAAATTTGGATGGAGTATTTATCTTTGTATGAACCAGAAAAAAAAACAATGAAGAAGATCCGTTTTAACTAGTTCCATATTTCTGTACAATTTTGTACTACTCAAATAAACGAAATTTTATTTTTTGTACCAATCACAAGAAAATCAAAGAAGGATCATTTTATACCTTTATGTGC
Organism: Thermobia domestica; assembly: GCF_964235325.1. NCBI lineage: Eukaryota > Metazoa > Arthropoda > Insecta > Zygentoma > Lepismatidae > Thermobia > Thermobia domestica. Next base: position 129,039,290 of record NC_137467.1, read on the forward strand.
TATTTAAATAAACGAAGGAATAAATTTGAGTGATCTATTCAATTTTATACCAATCAGAAGAAAAGCAAAGATATACCATTTTAACTATTTAAACAAATGAAAAGATAAATTTGAATGACCTATTCAATTTTGCACCAACGAGAATTGCCATTTTGTACTACTTCAATAAACAAAAAAACCGAAGAAGGTTCATTTTAACTAACTCAGACTTTTATACCATTTTGTACTACTCCAATAAACGAAGGAATGCCAACCAGAAAAAAAAGAAGTGAAGATTAGGTGGATTATTTTCTTTTGTATCAACTAGAAAAGAGAAGAAGAGCTACTTTAACTTGCTCATTATGTACTGTTTAAACAAACGAAAATTGACCATTATGTAACTTTTGAAATTACTGAAATGTTCTATTTTTGTATCAATCAGAAAAACCCGAAGAAGGATCATGTTAAGAAGTTCATAATTTCAATGTTCTACTTTTTATACCAACGAGAAAAAAATGAACTAGCTGAATATACGAAAGAATAAATTTAAGTGACCTATTCAATTTTGTACCAATGAGAAATGTCATTTTTAACTGGTTCAGAATTTTACTACTCAAATAAACAATGGAATATTGTACCATTTTGGAGTTTTATAATTTGTGTCAACTTCAACAAACAAAAGGAAAAAGCAAAAAAAAAAGGATCATTTTAACTAGTCTAATAAACGAAGGCATAAATATGAGTGAGCTATTTAATTTTGTAGTAACCAAAGGATTTTCACGAAAGAACAAAATTGTACTAATCAGAAAAAGCAAAGAAGACCCATTTTAACTAACTGAGAATTTCTGTACCTTTTTGTACTATTTAAACAAACGATGGGATAAATTTCAGTGACCTGTTTTTTGTACTAACCAGAAAAATCGAAGTAGGTATCTTTATAATAGCTCAATGAACGAAAGAACAAATTTGGGTGTTCTACTTTTTTATACCAAACAAGGAAGAACCATTTTAACTTGCTGAGTATTTTATACCATTTTGTACTACTCAAATAAACGAAAGAAAAGCAAAAAAAGTCCTTTTTAACTAGCGCAGAATTTATGTAAGAATAATTTCGATGTTCTACTTTTTTATACCAAACAAAGAAGAACCAATTTAACTTGCTGAGTATTTTATACCATTTGGTACTACTCAAATATACGAAAGAAAAGCAAAAAAAGACCTTTTTAACTAGCGCAGAATTTCTGTAACGCAAAAATTAATTTGGATGGAGTAACAAGAAAGAAAGCAAAGATATGTCATATTAACTATTTAAATAAACGAAGGGATAAATTTAAGTGATCTATTCCATTTTGTACCAAGGAGAAATGCCATTTTTATCTAGCTTAGAATTTCTAGTGCATGTTGTATTATTTAAACAAAACGAAGGGCTAAATTTGAGAAAGCGAACATGAACCATTTTACTCAAAATTGACCATTATGTAACTTTTGAACTTACTGAAATGTTCTATTTTTGTATCAATCAGAAAAACCCGAAGAAGGATCATTTTAAGAAGTTCATAATTTCGATCTTCTACTTTTTATACCAACGAGAAAAAATGAAGTAGCTGAATATATGAAATAATAAATTTAAGTGACCTATTCAATTTTATACCAATGAGAAATGGCAAAAGAAGTAATGCATTTGAGTGAGCTATTTAATTTGAAAAACCGAAGTTGAGTATTTTATAGCATTTTGTATTATTTCAACAAACAAAGGAATAAGCAAAAAAAGGATCATTTTATATCATTTTAAACTAGTCTAATAAACGAAGGCATAAATATGAGTGAGCTATTTAATTTTGTAGCTGAGTATTTTAACGAAAGAACAAAATTGTACTAACCAGGAAAAACCGAAGAAGACCCATTTTAACTAACTGAGAATTTCTGTACCTTTTGTACTATTTAAACAAACGATGGGATAAATTTGAGTGACCTGTTTTTTGTACTAACCAGGAAAATCGAAGAAGGTATCTTTATAATAGCTCAATGAACGAAAGAACAAATTTGGGTGTTCTACTTTTTTATACCAAACAAGGAAGAACCATTTTAACTTGCTGAGTATTTTATACCATTTTGTACTACTCAAATAAACGAAAGAAAAGCAAAAAAAGTCCTTTTTAACTAGCGCAGAATTTATGTAAGAATAATTTCGATGTTCTACTTTTTTATACCAAACAAAGAACCATTTTAACTTGCTGAGTATTTTATACCATTTTGTACTACTCAAATATACGAAAGAAAAGCAAAAAAAGACCTTTTTAACTAGCGCAGAATTTCTGTAACGCAAAAATTAATTTGGATGGAGTAACAAGAAAGAAAGCAAAGATATGTCATATTAACTATTTAAATAAACGAAGGGATAAATTTAAGTGATCTATTCCATTTTGTACCAAGGAGAAATGCCATTTTTATCTAGCTTAGAATTTCTAGTGCATGTTGTATTATTTAAACAAAACGAAGGGCTAAATTTGAGAAAGCGAACATGAACCATTTTATTCAAAATTGACCATTATGTAACTTTTGAACTTACTGAAATGTTCTATTTTTGTATCAATCAGAAAAACCCGAAGAAGGATCATTTTAAGAAGTTCATAATTTCGATCTTCTACTTTTTATACCAACGAGAAAAAATGAAGTAGCTGAATATATGAAATAATAAATTTAAGTGACCTATTCAATTTTATACCAATGAGAAATGGCAAACGAAGTAATGCATTTGAGTGAGCTATTTAATTTGAAAAACCGAAGTTGAGTATTTTATAGCATTTTGTATTATTTCAACAAACAAAGGAATAAGCAAAAAAAGGATCATTTTTTATCATTTTAAACTAGTCTAATAAACGAAGGCATAAATATGAGTGAGCTATTTAATTTTGTAGCTGAGTATTTTAACGAAAGAACAAAATTGTACTAACCAGAAAAAACCGAAGAAGACCCATTTTAACTAACTGAGAATTTCTGTACCTTTTGTACTATTTAAACAAACGATGGGATAAATTTGAGTGACCTGTTTTTTGTACTAACCAGGAAAATCGAAGAAGGTACCTTTGTACTAGCCCAATGAACGAAAGAGCAAATTTGGGTGTTCTATTTCTTTTTTTACCAACGAGAACCATTTTTAACTGACTTAGAATTTTATACCTTTTTGAAAAAAACAAGGAAATAGCTCAGCATGTTACAGCTTTTTGTGTTTTTGGTCTACCCAATTTAAACAAACAAAGGAATAAATTTGTGTGAGCTATTCACTTTTATAGCAAGCAGAAAAAGGAAAGAATAAATTTGAGTGGCTTAATCAAAGAAGGTCAATGGTAACTAATCTTTTTGTGCTATTAAATTTGAGTGATCTATTGAAGAATGAATAAATTTTGTTTGCAATTAAAAAAAACGAAGGTCTATTTTATGTACATTTTGTACTATTCAAATAAACAAAGAAATACCATATTCTGCTACTCAAACAAACGACGGAATAAGCTCAGAATTTCTATACCTTTTTGTGTTATTCAAATAAACGAAGGAATAAATTTGTGTGACTTATACCAACCATGAAGGTTCATTATATCATTTTGTATTACTCTATTTCATTTTTGTAACAATCAGAAGAAGAAGACAGCTCAGAATTTTATACCTTTGTGGTGTTACATTTTGTATATTTTTGTGTCATCCAGAGAACAATTTAAATTGACTCTCCCTGACAATTCAGTTGCCAGAGTCCAATGTTAGTTATCTATTAAATTCTTAATATTACAGTACTACAAATTGATCCAGTTAACAGTTCAAGTTCTTCTATTCTTACACAATCAAATGCATATGCTACAGTGGGCTCAGTGTTCATTTACAGAATTAAATAATTGTTTATCTTTCTCTAAAAACATTTCTACTATTTTGTTGATATAATAATCACACTCTGTAATGTATTCATATACCAGATTAAATTTTTTCTCCAAAGTATAAGAGTTCTTAATATTACAACTTTAAAAATGGTTCTCGATATAAAGTTTATAGATTTTTTCTCTCATTTCACGTTTAATTAAGATCGTCCACACCTTTTGCAATAATTCGTAATCATACTGCAGCAAACAGTTGTGATCTTTTTCATTCTCATTATGTTTAGAACATGCTTCACATAATAATACTGAATTTGGTGTATACTCATTAAATAATTGTATAACGCATGTATCACTAATAGTTTCACTAGTACAGTCACACTCATTAGCTTCCAGTTCAAAACAGGTAATAGGCCTATTTGAAACACTGTCATCATCACTTTCCGGGAGTATTTCATCATTATATCTATTATAGCGTCTAAAATAATACACTTCTTCTATTTCTTGTGTTGGATATATGATTCTCACTTTATCACGTAATTCATCTGGCAAATCGGGGTCAGACGGCTGGATTAACAGTATAGGTTTCTCGTTTTCACGCTGCATTTCTTTTTCTCCAGGTGAAACATAAACAATCTCCATGCTAGTCATTTTTCTGCTCTTCAGTAAAAACAAATCAAATAAATAGTTTTCTCAGGTGTTCTATGCATTCTCCGTGTTTAATAATATGTTTCAAGGCAATATAACATCATGATGTATGTTCTATTATTTTCCAAATATACTCCATAAACTTATATTCCATTATAATAAAATACATAAATGCAAAAATATATATTTGAAGTTTCATATACTTTACCTTAGACGAGGAAAAAAGTTTTAAAAAATAATTGAATCGATGAGCAATACGCAGTACCTTGGGACCCTAACTATACTAGCAGTACAAATGTTAAATATCTGCAGCAACATGGAACTTTGAAAACTTCTGCTGTGATCAAAAATGGCCATGCATGATGTTACGCAAATTACTATGGAGTCTGTTCTACACAATTATGACGCAATTCTGGTTTGTTAAATCTTACGTTGAAATATTTTATAAGCCTTTCTTAGTGACGGGAGAGTCAATTTAAATTGTTCTCTGGATGACACAAAAATATACAAAATGTAACACCACAAAGGTATAAAATTCTGAGCTGTCTTCTTCTTCTGATTGTTACAAAAATGAAATAGAGTAATACAAAATGATATAATGAACCTTCATGGTTGGTATAAGTCACACAAATTTATTCCTTCGTTTATTTGAATAAAACAAAAAGGTATAGAAATTCTGAGCTTATTCCGTCGTTTGTTTGAGTAGCAGAATATGGTATTTCTTTGTTTATTTGAATAGTACAAAATGTACATAAAATAGACCTCCGTTTTTTTTAATTGCAAACAAAATTTATTCATTCTTCAATAGATCACTCAAATTTAATAGCACAAAAAGATTAGTTACCATTGACCTTCTTTGCTTAAGCCACTCAAATTTATTCTTTCCTTTTTCTGCTTGCTATAAAAGTGAATAGCTCACACAAATTTATTCCTTTGTTTGTTTAAATTGGGTAGACCAAATACAAAAAGCTGTAACATGCTGAGCTATTTCCTTGCTTTTTTCAAAAAGGTATAAAATTCTAAGTCAGTTAAAAATGGTTCTCGTTGGTAAAAAAAGAAATAGAACACCCAAATTTGCTCTTTCGTTCATTGGGCTAGTACAAAGGTACCTTCTTCGATTTTCCTGGTTAGTACAAAAAACAGGTCACTCAAATTTATCCCATCGTTTGTTTAAATAGTACAAAAGGTACAGAAATTCTCAGTTAGTTAAAATGGGTCTTCTTCGGTTTTTCCTGGTTAGTACAATTTTGTTCTTTCGTTAAAATACTCAGCTACAAAATTAAATAGCTCACTCATATTTATGCCTTCGTTTATTAGACTAGTTTAAAATGATATAAAATGATCCTTTTTTTGCTTATTCCTTTGTTTGTTGAAATAATACAAAATGCTATAAAATACTCAACTTCGGTTTTTCAAATTAAATAGCTCACTCAAATGCATTACTTCGTTTGCCATTTCTCATTGGTATAAAATTGAATAGGTCACTTAAATTTATTATTTCATATATTCAGCTACTTCATTTTTTCTCGTTGGTATAAAAAGTAGAAGATCGAAATTATGAACTTCTTAAAATGATCCTTCTTCGGGTTTTTCTGATTGATACAAAAATAGAACATTTCAGTAAGTTCAAAAGTTACATAATGGTCAATTTTGAGTAAAATGGTTCATGTTCGCTTTCTCAAATTTAGCCCTTCGTTTTGTTTAAATAATACAACATGCACTAGAAATTCTAAGCTAGATAAAAATGGCATTTCTCCTTGGTACAAAATGGAATAGATCACTTAAATTTATCCCTTCGTTTATTTAAATAGTTAATATGACATATCTTTGCTTTCTTTCTTGTTACTCCATCCAAATTAATTTTTGCGTTACAGAAATTCTGCGCTAGTTAAAAAGGTCTTTTTTTGCTTTTCTTTCGTATATTTGAGTAGTACAAAATGGTATAAAATACTCAGCAAGCTATTATAAAGATACCTACTTCGATTTTTCTGGTTAGTACAAAAAACAGGTCACTGAAATTTATCCCATCGTTTGTTTAAATAGTACAAAAAGGTACAGAAATTCTCAGTTAGTTAAAATGGGTCTTCTTCGGTTTTTCCTGGTTAGTACAATTTTGTTCTTTCGTTAAAATACTCAGCTACAAAATTAAATAGCTCACTCATATTTATGCCTTCGTTTATTAGACTAGTTAAAATGATCCTTTTTTTTTGCTTTTTCCTTTTGTTTGTTGAAGTTGACACAAATTATAAAACTCCAAAATGGTACAATATTCCATTGTTTATTTGAGTAGTAAAATTCTGAACCAGTTAAAAATGACATTTCTCATTGGTACAAAATTGAATAGGTCACTTAAATTTATTCTTTCGTATATTCAGCTAGTTCATTTTTTTCTCGTTGGTATAAAAAGTAGAACATCGAAATTATGAACTTCTTAACATGATCCTTCTTCGGGTTTTTCTGATTGATACAAAAATAGAACATTTCAGTAAGTTCAAAAGTTACATAATGGTCAATTTTCGTTTGTTTAAACAGTACATAATGAGCAAGTTAAAGTAGCTCTTCTTCTCTTTTCTAGTTGATACAAAAGAAAATAATCCACCTAATCTTCACTTCTTTTTTTTCTGGTTGGCATTCCTTCGTTTATTGGAGTAGTACAAAATGGTATAAAAGTCTGAGTTAGTTAAAATGAACCTTCTTCGGTTTTTTTGTTTATTGAAGTAGTACAAAATGGCAATTCTCGTTGGTACAAAATTGAATAGGTCATTCAAATTTATCTTTTCATTTGTTTAAATAGTTAAAATGGTATATCTTTGCTTTTCTTCTGATTGGTATAAAATTGAATAGATCACTCAAATTTATTCCTTCGTTTATTTAAATAGCACATAAAGGTATAAAATGATCCTTCTTTGATTTTCTTGTGATTGGTACAAAAAATAAAATTTCGTTTATTTGAGTAGTACAAAATTGTACAGAAATATGGAACTAGTTAAAACGGATCTTCTTCATTGTTTTTTTTCTGGTTCATACAAAGATAAATACTCCATCCAAATTTGAGTAAAATGGTCCATGTTCGCTTTCTCAAATTTAGCCCTTCGTTTTGCTTAAATAATACATAGCTAGTTAATACGGCATATCTTTCGGTTCAAAATTTTCGGTGCGGATTTTGCAAAGTAAAATTCCGTTTTTTTTTCTATTTACAGCTTTCGAAAGAATACGTTATTGGGAAAAACACTTTTGGTGATCTATAGTGGGAACAGCCCCAATTAGTTTTTCTTGCAAACACCTGATTTTTTCCGAGAAGAATTTTGCTTTCAATATAGCGTTACAGTGACTAATTGTTGATCGTTAAGAATAATAGGTTATTAGAAAAAACACTAATTGGTGTTCTATAGTTGGAACAGTCCCAATTACTTTTTCTTGCAAACACCTGATTTTTTCCGAGAAGAATTTTGCTTTCAATATAGCGTTACAGTGAATAATTGTTGATCGTTAAGAATAATAGGTTATTAGAAAAAACACTAATTGGTGTTCTGTAGTTGGAACAGTCCCAATTACTTTTTCTTGCAAACACCTGATTTTTTCCGAGAAGAATTTTGCTTTCAATATAGCGTTACAGTGAATAAATGTTGATCGTTAAGAATAATAGGTTATTAGAAAAAACACTAATTGGTGTTCTATAGTTGGAACAATCCCAATTACTTTTTCATGCAAACAGCTGCTTTTTCCGAGAAAAGAATTCTATAAGCATTGCTTTACAGTTAATAATTGTTGAACGTTAAGAATAATAGGTTATTAGAAAAAACACTAATTGGTGTTCTATAGTTGGAAGACAGCAATTAAGATAAAACAGCAAGCATTAACGATTTTACAATATTCTAAAAGTTAGATAAACAGCAAAAACAAAATGGAACGATTTAATATAATATCCGAATCTCAGCAATATTATTACTAAATGTGGAAACAGCACCTCAATATGTGGGTCAGTTTTCGTGTTATTAGGTTTTAAGTACTTTGACCTTTGACCTCGATGATCATTATTTTGGAACTTGTAGTAGTAGTTGATGATCTATTACTAGATTTGGAAACAGCACCTGAGTATGTGGCTCCATTTAAGAGTTATTTGGTTTTAAGTATGTTGACCTTTGACCTCGATGGCCACTAATTTTGGGACATGTAGTACCTGATGACCAATTACTAAATGTGGAAATACCACCTCAATATGTTGCTTCGTTTACGAGTGATTGGGTTTTAAGTATGTTGACCTTTGACCTCGATGATTAGTATTTTGGAACTTGTAGTAGTTGATGACCAATTACTAAATGTGGAAACACCACTTCGATATTTGGCTCCGTTTTCGAGTTATTAGGTTTTAAGTATGTTGACCTTTGACCTCGATGGACATTATTTTGGAACTTGTAGTAGTTGATGACCAATTGCTAAATGTGGAAACACCACCTCAATATGTTGCTTCGTTTACGAGTGATTGGGTTTTAAGTATGTTGACCTTTGACCTCGATGATCAGTATTTTGGAACTTGTAGTAGTTGGTGGAAACAGCACCTCAATATGAGGCTCAGTTTTCGTGTTATTAGGTTTTAAGTATGTTAACCTTTGACCTCGATGATCAGTATTTTGGAACTTGTAGTAGTTGATGACCAGTTACTAGATTTGGAAACAACATCTCAATATGTGGCTTCGTTTTTGAGTTATTAGGTTTTAGGTGTCATAGAAAGGGCGTATGCCACAGATAAAAATAAGTATGATATTTGTAATCAGCATGGTCGAAAACCCTCATATACCGAGTTTCATCCAAATCGGTTAAAATTGTCATAGAAAGGGCGTATGCCACATAAACTATAGAACCCAGGTTCAAATAGGGGTTGAAAAGTAATCATAAAAGGGAACGAGTTCACCCCTGCTATGTTATGTGTTATCTGCTCTTGTATGTGTTCGTAATTTCTGTTATCTTAAAATAGGGGTTGGAAAATACGCCATGTATTATCTGTTGTGCTGTGTGTTATCTTCTCTTCTATGTGTTCGTAATCTTATGTGTTATCTCCTATGTTAAAATAGGGGTTGAAAAATATGTTCATAAAAGAGAATGAATACACCCTTCTGCTGTGTGTTACGTAATGTTATGTGTTATCTGCTGTGTTCGTAGGGAACGAGTACACCCCCTTAAAATGGAGGTCGTAAAAGAGAACGAGTTCACCCCTAAAAGAGAACGAATTCACCCCTAAATGGAGGTCGTAAAAGGCCGTGGGCTCACGGTGCACGGTGGTCATTTTCCCGTGGGCTCACGGTGCACGGTGGCCATTTTCCCAGGGGCTTGTGAGTTGGCAAACGCTGAGCCAGATCGATCATTTTTTCACTACTCACGGAGTTAGCTATAAGCAATAAACAAATCAATAAAAATGAATGTTAACAAAATAAATAAACTATTCAAATCACACACACACTTCCTATCTCCCATATTTTTTTCTCTTCAAGTTACATGTAAGGGTTGCAATAATTCTCTCATACAGCGTTCAGCTCTGGAGCTTTGGGGTCCTGGGTTCATTCTCAGTATGTACCACATAAACTTTTACACACTGTAAGTGTTCTCAGCTTGCTTAACAAGCGATCAAATAAGTTGCTACGACTAATTTATTAGGAAAATATAAATAATTTGCAAGTTCCCACTTTCTATATACTTTTAAGAGCTTTCTTTGTAAAGCGAAGCAATATAAAAACCGATTTATTAGGAAAATATCTTTTATTCTCTCACATATTGTTCTTTACACACTGTAAGTGTTCTGAGCTTGCTTAGCAAGCGGTCAAATTAAAGTTAACAACGAGTTTGCACAGCAAACGATTTATTTTGCAATTTCGAACATCTCCTTTAGCCTAACAGGCATAATGGTGGGACTCAAATATTTCATTTTTCCAAATTATATATATATATATATATATATATATATATATATATATATATATATATATATATATATATATATATATATATTTCTCAATGTGAGTTTCTATTAGTCAAACCCATTTGTATAATATGAGATTCGAACTGGGTCTTCATCTCATTGTCATAACGTTTCATCATATCAACAGATTTAATTCAAATTCAAATTTTCATTATTATTATTTTTAAAAATATCCAGTATAGAGTCTGTACAGACACGTATACAGACTCGAAAAAGAGGACACGACCTTTCCAACAATACACACATGTCATCATAGCTAAAAAAACATAAGAACTTTCCAAACACACGTAATCATGTCATCAACCCCTAATGACCTACCAGACCGTCTGCCAACACACCCATTAAAGGAGGACATGAACTTTCTAAATTAATTATAAAACATAACGGTACTAGGGGAAAAGTTTGTCTGCCACTACTGAGAATGAATATGACATGTCCGAACTTTGCCAAGTATGGTGGAAGAAGCTATTTGTTTACTTCTTGGCCAACCGCTAAGAACATTTATAAATCCATATGTGGCTTTGTTATACGCAATTAGTATATTCAAATTCAGAACGATGACGAACTGAAGGGTACGAAGGTGGAGTTGCAAGTAGCAACCGTAGTCATAATAATATAGTTCAACTAAACATCGTTGAAAATAGTGGATAATTAGGTGGTAAGCAGAAATGACCAAAACTGAATAGTTTACATAGATCATTTCAAAATACAGCTAGAAGATTAAACTTACAAGGAATGACAAAAAGAAGTGAAATTTAGAGTTATACTGAGCATAGCTTGGGGGGAAAAGCGAGCATCCTCGGTGGATACTTCAGCTGACTTCTTTTAGGGGGGCAACAAAATGAGATTGAGGGGAAAATCCACCTCATCCCCCCGGAAATTCGCACTCTGCATATACTATAAAAATGTACGGAAAGAATGACTGTAAAACTACAAAATAATATAAAAAAATGAATGCATCAAGTGAGATTCGAACCATGTTAAAAAGTATTGCATCAACACAAAAAGTAGACTACTTAATACGCATGGCTATCGAAACAACTAGAGAACGCTCCTTCAGTTGCATTGAATGAGAACGAACTCTTAACTACCCTTGTTTTATGACGATCTTTGTTTAAAAATAAAGTTTGCTGCATTAATGCTAAGGTACTATTTTGTACTATAAGTATCGTTATTAGAAGTAACAAAAGAGGAACTGAGAATTTCAAAAAGCAAACTGTGAGCTGTGTTCATAAGTCTTGTTTCTTTTTTTATTCCTTCCTCTCCTCTCACTCAGAATGCGTTGTTGCCCAACTTACAATTTTACTTGCGCATTTATCAATTGGAGAAGTGTACATCCTTTGAGAAGCCTACAGTATGATTTTGTATGAAACAATAAATGCTTTTAAAGTGGATCACTACCCGGGAGTCTGTACATATTTTAGCTTATTTCCTTAACTAATGCGCAATGAACCGTTACATATAAAATTGTACTATAAGATAGAGTTATGTTTCAGCTACAACACAGGACACTGATTTATTTGGTTGTGTCTTCTGATATTGAAAAAAGGTAACAAATAAAAGAAAATATTAGATTCGTTTTACAATGAGCACGCAAGATGGCACTTGCTGTTAGATCTTACTAGAAGTGTTCATTTTTATGAAATGTTTATTTGTATATGTAAACTATGTTAAAGTAACAATCTTATTATGAAATAGATATATTGTTTGACCGTTTCTCGTGTCATGTTTCGCATTTTATTTAAATATTAATTTACATTTAAGGAAATAGATTTTGAGGAGAAACTTGCGCAGAACGCCATAATGCGTTGTTGCCAAACTTGTACGTTTAATTCCTGGATTCTAGCGTTGCAGTTCGAGAAGCGAAACTTAGCTGTGAATTCCGGTAAGGATCTAAAATTAATTTCTCCAGTATCCAAGCAGAATTCCATGATAACTTTCTTTATTATCTGGCATAAGTAAACACTGGACACTATCTGGCAACGCCACACTATACAAACAGCATTTAGCATAGCACTGAGAATATCTGGTGATCCACCTTAAAACGAAAGAGTAAGTAAACAAATTAAGGTTGCGTAGTCGTCAGTGATAAATTCTACCTATCCTGTAGTTAGGTTTGTCAAGAGGAATCGGAGTATATGAAGCTGTAACTTAAAACTGAACTTCTTTTCAGGGTATAAGCTTTATGAATGATGGAGACAATGTATATGGAGGCAGTATACAGGGTATTTCAAAACAACACCGACAACGTTAGAGAGGTGATTCCTGATACCAAGATAAAAAGTATAGACCAACTTGGGTGCACAAATGCTTCCTTTCGGAGTTATAGGCTGCCGGAAACATGACCCCATAGCTGCAACACTATGGGACTTACCTAGCCGCGTCAGGACTTTACTTACGAACTATTATGTGCCCTATCTAAAAATCCATGGTTTAGAATCCTAAGGTATTCACGCAACAATTTTTATAGAGGGTGTTTGACTACAGGCACATAATTTGAAGTACTCACCAACCACCTCTATAAAAATTGTTGCGGAAGTAGCATAGGATTCTGAAACATGGATATTTGTATAGGTCACATACTAGTTCCTAAGTGAAGTCTTGACCCGACTACGGTAGGTCTCATAGTATTGGAGCTATGGACCTTTAAAGTTCATTTTTTCATGATTTCGGCAGCCTATACCGGTAAGTCGGAAAGGAAGCATTTGTGGATCCAAGTTGGTCTATAATTTTTGTTTTATCTTGGCGTCAGGAATCATTTCCCAAACGTTGTCGGTGTTGTTTTGAAACATAATGTGACGCTGAATCCAAAAATATGGTTACATTGCTCTTTATTGAAGGAATTGAAAAGATCATTTTGGATTAATATGCATTTTAAACGACATTTTTCTCCCTTGACTTGCCACAAGCTAGCAGCAGAGAAAGGAAATACGTAAAACTTTCTGAAGGTGACTGATGTTGCTATTGTTGCGCAATTTTGTAGGAAGTTTACTTGTCGAAGAATACTCATAATCATCATACAGGATATCTAATCATGATTTTGACAACGTGACGCCGCATTAATGTGCGGAAATTGGAAGAATCTATGAATAAGTCTAGAAATCATGCTATTGAATTCTTCCGGCTATGACAGTACACGAGTGTACATGTGTCACGCCATGTGTGTCATGCCATGTATCCTGAGTGCGGCCCTTGTTAAGAGCCAATCAGAATGCAAAAGAGCAATAAGTTTCCATATTTGTGGATCTGATGCAAACGGATGAATTGATTGACACGAGGCTTGGGTGTGTCCCTCGAAAAATAAAAAGGGCCTCAAGGTCTCAAATTATTCATTCGGAGCTTCGGAGATACGAGAGTCGAGATTCGTGACGCAGGTTGTGAGCTGACAATCATCGTCAAAGTTCTACGAGTTACAAGACTACTCCTATAAGGTATGCACGAGCACTTGTTGCATCAGTAATTTCAAGTTTAGAGATGTCATGCAGTACTTCAAAATGTACTGTCTACCTACAGTAAAACTTTCAAGATTAAGAACTGTTGTCGCATATTCGTATTGCATCTTCCATCTCCAATAACTTAAATATCTGAATAACTTGCCTGTTAATCGATCTCTATTAAGATATAAAACTATCAAATGAACTATCAGATATCAAATAACTCTTGTGAATTACTCAATTAAATGTTGTTGTATATTACCATTTCAGTTATTTAATAAACTTACTTTTTATAAGTAATGTCGTCATTCCCCTAGATTAATCCACTTTTCCCATAAAAATCATGGTGTAATTTAATTATATTTCTTTTGTGACAACCGCTAAAGAAATAGTGTGAGCAGTTCTCTACATTATGTGGAATTTAACGAGCGAAATAAACAGAAAGAGACCTGCACATCGTCACAAATGGGGGCTCGTCCAAAGTTTTTCTTCCTTTTTCATTTTCCGGGACGAAAAATTTTGTGGTGCTGCTATGGCATCCCTTTTCTGTTTTCTGTTTATGTTTTAGTGTCATGTTCATGGAGCATGTTAATTTAAGTGAAATATGTAAGTTGTCGCATTATAGCAATTGCGTTATTGTGGATTCTAATGATAATTAGTGATCTGATTATATTGTTCATAGTGCAATACCCCCCATAATTTTTTATTTTGTTATTGTTTAGTGGAAAAAAATAATGAAGTAATTCGAAATGTCTTTCCATTGGTTCCCCTTTTTCAAACCTAAGAAATCTCCACCAAAATTTCATGCTTGGTATATTGCAAAATCGGGTGAAGCAAGTTGCAAATATTGCAGGAAATCTCTTACTCAGAAAGCCGCGCTCACGCAGGCTTTGCGCTTCGAATTATGTCCCATGGCAAAAGAAGGAAAAGAAGTGCAGCAGGCCAGTTTGCCAGTAGCCAGTTCGCCTACTTTACTTGAACCACGGATAAACGATCCACAGCAGTATAGTTTACCGGATCCTGTGGATAGGCAACCGATAACTCAAACGCAGTTTTATAAGGAAAATTTAGCTAAGTTTGAAGAAACCTGTAATAAAATGCCATCCTTGACTCCTTTGGACGGTACACAATATAAACCAGTGGTCGCGAAACGAACAATTTTCCTTAAGCCAGAACTGACTAACCCTTCTAATGAAGGTGCAGTTTGTTCTTCCGAAGAATCTCCTGGCATTATGACGACTGATTTTGAGTTCGATCGCAAGTTAGCTTCAACACCTTTAAAGAAGGAGGACAGCAGCAAATAGTTGCTTCAGAAGTGGTCAAGGATGAAGAAGTTTATTTTCCATTTGATATACCACCTTACGTGGGAAAACCCTTGGGAGATAAACTGCCGGAAAATTCGCCACCTGAATCCAGTAAATATGATTCTGATGATGAAATTAAACAATTGGCAAAGACGGAGCTCTATCAGGAAAAGACTGCACGTGAGGTACTAACACCAAGTCCTTTCTCATATGACTCAGGCGAAGAACTTAAAGAATTTATAAATGAAGAATCTTGTATTGAGAATCTAAGTTTTCCTCAATATTCACAAGTTGCTTCTCACCCTCCTCAAGTGAAATATTCCCCCACTGCTGATAACGCACTTGCACTTTTGTTATATAATAATATTAGGCAAGAAATTTTAAATAATAAAGAAGTGAAGACTCCCTCAGAGGATTCATTACCCTTGGACGAGAATAAGGCAATACATGTTAATTCACTCCCTCCGAGAGAACCCCAAGTAGAAAATAGACAAAATCTTGATGAATCAAATGCAAGGGAAGAAACTGTCAATCGAGTAGCCAGTGTACCGGTATTGACATTGCCGAAATTTAAAGGAAGTCCTAAAGAATCTGTTACTAGATTCCTTGATGAATATCAAACCATCGCTCGTGCTCTTAATTAGCTCGAACAGGAGCAATGTATTTATTTAGCGTCCTGTCTCGAAAAGGCGGCTCTCGACTGGTACTTATGTCGTAAGAATGCCATTCAACAGTTGCAGTTTCGGGAATTAAAGCAAAAGATTTCTCAAGCATTTCCTGACGATTTATATAAAGGTCAGCTTGAACAAAAATTAAAGAGAAAACGACTACCTCCTCGTTTTCCACCTGATAACTTTGCGTATACTTTAATACGAGACTGGAAGTTCGTAAGACCTGAAGTGGGACAGAAAGAATTGTTATGCCTATGGTATAAGGCGTTGCCTTCAAATTATGTCCAGGCCTTAGTATTAAAGGAAGTATCAACAATAGATCAAGCTATTCATGTATTGCGTTTATTGTATTTAGCTGACATTTATACTGAATCTCATCGGGAAATAAAGAGAAAATGTAGAGAATTAAAAAGAACACATCATTTAAAACCTTATATGAGTGCTAGAAACGATTCGTTTGTCAAAAGAATGTGGACGTACAAACGTGAAATCGGGAGACCAATTGAAGTGAAAAGAGCTCGAACGAAATTGTGCGATGAAAGATTGCCCACGATTCCCATTCGATTTTTAATAAAAAAAAAGTAGATGCATTGTTAGACACTGGTTCGCAGATCTCTGTGTTGGCTGAAGAAATTATTCCTCAAAATTTTCCAATTGCTAAGCGAATGCGTGCCACAATTCGTTTGTGCACATTAGGGGATAAGTTAACTCAACCACTCCCATTGGTTCGGTTAAATTTCCAAGTTGGAACCTATAGTCGAAGATCGCGTCGTCTATGGCTAAACGTAGCATTAGTTAAACAGTCTCAATTAGACGAGAAAATGGTTCTAGGAAGAGATTTCATTCAGCGTTACACGTACGGTATAGGGTTACAGTCTGTATAACTATTAACGGCAATCAAAGACAGCCAAACATGAAGTTTCATATTCAGTATTTGACAAGCCGCAAGGAACAAACAGTATTAAATCTGTCACATGTTCAGTTTTACAACAAAAATGGTAACCTTCGGACAAATAGAAATGTTAGCTCAACATCAGTACCGGGTACGAATGCTGAAGTGACTCAAAATAGTTTAGAATTTAATGATGCAGTTTCCTCTTCTGAAGATGTTTTTCTAAATTCACAACCGGAAAATGACTGTCCTATTATGAGGATCAATTGTATTGCAACTGAAGCATCGCGTAATTTAATCAAAACTGTCGAGTGCATGCATATACCTGCTGGAAAAGTTGTTTTAGTAAAAATTAAGCCAAGCTATCCTATAATTGGAAATTATTATGTGGAACCGAATGACGTTTTACATCGATCTTACTCATGTTTAATACCACCCACAATTTTTGTGGAAGAAAATGGGTTTGCCAAACTGCCTGTGTTCAATCTGAGTAAACGAGATGTGACTACACCTGACTCTCAAATCGTAGGACATTTAGAAAAATGTGTTCCTACATCAGAGGTAAGAGTGAACATGGTTAAAGCCAGCTCACTCCCCGCTGAGAAAGTTGAAGAATCGAAATCTAAACTACAACACGATATTGGCAAGGAAATTGACATTTCCCCTGAAGATCGAAAAAGGGTAATCGATCTATTGAGTGAATTTCAAGATATTATTGCGTGGACAATAAATGATATAACTGTAACACACGAATATGAGCATAGCATAGAATCAATTTCAAACATTCCTGTATCTTCACCACCCTATGGAGAGACTTTACAGACTATGAGAGCCATGAAAGAAGAGATTGACATATTGCTTAAACAAAACATTATTTCTCCTTGTAGGTCTCCCCATGCGTTTCCGGTTACTTTAGTCAATAAGAGAGATAATTTTAAGTGACTCGTAGTGGACTATAGAAAATTAAACATCATCATATCTCCTGAGAGTTACGCTCTTCCATCACTCAACGACTTGATAGATTTATTTGCAAATATTCAATTTATAATTACAATGGACCTCAGACCAGGTTATCTACAAATTCCCTTAAGGGTAGAGGATAAATTGAAAACTGCATTCATTTGTAGTGCCGGTTTATTTAATTTTAATGTGGTCCCAAAAGGTCTTTCCACTTCCCCCGCAGCATTTCAAAGGATGATCGATAAAATGTTTGCATTTCAAAGAATGATCGATTAATATTATGGCGTGCTTCGTGGATGACTTAATTGTTTTTGGAAAATCTATAGATGAAAAGTTGGATAGACTTCGGAAAGTATTCACTCGTTTGCGAGAAGCCAATCTAAAATTAAATCCCTCAAAATCCCACTTCATGTATGCCGAACTACCAATTCTAGGATTCATCGTAGGACGCGATGGGGTTAAAATAGATCCTAAACGAATCGAGGCTATCACTAACTTTTCTGAACCAAAAACAGTTCGTGATGTACGTAGCTTTGTTGGATTAGCTAGTTATAATCGAATATTTATTAAGAACTTTTCAGTTATCGCGAAGCCTGTAATAGATTTGACTAAGTCTGATGTAATCTTTCAATTTGGAGATAAAGAACGTCAAGCCTTTAATACCTTAAAGGAGCTCATTACTGCCCCTCTATTAGCCATCTTCGATCCGGAAGCAGATGCTACCGAGTTGTACGTAGATGCCTGTGAATACGGAATTGGCGCTGTATTAATGAAAATCAAGAAAGGAGAGAAGAAACCGATTACTTATTATAGCAGAAAAATCTCAGACCATGAAGCTAAGTCTTTAACGATCCCTGAAAAGGAGACCATGGCATTGGTACAAGCTGTATTACATTTCCATAAATATCTAATAGGACTGCCTCACTTCACAGCATTCACAGACAGCTGTTGTCTGTTATTTGCGAAACATGAAAAATCTAAAAGGAAAATATCTTCATTGGTTAATTAGGCTTCAATCTTACAGCTTTACAATAAAAGCGATAAAAGGCAACCCCTCTAATAGACATAGTGATTGCATGTCCAGATATCCCACGCAGACCTTAAGTGAGGAAGAAAACGCAAATCGAGAAGGACTTTGTATAAATACAATGAAAATTGACGGGACTGATGTAATCAAGGCTCAGAAAGAAGACGAATAGTTTGGTAGAATACGCGTTATAGTAAAATCTGATCCTACTAATAATGAGGTTCGTCCTTATGTATTAGTAGACGAGGTGTTATATCGTAAGGCCAATAACGATTTGAAACAATGTGTCCCACGTTGTATGGTTCCTGAAGTTTTATATGCTATCCATACATCATGTCTAGAAGGTGGACATCTTGGAGAGAGCAAAGGGTTTTTTCGTGTCAATGAGCGATTTTATTGGCCTCGGACGGGAACTGATATAAAAAAATTTATCAGAACTTGCCGCGAATATCAAGAACGCAGGGACCCAATCACTAAATCATTAGGGTTGCATGAACCTATCAAACCAATAGCTCCTTTTCATACTCTAAATTTGGAAGTGTTTGGCCCACTGCCCTCCTCTAATGGTTATAAGTATGTCATCACCGCTGTCGATATGTTTTCAAACTATGTAGTGGCACGACCCTTAAAAACCATAACAGCAAAGAATGTTGCAAAGTTTTTATTAGAGGATATTATTTGTTATTTTGGTCCGCCCCGCCATATATTGTCAGACCTTGGTTCTAGATTCCACGCTCAAGTAACTAGCGAAATTATGGCTGTACTAGGTATACATCAAAAGTTCAGTATTACTTATCATCCTAGGACAAATTCACGAGTGGAGAAATATGATCATGCTTTGGCAAGCTATTTGAAAAAATATGTGACTACTTCTCAAAAAGATTGTTCTCTATTTGTTAGAACTGCTTGTTACGCTTACAATACTGCGAGACACGAACACCATCCTTATTCTCCTTTTGAATTGGTGTTTGGTAGAAAGGCTGTATTAGGTATCGAACTCGAGACACCATGTTGAACCCCGTATGGAAAACTCGTGAAAAAGAATTAGTCGAATAAGACAACTAGCTCAAAATGCCTTAATTAGTCAGCAGTAAAAACAGAAAGCCAAAATTGATAAGCGTAAGGAAGCCCATAAGTAAAAGAAAATGATTTAGTAACTAAGCCGGAGTTATTTCTTAAATGTAAATGAGGAAGGTTAGCCAAAGAAAGTTAATGTTGAACGAATGAAGTTATATTATCCAAGTTTTGTAGTTCCAAACCTGCTCGATTTTGTTCGATCATCTTATACGCAAGGCCTAATTAAAATATGTTAATTTAATAAGTTATCGCGGTAGGCGTAGGAGCTTCTAACGTGAAATTCAATAATGAAGCAGGCTCTCCGAAAGATATATTAATACATAAATAAACAAGTAAAGAGGTACCCAATCAATTAAGTAGATATATTTATATGTATAGAAGGAATAAATAGAGAAAAGAGTAGTTAAAGAAGTACAAGATTGTTTTTAAATCCATATATGTTCGGAAACCCTGCTACAAAAAAAGAAGAGAGAATACATAAAGAATAAATATATATAACTAAGGAATTAAATTGATTTCCTTAAGTAGGTATATATTCCTGGTGTAGACTAGCAGACCAAAGACAGACAGACAGACAGACAGACAAAACAAAAAACACCAAGTGAAAAAGAAAAGAGAAAAGTGGATAGAGAAATGAAAAAAATATTTATTTGTTAAAAATAAAACTTCCGTTAGAAGGATTGAAAATCGCATTAATGAGAGAGAATAAGAATTAAAAATAGGATACGCCTTCGTATTTTATAGGTCCAGATAGGCTTTTGCCTTCGCAGCCTCCGCTAAGCTTGCTGAACCATTGCCTTATTGGCAAGACGGAATAAAACACCTCATGAATGTTTTCGAATTAGGTATGCAGTTCTAAGAGCATGTAACAAACTAGAGTTAATTATGAGTACATATTACATATTAAAAATGATACATATTAAAAGGTTTGGACCCCGTGTATTGGAAATTATCTTTACTCGTGAGCCAGGTCGTGTGTAAATGAAGTTGAGAGGCTACTTAAATTGTATGAATCTGCTAAGGTTCAAGCAGGTTTACGTGCCCTCACTGATGCTCCCTTGGAGCTCCATAATGTGGAATGTAGTCAACCCAAGTTAAAATAAATCGACAAAGAGCATAAAATCGTGAAGAACAATGATTTTATAATAATAAAGGCCGTGGTATAAGAGGTCAGTATAATAATAAGAAGCCAGCCGTGAAAGACAGTGGAAGATATCGTGAATAACTGTAAATAATAATAGAAGACAGATTACCAATGAGAATAGAACTCAAAAGGTAGGACCCATAGATAATCCAGGGTTTGTATGCAATAAGGTAGTTCCTAAATGCTCTTCGCCATTGCCTGTGGTAAAGGAGCTCTTCCTCATTACCAGTTCGGTGATATTCTCTAATGTGTTGACGTGAGCGCTTTACAAGTGCAAGATATTGAGGTGGCAATTTTGGTTTGTACGCACATATTTTGTCTTCAGGAATACTTACACGTGAGTTTATTGTTAAGGTGCCAGTAAGATGAGTGAGAGTATTATATAATTTGTGTTCGCTACTCGGTGCAGCAATATCCGTAATATCTCTGTCAATATTCTGCCTATATGTGCTCCAGTTTGCTCGATCATATCGCTTGACAGTACAGTATTCATTTTTTAGACTGTGGGCAACGGCCCCTAGTCAAAGATAGCTTAATTGGTGCATGATTACTGCCTATAGTGTCAACAATTTGTATAGTGCAGTCACTGAATAGATTAAGAGACGCTATCACTACCTCGGGTGTTTGATTAATTGGTCGTGAATGACTAGGTAAATGATGTACATGTAAATTCAAATTTTGAGTTACATAGTGAAAAAAGTGTTGTTTCTCTCGGTCGCCTCGACTATGAATGTTCATATCGGCCAAGATTATGACATTTCGGAAGTTATGTGCTATGTAATGAAGAAAATCAAATGGGATCGGGTGTCGCGGCCGTATATAGATTGTAGCAATATTGATAACAAGTGATGGGTAATAAATTGACTAAAGATGATGCTCCGGATGATTGGTGAAAATCTGTGGATGATATTGACGAAACGATATCTTAGGGGAAAACCCAACTGCGACCTCACCCTGTGCTCTTGCACCATGCCCTGAATAGTCATGACGACATATTTGATAACCTGGTAGACGTATTGTGGTGGTAGGTTTGAGTGCAGTTTCATTTAATGCAAAGAGATCAATGTGTTCCTCTAGCAGTAGCTGTTCCAGTAGAAGTTTAAGTTGTAGAAACGATCGTATAGTAAGAAATAGAATATTCATAATTGCCATAATGAGAAATACGAGTGCCATGATTTTATACGGTTGTTTCAAGTGGTGCGATTTGAAAATGAGCATATTGTCTGGAGTAGGTAGCATGGAGACTGATATTGAAGAGTGATTTGGCTGTGGCACTAATAGTGCGAAGGATATGATCACGTTGAAAAGGCAGTATGTTTTGAAGCACTATAGTCAAACAGCGAAGATCCTCAACACTGACAGGGTGTAAGATTGATTGCGCTGGTGGCGTTAGTTTGTCAGAACGTCGGAGGGATGTTGTAAACTCTGGACAAGTAGGTTCTGCCTGAGGCTTTGTCTTGCAGCGATAGTTATAAGTGGAGTGTGCGTCTCCGCACGTGGCACACTTTGGAGGTTGGTGTTGGTTTTGGTTTTTACACAACCTAGTGTTATGTTGTTCAAAGCAATAGCCACATTTAGGTTGATTAGGGCAGGAGTTTGTAAAATGAGAACTATAAACTTGACATCTGATAGGCACTTGTCCAGTAGTTTTTGACGGTTCTACCTTATGGAACTTTTTGTAAATGGGTGCACCGTAGGCTAATAAGTGATCAATAGCTTGTTGGTTTTGGGATAATACCCGAACCATATAAGTAGGGCCTGAATTATTCTTGATACGAATGCATTTGTCAATATTTATGCCCTCTTAAATAAGTTCTTCACGAACTTCTTCATCTGTAAATTCAGGTAGGACGCTACGAATGACCACATACAGCATTGGTTTCTTCTTCGGAGGGGGAGGTTTTTTGATCCTAGAATCCGTTTTCTTAGTAAGTATGGCATTTTTCCCAAAGATTTCGTAGGATGCTTTGTTTCTCAAGAAGATGCCAAAATTCGGATCTTTTGACTTGATGATATAGCCATTTCTAGTGTGAACTATTTGCTCAACATTAGCACGTGGGACGTATTTAATGATCTGCAGAAAGATTCGGATGTGTGTATTTAGAGTCAAAATCTGTAAGGAGAAAGTTATAAACCGGGTCTCGAGTTCTGCCGAGAAAAGCTGCTGATGATTCTGAATATGGTGGGCCCATGTCCATGGCGTTGTCGACATGAATTGGTTGAATGTTGGTAGAATGGGATCCACTGCGGAATTTTTGCAGACTGGGTAGAATCAGTGGATGGGTATCTATGCCTAGATGTACTCGCTACCGGTTGACTTCCCCATGAGAAATGTCTAGTGTAGCTGGAAGGTCCAACGGGTGCAGCTTGAGCAAGCGAAGTGCTTGCGTTTGTAGGAACTGAGACTGGTAATCCTATATGTCTACCGATAATCGATTGCCCATTAGTGATGCCAGAGTCCGCCATCGTAAGAAGGTAACCTAAGGCCGAAGCCCAAATGAAGATGAATGTGAAAGAAAAGATGATGAAATGAAGTTAAAAAAGCAAGTTTACCCTCCGAAAGTGAAAACTTCCGTCAATCCTCTAAGTGTTGTATGTGTGCTTTGCTAACAAATGCATATTGCAACATTTGGTCTTAGCTATCACATTAACTGACACAAGAGAGGTTAGGCTCCTAGATTCAGTATGCATTAAAAGCGACTCAGCTCCAACCTATAACTTTGGCTTTCAAATCTTTCATTTACGGTTATACGTGATTTCACGTTTAACAGAGACAAACAGTTTGAGTATGTGTACATTGAATAAGTTAGTTAACTAGATCTTTTTCATAAAATTTATGTTTTAAAATTATTATTCAAAGCCTTTGTATTTTAGTAAGTCTTCTCCAAAATCAATGCAAGTGAATTGTGCTTCCATCTTCCGAGTTCTTTTAATCTATATGTTGTTGACATTTATATGTTTGTGGTCAGTCCTTTCGACAATGAGATCTCGGAAACTACATGCTCTACAAAGATGACGTTTTCACTCATCGATTGGAAATACTGTGCAGATTGTCCAGTTCTAATCGAATATTTAAAAGAAACATGGCCATTATTTCTTTATTACATTTTTAAGGGTACACTGGAAGCGTTGAAATTAAAAAAAAAAACTAAAGTATCATATCCTACGCATTATACATTCCAACACTACACTGTTGTATATAGGGGTTGCATATCTCTCAGGTGTTTGTTTCATGGCCAGATAATAATGAAAAAGGAAAGATAACTATTTCTCCAGTCTAAGATGAATATTTATTTTTTGAGTGTTTTTCCCAATGAACACCATATATAACTGTCATTATAATTAATTCTGTATGTAATGTATTTGGTTATTACATACTGCATGCAAGAAGAAAAAAACACTAGTCATGCATGAATTAGAAACTCGAGCCGGAAGTAGGTCCAAATCTTGCAAACGGTAGGAGATGTTGATAAAAAATAATCGAAAATCTCCCTTTTATGATAGCCCAGAAAATGATGATAGATTTTTTTTATGAAGACGTCTTTCACTTGTGTCTGTAAAGGAACATGTAGAGATGTGAGGAATAAGAAGGATATTTATGCTCATATGTTAATGATGCACTGTGTAGAGAGCACAGGTTCAGTTAGTTAAATATTAAAAAGTTATCTATCTATTAAAATGCTACAATAGCAATTAAAAGCGTCTTTTCCCGGCTAGCATATGCTAGCTACTGCCCGAAGAGGGTTACTCCCTCTGTAGGGGAAGAGATGTAAAAGTACTAGTGAATTTAATTGGAAAAGAATAGATGGGCTATGGGTAGTGAAGAATCTTTATTAACAATCAATTGAGGTCATTATGGTTTTATAACCATAATCATTCGGAGTAAGGTACAGATGGAAGGAGCATCAAGGCTGTAATGAAAGATGAATGAAGTGCAGTTCACATCACAACACAGAGGTTCTGGTAGTATGACAAATGTGTGTTATCTTCTCGCCTAGGGGCGACGCTAGGCATTAATGAAGACAAGGGTGCTCTGTTAGAACGGTAGGTATTACGGTGCATATGATGGCCAGACATGAGGAAGATGAGCATCGGAAGAGTATGGTTGATAGTATATACTGTTAGGGTGGTCTGGAGGAATGGTGTAGCGCTACAGAGTAAACAGTAATGAAAGTGGAGGAGTGAGAGCAGCAGAAGGGGATAAACTACGAGCGTATTCTTCGAAAGCTTGCTGTAGGAGTGGATGATTGGACTGCAGACGGCGGGTAATATATTTTGTGCGAAGTGTTTCCAGATGATACAGAATGTGCGGGAATGTTGGGCGAGCATAGAGGTCCCGGGTTGGACTGAGCAACTTAATGCGAAAAGCGATGTGCAAGGCATGGCGTTCAAGAATTCGTAGTTTTTCATAGTATGCTGGTGGTGCAGATAACCAGACTGTGAAAGGGTAGACAAGTATAGGGCGCAGAAAAACTTTATACGTGTTTAGGATAGTAGGTACAGAGAGCCCCCAGGATGTTCCAGCAAGGCTTTTCAGTAAATTTAAACGACCATATGCCTTTTTTGAAATATCTTGAAGATGTGCCGACCAGGTAAGGCGGTGATCGAAAGTGAGGCCAAGATATTTGACAGTACGAGAAGGATTGAGTGGTACCTTTTGAACAATGAGATTCAAGAGACTGGGGTTACGGTGTATACGAGAACGGCATGTTGGAGATTGGAATACAATAGCTTGAGTTTTCGTCGGATTTATTTTCAAGCGCCAGTGAGAGCACCAATCGACAAAGGTATTGATTGCGTCTTGTAAAGCCAAATTGAGTTGGTGGATAGTTTTACCAGTGGCGAATAATGCAGTGTCATCTGCATATTGAAATAGTTGTACTGTGGCTGGAACAGCAGGAAAGTCGGCAACATATAGAATGTAAAGTAATGGTGAAAAAGCCGATCCTTATGGAACCCCAGAGTGAAGGAAAATTGGAACAGAGTAACTGGAATTTATGTAGACGTAAGCCAGGCAACAGGTGAGAAAATTAAAAATGAAGCGAAGATATGCAATAGGTAATCGGAGTTGGTTCAGTTTGAAAATAAGAGCTGGATGCCAGACTTTATCGAATGTCTTTTCTAAGTCAAACAGGTGGATGAGATTATGGTCGGAAAGATGGATATGCAGACGGCTGACTAGAATGCTTTCGAAGATTTTGCTAAGGACTGATGATAGTTGGATGGGTCGGTATAATGAGAGTGCAGTAGGAGGTTTGTTTGATTTGATGCGAAGGGAAGTTTTTGAGATTTTCCATTGGAGAGGTTAAAATCCGGTGCGAAGAATGAAGTTGTAGATAGTTGCGAGAAGTGAAAAGAGAATGGGAAGAGATGGTTTGATGAGTGTATAGGTAATGTGATCAAGGCCGGGGAACGTGTTTCGTTTTGATCGCATGGTGGAAGAGATATCTTCAGGAGTTATGAGATCATTAAGAGCGGAAGCGGTAAGTTGGTGGTGAAGATTGGGTTGGAGTTGGGGAGCGTGCAGGTTTGCAAGATGTTCCACACGGCGGGTGAGAGTTGGATGAAGTGGTTGTACGGCTGGGGTAAAAATGTCTTGAAAGAAAGAGACGAAAGCATTTGCTTTCTCAATATCGGTTTGAAGAGGGTTGTTATGTGAAATGATAGGGTATGAAGTATGACGGTTTTTTCCAGTTAACTGATGAAATTTTTGCCAGAATTTGGTAGGGTGCGAGGTAGTGGATAGAGTGTTGCAGGCTGAGATCCAACGTTTTCGTTTATAGGCATCTAGGTAATTGTGGACCATGCGATTCCAGCAACGTGATGTTCTAATGATATAGGATTACGTGTACGTTGGAAGTCACGGAAAGGTCTGGAAGCAGCAACGATAGACTGATATTGTGGAGATATTAGAGGTTTGTGCGGATGACGTGTACGAAGAGGGATGCTGTTCTTGGGTGACTGTGTCAAGGGATGTTGTGATTTGGTTCACAAGGTTATAGAGTTCTTTTTCACTACTGGGCTCCTGTAGATTTTGTAGTCGGTTTGAAAATTAGCCCAGTTTGCATGAGTGTAATCAAAGAAGTGAATCAGCAGGGGTTGTGTTTTAGCGGGTGTGGTGATAATAAGATCAAGGAGTATCGCAGCATGATCACTGCCCAAAGGTGGTAGAACTCGGAGATTGTGAATAGTCAGAGAAGGAGTACTGATAACTATGTCGGGTGAAGTATTGCTACTGGGCGTGATTGCGATGGTAGATGATGGTAGTCGACGGCTAGAATATTAGAAATATAGTTTTGAAAATGTTTCTCTGCCTGTGGGCGACTATGAATATTGATGTCTGCCATGATTATATAATGTCTGAACGTATTGTCGATTATTGAAAAAATTCGTAGGGAATAGGGTGGTCTGACATATATGGTACAGAGGGTAATGATTCTTGTGCGAAGATTTGTGTGGAATATTCTGGGAGATCATGTGGTTTTCGGAAATATGAGGGCGCACAGGAATAGTATGATAGGTTCCAATTGCTGTGCCACCATTTGCTCGTTGATAAGGTCTAGGACAGTCATGACGTTGTAATTGAAACTGAGGAATGCGGATATAATCGGTAGGTTTGAGATAAGTTTCATTTAGAATAAAAGTCTGTACTTTTTCCTTTCGGAGAAATTCAAAAACTGCTTTGTGAGTGAGAAGAGATCGAATGTTAAGGAATAGGAAGGTGACTGCCATGGGGATTGAGAACATGAGAAAGGTTATTTGGATGGGTCTTGTATTTACAGAGATGGCCATTCTGGATCTGCTTTGGTAAATGTTATTGAAAAGTAAGCATGTGGACCTGTATAAGTGGCAGAAAGTTGTAGATCAAATAATTGTATTAAAAGCGACTGAGCTCCAATCTATAACTTTAGCTTTCGAATCTTTCATTTACGGTTATGTGTGATTTCACATTTAACAGAGACAAACATTTTGAGTATGTGTACTTTAAATAAATCAGTTAACTAGATCTTTTTCATAAAGTTTATGTTTTAAAATTATTGTTCAAAGCCTTTGTATTTTAATAAGCCTTCTCTAATATCAATGCATGTGAATTGTGCTTCCATCCTCCGAGTTCTTTTAAATTATATGTTGTGGACGTTTATATGTTTGTGGTCAATCCTTTCGACAACGAGATCTCGGAAACAACAGGCTCCAGAAAGATGACATTTTCATTGATCGATTGGTAAGTTTGCGTAGATTGTCCAGTTCTAATTGAATATTTTAAAAAAAACATGGCCATTATTTCTTTATTACATTTTTAAGGGTACACTGGAAGCGTTGAAATTAAAAAAAAACTAAAGCATCATATCCTACGCATTATACATTCCAACACCACACTGTTGTATATAGGGGTTGCATATGACTCAGGTGTTTATTGTTTCACGGCCAAATTATAATGAAAAAGGAAAGATAACCATTTCTCCAGTGTAAGATGAATCTTCATTTTTGAAGTGTTTTTCCCAATGAACACCATATATAACTGCCATTATAATTAATTGTGTATGTAATGTATTTGGTTATTACGTGCTGCATTTAAGAAGAAAGAAAACACTGGTCATGTATGAATTAGAAACTCCAACCGGAAGTAGGCTCAAATCTTGTAAACGGTGCGAGATATTGAGAAAAAATAATCGATAAAATCTCCCCTTTATGATACGCCTTGCCGATTTTTTAAATCAATACGTCTTTCACTTGTGTCTGTAAAGGGACATGTATTGATGCTGTGAGGAATGAGAAGGATATTTATGCTCATATGCGAATGATGCGCTGTGTAGAAAGCGCAGGTTCAGCTAGTCTACATATTATAATGCTAGGTTTATATATTTGTCGTCAATCCTTTCGACAATGAGATCTCTAAAATCGCAAGTGCTAGAAACGTCGTTTTTTCACTGGTCGATTCCAAATTTTGTGTAGATTGTCCAATTCTCATTCAAATTTTCAAAAACCGTAATGTTATTGGTCTATGCAACATTTTAGGGACCATTTTGAGCCCATAAGATTAACATTGTTGCAGGCCGAAATTACGGTGTTAGGCAACCATTAGAGAAGTTACGTATGGCGGGTTGACGGATATTGCAGTCGCTTTGCTTAAATATGAATAGCAAAAGCTATTATTGTATGCTGGCAACTTCAAAGTAGGGATGGCTACAAAATTCCGGTTCCGGCGGAACCGGTTTCTCGAGAAACCGGTCTTGGAGATACGGTTTTCAGAACCGGTTCCGGAACAGGTTCCAGAACCGGATCTTAGGAACCAGTTCCAGACCTGGATCCGAAAACCCGTTCCCAGATCCGGATCTTAGGAACCGGTTCCAGACCTGGATCCGAAAACACGGTTCTAGAACCATATCTTATGAACCGTTTCCAGACCTGGATTCGAAAGCCCTCAAAGACCTGTAAAGGTGGAACAAAGTTCACCTTCAAAACACTGTAAAGAGGACCACGCGCTTGTGCCCTCCCCGCCCAGACCCGTTTGTACCCCCAGAAAAATGTTGATCCACCAGTGGATGTTTAACCAAATGAGTTTGCGAGTTTGCCTGTTTAGGCAATGAGTTTGCCAGTTACAAAGTTTGTTTAGCCAAATGAGACAAGCGGCCGCCGCCTGGGTGCCTGCCTGTCGCTTTCACCATTTCATCTGGCATACTGTTCACAGCCTGCCAGCAGCTCGGGCTTAGCGTAGGGATGGCCACAAAGTTCTGGTTCCGCCGGATCCAGACCTGGATCCGAAAAACCGGTTCCGGAATCGGATCTTCTAGAATCGAATCCATTTAGAGTCGAAAACCGGTTCCACCAGGAACAGTTCTGGCCATCCCTACTTGAAAGGCCTCAAGATATGCAATGAGGCATACTCGGACGGATATGAATTTATTAGAAAAAATATTTCCACTTAATATCGTGTTACTTCTAGAAATTTGACACAAACTCACTCCAACATCTATACATAGCAATTCACTTCCTTTGTAAGTCTCCTATCCTTTATTTGTGTGAGTAAGAAGAGATGCACAGTGGGAAGGAGATTCATGGTCCTAACAGAACGATGTGCTGAGCAGACACCGCAGATTCAGCTAGTTGTATTACAAAACTTAATTTTCACAAGTAGATTCCAAAGAGAAATAAATACAATAATACTACTAAAAATTAAATTTCACTTCAAACAAAGAAACAATATTTCCCCGTAAAAATCACTGGACTAAAAATAAAGATGGCGCAGATATTCAACACCGTTAAAGCATGTCTCAAAGAAATATATTTTAAGAAACAAGCTGCAGAAATTAAAAGAGACCCGTTGGATTGAAAGCAAAGATTTATTTATAAAGCATAAGTATGTGCATAATTGTTCTTCACAGCAAATCTATCCAATTTTTAGTTAAATGTTCTTTTAATTCTATTGATGATACAGCTTTCCATTCACTAGTACTTCGCTGATCTTCTTCCCTCTCCTTGGATTAGGATTTCAAGTTGGCTTTAAATCACGAATCTCTTCAAGCATGACTTATCTTCTTAATGGAAGGGTATTTCCTCTCTTGGGCATTGATCCTCTTCTTTTCTTCCATTGCTTTTACTTCAGTATTCATTAGGCCAACTTTAGAACAGCTTTCCTCCTTCAGCTTCAATGGGGTGGCTGAAAGAATGGTTAGATAGGGGGAAGACAGACAGAGGAGCGCGAAAACTTCAGGAGAGACATCTGGGCCATAGGACATCGGGTCAGATGAAAATGTAGGCATCAGACCAAGTGTTAGGGCGCTGATAAAAATGCCATAAGCTATGTAGAAACAACATAACATATGGAGAGACAGGTAAGGTATGGTGTCGTGTAAGTGTAATTGTTCATATAACAATCAGCAATACGAGAGGGTACACAAAAGTAACCGGAATTACAACACAGTATGGATACGTTTTGTAGTTACGGAATGTGCCGCTAGACATTATAGTTTGGGGGTTCCTCGCCAATGTCATGAGTAGTGTCAGTCTTTGTGAAGTGGTTCCTTCTTGATACTACATTGTGTATTCTCCTACTCTTAATGTTCTGTGATTATTGTGATGTATGACCACAAGGAATAAAGATGATGGAAAGGATTTATGGGGAAAACTGAATATCACTCTTAAACCAACTACTGGAGGCACATACCAGTATAATTCAAAACCCGGATAAATGGTGAGGATTAGCGTTAAGAAGTGCATCCGGACGTAAAACCATATTGTCTAGCCAAAACCAACATTTTGTCTAGGAAAATGATAGTGTTCTCCGGAAGCGACGCGTAAGAGTCTGCCTCCTGTAAGAAATGAGGAGCGGCTACCAAATAATGCGCGAGAACTGTTCAACAAGCTACTCCATTTACAAATAGGAACCTTAAATGTGGGGTCAATGAACGGAAGAGGAAGAAAATGGCAGATCTAATGGCAAGAAGAAGAATAGAAGCACTGTTTGTTCAGGAAGCAAGATGGAGAGGATATACAGCGAAGAACCTAAGAAGTAGATATAAACTACTGTATGGTAGAGCAACTCAACAAGGTAGAAATGAGAGCAGAAATTGTCCTGACTACTGAGCTAATTCAATGTGTAGTTGGTGGAAATAGGAGTGATAGAACAATTAGTGTAAAATCGCGTCTTGAAGAAATGTTTAGTATTATGAGCCTGTACGATTTGCAAGTTGGATGCGAAAATGAAGAAAATGACACTTTCTGCAATGATATGGAGTGAACATAACAAAGGAAGGAAGAATAATTGGCGATCTAAACGGGTATGTTGATGCAGAGAAGGAGTTATATCTTCAAAAGTCCATGAAGGTTGGAATGCTAGAGAAAGGGATAGGTAAGGGATGAGAATATTAAATTTTGCACAGGCATGTGATTATACTATCTATATATGTAACACATTATTCCAAGAGAATACAAAGCAATTAGTTACATATAAAAGCAGAACAAGGGAGAACCAAATAAGTTCTTTCTTATGCAGAAGACAACTTGCAAAGAATTGTAAAATCAACCACAAAGAAGCAGTACATCACAGAATCCTAGTACTTGATTGCAATTCTAATGCAAAATGAAAAGAATCACTAAGAGAACTACAGCTAACATTAAGTAGTAGAAATTCAAAGATCCAAATCTAAGGTGCGAGTTCAAAGAACCTTACTACACAAAATACAACCCATGAAAGGTGCCAGCAAATGGTGGGAGATAAATACTCTAGTCATTAAAAAGATAGGGGAAGAAGTATTAGGTAAGACTTCAGAGAAGGTGCTCTAGTAAATAAACACAGTTGGTGGTGAGATGAAGACGTTCAGACAGCAATCAAAGAGAGAGGAGATGTGAAAGTAAAATGCGATAAATTAGGAATTAACGAGGATCGAGAACTATTCTGGAAACTGAACACAGTAGCTAAAAACAGAGTAGAACAAAACAAAGTCAGACGCCTAGCGAAAAGTGTACGAAGAACTTGAAACTAGTAAAAATGAGAGGGAACTCCCATAGATAGCCAGAGAACGAGATGAAGAAACAGAATATTTTTCTGATATTTTACAGATAAAGAATGAAAAAGGAGAAGTACCACAGGAAGAATAAAGTCAAAAGAAGATCGAAGACTACTATAAAAAGCTGTTAAATGAAGAAAACTTGAAAGTAATCTTGAAGACCAGTGTACTAAACAAAAGGGTTGAAGACAACATAAGGGAAAAAGAAGTAATATTAGCAAGAACACAACCGGCCCGAATGAAATACTTGTGGAAATATGGATATGCCTCGGCGAAGAAGGAAAATTCTATTGTTAAATTTGATGCAGGGTATTTGCCGAAGAAAGAATACCCCAAAGAATGAAGAGTATAATAATACCAATTTTCAAGGAGAAGGAAGATATTCAAGGCTGCGATAATTATAGTGGGACTAAGCTAATGTCCCATAAAATGAAGATTTTGGGAAAGAATCCATGAGAGATGGCTTCGGGAGGAGACATCAATAGGAGAGGAATAATTCAGATTGATGGATGTCGAACAACAATAGGTATGATTTTTGCAATTAGACAAATGATGGAAAAATATCAAGAAAAGAAGAAAGAACTACATGTAGTGTTTTTCCACCTGAAGAAATCTTTGATTGTATATCGCGTCAAGAGATCTAAAGATTCATAACAAGTAGAGTTGTACCAGAAAATTTGTTCGCCTCATCCAAAATACATATAAGGAAGGTATGAAAGACCAATCACTT
Organism: Thermobia domestica; assembly: GCF_964235325.1. Lineage (NCBI taxonomy): Eukaryota > Metazoa > Arthropoda > Insecta > Zygentoma > Lepismatidae > Thermobia > Thermobia domestica. The sequence continues at coordinate 129,072,500 of NC_137467.1, forward strand.
TTGGGGTATGCTATATGTAGATGACACTGTTTAATATAATATCAACAGAAAAGAGTTGGAACAGTGGAAAAGGCCTTTGAGGATAGAGGATCAGAAACCAGTGTGGAGAAAACTGAATATATGAACTTTGGAGGAGATGGATACGAAACCGTACAGATGGAAGGACAGGTTGTAAAGAAAGTAAACAGATTTGAATACCTAGGTTCCACAGTGAATAAGAATAGTAATTTAGATACGGAAGTAGAGCAGAGAATTAAGATGGGATATATGAAATGGAAGAAGATCTCAGGTATTGTTTGTAATAAAAGAGTAAGTTTCAGGGTGAAAGGAAGAGCCTACAAGCATAATAAGACTCACAATATTCTATGGAACAGGGACTTCGGAAATCAAAAGAGATATAGGAGAAGAAACTAGACGTGGCCAATATGAAAATGCTCAGATGAATTGTGGTGTTACCAAAAAGATCAATGTTGGACAAGATCATAAACGAAAGAATAACAGATAACTTTAAAAAGACTGAGATATCTAAAAAAAATAAATAAATAAAAATTATGAGAAAGAAGATTCCAGTGGTATAGTCATATTATGAGAGAAAAGGATGATTATGTCGATAAGAAAATGAGGAAGCAGAAGCCAAAAGAGGAAGAGAAAGACCAAAAGGAAGTTGGATAGATTGTATAACACTAACTTAGAAGAAAAGAGATTAATAGAGACTGTGGTTTGCAACTGAGTAAGGCGGAATCAAATTTTCAAAAATATCAATCCCACATAAGCAGAGAAAAAGTAAAAGAGAAAAGAAGACAGTATATCACCGTCCAAAGTTCATGAGTAGAAAAAGCGCTTTCGCGAAGAACGGACGTCGCTCGGGGATGACAAGCAGGATGGTGCACCGAAGCGTGCTAAAGTGGACGACCAGCATGTTGCTTAAGTGGATGAACTCATCAAGGAAGTGTAACAGTCGTCGAGTAACAACGAAATTTCAGGCTCACCCTTCAGTCCTTGTAGTCATACATCACACTGGACGCTATGAGCAGGGACATATATAATTCAATATAAATGCTAAACAATTCCAACTCCACACAGATGTGACGCCACTCGGCTAGTGACATGCTTTCCGTAACCACAAAATGCGTGCATGTTGTGTTGCAATTCTGGTTGGTTTGGGTATTCCCTCTTACTTACGAACTGAAGTGCTAGAGTGCGCGTATTTGGAAATATCAGTGTAGTGTAGTATATTTATGTAAAAGAATGCGGCGAGGTTTCAGTGCTAGAGCGCTCACTTCTGATGCGTAAGTCTTGGGTCAACCCCAGCTCCAGCCAAGTAAGCTATATGATGGACAAACACCGTGTGCATGGATTTTCTCAGGGTTTTCCGTTTCCTCCCACTTTCGTCATTCCATCATTATCATCCATCTCATCATCGCCGTCTTCCTTAGTCTCAGTGCATAATTGTGGGACGTTAAACTAAAAAAAAGTTTGAAAAATCTACAAATTGCAGGTCTCTCCGGTTCCACTATCGGTGGAAGATCAAATGGTTTCGATTTCATGTTAAGCTATAGATCCACGTCTCATGTAGTATCAGTCATTAAGGAAGAAAGAAAAAGACTTGAAAATAATAAGTTGTTACTATGTATATAACTTTTACGTATGAAAGGGTGTCATTATGCGTAGTACACATGTTGATGAGTAGAAATATGTAAAGTCGAGATTACGATACGAGATGATAAGGCAGTGATTTAATTAAGCCGGTATGAGTCTGTATGGCACACTGGCGGTAAATTGAAAAGCCAAAAGCTCATACCAGCTTTAAAAAGTTAAAAATAAGCTTTATAATATTGAAGTACATCAAAGACATATCTATGGATATAACCATACGGGTAGTATTTTATTTCCAACATAACTATTGAATTATGGTGAATGTCGGAGTAAATGAAACGAATAGTTAGAAAAGAACAGAGTATTGGGAATGAAAGAAGAGCGGGATAGAAATTTGATAAAAAGATGTAGAAACAAATGATTATTATTAAAAGAAAGATATGGTGGAAGCTTCAGGAAGTAAAAGAATTGGAAAATATATTATAGAAAAGTGATTATATCAAAGGAATTGAAACAAAAGAAGATAACACTAAACACCTAATTCATTTGGAATAAAAGTTGCAGAGAGAGAACGAATTTTAGATATTATAAAGAATGTAATAAAAAAGGATAACAAATGCATATTAAAAACATAATGATAGGAATAACACTGGATTTGGTAAAGAATGGATCAGACGGTTGTCACTGTTTCCACTGTTTCCAAAGTTCAAATTAAGATCAAAACAGGTTATGATTTATACGTCATTTATGGAATTTGGTGGATGAAAGAGAAGACTAAAATTTACGACATCATTTCTCTATATTATGTAAATTGAATGGTGTCCTTGTACGGTTTTAGGAATGGAGAGAAAAACTGTAAGAAGCAGACTTACTTTTAAAAAATAAATTCATAACTACTTATAGATGCGATTGGAATGATATTAATGTTTGATGATTGTTGGCAAGAAACTGTAAGGCACTGTAACTGTAAAAGTTAGGATTACTTGGATATCCCCAAGATTCAGTTAACAAGTATCTTCTAGAAATGACGTAATGGATGTGGGTGTCACAGTGTCAAATGTATGTGTGTGTGTTAGATTTTTGAGTTTAGCATTCTTTCGTTAGCAATGAGGCTATATGAGACATGGACTACAGTTTAACATTAAATCTAAATAACTTGAGCTCCTGCCGAGAATCGGATCCGGATCTCCCGCGTCAAAATGTGTGCGTGTCATATCTCTCTCTCTCTCTCTTTCTCTCTCTCTCTCTCTCTCTCTCTCTCTCTCTCTATATATATATATATATATATATATATATATATATATATATATATATGTGTGTGTGTGTGTGTGTGTGTGTGGATGGGTAGGTATTTGTGGAGGTGGGGGTGTTAGTGAAGTAGATGGGAGCGTGTGGTTTAATATATTTATATATATGTACGTGTATATGCGTGCATGGAAATGGTGTCGTACGTGTATATGTTTATGTGTATATGTGTGTGTGTCAGAGTAATACCGATCTGCCTCTTAATTGGGATGTCTCTAGACTTAATTGGCATTGCCTCTGTAAGACATCCCACGCACCCAATCGGATGCCACCCAAGAAAAAAAAAGATCAATATGTAAAGTGCCGATTTTGAAAAAAAAGACGTAACTACATCTGACCGTCTGCCCAGCGGCCCAAACGCCCTCCTTTCACTGCCTGTTCCCCTGTCTGTTAATCCAACCACCATCAATCTTTACCTTTGACCCTTTGAAGTCTCTGAAGATTGATGGTACACTATCCCCACCCACCCATTGATCCGACCACCCCATTTAATCAAAGCTACGTAACCTAAAATCAGTTCTGCATACCCCTAGTGATCTGAAAATTTGAAAAGAAATAGATTTAACTAGCCAAATATTGAGAACTATTAAACACGTTTATAATGAGAAACAAATAGAAACAATAGGAATCTATTCTTAATTCAAACCATACACAATATATAGTATACATGTAAAAATTAACAATTAGTTGCTTATTTATGTGTTATATATTATTTTATTAACTGCAAACTAAGGTTACCAAATACAAACTATCATCAGAAGGGCCAAAGAACTAATGCAGATTATAATTGAAAGCGTTGAAAGAAAACCAAGAAAAAAAGATATTTATTTTTTCACGAACAAATCTTTTTCAAACCAGGATAGCAAATCACTGAATGTTTTAAAGGATTTGTAGTTCGATGTATGGACAATCCACTCTATTCACTATGATTATAATCTATTTACTAACATAGACTGAAATTTTGAGAAATTCAGACATTATAAGTACAGTAGTTTTCTGCAGGCCAGATCAAGTTATTAAACAATAATGCCCTAAATAACTATATCTGTAGATTATTCCCTTTTTGTGTCACTTCTCAACCTCTTTCGTACTCTCAATACCTCTTTTGGTTAAATTATTTTTTTTAAATATTAACTAATTTTATTTGTTTGAATTTTACATTTCACATCTATAACCTTAGGAACAAAGATGATGGTGAGAAATTATGATTATGATAATGAAATCAATATTAACTTTTTATAAAACTGAGCCCATGACATCTTAGCCTTTTACCACAGAACACTTAAGTAAGTACCTAGTACAAAGTATTCAGTAACATTAGTTAACATATGGACTTATATGCTAAACTATATATTTTAAGGAAAAAAAGAAAAGAAAAGAAAAAGAGTGAGTGTCAGCTCGGGGTAAGGTTCGTCATCTCTGTAATATTACGAAGTTTACTATATTTTGTTACTACATCAACCGCCACTGAATTTTGTATATTATGGTTGATTATTATTATTGATGCATAATCTTATTTATGTTTATATACTAATTGGACATTGTCTATTGCTTGTAAGGTTTAACAGCAATAGAATATTTTATTATATTCTCTTCTATATCTAAATTCAGTACTGAATGTATGTATTATTCAAAGAATACTTATGGTTGACTGAAGTGGCTCACAGAATGTACTCTGTATTATACGTTTATTCAGTGGAAATAGTACATCGAAAAGTTCTACGATGGAATGAACTGAAAGAGGAAGATAAGATTGCTCAGGATGAGAAAGAAGATTGTATACTGCGCGCTGAATTTGACAAGACCATAAACAAACAGAAGAAAGGAGGTATTGATATCGTTCCAACAAAACTTATCAAGGACACAGGTTGTCAAATACATAATGATCTATTTCGCCAGGTGCAAAAGGATCTATGCCATAGAACAACTTCTGGAAGGCTTTAAAAAGTGTCTTACTGTATCATTACGCAAAACAGAGTCTGGCGTCAAATGTGAACGATATAGAACTATGAGTTCAGTAACGTGACGAAAATACTAACGGCCAAAGTTCTATGAACAACTGAAAGAAAGCTGTAATCTATCATTCAGATGATCAATTTGAATTCATAAGAGGAAGCGGAAACGCTAAGGAGTATTGGGTTTGCATTTAATCTTGAAGAACAGGATACGAAAGATAAGTATACGTATATTTCCTTTGTCGATGTGGAAAAGTCACTTGGTAGAGTTGATTGGAAAATAATGTTTAGAATGCTGAAAAGGCTGAGCGTAAATTATAGAAATAGGCGGGTAATACAACGGTTGTATAGAGATGAAACCACTGTGATAAGATGTGGCGAATATATTGAGGAAGATGCTATCAAGTAAGGTGTAAGGCATCCTGCGAGGTTCCCGGTAAGGTGTAAGCAAGGTGCTTTATCACCTATTCTATTTAATGGATATATTCAATAGAATGGACGAATTACGAGAGAAAATAAGTAAAAAGAAATAATAATAATAATAATAAAATAAAGGAGTGAGAATACATAGTGAGAAAGTGGATTTCTTTGGAAGTGCCGATGACATGGCTGTGTTAGCAGAAGATAAACAGGAGTAGGAAGTCATGCTTAATATAGTTGGTTGAAGTACTTAAAAATTATAATATGAAGATCAATTGCTCTAAGACAGCTAAGACAAAGGTAATGGTAGCAAGTAAGAACAAAACAAAGTTACGATGTTTTATTGAGAAGTTGGAGAATGTGTCAGCTTTCACGTGCCTTGGTTGTTACATAACACCAGATGTAAAAGGTAAAAGTTGTTAGTAGAATAAATCAAGCTAAAGGCACCTTTAACAGTAAACAGAATATATTTACTTTCTGTAATATTGATACGTGAATTCACAAGAGCTTACTAAATACCTTTATTTTTAAATGATAGCGAGACCTGAATGTTCGGCCAAATAGATAAGAAACGCATAACAGCCTTTAAAATGTGGTGCTACGCAGTGTTCGAAGTGGAAAAAATAACAGAGGCGGTATGTTTTATTATGATTTTGGCTCAACATACCGGCTATTTAAATATTGTCTTAATCACTGAAAAGCCAGAGACGGTATGTCCTTATTACTGAAAAACCAGAGGCGGTATGGCTTACCACCGTATACCGTCTCACTTCGACCACTGGTGCTACAGACTTGTTTTGAAAATTCCAAGAGTGGACAAAGTAACAAATCAGAAAATATTGAAAATGATTAGATACGAGAAAAGAGGAATATCTGGTGTGAAGACATCTTAAGTCATGATGACTAGTTAAAAGGTTGCTAGAAGGATTTAGAGAGGGAGAGAATCCTAGGGTAAGACCTAGTACATACACCTGATAATTGAAAACACCGGTTGCAAAAGCTACGAAACACTAACAAAAGGCACACTGACAAGGGCATGCAAATGACCGTGTATTATGGACTGGTTCACACCAATCATATGACTAAATATAATACAAAAGAAGGAGATTCTGTTTAATATACTACCCAAGATATTTTCCATGGGACGAGTTGTGCTGCAGAAAGAAAATGAAATAAAAATTTTTAGTTGATATATGCACGTGAATAAGTTTGGCGAAAAAAGTTAGGAAGTGGAAAAAATAGGAGAATCTGCGGGAATAATGTCATTAATTTGAACACACATGGCCCGAGATTAAAGTACGATACTTTAAGCCAGAAGAGAATTTTATACAACCGAGATGCTATTCTCACAATTATGTGGAAGAAAACTAGAACTAAAAATATAAAGCAAAATTTTTTAAGGACTAAAACTATAAAACCCATAATGTTCCTTTTTTTTCTTTATACTAATCCAATTTAAAGTATATTACATAGTTTATGATCAATCCAAAAATTCCAAACGAGATTAGTTCTTTGCATTATTTTTGTTATAAATCATATTTACTACCCAACCAAATATGGAAACGACGGCAATATATCTGTTTCGAAGATGGTGCAAAAACATGTAAGTACTCCACTGCTGACAGACGTCATGACACAACACACACATATGCATATATACATATGTGCCGCCCGATTGCACATATGCTTATTCACATTGCACCGCCCGATTGTCATGAATTCCCTGCCAAGAAGTGATCAAAGTGCCAGAAGAGACGATAGTCGATAGGAAAATCGTCAGTAGAACAGAAGAATATGGTTGGCTAGGAAGGGTTTCATAAGTGCTCAGCAGTGACGGTTTCACCTGGATGGAGAAAAACATGATAGGGGTGAAGAGGTGAGTTTGGACGTTATTACGATCCAACTAGTCCTGACCGTCTGTGGTTGTCACACCAGAACCGTTTTTCATCCAATTGACACTCTGATGTAGGAAATCTTCCCGGTTATTAAGTACACTCAGAGAACTGCACACTACCAGATGAGGATCCTTGTCGCCCAGTGTCGACTCATGTGACATCCACTCCAACTGTTCCTCCTTACCGATTACAGTAAGCCACCGAACGACAGTGGTAGAGTCTACGTCCCACTCGTCTGCAATGGCACGAACACTTTTTCCAGGGTCCGCTTCCACGATATTGCTGAGGGGTTCATCAGAAATCCCTTTTGTTGATTACTGTAGTTCTCATTTATCAATCCTTAGTTACAGGCAAGAAAATACACTGTTGATGTTTTTCGCGACTAGATAGTAGAATGTCTCAGTTTAAGCTCGTAAAGAGTAAGCACTCACAACTGTGTGGTCTCCATGAAGCATTTTCAAACGACCCTGTTGAACAATACATTTCATCTTGACTGACTGGGCACCTCAGTTTGTTTCGTGAACATCTATTGAGTTTGTGACGTACGCGTGACTTCGGCTCATCCATTGGCTGCGGAATGTCTGCAAACATAAGAGCAGACATTCCGATCGTACGACCGAAAATATATTGTATTTCATTTATTCTCTTTTTTTTTTTTTTCAAATGTTTTCTATCTTCATTGGAAAGTGGTTAAATTCTTTCCAAACCCCTATACTATGTAGAATCAGTGATTTTAATAATATCGCTAAGCTCCCTCGTGGCTATACGGATGCTTAAGTTCCGGGTTCAATTCCCGGCTGGAGATCATGTGGTTCGGATCACACACTCTAGGTTCATGTCTCATATAGCTTCGATGCTGAGAGGGACGCTAAATCTAAACTTAACCAATTAATAACATAGCTAAATGAATAATAACCACTGCTATTTTTTCTTTCTATTATTTCAACCCAGGAAGTATTATGGCCGATTAGACGGATTTCAGTTGGTTGGTGTGTGGTCAGTCCTTCACATCACTTCGTTGTTGTCTCGTTCTGTATAGACTGGAGTTCGTTTCCTTTTAATCCAATGGTCCCGATTGTATCAGGATGGTGAGACAACAAGAGGATGCTATGCATTCGTCAGGAATCGAGCTCGATACCATATTTCATGAAAGACATTGCAAGAAGGCCCTGTGGTTTGATGGGAGCATAACAAATTAGTAAACCGTTAATAGAAAGAAACCGTTCATAGAGAGGCGCTGAGATCCTCGAGAATATAAGTAACATTTTAAAAATATACATAAAAATTACACCTTTTGTAATCGAAACCAAGATTTCACGTTTAACCCCTTCAGTGCGTAATTTTCAGATGCGAACTGCTGTAAAAAGTGTGTTTTTTTTTTTTTTTTTTTTTTTTTGAGAGCTTTGGATGTTGATTCTAAATCTGTTTCAAAATCACAAATTGATAACTCTTCCTCGATGTCAGCATAGTTGAAATATCGTTTTGAAGCCATTACTGTACTCTCTGTTCTCAAATAAAACAAAGAGTGAAAACTATATTTGACGAAGCCCAAACTCTATTTTAATTTCTTTCTTTTTCCTCTTCTTCTTTTAATTAAGCAACAATTGAAACCAGCTGAGCGCAAACTCGCTAAATATTGTTGGGATAACATTATTCATACTCTGAGCAAGTATATTCGCCATACGCAATACAAAAATGGCCAAAGCAAAATGAAAGCGTATATATACGCCATCCGCACAGCAGGTGAGTTTTGAAGACACGAGTTAACTCGCCACCCACACTGAAGGAGTTAATGAGAGATTGGGAGTAAAAGAAATACTGAACAAAGATAAAGAGAAAGCTTACTTTCTTGAGAGGGAAGAGATACATCTTGCTCTTCTTTATGTTGAATTTCAAGGTGGTTCGCAAGATTAAGGCGATTCAACCATAGTTTCTTCTCTGAAGACATCTAAAGCCTGAAAAGAATGAAGAATATTAAAGTTTTGTTCATTTTATTCAATGATATTTAAGAAGTTATACGTTCTCTGTAAGAGTTTTCTTACCTTGTTTACTACAGTAAAACCTGGCTTCAACGGACCCTTTATTAGACGGAAAACTGTCTTAAACGGAAATATTTCACGGTCTCATGAATTTTGGACTAAAAACGCCTAAAAGTCCGTTCATTAAGTGAAAACTGTGTTATGTGGACAACGGAAGGCAAAATAAACCTTTAACGCAGAATTCCGAGTTCTGGACTGCAGCGTTTAGAAAATTTTTAGACATCCCGTGAGGGACAAACATATACATTATACTATCTGCAATAAATTCTTCGTTCCTTTGTTAAATCTTTCTGGACAATTTTCCTTACGGAAAAACGTCTCTGATTTACTAAGTGTAGTATCTGAGGCTAAAGTGTGTGCGGAAAATGGAGCAGCCAAGCAGCAATATATACAGAAATCCCTACTTGACTATTGGAAAAAATAAAGGTAACGTGTACATAGCATATATTATGTTTATTTGAATATTTTGTGTATTAATTTGTAGAAGAAAGAAGTACTGTAATTGAACAACGTACGTACAGCAATATATTTTTAAGCATATATTTTTAAGGAAAATTCTACCTCCATTAAGCAGAAATCTGACTTTAACGGAAATTTTTACGACTCTCGCTCGATTCCGCTAAAGACAGGTTTCACTGTATTAGATTTAAGTTGGAATTCAACATTCTCAATATCAACAATTTAGAAATCAACGGATAACCCTTTTCATATCATTTTTTCATTGCAGTTGTTTTTACTTGGTCTTTTTATCTTGTCAGTCAAAATCATGGATCATACAATTCAATAAATGAATAACTAATAAACATAACTAATAAAAGTAAACTATAAATAATAAAAAGACCATATTCAAGAGACAATGTGTGTAGTTAGTTCAAAGCATTGAGTTCACTCCTCCTTCCACTCCAGTACAGAAACGGTTCCTTTTTCCATCCAAACAACTTGAATAGTGACACCTGTCAAATTGGGTTTTACAGAACAAGAAAACTGTACGCAACGTGAATCAATCTCTCACTTATGTAGCAGAATGAAGGTCTTGTAGTAAGGCAAAATGCCGATAAGAAGATACGTCATGGCTCTGACCCATGGAAACTTTAACATATCCTTCATAGTAGAACAGTGTCAAAATAATGGCTTTGTCATGAGACGGGCCACTCTTAGTGATTTAATTAAACGTTATGCATAGCATTCTTCTCTACAACTTTTATTACCAAAGGAACTGAATCCAAAGAGGACATCAGTGGAACTTACAAGATCTGTACTAAAGAAGATCTGAGATATGGCTGCCTATGAGAATCCACAGGACTAGCTCGGGAGAGTAATGCTCCCGGAAGTAGAAACGAGAAACACAGTTCTGATTGGTTAGCGTTATCCAATTCTTGCCACGTCGCCTTAAAATAGAAGAAATCAAAGGCCAGTTGCTGTTGGCCTTCGTGGTCGAGTGGGCTAGCGCTATATGCTAGTAAGAAAAGTCTCTTTTGGCGCCAGTTCAAACCCGGTCCGAGGAAAGTTTACATTTTTTTTTACATTTTTATAACACTTATTAAATTAAAATAATACGAAAATAATACTTAAAAAAGTGATTTATTTACTTTTGTGCAGGTAAGTAGTTGTAGTACTTATGCCCTTGTACTCCATGATATAGGGCTCGTTTTGTTCCCCTTGTACTTCATGATATAAATTTTGTGACCAACTTAAAACAACTGGCTAGGATAGCGCCTAAAACATCTGGCTAGAGTAGCGCGCGGAAAAACGTACTTCCGGGAGTATTACTCTCCCGAGCGGGTCGTGAATCCACTACCTCGGCATGTTACGGTGAAACGGTTACATGTGGCCCAATCACAGTAAGTCGTGCAATCCATCACAAATTGAGGCTGTAAACTGTCCGCAAGGGCAGCTGCATGCGTTAACATTATAGAGCAAAAGAGCAAGTGCAGAAGGATGTACGAGCGCCGCCTATTTAGTATCACTGGAAGTTTGTTGTGACAATGCAGCAAGTTTAAATTTACCTAAAGGTCAAGGGTTTGTGGAAAAGGTCGGCCATCACCTACAGAGCTGTTCGTCAAAAAAGTCTATGTAACTTGGTACATCAATTCAAGGTTTCTCGAAAGGTTTTATGAATTTTACTTTCTTCTGCTATAGAGGAAAGGTCGAAACACAAGTCAAAATTAATGCTGCTTATTCACAACATGTTCTATCCCCAATTTATACAAATGAAATACGACATCCATTGTATGGAACTGCACCAGGACCATGGCCACCGGCAAGGGAAGGGTAAATGCTAAGTAAAAGCAACACTGCCATCACCATCTGCTTTCCCATTCATCTTATCTAAGTATTGCCCAAGTTCAGCAATGATTATACAGCAATCGATACATCAGACAGATTAGGGCGTTGGGCTGTGCTACTGGACAGTTCTAAGGAAGCTTTTACTGGTGAAAGCAAGGTGAGTGTAAAATTGACTAACAGCTTTTAACTCGTGTCTTCTGAATTATTTCTTTTGATTGTCTAACAATTACCACCAAATAAGATGAATTCACATCTTTCGGGTAAGTGAAAGCGATTTAACTCTTGACTTCGGGAAAGTCATTTCGAAGGAATTTGTGAGAGTCTGGAACTGCGATAAATTTGAACTTGCTCAGCGAGTTTCCTGAAGCACAATTGAAACGATTATATGTATATAATTTTTGACTCTTCAACAAACTTGTTTCTTGTTCTGAAAATAAAGATAAAGATGCTACAGTAACTTAATGTTTAGATCTATCATTATACTTACTAACATTCATAGCATTTAAAGCAGGCGTAGACAGCAGTTCTAACGTAGAAGCTGGTTGCAAAATCCACAACTGCAACATCCATCAGTAACAGCGACACTTCATTGCAGGTACTGGATATTTCAGTTCTTTGAACATGTAACGTTAGAATCTTCTGCTAATTGCATGTAATATTGAGTATGATAATCTCAAATTCACTATAAAGAGTTAATAGCAAAGTCTTGAAGAGGTTAAATAGTGTTGAACAGTCAATCATAAGCGCTGAAACATTACAGAATCTTCCCTAAAATAATCACGGAAGATTGTTCGATGTCTGGACAATCATTTACTAAGCGTTGAGAAGCAACTTTGTACTCTAGATTCTTCTTTGGATGAACATTGCCAGTTAAAAAATTGAATTTCTTCGTTTATTCACAATTTAAACCTCAATAATTTTTGAGTTTTCGTGTATACTGTTTACATGCAACTAGTCATAAAATATTTTGTACAAAATGTTGCCTTGGTGTAAGTGTATTATGAAGTTTTCGAAGTATTCCATCTCATATCGGGACTTCCTGTCCATGTAGTTTATAATTGATTGAGTATATATTTTTCCATCTTCAACAACGTTATGTCCATGGAAAAAAGAAGAAAAATATTGTGTTGATGAAGGTTGTATACAGTCGTATATTCTTTCAACTTCATCTTTTCTAGATTCTTCTGCTCGTTTATTTGAATTGACTTGTTCTTCACTTTGCATTGGCATTTATTGGCAATTCAAAAAAAATGTCTTGGTGTGTGATAGATATTATCGATTTACACAGTTTTAGTTTCTTTTATATTTAAAACCTTGTAAGTCCCTTTGAAATTAGAAGAGCAACTGTTTTTGCAAATGCAATGGTTTTATATTGAATGTTTCTTCTCCAAACTTAGTTCCGTTACAATCTTCTGATAAATGGATAACAAAAATTATGGAACCCGTCTTAAAATTAACTTTTTTTTAAAGCATATTAGAAGTACATAAGATCAGTGCATTCAAAGCAAGGAGTTATCGTATCTGTTTCATAAATGTGTTACTCATGATCATGTCGAAGCTATCTGCTTTATCGAACTGTATTTTTCAGTATATTTTACTAATTTCTTCCTATAATATGAAGTTAGGCGGTATATTATTCTCTTAATCATCCAACCCAAGCATTTCTTGAATATGTAATTAAGGACTATATGTACACATTTTCCCTGTGATCACAAGTTATCTCTGTAGGTTTCGAACTCATGGCACAAAGATTATCAGTTCTTTTCTTTAATTCCATTCTGCGAAAAATATATCCAAGGTAAGTTTAGATCCATTACTCCTTCTAAACACATGTAACTCCTTCTTTTATCGTTTTGATCCCTTAAGGAGTATTTTTAGATTCAAAGGAAGACCTTTGATTGGTAGATCTGACGAATGAGAATCTGCCTGTAAAGACAAAACGCTTTAAAGAGTCTACACTTCTTAAAATATTAGGTATTTCAATTATGTTGTCTTTGTCTATTAATCAATGTACCATCATCACATTTTGGAAGAAAGTGATTACTAGCTGAGAATTGTGCTTTGCTTTATTGTACTTATGATTGTATATCTCATCAATAAGTATAAAACATCAATATGATTTTGTCGATGAGTATGCAACACAGATATGTTGCTAGTGGAGAATATCTTTTGACGAGAAAACGCACTTGTTGCTAATGTTGGAGCAAGCTTTCATAAATTCAAGTGCTTAAAATTTATTAATATCTGAATAAATTTTTTCGTATATTCATAATTTCAGGCTAAGAATCTAATGAAAACAAACAACAGCAAATAATTACATTTAGTAGTTAATACTGTGCGAACTCTCTGAAACTCTCTGACAGGAAGACAGAACGCACTAATCGCCCAACACATCAAAGTCTTATCTGTTCTTAAATACTGTATTTTCCGAAACACATTTCCCTTTCAACTATGATAATCAAAAATACTGCCCCCTCTTAGGGAGCTGCCATCAATATTTGCAATTACTATTTTGTTTATTATTCTTGTATATCTTATGTATTCTTAGTTAATATGAATTTAGAAAGAAATCCCGGCCGGGTAAATTAATTATTACAGTATATATAATCTACAGTATATTAATTCTTATCTTAAATATAATTTTGTTTAGCTTAATTGTTAACTAGCAGCAGTTTTTCTTCTTTACGAAACATTTTTTTAACAGCTCACTTAGGGGAGAGCCAGTTACGAACGCTAATCTTGCTTTTTTTTAATTTTTTTTTCGTTAATTTTAAAATATTTTAAACCAAGCGTCTGGCTGATGACCGTTGGCTGTGACTACTATATAAGAGCAGGAGAATCATAGGTGGGGGAGGATTAGACTAATCTGATGTTTTCGTTAAAATCGCGATTCTTTAGTATTCTTCTGCCAATTTTGGGGGGATATGCGCGATAAATGGTTCTCTCCTATAAAGGGCTTGCAGATAAATGATCCGAGACATTTTTTTCCTCTTAGTATGAATAAAGATTTACTATAGGTTAATCCTTGGGCATTTTCCCTTTTATCTTCCCATAAAGGTTATTAGAACTTTTGTTGTTGTTTTTTTGGAGTATTTTGAAGCTTTGTTTAAACCCTATGCATCTAGACCAATCTGAATACATTGCTTAGAGAAAGATACTTTGCGGGCTCGTTTTCGTTTTTTTTTTAAATTTTTTGTTAATCAACCATGCTATTCCTCCTGAGTGCACACAGATGTTAAATGAGCCGCTTATGCTCTGTGGACACAAGTTCTGTTCTCGGAATGTTTCCTTAAACGAGGAATGGTGATTAGTGAATGGAGGACGAAGTACAGTAATTAATTGTAAACAAATATAACTTTAGTTTCATAATTTAAAAAAGTTTAAAACCTCTGTTTGTTGGGGAAAAGTTTCTTTTAGTTACGCCAGCCAGAGTTATAATTGACCCAGCACACATTACGGAAGAAATAGGAAAAATAATCGTGCAAAAATAAAATAATTGTTCCTTCCATCAATGTATGTATTCGTTTCCTAGCTACTTTGTACTCTATACAAATAGATCTGCTTGTATGAGTCATGTAAAGAAAATCTCTATAGAACTATAGCAAAAGCTATAATTTTCATAACAACTGTTTGAGACTACAGTAGCAGAATGACCCTTTAGTGCAATTGTAATCTGAGCAGAAAATTTGATTAATGTTGTCATTTGTGACGTGAAATTGCAATAGATCTTTTCGCTTTTGTTTTCCAAAATGTGTTTGATGAAGTTATTGGAGTGTAAAACACCGAGGAAAGGAAACAATAAAATAATATAATGAAAACATTACTAAAATTCCCGGATTACAGTCAGACGAAAAAATGTGTAGAGGTGATTGCTTATTCCAGGGATAGCATATGCCAGGAACACCGCACCTGCAGCCCTCCTGAATTTCTTTGGCAACTTTTTCTTCTTCCAGTGAAGTCATTTTTCCAAGAGTGATTTGCATCCCATGAAATAATTTCGTACACGAATAAAACAAGTTAGCGGGAAGACATTTATGTTTTCCGTGTATAAAAGTAATTTTTATGTTCAATATTTGAAACTATTTACCCTGCTACATGTAAATGAAGGTGACAAACAAATACTCCAGTACATTTATAACGCATCCACTTTTTCTACATTCAGATGCTCTTCATTACTAGAATTTGATTTTGTTTATGAATAGGTCGTTGATTGTACCGAAGGACATGAGCCTTGATGTACCAAGAGACCATGGGCGGAGTTATAGGGGGCATGGGGGAAATTGCCCCCAACTTTTTGGGAAAAAATAAAAATGCCACCTATAAGATGACCACCTACCAAGACCTCCGAGACCGACCAAAAAGTCTGCCCCCAACTGCCCTCCCAGCAGACAATTCCTAGCTCCGGCTATGCAAAAGACAATACTTTGGATATAATGATCACTATTTTTTGCAATGATCTTGTCAGTATAGCTAGTTTTGGAACCAAGGTATCCAATTGCATATTAATTGTATGTTCTTTCAGCAAATGGTCTATTAAAACTGTGAAATGCGCCGGAGTTCCTTTGTATTATCCTAAATGCTCTCAATAGTGTCAAATAGTTTCCTTTCAAATGCTATTCAGGGTAATGAAACGTAAACTAAATGGTATGTTATAGAGTTATAGCTAAAGCTATTATACATAAAGTGAGTATAGGCTCATAAAACACGATTTACTTAAAGATTTAACAGGCTTGACAGCCGTATGCCAAAAGTAACACATAATCTACTAGGGGATCTCATTTGATGTTACAGAATTTTAAATTAAACATGAACACATTATTTTTTGAAAGACACTGCAGACTAAAGTCAAGGTATAGAGCTGTGAATTACTTTGGGTATGAGCTTTTAAAGTGTTCCCAAGTCTCGGTTTGGCACATCATTTTGCTTTGCAGGTGAAGATCTATTATCTCGCTGGTCGATCAACTGATGTCAATCCATCGAAATCTGGTTCTCCAATCCCTTTCTCTGGTTGATAGTTTTGTTCTCGGTTCGTTTTTCGGGCCCCACCTTCGGTCTCTTCCAATTGCAAATATGGAAACTGGTACTTAGTGTAACATCTACAATTATGACGAAAATAGCCGTTATCTCGGGTGTCCATAAAGGTTATGAACCTCCTCAGATACGTACGTCTTCTTGAAACCTTCTTTGATGCCATCGTACCACATCGTGGAATCTTGATGTAGCTAAAAGGCGGAATGAAACTCTTGACGGTGACCAAAATTACGGAAGAGTCTGTGAACTTTTTTCGTCTTCATTAAAAACAACTAGGAAGTTTTAATTCTACTCTTTCAGCAATCCATTGTATTTCCACAAGCTGACACATGGGGAAACAAAATACTCGCAAAGGGGTGCAATGACAGGAGAGAATAAGGAATTGCTGTAAAAGACAAAAGTAGCGGATGTCGGCTAAGAAGGAAGTCTGCATATGTACCTGAGTTTATTGTACAGAGAAAATTAATTTTAAAAAAGTTACAAAAGCGCTCAAGAGAACTTGAGACCACATCAATAATGTGTTTATATATATATAACGATAATTCCTTGAATTGAAATCAACGGGGATCGAACCCATGGATTTTTCGAACACAATCATCAACAGTAGGGAACAGGAAAAAGTTACATGGAGTTGGATCATATGATTAGGAGCAATGGTGTTCGACGGTGATGTTGTCTTTCTGCAAGAAGCTAAACACCATTCCTTAAGTGTGACACAGACCGCTGTCATAGTGCAAATGCTGCTATCCAAATACCCATTTGTCCGGACGTTTGCGTCGAACGGAATCGCGTAATCGTCGTAACACAGCTGCGTAAATCTCCTTATTGACAGTTTGGCCACATGGAACAAATTTACGATGTGCGATCCCGAACATGCCAATAAAATACGACAAAGTAACATTTTCAGCAGGATTGGCCTTCTCTGGCCTTTTAGGATGATTTCAATGAGATGACATTAGCTCAGTTTTCTGCACCCGTAAACCCATCATTCATTTTGACGATACTGCCCAGAATTTTCGGATCATTGGCGGCTGTTTTCTTCAATCCCCTGCTGATGGTGCCATGAGCGTTCTTCTGGAACTATGTGAGAATCCTCGAGAGGAATTTCGCTAATACACAACCTAGATCTTCATGTATGATTTGGTAAAATTTGGAGTCAATTGAAATATTTAACGCCCCCGTAGTTTCACGGACAGCCAGTCTATGATGGAATTTCTCGGACCGAAAGTGCGTACGCTAACCATAGTCACAAAGCTCTACACTGATTCGAATCCCATCAAATTGTCAGTATATGTCTCATATAGACTCAATGCTGAAAGGGGGCACTAAAAATAAATTCTACTATGGACAATTATGTTAACTGAAATTTTGTATTCATGTTTTCGACATACTAATGTGAACCTGACGCCTTTAATATTTTTCTCTAGTGACATCCCTCACTTATAACCTGTAAATAAAGGTCAATAGAAGAAACACACTTATTTTATTCTACTTGATAAGGAGCTTACCAAAGCTGCCTACACAACACACGTGACCCACTCGGATCAAGACAGATTCTTTCGCCAGTTCAAGGAATAACATTCCTTAAATATGTAGGGTCACACAGTGACATCAAGGAAACATAGTCTGGAAATAAAATGAAATAAATGATAATTGGCATGCAGTTTAAAGTAATTTATTTATTTGTTTAAAAACTCCGAATAACACAGGGTGCCCGAATTATGATTGAGAACTTTTAAATTAACTTTATTACACACTTATTACAGATTTATGACAGTTAATACACATTTCAACAAACGGGTCTTTTGGTTAACCAAACTTTGCGAAAGTAGGCGTAAGTTTGTAAATTTGTGTATTTGGTGCTCACGGTGCTAGTGTACCTTAAGAAAAAGTACAATGTGTGTGTACTATGAAGTGTTATGCAAATGCAATGGAAATTTCGCCTTGTTTTATAAGGATCGTTTGTGATCTACCACATTATACTGCAGTACGTTGGCTTAGCTGAGGGAAAGTTCTAACGCGGTTTTTTGAACGTCGAGCAATAATAGAAATTTTCTTGAAACAGGAGAATCGTCCTCTGGATGAGTTACTCAACAAAGAGTAATTATGAAAGGATTTTATGCAGATTTACCTGAACATATGAATGACTTTAATTTAAAATTACTAGAAGACCAGATTCTGCCTGATTTATGCTCTGACACTAAGTCCCTTCGACAAAATGGTTTTGTTTCAATCCCAATTTAAAAGAAAAAAGTTTCACGCATTTTAATACATGCCAAACATTCAGTCAGCGAACTGAGACTTCATTTCCGGTAGATTTTGCAATAGAAGCTTTGGGTGCTTTAAAAATAAAATGGGTGTCTCGTTTTTCAAATTTTGATACAACTACAAACGACATTAAGATTTTTTCAAAGTCCTTTTAACGCCGACATAGAGGCCCTTCCCCCAGAACTTCAATATATTGGAAATGATTGATTTGCAGTGTAGCGATAGTTTTAAAGAAAAATATTTAAATCCCTCATTGGTGAAATTTTCTAAGAGTTTCCCACTCACATAGGTTGATCAGTTGTACAAATTTGCTCTATCTGTGTGAAAAAAAAAAATCCAAAATGAAATATACAAAAAGAAAAATATTTACAGATTCAAGTTAACTGATGAGCATTTGAAGTCAGTGTTGATAATTTCCACTAGTAAATTTCATCCACAAATGGACAATTGCCAACAGAAAATTACATAAATCTCATTAATCATAATTATAATGTTTAATTTAATTATATGAATTATGTATGTATGTTACTTATTGTAAGTTTTAGAATAAATTTCATATCTTTAATTTCAGTTTAAATGTTGAATTTTATCATGTATGTCAGTTAATGTGTTTCTTAATTGATCGAATAAAATATCTTATTATTATTTTGTATGATTTACTTAGTAAATTTTACAATTCAATCAAAATAAACTGTGGCACCCCGGATTGATGGTTCTCGCAGGTCGGTGTTGAATCGTGGGCCGTAGTTTGGAGATCCCTGCTTTAGTAAGTACTTTATATGAAATAGATTCTAAGTTGCACAAAAAACATCAACAAGAAATAATAATAATAATAATAATAATAATAATAATAATATGAGAGGAAATTACTTCGTTGAATGAGTTGTATTTTATTCTTACTTTGATTTTTTAATAGTTTGTTTATAACAATGAAGACTATTCAAAGGAAGAATAGACCAGTCTTACTTGTTCCTCCTGGTGACAATAGAAAACAGGTAAATGGACTTGTATACAGCTGATAAAAATTGGTTATTCCTAGGAGAACTATAGGTATAATTTTCTTAAAATCTACAAAATGATTCTATAATATAGGGCCTACGTGGACTTTGGTGAAAGAAACATACATTTCCATTTTAAAGACACATTTTCAGGAACAACATAAACGCCATTGAAAGAATCTTTGTATACCAGCATGTTCTAACACGGAATTCCTTATTCTAGAGGTCAGGATCCCAAGGGACGAGAGAGAGGAATATATGGGGGTTGTGAAAGAAAATGAAAGAAAAAAATGTATTTCGCTGTGTTAGGTTTGTTGATAAATCAACAATGAAGAAATGATTTCACCGGCAACTGGAAATGGATTAGTTTCGTTTTGAATCGTTTGTTATTCTTTGCAGAGTTGTATACTATATAAGACTTACACATTTATATAACTACAAAAGACAAGCGGCAAAGATCAAAAAGTTTATTACAATTCGGAAATCACCTATAAGATCTTCATGTGGAATAGGTTGAAAAATCATTGTAACTTATTACACTACTTTTATATACAGAAGGCGTTCGGACTTTAGAACAGAAAATTCTTAAAGAAAGAAGTTAGGTTCATTTCACACTGTAAAACTACTATGGACTTCCAAACTATGGTGGATCCACTATATTGAAACCGGACAAACTACCATTTCTAATTCCAGTAGAAGTTAAAGACATTGTTTGTATCAGTAGAAGGAAAAAGGAAGAGAAGAAACCTATTTTTGTGATGCTAAATTTATATTACAATCACTGTTCAATGTCTGCTATCGTTTCTATTCTGATGCCTCTAAGAGACAGAGCACAGTCCTTCTATACAACTCTTCTACCTATGTACAACATTGATACCTCCCAACATGGAGTTATCATGTTAGAAATTTTGAACGCCCTGTATAATAGTGGAGAATAATATATGACGTAGGATATCTAAGGATGTAATGTTGTCATTTAATTTTGCTCGTAACATTAGAAGGATTAACTTAGGAAGTGTTTAAAATAGGTTTAGGATTTTATTTCGTATTTAATATCTATGATTTGTTCATTTCTATCTTAATTTCCTATATTTCTTAAAGATTTTGCTTATTTCTTTTATTTTTTCATCTGTAGAACGCTTTTCCTATCTCCAAACATTCTGAAAACTCTCCCAGAAATTTCTTTAAAATTTTATTCTAAAAATATCCTTCATAAAATTCTTTAGATTTTCAGCCATCTTGATAGAAAATCGTCAAAATTAACTCAGTTTTGGTGCATCATCTTCAATCTTATTTTGTGTGACGTCAGTAGCACAGATTTACAGAATTATCTATAATTGGTCGCTTTCCTTTGAAGTCTCTGATGATTAGCTCATCATCAATCTTCGTACTGTTACGTCACATTGTTGTTGTACTTTAATGGCGTGTCTCAAGAGAGCAGTACCCAGTTACTGCCCGTCAAATATTGTAGGAATAAAATGGTAAAGAAAGCTGATCCATAACGAATTTTTAAGAGTTCAGTTGCAAAATTTGCGATTTTGTATTATCTATTTGGACGGAACGGAGCGAGGAAAATTAGTGAAGCAGCCCAATGTTGTTGATTGTCGTCTGCATGTGACATGTGTATAGTGCATACATACACCTATTTTGCATATTAACTTTTTGTCCTATTTGCATATGGAATATTTAGATTTTTAGTTATATATTTACATTTATTTTTAAAATAAAGGATTAGGTGTGGAATCATTAATTAGATTTAAGTTTATTTGTATGTATAAGTATGTCAATTTTCATGAGGTGAAGCGTATAAATATGTATATTAAACGTTCATTTAGTTAATAATCGTATGTACCATGTATTTTGATGGGAATACGTAGCTTCAGTCTCTCGTTCTGGGAGAACGTAGAGTTAAAAAAAAAGGGAATAGTTTCAAAGCAGAGTCTTTGTGTGCACACAGGAACTAAGCGTTCTGTGGGAGAGCAGTGGAGCATAGTATCCATCTAATTTTGCAGTTTATAGACGTACCTAGACACATGAAGAATATGTCAGGATATGGATTTATATATTTAGTCATTTCTGCATGAGGGAGTAACATTTCCGTTCGGAGTCGGAGTGTCGAAAAAATCTATTGTTACTGGAAGGAGCTGGAACCTAGCATGTACATGTCGAAACGGAGAATACAAAGACGTGTGACTTTTGAAACCACGCCTCCTTTTCGCACATATTAGTATGCAAGCGTCTGTATACCAACGGACGTCTTCCGCTGGCGAAGCGGACCTCTAATTTCAAACTATACTCTAGAAGCTATGATTCGGTGCTATTCCTGTTAACAGCCTTCACCCCCTTTGTGTATAGATGTTCCACACATAATTCTTTATATATATGTAAAAAAGTTCTCTTGATATATTCGTTATGATTTTTGTTTTACTAAGTTAGGTCGTAGCTAGTTTTAGCATTTATAGTAATCTAATAAAGGCTTATATTGAAAAGAGTGGCAACTCTCACAGTACTTGAATGAAATAGGATACACGTAAGAGCCATGCCTCCATGTTTATAGCAGACGTTTTCCTGCTGAGGGCCAAGTTGAGTGGAAAGGGAATGTCGATTATAATATATTAATTATCAGATGACAGTACTAGATACTTAGAATATATGTATATTTTTACTTATAAATTTATTTTGTAATGAGTTTTAACAAGTCTGGTGCTGCAAAACTTTTAAAACAGGAAAAATCAGTGCTTGGAGAACCTCCCTCACCCCTCTCATACAAGTGGAAACTTTGGAAGTCACTCACCAGGTGTCTCCCTATGATGGACATAAATAAGGGTGAGAGAGGCAAGTGGTTTTAAAAAGTATCAAAATGTTTATACAATGTTTTAATATGAATATCTAATAGCAGACACCAAGTGATAGACATCATTGGAAAGCTGCATGTTGATACTTTCGAGTGATAGCAGCAACTTAGTGATTACAGTAAAGTACAATTAATGGGAAAAAATACAAAAGTGTGTTTTTGCAAGTTATGTAGGTCACAAGGGTAGCTAAGCACGCTGAACTGATCCCCCTGTACCTCTCTCTTCCCCGTCATAAGGAAACTTGCTATATGTGGCGCGAACCTATATTTTTGTCCAGAAATGGCAAAATATAAAAACAATTGGCCAGGAAGAGACAGAGTAGTTGATTTTGATACGCGGAGAGACAAGGTGGTCGACTTTGAAACGCTAAAGCGGTTGTGAACTAGGCGCGTATAGAGAGGGTTTCTCTATAGCCCTTATCGTGGCAGTTCACTTGGACTGTGCGTGATTGGACTAACTCCAAGTGTTGGATAGTTATTCACTCTGAAGTGTTTCACTTGTGTTAATTAGAATACAAGACGATATCATAAGTGTTAGATAGTTCTTCGAAACTTGGAGACAACCGGCTCTGGGCGCAAGCACTTACCGACAAAAAAACATTAAACTTCGTCAGTGCATCAGCGGACTCATAAACATGCAAAACATGGTTCAACGAGTATCTGTGCTGTAATGCTAGGCAAGTGTCCGTCAACAGCCAGGCCATTTACGACCGCCACCTAGAAATCTCCAAACGAGACGACGGAGACTCCGAGATCTTCAAGACCAGTGGAGATCATCGCAACTTGCTGCTGCAGGTCCAGTGAGGTGTTGGAGGAACGACCAGAGGACTTCAGCAAACAACGAAGCATGCCGTATGGGGAGAGATATGCCTACGCGGGATGCTGACCTACATGGAGGACCAGGGATACTGACAACCGACTTCACTGAACACAAAATTGCGTGCACGAACTAGAACACTCTTCGAATAAAAACAAAAGGCCTAAATAAAGTCAAAATTTAATAGTTTTCGAAATTAATTTATTTGATATGAAAATTATATCAGTGTTTGTAAATAAAGTGTACAGTGCGATTTCTCGTGTGCTGTTGCGAAATTAAATGATTTTGCCAAGGATCTCTGGTGTCTTTCTTGGACTTCTCTAGGAGAACGTAAGGTATGTGCAAGAAATTTATAAATGTACACTGTTTTATTTCAGCTGCAGGGAGCATGCAGAGCCGATAAGGCGTGGAAGCCAGTAGCTTTTTGTTGTTGTGTGGACAATCTATTTGGAAATTTTACCCGGAGTTAAAACTACGTTATGCCTTGAAATCTAGAGTCTCATGTTCATCTAAATTTTAACTTTTGCTCTACCGATTCATTGGTGTATGAGAGGTATCTGAAATTTGGGCCTTCAACCATCTTATTAATATTCATTAATCATAATCATTTCCCCCTCACTTCTCATATTCTTCCTCACATACCTTCTTGCACCCCACACAAGTCGACGGAAGCTGATTACTACATGTGTAGAGCTCTGAATTTTTTAAGAACCGATATGGTTAATGGATATTAACCGGTTCAACTTTAACTACATTTGATTAGAAGTGTGTGTGTGATATTTCTACTGGAAACTGAAATATTCAACAAGAAAGCTCCATTTTCATCAATAGGAACTGGTACTCATAAGGATAACAATTGGGTTGTTTGCTCATATAAACTCATCCAACTGTAAGTAATGTCTTGATTTATTTCTGAAGTGGCTCGATCGAAATAACTTGGCAATCTGGATTTGGAATTTTTTTAAACCTCGAAATTTCATCAAGTCATATAGTTCCAATATGATGTTTTGAGTGAATCATAGTAGTATAACCATGCATTCTTAATCCTTTTGCCGTAGGATCTATACAATTACTAAGGCAATATGTGACGGCCTAAGTTTATTTAGGAAAGGAGGGAAATAAAAGGTAGAATAAACTACTGACAGAATATATACGTACATATGAGCGTAAGATTTTCGTTTAGAGTGACCATCTAAATCTTCGAAATCCAAAGAAAGCCTAAATCTTGAATAAGGTTGTATGCAGTGTTCTTTATTATTGTGATTTTTTTTTTATTTGGCTATGCATCGTTTGGCTACCTATTGCAACCAAGCTAGACAAATGGGATAGGAATGACGTTCTCTGGCATCAAACATATATACGATATATATATTAAAGTTTCTTTTAAATCTATAACATATCCATAGAGTATTGAAAAATAAACCGAAGCTGTACTTTGATTAAAAGAAGCACGATGAGTCCTTTTCACAAGTTTTCGATAGGGGCAACTGGTTTTCTACTCCGTGCGAGTATTCATTTTAAAAGTGCAGAGGCACGAAATAACAAATTCGATTCCCATTAAAGAAATTTGACCTGGACTTCCAACCAAAACGTTTTTATGATATATGAACAAATTTTGTTGGTGTGGGTGTGTAGTGTGAATGTGTTCTAGGTTAGTGTAGATTAAGGTTTTAGTAATTTCATGTTCATTTTCTTGTAATAGTATGTATAGGTTAACCCTTAACAGGAAACGTAATTTTTTCTCGCTTACAGGAAATGTGTGTCTGTGGGACACCAACATTTATAAAGCAATATCTTTTTTAAAAATCATATGTGTAATGTAGATTAATTAAACTTTATATTTTGTACTGCGAGGAAAGTATGATAAACAAGAATTACATACATTAATTCGGTTCTATTGGCATATAAATTCAGAAAATATTTCAATATCTAAATAAAAATAGTACATAAATTTAAAAAGTGACAAATTTTAAGTTAGTATAATTCTACACATTACTACCATGCAAATATGCTATTTGTCCACATGTAGCTACCCTGACCAAATGTGCTATTTGTCCAAAAAAGCTTGGAAACGTTTGACGGACATGGTAGCTCTAAATAGAGGTCGTCCGAAAGTGTTTTGAAAATGGTGAATACATGTTTTCATATCCTGATTTACAAATAGAACAGAACATTAGGAGAGCAATAAGGGCTTTATTTTCAGATAGATCAGTAGATCTGTAGTTTGACTTTATTCTACTTCAAATTTGTTTCGATCTTCTTCCAACTTCATGTTGAAATCTTTTCAATTATATCATCACATAAGGTAGACCAAATATCAACTTTGCTAGGATTTTTCCCCCAAATTTCTTAAATGGGTGGCTATACCAGGCATCCCTCTTACTACGTTTTGATGAAGAACCCTTCGGTTTCTTAGTGGTTCATTTGAATTCCAAACAAAACTGTTTTTACCTCTGTATCTAAGGCTTTCATTATCACATGAAACTTGAGTAGGGCTGCTCACATTGACACTTCTGTTACTACTTGATCTCACACCTTGCACTGTATCAGATTTAGTATCGCCCTCACTGTCAGTAGGTAATTCTTGACTTTCAGGAAAAAATGAGGGGTCTTAATCAGAATCTACTGAAGACAGTAACATAAATTCCTCCTCCACTTTCAGCATTTTTGTAAAATTTGCCGTAGAATAACGATCTGCTGTATTTACAGTTTCTTTCTTACATTTGTTTCTCGAAGTACTAGGTCTATATTTTGCAAATACATAAAATCTCATACAAACAAAATAGTATGTTTAAAGAGTTCTATAGCTTCTAAATGAAATGAAAGTCAACCACATTACCTTTTGAAAGAAAAACTGTCTCTTCAGGAAATGTGTGTCCAATAAACACGCAAAAATATAGACGATAACGGAAATGCGTGCCTCTCAGACACCGTAGGTTTTCTAAAATCATCTATAAATGTTCACTCAGACATTAACGCCAACAATGAACTACTGCAACACACGTACAACTAAATAATAGGAAGGTACTGAGAAAACCGATACATTGAGTGAATCAGTGTTGCCAATGTAATACAAAGAAAAACCATACGTGTCTGACAGACACATGTTTCCTGTTAAGGGTTAAGTTAAACAAGATATAAATAAATATGTAAAAGAAAGTGCCTGGTAATAGTAGCTGCCGTGAACATCCATATATTTTAAATGAAAGATAACAATGCAAGAATAAGAGGCACATTCATCAATATAATTGAAAACAAGTGAATATTAATAAAATATTGAATGTCGGGAATATGTAATAAATTTAAATGAATGTTATGAGAGTGTGTGTGCGTGTAATGTTTCAAAATGTCTGGTCACAAATTATGACATGCACGGTAATGTAGCTATCTAAAGCATAATGCAATGTACAGTTGTGCCCATAAAGTGAATGTAAACAGTTTTTTTTGTATAATGAAGAGATTCGGTGAAACAAGTAAAAGCTTCTGGTTGACAATTATGTTTTATTTCATATCGACAGGATACAGTAGAGTAGAATATACATATATATTTCTTTTTTTTTTCCTGGATAGTATAATGATTTTGGTCAAGATCAAAACCATGCGTCTTCCTATCAATCTGATAAACGAATCACCGAAGGGAAATGATATGAAAGAAACGTTATGGGAAACCCATCAGTGAATATCACGAGTCCTATATTTTTTATTTTATTTTATTTTACTTTTCCAAAATTTTCGAGTTCCTTTATTTTTTTTTCTTTCCGTTGCGCAAAACTTCATTTGGATAGTACACTTGTAGGGCAGGTCTTCTGAGTTCCGATTCTTTCTCCCATGACTATGGAGCGAGTGAGTGCATCCCTGGTTGCGAGCCATTTTTCTGTAATGGCCACATAGACTTGTAGCTGGTTAAACTGGTGATATACTCAAACGCACCTTGGTCCCGAGAAAGCGAACATCTGAGAACAACAGTAGACACGAAAATACACATACACAATTACAAACAATTATATATATATATATATATATATATATATATATATATATATATATATATATATATATATTAATCTTACAAAGTATCAAAGCGCTGATTGGTATCCTCACTTAGAGCATCAAAGCCCTGATTCATTATCAGGACCAAATCTTCTAAAGTAAATTTTGATTTGTCAGTCGCCTTTGTCTTCTCTTTTGAACCGTCTCCTTTATTTGTTTCCGGCATTCTTGGTATATCACATTCGTTACAATACCAGTCTACTTCCGAATTACTAAATTCGTCGTATCTACCATTATCAACATTTACACAATTAAAATGGTACCATCTGTGGCAACGTCCGCACATAATGGAATTCACCAGTTCATCATTTTGCACTGTCTTTCCACTGCAACATGCATAATTTTCACTGGAATCACCAGCTCTCAGTCTTTTCACTTTCTTAGCCCTAGGCATTTTCTTCTTTCAAAGTATTATTTATTATTTCCCCTATGATTGTCAATGTCAGATGTAAGCTTCACTTCAGTTGTTTCTTTTGCCCAACTTTCAATACATCACTACCAGAGTTATAAATAGATAGTGCTCCAAATCGTCGTGCTTACGGTCGCCATTTTGTAATTTGCCTCTCACCTCTCTATGTTATTATGAAATCTCTGATAACAGGATGGATCCTGTTCCGGTCATGGAAAGCTTGTAATTGGGAGTAATTTATCAGACTTCGACTTGAAGAGCAAGTTCGGCACGAGTAGTGAGTTAATCGAACAGTTGAAGTTCCTTTGTTTGAAAAAAAGTGAAACCAAACTATCTAAAATTTCTAATAATGAAAATAATTCTAAATTTTTGCAAGGAATAATAATTTCAATCTTTCTTCTAAGAAACACACTTTGTTACATCTTCTCACAATACATTAAAAGAAAAAATACACATACTCAGTATTTAAAGAGATGACAAGGTCTCTAGTACATAAAGCTTGTAAACATGAATGCTAAAATAACATTCAGTAATCAAAATTGAAAAAAATAAATATGCCAATAATTAAACATTGAATACAACTATTTAGACAAAATAAAACTGGAACAGAATAAACAGTCTATTACAACTGTGAACTTGGAGTTCCAAAAGTGACTAGTGAACACATGAAAAATGGTCTTGAATTTACATCTTTTAGATCATCATTCGTATATGAGATGGGAACATGCGACGAAGACATGAAGCTTGCTAAAATTTGCTCAATGTGTTTGTGAGAGGCAAAGTTTTCTTCTCAGACGAAAGTGCAATTTATTGACCTTTTCGGAAGAGGGGAGTGCTTTTCTCTGAGCAAGAAAAATTTGGAGCGGCGGAAAATTTCACCCAGGACATGGCGCCACCTCATATTGTGTTACGATAATGTACCCATACTGATGTTCTGAATCACTAAACAAGCTGGAACAAGACGGGTAACAAGACTTTCGGACTTTTCTATATTAGTACAGAACATGGAGCCCTCAGGGATATTAAAATTGATAGTGGCGTACGCAGAATTTTATTATCACGGGGAGTTCAAGCATTCAATCCTATGTCTTTTCAGAAGTACGATTTTTGTACGGTATATCCTTATATAGTAAAAGGGACCGCGGTGGCTCAGTGGTAGTGCGTTCACCTTTGGTGCATGGAGTCCCTGGTTCAATTCCAGCTCGCTCCATGTGAACTTTGTGGTAGACAAACACCATGTGTATGGGTTTTCTCGGTGTTCTCCCATTTTCTCTCACTTTATTCATTCCACCATTTCATTCATTTCTCATCATCACCGTCTCCTTTAGCCTAGCCGACATAACCGTGGGTCGTAAAACAAAGATTTCATTTCATTTTTCTAAATATAGTAAATGTTGATTTCTCCATAATATATTTCTCAAGGGAGTTTAAACCCCGTTGAGCAAAATATTTTGTAAAATTAAACATTTATCATACGAGGGGACCCGAACAGTTCGCAGCCCAACCCAGAAAGAGTACAGGTAGAATGATGAAATTGTATACCTACAGTTTTAAAGAACATTACTCTGTACAAATACAAATTTTCTTAATAACGAAATTCTCCTGGTTACAATTACTCCAGGTGTACTGGGCTAGAACATAACCAGATACACAAACACGCTCCACGCACACACACACACACACACACACACACACACACATATATATATATATATATATATATATATATATATATATATATATAGGTAAAACACACGCATCCATATTATCGCAGCCACTCTCTACTCATTCCTGGCAACACTTGTTTTCTTCCCCAACACCCATCCAGCAGTTTGCCGCACATATGTCAAAAGCTCCATTGCTTGCAATGTCTTTCTACCTTGTCCGGCAATTTGCCGGAAACGGATCCGGCAATTCGCCGGATAATGTGAAAGGGCGGTTACTATGACCAGTACCCCCATTGCTTTATCATTCCAGTCAGTTGGATTTTCCATCCACCACAACATACACATTTCCAAAAACTCAAATACATCTTGTTTTCGTAATATACACATTTGTGTTCCGTACATTGTGATACTCATCTGAGTATTTTTTTGTACTTTTTCATTTAGTACTCATAGAGTATGCATCTTATTATAGTGACAATCATATTAGGGATTTTCACCATTTTTCCCGTTGCTTTAGACTTACTGTTCACATTTCGTATCTTGTTTAATAACACTGTCCAGGTATTGAAAACTATTCATCTATATTTAAAAATAGTTCTATTGGGTTCGCACCCTGAAATTAGTATAGAAAGTGCAAATTAGAAATGTATCGAAGAGTGGCCATGTTTTGCTAGTGGCATGATCTTTAGTTCTTTGGCATGAAGTTAGGCCTCGACGAGGTTAGCAAGCATAGATATGACATATTATGATGCAAGGACCCTTGGTTACCGAGTTATTGTCCATCAAAATTAGTAATGTACTCGGTAAATCAAGAAATTCCATTAAAACGTGATTGATGTAACTCATCCGATTTTCACCAAAATTGGCATGGTGGTAGAGCTTGAGGAGATCACAAAGCATGCGAGATGTTATGTGCTCACTTTTGAGTTTCGATTACTATCTATCAAAGTTGGAGTTCGGACTTATTTTTTTACTAGGTTCAAACTTAAGCTTTGATGACCAATAAATCTGGAAGCAAACGCTTGCACAGTGTAATATTTCATATGCTTATTAAGCGTTTAAGGGTCTATCACCATCTTAGATATGGCCAAATGGAACCTTTGCTTCTCGAATTATTGACTATCAAAGTTGAGGTTTGGACATAATCAAATTTTCGAAGAAAGAAAAAATCTTCACTAGACCCGACTGAAGGAATTCATTCAATCTCAACCAAATTTGTATTTGGCATGATGGTGGACCTTTATACTAATTGAGGGCAAAACCCAAATTTGTTGGCCAATATCCAGTGGCGGCTTTAGCCGGTAGGCTGGGTAAGCACGAGCCTACTCAAAAATTTTGAAAAATATATAAACGCTAAAAGATATAACAAAGAGTAAATATATTTTCCATTATTTATATTAATGGTTGATGATTGAAGACTTTTGGAGCAAAAACCCGTCAAGTCCAAAAAGTGAAAGTGTAAAGGAGAGCTTCACATGGGTTTCTCCTTATCCGATTGTCTTCAAACTTGACACATACTAGACCGAAAATAAATCGATATGCATTTTTTCGTACGGAAAATACGTTAATGAGGGCAAAGGGTCCCTTTTTAAAAACGGGTCCCCTTGATTAAAAGAGCCACCTTTAATAAACGAAACTCTGCCGATGCAAAAATGACCTCAAAGTAGGAATTACGCGTTTTGTCGTTTTTGCGGGAAAAGAGTAGGTAGGGACAATGGCCTCCTTCGAAATAACAAAGAACCTCGCAAAATCATTACGGAAATTGGATTTCGCTGGAATTGATTGAAATCGTGATATGTTGTAGATCTTGCGTTCCTGAGAAAACGTTTCAATGGACATAACCACAAATCACTGACCGTTTGACCACTACAGGGCCACTTTTTTGAAAACAGCCGAAGATAACGCTATTCTGGATTTCGGTAAAAAAAAAAAAAAAAATGACTGTGATATGTTGTAGGCATTGTAATCCTGAGAAAAAGTCTCAATGGTCACACTCTGATCGTGTTTCCACTACTACAGGGTCACTTTTTTTTTTTTTTTTTTTTTGAAAGGAGCCGAAGATAGTGATATTTTGGAATTCGATTAAAATCATTGAAACCGTGACATGTTGTAGATATTGTAATCCTGAGAAAAAGTGTTAGGAAATGAATGAAAAAGTGGGAGGAAACGGGAGAACACTGAGAAAATCGACGCACACGGTGTTTATCCACCACGAAATGAGATAAATAATAGTTCTTGTGCTGGTTAAGCACTTTTTACCAATGGAAGGAACGAGTGTGATTCTCCCACCAAAGTCTGTCATTTGGAACATTTAACTCCCATCCAACAAAGTGCCCCGGCAAAAAAATGTTAATCTAAATATATATGCCCATTTTCAGTGCCGAGGCTATATAAAACTGGTATACTATTTAACCCACAAAAACCCAAACATTGTTCAAGTAAGAATTTTTGAACAAAACTTTCATGGTTCACTAAATGAAGGCCTTAAATAACAGAAATGTTCAAAAAAATGTTTTTGAATAAATTGGAAACCAATGTGACACCTGTGACTCAGCGAGAAACAGACGTAATTTACAACTTTAATTTAGTACATGAACAATTACTATTTTACCAGAGTAATTACTGACCCTTTTATATACAGTAAAAATAAATTATTACGGATTTAAATACTTAACTTATCACAGGAATAAATAAAATATATCCGGAAGCTGAAAGACGCTCGAAAACCCCATGAGCCACATGCAGCTACTGACAAGAAAAATTGAATAAAATTGCTACAACCTGAAGAAAAGGAACGAAACAAAGCTTGCTACAAAGGTTTATGTGTGGCTTATAAAGTACAATGGGTATTTGTATAAAACGTTTAAAACTAACTCTTTAAGGTCAACAGGAAATCAATGTGACACCTGTGATACACTGGGGATTTGTGGGTTAAACTGAGATCAAAATCACTACTCGGGTTTGTACCCAAAGCACTTATCCCAGTTGAGAATTGAACCCGACCATGACCACGGGTTAGCCATTCGACGAATTCGGAGTTGAATCCGGGAATATGTTCACCAAAGGCGCATGAAAAAATTCTCAAGTATATAAAAGTTAACAAACAATTAAAATAAAAACATTTATACATAAACAAGACATGTAGATAAATGATCATGACTTGCTCATGTGTGAATATTATGTAAGATTTTCACCCGGATTGGATTGTAAGTGAAAACGGTTGAAACAAAACCATCTGAAAAGAAAGTAGTTGACACGTCCTAGTATAAAATGGTTAATTGAATCATAGAATCTTACCTTTGAAACAGCATTTCGTAAGAACGAACACTTTTGCCTTTCGTAAGGCGTTACCGTCGAGGACAAAGATAAGGAAACATTATTGATTAATTTTAGTTCTGTCACCAAGAGTTATGTACAAGAATAAATTTAAGCTTCATTATTGCAGATTATTAACAATCCTCGTGTAAATTTATATTAAACAAAAAAGAAAACGAAATGTAATCTTAAATATTAATTAACGTAAATCTAAGCCTTTGACATTTAACTGAGAAATGATGAAACAGTTTGGGTTGAGTGGGAAGATGAGAGTTCAAAGAAATTCATATATGAACAACAAGTAAGTTAGAGGAAACAAATAACAGGAAAGAATGATTGGAAGTTGAGTTAGATAAAGATGTCAACAAAAAATATATTTTTTCTTTTTCGAAGAAATTCCTACAGAGCTCTCTTCTTGCGAAATTTGAGCCGAAAATTAGCAGAATATTACTAACTTGAAGAAAAATGGTGAACTACGTTTGATGAGATAAGCGTTGTAAAGACAAAAAAATTGATAACTGAAAGGATCAGTTTATATATTAACGGTAAAGTACGGAAGGTGGGAGGACGGAACAGGCGCCTTGTTTACAGTTCATTTTTGGTCTAGACAAGCAAGGATAGGAATGGCTTCGGAAAGTAGAAGAAAGACAGATCAAAAATTGTATGGAGTATTGTACAGATAGTCACAGAAGTAAATGAACCCCTGCCTGCTATAACTCCATTATTGTTAAGGCTAGTGTTTTCACTAATGTCGCAAATGCCTGAATAGCTGCAACCCAATTTACACTTAACATTTCAAGCCGGGAACAACATTTGGTAAGCCCGTGAAGCACACTGAAAGCACTGTAATCCTGTGTTGATGCACGAAGATAAACTCTTCATTTTAAGGTTCATCTCTATTGTGTCCAATGAGAACCACACATCAAAGACACTATAATTCTTGTGTGTATAATGTATTATTTCACTACATACTGCATATAAGAAGAATGAAAAACAAAACACTGCTCATACACGAACTACAAAATGGTTGAAATTAACTGAAAATATCAAATCTGAAGCAATTGATGGAAATAAGTTTGTAAACTTTTGCTTCCATTTATAGTCCTACTCCAGTCCCCATTTATTTCTTCAAGTCTTTTCATCTTTACAGGAGAAGACCTTGGATGGATGGATTGAAATTGAAGTATGTTTAAAAAAAGTTTACATCCGCGGGGACTTGAACCCCGATCTTCTGCTTGAAAATCCAATATAGTAACGACTTACCTACGTTAATCTGTGTCTTGAGGTTGCGCAAAAGATGTTAACTAGCTTAAAACCTTTCATGTAAGTCTTGACGAGCCCTTGTGACCCAATCGATCATTAGTTAATTAATTCTCTTCATCATTTCACAGATTCATCTTGTTTCTTTTATTGTGTCATGAAAGAAAATGCGACATGAACGAAAAATACGTTTATACATTTGATTGCAAGATATTTAATTTCCAATTATATGCCGCAAACTCAATCTATCTGACTGTTAACAAAACTCAGTGTGAAACAGAGAACTACTTTACACAAAGTGGATTTGATATAGTGTGAGAAGTAGTCGAGCGATTTGGGCGATTAGTTCATTAATCGTGTGTTTAAACCCTAGAGAAGATCAAGTTTTTTTTTTTTTTTTATTGCATGCTCCTAACCTAACACGGAGATTGAAAACATTTCTTTCAAAAACTGTTTATCAACTCCTTCATTTTATTATACGAATTGTAAATGTAAAATGCTATGGCTAAAAATGCGTAGAAAGTATCTTCAGTATTCTATTATTATCCTCTCGAGTGCTAGATACCAGAGTTTGGTTCTCGGTAGGAGTGTGCACGGAGTTCGGATCACACATTGAGTTTGAGTCCAGGTCTCATATAGCCTCGCTGTTGAAAAGGACACTAAGCTTTAATTAACCAACAATTATACTCTGAGTAATTACGCTAGAGAGAAAAAAAGGAGCGAGCGTCCCAGGAGACATTGTCCGCCTCGTAACTACGTTGTACGATACGTTGTGTTCTAATATGGGTCAAGTAATATAAAACTGTTATTTTTGGTATACAAACAAATATTGCTGTCTCCCCCAAAATTTCTCTGCGCCCAGCTTAGCTTCCTAAGCAATTAAAGTTGGCGTGGTCACTACCTCTGAATTATAACATCAAATCATTCCGTAAGGTTTTCTTAACAAATAGAACAGTTCATTTGTTTCTTGTGTTACATTTTGAAATGACATAACGTTTATGGAAATTCAAGAAGAAATATTTATGTTGTTTCTATTATAATCACCATGTATAATGCCGATTTCCGCAAAAGGAAAGATGCCGAATTTGACTTAAAACTCGAGTACTGTTTCGTATTGCATTTTAAAGTACCTTCTTATATTAAACAAATACTGCTAGAAAGGGTCATTAAATATAAATTAATTAATCAATTCATCAACGTAACACAGTATCAAACATGACACAGTGCGTCCTAGAAAAACAAAAGTAATATCGAGTATATGTAAGTTAGAATTTGGTAACATCAAGTTCTCTCAAAATATTTACCATTCAGGGGTCAAAATTGGAAAGATAATTTTTTGTCATTTGAAAATAACATTATGTAAGCATATATGCACCATTCTATTCGATAACCTTTTGCCGTTGTTCCAGTATAATCCCGTCCCTTTAGTACTTATATTGATTTTGAGAATTTTGAAAAGAATTGGAATGTTTATTTTACCAATGGTTTGTTTGAAAGGTTTATGTTTGTACTTTAACATAATCAATGTCCTCAAAATCCCCCTCGGGAATATCAAGATATGACGTCATCAAAAGGGTCGTCCGTAAATTTCGTCTCAGTACATTAATATATAAAACCTCTACCGTTCAGTACAAAAGGTAAATTTGGGCTTCATTTCTTGTAGAATACATCAGAAAAGAACTTGTGTGAAAAATATTATGCATATATTGCCGCCATTTATTAAATGTGGTGTCTAACAATAATACAAATCGTCTTTTCTAAGTGCGCTTTATACAAGGGTGTATCCAAAAGTTCCTGGACTGAATCTGTAAAATGAAAGTTTCTTACCTTTGAAGCTAAATTCCTCCATCACCTTCAAAGTACTCCCCTTTTTTATTAATACAGTGGTCCCAGCGTTTCTGCCATGCTTGGAAGCATTTCTGGAAGTCCTTTTTTGGAATAATGTCAAGTACTCACTGCTATTCTTCTTGAATTTCGGGAATGGTGTCGAATCTTCGCCCCTTTATCCGAAGCTTCAGCTTGGGGAAAGGAAAAAAGTCACAGGGGGCCAGATCAGGTGAGCATGGAGGATGGGGAATCATGTCAATTGTTCTGAGCCAAAAACTGCACCACTTTAAAAGACCGGAGTGCAGGTGCATTATCGTGGTGGAGAATGAGGTTACCGTGGAGAATGAGGTTTACATCAATGACATAAGCTTGTTCAATTGTTATGGTTACATTTTGCAACTGGACGGTGCTCTGCCCTATTTTTACAGGAATATACGAGAGCTTTTTAAACATGTTCTTCACCACCGCTGGGTTGGACGTGCTGCAACAGAAGACATCAACCTTCTCCCCGGCCACCCGTTTGCCGTGTTTAACACCATGCTATTTGTTTTTTGAAGTTTGTTAAAAACAGAGTTTATGAACCACCAATGCCCGTGTCCCTTGAGAAAGTTTGTGATTGGATAACGCATGCATGCATGCATGACCATCACGGCGGCCAATCTACACCAAATATGAGAATAATTTGATTACCGCGTAGATGTGTGCCGTGTGACCACGGGCGCGCATATTGAAGGATTGTGATTAATGCAAACTTGTACAGTTGCTGCTGCTTATGCTGTAAGGTTTGCCCATATAAAGTAATAAATAGATTTATAATTAACTTTTAAAATTTTTAAAACATTTATAGAACCGTTTGAAAAGACTTTTGGAAGATAATTAGTACCCACTTAAAGCTGGGTTTTTAAATCATAGCTATTTGATCAAAAGCACATTCTGTAGGGGCAGGGTTTTCAATATTTATGTCAAAAGTAGAGTATTTCATTGAAATAAATATTCTAACGGGAAGGTGATTCAAATATTTTTCATACCTATTCTCCTTATGCGAAAAACATGATTTCAGCTAATATTGACATATAATTTATTGTATAAATGTTTAAAATTTTAGCGATTCCAAGTAGGTTTAGAATTCCACTGGCTTGCGTTAGTGAAGTTAATACACTCAGAGAATCAGAACAAATATAAGATGATTTGTTTTCCTAGTTTGTATAAGTTAATACTTGACGAATAACGAAGATTTCCCCTTCATAGATAGAGATGTATGATGATAATTAGAATTTCATCAATTGTTTTATTTTGTTTTTATTGTTTTATTTTTCGGAATGCAAATACTTGCTCCTAGGGTCTTGTTTCGAGTACAGATAAAGAAAGCAATGTATTGCATAAAAATCAAACACTTATACTACTTTTCCCACATAGCTCCCGTAATTTTCCAGGCATGTTACATAGCGTGGTATAAGTTTATGTATTCATGCGTCATAGAATGTTGCCGCCTGTCTTACCAACCATGTGGTAACATGTTCTTTTAACTCTTCATCGTTGTTGAAGCGCTTACCACCAAGGAAAGACTTCCGATGCAGAAAGAGATGGAAGTCTCTAGGAGCGAGGTCATACTCGCAGTGTGTTGTCGGGCGTTGTCGTGAATGAAAACCACACCTTCAGAGAGCATTCCTCTTCACTTGTTTTGTATTGCACGGCGCAGTTTCTTAAGCGTCTAGCAATAAACATAAAGCGTCTAGCAATAAACATATTTATTGATTGTTGCACGTCGTTGTAGAAATTCAATCAGTAAAGTGCCTCGTCTGTCCCAAAACACTGTGCACATGATTTTTCGGGGTGTTAAGAATTGCTTTGGTTTAACGTTTGTTGGGGACGAAGTGTGCCTCCATTCCATAGATTTCAGTTTCGGTTTACGGTAGTCATAAGCAACCCAAGTTTCATCCCCCGTTACTATCTACGATAAAAAGTTCTCGCCATCATCATGATAACGTGTCAGAAAATCAAGTGCGCTGCCCATCCGTTGTTTTTTTGTGTTCTTCAATAAGAAATTTAAGTACCTAACCTCCGCAAAGTTTACGAAAACCCAGTTTTTCAGTAACCATCTTGTAAAGTACTGTTCGTGAAATTTGTGGAAATTCAAGACTAAGAGCATTAACTGTAAACCTACGGTTGTTCTTAATCCTCTCTTTGACTGCACTCACCATTTCATCAGAAACCACGGATGGTCGTCCACATGGTTCTTCGTCAGGCACTTGATCACGCCTTTCTTTAAATTGTTGGACTCATCCACTAGCGGATCCAGAAGGATCGTTTGGGGGGGGGGGGCGGTTCGCTTCCTGGAAGATGAGCGTAGCCTCAAGGTGATCAGAATTTTACTTTGAAAAAATCGGACGCATATGAATGCGGGACTTGAGGGGGGTATCTAAACCTGATTTAGCTAAATCTGATTCCCAGATTCCATTTTGATACCCGAATTTGTATTTTTTTTTTTTTAAATGAAAGTATTCTGAAGATTTAAATTAAATGCGCGCTTTCATTTCGGAGACATGGCGGTGTCATAATTTACTAGTCACCGCAATATATCAGATGCGCTGTCTTGCACAGTACTTGCACAAAAGAAAATACTGTATTGACTATGGCATTGATTTTAGCGGAAAAGTGTACAATTGCTCTAATCATTTATATTTTGAATAACAATTGCGGAACAGCAGTTGAAAAACAAAACGACATATTCGGTGTACGCAAAAATCAATATCAAATGTATACATGCATAAAGAATAATACAAAATGTCAACAAATAACAAAATACATTATGATATTTCTGTATACGTTTCTTGGTAGCTTAAAAAATACGGTACATTAATTATAAGGTGATGTTTAATAGTATGTGGCACACAGTGTTCAAAGAGGCCAAAATATAGGGGAGCAATCTTTACATATTGCTTTCATTACTGTTTATATCAGATATAATTCAGCAAATCGAAAATTGAAAAGAAAGAAATATAATATTCAAACTGAACTCCAAGGATGTTTAGTGGCTCCTTGATTATTCCTCGTGGTAGTGATTGCCCGAACTTGAATTTCGTGGCTTTCCCCCTGAAATAAGGATGTTATGGTTTTTGCCTTAAAAGAACTATGGCCTGCGCTTTCAAGGGCACAGATCAAGTACAGGAGAATGAAATGGATATACTTTCTAATACATAATACTAATCATAGCTGCATTTAAGCATTGTACTGTACTACTAACAGGAATCCAGAGCGACGATTTGAAGTTAACCTACAGCATTAACATACAAAGAAATGAATTGTGAAGATAAATCTTACATAAATATAATATATTGCAGTACTCCTTAACAATATAAATCATTACGAAGATAAACGCACAATTTATTCAGTAAAATACTGCAAATAATGTAATAACAAACATATCAATATTAAACTTTCTCTTACACAAACTCAACACAAATTTTGTCGGATCTAGCACGGTGTATAAATTTTACACGAATTAAAATTATATAAAATAACAATATAAGCTATTATAATGTATAACTAGTAAAAAAAACTCTGAAAGATTAGCAAAGTCTACAACAAAATGAACGAAAGATCAGAAATGTAAAACCAAAGTGATGTTTCCGTTCATTACAGCACACAAACTATATTTCCTAAGACATACCGACTGGCGATATTATTTCACAATATCAGATATTTTTTAATGCAAATTAAAATTTAATTTTGAAAAAAATTATCACCTTTAAACGAAATTACCAATAGAGAATAAAGTACGTATCACTTGTTTTTCTTTCATCTCAGATATAATAGGGACCCCGTTTGGTCTAATGGCTGACACGCTAGCCTTTTGTGTGCGTGATCCCGGATTCGATTCTCGGTTGGGGTACAGTTGAACGAAAAAGTGGTTCGGATTCCGCTATAATCAGTAAGTCCACGTCTCCTTTAGCCATTCTGGCACACACGTGGGACATTAAACAAACAAATATCATATGTATAATATATAAATGTTTATTAGAAATATAATATAGCCTATATACCGGTACACATCTTTTACGATTGTGGTTGTGCCCTTTTGTTTCAGATAAATACTTTTAAAAAGCAATTTCAGAAACTTTTTCGAGTTCGTTCATCTTTCTTGATTTTGTTTGCGATTCAGATACATCCAAGGAGTTCAACTTATACTCAGGGTCATGACTTTTGTGGAGTACCCACGAGTTGAAAATAATTACGAGCAAATACCACGACGGGCGAAAACCAAACAACAGCCTTAGTCACCTTCCAGTCCATCTCTGTGAAAGTTACAGCACAAATTCAAATCTACGCCCTATCTTGTTCCTGGCAAATCTGTCGATGACACGAGCGTAATCTACGTTTGTCTTGGTGCGTATATAGTAGTGCCAGGTCGCTAAGTCGATCTGCACCCATCCAGGACCGTAGCCATGTCTTCAACCTCTTTAGTGTTAAAATGTTCTTTCGACTGATGCTTTGTATAGGGTATTTTGTACGAATACACTCCCTCTTTCGCAGTGGTATAATTGAGGACGTAAAGAAGATAAAAGCATTATACCAGACTAGGAAAACGGGGTTGGAAATTGGCTCTATTAGGTAATTTCTTAAATGTAGTTGTTAGAAACATAATATAATTATAGCTATGCTTACACCAATAAAATTATATTATACTAGCCTTCGCCTTAGGGCTTCGCCCCCAGACCCCAATTTGCTCTACATACGGCCTCACACAGTATAGCAAATGCTCCTACGTTTTACCGTGGCACAATTTTCGCGTTCTTCCTTCTACGTATCTCTTTCATATAGCATTGGATTGAGCTAAAGCTCTGTCACGAAATTCAAACACCTCGTAAGGCATTTTAGTGAACCACCCCCACCTCTTTTCCCTCTCTTCTACGTTAAGTGGCAGAAACCGCTCAAATAGGTTTAATTATTTTAAATGAAAAATAAAACTACCAACTTTCATGCCTCTAACCGTAAAGGATCCCGAGATATGAGCATCTTATGATAATAATAATAATAATCGTCCCTTTTCTTTCCTTCTAGGCAAAATATCAAAAACGCTGAAATACATATTGAATTATTTTGAGTGAGAAGTCCATACACCAAATTTCATGTTTCTAACCTTCGAAGATTCTTAGATATTGATATCTTATTTTTATAATTGCAAACCCCGCCAAACAGATACATTATAATCACTTAGTTCACTCTAATGACGCAACTGGCGCAGCCTGCACAATACAGTAAGTTGTTGTTTTCGGTAGTTGACTTCGTGAATTATAGTTCTACGTACAAAGAGTTTGAAATAAGATATCAGAAAGTAAATTCTGTGTAGTCGACTTAGTGTTTAAGTTAAGAAAAAATGTTCCATACTGCTGTTAATGAATTATGTCGGTCCAGACGTATTGTGGACTTGGCATTAGTCAGTTTAAATAGTTCTTTATTGCAAACAGAGAATGTGGGAAAGGAATAGATTGAAAACATTACGATGTCAAATAACTTGGTTTCTGAAGATTTTTGGGTGGGTAACAATAAATTCAGAATTGCAAGACCTTCGTTTTGACAATATATTTTGTGAAAGTTTAACACAAGTTGCAGCTTCTGCAGACTCAGTTTCACCATTCGTTACATTTCAGAGTACCGATTCTTTTCGTCTGAATAGCAAAAAATGTAATGATGCAATTGGCACAAATTCAGCCGTTGATTACATTCCACCTGCTGTTAATGCCTCGACTTCCCCACAAGAAATGGACACGGTACAAATACTGCAGCAACAAGACGCGGAAAGGATTGATGATGCAGGGCAATCAGGTATTCATCAAACTTTCCTGGAACACATGCCGGAAAAGAAAAAGACTAGCTGCAGTGTGGCAGGGAGGATTAATTTGAAAAATCAAGCCTTGAAAAATGCACATACGTTCCACCTGGATGGAATAATACGTGCGAAAATAAATGTGCTTCTAAAATTGATGACAACCCGATGGAAAGATATTAACTCACAATTCTGAGGCTTCTTCTAGTCTGAAAGGTGACATTTATTTTGTATTTATGTGAAAGGTTTGAAGTGAAAAGACGAACATCTACAAGTACTAGAAGAAAAAAATATTTTCTCTACTTCTCAAAGATACGGAAAATATGAGTCGTGAGGTATGCAAAATATTTCCTCACAACTTTGGGGTATAAACCTATTAATGACCGAGTTCTGCACGATATCTTGTCGAAAACTCCAAAAGGTGCAATTGAAACTACGCAGGATAACAGAGGAAAACACCCATCAGTTAATGGTCCAGAAGACTTGATCATTGAGCACATTGAATCTTTTAATCCTTCGATTTCACACTATAGCCGTGAACATGGCCCTTTTGGCCGATATCTACCTAGTGATGCAACTATTAACCTGATGCACCAAAATTGTATTACAACACACTCCAAATTGAAGATTTCCTATGAATTCTATCTTCGTACGTTGCGTAAAAAACAAAGATTTGTTTTGCAAAATTGGGCGGTGAGGAATGTGAAAAATGTGAAGAGTTCAAGTTACATGAGCATGATGCATGTAACTTATGTAACCAGTGTATTGTTTGTGAATCATGTAAGTTTAACTAAATCTTAGCAGGAGGTTCACGTACGTCTTATCGCGAGCATACTGAAGGGAAATTAGTGATTGTGTTGTTTGCTTTTCTGGTGATTTACAGGAAATAATAATGTTACCACGAATTGACACATTGAAAAAAGTGTTATTTACAATTCGTCTCATAGCGCACAATCAGTCGTT
Source organism: Thermobia domestica (assembly GCF_964235325.1). NCBI lineage: Eukaryota > Metazoa > Arthropoda > Insecta > Zygentoma > Lepismatidae > Thermobia > Thermobia domestica. The sequence continues at coordinate 129,115,282 of NC_137467.1, forward strand.
TGCTCCAGTAGGAGAGAAGTCTTCACTAAAGCCTTGTGCCTTTCTCTGGCATGAGGCAATTACGGTACGATGTAAGGAAGATGATAGCATATTTTACGTGTTTCTCACCAAGCAAAAGATTCTTCGATTGTTTTGTGACTCGATAACTGTGCAAGTCAGAACAAAAACTGGTGTTTCTAGTTTGGTAAGGATGGTCAATTCTAGTGATATTCAAACCAGGGAAATACACACAATTTATTTCGAACCATGACACTCGCGTACATATCAGAAGACAGTTTTCACCACTAACGTGAGCTATCTCTTAAAAAGCAAGGAAGAACATACGATTTCGAAGACTTCGTTACTACAGTTCAAGAGGCCAATAAAGGTCATGTGCAAGTTATTAGCATGGTTGTCAACGACTTTTATGAATGGAAAGATTATTCTTCATAAACTAAGCTGAAGAACATTGCTCCTCGAGTGTATTTAAAAGACATTGTATATGCATTGTCTGTCAACAGCAGCACCTTTCTTGTGATCAATCCACGACGTTTCTTCTTCAGTGCCTCTCGTAACTTGTTTCCATTGTTTGGTCATTTCCTTTGTTTCTGGGCCATAAAAATAAATTCGACTTTCATCCAATGTTACTAGTTTACCGAAAAAGACCTCTACATCCACTTCACAGCAATGCAACATGTCTCTTGGAGTGTCCTCTGAAGATGCAGCTGGTTGTCAATGATATTTCAGGCGGACCTCATAATTCATACCTATTAAACACATAACATTTTCAATAGTTATCCTCGTGTCTTCCATTACGATTTCAACTTTCTCCGTCAAGGTGGCATCATAAAAAAAATAATCTTTCAGATCTGGAGGGTTTCCGCGATGGAGTCCAGTTTGGAATTGTCCTTTCCACTTGGATACTATCTCATAGGATCCCCATACACTTCTTTTATCTCTTTTCGGATCCGATTTTCTGATTTCCCCTGTAGATAGAGAAACTTAATGACGTTCCGTACCTCAACCATGTCAATCATCGCATCTTCAGTGGTTTACCTGCACGAAAAAGAAAGAAAGAATTGTTCTAATGAGTCCACAATTTGTATGTTAACACACAAGGACCTAACTATAAAGTGCATGTTCGTTTGTCACCTTTTAGGTGATTGCACGAACTTTTTGATATCCCATCGTATGTAGAAAAAATATGTACCCGTTGAGAACCTATCTTTGTGTAAATGAATCGTAAAATGAAAAGTATTTGACTCACCTTCGTAATTTAATGTTTAAAATATTTTCTAAGATGTTGAAAACATATTAAGCCTTATGCAGAGTTGTTCTGATGCATGATTAGTGCCATACTAAAGAGTTCGACTAACACGTTTCCTGTAGTAGCCAGGTCTTTAGTATGTCGCTAATCATACGTCAAAATGACCCTGCATAAGGCGGAGTATGTTTAAAATACATTTTAAAGTATAACGTAAGGAATATACCAAATAAGGAAAATAAACAAGAAATAAGGAAATTTTTTTGTTTTCTAGAATTGAGGCCTATTCCGGAAGAAGGGCACATAGACCGTTTCCGTGAATGGAGAAAATGAGCCTTAAAGATTTTATCTGAGCATATATTATTGTTATATGCTCTGATAAAATCTTTAAGGCTCATTTTCTCCATTCACGGAAACGGTCTATGTGCCCTTCTTCCGGAATAGGCCTCAATTATGTTTTATTGTAGAAACAAAAAGACATTACACCTCAATTTTTGTTTTCAAATCAAATTGTAAAAGGAAGAAAAATATCCTTATTCAATGATATACCACTGTTATTTTTTGTTGATTTTCTGTTGATTCCTGCAGATTTCCTTCGTCATTGTTGATTTTACCATGCAAACGAACTTCAATGAATGTCTTATGATTTAGCATTGAACTAAGAAACTACTCACTACTTGGCTATATAGAAAACACTTTTCAAAATTTCTCTGTTGTGTAGTCTCAAAAGAAGTCCATGCTGTCGTGAGATTGATTGTCTTGTATTTAATACCAAATGTATCATCCTAACTTTTCCATGCTGTAAGCTGCTGTATTCTTGTTTAAGTCTCTTATGATGCGAATATTTAATCACTGTAGATTTGATTTAACGTAACATATCTTATCTTCAAATGAATCTTGAATAATTATATTTAACCCCCCAATAACTAAACGAGTATACACGAGTTACAACATTTTGGAATCTTTTTGATGTTCTAGATTCATATATCGGCCTATAATATACGTTGTGCTGTACAAATCTTCGCCGTTAGTAAGTTGGTGTTTCTTTACGCTGATAACGATGACGATAGTTTGATGACGACGATTTGTTCCTGCTGTGTTGTTGAAACGGTATTAGTTTGGCACTGTTTCCATGTTATAATCTTGTTTTAGTTAAAATAGCGTCTTGATTAGAAAGGAGATTCTGTTAATACTGATTCCAGGATAACTTTAACTCACATCTCGAAAAGAGACATTTTCTCCAAATAAATATTGTATTTGAGTATTTGCTCTTTGCAATTGTATAAGATATAAGATTGTATAAGATGTTTTTCCTTCAGACTTCTTACTCGCTGTCTTCATCCTTCTTTTCTAGGACGACCTAGTCCCGTAAATATTCCACAAAGCTTCTTTCCTATTCTGCACTTCGAATCACATAGATGCAGGTAAATACATATCTCTGTTTTGCAGTGTCCATCCGGAATACGTACACAATTTCTTATACAACATCTTTCCATCTATCTCTGTTGGGAGGTACTTCTACAACAATGCTTTGCCATCGATATTCTAAATTGGTGGATCTTTTACATTGTTTTCTGTTCGATTTTAGTATCACATATGCGATCGGCTAGAATGGTCTGTTGAGAACTGACAGACCACTCATCATGGTGTGTGCTGCTGTTAATAGTTGTGGTTGAGATTTTCTTCTCTGTCGTACTAGTTTCTTCTTTCACTTCTTTATCTTCCTTTGGTGCTTGCTTCTTAGTGAGGCGACCAGATCGTAAGTATTATATTAGACTAAAAGAATTCAGTCCAAAATTAGAACCTTATTCAAATGGGTTTTGTTACAGGATATTCAGCCGCATGAACACTATTCATTACTCATATGAGTGAGGTTGAGAGTGCATCTACGGTTCAACTGCAGTTAGAAGGAAAAACAAGCATATTGTTGATTCCATTATGGGTAGCCTTTCACATGGCATGCAGAACAAACTATTTCAATAGTTCCTTAACTACGTGCAAATAAAACCACCTCCATTACAGATAACCGTGTTGTATTGGATCTTTAAGTTCATTGCTGTGCTTTGGTATTGACTTCATGATAACAATGAGCGTTTATAAACTTCTCTGTAATCATAGCCAAAACCATCCTGTGCGAACACTAGACTGATCTTTTACGAACAAGCATAATGCACGCGACAGATAGCGCAGAAAATACTTTGCGTAGATTTTCCTTCAATCTTCTCTTGTGATGTTTGATAATAAGCATATCGTCTTGAGCAGTTCAATATTCGAATTAATCTGCAACCTCTTCATCATAATCCAGCTGGTATGACTGAAGTGAGCTATCATTCCAATGTTCTTTATGTTGATTATTTAGTACTGCACTTGTTATACCAAAAAAAAAAATAATCCAAGAACTGGCTCTTTCAGCAATAAACTACTCTGTAGTAACATCACACTAAACACCAATGAGAGTCGATTGATGTGGTTTCCTTCTTCAATCTTGGACTTACATAGTTTTTGGAAGCAATTGGTTGAATTGTAATCAGGGGAAACTTATGGTCGCAAGCGTCAACCAACTCATTTCACTGAAACATCTCTCTCTGGGCGTCATCGTCAATCCAAATGCATTGGTTGAATATTGCTTTGAGCAGTATTTCTTTGTCATTGATATACAAAAGAAATATAGTAAAATTATCCATTTCAAACATGTCTCTTCCTTCCCACTCAGCTTCTTTGATGGTTTTTAGTTCTTCCATGAAGCAGTATTTATCTCTATATTCTTCCCTTTTATCTTCTCTGTATTTTTTCCAATGCTTTCTTATTCTTATGCAGTGCTAGTCGGTCTTTTTTAAAACGCAGTTTTCTTCGTAACTTAAATAATCGACGAGTCTTCCTTATGTCTGACCTTTCAAGCAGAAAACTTCTACCAATACACTTTTCGTCATTATCACTGTCCACATGTACAGATTAATATTTTTTCTTTCTTTTTATCCTCAACTGCTCCAGCACTTCACTGTACTTTTTTTTTTAAATTTTAGGCCTACTAGAAGTTGAAGTCATACTATATACGCTTTGGTCATCCTTATCAATAGCGGGAGCGCCTTTTTGATTATTTTATTGTCCATCGTTTCAATACACGTTTATTTCGTCCAGTTAAAACCCCCGCAAAGAAAAAAATCGCAATTTCCCAGGTGATGTTACAAGAATGCAGACTTCGTAGTAATTTTTTAAATTCTTGTTAACAATATAGCGTATCTACAGTTTACGGCAGACTCTGTTAAGGTCAAGTTACCTATGCATGATTTCATTTTAAATCAATACTATGTACTAGTGCAGTAAATACTCTTCCATCGGTTTTTACAATTTCGGAAACACTGACGTCAGATAATCTGGAGCAGCAGTTTGAAATTCCTGATTTTAAACTAAAAATGCTGAATTTGTTGCGTTATAGTTTAGGGTGATTATAAATAATTCTTCTGCTATGAAAAGTCTGTATTACAAATATGTATACAAGTATATAACACATACAATAACAAATAATTATACAGAAGCTTTACAAATGTTTGATGTGGCTACTTTTCATATATGCGGTAGTCTATTTCACTCCAATACAATCTCTAGCATATCCCTACTAATGGTCGTAAATGCAGCTGTAATACGATTCTGGCACTCATCCAAAGTTGTTGGTAGTGGAGACACATACATTGTCTTTCGCTTGCTCCCAAAGGAAGAAAAATACAAGCTTCATATCATATTCAGCACATCACCCAATCCAACAACGTGCGAGTTCTCCGACATGTGCATTTACCTTTACAAAGGCAGTCAGTATTCTTAAACAATCGACACAATCTTACAGTGCTTAGGTGAAGTGGCGGTGCTGTTCAAAACTGTCCACGTAATGCACGCTGTACGGTAAGAAAAGAATAACACTTCTTATATTCCAAAACATAGAATCTTTTGTGCTGCATAAACGCCATTTTGGAAATTAGGCTGCTCATGTGTGAACTCGTGTGTGTGTATGGATACCCATTTTAGTATGGAACCCGACTATACCTTAGCGTCATGCTAGTTGCATAGTATTCAGCTACTTTCAATAACCAAATTCCTTTACGTGGTGTACACGTGAAATTGCTGCTTGCTTTTGTTTGTTGTTCTTGTCTCAGATGAAGGAAGTTCTATGTTACTTTCATTTTATTAAAATCTTTGTCGGTAAGAAAGAAACTTTCGCAATATCTAAGATAAAAATGAGAATTCTGCAAACTCTGAATGAGAATTCTGATAAAGTCGTCTCATCTTAGGTGTCGATCGTCTTATCGTGGTGGAACATTCTTCATTGGACAATTCCACATTATATTTCTTTTTCCTTTTATGACTTCAATATTATTAATTATTGGTATATCTATATTCATAAACTTATTTATTAGTAGCATTCAACATTTTCTTCAACTTTGTATCATTATCTTTCATAACATTACTAAATCATATTTTATTTCTTTCATTCTTGTCGATTGTTTATTTTTTTTATAATTAAACATACCTCAAAAAATAGCACCAAGCAATAGCAGTCGAGACTTCCAGCACAAAATTCCCGATAAGATAATATAGGTAACATACATCAGCTCCATATCATATTAAACTTGACACCACCACCATCATCAATAAATTTTGAGTGTGGATACTTCTTATGTCTTCAGCGAGAACTATATCGTAGTACTTGCAAAACCGTGCACAGATAATGGGTTATAATTTATTAATAATTTAGATGAAGCTCAAACAAAATTTATACCAGATTAAAGGACATCGGATTATTGTCTATGGTAACCCGGAGTGGGTTCACCGGTTAATGATTAATAATTTCAGTTAACATTTTCCATGTATACACGACTCCAAAAGTGCATTACCACCTGCTATTCTCCTTTTTTTGCAATAGCAGGCAACCCCAAAAGCTCGGCGGTCAGCCTGATTGCGAATTCGAAAGGCATTTAAACAAACTTCAATTTTGTAACAAATATATCATTGTGGCAAACTGCAAATAAGAGAATAAAACAAATTGTTAAAAATGACACTTTTATTATCGTGACGGAGTTGGATGACATCAAAAGTACAAAATGATCTTACTTAAGCAGTTCAAACAAAATGAATGACATCACACAGATACCAGAGGAAAGCATTTCTCTTTCCCCCCCAAAAAATAATCTCATAAAAAAGAAAAATGTTACATAATGTAAAGTTTTAATATAAAACCCACACTAAAATTTAGAAAGTTGGCACCCGAAAGGCAAGAACAACTGAACCGAAGTGAACGAAATTGTGCACAGATATTGGAAACATAAAATAGAGAATACGAGTTACGTATTTTCTTTAAAAAAAAAACGGTTGGGTGGGACACGGACCTCTCCAAACATTTGATCACGAAATATCAAAAGTGCTAGTAACAGTATGTCAGATGTGTGTAAAGGACATGACGAATTGGAACGAAACTTTGTGTGTGGGCAATAGACAAAATTAAACGAATAAGGGTTTTTATTTTCTGCGGAGAAACGGTTTTAGGCGTCAAAAACACCCATCCAAAATTTTGAATTTGACGCCCGAAAGGAATGAAGGGAACCGAAGTGAAAGAAATTGTCCACAAATATTGCAGACGTAAATTTAGGATACGGGTTTCGTATTTTTTAGATAAAACAGTTGGGTGGGGCACCGACCCCTCCAAACCTTTGGTCACGAAATATCAAAAGTGCTAGTAACAGAATGTCAAATGTGTGTAAAGGACAGGAAGAATTGCAAGGAAACTTTGTGCATGGATAATACGCAAACAAAGGAATACGGTTTGTTTTGTATTCTGCAGAAAATGGGTTTCATGGGCAAAAGAACACACTCCAAAATTTTGAAATTTGACGCCCGAAAAGTAAGTAGTGAACCAAAATAAATGAATTTTTGTACAGATATTGTAGTCACAAAATGAGGGAATACGGGTTTCGTATTTTCCTGGAAAAGAGTTAGGTGGGGCACAGACCTCTCTAAACCTTTGATCACGAAATATCAAAAGTGCTAGTAACTGTATGTCAGATGTGTGTAAAGGACATGGCGAATTGCAACGAAACTATGTGCATGAACAATGTGCAAAAAGTGAAGGTATACGTTTTATTTATTTTCCGTGGAAAGACGGTTTAAAAGAACAAAAGAACTCACCCCAAAATTTTGAAAGTTGACGCCCGAAAGGTAAGAAGTGAACCAAAATGAATGAAATTTTGTACAGATATTGTAGTCACAAAATGAGGGAATATGGGTTTCATATTTTCCTGGAAAAGACGGTTAGGTGGGGTACGGACCCCTGCAAACCTTTGATCACGAAATATCAAAAGTGCCAGTTACAGTATGTCAGATGTGTTTAAAGGACAGGAAGAATTGCCACGAAATTTGTGTATGGACAATACGTAAAAAATAAACGAATACGTTTTTTTTATTTTCTGCGGAAAAACGGTTTTAGGAGGGCAAAAACCCCCCATCCAAAATTTCGGAAATTGACTCCCGAAAAGCAAAAAGGAGTGTACCGAAGTGAATGAAATTGTGCACAGATATTGTAGACATGAAATGAAGGAATACGGATTTCATAATTTCCGGTAAAAAATGGTTGAATGGGGTACGGACACCTACAAACGTTTGATCACGGAATATTAAAAGAGCTAGTAACAATATGTCAGATGTGTGTAAAGGATATGAAGTATTGCAACTAAGCTTTGTGTATGGACAATACGCAAAAAATAAATGAATACTGTTTTTTTATTTTCTGCGAAGAAACGGTTTTAGGGTGCAAAAGCCCCCACCTAAAATTTTGAAAGTTGATGCCTCAGAGGCAAAAAGGAGTGAGATGAAATGAATGAAATTATACACAGGTATTGTAGACATAAAATGGGGGAATACGGGTTTCATATTTTCCTAAAAGAAAGAGTTGGGTGGGGCACAGAACCCTCCAAATATTTGATCACGAAATATCAAAAGGGGTAGTAACTTTTGAAATTTCACACCCGAAAGGTAAGAAGAAGTAAACCGAAATGAATGAAATTTGGCAGAGATATTGTAAACAAAAACGAGGGTATACGGGTTTCATATTGTGCGGAAAAAACGGTTAGGTGGAGCTCGGACCCCTTCAAATCTTTGATCATGGAGTATCAAAAGTGACAGTAACAGTATGTCAGATGTGTGTAAAGAACATGATGAATTGCAACGAAATTTCGCGCATGGACAAACCGCAAAAACTAAATGAATACGGTTTTTTTTTCTGCGGAGAAACGGTTTTAGGGGACAAAAGATCCCACCCAAAATTTCGAAAGTTGACGCCAGAAAGGCAATAATAAATGAACCGAAGTGAATGTAATTGTACAAATAAAATGGGGGAATACGGTTTTCGAATTTTCCTGGAAAAAGCTGTTGGGTGGAGTACGGATCCCTCCGAACATTTGATCACGAAATACCAAAAGTGCTAGTAAGAATATGCCAGATGTGTGTACAGGACATAAGGAACTACAACGAAACTTTGTGTATGGACAATACGCAAAAAATAAGGGAATGCGGTTTTTTTCTGTGGAGAAACGGTTTAAGGGGGCAAAAGCTCCCATCCAAAATTTTGAAAATTGACGCCCGAGAGGCCTAAGTGGACCGAAATAAATTAAATGTGCACAAATATTGTAGTGGTAAGATGAGGGAATACGTGCTTCGTGTTTTTCTGAAAGAAAAAAAACTGTTGAGTGGACCGAGGAGTTAAGTGCAGGAGGAGTGGACCGAAGCGAATGAAATTGTAAAAGATATTGGATATGTAAAATAAGGCCTTTCGTGTTTCACAAGTGTCGTGTCTCCATCCAATTTGTTCAAATTTGGCAGATCAACTACAAGCACAAAGAGTATAGCGTATTTTATAGTATTTCAGGATTCACCTTGAACTCTTACAGTGTTTTTGCGCTTAAACAAAAACATGTGTCGATTTATTTATAGTTTGCTGTTGATCTGTGACACTTATATCTTATTTTACATAGAGTCTATATAATATCTACACACAATTTGATTTGCTTCTGTCCACTCCTTCCTGCGCTATTACAGTATTATTTACTTCTTTTCGGATGGGGTCTAGGCCCCAACACTGTTTTTCCGCAAATATTAAACCACGTTTCATTTATTGTTTTGCAAATTGTCCTTGTACGAAGTTTTGTTGCAATTCTCCATGTTCTTTACGAGCTTCTGACGTGTGCTTAATAGCACTTTTTATATTTTGTAATCAACGGTTTAGAAGGTCCGTGCCTCTCTCAACCGCTTTTTTTCAGAAAAATACGAAACCCAGTTATCTCATTTACGTCTACAATATCTGTGCACAATGTCGGTGAATTCGGTGCACTTCTTCTTGCCGTTTGGGCTTCAAGTTTCAAAATTTAGGATGGGGGCTTTTGCCTCCAAACCGTTTCTCCGCAGAAAGTAAAGAAAATGTATTCGTTTACTTTTTGCGTATTGTTCCTACACAATATGTCGTTCCAATTCTTCATGTCCTTCAAGCACTTCTGATATACTGTTACTAACACTTTTGATATTTCACAATCAAAGTGTTGGAGGGGTCTGTGTCCCGCCTAAACAGTTTTCTTTTTTTCAGAAAAATAAGAAACCCGTATTCGCTCATTTTATGTCTACAATATCTGTGTACAATTTCGTTCACTTCGGTCCACTTGTTTTTGCCTTTCGGGCGTCAACTTTCAAAATTTGGGGTGGGGGCTTTTGCCCCTAAGACAGTTTTTCCACAGAAAATAAAAGAACACGTATTCGTTTATTTTATGTATAGTATCAACCTGACAAATTTTATCAAAATTGGAGTGTTACACTTGAGAAGTGTTACTTGTCAGTCATTGTAAAATTATTTTCCCTGTTCCTCCATCAATAAGAAAAAGTCTGAAAAGTAAGGGGTAAAAATGGATTAATCGATTTGGGGGATTAGACGTAGAGGATGTAGAAATATGTATATGTGCAAAGGTATAAGTGCTGAACGTCATAAGAAACAGAGGGGGTCAAAATTGATGGGAGAAGGGCTATGCTATGTTATTGAAATACATCAAATAAACTATTGAATCGTGAAAATAGTGAAAGATAGACATTGCAAACGGTGGCAGTTTCACATATTGACAAAAGAAGAATAGGCAGAGTAGATCATGAACCTCTAGCGCCATCTTGATATCCGCCATTTTGAAATCTGTGATAATTTTGGAAATGGAAAGGTTGTGATTTGATATATCAATTAGGGCCAGCATGTTCTCAAAAGTCAATTATAAATTTTAATGGTCCTTATCTGTACTTATTTGGAAGATTTAGGATAATCTTATTTATTTACGAAAATCTAGGAGACTGATACTCGTGTGTTGAAAGTTTGAATTATAACGAAAACACATGTAAGTTGAATATATCCAAAGCCAAGAAAACTAACCGCGAAATTTGATATCCAAGTTGTATATTATTACATGTCACTGTGGAATATCAAATTTCACAGTTACAAAGGGTGTTCAAAAAGTTTTGTACAGTGGTCTCTAATTTTTTTATTTGTTGCAGGAGAATGATTTTTAACATACTTGGAACATTTAGCTATAAGTTGATAGTATTTTCTTTTATTTACAGGTGAGCCATAAGTAGACATCAGATTGCGACAACGGTCGGTGATGGAGTTCCTCTTCAAGACCGGCGATGACTCTGCCACATTTATTCACATGAAGTTGCTCCCTGTTTATGGGGAGGACACATTGGATCGTAGCAGTATCCAGCGGTGGTTGCAGAGATTTAAAGAAGGTGATTTTTCTCTACTGGACAATCCACGATGTGGTAGACCATCGACGGTTGTGAGTGATGTGAATAAGGAGACCATTAATCAAATCATCCAAAATGACAGACGTGCGACTACACGACAGCTTGCTAAAATGACTGGTTTGTTAAGGGGTAGTGTGGTATCAGTGGTACAGTCACAAGGGTACAGAAAAATCTGTGCACGTTGGGTGCCTAGATTATTGACAAGAGAAATGAAAAAGACGAGGAAGGATGTGTGCGAGGGTCTCAAGACGACTTCTACTGAAGAGTGGAAACAGTGTTTTGACGGCGACATTACCCAGGATGAAACATGGTTGTTTTTGTCCGAACCTGAAAGCAAAACACGTCTGAAGTCTCACCTGCGCGGTAAAACATTTGATAGTGAAAAAGACCTTATTTCCTGTGTCAAGCGATGGTGTGAAAGTCAAGCCCCAAATTTTACCAAAGTGCATTTACATCATGGACTAGATGCGTCATAGTCAGAGTTGTTGTGGGTAAATGAAAACTTGACCCACGACCCACTGACCCACCACCCACCGTGACCCACTCTGACCCACCACCCACCGTGACCCACCATGACACACCACCCACCGTGACCCACCACCCACCATGAACCACTCTCATCCCCTGTGACGTATTCTGACTCACCAAAATCCATTGTCATCAACTGTGAACACGATTCACGGCCTCTTTTGTACTGACTAAAGTGTTTACACTTGTAATAAAACATGACTGTGAAATTGTCACTAATCGGAGTTTGAATTTCTAGTCAATCGCCCAAGCACCGCTCTGTCAGAATAACGGTGGATCTGATCTTTATGATATAAAATGGTAAAGTGTTTTGTCAGTGAGGAAATTGAAACAGTTCGAGGTGGGGGAAATTAGTGTGTGCCTAAAAGAGTATTCTTGCGAGTGTTAATTTCGTAACGCATTCCAAAAGAAACTTCTATTCGCAGAGAAATACTTTTGTATAATATGGAAAAGGTTATGATTTCTCAGTTCACAGTATTTTTCTCCAAAAGACTTGAAAAATCAGTTTTCCATAGCGTATAAAGGTGCTAGGGTACTGTCTGTAAGAGCATCTCCATAAAGTATGCTCATAATTGTAATTTGTGTAATCACTAAAACACCACGTTAATTTAAGTTACAAATATGCATAATTGCAATTATTATGAATATTTATTCAAAGTAGTTTACCTAAAGCAAAGAGGAGACTTACTAAAAAATAGGTACAAAGTTGAATAACACAAATAAGCCATTAGTAATACAAGTAGGCCTATACATTTTCTATAGCTCGTAATTTTCCACTTTAAAAGAAACCTGAAATCGGCTTTATTTCCTGTTCGTAACTTTTTCGTGGTAAATCATCCGCAGCGGAATGATGTCCATCCTTTAGCCAAGAAATAAATAGCTCGTCTACTTTGAGCTTGTCTAGCGGTGGGCCATTAACATTGATGAACAACAAGTTAGACAATGTTTGAGCACTTAGTTTATTTCTAATATCAGTCATCTGTAAATTCATAAGGGGAAGTCCTTGTTCGCACTCTGTCGTGGAAATTGATAACACTTCTACCCGATTTCTGCAACTCCTCATCGACAATCTGCTTGTTAGACTTAAGTCTGATAACGATTTTTCTTGGTCAGTTTTGTAATACTCAGCAAGAAGTATCATCTCTCTATCACCATACAACATCTTTTCCATATCGACCATGTCAGTTGGCAATGTCGACTCATGGAGAACAGAAACTTCATCTACCACGCCTTCGATAGGGAATCTTGTGAATAAATTATCAATTAAAACCTGATAAACTGAAGATTTCTTATTTGTTTATAAATTTAATTTTTGTAATTACACATGAAGGTTTTTTGCCATTAGGAAGTTCTCTCTCCCGTCTAGAAAGCGAAAGAGAACGTGGTTCCTGGAAAGTGTTTAGAGGTGAATGGGAATTTCTCTCCTTCTTCCCCTTCAATTACTACACTGATGTTTGCCATGTGCCAAATTACGATGAATTTCAATTAAATTATTATAGTATAATTATTTCCTTGTTGAATTATCAATACTTTTCAGTGGAAAAAAGGATGAAATTTGAAAGCTCCAAATCAAGGTAAGTAGACCAACGTAAAGGGAAAAAAGTGTAAAATTTTCCATATAAATATGCGTACAATCCAAACTTAAAATTTCCGTGTAATTAGGCTTACAGTACAAATTTTATACCTATTTTAGTCACAAGTTTTTGGGTTGATTGCAGTAGCGGTTTCTGACGTAGGGCTACCGGGCTACAGCACGCTTCCTATGTTTGTGTAGTGTTAGACTAATTTTAGTTCAAAAAAATTTCATCTATTCATTTGTTTAAACTGTTCGTTAATTAACAAAATACAGAACTTTCCCATGACTATCTTCTTTTTCGAGCGTGGAGCGCGAATATCAGCGCTTTCAGCAGTGTGAAAGTTGTACTAACGAACCGAGCGGGCTGTACTGAATGCAGCCCGCTTGAGCTATACAAGCCTACTCAACAAATGTATCTCTAGCATGGAACAAAGATCTCAATATGCCTTGTCCAGCCTTGTCCACTTTCCTTTTTTTTACACCCAGAATAGCTTCCACCGTGCTGTGTTAGGTTGAGCCCGAAGACATTCTGCGCAAGCGCCAAGTATTCCTCTTTCTCGCTTTGTTCTTCTGCTTACTGGCTGCGCTCGCCGCTCGGTTCTCTCTTTTCTCCTCTTTTTTTATTTTCTTTAATCCTAAAGGTCCGGGAGCCCAGAATTGTCGGGAGTGTTAAATCAGGAGTGTCGGGAGAGTTAAATGAATTGAACATTTTTGACACAGATTCAGATCGCAACAAAATTACAGCACATACATTTAATGGGGCATCGGTAATAAGGGATCAATTAATGGCGTACAATCTAAAATTAAAGAACACCTTCCCTTGGCAAACTACGTCCATTGTTAACCAATTAAAATTGATAATGGAAAGAACTGCATCTCAAAATCAATGGACAAGGGTTTTTTCCTGTAGTCTTTCAGGATTTTCCACATTTTTCCTCCTGCTCCCCACAGCGTGTATCTGTTTTGGAAAAGTGGCTGTACGATGTATTCCGAGTGGGTAAGCTACTCGATGGAATTTCAAGTCACGAACCGTCAATTCCGTCTATGAAAATTAAAATGTTTCGAAAGAGTGCTTTTCAGAACTAGAGAAATCCAACACAGGGAATTCATGTTTTGGTTAGAATTCTTTCACAAAATAATGCCGCATGTGAATATTTTCTATAATCAAATTCAGTGCAGGCCTACCATTAAAGTACAAACAGCACTTAAATATTTCATTGAAGCCATTGAGAAAATTCGGAATGACACAGACAACATTAGGACAAGTGATATGTTTCTTCCAACAGTTGGTGAAAATAAATGTGGGCGGATTATATCTTGCAGAGTACCCAATACCAAAGAAGTGTGTGATCGCATTTCTGCGGATGCGCGAAATCGATTTGAGAAAACAAGCCATTTGGATGCCGCCAAACTTCTGGATTCTGCAAATTTTAGTGATTTTTCCGGAACATATTGTGGACACTGCGGTTGAAAGCTACCCAATGTTAGGTAAGCAGTGGCTTCGCACTGAGCTTTTGATTCTGTCAGCTTTATCTTTAAAAACAACTTACAGGACAATTTTAGCGAAATAACAACCCTTCCCTTTTGCAAATAATAGTGACCATACCAATGTCCACAGCAGAGCCTGAGAGATGCTTTTCGTCTCTAAAAAGAATTAAGACACTCGTGAGGAATTTCCGTAGGTAAGGAAGGTTAACTGCCCTTGCCATGCTCTCGATAGAAAAAAGTTTGATCAACAACATGCTAGATTTCAACTCCAGGGTGATAGAAAAGTTTGCCAGCATGAAGAACCGAAGGACGAATATCAAATTCCGCCTTCAGTGGGTAAATACACGTATATATATATATATATATATATTGTAGCACGCTTTGTTAATGACAGTACGAGCCGCCACTGGTTGATTGCCCTGTGCTGTAAGCGCTCCATATAATAAACATAAGCTTCAGCAATTATTATAGTTGAAAGCAATGGATATATGAAGCCAAGCACTGTAATATTTTGTTTCTGTTTTTTTTTTTTCTTAAATAACATCGATCCTTTTCGGTTCATTTTTACAAATCAATACACTACCAATTTTCCATATATAGAAAATGCAACCCTCCATAAAGGAGAATTTAAAAATATGCTAGGACACGTTGGGCCAGATGCAGAGTTCTTCTGACATGTGATTAGTGCCATACTAAAGCGTTCGACTTACATATGCTTCCTGCAGAAGTCGGGCGTTTAGCATGACGCTAATCATTTGTCAAAACGACTCTGAATAAGGCGGTTTCTGTTTATTTTCAATAAAGAGTTAATACACTGAATTTCAGCTCAGTAAGCATAACGGCTTGCGAGATACTATTTTTTTCCCCGCAAAAATTCGGATCCTCACTCTCCTTAGGATATGTAGTTATTATAATGAAAGCAATACAGTATCCCAATTTGGATTAAGGCCTAACTACATACCAAAAGTAATTTCATTTGACTCTGCAATTCGGCCGTGATGATCAGGCACACATTCAATTTTTTATATAATAATTTGTATATTACAGTGATTCAAAAATGTATTTTTTCTAGTAGTTAGCTCCCCTAAAAACTCACAGATCTCGAAAGCCAAGTAGTAGTATAAGTCTTATTGTTATTATCACAATTAAAAATATCAATATCCAAAAGCGCCTGAAGTTCTTTTATCACTTGGTAAGATATACTCACCTCAGTTAAGTAGACAGAAACAAGTGGAAAAGTAAGGAAAATGAAGATCTTGGAAGTAAAACGAAGACAAATTTACCAGTCTTCAGAAGATACTGTCTACAATGGAGTGAGCAGAGAGGGACGGTAGATCATACTGAGTCGGTGGGTCGCAGTGGGTCATGGTGGGTGGTGGGTCACAGTGGGTCATGGTGGGTGGTGGGTCTCAGTGGGTCACGGTGGGTGGTGGGTCACAGTGGGTCATGGTGGGTGGTGGGTCACAGTGGGTCATGGTGGGTGGTGGGTCGCGGTGGGTCACGGTGGGTGGTGGGTCACAATGGGTCACATGCCGTTGACCCACGACCCACTGACCCACTCAGAAAACTTGACCCACTTGACCCACTGACCCACCGACCCACTGACCCACTCCATCTCTGGTCACAGTTGATAGAGGCTACATTGAGTAGGCTCAATGCATAGCTAAATGTTCCAAGTATGATCACAAAAAATTTCGTTCTTCTCCCGCAACAAATAAAAGAAATACAGACCACTGTGCAAAACGTTTTTGAACACCCTTTGTAGTTTTCTTTGTTTGTAGATATGTGAGCTATTTCTTGTCCATAATACGACTAATAATGCTAAAAGACTCACAGATCGAATTTAGTTCGTACCTTTATCATTTCTTACAATCAACGTACAATTGTAGTTCTTAACCTTTCGAAAATGATGAGCCCCATAGACTCCATCTACCATACAAATAATAGTATCAATAATACTATCTATTAAAAACTCTCTTAACGGTAACCCACCGACAAACTGTAAGCAACCCCTGTAAAATGAAATGAAGTATTTCATTTTAACGAGCCACAATTATAGGCTTTAGGCTAAGCGAGACAATAATTAAGGCAAGTGAATGTTGATGGAAGATATGATGGAATGAGAATGTGGAAGGAAATTGGAGTATCCCGAGAAAACCCACATATGATACGATGGTGTCCACCACAAAGTTTCTTGGCTGAGGATCGAACCAGAGGCCCCTCGTACCAGAGGCAAGCTGTTTACCACTGAGTCACCGTGTCCTCCCCCAATCCCTAAGAGACGCGGACATTCAGTTAAGAATAACTGACATAGAAAACGGTACTTACCATTTTCGTACGAAGGAAACTCCACGAATCCCACATTCTGACCGTTTGTACTTCTTGTATGTTGGTTTATCACACACAATATTTAGTATATCGATACATCTGTCAGAATCATAGTGTTTCCTCCAAAGTAGGGACAGGGTGACTTAGTGATAGAGCGCTTACTTCTGGTGCGGGATGGACCTCGTTCGATCCCAGACTATAAAATTTGTAGTGGATATCATCGTACCCGTGAGATTTTTCGGGATTATATTTTTTCCCTACATTCTCCTTTCACGAATTATTTCCCCAAAAAATAGCTTCCATCTATTATCTCTCTCTATTATTGGATCGGATTTCAGTTTAGCATCCCTTCGGTAGCAAAATTACATGAGATATGGAGCTACGGGTTAACGTGAGATCCGAACTCCTTGTGCTCCCGCCACTAATCGGAGCTGTGTCTCTTATGCGAAAGTCGCACACGCTACCACATAGCCATGAGTGATCTCTCTGTCTTCATTAGCCTAGAAGGCATAACTTTTAAACTTTATGGACTTCAAACAATTTCAGTTCTTCATTCTTGGAAATGTGAACATTCTACAAGATATTTCATTCATTTTACAATATTTTATTTGAATAAACATAAAATTTCGGGGGGGGGGGTATCAAGTCCCCTAAAATAATAATACTGTATTCCCCTATGCTTTCTTCTTGTATAGTAATTATTATATATTTATATTGTAGTTGACAGACACATTTCACAGACAATATTTCACTCATGGTTGGTACCTTATCTCTGATCTCTGGACAGTTATTCATGTGTATGCAAGTTTGATATTTTTAAGAGTACCGTAGTGTGGGCTGACATTGAACACTTTGAAGAAGGAAACTTGAATAACTTCTTAGAACTTAAATAAATAATTAAAAAAAAAAAACGTATTGAAGCGTAATTTACAGCAGAATAAAGCATAAATGTAGTTACCCTACTGATTAGTAACAAAAACGCCAACATCCCGCACAGCGTATATAATAATAATAATAATAATAATAATAATAATAATAATAATAATAATAATAATAATAATAATAATAATAATAATAATAATAATAATAATAAATTCTGAACATGAACATTGTGTTATCTTAGCTTTCTAAAACAATGTAGCATTTTTCAAAAACAAGTATGGTTTCCTCTTAAGTTCACCCTATCACTTCTAACACAATTAATCTTCGTGCTACTTATGCTCAAAGTTCAATTTTCTGCACTTTCTCGCGCTCATAACTCGAAAAGGAAGCCGCCTTCGATTTCGTTGTAGCAAACTTTTTTTAAACTTGTTTTCGTCTCTACTTTCAACCCCCAAGCCCTGTAATAGGAATTATGAAACACCTTATACATACATTCATATCTATCTATCTATCTATCTATCTATCTATCTATCTATCTATCTATCTATCTATCTATCTATCTATCTATCTATCTATCTATCTATCTATCTATCTATCTATAATGTTCCTTTATCAATACAGATTTTTCAAAGAACAATCTACACTGAGAAAAAAAAATGTAGGTGGCATACTTAAAAACGTAGGTTACATTCGTAATTCCTGTAGTTTCTGGACTTAACGTACAACCGTATATAACATCCTGCAGCAAACGTATAGCTGAAAAAGTATGTATTATACGTACTGTCTGCACAAGTGCAATGACGTCATTCGTGTGACGTTATCTGCAGTAACAAGTATATACGGAGGTAATATCTAGCTTTGTGACGTCAGGGTCGTATGTAGCATGTGGGTTAATAATGACGACATACACTGACTATCAGGACGGAGCATGATTTCAAGAAGTATGCAATATACGTTCTGTACGTATGTTTCTTGCGTTCAACCCCGAGACAGCATCTATATTGTACTTGTGCCCCATACGTACGACTAGATACAGTATACGTATTGTACGTATGTATTATACAGATTTTCCTTATGTCGCACACAGCTTGTCCAGATACAGCATACAGAATATCCGTATGCACCATACAGAGTGCATATATGTAACTTACAGACTGTCTGCATGCAGCATATAGATTATACGTATGTCGTGTACAGGTTGGCCATATGTAATGTATAGATTGGATGTATATAGCTAATAGGTTGTCCATATGAAATATACAGATTTTACCTGTATCGAATACGTATTGCCTTCTTGTAATGTATGGATCGGACATATGCAGGATCTAGAGTGTACGTATAGTGCACCATTATTAAAGTGCTGCAACATACTGCAAAGTGCATGATACATTCTTACTGTAATGTTGCCAAATATTGTTTTACTCTGTATGAAAACAAAAATAGCTTAAAATATGGTTGATCTCCTTTGTGCCAATAATAATAAAATTAACAATACTACACTTTTCAAATCTTAGTTTGGAGCAGTGAAACTGTCCAAAGAAATGTATTTACCTGCAGGGTGTCCTATAAGTTTGGGCTTCCTGCTAATTCGTTGGAAAGCTACTGCAAAATCAAGTGTTGAAAAGTGACACAAGCGTTAATTTTAAAATTATGGGCACAAAGCAGGGGCGGATCCAGGACGGACTTCTGGGGGGGGGGCGGTCGGCGGTAATACTGCTACTTTTAAGAGCTCCAAACTTGTTATGGATGGGTTTATTTATATATAAAATAAGAAAGTTTCCTCTTGTGGGGGGGGGCGATCGCCCCGATCGCCCCCCTCTGGATCCGCCCCTGGCACAAAGGAGGTTAACCATATATTAAACTATTTTCGTTTCCATACAGAGTAAATCAATATGTGATATATTACTGTAAGAATTTATCATATGGTTTGCAGTTAGTTAGTTGCAGCACTTCAATAATAATGCAAAATGCACAGCCTTATACAATCCTATATTCAAACTCAAACAAGATTTACGTACAATCATTTATTAAGCTGTTATCATCCATTGCTTGTACGATATAAAGATTATTTTACCTCATTCTTTTCCTTAATAGTATCTTCTACTAAAGTGCAGTTGTTACCACAAGAGGCCTGAATAGAATTTTCCAGAAATAACTTCTCTGTACATTTTAATTAACAGGTATGTCTTTTTTTTTTTTTTTAATGTCGCAATAATTAAAAGTGTGGTGTCAGCCGGAAACGTATTCGCTTACAATATTATTCCTACTCAGTACTCGCCATTAAAAATGCAACACCAAGAAGGAGACTGGGTAGATGCGCCAAAGTTCCCAGGCCGATACCTAATAGTAAGTGCAGAATACTCTTAAACGTCCGCTGTATTCGCTGTGTGACAGCGGAGGCGTTGTGCAGCCATCGACTAAACATATTTATTCTTCCCTGCTATAGACATTCTGCAAATTTGGACTTTCCTGGATGCATCCTTCTTAGTGCAACATTTTAAGGAAAGAGCAATTTAACAGTCTCATACATTGCTTAAAGAAAGAGCAATGATTCTCAGAATTACTCGGAAGATATATATACACAATAATTTAAAACGGTTATTTCAAACTTTGCAATTCAAAGCACGAAAAGAACTATAGATAAAGGAACACTGATTTTAGCCAAATAGTAATTAGTAAACTCAATCACACTCAGTACCATTAGTTGTTTGGTGTTATCCGTAAGTCAGAGATCACGGTATCTCATTTCGTGTAGATTTTTGCATTTGTTTAACGCTAAAAATGTATTTTATCGCTAATTGAACCCAGTACCATATATATATACCGACAGGACGTACCTTAGTCACAAGGTGACATGAGTGAAACACTAAACTATTCGATTGACACCTGCGGCCTTGTCAACACTAGAGAAAGTTACAAAGTGATTAAGTAAATACGGAACATAGTTCATACAAAGTATAGCGATGTATGAAGTCTCCGTTTCACACGACTTGGATAAAGGATACATCTGAAATAGCAACAAAGAAATATATAATGATTTCTCTGGATAATTTGGATTAGTCCAGAATTCGAACACACACGCGCTGGTAAGTCCAACATTTTTTTTTTTTTTTTACTTCTTTCTTCGGATTCCCAATAAAGTTGACTACTGAAAAGCTGAGTTATAGATTCTGTATTAAAACACCACCTTCGCTAGACATGTTCAGTATACACATTGTCTTACATACAGAACAATACATTAGTTATTAATGCATGTATGAAATAATAGTGCTTCGTATAGAATTTTACTTCATCCAATCGCAATAGCACAAAGATAAAAAATATTGCGAGGGATAATGTTCTTATTACAGAGAAAAAGAATTAAAATGACTTAACATTAACAATCATTTTCTTTAAACAGAGATAATATTTTATTATAATTTATGGAAGAAAGAAATAATTTGTAGTACAGTATCTTTATTAGGGTTATATATTCGTACAAAATAATGTAAGTACAACTGAGTCTGTCTTCAGAAAGGGCGTACTTTTAGCCACAACCTACACTGCTTCTTTTGACTGTCTTTCAAGCGGAATCCTGGTTTGATGCACGAAATACCTGCAACAAAAATCAGAAAATATTTAAAATGTTATATTCAGTGTGCTTAATTTGGTTGTACTTAACAATACAAAGTATCTTAACATTTTTGAGATTAAATGGACAAAATCTGTTCCGTCAGGTATGGACTTTTGGGTTGCACGTAGAAAAACTATGAAGTGTTTATTGATGCTGAACAACAACTCAAAATGTATTACCATTCAAAAGTAAGTGGGTACCTCAATGGTGTTCGGGCTACCATGGGGTACCTAATGTCTGTATTTTTTTAGATATATGAAAATATATGTCTCTAAAATGTAAGGAACTGACATCTGTTTACCGAAAACCTCAACTCGGTAAGCCTTATGGATATCGAGATATGGGAAAATAAAGAGCGACACTACAGAACTGTGGAGTTTGCGTACTAGATGGTGCAGTTTCGGAAACATAATTACGAGGGCTTACAACAACCTCAAAAGTAGTTTCAATTAAATACACTACACACACGCCCTGATGGGGGTTTTCGGGTACCATGATATTCCCAGAACTCTCATTTCTAAATATTCTAAAATATGTCTTAATAACGTTTTAAAGAACGTTAGAGGTGTGTGTTTACCGAAACCGCAAGTCGGTACGCCTAACAGTTACCGAAATATGGTGAAATAAAAAGCGACACCATAGGTACGTGGAGCTTGCATATTAGACAGTACAATTTAGAAAATTAATTAAAATATGACTATCAAGATATTGTCAAATAAAGGGAGGATCCATATAGTTATGGGGTTTTCGTGTTAGGTGGTAAAATTTCCGAAACCGGTCATGTAAAGTTAATAAGCATCAGTAGCAATTTCATCTTAAAATAATTAGGTATTTCCATGGAGTTTAAGAACATCATGGGGTCTACCAAGATTAAATTTTAAAAGTTTTGTAAAACATATTTTGACATTTGTAAAGAGTATTAGAAATATGTATTTACCTAAAAGTTCCAGCTAGTACATCTAGCAGCTAGAGAGACACCATACAATAAAAGCGTATTAGATCTTGAAATTTCAGAAAACAATTATTGATCCTAACAAAAGTTAAATAAGATGGTACTTTTATGGGTTAAGTGAGTACCTCAGACTCGTCAGTACAATTTCGATCGAAAGATTAATTCAGCTCTAAATTTTCTTTGGACAATTCCAAGCGTTCATCGGGCTCTGAAATAAAGTGAACATTTTTTGTCAATATCTAATATAGCAAGCGAGATATAAGGAATTATGCATTTTATGACGTCGTAAAAATAGAGACCCACATGGATTTGTACTTTTGAGTATTTGCTGTAAGAAGAAGAAATTTCAGAAAACAACCGTATATACCTTAATAGACAATTAAATGAGCGAGGGCACGATGGCTTAGGGGTAGAGTGCTTACCTCTAGTGTATTGGGTTCTTGGTTCGATCCACGGTCAAGTCAGTTTGTAGTGCACATCGTATTCGTGGGTTTTCTCGGGGTACTCTCTTTCCTCCCACCTTTGCATTCCATCAATTCTGTCAACAACATTCACTTGCTTTAATCATAATCTCCCTGAGACTAAAATGCATAATCGTGGGTCGCTACACTGAAATATTTCCTTTTATTTAATTTTAAAATTAAATAGGGAGTTAAGTATGATCGTATCTCTACAGGTTAAGTGAATACTCCAATAGTTTCTGCAAAAAAAGATTAGTTAAATACCCTACCACTAAGCTACTGTGTCCCCGCCCACTGAATTGTCTATTAAGGTATATACAGTAGTTTTCTGAATTTTTTTTCTTATAGGAAAGAGCCAAAAGTACAAATCCGTAAAGATCTCTATTTTTACGTCATAAAATATATAATTCCTTATATCTTGGTTACTATCTTAGATATTGACAGCGAATTTTCATTCTTTTGCACAGCTCGATGAACCCTTGGAATTGCCTGAAGAAAACCTAGGACTGAACTAATCTTTCGATCGAAATTGTACTGAGGTACTCATTTAACCCATAGAAGTACCATCTTATTTAATTTTGTTGCCACCAATAATTGTTTCCGAAATTTCAAGATCTCGTACGCTTTTATTTCACAGTGTTTCTCCAGATGTTAGATGTACTAGCTGGAAGTTTTGGGTAAACACATATTTCAAATACTGTTTACAAATGTCAGATTATATTTTCAAAAGCTTTTAAAATTTAATTTTGGTAGACTCCATGATGTTCTAACACTCCATGAAGATATCTAATTACTTTAAGATGAAATTGCTACTGGTGTTTATTAACTTTCCATGACCGATTTCGGAAATTTTAGCATCTAACACGAAAACCCCTTAACTGTGTTGGTCCTCCCTTTATTTGACAACATCTTGATAGCCGTTAGTCATATTTTAATTCAATTTCCGAATTGTAGCGTCAAGTATGCAAGCCCCACATACCTATAGTTTATTTTCCCATACCTCGGTATCCATAAGGCTTACCGAGTTGCAGTTTTCAGTAAAAAAAAATCAGTTCTTTACATTTTAGAGACATGTATTTCCATATATCTAAAACGCAGAAATTAAGTACCGCATTGGAACTCCATTGGAGTACTCACTTACTTTTGCATAGCAGGGTAAAAACGCCAGTGGTTCTCACTTTAAGGTTGAAAACATACTATTTTGTCTCTTCTCTGAGCATCGTGAATCTGTCGGAGCTGTACCATAGTTGGAAAGACTCACTGATCCTTCCTATAATGACCATGTAGTTAGAATTAAAAAAGGAGTAGCCGTTGGAGGAAAAACAATATTTTAAAATCCTTGCACCTGTAGTCGTCACCTTAAAATCAAAATGTTCCAGTAGTAGTCAGGATTTTCTACCAGTGTTCGTCACTCAAATAACTTGACATAATTTATTCAAAAACGCACTGTGTATCAGTTTAGGGTTAAGAGTACAATATAAAGTAGTAAGCTTAATAACTTTGCATCACTTTTAGCACTCAAGAAATAAAATAAAAACGTGTTTACATACTTTTTAAAGCAATTTCAGAGAGAAAAATGTTAACTGAATTCAAAAGTTAACTGTATATCACTTCCACGTTAAGAGTACAATAATAAATACTATGTTTAATAACTATACGTCACTTTAAACTCTCAAGAATGAAAATAAACGTTTGTACATACATTTTAAAAACAATCTGAGAAACAAAATAAGTTAACTTAATTCAAAATTTAATTATACATCACCTTAAGCTTGAGAATACACTATAAAATACAGAGATTAATAAAAAATGAAATCTTTAAGTTTAACGTCCCACGATTATGCCGGTTAGGCTACAGGAGACGGAGATAATGAGAAATGAGTGAAATGGTGGAATGAAGAAAGTGGGAGGAAACGGGAGAACCCCGAGAAAACCCACGAGCACGGTGTTTGTCCACTACAAAGTCCACACGGCGCGAGTTGGGATCGAACCAGGGACCCCAAACACCGGAGGTTAACACTCTACCACTGAGCCACCGCGCCCCCCTGAGATTAATAATAATGCATTACTGAAGAATGAAAACAAAAATGTTTTAGCTACCTATATTGTATTTACATGTTACCGGTATTTCTCATTAACTTTTTTTTTTGATACCTCATGATCAAGTGTAGGGATGCGCAAGAGAAAAGATTTGAGATTGTCTCCTCTCGAAAAGGTGCCGCGAAAGTTATGTCTCGTCTCGAAAACTGGATCCGTTTCTATTGGAAGAGCTCTATCTCGTCTCGAATTTCGTAACAAAAATTCTGTCTCGTCTTGTCTCGTGCGCATCCCTAATCAGGTCCATAGCCAAAAACTTCATTTCGGATGGGGTTCGATAGGGCTTTGGGATATCCGAATTTAGATATAGATAATCGATATTGACAAACTATCGAAACTTGTTCGAAATATCGAAAAATACAGCAATATCGAAATATAAACAATATCAAAAATCGAAAATATAGAAATATGAAAGAGATCAAAAATATGGATATATCGATCAAAAATGGATATATGATCTTGGAATACGATTTGGTGGAATAATGAGGGAGAAAAATAATCATTGATTAAATATTAAATTGAAAAGAAATAAGAGCCTGACGCTCAAATACTTATCTATCCGGCACCCATCTTGATCCCCATAAAATATCATGAAGTGCTTGATTGATTCTAAACCCAATAATAGTAATAGTAATTTAACAACAAACACAGAATATATAATTTACGCACCTTGAAATGTAGAAATTAATGATTGTAATCCCCAGCTTTCCAATAGACGTTTGATTTCTCCAAATGAAGATTCGGATATCTTGTTTCTTCTCAAGCAATAATGGGTTACAATAATCAGTTGCAGTCCAAAGCCAAGTCACTAAGTTAAGCATGAAAATAAAGAATTCATTAGTTAGATGCATACAAAATCCTAGGCATATAAATCCGAATCTACTTGTATTAAATTGTAAATTTAAACAAACTAAATTATACTACTTTGGAAAGCGTCTCCAAATATAATGTTTTCATTCTAAAGTGAAGGAATTTTTAAAATCGGATGACCCGTTTGCGCTGTACACTCGCTATGCGTCCAATGTGAAATGAAAATGCAACATTGCCATTTACCTGGACCCACAACGTAAGTGAGTGAAGTTACTGTCTTTTACGCTAACATGTCGATGGCCAGCCCCCGTTTCAAACAGTAACTTCATTCACTTATGTTGTGGGTCCAGGTAAATGACAACGTTGCATTTTCGTTTAAAATTGGGTGCATAAAGAGTATACAGCACAAACATCTCGTCCGATTTTTTTTTAAAAAGTGTTCACTTTAGATTGAAAACGTCATATTTCGAGATGTTTTTCCTCTTACATTTTGTTGTAACTCTGATAATAACAGAGTTATCCTATGTCAGGGAACGTTTGAGACATCCTGTATACATCATAAGAAGTTCCTTTCTAAACTCTACACGGATGTGGTTTCATTGAATGTGAGGTGGGTGATACACATTAGGCCTTTTGGGAGTACGTCACACGGACGACCGTAATTTTGTGTTCAAAATTTTTATGAATTGATGGGATATGTGATACATATGGCCACGGACTAGAATTTTCTCAGTATGTCAAATATGCAATCAGATTTCATGCAGCTTAATTTGGTGAAAAGCTATTGCCAATTGAACGTTACATTTACCTCTTTCTTGCAGATGTTGAACCATGCCGTTAGCACGTGAGGAATGGATCGAAATAATCAAACTGTGGGGCGGGAGGAGTATATGTGCAGTGGTTGCCGATTGCAGTCATCCACAATGTGACTCTGTGTCACATGTTTCAGTGTCACAGTAATTAACTAAATTTGAGAAGACGGGGACATTCGTGAACATACATCGTAGCGGTTCAAACTCGCGGAACCTTTTTCCTTCCCCATTTTGAACCGGTACATGAAAATGCCATTTTCTCCATGTTTGCCTGCGCCGATTTTGAAAATTTCTTCACTAATCGATTTCTCTCGTCGAGTACTACAAGAAACAGTTAAAATCTCGCGGGCCCTTTTTTCTTCCCCATTTTGAACTGATACATGAAAATGCGATTTTCTTCATGCTTGCCTGCGCCGATTTTGACAATTCTTCATTAGTCAATTTCTCTCGTCGAGTACTACAAGAATCAGTTAAAATCTCGCGGTTCTTTTTCATTCCCCATTTTGAACCGGAACATAAAAACGAGATTTTCTCTATGTTTGCCTGCGCCGATTTTGAAAATTCCTTCACTAATCGATTTCTCTCGACGAGTACTACAAGAATCAGTTAAAATCTCGCGGAACCTTTTTCCTTCTCCATTTTGAACCGGTATATGAAAATGCCATTTTCTCCATGTTTGCCTGCGCCGATTTTGAAAATTCCTTCACTAATCGATTTCTCTCGTCGAGTACTACAAGAAACAGTTAAAATCTCGCGGGCCCTTTTTTCTTCCCCATTTTGAACTGGTACATGAAAATGCGATTTTCTTCATGCTTGCCTGCGCCGATTTTGACAATTCCTTCACTAGTCGATTTCTCTCGTCGAGTATTACAAGAATCAGTTAAAATCTTGCGGCCCTTTTTTCTTCCCCACTTTGAACCGGAACATGAAAATGAGATTTTCTCTATGCTTGCCTGCGCCGATTTTGAAAATTCCTTCACTAATCGATTTCTCTCGACGAGTACTACAAGAATCAGTTAAAATCTCGCGGAACCTTTTTCCTTCCCCATTTTGAACCGGTACATGAAAATGCCATTTTCTCCATGTTTGCCTGCGCCGATTTTGAAAATTCCTTCACTAATCGATTTCTCTCGTCGTGTACAAGAATCAATTAAAATCTCGCGGTCGTCTTTTCTTCCCCATTTTGAACCGGTACATGAAAATGTGATTTTCTGCATGTTTACCTGCGCCGATTTTGAAAATTCTTTCAGTAATTTATTTCTGTTGTCGAGTACTATAAGAATCAGTTAAAATCTCGCGGGCCCTTTTTTCTTCTCCAAGCCAATATTTTTGTATATTTTGAATGTATTCAAGTATGGAACAAAAGTATTATATAATTCCCTTAGTAGGTTTCTCAACTTCATATTTTTCAACTTAAATTTTATTTATTTTAATTATTTATTTTCTTGTGACTCAATATTTAATTGCAATCGTTCATTGGGGAGAAGGGTGGCCATTCTCAAATATATAAATATAGTATTCTTAAAATTTATGTGTTCTCGTACTATTAGTTTCTTCCACTAGACCTGGAAATTGAAAAATTAATACCTGGAAAACCTGGAAAATTCAGGGAAATTGAGTTCCATATTTATGTATGAACACTGCTATTTACAATTTTTTTTTCGAATAGGGAGAACTGTACAAAAGGGTGTTTTGGGAATGGTATAACAATAGGTTTCTGGGAGTGTTATTCGAAATGAAATCTTTAAGTTTTACGTCCCACTATTATGCTGGCTAGGCTAAAGATAACGGGGTGTTGTTCGGTGGGGGTCAATGTTGCCAATTTTGGGTAAAGTCGCTAAATAAGGGGAATTCGACCTCAACGATAGCGTAGGTTGACCATAAAATTTTCAGTTAAAAACGGGACAGGTTCTTGCAACCCTAGACTTTTAGATCTACCTTTGTTCTTATCAGTGCCTTGATATCAGATTTCCTCCTCTCTCTCTTTGTTACAGAGCGGGTACTTATGAAAAAGGAAAGACACGTTGAAATTTGTTCAACACACAACCAACTGCTAAAACCTCTGCTGCCTTTCGAGCAGTACTGCGAACTATAGAGTATGTTTAATATAGGGAATTTCAGTTCAATTTTTGCCTCTTTGTTATTATTAATTATTAATACTTTTAAAAGGAGTAAAGATACTGGGTTTGTTATTTACTTCTTTCATTTACATAGAACGGGACGAATACTACTTTTTCCATCTACTGACGGGACGGCCGGGACACGCCACTAAAACGGGACTGTCCCGGTCAAAACGGGACGTATGGTCGCCCTACGATAGCGACAAAAAATATTTTTTTTCCGATTGGAGACTTTTTTGGGTGATTTTTAAATGACGATTTACCTACTTACACATTTAGCGACTTTTTGCTCCAAACAAAATGTTCATCTGTAGAGAAGCATTATTAGTTGAAAACAGTTTTTACGTTCTTTTTTTCTGTTTGTTTGTTTTAATCAGCGCAACTGATGAAGAGTTTGGAAATACAGCATACTCACTGCCCCACAATCCTGCATTGTTATGTTACCCTTGCCCTCTAACGAAGAACAACTACAAACTTGATGTCCTTTAGTTCGCAGAGTTTCCGTTGAGAAACACACGTAATACATCATTACCGATAGCAACAAGATTAGCTATAGATTGCGTGAATAAAGGCGAAGAAGATGTTTGTTATATTTGTCCTTTGGGGTTTTTTAATTATTCTGCACTTTTTCTTTTACAATTATTTCGGAACTATTTTGACCACAATATGAACAAAAGTACCCGAAACAACCTGAAATGATCCCTGAATTAAGGATTGGTTGCACCCTATTTACAAAGATGTGAGTAGAACCAGCGGCGCAAATCTGTCTTCAACATTGGGGGGGGGGGGTAAGACCGTTACCATACTTTTTTTGGCGATGTCCAAAATACTTATGAAGTTGAAAAACAATGTTGTGGAGGATCAGAGTTGTCTTCAGCGTTGGGAGGCTGCAGATTTGAGGCTTATTCTGGGGGACATCTATTTTATCTCACGTTCCTTTGTAGCAATCGGATAAAAATAATCAAATTTCTCCCAAAAAACACATTTCAAATCGGATTATTGGGGAGAAGTCCCCCTCAGTTCCAAGATTGGAGGGGACATGTATCCGTCATCCCCCCCCCCACGGATTTGCGCCAGTGAGTAGAACATATTGTTTAGTTTACATCTACAACTTTAAACAATGCTTATAGACAATGAATTTCTCTATTATTTTTTATAGCGACTTTTCACCCAAAATTGGAGTCGTCATATCCCGTTTCGCAAACTTATTACCATCATTTTGGAAACTGGTTGCGAAGATAGCTACAATGGATGAGTCGAGTTATTTCGTCGCTTCCGCTGTGAACCTAAGTACAAGATTCCAAAGAGATTAAGAAAAAATGAAATGAAACCTTTGAGTTTTACGTCCCACAGTTATGCCGGTTAGGCTAAAGGAGACGCTGATGATAAGCAATGAATGAAATGGTGGAATGAAGAAACTGGAAGGAAACGGGAGAACCCCGAGGAAACCCACGCACAAGGTGTTTGTCCATCACAAAGTTCATTTGACGGGGGCTGGGATCGAACCCGGGACCCCAAGTACCGGAGGTGAACGCTCTACCACTGAGCCACCGCAGCTCTTAAGAGATTAAGAGTCACAAACATAGTCACTTTCAATTTTGGGTAATAGTTAAGAACAGCTACTTCTCATCTCCCGTGCACGAGGATACATCTTACTGTTGCACTACCTAAACACCCTAAGTACAAGGGCAAGAACTCAATCTATTACCTACTTTTTAACATCCTAGATAGTCATTGAATAATTCCTGAAAGTATGGCGTTTCTCGTCCTTCCCTAAATGGGAAGTACGGCTCCTTAACTATAACCCAATTTTGTAATATATATAGGTCTATATATTGCATCACTGACTAATAACTAAAATCCTTGGATTGTATATATAAAAGTCGCCCCCTGCCCGTAAAAAGCTTCATTCGAACTCGGAATCGAACAATTGCATCTGTAAAACAGTGCTGATTTGATTTTAACGTTCCTTTCAGCAGCAAGGCTGTATGAGACGTGGACCTACAGATTAACGTGGAATCCGAACCTCATAAGCTCCGGCCGGGAATCGAAAAAATGAAATGAAATCTTTGAGTTTTATGTCCTACGGTTATGCCGGTTAGGCTAATGGAGACGGTGATGAGTAATGAATTAAATAGTGGAATGAAGAAAGTGGGAGGAAACGGGAGAACCCCGAGAAAACCCACGCACACGGTGTTTGTCCACCACAAGGTTCACTTGGCGGGGCTGGGATCGAACCCGGGACCCCAAGCACCAGAGGTGAACCTTCTACCACTGAGCCACCGCGGCCCCCGGCCGGGAATCGAACCCGGGTGTCCCACGCCAAAGGCGTGTTCACTAACCACTTAGCCACGAGGGAGCTCATCTATAAGGCAGTGTAAGCAAACAAAAAAACGCACACTGGATGTTTGCGCAACTGAGGATCAAAACATTCTCAATGGAGTATGAGAAATAGTTAACGCCAATCAAAGTGTGCTTTTGCTTATTTATTACTTCGTTAATACTTAATTCCTTCTAGAAATAGTGAAACTATACTATGAAGAAACACTAATAAACTAATAACAATTACGTTGTATTTCTTACCACACCACGACCATTTTTACCACCCATAGAATTTGAACCTAGTACTATACTGCATTAGTCACGCCGTAACGAAAGATGAAATTCAAACACCTGGCACTCGTAGCTGTTGAAGCTGTGTTGTAGCTACCTGTATATCACGCGGCCTGCGTTGGTACTCCTCAACATAAATACCTCACAGCCCAAAGCCAGGAAACATCACAGACAGAAGACAGGGGCACAAGCAGTGCCTGACACTTCACGAACTCTAAACCCGCCAAGACTCAACTCAACATGACCTTCAATTACGTTCTAGAAACCAAACCAATGCTAAGGCACAAACTTACCAACTTCCTATATGAAAACACAAGAAAAAAATCTAACTTTTTTGGTTCCAAAGTGATGACATAACAATAATACTAAAAAGGTTTTCATTTTCAGTAACCCAAACATTAATTAACTAGGGAACATAACAAAGCAAAAATAAATAAAAATAAAAATAAATTAAATTAAAAAATAAAAATCTGACAAGTAAACTCTCCCTGACTACTTTTTTTTTTAAATTTCAGTGAGGCTGTAAAATATGTCAGTATCTTCGTAAAATATATATATTTCAATGTAAACAAGTTCTTTAAACAAAAGAAAGCTTTGTAGTAGAGCGCTTACCTCTGACGCGTTAGGTCCCTGGTTCGATTCCTGCTCCCGACAAATAGCCTTTTGGTGAACACTGTAGGTGTGGTTATTCTTAAGACTTTCCAGTTTCCTTACATTTTCTTGATTCCACCATTATCATGTATCTCATTGTCACCTTCTCTCTTACATTGATGTACAATCATGGGGCGTTAAACTAAAAGCAAAAAAAAAAAAAAAAAAAAAATTGCAAATATCCTAGTAAAAATGAGTTTTCTAGACTACACAAGTGGCCCCGCGTAGGGTAGTCGCTAGCGCTCTCGCCTTCGGTGCGAACGGTTCCGGGTTCGATCCCGGGGGAGAACTCGGTCGAAAAAGTATCAAAAGATTTTAAGTCCAGCCATCCTGAATGAGGTTTCCTTGGGTTTTCCTCATTCACAGCAGGCAAATGCCGGAGTGGTACCTAACATATAGGTCCCAGGCCGTTTTCTTCCTTCCCCAATCCTTTCTTCCCTTCCTTTCCCCGGATAGTGTACTTGCCGAGGAAAGTCATCCCTCATATGGGGTAACAAGGCCATTGATGCCGAAAGCCCAGAAATCTAAATCCTAAATCTTCACTACACAAGGAAATTTCCGCGCTGAAAACGGTTTATTAGCAATTATGTTAAGCAGTCCTGTAGTAAATCTGCACCAAGTAATAAATCGTCACATATAAAATGGAATGAATAAACAGATAACATTCATTTTGCTACCTTGAAACATAATATGTTTCAAAACATTAATATTCAAAGTTTTTTCAAAATTCAGATTCACCCATTCCATTCTCCTCAATCATTTACGAGTTACAATAGTAAGAATTGTAGTCATAAACTACATTACTTACTTAGTACTATATTAAAGCAAGTTACACTAAAAGAATATATAATTAATGGAATATTTAACTAAAGTAATAGTTAACTATTGTACTTACCCAGGCTTTTGTTTCCTTCCTCTCTTCTGTTCCGTTTGTAAACAACCTCGTTTCGCAAGCAAAAGACGGTAGTTCAATGACGTCAGCCATGGCGAAAGAAAGAGTGTCTATAGGCGGTCTGGATCTAACACACAGATGGACGTATATAACGTATAGCTGAAGTATTTAACATACGTATACGTATGTAAAATACGGAAAATTGTTAGATGTCAGACATCCTGCAGCGACATGATGTAACATCTAAGCGGGTAAAAGGCAGTACCTCTGTAGTATATGGATAAAGTACGCTCCGTACAGATTTCCTTAGTAAACATAACGAATCCTTGTATTTGTACAATATACCGCTGTCCGGATAATGGATTTTTCTCAGTGTACACTGACTGAGAAGCCTTTTTTCTCAAATTATAGCCAATGGTATTCTTTAGAAAATTACTATGACAGTTTGTCTTCATCCTTCAATGGCCCGTGTGTACCTTTCTTCAAGATTGCTTCAAAACTGTATGTCTTCCAGCGTTGCCAGGTCTAGCATAATGATGCTAGATCTAGCAAAATTTGCATATCTTTAGCATCTAGCATCTTGCTTTTAGCATCCTGCCCAAATCTAGCATAATTTCAGCAAGTTTATCAAAAAGCCGCAAAACCTGGAGATGAGAAAGAAGTTGGTCGTGGGAAGAAAAAGAACGGCAGAAATTTATCTTCTCCCATTGATTCATACAGTCGGTAAACCATAGAGGCAGTCTCATTTTCCGAAGTAAGTTAGAAACGGCTTTGGGCTTTGTGTGTGTGTGGCTCCACTCAGGGTTTTCTGCTCTAACTGCGAGGCATGGGCGGAGCTATAGAGTCCATTCTTCCCCCAACTTTTTGACGACTTCACCATCTTTATTTCTGACTTCATGACCATCTTTATTCCTGAAATGAAAGGTCCCAGACCGACCAAAAATCTGCCCCCCAGCAGACAGTTCCCAACTCCACTTATGCTGCGAGGTAATTTTCTTTCAAAATATGTAAACAAACACTTTGCATTCATTTATACGATATATATGACATTAAGTCTGGCAACGACTGCACTAGTTTAGTTGAGTTAAAGCTTTGGTGCGTGAAGTATTGAGTTCTATCCACGCATTCTTGCGCTCTGCGTATTTTAAAGGAGCAGTTCGACTTAGAAGTGCATTTTTTACAATTTATTTCCATTTGTAGAGTTGAAAATTCTAAAAGGAATGGTGTTTGTTTGATCGCGATACGTTCAGTCGTTAGCGAGTTACAGAGGAAGAAAGATTTTGTGATGACGTCATAGGTGGTCAAGGAGCGAGAGCAGGCTTACATACTATATAGTGTCAAGCATTTCGTTTGTGAGAGGTGCGGTGGCACGTTCTAAGTGCGGTTTCCTTTTCCAGAACTGATTGCAAAGAATTACAAATATCATCTGCATGTAGAAAACGATATCTGATGGTGGGCTGTACAAACGTTTTTATAATATTATAAAACGTAACCTATAAAGCGTAAGTTCAGCGTTTCAAAAAAAAAAAAAAAGAAAAAAAGAAAAAGAAAGAAAGAAAGAAAAAAAGAAAAAGAAAAAAAAAGAAAAAAAGTCGAAACCAATATCATGTAAATACATGGCGGACGAGATTGCTGCAACACCTAAGTACCTTTTCTTTAATCATTCTTCCGATTCCCAAACATAAGTATGTTCATTTTCACGTTTTGTTGCAATTTTTAACGCTGACCCTATAATTTTGTGCTTCAAGGTATGTCCAGGAGCGCAACATATGAGGCAAAAATGAAATAACATCTGTAAGGTTTGCCAGAACACGAAAAACACTTCACTAGTTAAATTTCTTTTATTCGCATAGCTGTCCGCGGAACAACTCTCATCGCCCGTTTCATCATCATTGTCACATGATACAGAGAAATTAATCGATGAATCAATGTCTTGAGGAACAGTCATCGTCACTGATTCCTTCTACTAGCCGGTATATTTCACTCCCTAATTCACATTGAATAGCTTATTTCTAAAGCAGTATCTTCAGAATCATGAGTGACATCGCCTCTATTACCATCTAATGCCTCGTCTTGACTACAACCGTCAATTGCGTCTTGTACGATATTTGTACGTTGGTAACTGGACATAAATCGGTGCTTGTTCAATGGCTCGGATTTTAAACCTTTCAATAATGTACTTGGAACAGCATTCTTTCTCAGTTTGCGTGTAAATAATTCTCCGGGCATTAGCCAGAAGTGGATCTAGACGGTAAAAACTCGGGGTGGGGGGGAGTCAGAACCCATACTATGATAGGTATATCATGTTTACTAAAAACTTTCAAAAATATCTAAATAATAGCTTAAATCAATTTTGTCATTCAAAAGCCCGGCCCCAGCCTCGATCCTCCACTGACGTTAACTTTTCTCTCCGTAAACTTGACTTCTCGAAGGCAGTATCTTCAAGATGTTTGGAACACGAGTGATTTTATTTGGTACATTTTTCCCCATTGATTTTCTTGAGCCATAATTTATATCGATGTGGTGATTTCTCACGACTTGGAAACGTAAAAAAAAAAAAGAAAAAAAGAGCGATACTTTACGTCCTCAGCTTTAATTGCACAAGAATTACAACCGGAAACACAGAAGGTGTTAGGCATTTCTACTTCACTTCACAGACACAGCACGCGCTGTACTAACATGTGTTTTCTACTTCACACTAGTGTTTCTTTCAGAAAAAAATCCGGGGGGGGGGGCATTTAGTATTCGGAGAGGCACATTATTTTTACACAGTACTATTATATTTTTTATATTATAGACGTATTATTTTGGTCTCCTCCGGGGGAATCTCTCAGAGCTCCGGGAAACAGTGCCACCCTAAAAACATGTCTGGAAGAAACACTGTTTCGCACAACAAACGTAATTACTGCTCTCTCTCTCTACTCTTTTTTATATTAATGCTGTAGGAAAAACAACTAACAAAAACGTCCCTCAAGAATTCAACACAGAGCAAAACTGCTAACAAATCCAAAACACAATCTATTAAATCCAATGCACTATTAAAGGTTTATCAGCTGCGTACAAGGGAGTGGTTGCTGACTCACATTGAGTTTCTCGCGTATCCCACCAATGACGTCAGCATTTACGATTCTTCAAAAACAAATGCCTGTAGAAGCTGAACGAGACGGCCTGTCAAGATATAGAAAATACGGGTCTCTTATTTTTTGTTACTCTTTCTATTGCACCAAACTTGTTTTTAACTCGAACTGCCCCTTTAAGTTACGTTATCGTATCTCAGCTTCATTGTTTTCTTTCAAAACTCCTGAATTAGTAATTATGAGGATCTAGCATAATTTAACCGAATCTAGCATAATTTCGATCAGCTTTTGGAATAATTCCGAGCTGTGAGTCTGGCAACGCTGATGCCTTCTAGTATAAAGGCTCAGCTACTGGATTAACTGAGCACTCAATGGTTAGAAACGGGTTTTGTAAATTACCAAATGTGCAGAAAGAATATATGGTCTTGACACCAGCACAACTACAAAGAGATTCTTTAGTTGAAAAGAACAATATTATAAATTGTTAATTATGATAGTCAGTGATATCAATGATTGCTTTTGTTATTTCATTAGCCATCTTTTACTTCTTAAACATATGTAGATTATTGTACATTATCTCTTTACGCCATTGTTAAATTGTTTTAGATAAATGTATTTTTGGATTATTAATAAACACTATCAATTCAAACAAAATAATTAACAAACAAATTTTAATTTTATTTCACATTCCGAATTACAGATTGTTTTATTTGTTAATAGAGCACATTGAGAAAAGCCATATTTATTATACCATCAAATATATTGTATGAAAAAGCAAAAGAATAATAGTTTCTAGCTTTATGTCTCTATCACATTGATTCTTCGTCAGGTACAACTGCTTCTGCACGGAGCATAACTACACCTGCAATGTATCAAGTCAAGATACATATAATAGTTGCATTAAAATATTGAAACAGTATCACTACTTTCAACGAATATTAATAAATGAACTAACGAAAAGTTGTACAAAAAATTTACACAAATAAATCAATAAAATTACTCGAATAACTACCAATTGTTGAAATAAACAAATAAATTTATTACACTGTTACGATAGTATTTGAAAGTTAAAGAACATATTAATGTCGATTCATGGTCGGAAACAAGAAATATTAAATCAGAAATAATTATGTACTTATAACGTCAAAAGAAAAATTATTGTCCAGAAACTGTTATATATAAAACAATTCTTCTCAAAGTATAAACACCTCATCCAGTTCCTCTCCAGGAGGTAAAGTGCCAAGGACCGACGAGACGTTACCACGTTGAACAGAAACGGATATGCGCTGTATTAATTGTTTAAACAAATGTACAATCGTTTAAATAACTAGTAATAAATTACCACTTTTTTTTAGTAAATGAATACTTGTTCGAATAAAAGAAACTTGTTTAAATAAGCTATTAAAATTAACAAATAAGTGAGTAATTGTTCATTTAGTTATTAAGTCTTTTGGAAGAGGAGAAGAAAACTTTCTCGAAAAACTAATATTAGAACAATCTCCCAACTAAGTTTAAGGGAAAGAATGTTTCACCAATTGTCAGAATTCAGGAAGAATCACTTAAACGAGCAACTGGAATTTTATATTGTAAAATTACTTTGTTAAGGGAGATAAAGCAAATTACATACGGGATTCGGTTTTCTGCCACAACCAATTTAAAACAATATACCTATAACACAATCACTATAAGTGTGGTCCTAAGACTATAAAATCCACCAAGAAGTTAGGGTAAACAGGTGTCGCAAGCCCCAGGCAGCCAAGAGAGAAATTCTACAAAGCTCCAGGCAAGCTAAGTGGGGATAGGTTAGGAATCACAGTGCTCCACACAAGCAAAGGCAGGTTGGAGTGACGCAAAGCTCCAGGGAAACTAGGTGGAAAGGTAAAACATAGAACTCCACGCAAGCTAGGTGGTTGCTCTTAGGAATATCTCAGAGATCCACACAAGCTAAGAGAGTGGAGTTCAATGAAACTATCAATTAAGGCGATACATGGAGTTCTATATCCTCTTCTGAGCAGCGGTCGGAGTGGCGTTTCTATTCTATCACATAACGAAGTGGTGACGAGGATTCATGTGGTCTGCTTCGTGTAGAAAAGGAAAGCTTTGAGTTTTACGTCCCACGGTTGTGTCGGATAGGCTAAAGGAGACGGTGATTATGAGAAATGAATGAAAAATGGTGGAATGAAGAAAGTGGGAGGAAACGGGAGAACCTCAAGAAAACCCACACACACGGTGTTTGTCCACCACAAAGTTCACTTGGCGCGAGCTTTGATTAAACCAGGGACCCCATGCAGCAGAGGTGAACGCTCTACCACTGAGCCACCGCGGCCCCATCTGCTTCGTGTAGTACCTTGTGGGAGAAAAGCACGTGGTGTTTACAAAATAAAGCACGTGGTGATGTTTATAAATACAAACCACGTGTAGGATATTACAATACACTTTTCATAATATATATATATATATACTTTTTATGGAGATTATTCCGTCGCACTAAGTTCCTTTCTCTCCTCTTACATACTTCTATCGATATTCTTCTATTCACAAAATATCTAAGACATTTATTCTGTCCTGAGCGACATAAAGTTTCTTTCCTGAAATGTCACATTAGATTTTTATCTTGTGAATAAAGGGGTCAGCCAAAAACTACTTATGACCAACGAGCAAAAAGGTCGAGAGAGGGGCACGAAGTTTGCAAGGTTTATGAAGAGGGTGGAAGGTAGAGAAGGTTGGGAACCACTGATCTTAAACAATATTGGATACACTGTAAGCAGAATTATTTTGCATCAAAAATCATAGTGAACTCTCTTACGTTTTTTCGAGGGACCTACTCAATGACAACATGGTCATTCATAGACAAAGCCAATTCGTGAAGTTTCAGTAAAGTCATGCGCATAACACAGACAGGCTGAGAAAGTGATTCATTATTTCGATTCAAACCGTTCAGGATCTGTCAGGAGTTGTCTCCGTGATTAGCACATAAGCAAGAATTCCTAATGAATTGCTCGAATAGTTCATTCGATTATTTTCACAACAATGAGCAATCACTCGATTATCAAGATTGCTACCAAAAGTAGATGCAGCAGGTTAGAATGTATGATTAATATTGTTGTTTGTTTGTTTCTTGTTTTGTTTGTGTTTAGTGTAACGGTGTTTTTCCTTTTTTCAATTGGCAACACTACAAGATGGTGGCTCCCTTGATACTTAAGAAACGTGTCCAGTGCGTTCACCTATTTTTCGAGACGCACAACGTTACGGAAGTCCACCGACGAATGAAGGAGTTGAACGTTGATCCTGCGCCAGAGCGGAAGGTAATAACGAGGATAAACGAAGCATGCGATACTACTAGTAGCGTAATTGATGCCAAGAAGCTGGGTAGGGCTAGGTCCGTCAACAATCCTGCAAATGTAATTCGGATACAGGTGGAACTTGCAAGGTCACCGCAGAAGTCGAAATCGATTCGACAGTTGCTCCGCACCCTGACTATCCCTAAGTCATCGATTGCCAGGGTTCTCAAGGATCTGAAACTGCGCCCTATCATCCTCGCCTGCTGCACACACTCAATGAGGACGTTCCCGATCGCCGTATCGAGTTTGTTGAGTGGTACTTGCGGACAGTGGAGGACGGACGCTAGCGAGACAACAAACACATCTCTCCCGATTTCTTACTATGGGGGCACTTGAATAAAACAAGATATATACAAGACCCATAAACAGTGTTGCGAAATTGGTGGCGTGAATCGCCGAGGAATTCATTAACATTCCCATTCAGATGCACCGAGATGCGTGGAGAAATGTGTGTCTCCGGATGCAGGCAGGCATCGATTTTAATGGCAGCGAGGTAGACCTCCAAATGGAGAATAGGGATTAGATACTGAAAAGCACTTGGTTTTTACATTATTCCTTTGTATCTACAATTTTGTTTCATGCCAATCTTGTTTACAATAAAAAGGTACTGACCACTCAAAAGGTGAGTTACTATTTCTGGTACACCCTGTATTATGCCCATCTCTATGTCACTTACGTTTATCGAAGTTTCACGAAAGGCTAGCCTTAGACAATTTCACCTGTCTTCGTAGCTTACGAGTAGCTTCAAATTTATGTGTTTCATTGAACAGTTTCTTCTGTTGGGAACGATGTCAAAGTGATCGTGTCTCGGTTCATTCTAATGTGATAAAGAACTGGATACGAAAGGATAGAGTTAATAGTGTTCCTTGAGGTCCTTCTCTTGAAGTTACCTTATGTTTATACGAAGCATTATAAAATAAATTGTATGCTTGTAAATTGGAACATATATTTACGCCGAAATATATTCAGAATATGTCAAATAGTTTGCCATTATTTCATGCAGTTTCACCAAAATATATATAATATAGGCCTAATGCCTAACGTGCACATGTTTGATTCACATAATTCTGAGTTCGATTTTCGGTGCGAATGCACCAAAACTTAAAAGCATAGTCAACGCTAATTAATATTTCACCTTAAATTATGTAGGTTCACGACTCATATTGCTTCGGTAGTAAACAACGATGTTAAACTTCTACAAACAAATAAACGTCAGAGTGAATAGGGTGCTGATTATTAGTATAACTTACCTTTTGCACTTATCATCATCACCACAAGTAATCTGCCATTATTGGTAAGTCACTTACTGCAGCTAGAAGACTTAGTTACATAAAAGTCAATTCAACAATTAGTACAAAATTAATCTCTTCGCGTATTCTGCTTGACAAGATTTTTAATTTTAGCAAATCCAAGTTTCCATTTCATTTATACACACCCTGTATGGCTCATTCTGGCAAATATAACTATAATTCATTTAAATAATCAAATACAAATCAGGATTATTGAAACCTGTATTTAATTTTCGGTCAAATACAAAAGAAAATTGATTGTAATGAAAATTGGTTGTAAAATTATACAATAATAGTAAATGGATCTGGAATTTTTAGGTTTTCTATATCTTGCAACTACTACTATACCAGAAGTTTAAGAGGTGTGATGTTCTGTTTTATGTGAATCTTAGGAAACTCAAAATTTTAATCATCCAGAGATAAAGTGGGTTTTTACTTCAATTTACTCTTCGTCGTCATCTTCTTCTTTGTTGACTTAAATGGCATTTTCTACTTAAATCCAAATAAACGACCAAAATAGAACAAAGGAAAAAAAGAAAAACATATCCCATTGTAAAACAAGATGAAAGGGGTGCTGCTTACAAACAGGGATATTGAATAGCACTGTTTCCTCGTAGCTACATTTACAGCAGCTGGTATTTATTCTTACCACAGAGCCAGTGCTTTGATGGTTGCTTGCAGCGATCCTTGTGGTAAGCTATTAACATCAGTTTCTTTTGTCTCTCTTTACATGTTTACATGTTTAATATTTGAACAATCTCACATTTTCATGTAGTCACATGGGGAAAACTTAGAATACTTGTCGGTGCAAATGTTGAGAACTTACGTAGGTCGCTGGTTAGATTTTTTTTTAATAAATCAGGGGTTGGATGTTGACAAATGATTTATCTTCTAGAATATAGCAAGTAAATCAATTACTTGATGCTAAACCCAACATATTTATCTGATGCAACGAGGAATGAGCATGCGACATCTCTTTCCAAACCATCTTCTCGTACGAGAAAACCATCCTCGTTGGGAGAATCGACTCTGATTGTCAGATGCTGCTGTTGAATCAGATATGTTGTTCGGAGGTTCAAAGTCTTCTTCCTTCGATGTCTCCAACATACTCTCAGACAGAATACTTTTCCAATTCCTAAATATCTTTTCCTTCTTCGCCATTCCACATTTTACCAGCTTTCTTCTCCGTAAATCAAAAATGATAATCAAAGCTGCATAATGGCAAATATCATCAGCTTCTCTTGTTATTGGGTGGATCTTTATCCCTAACAAATGGTGCGATAAGGTCCACGCAAGGAAAGTAAATAATTTCACCGGCCCATAATTAACAATAGAGCAGCCAATTATAGTTCCGTAGTCCAATGCAGTAGGAAGAGCTACTGTTCCACGCCAGTCGTTTGCAGCGAGAGTAACATCATTGCTGGACGGGTCAAATAAAACATAAATCCGATCAGCGAATACATAAGGGAGTCCTTGATCATCGAAATCAATGGAGGAGAAAGATGGCAAAACGGAGAGATCCCCCATTGCGTGCAATAAGGTTTCTCCTTCAATTGTCATCATGTAGCAGGTAGAAGATACCATTTTGTATGAAAAAGACCACCTCATGTACCCTAAAATCCTTCGGTATAGTCTCTTCTTTTTCCTGGAAAGCAGCTCTGATGAATACAGTAAGGTTTGTGCATCGTCATTCTTCGATCGAGTCTGTGTTTTGTGTCCAATACAGAAAGTTAAGAGTCTTCGACATCTCTTGTGAATCCACTCCCTGCAACGAGGAAAGAACTGCCCTGAACATAGACCAATTTGATCTTCTTCAAAATACTCAGTTGAGCTTGAAAATTCAAAATTCTCTTCCTCCTGTGGCTGTGATGGTTCAATATTGCAAAGCATGTCTCTCCAGTTTCTAAAGAGCTTTTTCCTCTTTGCCAAACGACATTTGATAAGTCGCCTTGTATTCAAATCAAAAATGATTATTAAGGCAGCGTAATGGCAGATATCATATTCATCTCTTGTAACTGGGTGAACTTTTATTCCGAGAAGATGGTTTAACACTGTCCATTCAACAAAACTCAAGAGCTCAACTGGTCCATAATTAATTATAGCACAAGTGACCATCTGTCCCAAATCCAGGGCAGTGAGAAGAGCGAATGTCCCACGCCAATCTTTTCCAAGTATTGCAACACTGTTTGAAGCAATGTTATGATAAACTTCTAGCTGGTTACAAAATACATATGGCAACCCTTGATCGTCAAACTGTTCTGGCGAGAATGATGGCAACACTGAAAGATCGCCCATTGTCTTCAGCATTGTTTCTCCAAAAATGCTTATCAAGCGATAAGAAGAGCATAAACTTCGGTGTATAAATGACCATCTCAAAATTTCTCTTACCTTTTTCCATAGTTTTCTTCGTTGTCTAGCCACCAGAAGGTCATTTGGTGAGAAATTACATTTTAGTGGGTCTGGCATCACTGTACTGGCTTTCAAATTCACATGGGCGTCATGATTAGCACCAAGCGTAGATCTTCTATTAGCATTTCTGGTTTCTGCATGTCTTTGTCGACCAAAAAATCGCGTTCTCACTCGAAGCCACCGAGTGCAACTAAAAATCCAATTACGGCTGCAGGTATGCCGTGTTCCATATTCATTGTCAGCTCTGCTGAGGTTCCCCGTGTGAGTTGCAGTCATAGATCTACGAGAACTGAAAAGTAGGCGAGATTCAGTTGGGTGTAAACACGTAAGTACTGATGTCGTGCGAACCAAGGTGTCAGGTGGTCGCACTTCTGAAAGTTGTAGATTAAAAGATGAGCTTGAAGTCATTTTGCAGTTTCCGCTTTTTAAAAACACGTCTACCTTAAACGACTCCGTGCGCGCATCTGTTGCTCAGAAATTTTTATTTTATAAACAATATCAGTTCACTATTGTTTCTGTTGTATTAATTATTGTTAAAAGAAATAGTCAGTTATAGTAAACTTGCGAACAGTTCAACCATAATGCCTTTAATTGTTGATGTGTCCTACATTATAATTTCACGTCTACGTTATTTCTCGTTAAAGGAAAACTACTTTAAACGACACATTTTAGTGCACATCCAGGACATCGCAACACACTTGTCTAATATTATTATAAATAA
This sequence comes from Thermobia domestica, assembly GCF_964235325.1. Lineage (NCBI taxonomy): Eukaryota > Metazoa > Arthropoda > Insecta > Zygentoma > Lepismatidae > Thermobia > Thermobia domestica. The sequence continues at coordinate 129,159,001 of NC_137467.1, forward strand.
TAATAATAATAATAATAATAATAATCTATTACAATAGTGAAATCAATTACTTTTTTAATGACACTATATACCAGTGAGGATTCGCTATATACCGCTGGAGGTATTGATTAGTACAGTCTGTCTCGATTTTAAGTTATTATTAAATTCTTCATGATTTTTAATTTCTAAAATTTCGCGACACATCTTAAAAGACTGCGCGACACACCAGTGTGTCGCGACACATCGGTTGTGAACTACTGCACTAGTTTATTTATTACAGCAAGTAAACAGCAGTGAACAAACATCCTTACAATCATGGACACCTATCCTGAAGGGAGTAGGGTGCGGAGCTCCATGAAGTTTGGTTGTGCATATATATATATATATATTTATGTTTAAAATCTAATTTTTTTGTTACATATTTGAGTAACATAAATGGGCCTCCAAAAGTTATACAGAAATCGGTGCCGCTATTTACAATGTTCAAAATCAAAAAATAGGATTTAAAATGATGTAATACATGATAAAGAATGTAAGATCCAAGTTACTAGAATAATAAAATATTTTCAAAATCTATGTTGCCATGAAAGAAGATTGCAAATGAAATAAAGAAAGTTCTGCACTTGTCTATTACAATCCTACAATATGTACAGAGTTTAACGATAAAAAGATTGTCGAAAGATCAGACTAAGGGAGACGGATGATTAATGAGAGTAAGGCCTACCGTTCACTGGCAACATTTTGTCGGGCAACTATCTTGTTGCTCTGGCTAAATGCATTGAGTCTTATGGCAGTCCGCTCACTAAGGCAACAGCGACAGAAAAGTTGCCGAGGTGTCGCCAAACAGGGCGACAGCAGGGCAACAGCTCGGCGACGGAACAGTTGTGCAACATCTAAAAATGCATTGAGTCTTATGGGAGTCCGCTCACTGAGGCGACGGCAACAGAAAAGTTGCCGAGGTACCTCCAAGTAGAAAGGTAAAAAATAAATGTTTTCTAAAAATTTTTTCATGAACGGTTCGTTCCGTGTGTAGCGCGGGCAAAGGAGTGTTCGCAATGGAAACTAAAGCAAACGCCAAAAATATAGGCGGGTTGCGCGCGCAACAAAAAGTGGGTGGAGAGAGGAACAGCCAACTAGCAACCTACGCACTTGCCACATTTACATTTGTCTTGCTCAGTCACTGTCAATGTTTCATGTTTCGCGCGCGTGTTGAAGATTGGTTACGGCAGAACGCAGGCTTTGAGCTATGGTTAGGTAAACGGCTGTCGTCTGCTTACTCCTGCAACAGAAGGGGAAGGTGGCACATGACAAGGGAGAGTTGACAACAGCGAGCTGTAAGGTGCGCGCGCAACTCGCCTATATTTTTGGCCAGTGTTGCCAATTTGGGGGAAAAGTCGCTAAATCTAGGGGATTGTCATTCCAGGATAGCGACAAAAAATAATTTTTCCGATTAGCGACTTTTTTGGTGATTTTGGAATGACAATTTGGCGACTTACTTACAAATCTAACGACTTTTGTGCTGCAAACAACTTATCATAAAATAAGTACTATTAGCTCGAATCAGTTCAGATATATGTTTATCTTCCTTTTGCTTATTTGAAGAAGTGCAGGTGTTGACGAGATGGGGAAAGTACATAAACATAACATATATCTCTATATTCCCGCTTTGATTGCTGTTATCTCTTACCTTCTAATGGGGACCAACTCCAGATTTTAATGTCCTTTAGTTTACAGAGCTTCCGTTTAGAGGCACAAATAATACATTTACGATAGCAAACAGATTATCTGTAGAAGCGTGACTAGAAGTAAAGTAAGATTTTTTTCTAGACCTTCAGATTTCTAGACCTTTTGTTCGTTTTTCTAACCTCATTTTTGATTTCGTTGAAGCAGAATTGATCATAAAGTAAAAAATATATAAAAGTGAAATTATTGTTAGTTATATATAAGTCTTTCATACACGTTCTTTTAGCGTATATAGTACTATGCCTTGTGTTGATCACGTATCTTACACACACACACACACACACACACACACATATATATATATATATATATATATATATATATATCGGCCATTCCACATAAATATGACCCTAAGGACAGAAAATTGTTTTAAATATATTTTGCTCGTTATTTATATAAAAATGACCAGAAAGGTTCAAAATTTACTATGCAGATCGATTTCTTGTTAAAACGTTTTAGTTTTTGTCTTTTTGAGCGATTGAAATTCTATGCTGTACGAAGCCAGTCGAAGGGAGAATTTACCAACAATATTGGACACCCCTAAACAACACATGATAAGCATTTGATTCAGTTGCACTGCGATGTAGACAAGCACGTACACCTTAGGAACTGAAGCTCAGGAGTTTTAAGGCTGTTAGTATATTAAGTAGTCTACTATTTGACTACTTTTGGTACCAATGTAATTATGTAACGCCCGTTACAAAAAAGATATATTTTTTCTATACAACTTGTACTAAAAGTCAGAAGTAGTCTATCTTTTGCAAAAGTAAAAATGAGCACATGGGCAATACAACAAGAAAATAAATATCATTATATTTATAATTTAATAAGCAAAAACTGCGTAACGGGTGTTACACGTGAATTGTTAGCTTGGTTTAGAAGTGATATTTTGTGCACTTAGGCTAGCTCTAAGGCTCTAAATAGGGAATTTGAAGTTAGTAAAGTTATAGAGGGTCCTCTTCTGAAGACATAAATTATGGTAAGGATGAGCAGTGGGCGAAATTAAGGAACATTATTCCGGAAGTGATGAAATGCACTCCAGAGAATATAATATCTAGGAGATATCGTACAATGGGGGACTCCCTCTCATTCCCCCGTTAAGTCGCATACTCAGGGTAGTGATTAAATAGCATAAAAGTGCCGTATTTTGAGTACTTATTACATACCAGAAGTCTACTTCTTTATCAGAAGCCCAATACGCTGCTTTGGAAGTCTTCGTTTAGCAAATCATTAGAGGCTGCAGCGCGACAGATTTTCATTAAGAAACCAGAAAAACCCTACACTACAATGATGTGTACGCAGACTCCGAATGAAGTTGTGATCATCCCTTTGCGGAAAGATGTTTGTATTGGAATGTTGTCTTGCTGGCAATGAAAGATGAAATAAGTAACAAAGATTATCGTCAAGTTGGAATCCGTCAAGGATTTTCGGACGAAAATTGTGATATTAGAGTTATATTCTTGAAATCTTGTGGCGAAAAGAAATTCGAACTACGCCGACGTTTAAAAAGTATACTAGTGACGTGCCGTAAGGGGGGTTTAGCGGGGCGACGGCCCCGGGCGCCGAAGTAAGGGGGCAAAAAATTCGGTAGGAAAAGAAAAGGAAAGAAAAAAGAGAGAAAAAATACTACATATATCAGTACAAATTAGTATGCACTTAAATCCTCTTCCTGTTTTAGAATTGGTCCTATAATGTTACTCATGTTAGGAAAATGCATGTGCACATACATAAAATGGAAGGAAAAAAGTAATAAAAAATCCTCGAAATCAAAGAAAAGCAGGGTTCATTTTGGAAAAGTTTCTTATGGTTTGCCCCAAAAAACCATAGTCGCTTCACGGCTGGTCTGTCGACCTGACTAATATGTACGGGGGCTCCGTCGTATACTCTCGCCCCGGGCGCTGATTTTCCCAGCACGGCACAATATAATTTATTTTCATGACGTGATTGGTAAACTGCCAAATCCGATTATGAAAATTAAAGAATAACAAAGTTGTAGCAGTTTAGTTCCAGAGTTAATGTCACTGAAGCATAAGAAAATTAGACTTTTGTTGATGATCAGTGTATCAACAGACCTACATAATTAATACTGAAACTTCCTACATTCTTCTGATTTATATGTTTATTATTTTGTGTTTTTATTTCCTACACTGTACTACATGTGTATTTTTTTATCTATTAACATTGTAATATTTTGTTCTTTACATAATATGTTCATTAAAAGTGAAGTTGGTTTAAGTTCATTCGCACTGTGTAACACCCGTTACAATTTGTGTAACACCCGTTACGGTATTGAACATTTTTTTAAATAAAAGCCGTTAGACTTATGGAATTTCTGATTCTAATATTCACAACATCATACTTTCAGAAAAGTGCACACATAATTGGAAACAAATTCTGATCTGGACATTCGCAGAGTTTGGCATAACTTCTCATGCATCTGAAAGTGCATGTCCAATTGCTGTAACACCCGTTACGCCACATTTTTCACTCTCACTGAGTTGTGGTATCATGTATATGTAACAAATTAAATGTTTACTAAAATACACAGACAAACGGTGATGTTTCGAGGCAGTTTGATATATCTTGACCCAGTAAGGACATTTCTATAACAATTTCTATTCGTCCAAATGTAACACCCGTTACGATGGAATGGCCGATATATATATATATATATATATATATATATATATATATATATATATATATATATATATATATATATATATATATATATATATATATATATATATATATATATATATACCGGTATACACGAAAGAGGCAAAATTCCACGAAAAATATTTTTAGCGAGTTTTCATCCTCAATTGGAGTCATTTCATCTCCTATTTACCGACTTTTTGTATCAACTTGTTGGCAACACTGTTTTTGGCGTTTGCTTTTAATTCATTCTTTGATTAGTGACTAGCATGTCTTTAATTAGTGATAAAGACTGAAAAATTAATTGAAGAAATAGAGAAACGCCCAGCGTTAAAGAAGAAATATACTGTATATAAAGAAGAAATTGTGGAAGGAAGTGGGTTTCGCTGTTGCAAGAAACTAGAATGAGCTTTCCAGCCAAGAAAAAACAACACAGGTAGGTACATTATTCGATAATGACATATCGCTGTCATACTACACACTACTACTTTCATTAATTTCCCACAACTAAAAAAAATATATAGATAAGATTATCATTCTCATATAAAAAAGAAAAACTGTTCAGTGTAAAAGTGGCCGGTTTTAAAACGTGAAGAATACGCGGGGAGAACGAAGAAAGCCAATTTTTATTTTATGGCTATACGTAGAACATCTGAGAGTACAGTTACGGTTTAGTGTTGTCGGATTGCCGCTTTTGTTAGTTTCGTTCAGTTAGCTATTTCTAATCGTTTTATATTTTCGTTATTCTTGTTATCTTTTGATTCGAATAATTGTTCCCGTTCGTATTTTGTCACTTATTGACGCTTAGAGACGTCATTTAAGGGGGCAGGATGGGACAATTGCTCCCAAGGGTTTGAGGAATGTATATACTTTAATCAATTGTCTACTAATATACTAGTACAAAACGTGAAAGTCTTATGTCGTTGGTGCTCTTTCCTCCCTCAAACGAAGTCTGAAATGACGCCCCTGTTGATGCTACGTTCCAAAGTTTGATAGTTTGGCGTAATTAGGATAGTTTGCTGAGTAGCCATGGCCCCTTACTTCTAAAAATTAAAAGAACATTTTAGAAGATCTTGTTATAATAATGTTATATATGTCGTCTGAGTCCATCCCCCGCTCTCATTGTTAATCTCTTCAAATTATTTAGTTCCGCATTGTTAGTTCCAATCATGACTTGTTTGAACTTATAAACCTTTAGCACGCCCGAAAACATGTGCACGCTAATTCCGAGTGTGAATCGATTAAGAAAAAAAAAACACTCATGCAAATGGTAGAGGCAATGCTTAAATTCGTGATGAAAAAATACCGGGGCCCTTCCTGGCTACCACAAACACACACACACACACACACACACACACACACACACACATATATATATATATATATATATATATATATATATATATATATATATATATATATATATATATATATAATGTGTGTGTGTGTGTGCGGTTTAGTCAAAACTTATAACTTAAATTCCAGGCACTTCCATTTAAATAGTTCGGAAAAATTGTGCAAATACAAATCAAACAAATCTCATGACAACATAGTATTTTCACAATTTTTATGTGAATAATATTATCAGAATAGCTGAACAATGGATGCAGTTAAGTCACAGTAGTTTCCATAAAGCTTCCTTCGATTTGTCTTCTTCTGTCTCCTGTCTTTTCTTGCAACTTGAGAGGGCGGTTTCTTCCTTGGGATATCCAGCGCTTAATGTACGGGAGGGATTCCCAGTGTGACAATGGTGGACCATTAATATGTATTTCCTTTAAAGATGACACACTTTCAACAGATAGCGCGTTTCTAGTTGGCGTGACATTATTCATTACACTGAAACCCCGTTCACACTCAGCATTGCTGACTGGTATCGTTTGCACACACTGCATTAGTACCTTCATTCCCCCCAAGAACTGCCTGCCTCCACTATCCTTAAAGTCGCGATAAGCTTGACTAGTTTCTCGAAAACACAAAGAAAACAATTCACACAATTCTTTCAAGTTTTCAACCATTAATATTTTCCGGCCAGTACTCAGGGTAAATAATTTTCATCATTTCGGAGTACACAGTGTCCTTCTCAGTCAAGCACCTTCTGTTCAAGTTTGTAATTACACTCTCATAGATCTGTTCTTTGTTAATTTCCGAAGCGTTGTTTTTACTGCCACTCATTTTCAAGGGAACTCCTTTAAAATGTTTCTCTTTTATGGCTCTCTGTACTTCTCACCAGTATATGCCTCCTCTCTCTCTTTGTAGGTCTTAAACACATCGATCGTTCTGTATATGAGTTTGTTTGCCTTTGGTAGGGTTATAGTCTTTTCTTGCAAGGATTCCGAAAGGCTGGAAAGCTCACACAAGACATCCATCATTATTCCCAAATTTGTGATGAAGTGACTTTCTTCAAGCTTATTTGCTAGCCCTTGAAACGTTGATTTCTCTTTCCGATCGCGATTTTCATCCTTAGCAGCATTAACAAAGAAATGATACAATGACGAATAGCCTTTCCATACGGACTCCACAGCTCGAAAACTTGATGCCACCCAGCGAACTGACAAAATTTTCCCCACTTTCGTTAGGTGGCTACATAATTGTTGAGCGCATTTATTTAACTCGTGCTGATTTTTTGGAGACATATTGAAGGTTAAATATATTTTATCAAGAAACGCTACAAATGGTTTGTTGCTGTCACGTCATTCAATGCGTCATGAACTGCAAGCTCAAGCCGATGATTTACGCAATGCCATGTTACAATATGAGGGAAGTCTTGTTTCATCAATGTTGCCAAATCTGCTCGTTTCCCTAGCATTACTGAGGCTCCATCCGTACACAAACCGATCAAGATATCCTGGAGCAATTCTTTACTCAACCCTTGCTTCTCAAGGCATTCCATGAGCGAGTTCTTAATATCAATCGCTTTGGTCCTTTCTAAAGGAATCAAATCGAAGTTGTTGTGACAGCTCCATCATTTATTGCCCCTTGCAAATACACTATAAGCACAGTTTGGTTAGCTACTGTGGTACTTTCGTCTAGAAGAATAGAAATTTTGGTTCTACGATCAATAATGCTATTTACAATTTTGTGTCTAATTTCTTTCGCGATATGATGTACTATTTCTGTACAACTGACATTACTCTGCAAAGTGCTCCCAATATCTAACCCGTTATGCATTTGTAGATCGATCAATTTCCGATGATCGAAAAAAGCACGATTGTGTTTTGCAATGTGATAAGCAGTGCGAAACACGCGACATGTGACTTCCTGTGTGGCTGTATAATGGTTCTCCATACCTTTCCGCAGTGGATCATCACTCCTACTTTTAAGAATTTCTTCCGCTTTTGTGTGTGCTTTTGAATCTCTATGCTCATAAATTTTCTTTCTGAGCTGGTTTTGCTGATCAGCTTTACAACGCTCCCCTTTAATACGAATCAAGGCTTTTGCCCACTCTGGTGCAATATGAATACCCTACTCAGAAAAACACATGCCTAGAGTCTGTACTTTCTCACACGTCATGCATCCTAGTGCCCCACTGTTATAAAATAACCAAGAGTATTTACGTTTAAATTGTAGCCATTGCTCATGTGTCCAACAAGCCGGTATGCCCTCCATTTTGTTTGATTCGTTATCTTCGTGTTTACTACAACTTTTTTGAACCTCCCCAGCATTCTTAGAAATATTTTCGGAAGCTTCAGAATTATTTTCACACACTACATGAACACTGTCACTACACTTTCGTTTCGCATCACTCGCATCCGTGTTGTCCGAATTATTCTTACGTTTAAAAAATGTTCCAATGTACTTTTCCATTGTTGATGCGAGTAATTACATGTATATTAAAAAAAAACAATTGTCTTATACACAACAATGCGAGTACGAAGTCGACGAAACCTTTTTCACTTTGTTATTAAAATTAACTAGTTAAACTGTACTGTTAATCAGCTTCACATCAGCACATGCGTCTTACGCCTATATTACCGAAATGTTACTTAACCAAATACCTACGGTAATGAAACCAAAATATCGCGAACAAACGCACAACTATCACACCGGAGTAACTAAGCGTCGTTTTATCCTACACTAAAGAGCGCAACTAACCAACTTTTTGGATTCAAAAAAGAAAAGGTTCTAAATAAAGTTGTCAAATTATGGGCATAGAACTCTGCAGCCGTCAAAGACTAGCAGCCGCTCTTTGTTACTTCAAAAAAGGGCTTTATTTCGGGAAAGAACGAATTTCCACTTTAATGTTTTTATTGGTTTCTATTTTTGCGGCTACGAACTCATGGAAATTTGGTGGCAATAGAGACAGGAAGTGCTACATGGCCAATGATCCCGCCTTCTCCACGGAAATGACCTGCTACCAAACCCATATTGAAAATAAATATAAGGGATCTCGGACCTTTCTTTTCCGTTTCTGTAAGGGACAATCTGTCAATGGAGCCTGCATTTGGCATCTACCAAGAAGAAGGTTTGTTATAAGGTTTTCATTTTCTACTTCTCTGTTTAGCTTTCTTTCTTGGACCTCGTGTTTATAAAAATTAAGTAGCCTCACATGGTTAAACCTTTCCATCCGACAGGCTTTGATGTTAGTTTATAGAAAATTTTTGCCAAAGCTGCCATCACTTGTGCACATACCACCATGTAAGAGGGAAAAATAGGTTACAACATAGCCCTCGGAAAATGTAAAATTGTAAATTGTTGGAGTAACCCCGCCTTCTCTCTCCCTCTTTTCAGCGTGTCCCAAAAGAAAACGAAAAGACCGAAAGGCCTACATAAATTGACACAACCAAAAGAAACAAGAAGCTTCCTTGTATTCTGACTTTTCTGAAACAACCAGTGAAGCCAGAAAGGAGGTTTTTGAAAAAAAAAGAAGAAGAAGAATTAGCAAGCATTTGGCAAACCCTACGAATTACTTTATTGTCATAGAAAGTGTAGGGGGTCAATTTTGAGTTCGCAAGATGAAATTTCTGCCTCTATAGCTTTCAGAAAAAGAGGAAAGGTAATGAGTACTCTTATTTCTTTTTTATTTTATTTTGTAGTTCGTTTGAAGACAGTAGAAGAAAGAACTTCTTAGTTTCTGTCACTATCCTCCCCCCCAAGGATTTTATAGCTCAGCTATACCCCTGTTGAAAAACAAATAGAAAAAAGAAAACTACCAGCAGCGGCCGGAGAGAAAAGAACCTGGTTTTTGCTATTTTCTCCCCGGTTGCCTCAATAATGCACTTGAATTTTACATTATGTGAGCCACCGAGCTACCGAAACAGTGACAAAGGAAAGTTAAAGTACGGATTTTATCAACACTATTTCAGATGCGGAGAAAGTTAAAAAAAACAACGAGAAAAGATCCGGGGCTCAGCCCCGGCACCCAAAAAAGTACCGGAGCCGAGCCCTGGTGGGACCCGGCTGAATTTAACCACTGGGTAAAGGTGCCCACGATAGGGTACATGTCTAATAGACCTTTCATACTAATTTGAAAAAATGAAATCTTCGGGTTTTACGTCCCACGATTATGCCGGTTAGGCTAAAGGAGACGGTGATGATGAGAAATGAATGAAATGGTGGAATAAAGAAAGTGGGAGGAAACGGGAGAACCCCGAGAAAACCCACGATCACGGAGTTCGTCCACCACCCATACTAATTTGAGGACGCTCAATCTGTCCAATTTTGAGATTATTTTTCTCGAGATCCCATAGATGGACATGTTAAGAAAATAGTTTTATTGTATTGAGCGTCTTGAAATTAGTAGAAAAGGAGGACTTTGAAATTTGTCCAAGCAGGTCTTATTTCATTTATTTAAATTTATTTATATAACCATTGGAATTGGGGGTAGTTTTTTTAATTCGTGAACTGTTCAAAATACAGGTCATTAAAGATTTACGTGTTCCCACCAATGTCAAGGAAACACGACAAATTCTTGGTCTATTTAATTGGTTTAGAAGATCTATTCCTCGGTTTGCTGAAATTGCAAAACCCTTATTTTCAATAACCAAGAAGGGAATACCGTGGCAATGGGGTACTTTGCAAAAACAAAGTTTCCATAAATTAAAGATGTGCATTATGAAAAATATTCGCTTAAACCATTCTAGATATGATTGTCCATTTTATGAGCAATGTGATGGCTCGTTATCTGGAATTTCAGGCATATTCTGGCAACCGAATCCTATAACCAACGAACCAGCTGTCATACATTGCGTGAGCCGAACGTTAAAGAACGCTGAAAAGGGGTATACCACTAGAGAAATTGAATTGCTGGCTGTACGTTTTTTATTGCGAAAATTTGCTCCATACCTTAGTCGATGCCATTTTACTGTTATCACTGATCACAATTCTCTACGTCATCTTAAGAAAGTACAAGGATATAACAGCCGTTTATTAAGATGGTCTTTAGAACTTTAATCTTTTGATTTTGACGTTCAACATATAAAGGGGATTGATAATGGTCCACTTGATACATTGTCTACTGTAGATTGTTTCCAAATGAGAATCATCAGGCATTATCTACAAATGTATTTAAAGTCTTACAAGAGGAAATATCCAAAATTTCCTTGAAGGAGTTGCAAGAACATCAAAGAGACTATGAAGAATATGCTAAAATTATACATCATTTGACATCTTCTTCTGGAAATTGCGGTTGTCCTCGTACTTGGAATGCTTTGTATCGAATGTCTAATGGTGTGTTAGTGATTAAAGATTTTAAGTATGAACATAGGAGTAAAATTTGTGTTCCGCCGATATTGGTACCTCGCATATTAAAGGGATACCATGATGATTTTGGACATTTTGGATATTTGAAAGTATTCTTTAATCAGTAAATCTTTCTATTGGAAATCTCTTAGGTCACAAATTAAAAGTTATATCAATGATTGTGAGGAATGTATAAAAATCAAACACAATTATCAATCGCTATATAAACCTATGATGTCAGTAATGCCTGAATGACCTCATTTTTTATTTCTGTAGATTTGTATGGACCTCTTCCGAGAGCGGCCACAGGCGAAACTTTCGTTTTCACGGTTATGGACATTTTTACTAGATATTTAGTAGCCTACCCTTTGCGCAAAGCAACTTCCTCAGCAATTGTTAACCGAATTTTAAATGTATATATACAACATTGTGGTCCTGTAGAACATATACTTTGTGATAATGGTGGACAATTTCGAAGCAATTTGTTCATACGTGCAATGAACAATGCCAATATTAAGGTGCATTTTTTTTACTCCTTACCATCCTAGTAGTTTTATTGCGGAAAACATACATAGAAATCTTGGTATGTTATTTAGACATTATTGTCGTGATAAGCATTCTGACTGGGTTAAGTATGTTACTGAAATTACATACTTTTTGAACTATTCAGTGTCAGATACACTGGGTGTAATATCCATAATGGAACCGATTTCATACAACCGATTGAGCAACATTTTGGTATTACACTCAATGAGAATGATGATATGGTATTCACATCTTGTGAGTATGGTACACTTTCGCACGACGCAAAAATTTAGAACTCGCAATCAGAAATTAGAAGAACAACAGTTAGGCAAAACTAATATTCAAGCTAACGATTTAGTCTTTGTAAAATTACACCCACAAAGTGATGCATCTTTAAAAAGAATTTGTACGTTTTGTGACTTATATGCTGGTCCTTATTTATGTATAAGACAAGTTAATCCTAAAGTTTTCGAACTAATGGACGTGAAGACTGGAAAACTTTTGGGATTGCATAATATTGACGAACTAAAGTTGTAGTATCCTTCAAAGTATACTAAGAGTAAATGAATGCAATTAGTTAAAATGCTTGATCCTTCTGAAATTGTGGCTAAAGTTTTTGTAAATGAACTATAACAGATAGCACTAATTTTTAAGAAAGAACTTTAGAGATATATAACGTGTCCTCATGTTCTATTTTAGTTCATGATTTTTAATATGAAATAAATGAATTTCTTGGATATGTAACATAAGCTAATTGTTGTAATATATTTAATTAATATTGTGTTATGCTTTATTGCAAATGTCGTTATGATCCCGTTTATCGTTCATATTTTTATTTAAATTCTGTATATTCATGATTGTGGTAAGATCTTGTCTTTTGCTCAGAGTGTAACTTTAATTTTTGTTCTGATATTAGTTGTCATATTTTATCTTGAATGTTATTGTTGAAAATATAACAACCATATGAACCCTCTTGATTATGCCCAAGTAAACAATAATGTCCGGGGAGTATGGCGAATGCAATAGTGTTTCCCAAGGCGTAAAATGGTGTCCCGTGTCAACCTATCCCCGGCTAGGTTGGTTTCACATCCTAGCTACGTGAGGCTTAACGATGTCCTATAACAGGAGGACCCCTTTGCGATTCAGAAGTGCTCGAAGACACGCGAAACACTCGAAGACGCACCACCTGCCGGAAGACCAACACATGTGCAAAAAGAAGATCTTCAGGCAGCAATTGAAATGAACAGGGGCCAGATATGTGAGGAACTGGGACTGCAATTCAGTGTGAGTGGAGAAACAATACGGCAGCATCTCCATCAACTGGGGAAACACTACAAGTTCAGTCGATGTTTCTGACATAATTTGACTTCGGGCGGGAAGACAACGTTAGCAGACATCTGTGTTTCTTTGGTGTTTTGTCTGGGGAAGGAGCCATTTCTGGACAGGGAGTTGACATGTGATAAGAAGTGGGTTCTGTACGAAGTTCCATGGCCCCGTCATAACTGGTCAGCATCCCATGAACACTTTCCAAAACAGCCAAAACCTGCACTGCACCAGAATAGGGTAATCCTGAGTGTTTGGTGGACTGCTCGTGGCATCGTGCATTGGGAACTGCTACCAGCTGGTCAGAGCATTAATGCAACTGTGTACTGTCAGCAGTTTAGCCTTGTGCAAGAAAAATTCAAAACTCTGGAGCCAGCACTTCTGAATCGCAAAGGGGTCCTCCTGTTATAGGACATCGTTAAGCCTCACGTGGCTAGGATGGGAAACCATTCTAGCCGGGGATAGGTTGACGCGGGACCCATTTACGCCTTGGGAAACACTATTGCATTCGCCATACTCCCCGGACATTGCACCGTCCAATTATCACCTGTTCCATTCTTTGAACAATCACCCTAGAGCACGCCAGTTCAAATTCCAAGTAGAGGGGCAAAATTCACTTGATATCTTCTTCGCTTTACGGTCCACCAAGTTTTACCGCGATGGAATCCACGGCCTCTCATAATATTGGCAGAAGATCGTCGATGCTGATGGGGACTTTTTTTTTATCTTCTAGGTACGTGCTAACACAGGTGACATCGATGTTCGAAGGTAGTGGGTGAGAAAGCGATATAACTTCTGTGGTTACCTTTATAGATAGGTTCTGTGTACCAAATTTCACAGAAGTAAATCCCCACGCTGAGCGGGTTTGCATATCCAGGCTCCTAACTATGAAAATATTTACGATCACTCCAACCCCAATCATTTCACAGATTCAACCTGTTGTATAAAAGTTATTAGGACATAAAATTGAATGTAATTTATACGAAAAACCCTTTTATGCATTGCAAGATCTGTAACGTCCAAATATTCACCACAAACTTATAGTTGTATCGACATAAACAAAACAAAAAAGTGTGGAGCAGGAAACCACTTTACAACACAAAAGTCAAAAGAGGTCACTGAAAACATACGAACTGGTCGAGCGGTTTGGGTGACTAGTCTGTCAATCAGAAGTTTATGTGTTCAAACCCTGTAGAAAATATTCGTTTTGTTTTTTTCTTAAAAGTGTGTTCCTATTTTCATCAGAGGACTGAGAACATTTCTTTGAATAAATCTTTGGAAATTACTTTTCTCTCAAATTCGATTAGAAGCGAACATTATATGAATTGCTAATCTAAAATCCACAGCTGAGAACAAAATATTAAGTATGTTCAATATGTCATTATTATCATTTGATTTGTAATTAAAAAGTAATTATAAGCATTGACGATTTCAGAAGATTCTCCCCGGTAATGGTCAAGATATGAATGAGAAAAAACTGATAAAACATTATTAGTCTACTTTGGGCATGATCGAAAATAACTTATGGCCACGAAGGGGAAATTTATGTCGACAGGGTCTCAAATTCTCCGACGGGTCATGACCTGAAATTATCATTGTTTGAAAGGTTTCCTTAACAAATAGAATATTATATTTATTTCTCCTTCTACGTTTTGAAATGGAAAAATCATAATTTTAAATAGAATTATAATACGATAAGCATAAAGATTTATACAACTAATGAAGTAAATATCCTTGTGTAAGTTATCGATTTCTATTCGGATTAAAACTCGAATATTCGTTTGCATCACACTTTAAAGTAAATCCTCTCTATATATAGTTCCTACTGGAAAGCATGTTTAACTCCAATTACTTAATCAATATTTTTAATAATATATTTTTATTGTAATACTCTTACTATTCAATGTTGTATGCACTTAATTTCCCAAAGCAAAACCTCACAAATGTATAATTGACTAGTAAATATTATCAAATAAATTATCATTTAGTTTACGTAAACATTGCATCGCCTGATTTGAAACTTCGTATTTTAAATAATAATAATAATAATAATAATAATAATAATAATAATAATAATAATAATAATAATAATAATAATAATAATAATAATAATAATAGTAATAGTAATAGTAATAATAATAATAATAATAATAATAATAATAATAGTAGTAGTAGTAGTAGTAGTAGTAGTAGTAGTAGTAGTAGTAATAAAATCATAGCCATATCTTTATCAGAATTTCAGGCTTAGTCAATAAATGAATTCAACATAGTCTCTATTCGAAGCTCTATTTAATCGAATCAGATAGAAATACGAAGAGGAACTTCGAGAGCAGATAAAAGAAAAATGTTACTTTGGTGGGTTTGGATGTAACTTTTAAGAGTAAGTTTTTTTTTTTTTTGCAAATTACAGACAAATGCCTTGGACACTTTTTTCTTTTCTTTAAGTTAACTGATTCACCGAACGTATCTGACATATGAGTAACTTGTCTCTATATTCTACTCGGTTATACACGTTTTACAATCTTTTCCATTAACCTTGAACGACAAGAACACGAACACAAAAACACCCACATAGGTATGACAGTTAAAATTCCTAACCTCCCCCACGGGGAATCGAACCCGGGACCACATACACCTGAGGCACACGTGCTAGCCACTAGACCAGCGGGAAGAGCAAATAAAATGTATTTTGTAGTGTCTGAAGTTTATAGCTATTTCACCCTGTTGTAGTATGTTTATTGATTTTTTAATGTTTACCGTATTCGTTACTTTGAGGAATGATATATATTATTGATATAGGTTTTATTACATATTCGGCCATAAATATTATATAAATTATCAGAATTATTTATGATCTTCCATGGAAATTCACTGGTGCATGCGCAGTAGACAGACAGTGTAATTGGAAGATGAGTTCAACAGAGATTATAGGGCTATATTCCGCCGATTATATTTTATTTAATAACTATTTAGAAGAGATAACGAAAACGAGTCTACATAATGAAGATGGAATTTCCGTAGAAGATAGAATGGTGAGGTATATACGGTTTGGGGTTGATATGGTTGTTGTTGTAGAATCTAAAAAGAAAATTAATAAGATGTAGAAAACTTGAGAAAGGCTTGTGAAGAATATGGGATGAAAATAAATGTTAGAAAGACAAAATCCATGGTGATTGAAACGAAGCGATCGGTGTGAAATATAGAAGTAGGAGCTGGAAAAAACAACAAGTGATTAGTTTTCGATATCTGAGTACTATTACTAGTGATGATTTGACATGCGAACGTGAAATAAAAGCAAGGATAGAAATGGCGAAAAGAGCCTTTAGGATGGAGGAAATAGTATTTTGAGGGGTATGGTGGCAGGGAAGAGAGGGAGAGGACGAATTAGACTATATAGAAACAGAATTAGGCTATTGGCGATATCAAAACAGAAAAATCGTATGTGAAGATGGAGAGGTTAACAGAAGATCGTGGAGCATGGCAGCTTCTCAGCTGCGGTAAGTGACCCGCTGGTAATGGCGGAATACTTCTGATATAATGATACTGATGATGCACAGTAGGAACAGAAATATCCACTTTACTGTCATTGCTAATACGAATCACAATGCAAATTTCTACAGGTTGTCAAAATACCTCGCTCTAAAAGCTGTAGAAAACTATCTGTTACTATGCGAGGGAAAATCATAGGTCGAGCAACAATTAGACAAATTGTCATTCAGATAGCTAGGGGTATGAGCTGTGACGAGAAAACAGTGAAGAAATTGATTTAGCGGTATGAAGAAGGTAGTGAATATTTCACATCTTGGCCAAGAAGTAGGAGACCAATAATAATAATAATAATAATAATAATAATAATAATAATAATAATAATAATAATAATAATAATAATAATAATAATAATAATAATAATAATCATCATCATCATCATCATCATCATCATCATCATCATCATCCCAGGAATTTATATTTATTTCCAGCAAAACTTTTGCATACCCTCCTAGTGCAATATGATGTTTTTGTAAAACGGCAATTATAAAATTGTCAAGCTGAATTTGAAAGTCATAATAAGTAGTGCTTTATTTACTTATTGCACAATTCTTTTATGCCAGTAGCTTTCGCCACCTTACTCGCTCTTCATGCTTACTCAGGAGGAAGCTGCAGGTCCCTAGGTTGGGAACTACTGCTTTCCACCAAGGAATTCAGACAGCCTGTTAGAAATTTGCGTTCTGACCAACATCAGAAAATTGTGTTCTTCTGTTTCTACTGCGCATGCACCAGTGAATTTCCATGTAAGATCATGAATAATTCTGATAATTTATATAATATTTATGGCCGAATATGTAATAAAACCTATATCAATAATATATATCATTCCTCAAAGTAACGAATACGGTAAACATTAAAAAATCAATAGACATACTACAACAGGGTGAAATAGCTATAAACTTCAGACACTACAAAATACATTTTATTTGTTCTTCCCGCTGGTCTAGTGGCTAGCACGTGTGCCTCAGGTGTATGTGGTTCCGGGTTCGATTCCCCGTGGGGGAAGTTAGGAATTTTAACTGTCATACCTACGTGGATGTTTTTGTGTTCGTGTTCTTGTCGTTCAAGGTTAATGGAAAAGATTGTAAAACGTGTATAACCGAGTAGAATATAGAGACAAGTTACTCATATGTCAGATACGTTCGGTGAATCAGTTAACTTAAAGAAAAGAAAAAAGTGTCCAAGGCATTTGTCTGTAATTGTAAAAAAAAAAAAAAAAAAAACTCTTAAAAGTTACTTTCAAACCCACCAAAGTAACATTTTTCTTTTACCTGTTCTCGAAGTTCCTCTTCGTATTTCTATCTGATTCGATTAAATAGAGCTTCGAATAGAGACTATGTTGAATTCATTTATTGACTAAGCCTGAAATTCTGATAAAGATATGGCTATGATTTTACTACTACTACTACTACTACTACTATTATTATTATTATTATTATTATTATTATTATTATTATTATTATTATTATTATTATTATTATTTAAAATACGAAGTTTCAAATCAGGCGATGCAATGTTTACGTAAACTAAATGATAATTTATTTGATAATATTTACTAGTCAATTATACATTTGTGAGGTTTTGCTTTGGGAAATTAAGTGCATACAACATTGAATAGTAAGAGTATTACAATAAAAATATATTATTAAAAATATTGATTAAGTAATTGGAGTTAAACATGCTTTCCAGTAGGAACTATATATAGAGAGGATTTACTTTAAAATGTGATGCAAACGAATATTCGAGTTTTAATCCGAATAGAAATCGATAACTTACACAAGGATATTTACTTCATTAGTTGTATAAATCTTTATGCTTATCGTATTATAATTCTATTTAAAATTATGATTTTTCCATTTCAAAACGTAGAAGGAGAAATAAATATAATATTCTATTTGTTAAGGATACCTTTCAAACAGTGAAGATTTCAGGGCATGACCTGTCGGAGAATTTGAGATCCTGTCGACATAAATTTCCCCTTCGTGGCCATAAGTTATCTTCGATCATGCTCAAATGGACTAATAATGTTTTATCAGTTTTTTCTCATTCATATCTTGACCATTACCGGGGGAGAATCTTCTGAAATTGTCAATGCTTATAATTAGTTTTTCACTACAAATCAAAGGATAATAATGACATATTGAACATACTTAATATTTTGTTCTCAGCTGTGGATGTTAGATTTGCAATTCATATAATGTTCGCTTCTAATCGAATTTGAGAGAAAAGTAGTTTCCAAAGATTTATTCAAAGAAATGTTCTCAGTCCTCTGATGAAAATAGGAACACACTTTTAAGAAAAAAAAACAAAACAAACAAATATTTTCTACAGGGTTTGAACACATAAACTTCTGATTGACAGACTAGTCACCCAAACCGCTCGACCAGTTCGTATGCCTTCAATAACCTCTTTTGACTTTTGTGTAAAGTGGTTTCCTGCTCTACACTTTTTTTTAATTTTGTTTGTTTGTTTATGTCGATACAACTATAAGTTTGTGGTGAATACTTGGACGTTACAGGTCTTGCAATGCATAAAAGGGTTTTTCGTATAAATTACATTCAATTTTATGTCCTAATAACTTATATACAACAGGTTGAATCTGTGAAATGATTGGGGTTGGAGTGATCGTAAATATTTTCATAGTTAGGAGCCTGGATATGCAAACCCGCTTAGCGTGGGGATTTACTTATGTGAAATTTGGTACAAGGGCTTAAATTGAAATAGTTATGCGCAAAGTTATAATGTTTGGTCCGGGGTAGTAGTTCAGTAGTTCTTGGTTAAACATGATAAAAACTACCTGGAATATAATTTGTGGAGAAAAAGCAAATAAATAAATAAATAAATAAGAATTATATAAATAATAATAATAATAATAATAATAATAATAATAATAATAATAATAATAATAATAATAATAATAATAATAATAATATGCTAAAAAGCAGTGCTTTTAGTCTTCCGGAAGGAAACCAAAATTTTCCGGTTTTTTGAGGTCTCAAAAACACTAACTGCAACATGTTTTTTTCTTTTTTGTACATTGTAGCTGGCCCCCCTTCAAAAACGACAGTCCCCTCCTACATAAACCTGAAAGCTACCCTTCTTCTTCCCGATCGTTTATTCGTTGCAGAGGTATGGATTTTATTCTACATTTTTGCAGTTTGCTACACTGACATCTTTTGAATAAACTAGATTACTTGTAAAACACCTTACTGTGTTCTCAAGCAAGCAATCCTCACTCCATTGTTGGTTATCTAAATTTGAAGAACGTGAAAAATTGGAAGTGTGAATTATCTTTTGTCCGCTGTAATACAGTTTCCTACCATGAAGTTAATTTTGAGCAATCGAGCTCGAATAGTACTTAACGTAAATAAGACGGTAGAACGAACTAACATACTACAGAATGTATTTACTATTTACGTATTCATATTTCATGACCCTTGAAGTCCATGAAATATGAGAATGATAAAATTGTAGTATCGTTCTCTGATTAAATATAATCATCTGAAAGGAACATGAGTTTCTGAAATCCATGAATATAATGTTCAATACCATACTTTACGTGACAATGTCCCGTCATATACGACAGTCAACGCTGGGTGCACGAAATCAAGCGAATCAGGTGCTGACTTTAAGCGTTGGTCAGGGAAGGCCTACTCCTAAGGAAGATTTTGGTCATATTCAACATATAATCATGAAAAACCACCAATTGTGAACATATGTAATACTAGACAAAGTGAGCACAACACAGAAGTGAGCACAGTGATGCCAATTCCTTCAGAGCCGTTTTCCCTTCACAAGCTTCAGAATTTCCCTTTTCCGGACAAAATTTCCCTTCATCCAAACCGTTCAAGTGCTGTATTTAGTAAACGTATTTTTAATTGTTTTCGCTTCCACCCCCTCACCCCAATCTTATAACCACACACAAGCAGATACCTGACAGCCTTCCTTTGAGCTTACGCAGAATTTGAACTTGATTTGTTGTTTAGGTATCTAAGGCATCGCGATAGAGGAGGGGAAAGGATATGGAAAGGTGTAAATCAGGACCTATGTTAAAGGTGCAATCTCTGCATTTGCCTGGTGTGACTGAGGAAAAACCCTATAAATACCTCGGTCAGGACGGACAACCTAAATAAATGATAAAAATATAAAATAAATATTAGGTAAATTTAATTTTTATCCTAGATATCATGATAGATTTTAATATTAATGTAACCTAATATTAAGTATATATTTGGTATGTACTTACTTAAGAACAGCACTCCCATATTTACTAAAACGAATACTAACAAAGAAAACTCTAGCTGCTACTGTCTTTGGCTGTACACGAGGAATGTTCGTAAGCACAATACAGAGTTTAGAGATGCGGAATTCTTAAGAATTTATAATTCTGTGCCCACAGTTATCAGAAAATTTGTAAACTTACACAAACACACACACGCTAATGACCCAGTATTCGCCCATATATACATATTTACATTCACGACACGCAGATTTTCTTCTCTTACATCGATTAATCCTCTTCACAATCAATTTTCTGGTTGGGAAAAATATCTTCTGATTGGGAAAACCAAACTGTTATAATAGTTGGAGTGATAATTTAATTGAGAAGTATTTCATCTTATTGCATTGCATTTAATTCAACAAGAGGAAGATTAATTTTGATAAAAAAATTTAAATAAGCATTGTTGTAATGTTTCGAATTTAACTGAATATGTTGATCGATGTGTAATGTTGATAAATATTAACGAATGCAAAGCAAGATAACTTGTGAGAATTTATATGAAATATGTGCAACGGATTATGTTTGGAATAAATACGACGTTGAATATATACTGAATTTTAATGAGATTAATCAGATACGTAAATACATTCAATCTATAAATGATTGAAGAGAGGTTCAAATTTCCCTGCAATATTGAGAGATTACAAGGAATTTCCCTTTTCCCCTTTTCTCCAAAATTTACTCAAAATTTCCCTGCGCCAAGGGAAATTTCCCTTCAATTGGCATCACTGAGTGAGCAGGTCATCAGGAAGGAGCGTGGCTTCTCGAAAATTTCTGCTCGTTTGGAAAAGGTGCTTAACAATGTATTCTTTCCGCAAAATCATACGCAAGAGAAAAAAGTCTCCAACAATGTTCAGAAAATTTTATAGGCATGTGACGAAGCTCTAGCTTGTTGTGTGATGTTTTGCCTTCAGGTGAACCACAGTAGATAGTTGCGAGGCTTTTTTGTTTGATAGTAAGTCATGCCTTGTAAATTTGTAGTAGGAAACATCATGCTCGTGGGTTTTGAAAGAGTTTTCCTTTTCTTTCCATCTTCTCATTCCATAGTTTCTTCTATTACTACTACTTTGTTCACTCATAATCTATCTCCTTTAGCTTTTAAGGTATATTTGTGGCGTGTTACTAGAGATCCAATTTCATTTCAGTGCAATAAACTAATAATAGGCCTACAGTATGTTGTATTTCCAAAATCACTTTTCCTGGTCACATGTTTGGCATTGATAGCAGTCTCGGACTGGTCAGGGCCGGAGGGCTGGAATCCCGACCGGGACCCCATCGTCAACTTCGTTTCTTATACAGGGTGTTTCAAAACCACACCGACAATATCTAGGAGGTTATTCCTGACAACAACATAAGACAAAAAGTATAGACCAACCTGTGTGCACAAATACTTCCTTTCGGAGTTATAGGCTGTCGAAAACATGAGAAAATGAACTTTAAAGATTTATAGCTCCAAAACTATTGGACCTACTGTAGATGGGCCAAGACTTCACTTATGTACTAATATCTGCGCTATGCAAAAATACATGTTTCAAAATCCAAAGGTACTCACGAAACAATTTTTATAGAATGAGTTTGGCTACGGGCATATAATTTGAAGTGCTCTCCAACTACCTCTACAAAAATTGTTGCGTAAGTACCACAGGATTCTGAAACTTGGATATTTTGATAGGGCACATACTAGTTCCTAAGCAAAGTATTGACCCGACTACGATAGGTCTCATAGTTTTGGAGATATGGACACTTAAAGTTCATATTTTCATGTTTTCGGCAGCCTATAACTCCGAAAGGAAGCATTTGTACACCAAGGATGGTCTACACTTTTTGTCTTATCTTGGTATCAGGAATCACCCCCGAAACGATGTCGGTGTTGTTTTGAAACACCCTGTACAAATTTTTAATTTTTATGTAGGTATCTACAACATGACAAAAAGAACTACGAAATTCGGACCTACGTCAGTCCCACGTCACTGAGTATTCCCACAGACATCAGAAAGATAACTGTAGATCTTACTTACGGGCTTCTTCCCGAAGATTTCTGCAATTACAACAGAAATAGCATTTAGAAAACATGCCATATCCGTCATTTCTCCTTCAATTCTGATTATCATTATAGCCTGAATTTACAATAGAGCAAACAGAATGGGGCACCTTTTTGATATTACAGAAATTGAATTTATATTATCAGTAGAGGGTAATTACACATTTTGCATAAAAATATTTCGTTTTTACACATAATTGCATATGTGGATCAGAAATATTTTAATTGATATGGGAAGATCATTGTTTTGTTTTGTATCCTAAACACACATACATACACAAAAAGTTTTAGAATAATGTATTTTTGTCTTCGCTTATTTATGTTGCTACTACAACTAAACGCTAAATTTGTCGAACTAAATAGTTATTGTTTGTATTGTCTGCCCGTCACTTGAAAGTACTAGAAATTAAATGACTATGGGAAAAACAATGAGCTACCATGCTAGTTTTTCGTTGACTGACGTTATTAACAACTATTGAGCCTGTAATTTGTATTCCATAAAACACAGGACACTTTAGCGTTCCGGCAAACTTTTTTGAACACCGGTACAGAACTCTGAGAAAGAGACGATCCTGTATTTTACGGAATGTATACGACTTCTACCGTGTTGCCCCTAAACTACTCTTCCAACCGGAGCCCCGGAGGGCCCAGTCCAACACTGATTGATAAAATTAACCTCTAACATATTTTTATATGTAAATTCGTTGTAAGAAATAATAAACTACTATGCGTATGTAGGAATTCGTTTGCTGGTTTCTCTCTTTCCCTCAAAAAGAAATTGTATTCCGTCACTATTTGAAAACACATGAAGAGAGTTGGAAGCATTTTCCTCTCTTTTGTGTAACTTAAGCGAAATAATTTTTTGTTTCATTCTCGTACAATATATTTTGTCTCTTGGGCAGAAGCACATTCGTCGCAAGATGCTATTAAAGATTTTTAAATTGTTTGAAGGTAATGTGGACAATTTTCTTCCTCAAATATTTACTGTGAACGAGAGCTACATCCACCACTAGAAGCTAAAACAAAAGAACAATTAACGAAATGGAAGGATGCCTTATATTTTCTTTCCAAAAAGATCTAGGGCACGCGTACCAGGAAGGTACTCATACCACCAGTTCTTTTGGGATTCCCAGGGTGTCGTGTTGATTGAATATGTTGAAAGAGAATCACCGCATACCATTACTCCTAGCTTATAAATGTCTTAGAAAGAAATTCCGTTAAAAGAGATCAGGAATTCTGTTTTAGAAGACTTCTCTTCCACCAGGACAAAATTATCGCACAAGTCTAAGCGATTATCACTAACAATCATAGGTGTGTGGGTTCCAACTTGCTCGTCACGCACACTATTCACCAAACTGAACCTCCTTCAACTTCCACATTTTCTGTAATATAAGAGAGCTGGAGCTGACCTATATTATACCATAGATATTTAAGTCACATAACCGATGAAGGAGTTCTTAGAGCTATAATTTAAAGAATTATTTCCACTGTGATGAAAGCACTTTACAACATCGGGGAAATTGATTTGATCTTTAGGGGAATAACGTTTTAAAATAACAGCTTTGAAAGGCCTACATTATGCATGGTTTATTTGAGGTTCAGAACATTTTAATTACCCCTCGTACTTTTTCTTACAGGATTAAAGCAGACTAAAATAAACCAACAATTCATGGTGGGAACGATCACAATTCCCCATGCCGTAAGCATTGGTGGACCACCAATGGGCAACTAGAGGTATCTCGCCAAAAATTGGCAGCCCCGCAGCGACGATCCACGGTGGCCCCACTTCCGTTTTGAAAATTATACCACCAGCGTCAGACGCGGCAAAACGCCAATGAACAACAAAATTACTCCCCAAAAATATGTTAAATCGCATATATGCGTAATTTGTTACATTAAGGAGAGTCTAAAAAACACTTTAAAAAGTTAAAAATAGTACGTGCCGCGGAGTGGACGCCAACCACCAACCTTTGGAGGTGCGTGCTCTTCCGACTTGGCCACGGAGGTGATGGGTAAAATGTTGCTTGTAGTATCTCGTAGTGAGGTATTTTTAATTTATATAGATAATCACTGTGCTCCTGTAACCGTGTATATTCGATGATAACCGTTTGAGGTTAGATAAAACCCTTTCGCCATGTAATTTTATAACAAAATGACGCGCGTCTAATTACTTTATTCCATGGTTCTCCCATATTCACTTTCAAATGATGGGCCACAGTTGTCATCTAAATTCATACAATTATACGAACTCATCTGAAGATTTTTCACTTCATGATGTAGAGCCAGGGGTTACTCTTGACCCCCGTAGCTTACTTTAGGAACAATTCGTCAGGAAAAATAACATATAATAATAACCGCATGCAGATGACTGGCGATAGTTCGTGTTGGTCCCTTCGCGATTCTCCGCGACGAATCGAAGAAGCGCCGATCAAAATGAAGTCGTCGCTGCTACGCGGTGGTAATTTCAATACCCCGACGCTAGATATCTCTTTCGATTCGACGAAACCCTGCAGCCAGTGGTACACTAGCAGCAGTCCTTCGACGCGTCGCTATAGCGACGATCGACATTTATCGGCTAGTGGGCCACTAGGTGTTGGCGACGTTTACGGCATGGGGTTACGGAGTCGGTTATAAAATTTCAAGTATGGGAAATTGTGTCAGAAATGAGCTTGTAAACCACAATATCAAAACATAAAAGTTTCTACGGTAATTTTTACTTTTTAGTTAGAAAATATAGCTTAATGTATGTTAAATATATGAATCTTACCTGTCGGATTTATTCTAATTTCAATCGTGGATTCTGGAAAAAGAATTCCGTAGTTATCATTGGTGTAAAGATCCTGCAATAGAATGTAATATTAGTTTACATTTTAAAAAAATATTATTTTACATTCTGTATTTTTATAATTCACATTTCGTTTACTTTGATGAAAGACATGATACAGCTCTTTCTATGTTCTTGATGAACTAACAAATTTTACTTTCCTTTTAAAATAATATTAATACAGTAAATTAGCTGAGTAGAATAGCAAAATAAGGATGAAATATTAGAAAGAGTAGAAAAGAATAATATTAGAGATCATTAAAAAGATGATAAAGTATTTAGTTAAGTTAAGTAAGATAGTAAAGTTAAACTTCCAAACTATGCTATGCATAAGTATCGAACGACTATGCCCGTCTAGTTGTCTGCCTGTCTGTCGACAGGTGTCAGGCCAAAACCAGTAAGAAATAACTAGAAGCGGCTTTCTGCAATTGATTGAGCGTCTAAAGAAAATATATAATCTTCATCTGTAGCTCTCCACTAAAATCAGAAGTGGTAGAAATGTGCTACAGTACTACTTCCAGTTTTAATATTGATCCCCATGTACTGAGAAAAAAAACCGTTATCCGGACACAGGTATATTGTACAAATATACATAATCCGTATGTTCATTACGGAAACCCTGTACGTAGCAGGATTCTTTTGTTTAAAACAAAATGTTTAAAACAAATAATTAAAACCTGTTTTGAACAATTGATTTTGTTTAAAACAAATTTTGTATACGTTTAAAACATTTTGTTTTAAACGCGTGTAAATTTTAAGACTTGTTTCAAACATATGTTTATTTTTATTTTATTTTATTTTTTTAAAAAAAATCTGCCAATGAAATGAAATTAAACGAAATCTTTAAGTTTTACGTCCCACGGTTATGCCGGTTAGGCTAAAGGAGACGGTGATGATGAGAAATTAATGAAATGGTGAAATGAAGAAAGTGGGAGGAAACGGGACAACCGCGAGAAAACCCACGAGGACGGTGTTTGTCCACCAGAAAGTTCACATGGCGCGAGCTGGGATCGAATCAGGGACCCCAAGCCCCGGAGGTGAACGCTCTACCACTGAGCCACCGCGCCCCCTAGACTGCCAGAGAAAAAAAAAATTGTCACAAGTGCTACCCATTCAGAAGACTATTTTCTTCTCATGTCAATGTTTTGATTTCACGTGGTTACATTAGGTTAATGTGGTGATCTATAATTTATTTTGTTTCTTTTTTCGTTGTTTCTAGCGTTTATTTCATTCTTTAAATGCTTATCAGTTAACTTGCGAGAAAGTGTCGTAGTCGAAGGTTGGACTATCTGTAGAACTGATATTAAAAAATAAATAAAATACAAGGTAGGAACAAAAAGTAAGATAACAATGTTCTTTTTAAGAAATATTTGTGTCTCGGTTGCCTATATTGTTACAGAGTATACATGACACTGCAAACTAACATTCCACATAGTTGCCATATTTCTCTAAAGTCTTGTTCCAGCAAGTGACCAATGCATCAATGTCTCTATGAAAGAAATGTGTCAAGGATGTTCAACCAGGTTTTCACTGCATTCTGTGCTTCTTGCACTTTGCTTAAGCATTGTCCTTGAAGATGCTTCTTCGTTGGTCCAAAGAGATGGAAATCGCTTGGTGCAAGGTCCGGTCTATATGCAGGGTGTTCCAAAAACCTCCCAGTTGGAACGTGTGACATGGTTACGGGTGAGATGGGCTGTTTGCGGTCGAGCATTGTCGTGTAACAACAGGACACCCTCCCTTAGTGCTCCAGGACTTTTCCGATGCATGGCCTCTCTAAGTTTGTCCAACGCCTGGCAGTAGGTCCGAGCAGTGATCGTTGTACCCGGTGGAAGGAATTCCAGGTGAATCACACCGAGGTGGTCCCAAAGACAATGGCCATTGTTTTCCTTGCACATGTTACTGTTTTAAACTCTTTGGATGGGACGATGAAGGATGTTTCCACATTATAGAGGAACATTTCGATTCAGGTGTCCACAATGGCATAGGTGTCTCATCAGCCGTAATGATACGATACAGAAATGAAGACCCTTCTTGTTGATAACGTGTCAGGTGGTTCAGACTAAAGCTCATTCGTCTATGTTTGTCCGTTTCTGTGAGATTCTGTGGTACCCAATGTGAACACACTTTGCGGTAGCCAAGCATGTTGTGAACAATACTGTGAATGGAACCATACGAAATGTTCAGTACCTCTGTAATGTGTGACAGTGTGATTCGCCAGTCCAACCTAATCATTCCCTCCACCTGACAAATGTTCTGGTTGCTAGAAGACGTTGACGGTATGCTACTTCGAAGTTCATCAGTGATTTCAGTCCTCACATTATCAAACTCCATACACCAACACCACAATTGTTTCCTCGATAACACGTTGTTGTCATATACCTCCACAAGTTCCCGATGGATCTAGGCTGGTTTCTTCCTCTTCGCATGCAGAAACCTTATCATACTTCGCACTTCAACATTTGACCATGTTTCCAGTAGCCATGCCATCTTCGAACTGCGATTATCTGCAACTGCGTCACCGTGCTGCTCTCTAGCGGTCACCAGGGATATTACCCATTAATATCTACAACACATACACACACAAAAAGAGTTACTAGCATATAGTGGTTCATTTTTAGGACACTTGTTACCTTACTTTTTGACCATGTCTTGTAATTATCATGGAAACAATTTTTTGTGTAGTATTTAGAAAACAAACAAAAGGTTCTTTGCTAAATTGTGGTTCTGAAATCAGTGGTGCCCACCCCCCTCATGTCCATGACGCACCCCCCTCAATTGGCTATCCGTAGGTGTTCTTCCTTGAAAAAAAATCTTTTCGATTAATTTTTACACACCCTCAAACATATTTATATAGATTTTTAACCCCCCAAATATTTCAATGACGCAGTTTGCGTCATAGCCCCCTCCTTGTGGGCTAGAGACCTG
This sequence comes from Thermobia domestica, assembly GCF_964235325.1. Classification (NCBI taxonomy): domain Eukaryota; kingdom Metazoa; phylum Arthropoda; class Insecta; order Zygentoma; family Lepismatidae; genus Thermobia; species Thermobia domestica. The sequence goes on from NC_137467.1 coordinate 129,187,525, forward strand.
CACGGGCCGGGCTTGGGCGAGCCGACTCTGCTATTTCTTTGGGTCGGGCCGGGCTTGGGTGGGCCGACACTGTTATTTCTTTGGACCGGGCCGGGCTTGGGCTAGCCGACACTGATTTCTCTTCAGGTCGGGCCGGGCTGGGGCCGATCAATTGTAATTCTTTAATAATTATAGACTTTCGTTAAATGATAATTGGAATAAAGCCAAACGTTGAAGAAGTGTGTCCGTGAAAAATGTTACAACGAATGCAATAGCTATTTACAGTTTGTGTTGCTTAGCGGCTCCACCTTCACTATAGAGGATTGCAGGCATTATGTGGTAAATTAAACTCTGACCTTGACTTTCACTGAACTCAAAATATAACAAGAAGAGGTGGGAATGTTTTGCCTGTCGCTAAACAATATTACCATCTTAACTTTATGCTAAAAATCAATTAAGTTAGATTTTTGTTACAGGGAATGGAGTTTCTGTTCTCTCGATGACAGGCAAAGTTCTAGGAGGCAATGGTACCATTCGGGAGGCAAGCGTCAGGTTGTGAACCAGAGTTTAGAAAATGTTTCTGAGGGTTAGGTCAAATTTAGTACTAAATTTTGAGAAAGATTGGGGCTCGAGCTAATTTTTTTTTAAAAATATCGGGCCGGGATCGGGCCAAAAACTTTTAAAATTTATCGGGCCCGGGCCGGGCCCGGGCCGAAAATCTCCAAAACTTTTCGGACCCGGGATGGGCCGGGCCTAGGTACGTTTGGGCTGGATTGGGCTCGGGCCGAAAAATTCGGCCCGTGCAGGTCTCTATTGTGGGCACCCCTGCTGAAATTAAAATATCGCAGGCATTCGTTGATACAGTACATGTTGATTCTCAGTCTCCGTACAACTTGGAATCGTTTCACGTGAGTTTTACGGGAAGAAAAAGGATCATTTTTGTAGCAAATTTATTAAAGTAACATATACGAACTCGTTGCAAGACGTGCAAGAAAGAAATGGTTGCTTTACTTAAAAGAATGAAGAATCATTATGAAAAATGCAATGCTGTGAAAAAACTGGAAACCTAAACAAATGGAAAAAGTGTTGATCCGAAAATTGCTTCTGATGATTCTAACATCACTGATGTGTTTGATATGCAAATCAGGTAAGAATTAATTTTGTATCAACAATATCACTTTCATTATATTGTGAAAATTTTATTTCGTCCCTCTTCCCCACCTCAGTTCTAAATTTTCTTAAAAACTTTACACCTTGGCATAGCTTGTATGAAGGGACCAGGCGAGAAAGCGAAGGGTATGGCAGTCGTCCGCGTAAATTCAGTGTCTCGAACAATTTGATCTCAATTTATCCGTCTGTCTGGCTGTATGCACCACGCTACCCAGTTTTCGGTGTTTAACATTAAATTTTGAGGGTAGAGGCACGAGACATCGAAATTTGCACTATAGATTTTGATTGCGATCTGTTGTAAAATTTCAAAATTAGTGGTTCGGATCCTACTTTAAAATTTTCTATAAGTGAAATTTACAATGTCAAGTGAAATATTCAGTGTATTTTGCTTTTAGGTAATTAATGGTTTATTTCTGTAAGGATCTATGAATAAAAGGAACAACTGTAAAAATGTCAGTTAATATCTTTTCCACAAGAGCTACAAAAAGTGAAACTTGATTTGAAAAAATGCGACAAAACGCGAAATATGACAAACGAAACGCGAAATTTTCAAATTCTTAGTGCGAAAAACTCGTGCCCCTACGGATGTGGTAAAAATCTACTAGTACTTCCAGATTCGATTTTGAGCTTTGTAGAGCAGAAACAGTACGAGATTGTGAGTAATGATTTTTTGATATGGATTCAACGTTCGAGGAACACGTTCCGTTTTTGTTTTATCCCTCTATTGCAAGCAGACGTTATAAATGTACTACTTACGATTTAAATATTGAATTTGCATAGTTTGGTAGTTTATCATGAAACAAAACTCACTTATTTGAGGAGAAATTCTTGTTCTAAGAGACATGCTGAAAAAATGAAATAAAATCTTTAAGTTTTACATTACACAGTTATTCTGCGTTGTTTAAAGGAGACAGTGATGATATGGTTAAATGAAATCATGAAGTGAAGAAAGTGGGAGGAAATAAGAGAATCCCGAGAAAAATCCACACACACGGTGTCAAACCCACCACAAAGCTTACTTGGGATTGACGACGGACGTGCAGCAGACGTGCAGTAATGACATGCTGAAAGGTATAGTGAGAAAGAAAGGAGAAATGTGACAAAAAATGTAATTGGGGGATTATATCGAGTTCCCTATTTACAACATATACTAGTTTGATTTATGTGAAGCTCTATTTTGTGAGCTGAGTTGTAGTAGACATCTTGTGATATTGAGTACGGTTAAAAATTTAAATCAGATAGGGATTGCTTATATTAAATAAGGATGAGCAAAATCGGTTTTCATAAAGATCGAAAACCGGTATATAGAAATATCGGCTGGTTTTCACCGAAACTAGCTTTTGACAGAAAACCGAATTAATTTTCAAACAGCAACAGTTTTTGATAGTAAACCAAACCGGTTTTAAACAACGAATGATTTTTTGAAAAAAAAAAAAAAAACGAAGCCAATTTTCAAAGAAAACAATTTTTTCCAAGGTTTTCAAAAAACGAAACACCGTTTTTCTGCCGATCACTAACATTAAAGGAGGGGTGCAAATAAACAACAAAATTTTACTAGCCCAAGAAAAAAGCTACTAGACCACATCGCACAATAGAAATCATTTACTTACTTTCGGTATAATATTAAATACTCGCCCGCACCGATGAACCACTCGCCTCGGGCAAGTGGTTATTTGCATCCCTGCATTAAACCATATAATTTTAATAGAAACTCATTTACTTTATTTAGAGTTTCAAACTATGTTATCAATAAGTATGGAAATTTTTATAAAACTACTATGTCGGGCTGTCTGCCTACATGTATTAGAGCAAAAACGTTAAGAGACAATGTTTTGGGAATTGATTCAGCGTTCCAAGAATAAGTTAGAAAAATAAACATACTGCTGAACAAGACTGCATTTCTTTAATATAAAAACACATTAACACGTGACGTTTCGATCTTCTAGCCAAGATCCTCATCAGACGTACACTCCTGGGGAGGATCTTGGCTAGAACGTACGATGAGGATCTTGGCTAGAAGATCGAAACGTCAAGTGTAAATGTGTTTTTATATTAAAAAAGTGCAGTCTTGTTCAGTAGTGTGTTTATTTTTCTGATTTTATTTGCAAGACATACGACTATGATTGTGTGTCAAGAATAAGTTAACGTGTCCATTAATTCTGTAATTAAAATGGAAGGAATATAAATAAGCCATTTTCAGTTTTAAAATAAATTACTATAGAACAAAAACAATAATAGATAATAAAGAGCTTAATGTTTAGTGAAGTGCTTAATGGGAATAATAGATTAAATCTCAATCCTTCCCTCTAGTAAAAATTGGAAGTGAAAAAAAGGTTCACTTTACACTTACTTCGAATTATTCAATGTAACTTCATATTTTAAATAGTGTTCATACTTTTACTTTGCAGTATTTTCATTCAACTACATTTCATACATTTCCGTTTCATTTTGCCTACGTCCCTCATTCGACGGTTCGTTGAATTTGTGTAAATCATCAAATTTCTGAATCTTTGTTCTATTCTGCGTGTTCTGGTTTTAAAATAACACAATGTCTTGTGGCTTTTCTTTGCTTTGTACCGTTGAATTGTAACAAATATTATTTGTATTAGGAGTATTTTAATATGGGATTTCTTTTATTTTCATTATTTTCAATACTTAAAGTTATGAACAAGTTTAGCGGCACTTTTTTACTTTGATTATGAATATTATTACAGAAGTATATTTTAAATTATACTTGACTTACTGTAACATTGTAGCCAGGTGGGTGCGAGAGACCTGCAACTTCTAATGTAAGGTTCATATTGGTCGGCGATCCACCAACCTTGTGACTCACTGCAGCAATCGCATACGAATGATTTCCATTCACTACAGGGCTGATTGGCCTAGCCCAAATATCTATCCATGGATCCTAAATTTCATAGAAAAAATAAATTTTAACTAATTTTATGCTAATACTTCTCTTATGGCTATATAAATTCAGTGTAGCATTAATTAAACAGAGTTGGATGATATTCTAAACTAGTGGTAGCCAATGTATGACCCACTGCGACCCAGAACAAAATAAGAACCATAGCTTAAGAGCTTGCCTTACTAAAAATTATACAAAATTTACCATTTTTCTTTTGCTTGATTATTCATCAGTGAAAGGAGATAATGAAATGAACGTTACCATAATCATAGATAATGCTATTCTACAACAGAAAATATGAACCTGAAGAATGTTCAGTGTTGCCATCCATAGAAATTACAGTGTTGCCAGAAAAAGTTTCCCTAAAATCTAAATTAAGGCATCGAGAAGAGGAACAAACTCAACTGCATTTGATTACGTGTCATATTGTTTTGGTTCCCTGTGAACTACTTTTTAAATAATAGTTGTATTTAGTTTGTAATAAGCAAAATAGATTTAACATACAGTTATTAAAACTAAATAATAATGTTAATTAAAAAGTAGTTCACAAGAAACCAAAACAACATGATATGTAATCAAATGCAGTTGAGTTCATTCCTCTACTCGCTGTCTTAACTTAGATTTTAGGGAAATTGTTTTTCTGGCAACACTGTAACTTCTATAGATTGCAACACTGAACATTCTTCAAGTTCATATTTTCTGTTGTAGAATAGCATTATCTAAGGTTGTGGTAACTTTTATTTCATTATCTCCTTTCACTGATGAATAATCAAGCAAAAGAAAAATGGTAAATTTTGTACTATTTTTAGTAAGGCAGGCTCTTAAGATGACTATTTTCTATGTTCTATTCCCTGATTCGACTGTTCGTTAAAGTTGCGTAAGTAATAAATTTTCTGAATCTTTGTTCTATTCTACGGTACGAGCATCGGGGCCTGAGGTATATACAAGCATTTGAAAGTAAATTCGATGAAATCTACATTTTTCTAAAAACTAGCCCTATACAAATGGCTTTACGTTGTAGAATGCGCTTGGAATCAAACGTTAAAAAAATATTTTAACAGTTAGAAGGCAGGTCTCAAAGAGCTATACTTTCCTTTTACAGACAGAGTGAAAACTACGAGTATACTCAGAGAAAAAAATGAATTTTGAAGGAGGACATGTTGCCCTGATGCGGCACAGTGAGTATTTTCCTGAAACATCTGCTGTTCTGTTCTTCTTCCACCTAGGTTGAAAAATAGTTTTGAGCAAAGTACGTATGAAGAAAGTTTTGAGCATGAGTTACAAGGCGGCAGCATTGTAGTTTTTTTTTAAATAGAAATTCTCCAGTTTCAACCATCATCACGACATTTATGATTGACCCTTGTCTCGATGGTCTTAATAGCTCCTCTTCTCTTCTCTTCTCAACAAAATTTTCCACGCGATTCTGAGCTGTCAAGTCGTTTCTACCTTTAGTTAGTGTAGAGTAGTAAGTTTCCCTATTAAGGAATAAATCGTGCTTCATTGATTTTTCTTCAAAAAGCAAACCTTTATTATAAATATACATTTACGTAAAGTTTAACCTCAAATAAGCATAAATTGTCCATGTGTTTTCGACCTTTTCTTCTGAAGAGCAACGAAAGCTTGACAACTCCAAACATGAAATTAGACTATCAATAAATCGGGAACCACAGCTACGTACACGAAAGTATTTCACATCCGTACTAAACAATTCCAAATGCACAGCAAATGCAACTTCACAGCATGTTTGGTAAAGATTGAGTATGCTTTCTGTAGATTGCGTACGATATATACTCGAAGTTCCAAAGCTAACCTTTATGAACATCGAGAACCAAATGTCTACACCGGGAAAGATGTTCTGCTTCCACGAAGTCTTCCTCCGGTACGCACCATATATTTCGGGTAAGACGTACAGTCATGCTTCACAGATATAACGTTTTCAAGCATTTTTACGGCAGCTGTACCAAGCGGCTCTTGTAGAGAAGAACAGGATGATTGAACTACGAATCTGCTTAACTATCAGAGGCACATTATTTCTTCTTCGTATCTCGATTTTAGAAATGAACGTTTCATAACACGTGTACGCTTACCCATCATTTACAACAGCCACTTCTGAAGTAATAAGAATGTACATTTTATAACTGAAACATATAAGTTTCGGGTATACTATATTTACATAGCAGAAAGCGCACATGAAATGATCACTATTTATTATTGAACACCCGTCGTGCGTGTTGTGTGACATGCTTCCACATAGGGTTTTCAATACAAACTCTTTGCAACTCGGTTCAGCCTAAAAGCATAAGAAATTTGCAATAAGTATTCGAAAATGCTCTGTATATTCATAAATTTTGTCTAATAGGGATAGTAATATATCAATATCTGTATGTTGTTGTTATGGTTTGTTTGAAGTCGAATGTCCCTTGTAGCGCTGGTGCTATACGAAACGTAGACGTAAAGTTTAACTTGGAATCCGAATAACCGTGAGTCCCCATTGGGGACAGAATCCGAACAACTATGAACTACCACCGGGATTGGACGCAAACGTCTTGCACAGTTGGTGTGTATGCTAACCATACAACCATAGGGAAACTCATATGCGTAACAAAATTAGGTTAGATTTTATCTGCAATGAAAAATTCACAGAAAACAATCAAAACTTTGATTTTACTAAATATAAAGTTTGCAAAATCACCCTTCATTTAGTACTGACAGAATAAGCTGAGACTAGATATTGATTATTAACTACTCTATTACTATATGTTTCAACAACACATTATGTGTTGTACTTCGGTTGATGATTTCCAATGTTTATCAAGAGAAAAGCCCGTCCTCTGCGTGTTGTAGATAAAGATGGAAATACAGAGGCAGATTCATTTATATTGAGCCGAATTTGAATATGTCATTTAACTAGGCAGTGCCATGTTTGCACCACCGATTATATTCGATCTGGAGGCCACCTTTACTGAATATTGCCCGGGATCGGAGTTTGAATTGCAGCGTATTGCGTTGCAGCTGGACCATGGTATGGGATCCTATTTCTCTTTACAAGCTTTACAGAGGCCAGTGAGGGTGTGAATTTTACCACAAGACAGTGTAATATTTTATTACAGTTAAGGTAGTATAATTTTTTGGGGTCCCGTACTTTTTCTAACGTACTCTGTATTGTTAATTTTTACCACATACTTTTCATTTTACGTATTAAATCCATTTGTTCCTTATCTAAATCAAAATTAAAGCAGGAGCTTCTGAATAACTAGTGAAAATTATATTTCGGGGAATAATTTCTATATGTATATATTATTTCATCGTAAATTTCTGTATATGGGCACCTCAATTGGATGATTATTGAAATTATACATTTTTATTTCAATATAAATCATAGGTCGGTAATTGGATAGAGTTTTCTGAATTTGTCCACCAATCCCATATTAGGCAGAATATTTTAGCCTCCCTTTGTCCCTCTGAGATGCCCATATCCTGCTAAAATCCAGTTAATCCAGTTTTCACCATTTTTTATTCGCTTTATATTTTCCGCCGCCAAAATTCTCGTGTTATGATTGGGAACTATTTTCTACCTCAGTATTCTGGCGCGACTTTACCTCGTTCTTCATTGTCTGGATACCGAAGTGTGAGTTATACCCATTCGCCTCTGCCAAATGTTTGATTATTCTACAAGAAACGGACTGAATATTCAGGCAATAATAATTTGAAACGTTACATAAACACCTCAGAAGCTAAAGGAGTCCCAATCTACTGGAATTTTATCTGAAACCATATAGAAAAACAGTGAGATATGGATGTGCAAGTCAGGATCGCCATGTTTGACTTCGAGGACAGGTTTACAGTACTAGTGATTTAATTTCGGAATTGTGTGATCTTTTCAAACAAATATTTGGTGATTTTGAAACGTTTAAAATATTCCTTCACCCTCCCAAAGTCAATCAGTGTGGTAGTCTGCCCATATATATAGTTCTGTGTGTGTAGTTTATTTGATTTTTTAAGACATGGCGGTTTTGTGCTAGGTTAAATACTGAAATTCAGAATAAATTTCTGTAGGGACTCCCATTTACTCCTAAATTGACCACAGCTTCTAACTTAGAATGGGTTGAATAATTTCACAATAGGTTCTTTTCCCCTCAGGAAAGGAATCTTTTCCTTAATAGTTTTGACATCCTCTCCGGGGGCATTAACGATAATCTTACAATTGAAAACATGGATTAGTTTGATAGAAGGGCCACCTCGATTTGACTATTTCCTTCCCCTTTCAGTATCAGAGGCGATTCAGAATATGGTGATGTCAGTGATTTGTTTGGTCGATATATGTAGTTAATTTGTGTAGTGATATGTATTAGTATGTGTAGTTTTAGTTCATATGTGATGTAGCGTGTATATGTGTAATTTGGTATGTTGTTAGTAGGCTTGATGTATGCGTGAAAGTGTTATTAATTTATTTAAGGACAGTGTATTGTTGATTCGTAACTATTCATCTCTTTTGGTCCATTCTAGTCCGTAATGCAAATCTATAGTGATTTTGTACTGTTATCTCATAATATACAACGCGTAGCAAGCTTTTAATATAGTACAAAGCGTGTCCAGTAGTACAAAGTTTAATTTATTCTACAGCGCCATCTCACGTCCTGTAAACAATTACCAACCGTTAGTGTTTTGTTGCTCCGGGAGTAAAAAATTAGTTAACCCAAAAAACACCTCCTTTTCCTGATTATTTAGAAATATGTCGTAGCTTTGGTTCATATGAGTCGACAAATCAATAAAATATATTACTAACTAACTACTGAAAAGTACAGTATGTTATGTAGTCTAGTAATTAAATAATTAACAAAAACGAACTTCGCGTTCGTGCTTAAGAGCCTGCCTTACTAAAAATAATACAAAATTTACCATTTTTCTTTTGCTTGTTTATTCATCAGTGAAAGGAGATAATGAAATGCAAGTTACCACAATCATAGATAATGTTATTCTACAACAGAAAATATGAACCTGAAGAATGTTCAGTGTTGCCATCCATAGAAATTACAGTGTTGCCAGAAAAAACAATTTCCCTAAAATCTACGTTAAGACAGCGAGTAGAGGAATGAACTCAAACGCATTTGATTACGTATCATGTTGTTTTGGTTTCTTGTGAGCTACTTTTTAAGTAACATTATTATTTAGTTTTAATAACTGTATGTTAAAACTGTTTTGTTTATTACAAACTAAATACAACTATTATTTATAAAGTAGTTCACAGGAAACCAAAACAATATGATACGTAACCAAATGCAGTTGAGTTTGTTCCTCTACTCGCTGCCTTAACTTAGATTTTAGGGAAATTGTTTTTCTGGCAACACTGTAATTTCTATGGATGGCAACACTGAACATTCTTCAGGTTCATATTTTCTGTTGTAGAATAACATTATCTATGATTGTGGTAACTTGCATTTCATTATCTCCTTTCACTGATGAATAAACAAGCAAAAGAAAAATGGTAAATTTTGTATTATTTTTAGTAAGGCAGGCTCTTAAACATAACGTAGCATACATGACGCTATTCCATCGCCAGATCGTAATTTCAAATTTTTCTTTTTTCGTTGCTTTCAGTGATTAATCTCATTGTTGTTTTCAGAATATAAACACATTTTTTAAAGAACACAGTCAGCAATATTGAGTTTTCCTTGCGTATATATGATTTTTAAACTGTGAAGTGCGAATATGGTGTGGTTTGTATTGAAATAATCGAGCGTTGGTTCATGCGAATTCCCACGTATCTGTTAGTTTCGATAATTTCTATAATGGTTTGTAGTTTTAAGAGACTACTTTGAACAGTCTTGGGCATAATTAAATAATCGGGTGTCTAGAAATGAATTTATGTTATGAAATATGAATGAATATAAATTAATAATAATAATAATAATAATAATAATAATAATAATAATAATAATAATAATAATAATAGTAATAATATATCTTATAGTGAGTGTGAGTGAATGATAGGACATCTGTAAATATATGAGCCCAGTTGTTTTCTTTGCCACAAGTTGATTGTTTATATACAATGAATGTTTCGAGCACTGACCATTACGTTAGAATTTCGTGTGAGGAAGTGTGTCGTGTGAAAGGGGACTATGCTTTCGCTTCGAGGCTTGATATTCAACTGTAATCGTACATTCTAACTGCTTATCTGGTCCGACGATGTGAATTGTGATTGTGTAGCAAATGGTTCCAGATAGTTTAAAAGTAACTATAGAACAGTAAAGCCGTTTCCATAATTGGTACAGTTTAAGTATACGCGTTCAGCCTTATACTTGCGATAGTACTTGGGTAACTTTGAGATTTTTCTCCCACGTTACCTTACAAGTTGAGTTCATTGCTGTTTGCAGAAGTGACGGGATGGATAGAAGTGAATAACATAGTAGCTTTATCACACTAGAGTCCCATTAATTCCGTACCAAGGTGCCGATCTTCCCCCAAAAAGCTGCATTTTTGTTAGTTCTAAACTATATAGTAATCAAAATTAATCGGCACCTCAAGATGTAGCGAATCTTGCGGATTGAGAGCTCTAGCAAGATTATGGCAAACAACTTGCTAGTACAAAATTTATTTTATTTAATTTTTTAAATTTTGGCAAATCCGAATTAGGATTTTCTCTATATTTCTCGAGACTTTTACAATAGTTTTCAATACTTTAATCTGAACTCTTCTCAGTTTTCCGTGGGGTCGGATATTTTTATATTAGAAATTTCTAAATTAAGAGACCACCTCACACTTCCGGCTGTAATCTGAGCGAATTGTTACCGGGAACGGTTAATAGTAGTCAATCATTCCACAGGGCTTATTCCTTGTGAGATGGTTGCCTAGAAGGCACGGACTCGTACTTAGGCGCTCAGATACCCCGTTGGGACACCCATTTAGTAGGCCACATGTTTCGGCTATATTTACATATGTTTTTGCTATAAAGGTGACGGATTGTCGCATGTTTAAATCTTTGTAGTATTTAGTGTTCTAGCTGATATCCTTTGGCGCGCCGCCTCTCTCTTCTTTAACTATCTTCCTATTCTCTTCTATAAGATTTTTTTTCAACCTACCTCTGTTTCAACTTGACAAATTTTAACCATTTAACACATCATTTGAACTTAAATATTCAATTGAGATATTACGAGACACAATTCGTGGAGTTATTCTCTTTCGTCAAATATCAAGGAACCGTTTCCATTGCAATTCGACCCACTACAATCGCGAGCGATCGTTCAGTATACAATCTAACTTTGCTTTCGTCTCCTTTACTATTCTCTGATTGGAGTTCACCGTTGTACCATTCGTTGTCTCCAATAGAGATGAATTTCGTGTAGATGTTTGGGCCCATAAGTATTGTTAAATTTTAAGATTTCATCATCCAGATGGCAAACTGTCAAAATAAAATTTCTGTATTGTAATTCAGTGTACATACATACCTCGTACCTTGAATGTCCACTATTTCGAAATCGTCAAGGTTATAAATGTTAACAATATAGCGCGGTTAGTCATTCGTTATATAGTCGAATTTACTTTATTGTATGTAGTATTGCAACCTAAGAATTGTGTCGCGCGGGCTAATTGATTTAAAAGGCTAAATAATGAATAAATATATGTATGCTGAAATATAAATACGTAATGAATATAAATGTGATATTGAAGAAAAGTGTATAATTTGAAATACTTGGATAAATATGTATAAAGGATTTTGTTACCTTATCCAGAATGGTTAAATTCATTACCATAATTTCAAAAAAATCGACAAATATAAAGTGTAAATTTAGAATATACCGCCTCATGTTTGACATTACCTTTAACCTTGTAATGTGGTTAACTTGTATATATATCTGTACAGTATTGATATCTGTTGTTGTACTAATTGCATGTTGTATGTAACTAAGGCAGGTTGTCGTAACCCTACACTACCATTAAGTTTATCCTCAAGTCCATAAACCTAGAATCTTCCCGTCCTGTTGTAACTCCATTTCATTCGTCATATGCAACCCTTCGAACCTGAATAGTATTTTTCGACTTAGTAATTGTGGTCTCGATACTGAAGTGACTATAACCGATATCTCTTCGAATTTAGGAAATTTTCGTTTTCTTTATATTGTATTAATATACTGCCAATCTGTGCCCCTAACATGATATAATATGATGGTGATTTTAGAGTTAGTGAATTGACAACGTAACAAATAAAGCAGGGGCGTCATTTAGTGGGGGCAGGGAAGGGCAATTGCCCCCCCTGAGTTTGAGATTTCTATAGATTTTATCAATAAAATAGTAAATCAGTGAAATACGTGAAATTTTACTTATATCAAGGGGTTTTGCTCCCCAAGCAAAATCTGAAATGACGCTCCTGAAATGAAGTATCGAAATGAGTGACGTGGTTACATTGAACTTAATGGCAAAAACTTTGCTTTCTTAATCTATAGATGGAAAAAATGCATAAACAAATGATTCTATTAACTGAATACGTGTTATTCAGAAATACACAAATATTATTTCATATGTGTGCCTAAATAAAGTTAAATTACGTGTACGGACGCCAAAAGGGTTCATTATGGACACGTAACACAAAACGTTATCTGAAACTAAGAGAAAAGACTCGCTTCACTAATTATTATTATTATTATTATTATTATTATTATTATTATTATTATTATTATTATTATTATTATTATTATTATTATTATTATTATTATTATTATTATTATTATTATTATCTTTTTCATCATACGAGATACAATTTGATGTAACTAAATTTTCAAATCTATATTTTAAGTTACTTTAATATTCTTTTCTTTTTCCTTTTCTTTCTGTCAATTTTTGACATTAAATCGATATTAATGTAATTTAACATTTCATGTGTAATGATATAATTATATGTAAACTCAATTGCATGTCATTAACATTTTCTTTGTGTTTATTTTTGATAAATATAATAAATGTACACAAACTGTAGTTAGGAGATGGTTTTCTTCAAATCTAATTTACCTGTATCAATAAATTGTCCTGTATGTATACTTGTGTGTGTGAATGAGTGATAACTTTAATTTTAAGTGGTAACTTCTAATATTAATCTAAAATAATAACATTTCTTATGTATGTGTATTACTATAACATGTGTGTATTGGTTCATGGCCGAAGTCATGAAGGATAACTTACTCTGAATTAATCCAAATTGGCTCTGAAAGGCAAGCCGGTACAACAGAATGAGCTGGGATAACGACAGTCTTTTCAAGAATTTCGGAACTCTGACTTGTGGAAAATATGTGTACTACTTTGATTTTTTTTCCTTGGCTAACTGAAACGGTGTTCAATTTCCACTATGGAAAGTCAGTTATTGGATAAAAGTTGTTTAATGCTCAAAAAAAATAATAATAATAATTACCAATTAAATTAATACTTCTCATTATCTGGGCTGAGTCTTTTAACTCCCACTTGTGCAGTTACCTGGATGTAGGTCGGAGTAGTATGAGGGACCATGTGCCTCATGAGAAACAATTCATAATTGGTTATCAATAAAATTCGGGTATGAATCCTCTACTATACTTACTTAAAATTTTTCACTAAATTTCCATAATTATCCAGTATTTCTTCATTTCTAGTTTTTTCTTTTTTCTTTCTTCTTCTCGACTTTCATATATCTCTTTCTCACTCTTTCTTCCCTTTAAATAAAACTGAATAGAAGTCGTGATTGGGAGTTGTCGCTATAGACACGGTCAATAAATTCAATTAATTTTCTCTTCGGAAGTCTGATATTAAATAACTAATAATGAGACATACGTAGAAAAGAAAATATAACATTTAATTTAGTTCATTTATTAAATTATCAAATTAAAGTTCAAGTTAGCGACAACTGGAAGGGGTCACTTCGTAAATCGCCACGACGTCTCGCTTCAACAGGCGGTGCTTGAGAAGTCTGAAAACGCAATGCCAGAGTTCGTTGGGCTGGCATCTGGATTCTTCCAGATCATCCCAGTTTCCAGTTCCATACGGCGATAGATTTCTAACAATGTTTTCCCCCTGCGGCTGGATGCCTTGCATTGGTGCAGTTTCCACGTCTTGTCCATACAATGCTGGATTTCATGCTGGTATAATTCAGTCAGGACATGAGTTTGATAGTATGTAGCATTGATTTTGAAATTTCGCTTCACCTTTCGGAGACATAGTTTGCCTCTGTAGGAGAAATTGGCCGCTTTTGGTAAATGGTTCTAGCTGCTTGCCTCGGTGTGGTGGACCCAAGAACATATTTCCATATAATTCACAGCTGCATAACCTACACGAAAATTACGCACTTGACACAATTCTACCACGCGCGACGCCTTAAAACTTAACGTCGAAGAAAGGGCACAATGAGTTCCTTCCAGGGCTTGTTCGGTTTTGGCAGCATCGTACTAGACTCGAGCATACTTTTCTTGACCGAGATAATGTTGCTTGTCTCGTGGCAGTCTCACGGCGATGGGTTGCGAATACGCGGTATAGTTGCACATGGATTTCGGCTCAATATAAATTAATTATCCTAGGTATTAGTTCATTTTACTTATACTGATACAGCCTGTAACCTTTTAGATTTTTACACCTCTCAATTTTCAAATATATTCCCTTAAAATACCAAATTTAACATCATTAACTTATTTCATTATTCTTAGAACGATTTTGCTACATTGTTAAACCCCTATTATTCTATAACATAACGGAATAATCTACGACACTAATTATGAGTCAACGTGCAAATTAATATTGTAAAACTACAACGTATGTGCACACTCGGAAGTAAATTAGAGTAATAATGCATGCTCTTGTACAACGATGATTAATTTTCAAGCCTACCTGGAGTATCCTTGATCCTTGTATTCCAAGGGGATCCTGATTAACAGCGATAATTTCTTTATTTTGTAGAATTTCCACGAATTCAGGTCGAATATTTCGTGGGTCATTAGACATTATAAGTGGAGCTGCCAGTATAGCCTGTTTATGCTTATGTTCTTAAATGTTCGCCATTTACAAAACTGGTAATGGACTGTCTTCTAACAATGGAAACTTCCAATACTTGTTTTTAGTTTTTATTGTAACTTACTAATCGCTGGTTTTCAACTAACACTTAAAATAAACCACAAAGTACATATAATAACTGCACTGTGTTCATTGCACTTAAATAACAAACTTAACTTTAAAATTATGGAAGAAATGTTTGTGCCTCGTGCCTTATGCACCGTCTCTCTTCAACACTTTCCATCTTGAATGACAAATGAAATCTAAATTTCGTAAAAACAGTGTTTCCAGTTCTTAAAAAATATTACAACATAATATAAGACTTAACATGCCGCCCGCCAAAAAAGGGCTAGTGACCTTTTTTAAAAAAAGAAAAGAAAACAAACTTTACATTACAACAAATAAAATAGACTAAAACAGGGAATAAATATACTTTAACATGAATGACATTACGATTCATCACTATTTGGTAAAACACAAAGTCCTCTAATTGAGCGTTTATATAAACCATTGGAAGTTTTAACAGTAGCCACTCGAACCAAACCGTCAGGTCCAGAATGCACTTCAGTGATGACTTCCAATTTCCACGATAGAGGAGGTAGCTTATCTTCTTTGAGAACCACCAATTGACCTGGCTGTATGTTGGCACAGCTTCTCTTCCACTTATTTCTTCCTTGTAGTTGTGACAAATATTCCATATACCATCTTCTCCAAAACTGTTGAAATTGTTGTTGGATCCTTTGCCATCTTTGAATTGAACTAATCTTCTCCTGATGTAAGTCTCGTTCTGGTAGCGCTGTCAATGGTTGACCAATAAGAAAATGACCAGGAGTTAGTGCTACTGGATCATTAGGATCATTGGATAATGCTACAAGAGGTCTCGAATTTAAGCAAGCTTCTATTTGTGTGGTTAATGTTGTTAATTCTTCAAACGTGAGATATGACATTCCCATGACTCTTCTTAAGTGGTATTTAAAGGACTTAACTGCAGCCTCCCAAAGACCACCGAAGTTGGGCGAATATGGCGGAATAAAATGCCATTGGATTCCTTCAGTAGTTGCAAAATTCTTAATCCTTTCTTGATGGTCACCTGTATGCAACAACTTTGCGACTTCTTGAAGTTCCTTGTTGGCACCAATGAACGTAGTTCCATTGTCGCTATAGATATGCTTGCATCTACCTCGACGAGATATGAATCTTCTCAAAGCAGCTAAAAATGCCTGACTAGTAAGATCACTCACAACTTCGAGATGGATAGCCTTTGTTGCTAAACACACAAACACTGCAATGTAGCACTTCACCTTTGTTTTTGACCTTCTGGTACCAGTTTTAATGTAAATAGGACCAGCAAAGTCAATTCCAGAATTTGTGAAAGGTCTTGTTAGTTCTACTCTATGTTTTGGTAGTTGTCCCATTAATTGATCTGGTCCAGACGCCTTTAATCTTTGACATGTAAGACACCTTCTAATTACTTTCTTGATGGCATTTTTACCATTAGGTATCCAATACCTTTGCCTTAGTGATGCTAGCATTAACTGACATCCAGAATGTAGCAATCGCCTGTGTTCATGTTCTATAATTAGTCTTGTTAGGTGATGATCTGGTGGTAGAATAATTTGATGTTTAGCGTCAAATTCAAGTTCAGACATCTTTAATCTTCCACCAACTCTTAGTAATTGTTGATCACATATGAAAGGATTGAGAGACAAGAGTTTGCTCTTATTGCTAACTCTTCCACTTTCTTTAAGATCAGCCATTTCCTTAGCATAAACTGAACTTTGAACTTCTCGTATTAGTCTGATTAAAACTTCTTCAATTTTTTCCAAAGTAAGAGCGTCTAC
The DNA here is from genome assembly GCF_964235325.1 of Thermobia domestica. Taxonomy (NCBI): domain Eukaryota; kingdom Metazoa; phylum Arthropoda; class Insecta; order Zygentoma; family Lepismatidae; genus Thermobia; species Thermobia domestica. Next base: position 129,204,430 of record NC_137467.1, read on the forward strand.
ATTTCTTCTCGATGCTTCTACTTTAGCATTCTTGAAAAACCGTACACAATAAGCCAAGACTCTCTGAAGTTTGTTCAAAGTAGAGAATCTTTCGATCATATTATTATCTTGAGTTGTCACTAAGTAACTTGATTTTAATTTCTTCTGTTCAGGAATCTCTCTGTGTGGGGCAGGCTCCGTCTTAGGCCAATCAAGTGAAGAACACTGTACCCACTGAGGACCGTTCCACCACAAATTATTATGTATTAACTTGTCAGGACTTGTTCCCCTTGATATAATATCTGCAGGATTTTCACTTGAAGCGACGTGTCTCCATTCCCCTCCCACTTCTTGTACCTCAGCAACTCGATTGCCAACAAATGTTTTCCATCTATTTGGACTTGCTCTTAACCATGCTAAGACCACCATAGAATCTGTCCACATGTATACCTGGGATATTCGTTGTTTTAATGCCTTAGTTACTTTCTTGACAAGTTTTGCTGATAACACTGCTGCACATAACTCTAAGCGAGGCAGGGAAATCTTCTTTATGGGCGCCACTTTGGACTTAGCACATAATAACTTCGAAGTAACTTGACCATCCTTGCTGACGGATCTTAAATACACACATGTCCCATAAGCCTTTTCTGAAGCGTCTGAGAAAGCGTGAACTTGAATGTCTATCAAGGTACCCAACTGAAGAACCATTCTGTCTACACTGATATCTGATAATGAAGGAATGAATTCAAGTACTGTCTTGCATCTTTGCTGTAGTTCTTTAGGAAGTGTTTCATCCCACTCCAATCCTGCTTGCCACAGATCTTGAAGAATTATCTTACATACGATTGTTATTGGACTAACAATTCCCAACGGATCAAAGATTGAAGCAATAATACCCAACATCTTGCGTTTTGTTAAATTATTATTCGACCTTTGATTTAGAGTGAATCCATTCATCACTTGAAGTTGATCAGTTGCTGGATGCCAAAGTAATCCTAATGTTTTGATTAGACCCTTATCGTCTAAGCGTAATGGAAGTTGTGTTTCTCTCAATTCTTCAGAGATGGATTCCAATAACTCAGTACTGTTGGAACACCACTTTCTTAGCAAAAAACCACCCTTTTGTAGCATTTGTATTAATTCGTCCTTTATCTTTAAAGCTTCCTCCACACTTTCAGCTCCTGAAATACAATCGTCAATATAGAAGTCATTCTTCAGAACTTGTGCTGCCTTTGGATATTCACAAGCTTCTTCTGCACTTAATTGCTGGAGACAGCGAGTAGCAAGGAAAGGCGCTGAGGCTGTTCCGTATGTGACAGTTTTTAATTCATATACCTTAATGGGTTCTTCTTCTGATCTTCTCCACAAGATCTTCTGGAATTTACAGTCACGCTCATCAATCAAAATCTGTCGATACATCTTCTCTATATCTGCAGTAAAAGCTATAGGGTAGGTGCGAAATCTTAATATAATTGACTGCAAATCGTCTTGCACAGTTGGACCAACTTTGAGAATATCGTTCAGTGAAATGCCACTAGTTGAGCATGCGGATGCATCAAATACTACTCTAGTCTTCGTAGTAGTACTAGCTTCCTTAATAACTGGATGATGAGGCAAGTAATATCCTTGAGTAATATTAGAGTTGCCTTCCACTTCCTTCATATGTTCCAAAGCTTCATACTCTTCAAGGAATGCCACATAATCTGTGCGTAACTTGGGGCATCTATTTAACCTTTTTTCTAGTTGTTGTAAACGCTGAACAGCTGTCTTATAAGAATCACCTAACTGGGTCACTTCTTGTTTGAATGGCAGTCTCACTATAAAGCGTCCTGTTGAATGTCTTCTAGTGTTTGCGATAAAATGTTCTTCGCACTCCCTTTCTTCTTTGGATAAAGGAGTTTCTTGAATATCTTCTATTTTCCAAAACTTCTGCAGCTGATGGCTTAAATCATCGTTGTTGTGCAAAAAGAATGTTCGATGTTCTGGCGTGAAGTTGTTGTGCTTTGGCGTCTGATATTGTCCTGAAACTATCCATCCTAACTCTGTATTTTGGAGAACTGGAAATGCTCCTGGACGCACCTGTTGTCCTGCTTTGAGTAGACTAAAGAAAATTCCAGCACCTAACAACAAATCAATCTTACCAGACTTGTTGAAATTAGGATCCGCTAACTGTAAATTCGATGGAAAGTTCCATTCTTTAATGTCAATATCAGCATCAGGTAAATTTCCCTCTATTTTTGGCAATACAAAACACTCAACATCTACACTAAAATCACTTACAGCAGAGAATACTTGTAACTTACTTCCGTATTTAACGTTGCAACTTACATTATTAATACCTTGTACAGGAACATTCATAGGATATTTCTTTAATTTTAACCTTTGAATGAGAGATTCTGTTGCAAAATGAGATTGGGAACAACTATCAAGCAAAGTCCTAACCATATGTAATTTACCATTGCAATCTTTAACTTGAACAACTGCAGTTGAAAGTAAAACACGCACATTACTTTTAGGCTTCACAGAGCAATAAGTACTAGTATTAACAACTTCCTGTCCTTGAGACATTGACTTTTCACCTACAGGTTCCGTAACAGAATCATTTTCAACACTTACAACATGATTAGGCTTTGATTTCTTAAAATCACTATGCAATAACGTGTGATGCTTGAGATTACATATTTTGCATGCACTTACCGAACAATCTTTCGCTACATGGTTGACAACTTTCAAACAATTAAAGCAAAGTTTGTTTTGTTTCGCAAAACTTAATCTTTTGGATACACTTAATTTCTGAAACTCATTACACTTGTGCAACGCATGACTTTGTTGACAAAACGAACACAAAACATTAGTACTCACATAAGATTGTCTAGCATTTTTTACTTCCTTGACAACATTGGATTTATTGAGATGTGACTTTGATTGCGTAGATTTTACCAATTCTAAGGCCTGGCATTTATTTTCTAAAAATACATGAAGTTCTTCTAAACTAGCAAACTGTTCCCTATTTGTTTGATTTTCAAAGTCTTTACGTGTTTGTTCATCTAGCTTTTCCAAAACTAGGTGCGATAACAATATATCCTCCAAAGGAGTATCTAACTGTAACGCCTTAAGTGCATTTACGTTACTTGTAGTTTGATTTAATAATGTCCTTAAGTCCGCCACTGAATCTTTACTGACAGTCGGTAATGAAAACAATGCCTTTACATGAGCAGTTGCTATTAGCTTTGGATTATTATACCTTTTGCATATCATTTCCCAAGCAAGTTTGAAATTTTCACCTGTCACGGGTATATTCTCAACTAATTTGCTTGCTTCACCTGATAATGAGGACAACAAATAATGAAATCTTTGAATATCATCTAAACTCTGATTGTTTACAACCAAACTACTGAAAGTATCATGAAAATGTCTGAAATCTGTAACTTGACCTTTAAATGTTGGTAGCTTTATGACTGGTAATTTTAGACACCCTGTATTCGCGGTTGAATCATCTGACGAACTTCTATTGCTACTACTAGCTTTCTCAGCTGTTTCAACAATTGACGTCATCTTTGCAAGAGTATCGTAGTATGTAGCTTCAAACAACTCTCTATCCTGTGTGTATTCATCGTTTTCGTCCTTTAATTCAAGCTGTTTTTGCACTTCATCATATTCTTTGAATATATTGGGTAAACGTGCACACCTAACTTTAATTTGCATTACATCGCCGTCTGCTCCAAATTGTTCAACAAATGTTTTCATTCTTGTAAGGGAAGCTTTAGCTAGGCCTCTTGCCTTTATAAGAGTATTTGTATTTGAATCCATTGCTTGTGATAATTCTACCTAAAGTCCTTATAACAACAGATCTTTACACAAGTAAAAAAGAAACAAAAAAATATACTTAGCTACGTGACTGCTACATTGCGCCTTTGTTTTTCTTCAGATTGCAATGCACAGCTGAATGCGTAGGCGCGTACGTGATAAGTCCACTAGGTCAATTTTGCTTCTGATTCGTAACACTCACTGTCTTTACACACACATAGTCAATATGAATGTTTGAATGATTCACTTATTATTTTTCTTGGCACAACACTTCCTCCATTCGGCACTGGAGGACCAAAAAAACTGTTTATGCTTATGTTCTTAAATGTTCGCCATTTACAAAACTGGTAATGGACTGTCTTCTAACAATGGAAACTTCCAATACTTGTTTTTAGTTTTTATTGTAACTTACTAATCGCTGGTTTTCAACTAACACTTAAAATAAACCACAAAGTACATATAATAACTGCACTGTGTTCATTGCACTTAAATAACAAACTTAACTTTAAAATTATGGAAGAAATGTTTGTGCCTCGTGCCTTATGCACCGTCTCTCTTCAACACTTTCCATCTTGAATGACAAATGAAATCTAAATTTCGTAAAAACAGTGTTTCCAGTTCTTAAAAAATATTACAACATAATATAAGACTTAACATAGCCCAAAGAGCCATTTGAACTTGGCTTTGATCATAACTTAAGCCAAAATTGCCAATTACAAGCTGAAAATAAAAGTTTAATAAACAAACAGAACATTGCAATGTCATATTCATATATACAATATTTAGCATTCAGTACTTTACTAGTGAGTCTCCCTATTGTGAAAACAAAAACAAACAAAAAAGAAACAGACCCTTTTGGATTGTTTTGAAGCAAATATTTGCAGAAGTGCATTTACAACCCAGCTAATTAACTGTCTTATCACTTACTTACTTGAACCTCAAAGTAACAACTAATAACAGGTTTGTTCTAAATATTTTTTTTAGAAAACCGTTAAAAAGTTAGATTTAAAAAAATATTTTAGGGAATTTACGTAAATTGAAACTCCAACTTTGATGGTCCATAATTGGGAGCAAAAGGTCTGTATACCATAATATTTGATATGTTTACTCAATCTCTTTGAGGGTTTACTCAATGTCTTTGAGGTCTATCACTGCGCCAAGTTTATCAATATCGGTTGAATGCATACGATATGTAGTACTTGTGATTGATTTTATTTTTTAAAAAATAAGATCAGATGAAGGACTTCGTAACTTACTGATGGAGATACGGAACAAATCATTTACATTTCAGGACTCGTCTCATAAATAAAAAATTAATATTGTAAGGATCCCCTTAGTTTTTCAAGCACATTTTACGATTATAAAACAGTCACTATTGTTTATGTTTGCAACAGCAGATTAAACGGAAGAACCAGGAAGACACGAAGTCGACACGGTGGAATCCGAAGATTATCGACTTGCCCAGAAGCCACCTACAAAAGGAGACCAGGGGAGGAATAAATCATCTGTTACCACTGGTCAATTACCCTCAAAGCTCTCCTGAAATCGTATTGGATAAGGGAGTATCCTACCACTCTCATATCTCTGGAACCGCATTTGTGGAAGGAGATTCCTAGCTAAAAACCACCTCTGGAACTTTTTGGGTGAAAGAGGTTTCCCACTCACCGTGTCTTAGTCGCTTCGGACTAAGAATATTCTTTAATAACAAACCCTTGAGCTGCTTTGGGCGAAAAGGGTTCCGTACATACCTAAATTAACCTTCATCATTAGTTACTTAAGAAACAATTGGAAAGATATTTTGTAAACTATCTATAGATAACTATTTTTATAATAAAATATAGTGAAGGTCTAATTCCTGAATATTCCTGACTATACGTAAAAGACATTACAATATTGACATTAAGCTGCTTCATTACCCCAATTTTGTCATATATTTGAATCAACAACAAATTTTGTTCAAATTATTATTGGCTTCACCTCATCGAAGTGTAATTAAACCATCGTTCCAATGATTACAAAGGCTACTAAATGCTGAAGAGCTTTACATCTAAGTGAAATACAATTGCATGGATCTAATACACTGGGAGATCCCATCAGCCCTCCACCTTTACTTGATGACACAAGCGATGAAAGTATCCTTGTCATTTGGTTGATGTTAAACGCAATGTCCGCTGTTTGTACTAGGGTCTTTGGTCATTCTTGTCGACATGGTGCAATACTACAAACCAAACATTCTCGAACAGAAATACCTTCTGTACAAATAGTCTGAGAGTTTGTGCTGCCAGTTGCTTTAACATGTAAGAATTTGAGAATATTTACTCTTCATTCTACACTGTGCTAGTAATTGAAAACACAACAAAAGCAAGTTAACGTTGTGATCTACAAACGAACCTGGAGTGAATTATTTTTATCCCATTTTAGTGTGTAACTGTGCTCCAATCTGACGTCTGCAATCTGTACCACTATAATACTGCAGGATATTGCAGGATTCGGAGTTCAGAATTCGTATACAATATGTACTCCATATCTGGCTGTAATTCACATAAAATCCATCTATTTAAAGTAAAGTATGGTTCCCCTAGACAGTACAGACTAGACAGTAGGACGCCATGGAGCACCATTTTGGTTACCCCACCAAAATGTTACACGAATTCAACCTACCTTAACACACACACACACACACACACACACACACACACACATATATATATATATATATATATATATATATATATATATATATATATATAGAGAGAGAGAGAGAGAGAGAGAGAGAGAGAGAGAGAGAGAGAGGGACGGAATTTTCAGTGTCAATAATATTTGCCTAATTTCGGGATATCCGTTAGAAGACTTAATGGTTCTACGTTGTTATAATTCACTAATAGATGATACTGTACCCTTTTACCGTACAGTTCCTGAAGCGCAACTCAACTTTAAAGTTGTAAAACTCAAAATTTCATTTCATTTCATTTCATTTAAACTTTAAAGTTGTGATTTGTGATTTTCATTGTTTATAGGAATAATTTCCAAAGAAGATGATTGCATCAATGTCTTCCTCATTACTGAAATAACGTTTTCGGTTTCGCAATGGATACCCAAATATATTTTAACATTTGCCTTTAACGAAATATTTAATTATATAAAAGGTACATATTAGTACTTACTGAATCAGGATCATTCCAATGTCCAGGACCTGCGTAAGACATGAATTTGTCCTGATTATCACCAAACCAGTTAAAAATATCCTCCACCATAGTCCAAGAGTCCTCTGTATCGATATAAGTTCGCCACAGGTTACAGGTGTCAGCAACAAGTGAGTAGTTCACCTGAGCAGAGTAGGGTAAGATTATCCCATGCATAATGAGTTAGTACAAATAAACTTCTTCGCATTCTTCTAAGGTCACTTACTAAGTAACTACACTATAAACGATACAGTGAGGATTATACAAATAAAAGTGTTACAATCGGTTCAAAGTTCTATAGTTCTTAAACTATGTGATCATATCTTGTACCAAGAAAGTCTAGTCAGAACTATTCTTCAATATTACCTTCACATCATATTTAGTTACCCTATCACCTTCTTGGTTTACTCAAGAACTCAAAGATGTTCGAACTAATATTATGTACAGCAATTGTACCTATATTATCCACGTGAGTGACATGACCACGCTAATTTCTGTAACTCTTATATGATCTATACTGATTATTTAGGTTAAAACTTTCATTCCTGATCGACAGTGGACTTTTAATAATATTCTTACTAAATAGTGAAAGAGTACGGAATAGTCCAAGGAACCAAAATGGTCGCCATAACGTTACTTTGTGGCTGAGTTGATATTTCGTGCATAAAACAACTTTGGGACACAGGCATTTAATGTTAGTCATAACCGTTGATTTCAACCAAAGAATTTTATTTTCAATTCAAGTACAATTTATAGTTGCTAATTTGATTGAATTCGACCCACCAATATTCAACGTATGACCAAAGTTTACTTTTGGTGATAGGTTAAAAACTGGTTATCAATTTGGTTGCTTTTCCACTGAGAATTGGTTACTTGAAAGCTATTGCGGCAAAGTAGATATCATCAACGTATTAACACCATTGAAAAATGGTGATCATTACAAAATATCAACCGTTCCCAACACTCATTTGGTTACTTCGGAGTGAACATTGCACTTTATTTAAGTGCCGACTATCTATTTTGGACTATGGGTTCTAAAGCTATTCTCAAATGTATCAAACTTTCCATGTGTTTCTAGGTTAAACAATTTTTCCAAAACTTGGTTTCCGAAAATTTGCAGTCCGGGCATTCCTTTCACACTATACACAGTTATGACTTTAAGCTTCTGTCTGTAAAGTTTCAACGCAGAAAGAATAACAGGAATCAGCACTCATAGGTTGTGTGCGTGGGAAAAGGCGTACGACCGAACACAAAGTCAGCGAGGAATCGCATGCATAAGCTGAACAGTGTTCTTGGTTTGATGGTCGAAGTAATACCGCGGGAGGGGAATAGAACGTAGGATAGCGAACATGACATGTCTTGGTAAGCGTATTTTTTTGTCAACAAGTGTACAGTGTAAACAGTTGGCTGCGTTCTAATTGGTCACATTATGGGAAGGTAGTTTTTTTTCACAACAAAATTGAGTGCTTACAGGGCATATCGCTACGACAATGATCTAGAAGCAGTGAACAGAAGAGAACCGAACACAGCGAATACCGGGTAGTTGACAATCATCTGACCACAGCACAAGAGTGACAAGCTTTTAGTCCACATGGCCATGATGGACCGTCCGTTCAGCGTCGTGTACAATGTTATCTGTACGCAGAGGATAGTAACAAGCCTGAAGTTGCCTGCATCGATGGTTCTATTTCATTTGTTGAATACTGGATTGTCATTATACATTAGGGTGGGCCGAAATTCAAATTTTTTCGAAAATCGGTTTGGCGAAGCGGTTAAAGGGTGTCTTTTGGTGAGCAAAGTGTACCAGATTTTTTTCAGAATTTTTAGTCAACGCCTTCATGTGCCGCATCGAGGTTTTATGAAAAAGGTATGCAACACACACTACACAATAACATATTTCACGTTTTTGGCTGTATAAAATGCATATAGATTCAACCTTAGGAACAGCTTGAAATATACGTATTTCATCTTCCCAAACCCAACTTATCTTCTTCGCTTAAAATTGGCCAAATTTCAACGCTTAAGGCAAGAATGTTTTGCTTTTTATGTATATGTATATGTATGTATCAAAATGTATTTTTAGCCTAAGAGTAGAGTTTATTTTATTTATTTATCTTTTATTTGATTTGATTTTATTATTTTTTGCTGTAATGCAATTCATTATCAACATTCTCAATCATTTACCCTTTGGCCAAGATAACTCAGAACTCACCACGAGGAGGTGACTGCATTTCGAGTTCCGCCCTCCCACCCTTTTTAATATATCTTCCATGGCCTTGTTGTGTCATCAGTTACTTGCATTACTTTTCTACTTGGCATAGTCTTTTTCGATCCAAATGTTGGTATTTCCTTGCGACAAAGTAAGGCTTGGCGCGGATTGAGAAGCTTGCGTTACCAAACGCACCATTCGCTTTACTGTTTGGGTATGACACAGAAATGCAGTTATTTCTTCTCGGGGTATTGCAGCTGACTTAATATTTTCTTCAATCTCGTCGTCGGAGAGCATCTTTGTGAGTGGAGATTCTGTTGAGGACAAGGTCAACCAGTGCATCATGTCGTAATAATCGTCCGCGTGAAAATTTATTTTAGGAACTGTGAATTCTCGGATTGATTTTTTCTTTATGTGGCGGGCCTTCTTAATCCTCCTCCACCCAAGTGTACGAATTTTCGGACTAGCATCCGTGATCATCCCAAGAAGCAAGTTTTCCGGGTGCGTGAAGAAAACGTTCATCTGCAATACAGAGAATACTAACTGCTTAGGAACACCGTGTGCGTGGGTTTCCTCGGTGTTCTCCCGTCTCCTCCCACTTTCTTCGTTCCACCATTTCATTCATTACTCATCATCACCGTATCCTTTGGCCTAACCGGCATAACCGTAGGACGTAAAACTCAAAGATTTCATTTCATATCTGCTTAGGTTCCGTGGGTAGAAATTGGGCTAGTCGTCCCAAATTCCATAAATGACGTTGACCTACACAGCACGATGGCTTTTGCTTGATGGCAAAGCAGACCTGGGCGTACACCTTGACGATGTATTCTACAAGACACGCCAATGCCTCGCAAGGTCTCACTGTACTAATGTACAAACGAAGAATGAGACATGCCGTGGTGAGCCAACGTGACTGGACCACTGGACCGGGTTTTTGTTTGCCACTTTTGAAAAACAATATCCTGAGTGAATTGCTCTGCACATTCCTAGTAAATATTGATGGTCCGCACTGAGATCTTCAACTTTTGCTGACTCATGCAACCAGTGAAGATTTATTGCTTGGTATTTTACCAAGGGCGCTTCTTCGCACTTATTGAACTTTCTTCCGATCGGTTCCGAAACTGTTGTTGGACCCGATGTTCTCCCGCCGAGATATTTTATTAAGTGATTAAGCGGTAGTTCATTTGTGTGAAGAAGGCAAACGATTCATTGAAGTTCTCGATATAGTTTTTTTTTTCAAACAAGGTAGATCCCCGTTAAATCTTCCCGTGTTGATTGGTTTATCGCCACAGCCAGCTGCTACCAAAGTTGACAGATCAGTTTCGTTTTCATCCAGAAATTCGTAAAGGGATGCGTCCTCTCCACTACTAGATTTCGGCACGATGTATCCAAAATATGTTTAACCTGGTTCTTCCACTATTGTTAAGTGTTCTTCGATTTGCCGTCGATGTTAATGTTTTCCGTTTTTCGCTTGCGTTAGGGTTTGGTCTTTTCTGCCATCGAAGAAGACTTCTCTAACAGATTTTCCGGCTAGTCGTCATTTTCTTGAAGAACTGCGCAGAATTTACTCTTTTCCTTCCTGACCCTATTTTTATCAATAACAAGATCTTTGCGCTCCATTGAAATGACTCCTGCATCTTGAATTGCTGCACTAGCGATTAGTGCAACTGCCCGGAGAAGAAATAACTGCGTTTCCGTGCGATGCCCAAGTAGTAGTAGTGAATGGTGCGTTTGGCGACGCAAGCTTCTCAATACGTGTGTGGGCAGGAAAGTCAGGACGGATTCATACGCTGTGCCTTGCTTTCTCGCAAGGAAATACCAACATTTGGATCGAAAAAGAATATGTCATGTAGAAAAGTAAAGCAAGTAAGTGAGGACACAACAAGGCCATGGAAGAAAATTAAACAGGGCGGGAGGGCGGAACTCGAAGTGAAGTCACCTCCTTGTGGTGAGTTCTGGGCAATTTTGACCAAAGAATAAATGATCGAGAATGTTGATGAATTGCATTACATAAAAATAATAAAATAAAATAAAATAATAAATAAATGAAATAAACTCTACTCTTAAGCTAACAAAATAAATAAATACATACATACATATAAACAACGAAGCATTCTTACCTTAAGCGTCGAAATTTGGCCGATTGAAGAGAAGAACTCCACATATGTTGGTTTTGGGAAGATGAATTACGTATATTTCAAGCTGTTCCTAAGGTTGAATCTATACAAAACGAGAATATAGGCATTTTACATAGCCAATAACGTGAAATATGGTATCGTGTAGTGCGTGTTGCATATATTTTCCATAAAACCTCGATGTGGCACATGAAAGTGTTGACTAAAAAATCTGAAAAAAAAAAATCTGGAACACTTTGCCCACTAAAAGACACCCTTTAACCGCATCGCTGAATCAATTTTCGAAAAAAGTTGAAATTCGGCTCACCCTATTATACATGTCTTTACAGCAGCTTCCATTTCCTCACATAAAAAAAACTCAAACTGTGATGAGTGTGTTCCTCCTTCGTTTACTTGTTGAATAGCAGTGTTTTCTTGTAGTGGTCTAACAATAATTTAAAAGTAAGAAACGCAGGCTTAAAATTTTCCGTTCTCTTCTGCAAATTATTTTAAAGAGCTCATATTTGGTAGTTTATATAACGAAAACCTCATACAATATGTTACACTGTAGATTTTTACGGGAAGTTTTATTTATTTTGGAATTTGGCTTTTATTTACGTTGTGGACTTACGTTGATTAGACCACTGCTGCACCTAAGTCCACAATTACTTGGTTAATTACTTAATAGTTACTTCACATGTAAAGACAATCTTGAAAGGAGGAAATTGCTATAGTTTTGTAGTCTTCGTTATAGACGTTTCCTTACCTCCACATTGAATGCTTCTTGGAATACAGGCCAATTACAAGCATATGCAATGGGTCTTCCAGTGTCATTCAGATACTGACCAAATTCAACAAATCCTATAATATACAAACAGAAATTGTACAGTATAATTGGAATTATATAGAAGTGAATTTTGCAAAACTTAATGCAATTTATAGCGTTTAAAGTGAATTGTTAATTAAACAATCATTATCGAGTTCAGTTGACAATGGTAAAAGGAGTTTGATTAGCCCCTTCCGGATCCTATGGTACAATTTGTACCATACGCATTTTTCATGGTACATTGCGTTATTTCTCTCCTATTTGAGCTTTTTCGTCCGGTTTTTTTTTTTGTTTTGTTTTCCAAGTCCAGAGGCCTTGTAGAAGACATTACGTATGGTTTCAGACCGTCCTGCGTCCAGACATAGGAGGTGGTGACGACATAAGTCAAAAATTTCTTTTCTCATTTTCTAAGCGTATGTTCAATATTTTTTGGCGGGCTTATTTTTCTACGTAGAAGATTGAAATTTTGCACAAACATTCAGTCCACCGAGTAGTATTTACCAGATTTCTTGTTCCGATGTCAGTGCTAAAACAAGGTGGAACCAGAGGGGCAAAGGGGTAAAAAAAAGGGATATTTTTACCCCCAAAATCCCGTTTTTCGTCATTTTCCCGCCTCACATACATGATGGGGACCCTTGAGTCATACCGTCTGAAAGGCAGTTCCATTCTGAAGAGAATGACGGTTGAATCATTGTCCTAGGGTAATTAGGGACGTCTCAGTGTATTTTTTTCAAAATATACTTCTGTATAGGGTAACATGGGGAAATTTCTGAATTTTTTTCTGGCGGGTCTATTTTTGCACCTAGAAGATTGAAATTGTGCACAAACACTCAGTCCACCGAGTGGTATTTAACGGATTTTTTTCAGATTTCTGCGTTAAAACAGGGGGGTCCAGAGGGGCTAAAAATTGAAAAAAGGGAAATTTAGACCAAAAAATCCCTTTTTTCTGCAATTTCCCGCCTTAGATACATGATGGAGACATGTGAATGGTACCGCCTGAAAGGCAGTTCTAAGCTGAAGAGAATATGGGCGACACATGACCCTAGGGTAATTAGGGATGTCTCCGGAATTTTTTTTCCCTGAGATCATAGTGTTTTGTTGTTATTTGTGGCATTGTGGGAAATTTTGATAAAATTTCTCCCTCCCTTACTATTCAAGATAGAAACTTGAAATTTGGCACACACGTTCAGTATACCAAGTACTATTTCTCAGATTTTTTAAGATGGGTACGTTCACACAGGGGGAGTCCAGGGGGGCCAAAGTTCGAGAAAAAAATTCCCTCCGAAACTTTCACTTTGATATTTTTTCCCGCTTCTGGTATATGGTATGAGCATGCAAGTGGTACCATTTGAAAGCCAGCTCTATTCTGAAGAGAATGAGGTATGAACCATGATCCTAGGATAAATAGTGACGATACAGTAGCTGCTTGACTGAAAGTCTGAAAAATAGCCCAAAAAGCCAGGATCCGGAAAGGGTTAGTGAAGAGATGAAAGTAAATTTGTTTCCATTCGTAGCTTTGTAGGTAGGCAACAAATGTTTGTATATATACCGCGTGCGTGTGTAAAGTCACTTGTCACGAAAATTAGAAATTGAGATTTTGAGAATACGTTACGTGAAAAAAAAAAAATGGATTTTACGTCTAACCGGCCAAGTCATAACTGCATATCTAACCGAGATATGAGACTGTGTATTTACAGACCAACAGGCAAGGTATATCTTGCGTGTGTATAAACTTGAGATTGTTCTTACTTTGTGAACCTAATGGTTAAGTTTCGATGACTTGTCCAATTTTTTTTACCTAATTTTATGGTACACATTGTGTCCAAGTGCGGCTAAGTGGGATGAATATACAGTATCAAATATTTGATATTATTCCTTCTAATTCCATTGAAAAGTCTTATCTTAAGGGTGTAAATATAAGATTATTCTACATACTATAATTTGGAAGTGGTTTAAGAGATGTATTCATGTTACGAGCCACCGTGTTTTCTTAGTAGTAACAAGTTCGGTTTGACTGTAACTCCACCATTGTTTGAAAATCGAAACAATAATAGCTATACAAGGTTCATAGAGTACTAAGGTTGGGTTATATCGGTAAATAGACGATGATTGGCTAGTAATATTGCGATAATTACGTCACTATAGGAGCAGAGCGAAAGAAGCGCACAGCCACAAACTGACTTTGCTTGGCCTTTTTGCAGAAGAATAATAATGATATTAAATTGGGGTTAAATTCCAAAGTTGGGCGTCCGTTTCCAGAGAAATTTTTAAAATTTACAGGAAAGATATGGATAATTTGATCGTTTGTGTGCTTGATAATATATAAGAGTCTCGAAAAACCTGTTTATTTGTTATATATAAGCGGTTATAAACATGGGACTATACGGCGAGCGGAGGGAACTACTTGGCGCAAGGTAACCGAACAATTGTATTGTGGGAAAGAAACGAGCATTTATGTTATCAACATGGCGAATGTACAAGGGCAATGAACTAGCAGTTTAACATTTGTGAAGCAATACGTTGATAACGAGCAAAATCTTTTAAAAGTTTGTGAAGAGCACGGATTAATGAACCTAATAACAAATTGCAGAAAGTGTGGAAAGGAGATAACAGCGAAAAAACTTGACGAAAGCGGACGCCCAACTTCGGAATAAATGCCTTAAATTGTTGCGTACCTTTTTTCTGGTTAACTGTTTGTCTTCGGGCTTCATTTTAGTCGAGGAGATATTCTCCTTTACGCTGAACGTTATTGATCCTGTTGATGTATTTCATTTGAATAAGCATCCTAATTCTTAAAACAGTTTAAGTGATGTTTCACTCACATTAGGATATTTTTCACTTATATTTCCGATAAGTTTATTTGTACATTTTTTTTTTACTGAACATTGTGTTGGTACCATTTACATAATAGAAAATAAGCTCGAATCCTTTTATTTTTTGTCACCCGTTTCTCTGATCAAATGTGAAGACCACCAGCAGTACCGATTTCTGTGTAACTTGGGATAGTGGACTTCAGGTAAATGTGTATCATTGTGACGTAACCAAGCAAAGATTCAAGCAAATATAGTATCCAATTTCTGGGGATCCAATCCATGGTATCCATTAACGTGTCATATTTTCTTCCTCAATAAGTGATGTATCGAACAAGATATAGAAACCTTTTAACCGGTTTGTTACGTTGCAAACACACAGTGGAAGTTGAAACATTGAAGTGGTCATTCTTTCGGCACTACAGAGTTCACGTTTTGTAAATAGTTCTCACTTCTAGTGCGAGGGATACCGGGTTCAATTCTAAGTCATGTAAGATTGCGGCAGACAACAAGGTGTTTGTGGTTTTCCCTTGCGTTCTCCAGTTTTCTCCCACACCCTTATTCAACAACTCTTTCATAATAATTCACTTTCATTAATTATCCATCTCCTTAAGACTATAGGGCATAGGAGTGAAACGTGAACCTGAATTATTTAATTTTTTTGTTTGTAAAAATTGGTCTTTGCAAAAAAAAAAAAAAAAAAAAAAGTTTTATGCTTGCACCGGAGCTCCCTCGTGACTATGTAGTTAGTGTATGTACTTTCGGCGCGGGAGATGGGGGTTAGATTCGCAGTAAAATCTCGGATTTCACGATAAAAGCAGGTCCACGTCTCATCTGGATTCGGTGCTGTGATAAGAACAATTACTTTGCACTTTTAGTTTTTGTACTGTACTTAGCACAATTGCAAACTGAGCAGCAAAACATTTTTTTCACGTTAACTTTTGTAAATAGTGTACACTTACAATCAATACAAAAAAAAAAAAAAAAAACATAACTTTTACTTAAATTTGATCTAAACGTAGAATCCAACATACACATATACAATAGAGCAACAATCAGAAAACTAAAATAATCAGTAGCACTAAATGTTCGAAATAAGCCTATATTATTTTTTTTAAAAAAATACGAAACACTTCAATAGCCAGCGCCAATTGCGGAAACAGAATTGTCTTGCTCGTACTTGAAAGCTGTGTTATCAATATTTTAGCTCTTAGCTTGAGAACAATAATGTTTAAGAAAAGTATTTGGAAGCACTTTCTATCCCTTTGGATGTGTAATTTAATCAAACAGAAATTATAAATACTGAAGTTAAACCAAGAGCTAATATGATATTTTAAAATTTCATTTCAAACGGTTCAGCCGTTTTCTCACATCTTATAATTAAAAATCGGATAGCCAAATTGTATAGAAATTACTTCCTTCCCCCATTGGAAGTGGTATTTTTTGCAAATTCTTAGACGTGTTTACTTACTTGAGTGTTAATTAAGAGTTTGTGTACCGAGTTTGAACTCCCTAACTTAGAGTGCTGGTGAGATACTTTATTTTTGGAATACAATTTGAACCTCTTTGTCGCCCCTTTGGATACACATTTGAATCAAATAACATGACATAAATACGACTCAAGGTAGATGCAAAATATGTTCAAAAAATTCATTCCCATCGGTTCAGCTATTTTCTTGTGAAAGGGCGACATACAGCGTCCTTTTATAATTCTTGTCTCATATGCTCCTATCGTGAGGTACAGTACAACCCCTCAAATCCGAACCCCGGAAATCCGAAAACCCGGCAAATCCGAGCACGTTCTCAGGAAAAAATTTAACTACAGCTGGAAAATGAAAAAATAGATTTAATTACACAAATTTAGTTTTTTTAAGGTTTTAACATTTTTAGACTTAATGCTTATTCAAAACGTTATAAAATACAGTTAAGTTTAGATAAAATATGAAATAGTTTACGTCTGCTTACGTATACTATTTTAAAAAATCCAAAACAATGAAATCATTTTAGGTTAATTGTATTACGATTCAGGGATGGCGTTATTTTAATGCCTTTTCACTTGTGGTTGCAGAGCACTGTTCGATTTTAGAACGATTTTTTCCAGTAACTTATTGTTGCTTTTCCAACTCCGTACTCCGCCGCTAACGTGGTCAAACTTTCGCCGTCGTCTAAACGTTTTAAGGCTTTTAACTTTTGTTCCACGGTACACGATCTGTGTTTCCGCTTACTCGATTCAGCCATTACAGTACGTACTTTTAAAACATCAATTCAAGCTGTTTATTAAAATACGTAAACAAATATTAACTGCACAAACGCTTAAATACTTAACACTTAACTAACGCCTTATTTATACGCACGATCCGCACTATTTAGCAGATAGGCGAAATAATTACATCAATAAATAAAGTAAGAGGAAGTGGTAGGGGTAGAGTGATAATAGGCTACTTTTAGCACACGCTCGCCTAGCAACAATGACAACTCACCGGACGTACACCCGCCAGTCAAGGTCACTGCCCTTTCGACCACTATGCCACCCTGTCTAACCTCAGTCGTTGTTTTATCGCCAATTCAGTGATGAAATAAGTACGTAATATTATTTCCCGGGTAATCCGAACCCCCCGAAATCCGAACAGGCTTCAGCCCCAATTAGTTCGGATTTGAGGGGTTGTACTGTATAGCATTGAAAAATTGGTTGGTATTTTCAGAATTTGTATTGTTTTTAAAATGCAAAACCCAAAATAGAATATAAAAAATAGTCCAGTCAATAGGTAACAAAATGTGGGTGCTGATTGCATTAAGTGAGGTGGTTTTAAAAACTTGATAAAAAATGTTTATTAGAATGTTGTAAATAAAATACTAAATTTGCAACCAGACTTCCGCTGGCGCCGCCATCTTGATAAAATGGGGCCTGAAACAGAATCTCCCTAAAATAGCGTGATAAAATGATCTTTTACAAATAATTCTGCTCCTTTAGATTCTAGCGCAAAATATATTATTATTGAAAATAAAGAGCATAAAATTTCCTACAATTAAGGACCTATACATTTCTTTTGTGGAATGAATAGTTGATAGGAAATTGACATTTCTTCCGTATCTACAGTTTTTTTTAAAGATTTTATGTCATTTATTTTCTGTATCTGCTAGATTGTACGGATTTTCTTTCTGCATACCTTTCACTTTCATATTTGCCACATTTTGCAATATTCCTTCGATCCACCCCACCCTTTGAGGAAAAATTTCGGCTTTTTTAACGTGGTATCCTCAGTAGACCTACTCCACAGCAGAGATGGGCACCCTCACTCATTTTTGCCCTCAAGAGGGCCGCCCTCACCCTCACTCACCCTCATTTCTGTAGATGAGGGTGAGGGTGTCTGAGGGTGAGTGTGACAGATTCTATTGAGGGTGAGGGTGTCTGAGGGTGAGGGTGATGGGGTCGACTGAGGGTGAGGGTGTCTGAGGGTGAGGGTGGGAGAGTCGGTTGAGGGTGAGGGTGAGGGAGTCAACAGAGGGTGAGGGTGGCTGAGTGTGAGGGTGAGGGAGTCGATTGAGGGTGAGGGTGGCTGAGGGTGAGGGTGAAGAAGTCGATTGAGGGTGAGGGTGGCTGAGGGTGAGAGTGAAGGATTCAACTGAGGGTGAGGGTGGCTGAGGGTGAGGGTAAGGGAGTCAACTGAGGGTGAGGGTGTCTGAGTGTGAGGGTGAGGAATTCGATTGAGGGTGAAGGTGAATGAGGGTAATGGTGAGGGAATTGATTGAGGGTGAGGGTGAGTGAGGCTAAGTGAAAATGCCCATCACCAGAATGAATTCCTGAAGGATGTTTGCTTGAAAGTTATTTATTTGGGAAATGGTTGAAGAAATAGCAGTTCCTGCGAACTTCAAATAGAGTAGGGCCGCGGTGGCTCAGTGGTAGAGCGTTCACTTCTGGTGCTTGGAGTCCCGGGTTCGATCCCAGCCCCGCCAAGTTAACTTTGTGGTGGACAATCACAGTGTGGGTTTCCTCAGGGTTCTCTCGTTTCCTCCCACTTTCTTCATTCCACCATTTCATTCATTTCTCATCATCACCGTCTCCTTTAGCCTAACCGGCATAAGCGTGGGACGTAAAACTCAAAGATTTCATTTCATTTTTCAAATAGAGTAGCAACATGTTTGGCACAGAGTCACGTAATTAGGCCACAAAACATCAGTTGGTGCAGTGTACGAATTAATGGGGATGGTGAAAGGGATATTCCGTGTGACAAAAATTTAATTCCCTCCCTGAAGAACATTTTAATTTTTTCCCCTCTCTAGTATTTTTTTCGAGTGGTCATATAGCTAGAAAAGAAAACATATTTTATGTAACCAAACAAAAACATAGCATTTATGTCTGACTTAAAAGAGGTTATTAACATTTTTGCAGTCGTTAGAATCACATACTTTGTTTCTTGGAATAGTTACTTACTCATGCGGAAAACACATTCTTTTTGTCAGAAGCAAACTATAGAGGCTCGAGAGGGGTGGAAAGGTCACGAAAATTCTGTAATTCTTGGAAAAGCATTCCTTGTAAGATGTGTCATAGTCACAGGTTCTCATAACATTCGTGGTAAAGGATGATCTATAATTTAATAGAATGACGTATTAGCTTCTACATGCCTGCTTAGCAGTATATATATATATATATATATATATATATATATATATATATATATATATATATATATATATATATATATATATATATATCGTTTTCACCACTGAACTTAAAGTATTTTAAAATTAATTGATAAGTTTGAGATTTGGTTGCCTGCTTAAATGTACAGTACACATCATGTTTTGCCACTTCCATATAGAAACATAATTAGCGGTTAGTTCAACTTTAACTAATACAAATTTAAACTACTGTTACTTATTTTCTAACCTTCCTCATCACAAGTCTAGTGTAGTGATGAGCGCAAGAGTCTTGGTCTTGCAGTTTTTGCAAGAGTCTTGCATGCAAGACCAAGACCAAGACCAAGACCAAGGGGTGCTAGACTCTAGTGGTTAGCGTGTGCGGCACAGGATCAAGGTTTCAATTCTCGGTGAGCGAACACAAGGATTTAATAGTATGGTAGTGCAGTTGGAATTTTTATTTTCTTCTGAGAACAATAAAGGTTTTCGCACTATATTGCACCAAGCCTTCCTTATATATATTTGGGAACCTGAGACTCCGCAATATTGTTCCGAATTGTGCCCTGCACCTTCTGACTGGATCAGATTATCTTCTTTCTCTTACTTTGAGGCAAGAAAACTATTTTTTTCATTTGCATTAGTCATTTGCATTTTTCATTTCATACCTTTATTCATTTGCATTAGTCGCCCGTCTCCTTTAGAATAAAGGGCATAGCCGTGGAACCTTAAACTACTCACTCTAATTTCGTATTTAAGGAGCTTGGCTTACCAACACTTCTTGAGAGTAAGGGATGGTGCATGAGCGTGGCTGAGGGTGAGGGTGTCGATTGAGTCGGGAGTCGGCCGAGAGAGTCGATGTACTATTTGTAATGTGTTATAATTATCCACTTGAAGAATGTGTGATATTTGAGGCTGGTTTTGGAAATACAAATGTTTTTTTCCATAGATTTTCATGAGATGTTTGAGGCTGGCATTTGTATTTGTTGTCTAAGTAACAAATTCCATTGCATCTTTTTTTTTTTTTAAAAAAAAAAACATAAACATCATAGAGTAAGGAAACCTCTTGAATTTACAATTAGGAAATTTATATAAAGTCTTTTTTCGAAAGCTACTCTGAAACAACGGTGTGTCGTTTCCCACAACTCGATTTTGGTGTAGTTTGTCACAATATTTTTATTCAGGATATAACAGTTCCTATTCCAGTAAAAATTAGCACATATCTGACGAAACAGCTAATGTTGCCGGGAACTTATATTCGTATTGATCCTTTGCAAAAAAAATGGTGAGTCTTCTTGCCTTCGGGACGAGATAAGTCTCATACAATCTCCCTGCTGAAAAAATACTTAGCTCCAAATAAACACAAAACATCCTAAATTTCACGATAACTTCTCTTTTTAACGGAGTCCTTTATATTAACTCATTTTATATAGTGTACTTTTATATACTTAAAGTAATGTATAGATGAATCGAAAAGTAGAACCACATTATGCTTATCATTCTCAAATTTATTACACATAACTTCTAGATTCAATGTGGTGTTATGACGTAAATTTCCTACTCACAAACATCTTACTTGAGCTTTCATTAACTTTAATATTTGTTCTTTTAGCAAAATACAGGCTATAAAATTGTAAATCAACTGTTGTAAAAGATCCTATAATTGGGGATGATCGTCCCTGTTGGAGTTAGATTGTTAAATAAATAAAATAAAATAAAATAAAAATATAATCAACTAGCCCTTTCAAATTTTCTAATCTTATATTCGGATTTAATAAAGAATTGTTTATATTTAACGTATTCTAGCAGGACAATATTTTCTCAAGCACATAATTAAAAATAGAGGCTGCTCTTGAGGGAAGTCACACTGGTAAAAAGATAGTTTTCTTGCCTCAAAGTAAGACAAAGAAGATAATCTGATCCAGTCAAAAGGTGCAGGGCACAATTCGGAACAATATTGGGGAGTCTCAGGTTTCCAAATATATATAAGGAAGGCTTGGTGCAATATAGTGCGAAAACCTTTATTGTTCTCAGAAGAAAATAAAAATTCCAACTGCACTACCATACTAATTAATGAAGGCAAGAACAGCACTTATGGTATTTATTGGCATCTAGTCTCCTTTTTTAAAAAGTTGTCAACAGCAACGGGTCATATAATATCCAAGAATACTTTTTTTTTTCTGCTCGGGTTCAATAATTAAGAGCGAGCCCGAATCCTAATAAAATAAGTCACAGCAAGCCGAAATGAGTGCGACCACAACTGATCGAAGTGAGTCCGAGCGAGCGCAATATAAAATGACTATCTATTTAATATATATATATATATATATATATATATATATATATATATATATATATATATATATATATATATATATATATATATATAAATAATAATATACCGAAGATTTAATGTATTCCTATCTATATTATAATATATAAATTTCAATCACTTGAATGAGAATCATATTTAACCTTACTTATTGTTTATTAAATACATGAAGGTAACTGTATGAGGGAGACAATTAACGGTGAGAGTGGCTGAGGGTGAGGGTGTTAGATTGAAGGTCAGGGTGTGGGTGGGTGAGGGAGTCGATTGAGTTGGGAGTCGGGCGAGAGAGTCGATGTACTATTTCTAATGTGTGATATTTATTCACTTGAAGAGTGTGTGACATTTGAGGCTGGTTTTGGAAATAGAAATGTCTTTTTCATAGATTTTCATGAGTAGTGTTTGAGGCTGGCATTTGTATTTGTTGTTTTAGTAACAAATTCCATGGCTTTTTTTTTTATATACATAAACATCATACAGTACGGAAACCAGTTGAGTTTCCAAGGTAGGAAATTTATATACTAACAACTAATGAACCCGTGCGTTCATAGAAATATCTAGCGAAATAGGTATTATTTTAATTGTAGGTTTTATAAATCCCAACAAACAAGAGTAGCACTTAAGGGGATGTCTACCCACTTCCAAGTGTTTCAGGATCCCTATAAGATAACACGTAGATATTTCTATGTGAATATTTAATAAGATATTGCACTTACCGTCTCAAAATTTTCCATGATATTTTCCAACAGCAACACCTATATGTTCATGGTTTCTGTTTTTGATTTAATGCCCCAGATCAATTTAGATTAATTATAATGTATACTTCCGTTTACACTTGGCAACGTAGAGGATAGAATTTCTCCAGGAATTGAGAGCTCTCTGCTGAACCTCTAGCCCTAATAGTCTTCGCGTCACGTGGTAGTGATTTATGAGCGCTTCTGGCTAAAAACAAATGTTGTCTCTGTTTCTTCCTTTTTTTTTTTGTCAAAAACTTGTTTTGGGCAGCTTCGTCCTCAGTTTTGTCCACTGCCTCTATCGAGATAGCAGTTATACAATGGAGATCGTTTGCAGATCTCATAGCAGATAATGTAACATTCTTTTGAAGAAACTCGAAGACTGACATACGAACCGCGTGACAATTTGGGTAGGGAATCTGGAGCGTTGCAATTTTGTGTTCTGAAGTCCGCCTTATCACACAAGACGAAATGACCATAAACAAGAGACTTGTGAAGGAAGAAGGAAAATGTTCTTAGTAATTGTATCCAATTGTTTCCACATTTTTCACCTTTCCCCCCGAAAGATCCCTTCGAAAAGGGAAAGAGGGGAGGGTGATTTTGTGACCCTTGAGTTTTAGAATAGTCTTGAAACGAACTGCAAAGTGCACTTACTGGAAATTCTACTGTCGTTGTGCTATAATATCTGTGTTGCAAGAAGTGTGACAAAATGAAGGAATCAAAGAGGAAAAGAATTTGGTACTCTCTCCTTCCAAAAAAGAAGTCTCGCCAAGCTAATTCATATGTGTGGTCGATCTCAGAGTATGGAGTTCAGAGACTGGATAGTTAATATTTACCATTCAGGATTACCTTACAACCAATTAAATTCCATTTTCACCTAGCTTGGGCTGGGTTTGGGCAACTCCCTCTTGTGCAGTCGCCTGGACCCAGATCAGGCTCGTATTTATGGACATGTGTCTATTTCCGGATCACTTCGGAATTGATCCTTCGTTAATAACCATTCAAGTTCATTACTATATTTCCTGAATTATCCAGTAATCCTTTCTCCTCCAATCCTTTATCTTTCTTCATTTTTTCTCTTTTTCTTTTCTTCTCTGCCTCCCTCTGCTACTCTTCTTTCTCACTCTTCTTTTTCCTAACACTAACAAAACTGAAAAACGGTGTTGTGACGGGGAGTAGTCGCTATCAGCACGGTCAATAAGTTGTTTCGATAGTTTTTTTTTTCTTCGGGAGTCCGATATGGAATGATTAACTCGAAAATGAACATATACTGAAAGAATAATAATAATAAAATTTATTCATGATTTCAATTATCAGATAGGAGAGTATTGTATTTCTTCCTTACTTCGGGCGACTCCTCCTTCCACCCACGAATAAAATTACCCGTATACATGACAATAGGAAGGTATTTCGTTGAAAAATATGCTTTTTGTAAGATCATTTTAATTTCAGGCATATAGTCATTCTACTCCTTTTCATAATGTAATTAATATAGATGTATGCGCAGTATAAATGTAATGTGTTAGAGATGTAATAAACTATTTCGTTGATAATTGTTTTTGGTAGAATCATTTGAATTTCAAGCATAACGTCATACTAAGGGGTTCCATAGTCTTGTGGTTAGAACTTTTGACTCCTGTTCGCGTGATTCTAGGTTCGATTCCCTACTAGAATACTCAAATCATTGGCGTTTGCTCATCGTTGTGAGGCAAACTGGGGAGCCACGTGATTAAAAGACGTGACAGTCTATAGAATTACTATAAATGTATACACAGTACAAATGTTGTTTGACAGTAGTAAGGTATTTCGTTGATATGTATATACTATTTCTAGGATGTATACATTTCTTTGTAAACGACTTTTATAATGTATAATGTATTCTTATAATCAAGAACGAAATTTTAAAATTCTTCTTCTTATTATTATTATTATTAAGTATTCTGCCTTTTGGCCGGTCCTGGGACTGATGAGATTTTTTTCGTTTCTTCTTAATTTTCAGTTTGGACCTTGAAATATTTCTTCCATGTTTCTCGATTTTCAGCTTCTTCTTAATAATAAGTAATTATTAATGCTTAATAATAATTAGGCATAACAATGTTAGAAAACTGAAATATTTTAACAGAGCAGTTGATTTCCACGAATGTCTAATAACAAATTTTACCACCCAAGTGAGATTTATACCACTTGACACTATGGTTCGGAACTCATGACTATCATATTTGTGTTACAAGGTTATTTTCTAAAGACAGCTGTTTATTAGTCTAAAATCTAAACTCAGCAATACAGCCCATAGGGGCCTGCACATGCCAGCTGGTAAACATTCACAACCTAGAAGATCGTGATCAGTGCAATAACATCAAACAATCCTTTCGTCTTTCTTGGCCAGAGATCGCTACCACTTTATTCAGATAGTTCTCCATTTCTTTCACGATGTTGACTCAACTTCGGAAGTTGTGAGCTTACACTGGCAATCGAATCCTATTCTACGTACAATGGAGACACAATATAACGAGATTCAGCTAAGGAAAAACTCCTAAATAGTCATTAGTAGGAAAAGAAGCTGAGTACTATTCAGGAATGAATTGTTGATCATCTCTTAGGGGGAGGATATTTTCGAGAAAATGTACGCATGGAAAATAATAATAATAATAATAATAATAATAATAATAATAATAATAATAATAATAATAATAATAATAATAGTAATAATAATAATAACACAGCTACACAAAAAGAATAAAAGTTCTGTGCACCAGACCCCAGGGTATGGATTTGATGTATTTTATAATACAGAATCCAAATTTCGAAACCCCAGGACGATTGACCGTGATATTTTTTTAAATGGGCGATAAACATAAGCAAACGTAAAACAGCACTTACGTTCTTCGCCCATAAAACAAAGTTGACACGGTCAAATCGTCCTGGAGTTTCGAAATTTGGGTTCTGGGTACCAAAATACATCGAATCAATACCCTGGGGTCAAGTGCACAGAACTTTTATTTATTTTGTGTGGTTGTGTAATAATAATAATACTGTATAAGGAAAAGGAATGAAGACGTACTAAAGGAAGCTAATGAAGGACGACAGATCATGAAGATAATAGAAAAAAAAAGAAACAGCATGCTTGGACATCTTATTCGGCACTCCGATTGGATCACCATGTTGATAGGGGAAAAGGCAGAAGAAAAACCAGGAAGTGGAAGATCAAGGATAGAAAAATCTATAAGTTTTACGTCCCACAGTTATGCCTGGTAGGTTAAAGGAGCTAGTGATGTTGTGAAAAGAAGGAAATGCTGGAATGCAGAAAGTGGAAGGAAACGGGAGAACCCCGAGAAAACCCCACACATGGTGTTTGTCCTCCACAAAGTTCACTTGGTGCGAGCTGAGATCGAACTAAGGACGCCATGCATTAGAGGTGAACGCTCTACCACTGACCCACCGCGGCCCGATCAGGGATAGATGCAGTTACGAAGAAGAGACCTTATCAAATTATAAAACAGCTCTCCCAGGGGAGAGAAAAGTTTTAAAATTTCCTTCTTGCGCATCAACCTATGATTGAAGTGAGAAAGATTATTATTATTATTATTATTATTATTATTATTATTATTATTATTATTATTATTATTATTATTATTATTATTATTATTATTATTATTATTATTATATCGAGAATGTACTTCTGGGTTTCCTCCTTAAAAAATACACACACTATTTCCAATTATGGTTATCCTACTTTTTACAAATTTGTCTTTTTTTTCCTCTGTCTTTCATTCCCATCATGCGATGGGTGGGCCATAGAAGGTGACGCCTTTTCTGTGGCCAGAGTGATCAAATCTGTCTAATTCAATATTGGTTTAAATAGTATTAGTTTTCAAGCTACATATATGAGTTCTTTGACTAACTGAATAGTGCACGCCCCTTCTGGCTCACTCGCCACTATTTAACATTAAATTTCAGATGCCTCGATATACTTGCATAAGTTTATTATTTCTAAAATAAACATTACGTAAAAGGTTATTCAAATTGATATCAAGTTTTTCTGACATTTGTATATTACGCATATCTTTCTTAATTTGCATTACTCACATTACCCCAGAGAACGAACAAATTTTAGAGTTCTGGTTTGAACTTCTCTTACAATAATAAGCAAATATACGAGGAACAAATTTACCATTATTGACGATGCGGAGGGGAGGAGATTTTCTGGACTAGGAAGGAATGTGTGCGGGTGCAGAGCAGAGATCTGCACGGGCCGGAATTTTCAGCCCGGGCCCGGCCTGTGAATTTACAATGTGAGGCCCGACCCGAGTCCAAAATATGTCTTAGCATTTAGGCCCTAGCCCGGACTGAGCTCTGTGATAATCAAATGAGCCCGAAATAAGCCCGAATTGCAGAAACTTAATTATTAATGCAAAATTGTATTTTTATTTACAGCAATTCGAGGTTTGATTTTGCAGTTGTGTTTTAAAAGTCCTCCAGAAAGAACGGTGCAATTTGTATTGTTTTACACTATATTTACAAAGTTAGGCCCGAAAAAGTCCGAGAAATATTGTTGTATATTTAAAAATTCACAGCCCGAACCCAGGGGCGTCATTTAGGAGGACAGGGAGAGGCATTTGCCCCCCTCCCGAGTTTGAGATTTATATAATTTTATCAATAGCATAGTAGTAAATCAGTGAAAAACGCGAAATTTTACATATATCAAGGGGTCTTGGCCCCCCAAGCCAAATCTGAAATGACGCTACTGCCCGAACCCCTCCCGGGCCCGAAGTGATACATTCTTTGTAGGCCCGAGCACGTGCAGACCTCTAGTGCAGAGGCGTTTCAAGTGGTGGGCGACTGCCCACGGCCTTGCATCTTGAGGGACCTCGCAAAGACCAACGAGCCTAAATCGATTTAGCACTCACTTTTGTCGATGCAACAATAGAAACAAATATGAATTCGGACTTAATTACAGAAAAACAATACGCTTCAAACTAACTTTTCATCTATTCGTATATATTAGATCGCTAGCATACGCGACAGGCGGCGAGTTTATTTTAAAATTGCAATAATGAATGTGTATAAGTCTTTATCGTTGAGATGAATTGTTTTCGATAAATTTTATTATAATTAGCAATTTTTAAAAAAGGGGACAGGAAGGACTCGTAAACCTTATTCGCCTTCTGTGCAGATGGTATGGTAAAAATCAATACTGGATAATGAAAGTGTAAGTGTAAAGGCTAATATGGAACAGAGAAACAAAAGAGAACTTCTTCAGAAGGGAATTGGGAGGGGAGGGGATTAGAGTACAATGCTGTGACACTTAAAATGCGTCTTGATTTGTATACTTCAACAAACTTTTCTTATTAGATTACGCAATTTCTAGTTTCTTACTCCGATTATTCAAAGTATTCAAATGTTCTCGGAGGGAGTGACCGCCCCTCCCTTTAATCCGTCCGTGGTGTCATTCAGTTTGGCTTTTCACTACTAATTCAAAGTGCTTTCCGAAACAAGTTGTCTTCTTGTGACAGCAGGGGGTGGAAGAAACAAACAAACCGTGAAATGAAGAAAGAAGAGGTTTTGGGCTCTTCCAGTCCAGACCATTTTAACCACTGAGAAGTGAGAATCACAACGTGATTTTTCTGGTAAGAGCGTCCTTTTAAAAGCAGCTAACAAGCAAACAGATGGTCAGCCCTCTCCCCTCTGCAGCATACTTTTTATTCTCTGTTGCCAAACTTACTGAAGAATATATTGCAATTAATCTAACGCATGTAACGTAAATTGGAGACCGTGGTTGGATTTATATGGGTCTTGTGTATTTGTATTAAAAATTTCAAATTATTACCTGCAATACTTTGTTAGAAATTACCATATTAAATTTTACATGTTATCAAATGGAGAGTTAGAAACCTAAGCGGAGATGGTAGAAGATCCCCTTAAGTGTGTTGAATGTCGACAGCATCATGGTTTCTCAGCCCATTAACTTGTATGAGGAAACATTCTATTTATTCTTTGAAATAAACGAAAATTTTAGCAAGTTAATTTTACTGATTTCTTCTTGAGATCTTTAAATGTATACTACGCAAAATGTTACCACTGTATGATGTAATTTTAATATTTATGAACAGGAACGTACGCAGGAATTTATTTCGGGATGGTTCCAGAGCTTTTCGGGGATGGTCCAGACATACTTTCAGGCTAAATTATATTAAAAATTGTAAAATTGCCCCTAAAATAAGATTAAATTTACAAAAAAGTCCGATTTCGGGGGCTCCGGACCCCCAGGACCCACCCCCTGCGTAAGTCCCTGTTTATAAATAAAAATTAAAACAACATAACATTATATATAAGAATACTTTTAAAGCAAGGGACACCAAAATAGGCCAGAAGGAGAAATTAAAAATCAAAAAATTTAAATCACGAACATTAAAAAAAGAATACTTTCTCTAACAAAACAATGGGCTAGAATAAAAAAGAAAGTGGCAAGTCGACATCCTAGAAAACACACACACTTTCTTTTATTAAAGTCTTTTTTCGAAAGCTACTCTAAACCAACGCTGTGTCGTTTGCCACAACTCGAGTTTGGTGTTCTTTACCACAATACTTTTATTGAGGATATATCAGTTCCTTTTCCAGTAAAGACTACCACATACCTGAAGAAACAGCTAAGTGTTCCCAGGCACATATATTCGTATTGATTCCTTGCGAATGAGTGGTAAGTGTTCTCGCCTTCAGGACGAGAGAAATCCCATACAATTTCGCTGCTGAAAAAAATGTTTAACTCCAAATGAACACAAAACATCCTAAGTTACACGATAGCTTCGTAAATTGAAAATTGCATTTCTCTTTTAACGGAGTCCTTTATATTAACTCATTTTATATAGTGTACTATTTTTCCGTTATATTATGCTACTTAAGAACCGGTTTTTATATACTTAAAGAAATGTATAGATGAATCGAAAACTAGAACCACACTATGCTTATCATTCTCAAATGTATTACACATAACTTCTAGACTCAATGTGGTGTTATGACGTAAATTTAATAGTCACAAACCTCTTACTTGAGCTTTCATTCACTTTAATTGGGGGTTGTTTTAGCAAAATACAGGCTATAATCAACTCGCCCTTTTAAATTTTCTATTATTAAATTTGGATGTGTTCTAGCAGGACAATATGTTCCCAAGCACAAAATTAAAAGTAGAGGCTGCTCTTGAGGGAAGTCACACTGTTAAAAAAATTAATTTTCTTGCTTCAAAGTAAGGAAAAGAAGGTAATCTGATCCAGTTAGAAAGTGTGGGGCACGATTGGGAACACTATTGCGGAGTCCCAGATTCCCGATGCAATATAATGCGAAGCCACTTATTGTTTCCAGAAAAAAAGAAAAAATTAAACTCCACTACCATAACAATTAATAAAGGGGAGAAAAGCAGTTATGATATTAATTGGCATAAAAAAAAGAAAAAAAGAAATATTCAAAGGTGTACACACACTTGATGCAAAATTTTAATCTTGATATCTTGAAAACTAAGGGTGTTTTTTTATTTACCTCACCCCTCCGCCCTCACTTGGCACCGGCAAGTTTACCATCTGGTTCCAAAACGCATCTGGGGTGCTCTTTGGTCCATGCTTGACTTGACCAATAAAAAAACGGGTTCAATACGTGTTATATGAGCCTAATAAGCGTTTAAACACAGCACTATTCCATGGTACCGATTCGTACCATAAATTCCCAAAGGGTTAAACACTACTAAGCAAATACCTGTATTGTCGAAGTGACGGCTGTATCGAAATGATTAAAGATTGGTCTGACATGCTCATACGCTACAAGTCTTTCCTGACTTTTGTTTTCTACCTCTTCCTGTTAACAAATTTTCTTTTTTATCTGAAAGAAAATGAAATAACGAAGAAATATGTTTACTTTTACTCCGTCCCTTTTTTTCTTCAGTAGATTGAGGAAAAACTACTACTAGTACCAGCTGCTGAGTATTTATCGAAATCAATCGCTCCTTTCTTTGACGTCAACTGCGGCTACAAATGAACAGTACTAATCCGGGGTTCGCTGTTGTGTTCGGTGGTATTCGGAACGACGGTGAATGCTTCAAACTAGACAAACGATAGATCAGATGTTTTGTTATATTTGTGGAGGCCAACGATTTCTTGGCGCAAATACATTCATTTAATTTCCTCTTAACTCTCAAAGTAAAGACCACATTTTTTTCGGAACCTCCTTCCGCGTTAAGAAAGGAACTTTTTGTATTCCATATTGCCTTGCTCAAATTGTATCCAATCGACAGACTTTGAATTGAATTTGGAATTTGGAAGGTAGGAACAACGCATGTGACATCTTGAGGAAAAATCACTGCATGTTCAGAGCGCTGCTTTCCATTATAGAAGAGATTGTGAGAAAATTTGATTCCCACCCCCTGAAAACGCAAATATTTTAAAAGAATTTAGACATCATTCGCGGTAACAGCCTGACAACCAGCTGTTTAGTGAGATATTTTTGTTTTGAAAATTTCGTGAAAAGCAGTTGTTGTTTGTTCCAATGAAGTGAGTATACTATTGATCGAATGTAGCGTATACCGGCGTACTTCCTAAATTTTAGGTGGCTATGCGATAGTTTCCAAAAATTAGAGGTGGGTATACGCCGCATACCCGCGTATACCCTCCATTACATCCTTGAAACTAATACGCTCATTTATCCTCAAAGTTGAGTTTTTAATAAATCCTACGGTCTACTACAACGAATCTTTCTTGACACCTAACATTCCCCACACCGAAGTTTCCTGCTCCCATATATATATATATATATATATATATATATATATATATATATATATATATATATATATATATATATATATATATATAAGGAAGGCTTGGTGCAATATAGTGCGAAGCCACGTATTGTTCCCAGAAAAAAGGAAAAATTTCAACTGCACTACCATACTAATTAATGAAGGCAAGAACAGCACTTATGGTATTTATTGGCATCTTGTCTCCTGTTTTTAAAACTTGTCAACAACAACGGGTCATATGATATCCAAAAATCCTAAAAATAGTAAAATCTGTTTTTCTTTTTTTACTTTACTTGAATGAGAATGATATTTACCCTTACTTATTGCTTAGTAAGTACATGTAGATAACTGTGAGTGTAAGGGAGTCGATTGATGGTAAAGGTGGCTGAGGGTGACCAGAGTGACTGGCAGTGGTTGAGGGTGAGTGTGAGGGAGTTGATTGAGGGTAAGGGTGAGTGAGGGTTAGCAAAAATGCCCATCTCTGGTATGGACCATGATCCTGCGATAAAGTCTCGACGAAATAACTGCTTGACTGAAAGTCTAAAATTTACCTAAAAAAGCGTAAGTCTCAAACTTTTTAATAGAAAATATGTATTATGCAGTACTTCGACAAAGCTGCTGCAATTGAGTATTTTAATATATTTAATGGCAATAATGTATTTTGAACTGTGTACAATACAAAATAATGTATACCCATATTGTGGAGTGTGTACTCTCTATCACTAGTGCCTTTGTTTGGCATGCTGTTTTCTATGACATGCTGAGATTTGCCACCACGATAGGTTTTTCAGAGGGTTTAGAGGTTCAGATCCTCTGTAGCAACGGCGCTGATTATTATTAGGTTATTACAAACATAATTTTTATCATTGTTATAGTTTGTTGTAACATAATTGTATTATTTACTGTGAGTTTATGTCCTGTTAGCTTTTGTCCGCTTCTGCATCAATATAGGTGAGCTTATGTCCACGATCCGCCACTACACGCAAGAACCACGTCAGGATGGAAAACTTGCTAACTTAATTTCAAATATGTAAAAGATTCACTTTGGAAAAACTGGAAAAGAACGGATCCCTATCAACTCTCCCTTCTAGATGTTGGTATGCAAGGAACAAGTTTAAATAATTCGCCTGGGACGAATTCCAAGAAACAGGAGTCTCTTTAGGAAAAAGCGAACTTTTCTGAATTCGCAGCTGGTGACAAAAATACAGCCTCAGAGCTGCCCTCCCAAAGTCTCCTAATCTTCCTCGTGGTGTTGATAGAACAACAGCGAAAGACTAGAATTGATCCCTCCCCCAGCACTCAACCATGCGTCAATCTGCAAGAAATCTTTGGTAACAAATTTCCAAGAAAAAGTGATGTACCGTACTTGCCAAAAGGAAACATCCCAGCGGAAACAAATAAATACGGTGGTCTCGGTATTGAGGACAATACAAAGATTGGAAGCGGAAAAACTGGTAGGTTGTCTTCAACTGATCCAAGTGATTTGTTCAAAACAACTGGGCATTCACAAAAGTGCATTTGCACACGATACCAGGGAGTAATCTACACCCCCCAATACCCCCTAACACCCCTCCAAATTTCTTTACACACACACCTGGATGGAAAAGGAATACTCCTCCAAATCCAATTGTATCAATCAATATCATATAGGTTATTTATTGCATCAAGTTAAAAAAGGTTTAGCGTTTAGGAAAGAAGGCACCATTCTTATTTATTTCACTTCAAAATACGAAGCGACCTCGTTCTCATGTACGGCTTCGAGAACCACATGCCCTCATTGCTTCGGGCGGTGTTTCGATCAAAAGAATTGACAAAACAGACCTACTCATACCTATCCTCCTCGACTCCGCGGTCGTTTCCTAGAAAATAGATTGATGGACAGATGCAGATGACTGAAATTGACAACGTCTTGAGCGGTCATTCACCTACCTCCTCCTCAATAAGGAAAATGTGACAATATAGTAATAAGTCTATTTCAGAATAAGTTGGTAAGTGCTACTCTGCAACAGGCTCGCAATCAGAGAGGGGCTAGAGAGGGTCTGACCTTCCCTAAATTTTTCATGTCCCCACCAGACCTCAATACAAAATGCACAATTTAAATATTTGTAAGAGAATTTTTAATGACTTGGTCCCTTCTAACATATTCATGGCAGCCCAAAGCTCTGTGGCTGGTTTCGAGCCTCTTCTGCAAGTGGTGTATCAACGGACGGACGTTAGAAGGGTGTAGTCAAAACGTTTTTAGAAACGAAGAGATCGATCGAAGAAAGAATTATATATATTGTAAACTGAGTCTAATGTTATGCAGGAACGCATTTGACGCTAGCTTAATTTTTTGTAAAGTATATTTTTATTCACGTAAATTCATTGAGCAGAACAGGGTTCATATCGAGTCACTTTTTTTAAACTAAAATTTACTTTTTTTCAAGTTGGTCACTACAGGTTACTTTTTTTTAAATTTGTCACTAAAAGTTACTTTTTTGAGAGGTAAAGTGACTTTTTCGTGTGATTTGTGTTTTGCATTGTCAGTTTTCTAAGAAAAATATATAAACAAATGGAAAAAGGCAGAAACTTGTTACTCGTTACTCTTCTGAAAGCTTAGTACTTGCTGCCACATGTGAAACAGCCAGCTTTATTGTCACTTCAGCTTTTATTCTCTCTAAAGCACAGTGGACGGTTGGTGGATGCATAAGCTCTTAAGGTGGGGTAGAGAATCCTTCAGTGTCTATTCTTTCTTCTATCGTAATAATCTTTTACTTTTCTCTCGTAATAGTTAACGCTCCGTTCAACGTTGTGTATGTGTGTTTGTGTGGTTCATCATGTTCGTCTTGTGTTATGCTTCTTGTATGTTTTTCTTAAGAGTAGGTGATGAATTTGATTATTTCACGTTTTTGAGAACTCTTAATGCGAAGTTAAATATAATGTCTGGGATGAAGAAATTCGGAAATAGGCCAGAACTGGTTTCACTTACTCAGAAGCTTTTTACATCTGCTAAGTCTGCTTACCGTAACTACAAAGCATACTTTGAAAACCTAAGAAAGGAGGAAGCTTAAAAAGAAAAAGTAAAGAAGAAACAGAACAACAAACAAAGAGAGAGGTGATGGAGAAATTGACAAAGGAAAAAAGGTGCATGATGACATTTTGTTAACTTTTTCGTGTGCTTTTGGACATTTTTTGTCATTTTTCAACTATTTACAAGAGACCAGACCACTATGAGCCCTGGGATTATTAAAATTAGGACATATTAAAGAAGACAAAACAGAAAGATACAAAATATTTGTAAATTGAAAAACTGGATTTCTGGAAAACAACTAAACCAATGAATAATTTTCTTATGAAAGATGTTCAGAGCGAATAACGTAGCCAGGAAGGGACAGGAACGGAGATTAAGAGATCAAATAATATTACAACAATTAACATTAACAACAGGGTTAGAATATTAAAATAATGAAATTGGAACTATGTACAGTATTAATTACTAAACGAATGTGATTTCAGCATCGGACGAGGATTTTTTTCCCAATTAATATTTTAAAAAAATCACCCACTAAAACTTGCTGGGGGTGAATAAATTGAAATAATAGCAGAATTTTGCAAAATAATTACAATAATACGTATGTAATCAATTCACATGTAATTACTGGATAAAATTACTGGGTTTACGGGCATCTCTCAATAGTGGACATCTTCATAAGAGGAAAAACTTTCTTATTCTTCCATGCCATAAATATGTGTGGTGTGGTGTTATGAAAGAGAACCTTTCCTTTTAGGGACACCTCTCATTTACGAACAAATAATCGGTTCCACCGATGTCCGTTTTGAAGCGTTTCACTGTATTACTTACTTTAATAATAATAATAAATGCTCAAATGTGTGAACTTATTTTATTGAACCTACCTCTGCAAAAAGCTGATATTATTATTATTATTATTATTATTATTATTATTATTATTATTATTATTATTATTATTATTAAATAAATAGTTACGTATTTTAGATATCATGTTTGAGATAAGAGGTAATATTTTGGTGACAAAATTACCGCCGCCCGTCGGACATAAGCTCACCGGTAGTCTTATATTACAGGGGCGGGAAAAAGCTCACCGATAGCAAACATAAGCTCCCTTCAGGGACTTTTAATAAAATTCACCGAATATTGAAATTTAGGCGTTAGCTACTTCCTAAGCGGAAAATGGAGCTACTATCTTGTATCATTTATCAGGTGTAAAAAAAAAAAAAAAAAAAAAGTTTGGGAGTTGCGTTGTATTAAACGTGAACAGACCTTGAGGAACTTGTAACAAAATACCCTGGATATTAAAATCTAGACATTGACTACAATTACAAATAGGCCTAATAATTCAGTAGAAAGCAGAGCTACTAATGTATAGCAGTTATCAGATATCCGAATAAAATAGGAATGTTGCAAGTTTAATGTGTTAATCATCGGCGACAGTAGGCGTAATTTTTGCCTTGGAAATTTTGGAACCAAATTTTTCTTATAGGCAGGCCCGTAGCCAAGGGGGGGGGTCTGGGGGGTCCGGAACCCCCCTTCGAGACCAGAAATGTTAAAAAATTAGGGAAGGATGAAAGAAAATGAAATGACGAAAAGAATGATCAGCGTTAAAAATAAACTACAGGAAGCTTTTGGGTACTCTTTCTTATGAGGAAATTTGTATTACTTGCAATACATGGTTGCGAGGTGAGCGATATATCCTGTATGAGTCAGGGAATTCGAAATTTCTAGAAAAGTTGCGGAATTCTCAGAATTTCTGCTATTAGTCAGGGAGATTTCAAGCTTCCGAAAGCATAGTGCTGTTGTGTAACAGCGTGGATATTTTTTATCATAATTTTTCGTCACCGCACCCTTGCAATATCGAATATGTTATTTCAAAAACAATTTTCTACTGCTCCTTTAACTTGTCATTTGAAACAGACAGTAGTTGAATAATAAAAACATAAATATATGTGGAAAAAAAGTTCTGTTAACATTTGATTCAACAGAAAAAGGAACGCAGATATTGCAAAATATTTTACAAGACATTATTGAGTATGTACTTTTTATAATAGTGAATATGTACTTTTTATAATAGTTGAGGTCATAATGAAAGGAAAATTGTTATATTTGAATAAACAGACGAAGGATGTAAATATTATATAATCTTTTTCAATACGTTTTTTTTACTCGAGATTTCTTCATAGTTTATTAAAATACTTACCAATATATCCTCACAAATCAATATATGTTGGTAGTAAAGTAGTTTAGATTGATCGAGCTAATGGGTCTTCAGAATTTCATATCCCCCCCCTTCCCCGTTATGAAATCCTGGCTAAACAAACTAATATATGTTCCAGTAAAATTGTTCAGAATGATCGAGCCCATGGTGTGATGACCACAGCATTTCATGTCACGGACCCCCCCTTCACGAAATCCTGGCTACGTGCCTGTTATAGGTCGGACAATTCATCACTGCATTAAAATATTTTGATGATTAGGCATGCATACTTACATAATAGAATTTGGGTACCTAACGCGATTCGTGATTCTGGTTTGGGACTTTTTTTTTTTTTTTTTTTTTTTTTTTTTTTTTTTTTTTTTTTTTTACGAATTCGTCATACTCAGATGTAATTAGGGCTTGCTTCTTAGTGCTCCCTTCACTCAAAGAAATCTCTTTCTAATTTACTAACACAAAGGTTTTTCTTTTGGTTGATAAGTTCTTGTTTTGTTCTTAATAAATAAAGTAATAAAGAGATTCATTTGATGAGCCTTGGTCTGCAAGTATAATAATAGCCTTAAGACTTGAACTCTGCAACATTCTTAATATTTTATTCTGATGTCTAATAACTCCTATATGACGTTAGTAATATAGCCTACTTTCTATTGAGAAGGTAGGCCTACTAGTAGTCAAAGCCTAGATTTAAATATCTGGAGCATTTTATTACAAGTTCCTCAAAGTCAACCCACGTTTAACACATTAAACCCTGCAACATCCTTATTATTTTATTCTGATGTCTGACAACTGATATATAGCATTAATAGCTCTATTTTCTACTGAATTAGGTCTACTACTAGCCAAAGTCTAGATTTTAATACATCTTCATACCCATCATACGTTTTTCTAAAGGGGGAGAGCGGTAGACCAGTGGTAGAGCTTTCACCTCTGGTGCTTGGATCCCGGGTTACATCTCAGTCCCCGCCAAGTAAACCTTGTGGTGGACAACTACCTTGTGCGTGGATATCCTCGGGGTTCTCCCACTTTCGTCATTCCACCATTTCATTCGTTATTCATCTGTCTTCTTTAGCCTAACCGGCATAATCGTTGGACGTAAAACATTTCTTTCTAAAGGAAAATGAAATATTTCTGAGTTGATTTCAGCCATAGTAAAAAAAAAAAAAAAAAAAAAAAAAAAAAAAGAGACAGCCTTTCACCAAAATTTCGTTTAGCAATATTTCTGTGCTACAAAATTTCCTTCACCGAAAGTTTCAGCATAGGGGAGGAGGTTGGATTACTTTCTTCAGTAAAAGGAAGTAGTACTCTTTTGTTTGTCCAAATCCGTTTTCAATTTATATTTTAATATTCAAAATCTACTTCATGTTAACATTCAAAACCTGGTTTTCATTTTTGTCATATTTTCTGTTTGCCATTTTTCAGATGCTTTTTTAAATTTTATTCAGGTTTATTTTCCTTTGCAATTAAATTAGTTAACCTATAAATGTATTTAATTATCATTATTGTATTCTTTATTACATTAATTATCTTATAATATTATAATATAATTATATTATTAGTGGTGAGCTTATGTCCGGAGAGCTTTTGTCCGCTTTTGCATTAACAAAGGTGAGCTTATGCCCGGTGAGCTTATGTCTGCGACCCTTTGATATTCTTTCTTGTCTTGGTGAACCCGAGTGCGAGCGATTCCAGTGCAAAATGGCCATTTATTATATATATACAAGTATACGAAATATAAATAATATTATACCGTAGATATAACGTATATCTACGTAATATAAATTTCAATCACTTCAATGAAAGTCATATTAACCCTTTCTTATTATTTATTTAGTACATGAAAGAAAATGTGAGTGTAAGGGAGTTGATAGAGGGTGGCTGAGGGTGAGGAAGTCGATTGAGGGTGAGGGTGGATGAGGGTGAGGGTGGCTGAGGGTGAGGGAGTCGATTGAGGGTGAGGGTGGCTGAAGGTGAGGAACTCGATTGAGGGTGAGGGTGGCTGAGGGTGAGGGAGTCGATTGAGGGTGAGGGTGGATGAGGGTGAGGAAACCGATTGAGGGTGAGGGGGGTGAGGGTGAGGAAGTCGATTGAGGGTGAGGGTGGCTGAGGGTGAGGGAGTCGATTGAGGGTAAGGGTGGCTGAGGGTGAGGAACTCGATTGAGGGTGAGGGTGGCTGAGGGTGAGGGAGTCGATTGAGGGTGAGGGTGGCTGAGGGTGAGGAACTCGATTGAGGGTGAGGGTGGCTGAGGGTGAGGGAGTCGATTGAGGGTGAGGGTGGCTGAAGGTGAGGAACTCGATTGAGGGTGAGGGTGGCTGAGGGCGTGTCTGAGGGAGTCGATTGAGGGTGAGGGTGGCTGAGGGTGAGGGTAAGGGAGTCGATTGAGGGCGAGAATGTCTGAGGGTGAGGGTAATGGAGTCGACTGATGGTGAGGGTGGCTGAGGGTGAGGGTGACGGTGTCGATTGAGGGTGAGGGTGAGTGAGGGTGAGGATGAAGGTGTCGACTGATTGTGAGGGTGGCTGAGGGTGAGGGGAAGGGAGTCGACAGAGGGTGAGGGTGGCTGAGGGTGACTGTGAGGGAGCCAACTGAGGGTGAGGGTGGCTGAGGGTGAGGGTGAGGGAGTCAATTGAGGGTGAGGGTGAGTGAGGGTTAGCAAAAATGCTCATCTCTGCTCCACGGTAAGTAATACAAAGACTATTGTTTTGCAAGACTTCTTGTTTTTATTCTGGATGTTGACAGAATAGAATTGCTAAAATCATACGAACACCGAAGCAACCACTGGAGCTTAGAGGAACTTAAAAACGGAAGAAAAAATTGAAAATGTTTTTGTAGAAAAGCTACTTGATAATATATATATATATATATATATATATATATATATATATATATATATATATATATATATATATCAGTGAATATTGTTTACACAACATTGGCTTCAAAGCTCCAAATCACAATATGAGAAGTGCAATTTTCGGCCCTGTACACTGGAAAAGTGAAATTTTAAGAGAGTGACGCAATCTTTTACGTGATTTGAGTTTATTCTTTATTTGTCTGTTCGTTTTTAGGCATATTGAATCTAAAAAGTTTTAAGATCTCCTTTTTATATGTATTTATATTTATAGAAAGGATATTTATTTTTCTCATAACGTGTCTGAGGAAGGCTATGTTCCATAGTCGAAACTGTTACATATATATAGGGTGAGTCAAAAGTCATTGGACAGCTGCATAAGTTTGAAAATCGACGGGAAAAGTAAAAAGTGATGATGGGAACAGAGGTTTGATGTTTGATGAGGGGCCGCAACGCTTGGAGTGTATGCCATTTATGGTCGCCATCTCGAAATCCGCCATTTTGGATTCAAGTGTTTTTTTTAAATGGGAAGGGAGGTGTATGACACATCAAATAACACTAGCTTGAGCTCAGAAAGTTAGTGGTGTAATTTGTTTTTTTTTTCTATCTTGTACAGTTTAGAAGTTGTTAATGTTCAAAGTTGGGAAATTACCTTGATACTGAATGCTACAACACATGTTCTACGTGTTTTCCATCCCATGCAATTCACAACTGTAGTCGCCGCAACCACTCTGACTGCACACGGAGTAGAATGTCTCCTGAACTTTGATCACAGGCTTGTTGGATGCGTTCCTCCAGGTGTCTCAAATCACGGATTGTCTCAGCATACACTATCTGCTTAAGGTGTCCCCATAGATAAAAATCGAGGGGCGTTAAGTCAGGGGATCTGGGCGGCCATTCCACGGGACCACGGCGACCAATCCACTTCCCTGGTGGTTGTTCATCCAACCATTCACGGACACCAAGTCCATAGTGTGGAGGGGCTCCATCGTGCTGAAAATATGATGGGAAAATGCCGTCAGCTTTCCGTGTGGCAGGGAACACAAGGTCCTGCAGCTGTATCACATACTGCGGTGCAGTTAAGGTGTTGTAAATGAAAAATGGCCCAATGACACCACACCATCACCTTCGCTGGACTATGTTCTCGACTCGGGTCAACCCAGTTCGGATTTGCGTCACACCAGTATCGACAATTATGTCGATTAACCTCCCCGTTCGAAGTGAAATACGCCTCATCGCTGAACAGTATGTCCTTGGCAAACGCAGGATTAGTTCGTGTTGTTCAGTAGCCCACATGCAGAACTCCAACCGGCGATCAGGGCCATCCTCGTTCAGTTTATGTTGCGTGTGCAGCTTGTAAGGATGCCACTGATTGGCGTGCAATATCCGGACAACGGAGGATTGGCTTATTGCACATGCTGGGGACACAAGACGGGTGTTCGTTTAGGACTTTTCACTAACGACGCAACAACCGCCGTTGCAGTTTCCTCATTGGTGGCAGTCTTTGGTCGCCCACTACGTTCCCTGTCTTGAACAGAGCCGGTCTCCCGGAATTTGGTGATCACGTGAGCCACCGTGCTGTGCGATACCGGTTCTCTGTCTGGGTACCGTCTGTTGTAGTCAGCTGCTATTGTTCGGTAGTTGCGTTCCTCTGATATAAAGATGATTTCGATCTTCTGTTCACGTGTGAGACCCATTTTAGATCACCTGGAACAAAGAGAAAACTGGGTCAGTATCAAGGTAATTTCCCACCTTTGAACATTAATAACTTCTAAACTGTACAAGATAGAAAAAAACAAATTGCACCACAAAATTCCTGAGCTCAAGCTAGTGTTATTTGATGTGTCATACATCCCCTTCCCATTAAAAAAAATGGCTTGAATCCAAAATGGCGGATTTCAAGATGACAGCCATGAATGACACA
The DNA here is from genome assembly GCF_964235325.1 of Thermobia domestica. NCBI lineage: Eukaryota > Metazoa > Arthropoda > Insecta > Zygentoma > Lepismatidae > Thermobia > Thermobia domestica. Next base: position 129,245,836 of record NC_137467.1, read on the forward strand.
CTCCAAAAGTTGCTGCCAGTCATCAAACCTCTGTTCCCATCATCACTTTTTACTTTTCCCGTCAATTTTCAAACTTATGCAGGTCTCCAAGGACTTTTGACTCACCATATATATATATATATATATATATATATATATATATATATATATATATATATATATACTGCTTACTGCTTTGGTCAGTTTTATTAGCAATCTTGAATTTTCTAAAGCTATAATGAATAATTTACAAGTTGAAGTACCTCCAATGCTGAAAAAGAGAATGCACAAGTGGAAGTACAAAAGGCGGAAGGAGATATCCAAGAGACATGAGACAGTGTTCTTAAGGAAGTGTATAGAGGAGAACACCACGCCGAAAGGACTTCGGATAATTAAGAAAGGATTGATGTGTCAATCAGTGAGATTTAAAAAAAGTTGATTAAAAAAAGCAGAAAAGCAGTTCATGTAGGACACCATAAGAAGGAGAACTAAAGAAGTGGAAGACAGTGAGAAAGGGACTGGAAAAGATAGTGAAAATTGAAGACAAGTTCTATATATTTGTGAGAGAAGAAGTGGTGAGAGATCTGATCAAATGGGAAAAGAAATTTAAAGAGAAAGATTGAAAGAAAAAGGAAAGAAACTAGGATGGACTGAGCAGGAAGAAGTAAGTGCAAATAGGGTAGTAATAATAGGAAATGTAAAATTAAGAGACCAAGAAAAGAAATGTTTAGAATTAGGCTACAAGTTTAAAGTGAATGAAGAGAAGACAGAAGTAAAAGAGATAGTATTCAAAGTAGAACACGCAATTTTGAAAATAAAAGAACAAGAGCAGAGTGAGAGAATTAGAAGGAAAGTGATAGCCATAATAAAACAAATTAAATAGAAAAACAGGAAACCTTAAGAAAGAAGGATTAAGAAAGTTAAGGATGAGAAAGGACATCGTGGTAGAAGATGCAGACACACGAGGAGTGACAGTGATAATAGAGAATGAATGGTACAAAAATAAACTGGAAGAAGTATGTGATGACACGTATGAAGTACTTGGAGTGTAAGATGATATAAGAAACAAAATAATTGAGGATGGAGAAAAGGAAGGTTTCAAAACATTAATGAATAGAACAGGAAGAATACCGAATATGAAAGGCTTTTCAAAAATATATAAAAAAAATAAATTAAATTAAAACCGGTGATGGCTTGTAGAAACAACATTTTCGAACCGTTGGAAGAAGAAATAAAGCAGGTTGCAGAAGAGATAAGAGAAGGACAAGAGAGTAACAGAGTGAAAAACAGAGAGGAGGTAAAATGTGCCCTAGAACAGGTGGAAGACAGAAGAGAAAGAACCATATTGTTCAGGGTTGATGTAAAGGCAATGTTCCCGAGCATTAATAGGGAGTATGTGTTAAAAGCAATAGAAGAAGAAATGGAAAATGACATTATAAGAGAATGGAAAAAGGAGATAGTGTTGAAGGCTCTAAAGCTGATATGGGAGAATTGTGTATGCACGATTGGTGAAAAATTGGTGAGGATAAAAGAGGGTCTAAGCATAGGTTCGAGACAGCTCGGTACAAGCAGAGATCGTGATGAACAGATGAGAACAGAAAGTAAAAGAAGAAGAAGGACAAAATCTTACCATATTTTATATATATATCTTAAATGATTGCCTTGAAATATGGAAAGGGGCTAAGAGACAGTTGGAGAACAATTAAACAATTAAAGATGAAAAATGGGATTAAGCTAGAAATGGAAATAGAATAAGAGAGGAAAATCAACTTCATGGACATGACAATAAAGAAAATAGGAGAAAAATTCGAGACTATGTGGTACAGGAAAGAATACGATACTTGGATTCACTACCATTAGAGGAGTGATGCAGACATGAAAACCAAGAAGAACTTTATACAGAACATGAGAAAGAGGATAGAAACGATGGATATTGACGAAGAAAGAAAGAAAGAAAGAAAAGAAAAGATAGAAATACTGTGCCAGTTATTAAAGGGAAACGGATACAGAAGAGAAAATTTAAAAGAAAGAAAAATAGGAAAAAACAGAGAAAGAAGGAAAAAGATGGTTTGGAATTGAAAGTTTATGGAAGAAAACGGAGGTCCTGAAGAACCTGTTAAGGAAGGAAGGGATTAAAACTTACATGAAAGGAGGAAAGATGACAATAGACGTAGTGAGAGAGAAAGGAAATAAGAAAGAAAAAATATAAGATCAGAAGAGGAAGGAGTAGTGTACCAAATTAATTGTAAAGAGTGCAATGTGAAGTATGTAGGGGAAACAGGAAAGAGATTAGAACAAAGGATAAAACAACATAAAGACGATGCCAGACTAAAACGAGAGAAGAACGTAATATATAAACACATTGAAAGCTGGAATAAGGTAGACTGGGAAGGAATAAAACAAAGAAAAAAGGAGTGTGATAAGAAAATGGAAAAAAGCCCAGTGGATTAAGAAATACGGGGAAAAATGAATGACGTAAATACTAAAAATTAACTTCTTGTAGGTACGGAAAAAGAAATGTCAATTTTCTAGGGCTGTTTCATCGAAACCATTGATTCTACCAAAAAGAAAATGTATAGGGTCTTAATTGTGGCAAATTTTATGCTCTTTGTTTTCGAAAATAAGATACTTTGAGCTAGAGTGTAAGGAAGCCGAGTTACGTCTAAAAAGAATCTTTATCATGTTATTTTAGGAAGGTTTTGTTTTATGCGCCATTTTACCAAGATGGCGGCGCCAGCGGAAACCTGACGAGGTTGCAAATTTTGGTATGTTATTTAGAACATCCTAATAAATACTTTTATCAAGTTTTTAAACTACCTCACTTAATGCAATCAAAAACTACCTATTGATAGGACTAGAAGGGAACTACATTTTATTTTTAAAGTCAGTTTTTGAAAGTCAAAACTGAAAAGAAAATGTTAACTTCAACAATTGTCTATGAAAACTGAAGAAAATAAAATAGAAATCCTTCATTCGAAACCTTGTTTAATCAGTAAGTCTCCTATATGAAATTCAAAACGCACAATCCTTAGCAATAGTTTAGATATGCCTTTCACAATTAATTGTTACGTTAGCTTGAAAACGCAGATTTGAAGATTTATTTGACGACTTTCAACAATCAGATAATTTAAGGAGAGAGACTACTAAATACGATACAAAAGCTAACAATTTTTCTTTTGCCTGTTTTTCGTAAGTGAAAAGAGATGATGATATGTAACTTACCATAATAATAGATAATGTTATTCTACACCCGAATATATGAATCGGAAGAATTTTCAGCGTTGCTATCCATAGAAATTACAGTGTGGCCAGAATATGAAATGATTTTTTTTAGTTTTATGTCCCACGATTATGCCGGCTAGACTAAAGGAGACGGTGATGATGAGCAATGAATGAAACGGTGAAATGAAGAAAGTGGGAGGAAACGGGATAGCCCCGAGAAAACCCACGAGCACGGTGTTTGTCCACCACACGACGCGAGCTGGGATCGAACCAGGGACCCCAAGCACCGGAGGTGAACGCTCTACCACTGAGCCACCGCGCCCCCTGACTAAAAAAATGAATTTAACGGTAATTGATGACTTATCATGTTGTTTTGGCTCCTTGTTAACTACTTTTTAAATAATATTTGTATCTATTTTGCAATAAACAGAAAGTTATTAAAATCACACAGATGACAGCGATAAAGATTCTTCCTTTAACCCAAATAATTATTCCGAAATACTTTCAGATTTAGATGAAAACGTATATATAAGATAAGTAACGAGAGAAAAGAAAAATGATGAATAAGAAGATTAAACGTCGATTTGCTAAGAAGTAGAAAGAAGATGATAATAAGTAGGCTCCGGATTCTTAGGTTCGAACCTATTTTATTCCTGTACAGTGAATGCAAAAAATTCGTGTTTTCTTTACATTTCAAGTTGCTTTAAGTAGAACTATATTAGTTTTATAGGACCTAAAATGTCCTAATTGGGGAGTTAGGACCTAAAAAATTCTAAATTAGCTTTTAGAACCTATAACGTCCTAAATGATTCGTTATAGTTATTTTTAACTTGAAAAATACTTTCAAACATGTAGTCAACCAGTTTTCAACAATGCGATAACAAGGTTTCCTTCAAGTAGGGGAGATATGTATGTTTTGCCCCACTTTCCCCCTCCACCCCCTAACTGCCCCAAAAATTTATGAAGCCACCATTGACCATTGTACTTTAACACAGAAGGATACCCCCAAGTGAGATTGAATATGCTTTTATGACATTTAAAATCATAAAAACTTACATCTAAAACTTATAACTAAAACTATACTACATATAATTACATCTACTCCTCTTCTATCTTATAATGCCCCCAAGCTAATGTATTTATACCATCTCGCGCTATATATCTTTTATCGTCCGAGGAATCTAGTGCCAGCTTATGAACGGTTATGCTATATATATCGTGCTTATAACTTCTAATGAGGTTTATATCCTTATACGTTTTAACATTTTTAAATAAGCTTTCTTTATAATCATCAAATTGCAACTCCTTGGCAACTACGCATTTAGTTACTCCTTTAGCTTTTTTCTTTTCTTTATTTTCTACTCTATAAGCATACATCTTTGATCTCAATCCAATAAACTCTGTCATTATCTTACCTTTATTCTCATCTTTCATCTTACCTATTACTTTTTTGTTTGTTAGTGGTAGTCCATATATGTTATTTTCCTTGTATTCACTCGTGTCAAACTGGTCAATTATTTCTGCTATATCTTTGTAAAAGTCTTCAGTCTCAATCTCATATATAAAGCTATCGGTGTCCATATAACATAAATCTATATTGTTTCCATATTTCGGCTTCATCGTGTTATAATGAAAATCATACATTAGCAGTTTTGATAGTTCTAATACACTCATACCAACATATATTGGCTTATTAAACGTTAATCGCTCTTTTTTCATATGTATTGCACATAAGTTCTCACTAAATATTGTTCTGTAATCAAAGTTAGGTTTAGCAATTAATGCTTCTACCCTCTTAGGATCACATTCTAATTGTATGGGCTGTCTTTTTCGAATATTTTCCATTGTTTTCCCGAACGCTGAGTTATTCATGAGCTTATAAAAATCTTTTTCGAACTCATTTTTAGCTTGTGTTCTCATCTCTGTATTTAAATCAATGTATTTCTTTAGCCAGTTTGATTGTCTAAACTCTAATATCCTATGCACTTTCTTCAATCTCATTCCAAGTGACATATAAAGTTTTAAGTTTCTATAGTGAATTACATATCTTTCCTTATTGTAAAGGGTTGTTAATAATTTCGATTGTTTTGAGCCGGGTGGACACATGTTTTCTGGAGCTAATGGTAAATCAGAATGCTTGTTATGTAAATGCTTTGGATATTCTAAATCTACTTCTAATATGTAGCCAGTTTCTGAGTCATCTGGAATGTTCTTTATATCTATGTATGGTTTAACCCACTTAAAGTCTTTATAAGGCATGTATTGACTCATCGCCCATCCATATAAGTTGTTTGCGTCTAGATATGCTAGGTATGTTGAACATTCATCCTTATTATAATCTTGCATATATTTGTTGTTAGCTTTTACATATCTTTTACTGCATTGTGAGATTCCTCCTCGTATACCCTTTTCTAACATTAGTATTTTATCATAATCAGTTAACAATTCCAAATTAATTCTAGTCATCTTTAACATTGCATCCCACGATAGACCTGGTGCTGTATAATACCAAGCAGGATCTAATCCATATGCCTTTAAACACACATCTCTAAAGTTTTCAAATATATCTGTTAATTGAAGGACATCTGTTTTGTTATAATGTTCAGCTAAATCCTCCAATAACTCTAGATTGAATTCTTTACAAACTCGCACATGGAGCTTATGACGTTCAGGACTCATTTTTTCTCCTGTTAATCTGTTTGTAAATTTGTCTGGAGATAATGGAACAGGTTCTTTCAATTTTTCAAATGAATCAACATAATCAAATGGATAATCGCCTTTTGTAGTAACTAGATCAAGCTTATCAATTGGAAAAAACTTTAATGTTTCTCGAAATTGTTCTGGCTTTAAATTCTTTGTTAGCTCTGCTAAACTCTTTGACATAAATCTAAATGAATCAACAAATCTTAAATTTATTCCATCTTTATCTGGCCCTGCTTTTACATATTTTTCATATGTTATGTACCTTTCCTCATTATTAGCGATCAGTTTAATTTTCTGTGTATCATAAGCTAACTCCTTAATAAACAAATGCGTATCATAGCCAGTTAAGTTGTGAAGAAATACAGGAACAAAGTGGGGATTTTTATAGTTTAAATTGCAATAACTGTGAGCTGCACCTCTAAACTTTCCAGTTAAATGATCATGATCTCTTACCTTAGCTTTGTTTTTAGTTATCTTATATAGACATTTTCTTAACTCATGCTTCCATTCTTCTACTTTTTCACTCATATCATCTTTATCCTTGTAGAACTGTATTTTCTTCTTCAGTATATTTATTTTTTTCTCAACTGCTGGTGGTAAGTCATTCAAGTTTTTCTCACATATATGACAAGTATCCGAACTGTTATAAACTTCTATTTCCTCCTCACTAAGCGGGGTCATATTAACTACTCTGTTATATATTTTCATAATTTCTATTGCTTCTTTTTGTAACATTTCAATAAATACTTTCGCAGCATCTGGGCCTATATAACTAACAGGGGCTTTGTAGTCCCCATTTGAATACTTGACATAGTAACAAAAACTCATTGGCTTATGCTTTTGATATTTTACTGTTTTACTACAATTATGCTCTATTTTTAACTTACATAAGATGCATTCAAAGTCAGCAATTATCGTAAATGGAACTCTTAATGATCGATTATAGTTTTGAAACTTTATTTGATTGTCGTATGGTTTTGGAAGTTCTATTCTAACAGCCTCATGCTCTTTACAATACAGCTCATGGTTTTGCAACTGCTTCTCATTTCGAAAGTGTCTTGTTAAACATCTATCACAAAAGTATAACTTCTCAGTATGTTTTGTCACTTGACTTCTTATTAATCGTGATAAGTCTTTTATCCAACAAAAATGACTGTTCTTTTTATCTTTTACATATAATAAATTGATATGAGTTTCCTGCTTATTTTTTGTGATTTGAAGTGGATATACATTATAGTTCTTGTCATAGCCGTAAACATTGATGGAGATATTACTTCTTCTTTCAAATTTTGGAATATCTTTTAACTGTACAGGAAACTCAATACCATCACAATATTTCTTTTGTAGTTCATTAACAAGTTGTTTATAATGAGAGGATCTTTGAGGATTTTTTGAAACGGTTCTATCAATAGGTTTTAAATAACTTGCAATAGAATATAAGAAACATTTATTATCTTTATTTTGAATATTTATTACTGCTTTCTTATCTATAATCTGCTTTGGAAGTTCTATATAGGAAGAAGCTCTTAATGGCACATACTTGTTTAATCTGATTTGTAAGTATTTAATTTGGCGTAATGTCCAACCTGATCCTCTACCTTCAAACTCTTCCATTTCTCTACGAAGTTTTTGTTTTGCATGATGTATATATTCACTTAAGTCAGTTGATTCTAATATTCTCTCGTTTGATGTTTTGAAATTGTGCTCTTGTATTTCTTTATCTTTAATATAGTCACAAATGAAAACAAGGTTAACTTTAACAGGGTGAAATTTTAATTCCTCTTTGATTTTGTTAATAGCAACTCTTCCACTTGTATCTAAAAATTTTATTGGGTCTTTATATCCGCCTGTGTTTTCGACTTTAATGGTTTGTAAACGCTTCTTGAGTGCTGTTTCTTCTAATTCAACTTTGATGGGTATACGTGCTGGCTTCGGTTCTTCAATTACTTCTTGCTTAAATGGGAATATATCTCTAATCTGTCTCCTGCTTTGTTCATCGTCATGTTGTTTAAGAAGGCCTATCAATTCTGCTTTTCTTAATCGGGAATATCTTCTGATTCCCCGCTCTTTACATTGTCGTCTTAACTCTATTACAGTAAACTTATTATAATTACTCATCTTATTTATTATATAGAAAATCTTCGTTAGTACTCTTCAACGGGTTATTTCAGTTCATTTTCATTTTTCTAACACATCGTTTAAACATCTGCACGCGTCTGCCATTGCCTACATATGTTTCCTCGTTGTGTTAGTCTAGAACTTTCATGGGATTAACCCATCAAAGTCACATATACACATTTAAAACTGATTCATTTTTGTAAGCTTACTCATCATCATCATCATCATAATCATCACTACCATATTTATATTCATCATCACTACTCAAATCAGATGTTTTTTGTTGCATTACTAATAACTCTTTTTCCTTTAACAGTATTTGCTTCTCTAGTAGTGCTGCTAAAAGTTTAAGATCTTCATGGATGAGGTTAAGTCTATCATGTAATAAATCAAATTCTTTCTCCATATTTATTATATACAAAACCAACAAAAATGAAATAAATTTAAAAAATCTAAGAATAAAAACGAACATGACTACTGCTAAGGAAATATTATCTTACAAACCTGTATTTGATTGTGTATGTAAATATTTAGATATTGGTGGTTATAATGATGAAGACAAAATAAATTTTAGCGTGTCCATAGGTATGTTAGATCACCTGTTCAAGAAAGCCACTAAAGAAAAGAACTCATTTCTCATACAAAACATTCTCTATGCAAACGTTATGAACTTATCCGATGAGATATTAGATTCACTGACTGATGAACAATGGTTATCTATAGGTTATGATGATTATGAGGAGGAATATAACTATGATCACATTACAGAAGACTTCATACGCAAATATCTGCATAAAGTTAATTTGAGCGAAATATGTTTATGGAAAAATTTGTCGGAAGAGTTTATAAGAGAATTAGCTGATAAAGTTGATTGGGAGATTATTTCAGGAAGCCAAGACTTATCAGAAGACTTTATAAGAGAATTTGCAGATAGAGTTGATTGGAAAGAAGTATCGTATCACCAAAAGCTATCTGAAGAATTTATTAGTGAGTTTATAGATAAAGTTGATTTTGATGCTATATCTTATAGAAACAAACTCTCTGAAGCCTTTATACGAGAACATGCAGATAAAGTTTCTTGGGCGTGCTTATCTGGAAATCAACAATTATCAGAAAACCTTATAAGAGATTACGCTGACAAAGTAGATTGGGAAATGATTTCAATGTCTCAAAATTTAACAGAAGGATTTATTGAGGAGTTTAAAGACAAAGTTCATTGGCAAAACATTTCAATTTATCAAAACCTCTCTGCAGAGTTTATATATTTATTTAGACATTACGTAGATTGGAGAGTTATAATAAGAAAATATCATAATAATCCTGATTTAGGTAGTATGCTGAATTTAGCGTTCGATGTTGCAACAGATGGTTTGTTTAACGCTTGAAATTGTACTTTGATGGTTTAAACCATAAAAGCAATAGTATATTTAGTTTCTCGTATTTTTTTTATACTTAAATGTCTCTTAACTGAATAAACCTGTCAACAAGATCTATATCACTTAAATCTGTGTTCATATGCGAACCGTGCCAAGTTATTCTATCATCATATCTTTCTTTAGCTCTGTTGTATAAGTTGATAGAGTTTGGATCGTCGACGTTAAGCAGAATACTCATACTTGGATACTTAAGTTTGAGCTGTTTAATCCTACTTTCGTAATTGCATGTTTGTACTCTTCCAACCCAATACTTATATCGTTCTATTCTTTCTTTTTGATCTCGTTCTTCTTCGTCATAGTAAAGGAGTATATTTTCAAGTTGTTCTTTAGTAAGGTTTTTCTTGATAATGAATAGCCTATGTATCTTTCCTGGATCTTCTGTATATGGTGCTGCAACTGTTTTAAGATAATCAACTTTGCTTTCTAGTTCTTGATTGTATAATCGTAATTGCTCCATTTGTTGTTCTATCTCTTCTACTCTTGATTGTAACTCTTCTTGGTCTTCTTGAATCTGTTTAAAATTAGAAACGAAATAGTCTTCGATGATCACAGAACATTTTTCGTAAAAGTCATGTGATGTCCAAAAAGCAATAGCTAGGAAAATTCTTTTGTACACATATGTTCCTGAGATTAGATTGTTTATTTCGTTACCAGCTAGTTTTACTGTGTAAGATGAGTTTTTGAAGTGCCACGAATTCGGTCCACTTAGTTTGTTATTGTAATATTCTAATAGTTCGTTTGAATCTTTATTTTCTAGCCATTTTTTAAATCTTCTACCTCCGCTCTGACACAACTTAGTAGCATTGAAGTATCCTGTACTCTTATCTATAATCAACTTGAAATCACCAAAGATACCATACCAATAGTTATCTTTGATCTGTTCATAGCAAATATCATTTAAACTAAGAGGACTATCCATAGTACTCATATTTATTATATAGAAAATCTTTATTTTTAACTTCATATTCGTGGGGTCCACCAGCACTGGACCCCTTTCAAACGGTGTCACGTCAGAAGGGCCCGGACAAAAGGGCGAGGACAAAAAGGAGCGAGTCAAAACGGCCCCGCGTCAAAAGGGCCCCGGTCATAAGGGCCCGGGTCAAAAGGGCCCGGGTCAAAAGGGCCCGGGTCATAAGGGCCCCACGTCAAAAGGGCCCCGCGTCAAAAGGGCCCGGGTCAAAAGGGCCCCGCGACAAAAGGGCCCGAGTCAAAAGGGCCCCGCGTCAAAAGGGCTCCGATCATAAGGGCCCGAGTCAAAAGGGCCCCGCGTCAAAAGGGCCCCGGTCATAAGGGCCCGAGTCAAAAGAGCCCCGCGACAAAAGGGCCCGAGTCAAAAGGGCCCCGGTTATAAGGGCCCGAGTAAAAACGGCCCCGCGTCAAAAGGGCCCCGGTCATAAGGGCCCGAGTCAAAAGGGCCCTGCGTCCAAAGATGCCGGGTCAAAAGGGTCTCCGGCAAAAAAGCGCGAGTCAAAAAGGCCCTGAGCCAAAAGGGGCCCCGAGTCAAAAGGACCCCGCGATCAAAGGGCCTCACATCAAAAAAGCCTGAGATATAGCGTTTTATTAGATTAAAAGTATTCAGTGGACACCACCTGCTTTGTGTTGAAAGAACGTACATGTATATCTGTATACAGTGTTAGTCAAAGTTATTACAACAGCCCAGTTACGATTCATGTGAACAGAGAAAAGTGTTGCAGGTAGGTATTGATCAGTGCCGTGTCATGGTGCGGGTGAGCGGGGCAACGACCCTGGCTGCCGAAGTAAGGTGGCGCAAAATTCGGGAGTAAGAAATAAAAGGAAAGAAGGAAAGAAAGAGAAAGAGGAAAAATACTTGGAATATTTTAGATCAATAACAGATTGTGTTACTTGTGTTAGGAAAATCTATGTACACCCAACAACAAAAGTCTCTCCACCCTAAGTGCTCTAATTCCATAACTTGGGGTCCAGGTAATTTGCAGTTGATAGAACGCCTGGACAGATGCAACCCAATTTACACGTAACTTTTCTCGGCACTGACAACAGTTGGTAGCACTGAATCCAGTCTTTATGCAAGTAAAATTGTGAGTAGATGACGCACGAAACATTTCTCCATTCTGAGATGAACCTCTTTGGTTTAGAGCGTGTTGTCCAATGAACTTCATATGTTAATCTCAATATTGTTGTGTATGTAATGTATTATTTCACTATATACTGTATATTCAAAGAAATAAAAACACTGATCACACATAAATCAGAAAATGCTTGAAAGTAGACGAAAATATCAAATCTAGAACAACTGCTGGAAATAAGTTAGTAAATGATTGCCTTCATTGAGAGACCTTCTCCAATTCTCCTCATTCCAATATTTTTTTTCTTTCTGGAGGAGAGAAAATCTTGGTTGTCACACTGAGTATGTATTGAAATTGAAATTGAAACATTTGAAAAAGTTACAAAATGACCGGGATTTGAACGCGGGTCCGCCGAATATAAGTTCAATGCGTTAAAAACTTACCCACCTCGTCACTTCATCTTCCGCCTAAACTATTAGCTAGTTAAAAGCATTGCATGTAAGACTATACACAAAATACCCGTACTAATACTCGTATAAGGATGTGTTCCTTATGAATGTCACAATGACTTACTCGAGGTTTCCTTCTTTAACTCAAAAACAAGTGATATAGACCTTCGTCAATGAGGAAAATATCGCGAAGCGTTCTTCAAGACGAGGCTACCTCATTGTTTTTAACTGGTCCCGATTTATATTACTGCAATTCTTCCTCACCGTGACTTCTAATTTCTAAAGAAGAAAAGCCGGCAGACATTATTTTCGCATTCTTTGAATTGCATCAACACGTGTAGAAATAGTGTGTGCTATGTTTATGTAACATAGCTACTAGTTTATTTTCTTATCTTTGTATCAAGTGTGAAAGCAGAGAACTGCCATTTCAGTGACTCGGGTTCGAATCCCAGCGTGACAGTTATTTTTTTCTTTATTCGAAGGTATTGTTTATGTAATTGATATTGTAATTCTGTTATTATTATTATTATTATTATTATTATTATTATTATTATTATTATTATTATTATTATTTATAATAATAATAATAATATTATTATTATTATTTTGCGTATAACTGTATGAATTTCGATGGCAACTGTCGCCGAATATTAAAAAGTGAATATGATAGAACTATGAAATAAAGTAAAGAGATGCGCGTAATTTTATCATAAAATTATATGGCGCAACGAATTTTATCTTATCGTAAACGGTTATCGTCAAATATACACGGTTAAAGGAGCACTCTGTTGATCAAATTAATAGAAGTTGCTAGACAAGTATTGACCACCGGCAGAAAAAAATACAGAGTAACTGCAAGTCGAGTACGTACTATTGTACAGGAGTATACTCAAAGACCTTTAGAGAAATATCTTCGTGGCTTGGTTCACAATTTTAATTTGCAATCCACGCAAGCAGTTTGAGACAAATGTCAATCGTATTTGGCATTTGGAAAGTTAAGCAAAAATGATAATAAACTTATGTCCAATATAAGTTGGAAGAATTTCAAAACATTAAAGTAGCCAGAATTTTTCAATGTAAGTTCACATACTTTATATATCTGCGACTTGGGACTAAAAGGGCTAATGTCAACACGAAGTAGTTTGGAGTATATATACTATTCATATTAACATTTGCTTTTCTTGCGAAAGAAAATATCCATTTATAGGCGTTAAAATTTGACGAACATCATTTTTTTTGCCAACAAGTGACACTGGCCGTTTTAGACCCAATTTAATAGACAAGATATGAAGATTTTTTTTCTAAGGATTCATGTTAAGTAAGTACTTTTCAAATATAATAAATGTAATATGTTTATCTCAAAAATACTTTTTGTTAGTAATGTCTTTTTTCACTCTTTTTATCTTACTGTAAGGCTTTATGCAAGATTGGTACTTCTAAAATATAATGATCATAGTGTAATGTTAATCAAAGTCAAGTTGTTTAAAAAATATACTGTAATGTAAAATAATTATATACGTATAAAATCTGATCAGATGCAACAGAAAATACAAACAAATGCTATTTGTTTGTAATGTTTGTCATTTGTCTTTCAGTTGTTTTTAAATCCTTATTATAAGGCTTCGTGTTAGGTTAGCACCGATAATATATAATAAGAATAATGTAATGTTCACCGAAGTCAAGTTGTTAATATTATATATATCTATATATATAATTTGATGAGATTTAGTGGAGAAAATATATATAATAGTTTTTTGTTTATAATATACTTCTTGTTTCATTATTTTTTATTTGATTCCATGTCAGTAAGGCCTAGACAAAGAACGACGTGTACAGAAGGGGTCGTCCTCAATGCAATATCGTATATCAGTGGCTCCCAATCATGTTTACCTGGCACCCTCAATGCAAGCCCTTAATACTTCACACATTTCTTACCGCTTGTTGGCTACACGTACTTTTTCTGATCTTTTACCTGATTTTAGATACACCATTGAATTTTCAATTCGATAATAATAATAATAATAATAATAATAATAATAATAATAATAATAATAATAATAATCTCAATATATTTATATTTCCTCTAGCAAGACTTCTGAATACCTTTGTAGTCCAATATTATTATTTACCAGCTGTATTCCTAATTTAACCACAGTTCGTATTCAAAAAATATTTTGCATTCCTACTTTTAATTTAACATATCTCTTATATCATTCGTAATATTTCTAATTAAGAATGTAGTTTATTTCTGTCAGTAGCTTCTGCACTTCTGTTCTTCGAAATAACATCCCATCAATGTGGGTTTTCATCGCTCCAATAGTGATAATTTTTTCGGTTCACCAGACCATATAAGGTAAATATCACTTCATCAAAGAATACCGGAGGGAGGGGCACGGTGGTTCAGTGGTAGAACGCTTAGCTCTGGTGTGTAGGACTACTGGTTCGATTCCCGAACAAGTAAGGTTGTGGTGGACAATATTGAATAGGTGAGTTTTCCCGGGGTACCCTCGTTTCCTTTTGATTTCACCCGTTCTTTCATCATCATTCACTTGCTTTAATCATCGTCATCCTAAAGGGCATAATGTGGGACGTTAAACTGACAGTCTCAAAGTTACCAGAGAATACCATGTCATTTACGACAATATTGCTGTCATCGATATTTCATATCATTACTTCGCAAAACTCAATGCGGTGATCAAAGTCGTCTTCCGTTATTTCATGCACTAAACGCATTCTCCTAGGGTTTCAATTTATACCGCCTTATGCAGAGTCGTTTTGACGTATGATTAGCGTCATACTAAAGGTTTGACTACTGCAATTAACATATGTTGATCGAACTCTTTAGTATGGTACTAATCATACTTCAGAATGACTTTACATAAAGAGCATAGTGTACAAAAATTCATTGCGCTGAACTCTGGGAAACACCTAGCTTGTTAGCAACTCTGGTTATCAATGAATGCGGAATTTCCACAAAAGATTGTAAATTAAAAGAAACTGCCAAATTGCTACATTGTTTCGGCCTTCCTGATCGCATGCGGTACCTTTCTGCAAAACATTTAATGGTCTCTTAGGCAGTTGACTTCGAAATTGGGTTATGGTCGGAAAATGTAGCATTAAATAACTGTTGTACCTCTGTATATGATCTCTTCCTATCCTATAACCGGTGTCACGTCAGAAGGGCCCGAACAAAAGGGCGAGGACAGAAAGGCCTTAGTCAAAAGGGCTCCAGTCATAAGGGCCTGAGTCAAAAGGACCCTGGTCAAAAGGGCCCCCTAACAAAAAGGCCCCATGTCAAGAAATCTGAGATATAGCCTGCAAAACTTCAGAAGTATAAAAATACTTATTAGATGAAAAATATTACGTGGACATACCTGTTTATTTGTGTTGAAAGAACATACATGTGGAAAAAATATAGGGTTAGTAAAAATGTTACGACAGACCAGTAATAACGATACGCGTGGACGGAGGTAAAGTAAATATTGCAGATGGTGGATTCTGCGATATTTGATATCACTCAATATCTTTTGAATGGAAAGAGGTGGGTTTGACACATCAATTTAGGCTAGAATGTTCCCATGGATGAGAAGAAGAACTCATTTTTTAAAATCTATCTTCATTCGTTTGCGAGATAGGGTGCTACGTTTGACATTTGTATCTAGTAGACCAAAGTATCTGGGCAGGCAAAGAGACACGTAGACGTAGAAAAGTAAAAGGTTGCAGGTTGATGCGAAAACTACACTGAGTGAGGGCGTGGACATAATGACAGCCATCCTAGATTCGCCATATTGGATATCACATAATATTTTTAAATGGAAAGGAGTATGTTTAGCACATCAATTTAGGATTGAATTTTCCTACAAACGAGAATATGATTCATTCTTTACCAATTTTCATTCTTTTACGAGGAAAGTGTGCTATGTTTGACATTAGTGTGTAGTAGACAAAAGTATCAGGACAATAAAATAATAATGTGGCGGAGGAAAAGCAAATGTTGCAAGTGTGTGTTGTTGCAAAAACTACATTGAATGGGGATGTGGACACTGTTGATCACATAAATATTCAGATATTATTAAAAAACTACTATAAAATATCCCCTAAAATTATTTTATTCCTCCAAGTTAATACAGTTAGTATTTAATAGCAAACACACAATGATTTATAACTTTCCTTAAGCATTTCTGCATCGTTGTTACAATTTTCTTGGTGTAGTGTGGGGAAATATTGTTCCAATCTGTATGTAATGCTTTTCTCAAACCTTCTTTCACCGTAACTCGTATATATTGACCTTACGTTGCAATTCGCTCCAAAGATTCTCAATGGGATTAAAGCCAGTACTGTGTGGTAGGGTTTAGCGAACTTTTGGGCAGTTTTAAAGCAATCTTTTCTTTACAACATATACTTTGTTTAGGATCAATATCTTGATAAAATTAGAAGTCTTTCTAAGAACGTTAAGATATATATTTCTTCTGTATTTTAAAGCAGGCTGAAACTTCTTGACATTTATTTCTGTATTTACTTGTCGAAACACTATTATTCTACCATCATATTCATGCAGGTTTAACTTAAATTCGCCGATAAAAACATTCCCACCAGTTTTTGAGTTTATTTTCAAAAGCTCTAGAAAATTTAAGTATCTTATATTTCTTAATTTGGGTATACATGGTTTCTTTCTAGCAATTCTACCATTATATCCTTCCCGTATTAACTCTACATGGTACAACACACTGACCAGAAGAAACATCGTTATCACCCACTACTATTTGAACGACGTTGTTGAGCTCTACCAAATATTCGAAACTGCACATTAAAACATTCTATTGCTTTATAGTCGTAAAGTAACAATTAATCACAAATATACTTACTATTAAAATATGTTATACATACGTGGTAACTTCTCAATATTTTACAAACGTAAGCAAACGAACAGAAACGTTAAGAACACAATGAAGTACTATTTATTAGTTACCTGTCTAAATACTTTCTTCTACTAGAAACAAATGTCAAACTTAGCACACACTATCGCGTAAATGAATAGAGATCAGTCAAAAGTCGACTCAGTAAGGAATGCGCAAGAGACGAGTCGAGACAGAATTTTCCTGAGAATATCCGAGTCGAGACAGCTATTCCAATAGAAAAATGCACATTTTTCGAGTCGAGACATCACATTTACAGTACATTTTTGAGACGAGACAGCCTCAAATCTTGTCTCGTGCGCATCCCTAATTCAGATTATCGTTTGTAGCCAGATTCTAGCCTAAATTTATGTGACATAAGTACCTTTGTCTATTTGAAAATATTTTATGGTATATAATATGCGGAATTCAAGTTGGGTGCCATGATCATTTAACGCAGTTTTAACACCAATACCAACCTGTAACATTTACTTTTCCTTTGTCCATTTGTCTCTTTGTTACTGCCCTGTCATGATACTTTTTTTCTATTAGATACATATGTCACCCTGTCTCATAAACAAATGGTAATGTGTCAAAAATGAGTTCACCTTCACATTTGTGTAAATATAAAGCCTAAACTGAAGTGTAAGATCATAGCCTTTTCCATTAAAAAATTGACGATCCGCAATATAGTGTAATTCAAAATGGCTTCCACGGTGACCACACTCCAAGCCAATGCAGTTTTTGCAATAACACCAATTGCAACATTTGATTTTCCCCCGTCCACGCGTGTCGTTATTATTGTTCTGTCCCAATACTTTTGACTAACCCTGTATGGAGATCCACATGTATGTTCTTACACCAAAATTAAAGAAACGTTTTCAAGATAATATTATTCATATAATACGTATTTTTCTACTTTGATTCAGGGGCAGAAATTGAATTTTAGAACTAAGGGAACAGTCATTAATAGATAGTCTGATTGGGCTAGGTCTCGAGAATACAAACTTAGAGATATGATATGATATGATTTTCACTTTAGCATCCCTTTCAGCAGCGAGGCTGTATGAGATGTGGACCTACTGATTAACGTGGAATTCGAACCACATGAGATCCCGCCGGGAATCGAACCCGGGTCTTCCACGTCTACAAACTCAGAGAAACGCGGTTGAAAGCAAACTTTCATCGAGAAACGACTTAAGCGATAGGGATTGTTGCAGAACAAACAGCAACCAAACAAAATTAAGATCACCATTCAAGTTTCCTTTTTGTCTGTAATAACCACTGATATTCTCCCTTCTATTAGACAATCACTTCTACTTACTAAGGTGGCACTATCCACTCGTGCATCTTTGATTTCCACTTCTGTTTTGATTTCAGGCTTTCTGGCCGTGGAACTATTTCTACCCGGGCTCTTTCCACTCAAACCCTTTTTCGCGGGACCCTTTTGACATGAGGCTCTTTTGACTCGGGCCCTTTTCTCGCGGGGCCGTTTTGAGGGAGAGGCCCTTTAGACTCAGGCCCTTTTGTTGCGGTGCCCTTTTGAACCGGGCCCTTTTGTCGCAGGGCCCTTTTGACCCGGGCAGTTTTGACGCAAGGCCCTTTTCACGCGGGGCCCTTTTGACCGGGGCCCTTTTGACCGGGGCCCATTTGACGCGGGGCCCTTTTGACCCGGGCCCTTTTGACGCGGGGCCGTTTTGACGCGGGGCCCTTTTGACCGGGGCCCTTTTGACCCGGGCCGTTTTGACGCGGGGCCCTTTTGACCCGGGCCCTTTTGACGCAGGGCCCTTTTGACCGGGGCCCTTGTGACGCGGGGCCCTTTTGACCCGGGCCCTTTTGACGCGGGGCCGTTTTGACTCGGGCCTTTCTGTCCTCGCCCTTTTGTCCGGGCCCTTCTGACATGGAATGTTTCAAACATGCATACGTCGCTTCTTTGAAGTGGTCTTGTGTCATGATGGTGTATTTTGCAACCGAAAAATCTTCCGTTCGGGAGTTTGTTTGTGTTTCTTTGTTAAACGCGGGTGCTCCATTGCTCCTCCTGTTATTTGATAAGTAGAGCGCCCGATGGGATTCCAGCTACCGGTTTTTTCATTATAGTATCTTATCAATTCAAAAATTAGCTGGCTTACATTCAGGCCAGCAAAAACTCAATGTATTGATGAGTTTCTGAAGTGATCGGAATCCCGAGGAATTCGAAGTTTGTTGCAGTAATCATTTTAGGAGTTTTTATCCACACAAATGAGCGGTTGGTAGAATCGTTCCCATCGCCTTTTTTGATAACTTCCACAGCTCGAATACAAGCGCTAGAAATATATGCTATGAGGGGTAACGTTTCGTTACCCCCTTATCTCGTTCAAACTATCCTTTTATGGCATAATAACCATAAAAGACAAACATTTATATTTACACTACAACATTACTTTTATCTATCCAACTATTATGCGAATCATCAAACCCTAACCATTTAACATATACTTTGTCACATTTCTTTCTCAACACCTTTTCTACCAAGTATTCATCTTTATGCTTCGTCTTTAATAGTTCTGGTTCGTAAAATCTACCTTGCACATCCTCTTCTTCTAAATCTTTAATTCTATATGTAGGCGGATTGGATGGAATAACTTCACTAATAACAAATACTTCTGTTGACCAATTAGGTGAATATCCTTTCTCAAATAACCCTTTCGACTTACTTATACGAACATGATCACCTAACTTGTATTTGGGCTTAACACGCTTATATTCTTTTTGATACACTTTCTCCAATATTGTTTGCTCATTTTTCTTGGTAACTGCTATAGGTTTTAAACCAATTGTTCTATGAATTTGTTGATTATACTCTTTAACTAGCGTTGGTAATATCTCTATCCATTTGTAGTTCCCTTGTGCTGTGAACCTTTTCCACATGTTCTGGTTAAGTGTTCGATTAAATCTTTCAACAACAGAAGCCTTCTTACCACTATAGGTTGAGTAGTGATTAATCTCATTTTCATCCATTAACTTCTTAAATTCTTTATTGTAAAACTTTACCTTGGTCTGTTTGTAAGTTGCTAGGTTTTCTCGTTCTTAATATGGATTCGAATGCTTCTGTGACATTCTTACCACTCTTATCTTTAACAGGAACAGCAAACGCATATTTCGAGAACACATCTATAATCGTTAGCAAATACTTATAACCTTTATTGATTTTGGAAACACCTTTTAATACTCCGCTATCCATTTCTACAAGATCAGCCTGCCAAAGATCATCGATACCTTTTATAACTACACTTAATCTGTCAAAGTTTTTTCTAGATGGTTTGTGAATTTCTTCTACAATGTCTTCTCTAACACCTTTACCTTCTTCTAGTCAATCAGGCTTCCTAACGAATTGAGTTTTAGTAACACCACACACAGAACAAATACCTTTCTTTAGATATCTTCCATTCTTTGTTTGTTCAATTCTAATGGTATCTTTCTTCGTATCTGTCGATTTCTTACACTTAACACAATACATCCTGTTTATTATATAGAAAATCAATAACTACCGTTGTTTAATATTATGCTTTCAACATTCTCACCATCATCATCACTATCTTCGTCTTCTCTTTCTACATGCATAAAAAGCAATAGCAATTTACCATGTTTCAGATCAGAACCTTTAGATGGCCTAACTGCTAATAGATCATTTGTATTAAAGTGCAATGGAAAAGTTTCAACTAGAGAATCATTTAAATATAGATCTATATAATACGTATTGTAAGATGACTCTATATGCATTAACCTACCTTTATAAAGAAATTTGTATGCGATAGATAGATTATGTATTAAAAAGAACGGAGTTTCAACATTTTCTGATATCAATCGACTATGAAGCTCTATAACATAACTCCGTTTGATGAAGTTAAGCTCTTTTTTTAACATGACAATATCTTTTCTCACAACTGTATTATCTAACTCTGATGTCATTTTAACATTACCAAAGATATCCATATTTATTGTATAGCAAACGTCTTTAAGAAAGCTCTCTTTCTATGTACATTACAACAAACAATAATTGCCCTTCTTCCATAGCTGAATTTTTATTTGGTTTAATTGTAATTATATCACTCTTGTTAAAGTTAAAAGGTAAATTTTCAATCAAAGTATCACCCAAATATATCTCTAGAAAGTATTTATCCAAACTTAACTCCATGTGCATTATTTTCCCATTATAGAGAAATTTGTAACCATTAGAGAGATTAAATATTCTAAAGATTGGCTCCTTAACGTTTTTAGCTCTCAATCGACATAATAGAGGTATGGATTCTTTCTGCATAATCAATTTAGTAGTATCCATCCTGATCTTTTGAAAATCTTCTTTCTTGATGTATGTGTCTTGTAACATTTCTAATGCATCTTCAAATCGTTTTCTATCGTTCTTTAATTGGGCTTCTATTGACCTAAGTTGACTTACGCTAACAACATCATTTAAATTCTCCAACAATTTTAATTTTTCCTCACTAATATCAACATCACCTTTTCTATCTTTAACATTACCAAATATATCTATACTAATTTATTATACAGAAAATGCCCATCCTAGTTTTTCAAAACATTTCTCTAACATCTCTATTTGTCTAGGTGAGCGTTTAAAATCAATATCAACATGAACATCATACTTTTTCAACAGATAGTGCAATACATATTTCAAGTTAATAAACAATGCTCTTTCCGGATACAGCTCCCTAAAGACCTCGTGTAAGTTTTTCGAAGTCGTTTATGAGTGTTTCCTCCATATGTTGCAATTTTAATGGTTTTTGATCGGTAAGGTGATAGTGTATTAAATAGACATCATCATAATATTTTGTGTATTTGTTTTTCTTTAGTACTTCTAGAACATCTTTTGTTGATATTAAATCTCTTGGTATATCTCTAAGTTTATCAGTTAACACCTTGAGCACCTCTTCGGGAATAATTCTATCCTGTAAAGCTTGCAAACGAGATAACTGTAACTTAAATCTTTTTATAGTATCGTACCATGGTTTTCTTACGCAAGCAGCTTTCGTTTCTTCACAAGTACTGTAAACCCAACCACTCTCTACAGAACAATCGCCACAAATGTAACTACTCATACCTTTTGCTAATGACTTACTACCACAATAACTGCATTGTAATGGCCTAGAGCTATAATTCGACAACAAGTCCTTTAAGGTAATTATTGGACGTAACTTTTCCAACTCTTCTTCCGTGTACAAAAATTTAGGCATTAGCATTTTCCATAAATCAATAACTGTATATACGTTGTTTCTATCTTTTAAGTCTATCTTGCTAACATACTCAAAGTACTGATAAAAATTATAACTATTTAGTGCATCTAGTTCATCCTCATGCTTCTCAAAATAATCTAAAAATCTATTGTGTATAGCTTCCATATTTATCTTAAAGAGAAACTTTTATGGATACAAACCATAAAAGCACTTAAACCTACCGAGGGCTACGCTAAAGCCCAAACTCATTGATGAAGATTGTATATGGATGTGTTTTTGGTAAGGGCGGTGAATTGCCGCCCTTAACTTCTGAAATTTTTTCTTATCTTCTTTTGATGTTTTGTTTTGTGTCATGATGGTGTATTTTGCAATCGGAAAATCTTCCGTTCGGGAGTTTGTTTGTGTTTGTATAGCTGTATAAATATTGCATTGTCGTAAAGTCGACCGAGGAAAAGTTTACCAAACACCTTAATCATTCTTTTACTTCGTTTAATTTCTTGCCAATGTTTTAGTTCCTTTCCGCCATCTTTACAAAGTTTAGTTGCGTTCATGAACCCGTTGCGGTAGTCGTCGCTCTTAATCATGATAACGACAAAACTTTTATGGATACAAACCATAAAAGCACTTAAACTTAATCATTTTTAATCATATACATAACATCACTGAAAGAATACCCTTGATTTAGAAGATTTAAAACCTTAACACAAATATGACCACATATAACTGAGTTAAAGTCTTGTATTCGTTCGTCATTGTAAAGTAAGTTTTCGGTACCAAGATATTGTACCAGTTGTTTAGGAGGAACACCACCATAAGAATCAAACACGTACTTTATGTTGTTATCTTTCCAATAGCATATCCAATGAGTACCAATGTTTTCTGATTTATCAAGGTTAACTACACCACACTCATGTACATAAGGTTTTTGTGGAAGTTCATCACTCATAAATACACCTCTAAATCGTTTTATCTTTAATTCTCTAGCCAACCTCTCTATATCGAAGTTGGTCAATGGTTTTAGTTTTTTGACTTCTTTGGTTTACCCGCCTCCTGCTTTTCTTCCATAGCCATATTATGTCTTTTTTGTTCTTCAAGTTCTTGTTTATTCTTCTTAGCATCAAGTACAGTTTTAGTAATCGCTGCTGCACCACCTGCTAATGAACCAACTGCTCCTAAAGCTGCTAGAATGGCTGGAATTGTAAAGATAAAACCGCCAATATGCTCTTTCTTAATCTTTTTCATTTGTGCAGTAGTTAAAGTTAAATCCATTCCTTTACCTTCTTTAATTTTCTTAGATTTATCGTTAAGTTGTTTCTTTGTTAATACATGATCAATATTTAGATCCTTTAGTTCGTTATAAGGAACACTAAACATACAACCTTTAATAGAACACATCTTCCTATTTATCTAAGAGAAAATCTTGGTTTGTAAAAGTACAGTTGTTGTTGCTCCACCAAAATCAATTAAGGAATCATTTTCATCTGTTATCCTTATCTCAAAATTATCGACCTTGTCTTTGGATATAGGGAAAAATAATGGATAAGTAGGCTCGTAAATAATACTATGTTTGAACTCGGCATCTGTTTTGAATGATGCTATGATCCCTGTTTCTCTATGTGTGTATTCTGTATCTTTAACAAACATGCCATCTGCTATATTACAGTGAACATTTATAGTATCAAACGGATGAAACTTTGGCAACTTACTTCCAATATGTGTTTTGTTCTTTTCTAAAACTTCAAAAACATTAAACCCGAGGACAGTGCCTATACTCCCAATTGTAACATCATTACTATCAGTTTCAATTTTAACTCTATTTCTTAAATGAATCTGCTGATAATGTTATGTTGATGAATTGAGATTTTAAATATTCATTAAGACTGTTTAAGCTGTATTGCCCTTCTGGTATAAAAACTTGTCTATCACCATATGAGAAACTGTTTTTTTTTTGTGTTGTTATGTTTGGTGTCAGATATGTACTGTAAAACCCAACTAGTCCTATACTTAAATAGTTGCTCTTGTTGTCTAATTCGTAATGGAGTTTCTTCTTTAAAACAGAAGTATCACTCGTTAGCTTAAATACCTTAGCCATTTATTATATAATAAATGAATGAGTTTGATTTACCTAGAGATATTCCAAGAGAGAAAGTAATCAAGTTAATAGAAGATGTCATTCGAAAGTTAGAATACAGTTTAAAGAAGAAAAAGAGAAAACTACGAATTGTTAAATACGCATACTACACTTTGATCGCGTTGTCGGTTATCCTTTCTGCAACAACTGGGTTTATTAATATTTTTATACCTGTAACAATTTACTCAATATTAACGTCTCTTGCAACTGGAAGTGCTTATTATAACAGGTTTGTCTTCCAAGTTGAACATAAGCAAAAGAAAAGATGAATATAAAACCATTGTCACGTGTATTAACTCATTCAAAGAACAGTTAGAGATGATTATAACACTGAATGGTGAAATGGATAGCGAATATATAAAAGATACGTTGCTTAAGATCAGAGAACAACTTAAAGATATAAGATAGGCTATGTAAATACAAGTCAAGTCTCTAATCCTTGGCCCTTCACATGTGAAGGGCCTGAAAGTCTTGGAAACGTTTCAACTGTTTCCTTCGCATTACGTAAGACAGGCGCGGGTTTAAGTCTTTTACAGACGTCGGGAAAATCGACGGCCGTTGTGATGGTAAAGCAATCTTCATCAACGAACCCGGGCCTGTACTATGAGCAGAAAATTAATCATCGGAATTCCGAGGGTTTTTAAACAAGCATCATATGAGGTCAAATTAGCAGGTAATCAATAACACCATATCAGACACATACGTTTACAAGAAGGCAGTCCAGACTCATTGATGAAGATTGTATCTGGATGTGTTTTTGGTAAGGGCGGTGAATTGCCACTCTTAACTTCTGAAATTTTTTTCTTATCTTCTTCGTCTACATGATCTTGGATGACGTTTATAGGTTGTAAATACTCTAAGACAAATAAGATCATAGGTGAGCGTTTTGCTCACCCCTTCAGATTTTCTCTATAATAAATGAGTAAGAAAACTATTAATTGGGATGTAAGAGATGATAAAAGAAACAACAGCTAAGAAAAGAAATGGAGAGCTTATACCTGATGATGTTCGTTGTCTTATCGTGGGTCCGTCGGCGTGTTGTAAGACGTTTTTGCTATTTAACTTCTTATTACAGCCAGGTTGGTTAAACAATAATTACTTCTACATATATTCTAAAAGCATGAATCAGCCAAAGTATGAGCAGTTAAAAGATCGATTTGAAAAGGCAGAACTAAAGTTCAATAAACAAATAGCAACGTTCTTAAACGGTAATGATTGTATTGTACCTATTGATGAATGTGAAAAATACTCTGTTGTTGTGTTTGACGATTACATTTTGGAGAATCAAGATACTGTTAGAAATTACTTTACAAGAGGTAGGCATAGACATTTAGACTGTTTCTATCTTGCACAAACATATTCAAAAGTACCTAAACAGCTTATAAGAGATAACGTCAACTTCCTATGCATATTCAGACAGGATGATACTAATCTTAAACATGTGTATAATGAGTTTGTTGGAGGAGATATGTCTTATGATAAATTTAAAGAGATATGTTCAAAATGTTGTCAAGAAGATTATGGTTTCATAATAATTGATATGACAAGGAAGGTAAACAATGGTAAGTATAGGAACAAGATAAAACACTTTATAGACGTTTGACGTTTTTTGATGTTTGACGTTCTTTGACGTTTATTGACGTTCTTTGACGTTCATTGACGTTCATTGACGTTTGTTCGTTTGCTATACAATAAATGGATGAGAAAGAAATTGATAAGAATATTAAGTTGAAGGAGTTCTTGATAAAGGGCTTCAAATCTTGGAAGAAAGAAAGAGCAGGTATATACGATAAATTTAAGACACAAGAACAGCCTGTAATTGATGCTATTCAAAACTTGGGAAGTGAGATCAAAGAAGTAGCAGAACAAAATAAAAATCTAATAACTGAACTTGTTCCAGTTGCACATAAGACGGCTTCAATAGATCCCAGTCTACTAGAAACACCTAAAAAGATAACTTACGATAGTTCTCCAAGTAGTAGTGATACGCCTATAACGGGAGAAATAAAACAAATGAGGAAACAAATTAAAGACAAAGTGGAAGGAGTAGAACCTTTAACAACAGCACAGTCATTTGGTAAGATTGCGACGAAATATTATAGTAAAAGAAATGATACTGTGTTTGGAATAAGAACTGTAGAAGAAGATGGAAAAATAATAAACAAGATAGGAAATTTGGAAGTTAAAGTGAATGGTGATGATTTGATAATTAATGGTAAAACTTATAAAGGAACAGAAGGTCTATGGGAATTGTTAACGACGAATACTAGTAAAACCATTGAAGATTATGATGATGACGATTTTGAACAGTACAAGGAAATAATAATAGACTCAGATGCTGCCTTCCAAAAATATAATCGAGATAAAAAGGTAGCATCTAGTAGAGGTTCAAAGTACATTAATATTATCAAGCCTATTTGGGATAATTATATTAAACCAACTTTACCCCCAACTCCTAAAAAGAACACGACACCTAAAAGGACTGGTGAAGGAATTAAACAATATACAGAGATGCCTAAAGAATATGTATGGATGGATGACGTGAGAAAGCTTATAGATAGGCTAATTGTCATAGATGGAGAAGAAAAGACTGGAAATCATAACTTTTACAATGAGAAAGTAGGTATAGTGAGTATGATTAATAATAAGCTTTCACAGTTTATTCCTAATGATCCAAAAGGTATAGGTTATTTGATTAAGATCTTAAATACGTTACCACCACGATTCTGGAATGATGAGAAGCTTGGAAAAGGGCTAATAAATAAGATTTTAAACATGAAGGGAATGCCGGAGTTACATATACCAGGCTTCAGATCTCGCGGGCCTTTTACGAAGCTTCAAGAAAGG
Source organism: Thermobia domestica (assembly GCF_964235325.1). Taxonomy (NCBI): domain Eukaryota; kingdom Metazoa; phylum Arthropoda; class Insecta; order Zygentoma; family Lepismatidae; genus Thermobia; species Thermobia domestica. The sequence continues at coordinate 129,272,889 of NC_137467.1, forward strand.
TTAGAGAGAGGTGATGAAGGTATTAACCCATTAGATGAGGCTTGTAAAGAACACGATATATACTACAGAGACAATAAAGATACAGAGTCGAGACATATTGCAGATAAGGAACTGGAAACTAAAGCATGGAAAAGAGCATTTAGTAGTGATGCACCAATTGGTGAACGATTAGCTGCTTTTGGGGTTGGTACTGCTATGAATGCTAAGGTTAAGTTGGGATGGGGATTATAAGTTTTTGATTGTTATTATGTATGAGTCTTTTATGGGTATATCCCATCAAAGCGTTGTTTCAAGATTTTCTTTATAATAAATGAATAGCGTTGAGAGTTATGAGTTACAGAGTTTTAAAGCTAACGCAAGGACATTTAATAATTTGAATGAAGCTAACAAAGATATTGAGTTTGATTTCAACGTGGGCGATGGGTTCGTACATCCACACAAAGCAGATTGTCATATGACTTTTGAAGTTGTTGGTGCATCAGTTGGAGGAACATTTGGTGCAAACGATACTATAAAACTTGTAGATAACTTCTTACCATTCTTCTTTTCTCAAATTGAGGTTAGAAAGCATGGAGTTGTTATAGATAAAATCGAACTACCAGGGATAACATCTACAGCTGTCGGAACATTAAAGATTTCCAAGCCAGAAGTTGAATATTTAAAACAAGCAGGATTTGAAACAGATGATAAACTTGGTCTAAGAAAGGACTTTAGTGTTTTGTATCCATTAAGATTAATTCCAGGCTTCTTAAGTGATTATAAAGAGGTTATGTGGAAAGGTGGATTGAGAATAACATTTACAAAGGCTAACAACAATAACGATGTTTTGTACAAATGGACTGGATCGGGAGCAGCTCCTCATGATGGAAAAATAACAATAAAAAGTATGGAGATAAGAATGCCTATTGTTGAATATGAATCTAATTATGAAAACAAGTTAAAGTTGAACATTCTTAAAGAACCAAAAATCATGTTTTCATTCCATACTTATCAATGTGTTCAAAAGGCTGTTGTAGGTTCTTTCTTGGAGTTTGATGTTACTACTCAATTTAATTCTAGACAATTTGATATGCCTGATTTCGTAGTTGTAATGTTCCAAACTGATAGAAGTGGTAAACAAACAGCAGATGCAAGTAAGTTTGATCATTGTAAGGTAAAGAATATCTATCTTAAGGATGGAAGGAATGAGGTATTTCCAAAAGAATCAAGAAACTTAGATATTGCTAACAAGGATTACTTTAAGATGTACGAAGATTATACTGCATTTAAGAGAATAACGTGTGGCAACACCGAAATGTACTATGACCCTAAAGAGTTTATAGACAACAGACCAATGTATGTGATTAATTGTAGTAAGAGAAAGAATGTATCAGTAAATGAAAGAACAAACATAAAGATTGTTGTAGACTTTTCAGAAGGTGTGGCTGCTGATACTATATGTTATGCGATTTTAATTGGGCGAAAGAACTTTACATATGATCCCAAGAATGAAAAAGTAGTAGAAGAGTTTTAGTTAGTTAGCGAAATATCAACGGGCATAAGGGTATCGAAAAGATACCCTCAAACTGTTTTCATTAACGATTGTTTTATGGAAGTTTTTCCATCAAACGAAATTGATAAAAAATGATTAAATATTTTTTGGTGAAGATAAAAATTGAAGAGTGACCGTTGATTTTCTATATAATAAATACGATGGCAAAACACGTTGATTTTTTAAACAAGCTTGGAAGTCTTGAACAAAAAGAGGTTATTGGATTAAGAGAATTAGAATTAAATACAGAATATAAGATTGTGAAAATGGAAAAGATTAAAACTAAGTTTGGGAAGAGCATATTAGCTGAGTGTGAGAAGTTCAAGGTTTTTCTTCCACCTAGATTTACAAAACACTTAACAGATAAAATGATTGATGAGATCGCTAAAGATGGAATAAAAATCAAATACACTGGTCTAAAAGGTAATTATCCAACTGTTGAGTTCTGTATGTAAATCCAAAAATGAACGAAAATGAACAAAAATATGTTGTCAGAATTAAAAAATGGTGTGATTAGAATGGATCCCCAAAAGAAGTTTATACTTACTAACAATTTCAATGTAATTGTGAAAAATGTGCAGACCGAAGTTCAAGTAGTTTTTGATATTAACGGCTGTTTATTCAGCTTGAATTAAGATCAGTGGACAGAGTTTAAGAAGTCATTGTTTCCTATAGAGAACGAGGTTAACAGAAGATTCCATTATCAGTATCCGAACTTGTAATTTTAAGTATGTTTTAAGTGTTTTATGGTAATAAAGCCATAAAACTGAGATCTTTGAATATACAAATACAACTCAGCTATTGCATGCTTTCAACTCTAGAATGTGTGGGGAGAAAAAGAGATGCGAGAAAATACATTTTGTATGTGAAACACTAGCGCGCGCATGTGGCATGTTTTGGAACTAAATAGCGGCTCTGTCAAGGATGCTCACAGCCAAAGTCCGCCGTGTAACAGCGTTAAATGTTTCGCTCGGATTCTGATCGTTACGAATCGTTACGAGAGAAAACTTTAGCGAAGGATACAGCGCCCGAGCTATGTGAAGCTGTTAATTTCAATACTAAGTATATGAGAGGCGACGTATATGCCGTCGTTAATCATTCTCTCTCTGTTTTCTATTGCATAAACCTCTCTGTTGTTCAGAGCTGATGGGAAGGAAAGAGAGAGAGAATGAGAGAGAGAAAAAAATTGGCAAGCGTTCAAGTTTTACTTCCTCCTTCTTCTTCTTTGCTATATATGTATATGTGTGTTAGTAGCTTTTTTCTTTTTAAACTTGTTTCAGAGATGATGTAATAAGTAAATACATATAACAGCTTGCATTTCCTCATACAGCGCAGAATGAGCAGTACATCTGACCAAAGAGTATGCAGATTCTTAGAAAGCATTGTAGCTAAGTCTGACAATGAAACAATTGAGCTAAAAATCACACAATTAAAATTAAAAAAGAAGCGAACTAAGGATAATATTAGAAATGTACAAAAACGTATGAAAGAACTATCTAAAAAGCTTCGTATGTATGAACATGATTGTGATAATATCGATATACAAATTTCAAATCTAAAAAGCATAAAAACTACTGAATTTGAAGAAGATAAAGATATGGCTGAACTAAACATTAATCTAAGATAATACATCTCATAATATTTTTTGAAATCGGAGGGCACATATATATGGATGGTGCTCACAGAATGTCGCGATGGTTGGGGCGATATTCACCAAAAAATATATATAAAATTTTGTGTTTCCATTAAAGGAACAGTAATCTAAACAAATTCTTTTAGATGTAAGTTTTTATGATTTTAAATGTCATAAAAGCATATTCAATCTCACTTGGGGGTATCCTTCTGTGTTAAAGTACAATGGTCAGTGGCGGCTTCATAAATTTTTGGGGTAGTTAGGGGGTGGAGGGGGAAAGTGGGGCAAAACATACATATCTCCCCTACTCCTTCACACAGCATGTCTCTTTGTAATTTGCGGCTGCGATTGTGAATAAGCGGGGCAGCAAATTTATTTTTAACAATAGGTGCGCGGTCATTCGATAGAAAGTTCAAGCTGATGGCGTTGACCTCTTCTCCCTGTCAGCAATGGACATTGTGTCAGTGTTCTAACCTTGTAAGAAAAGAGAAGGAAGTGTGTTTATTGGGATTGCATTTGGATCATATCAAATTTGTACGAGTTCTCTTAACATTGAAGATTGGAATTGAAAAGGAAAGATCATGCCGAAACAAAAATCATCCAAAAGTGATCTAATTCGAGAATGGATAATATCGGACAACAACTTCACAACTGATGGCAGTCATCTTTTGCCAAGCATGTGACAAGCAGATGAGTTTAATAAATTATTATTTTATTTTTTAATGTTTTTAAACAATTAGGATTATTCATATATAGCTAGGAAGCTCATTTTACAATGAGAATTTTAAACAAAGGAAAGAGATTTAAGAAACTGACCCTTGGTAAGTTATTTTTGTTGATAGAGTGTTGGTTTGGCATTCGGGAAGTCGTGCGTTTCCGTCACCGACCATCCTATCTATGTTTTTCTTTCCCCCCAGTCATACCAGGCAAATGAAGGAATGGTACCTTCTCTTGAGTTTAAATAGGTCTACTTAAAGGTACCATTCCAGTATTTGTCTGGTGACTGTGGACGAGATCAAACGGAGTACATCCCAAATGTGAATACAGCACTCTACCAAATGAGTTATGGCTCCGCCCCTTCATGTGATGCTATTCGACTAACCACCTAATTTTAGTTGATCTAAGCACATTCTTTCTTCCTACAAAATTATGCGCACGGAATTTTGTGGAAATGGTGGGTAAACGGCACATCGCCATTAATTATTGTTATTGTTGCTGGCTCTTTAGTCCAAATTACGTTGTTCTTTTTTTTCTTATTTCAATTTTCAACAAGTTTATTGTCTTTAGTTGCTTCACGATAGCTACCTCAAATTGTGCATTTATTGAGGGTCGAAATCGGGACCATGCCCACTAAAAGCATGAACATTAAAGAGCATTAACCTGCGTTGTCTCAAAGCCTTGTAATTATTGAAATGCGTACTGAATTTTCGGTTTAAATTTAGAATGCATTTAATTCGATTCCCAGTCTAGACATTCATTTTTTGGTTTGGGCCAATCATCATGAAGCGATTGCGATTGTGCAGATACTTGAATTAAAAATAGCAAACTCCGGTCAATAAAACTAGCAACATTAACGACCCATAGACTAACAATGTGCTGACCACGATTCAACTCAAATCATGGGCTGGTTGTAAACTTATTTTGGTGTCACCTTACTACAATAAAACTTTACAATAGGTTGTAATTGACTCTTGAGGGATAGCAGATGTCCTCAGTTTAAAATCTAAATAGTCGTTTGTGTGCTTCAAGTCCTGGTTTAAAGTTTTCCTTGCGTAAATGTGTAGGATTGGTACTGTCAAATGTAAAATTTAACACCATCTATCTTTTTACTTTTCTTTGTGTTTATATTTGCTGCAAGTGAAATGTATTCAATCACGATTCAGCTCGTGATATGCAACCCCTTTAGTAATCTAGCATTTTTAAATTGTTTAACCACTGAAGTCACAGACCTTGCTACCTCAGTGTCATCGGTTAACAAATGGTGGAACTCCGTATCCGCCTCTGTAACGGAGCAGTTGTTACAAAGCACTGCCCGCCAACAAGCGTATCGTCTATATTTCTTTGCTCCACGACGCTGGGTGGACTCCGAAACTGGATGCTCTGGACGGAAATCGAACCCGGAACCACGCGAATAAGAGTCCAACGCTCTAACCAAAGACTACAGAGACTCTTAATCTTCTAACATTAAATTCTGGGTTGCTGGCAGTTCTATTGTTTATTCGTTTAACTACGGTTTTGTGCGTTAAGCAGCCACTTAAAGGGAATTTATTCCCTTAGTTTAAAACTTAAAACGGCAATTAACGGAAATATTTTACTGAAAAAAGAGCAGGAAGTGAAAATAGCGTAAAATAATTTTAATTTATTTTCATTGGTTGCTCAGAAAAAATAAAGGAGACATTCAAAACGTGTTCAACGAATCATTTATATCCTTACCCCACTCCCTCACTAAAAAGTTTTAAAACTCGTCTTTTTTCCATCATAATTTTACGTATCACTGTAGATTATTTATGTTTTTGTACAGTTTTGCACAGTTTTCCTCGTATTCTTGTCCTCTCATGGTATTGTTTCAACAGACAGACAGAGAAATAAGGTCTGTATGAAAATGAAGATGAAAATGAAGTATTTTTTTAAAACTAAAGTCTCTAAAAGAAATGAGAACCCATAATACAAGATATGTAAAATGTCCATCGAAACATATTTGTCCCTTTTTCTTAATCTTTTCACCTGTAATATGTTTTTCTGATAGCAGTATTTAAGATGTTTCCTCACTTTTTATTTTTATACAACAGCAGAGTACCTGTTTAATGTCTTTCAGGTGTCTGCGGACAAGTGATCTCACGTGCAACAACATCAGAAATCAGCCACTCATAAAGCAAATGTAGAAAGGAGAGAGAAGAGAGAACAGAGAAACAAGCAACCGTTCCTCGGTTTCAAGTCCGGAGAAGACGAACCTAATTTTAAATTAGAACTTTGTAAAGCCCTCACTTCAGTCAACATTCCATTTTCATCGCTTCAAAATCCAATTTTTAAAAAGTTTCTGGAAGATTTTTGCATGCAGAAAGTTCCCGATGAATCAACTCTTCGAAAAAATTGTTTGCCCTTGCTGTATGAAAAGACAATTGAAGAAATTCGAGAGGACATTGGTGACAACCTCATATGGCTAAGTGTGGATGAAACAACGGATAGCTGCGGCAGATACATTGCAAGTGTAATCGTGGGAACTTGACTGTGAAGAGCCGGGACTCCCTCATGTTATTCTATGTAAGGAACTGCCCAAAACAAACCATTCGACGTTGGCCATCGCTGTTAAGGAAGCTTTACAATTGCTTTGCCCAAATGAAGAAAAAGATAGACTGAGATTGTTGGTTACAGACAGTGCAGCGTATATGTTGAAAATGGGGGAATGCTTGAAGGCTTTCCATCCTCGCATGTTGCACGTCACCTGTTTACCACACGGACTCCATCGTGTAGCAGAAATCATTCGAGAATTACACCCAATCGTCAACGACATAATTTCATCTGTAAAGAAGGTTTTCTTGAAAGCTCCTAACAGAGTGGCTACCTTCAAGGATATGCTTCCAAACACACCACTGCCACCACAGCCCGTTGTGTCCCGTTGGGGAACGTGACTCTCAGCAGCACTGTACTATGCAGATTATTTTGAAAGCATTGTTCAGGTCATAGATTCGCTCGACGAGATTGAAGCCGCTTCAATCACGTCTGCGAAAAAAACACTGAAGTCACAGTTTGCTGTACAACAACTAAGTTACATTAAAGCCAACTTTTCTCATCTGCCTCAAGCCATCATTGAATTGGAGAAGAAGTCTCTTCAACTAACAGAAGCTCTTCAAATTCTTCAAGAAGTGAAAGAGAAAAAAAGGACCTGGGGAAGTTGGAACAAAAATTGCGGACAAGTTTAAGGCGGTTTTCAAACGCAGTCCTGATTTCACACAGATACAACCAGTGGGCCAAATTCTTCGTGGAGACAATCTCCAAGAAAATTTGCTATGGAATTCCGCGGAATTAGCCAGTATGAAATATGCGCCTCTTACATCGTGTGATGTGGAACGCAGTTTTTCTGCATTCAAGAGAATTTTGTCAGACGACAGGAAAAAGTTCACAACAGAAAATCTTGCCAAATATTTTGTTGTTCAGTGCCATTACAGAGAGTGAAGTGACCACTTTTTCGCTGTAGAAAACATGAAAAGTGCCGGAAAACAATATCTGAATATTCGTATTTCCTCAGTGTATCGTTAGAAAAGTGAAGTGATATTTCTGGTGTTGTATAAAATTTCAAATATAAGAAAACTGACAATACTACTACTACTACTACTACTACTGTAGTACGACAGGCCATACATATGTTAAACTATATTTCAGCTATCAAAAAATGTCCAAGATAAGAAGAGTTTTATTATTTTTATTACGCAGCAGACTGGTTAGCATATGAAATAGCTAACAAAGTGTTTAAAGTGTAGTAATATTCCGTTTTCAGTAATATAACGCTAAAAATCCTAAACGGTGTTTTTAAAAACTTATAAAATCCTAAAATGCACTTTTTAAAATCCTAATTTGAATTTTTTGGGACCTAAAATCCGAAGCCTAATAATAAGTTATGATAAGAAATAAAGAAATATGCTATGACACAATCTTTAAGATTTCTGTTGAACTGCACGAACACCTATTCAGTACTTCTAATGAAGATGTTATACGTGATCAAGATCTCTATAATCAACTTCAAGAGAGTAATTTTGAAAAACAAACGAACAGCTCAGTTCCAAATTCATTACATGAAGATAAACAAAAGAGGGAAAAAAACTACAACAAAGATGGGAAGACAATCTAGAAAAGTATTGAACGGGAAAAAATATATGCAACCGCTAGGGACATGCAGAATAAAATGTAGTGCGGTTATGCTGTGTGCAGTCTATGATTAATATAGAACGGGACTTACGTGAGAGATATCATAGTTATAGCAATTACTAACTTTTTTTGGTTAGAAATTTAGATATCGATAATTTTTACTCCAATACTACTCATGAACATTTCATTTCTATTGAAATGAAAGAATGGAGTTTTGGCGGGATGATTTTAATGTGTGTAATTTTATGTTTGTTCGTGTCTGTTGAAACGTTTCAAGCATTGACTTATGACTAATCATTGACAAATATAAAACGAGTGACCTCTGGAGATGAAACCTTAGACTTGTGATGAAACAAAAGTCTGGTTGGTGTAGTTTTTTTAATGGTGAGACTGACTCTGAAACTGTAGATACGACGTTTTTAGGATTTTTGTTGCTTATTCCTGACTTTGAAAAGCAAAATAGTTTTGATTCTTGACTTGAGCTGAGGTTATGAACTTCTTGTACTTGTGGTGAAATCGTGAGTACTTGTACTTATGAATCTATTTTTTTTTTCATCATATTTGTCAGTACATGAACTTACACATTGACTTGTGAAAGATAAACGACTTTAGTATTTGGAAACAATTTTAACAATTAAGCACTTTTTACAGATAAAGAATTTATTAATTAATCACAATTTGAGTTTTGAAATATTCAACATTTATTTACTGTTTTTTGAAAGTTATTTGAAGAGTACTGAACTAAAAATACAATTACGGACAGAAGTTTAGTAATTAGGTTGCATAGCGTCCGTGACAGTAGTAAAAGAATAAGAGACGAATACGAAATAGAACTAAGAAAAGACTATTGGAGTATGGGAAGCTTCGATATACGAGCTCTAGGCTATACATTTTCAGTTTGTTCGATATGAGAATAAGGCTAATACAAGGCTACGGAAAAAAAAAAAAAAAGATCACTCTAAAGTGCAAGTTAAGTGTACGTTGAAAACTTGAGGCAATTTATAAATCATGTTTCATGAAACTATTAGATGAAACAAAGGCGTTAACAGAAACAACTATTTAAAAGAAAAAAATTATCTGGAAGTCCAGGACAAGATATAAAAGGGAGACAGACATCCAACAATTTCTAAGTTGCCTGATCAGAAAATATGAGCAGTTCGAAGACATATTCTCTCCACTCTGACTTATGAGAGTCACTCTATTCGAAGAAAATCTGACAAAAGGTATTTATCAGGTCTCCTTACTTTGTCTGGTCTGTACTAGAAATAAAAAGAAAAGTATCCAGAGAATGTTGTAAGTCGTCGATTTAATGTATGTATTTTTCATGAATTTAACATAAAATAGCTGTTTAGAAATAAAACAACAGATATATGCCATGTATGTGACAAATTTCAAACGAGAATGAAATTGTCCGAAGATAACTATAAATGAATGATGAAAGAAAATGAGAACGGTACGTTGAAAAGGTAAATTTAGCATACGAAAGAAAAGGAGAGAGAAGGAAATGTCAACAGATACTCTAACGCTCACTTTCAACCTGCAATTAGTAGGGTAAAATTAGAAGCTCACCCGGAACTAAATACTACTGAAATGTTCTTTGGGATTTGAAATCAGATAGCTATGAATAAATTAACCAGAGAATGCTAAAAGTTGGAAATTTATTCGAGATATTCCAGGTTGAAGTTGTGACTCAAAATTGCGTTTTGAAATAAATGCTGCTATTAAAGTAATACCAGTTAGTACACATGAAAGTTATTTTATTCATGCAGCACAATATAGATTTCATCCGTAATAAGACAGTGTCAATTTATAGTCAAACTGTGTTGAAATTTCAATATTGGTACAGATAGTTACACACAGGCTGACTCAAAAGTCCGGCACAATAAAACAAATGGATAAAATATACATATGAGTCGCGAGGTAAACATGGATGAGAATAAAAGTTCAATATTTTCAAACGTAGTTTGCGATTTTGTAAAAAGAATGTCTCCCATCGCTTTCACAATATTGCCCCTGAGTCAACTCAAAAAATTCGAATTGTTGTTTTCTGATTCCTTACTGCAAAAAGGATCAACTAAAATATATCTGTATGAATTTCCATTTCCGTGTTGTAGTGTGGTGTTTGCTCGTGCTCAACGAGCGTAGTAATTCGACAGGAGAGAAAGTTGTAATAGTGAATACTACAATCAATGAATACTATTATTAACTCCTTTGCCTACATGCTGTAATATTTTTGCTTGGTCAGTCTTCTTCAATCTAACGGCATTCCAAGATTTGCCATTGAACTTGTGGCACCTGCATCATCATTACACCTGCATCGAACTTGTGCCATTACCAACAACACCTGCATCATCAAAGTTCACTTTGTCATCAACTCCTGCTATAACGCCAGTGGCTACATTGCGCAACGACGAGTCATACACTGAAAAATGTTTATGCTTATTCAGCCATTGTATCATAAGTCTTAGATCACTCCGGTCCCTCTTCATACGTGATGGATATAGCTTACACTGTTGTGCACTCTGTTGGCGTTCAGCTCCAGTTAAAGATGTCATAGCAGAATGCATCTCTCCAACTATATATAGACATTGAAATCATGTGTCGTACGTAGAGATGCAAAAAAGCCGGCTTTTTTGAATCGATGGTTTTTTCACATAAAAAGCCGGTTTTTTGGGAAAAAAAAACGAAAATTTTGGAAATTTTGGCTTTTTTCAACTTCATGGTTTTTCTATCTAAATAGCTTTCTTATAGTATATTCTATAGTTAGATAAGAATTCCATGACCTGAATGTGATATTTCGCTCTGAAATTCACCATCAAGATGGATGGAGCACATGTTTTACGAATTAAAGCTAACATGAAGAATGTAGTATTTGAGGGTAATTTTAGAGGCTATTTAACTTTATTTTAACTTTTGAGTTATCGACATCTTTTTTCTTCTCTAGTTTGTCATCCGTGTTTCATTTCTAAGAGCTTTTAGTATTCTAGCTTCTAGCGCAAAAGTTAAACTTGCCCGTTTTTCTATTTATCCGTCAAAGCGTACGTTTTTCAATATATCCGTCAAACCGTACTTCCACATTTCTGTTATACTGTAGCTGTGAAGTGATTTAGCAATAATTTTCCGGACACAACCTTGAATACCAATTTATACAAATAATCAGTAGCAGATTTAGAAAAGTACTTTAGGAGGGGTTTTTCTGATTGTTTCGTTTCCTAAAAAGTCCTAATTTTATTTGGGAAGTGCTTGAAGTTTATGAGTACAGGCATAACTAATATTTCGTTTCGTTTATATGTTTAGCAATAATCTTCCGGATACAACTTTAAAAATCATTTTATACTGAGAATCAGTGGCGGATTTAGAAAAGTATTTTGGGAAGGGTTTCTTACTAATGTTTAGTTTTTTTTTAAACATTCGTAATTTTTATTTGACGGGAGCTTAAAGTTTATGAGTAAAGGCATAAATAATAGATATTTCGTTTGTTGCAGACATTCCGTAACTTTGGGGAACGGGCTTCAGTCCGAAAGACCGCCCCCCTAACCTTCGCAAAACCGTCACTGCTGGTAATTAGTAATAATAACGATTTAAAAACAATAAAAAAGGAAGTCGCCCAACTCACAGTACACGCACTATTTCTACATTCACAGATGGAATGAATAAAAGCTTTGTCAGAATGGTCGAATGCTGGATTGAATCCCGGACTTCCCGATAGAAGCTCAAAAGCTAATCACTCAGTCATGTTTTGTGCAGTTGCATTTAGCTTAACTTAAATATATTCCGTAGTCTTTTTTTTTGGGGGGGGGGAGTTCCGTAATGATATGTTGAATCCCTCTTGTTAAAAATACAGAAAACTTGAGGATTGGGTAAACTGTGATGGTGGTTCTATAAAACTTAACTGTAGAATTTCAAGAATATACAGAACCAAAAGCTCTAGATGTGCAGCCTTTAAGTGTATCATATAAATCTAAGTATTTCTCTTATGTTTTATTTTAATTTTATTTTGTTTCAAAAAGAGGGTATGGAATATTTTGAAGTAAAAATACTACATACTATTTTGCTAGCTATTTGTGTATTCTTTAAAAAGAAGTGTTTACTTTTAGGGTTGGCTGGTTTACACCAGCTTTTTTTTAATAACTGGTTTAAACCACAAAAATAAAAAGAATGAAAAATGCGAATCGTGTGAACTTCATGGTGACATTTCCAGATATCAAACCACCTGCAATAGTTTTATTTCCCTTTCACCTTTTAATCAAGGTGTCCCATGTTCAATTCTCGGTCGAACCACAAACCTTCTTTCATGCGTAACCCAAGTAGCGGTTCGGATGTCAGTTTAAGCGAAAGTCTTCTCCTTGATAACCTCGGTATTTCGTAAGGATGTTAAGCCTAAATATACGAAACAAACCAAATTGTATATTTCTGCATGCCTAAATGCGTGTTGTTTTATAAAGAAGCCAATATTGCTTAAATATATTGATAGAAATTGGCAAAATTTATCGATTGCCTACGTAGCTTCCAACATTAGCTTGGATTGGACTTTCAATAATATCTACGTACCGGTACTAAATTTGTAATTTAATACCTCAGTTTTAGCGTACTGATTATGGTACGTTGACCTTTAAATTTTACATGCAAAGCAATAACAGGATTTTCCCGTTATTGTCTTACATTTCAAGTAATGACGGGATTTTCCCAATGGCTAGGGCGGGAGATTCTCAACTTAAGAAATTTACTGACCGCACTTCTTTAAGCTTATGGGAGTTCTTCCGGCATAACCCCGCTGTTGCATAATAACATCAAGGCGAAACAAACTTATTTCTGTGAATATGTAATATAAATACATAAAGCAAAAAATCTAAGTCAAAAAAGCCTGGTTTAAACATCCCCCCAAAAACGGGTTTTTGGCATTTTCAAAAACAACAACGGTTCTTGCCAACTCTGCTTACTTTTGTATATAGGAGGTTAAAAAATTCTTATTATATACATTGGTTAATCCTGTGGAATTCATAATGTAAATATGTTGAAGAAAAATTGTTTGAAATATTTTTTCGAAATTCATAGTTTATTTTCGATGTTTTATATTATTATCAGCATCAACCACTAATTAAATGATTTTTTGTGTTATAGAGAAGCGATACAAAGTCTGTTTTATCAATTTAAAGCAGTATTTTGAAAAAAGCCCAAAATTTCCCAAGAAAAAAAGCAAAGCAGAAAAAACCGAGTTTTTTTTTCGAAAAAGCCGGTTTTTTTCCGAGTCCTTGCATCTCTAATCGTACGTACTTTGTGTCTTTCCACGACCGTGGGTTAAACCTTCTCTATTCTTGATAACATGCATCATACTCTGTTCAGTTGCAAGGTCTGAGGAAATTCCTTTCAAGTTTTTTGATGTTCGACGGATGACATGATGTCCATGATTTTGAAACATCGTATAGCCACGGATGTGTAAATTGTAACTGCAACATCATCTGAAGGTATATCCGTTCACATTTAGCATTCATATCGTGCCCTGTCGCAGCAAATAGAGGTAGCATGCATGCCACAGCAGCAAGATGTAGATTCTAATTTCCTTCTCGCTTGCCTCTTATAAACATCTGAACAGAGTTGATGTATGGTATCCATAACTTTGCGGTTCGAGATTACGCAGACAATTCTTGCTTCAGCTCGTTGACATGTTGTTCCACTTTTGATAGTATATCACCCTGCGCTTGATTTATTGTAGTTTCTTCATCAGCTTTTAGAATATTACGGCAGATATTTTTCAGATCTGTAAACTCAGGGACTGTGATAGGTGGAAGGTTAGAATCAAATACATAATCATGTTCTTCGTGGGAGGACGTAGGGGACAAGCCTGATGATAGTAAAATAGACATCAGCGCGCTCTGTGCAAGAAAATGCCCTCTAATGCTCTCGATTTTTTTCATTAAGCATATGAACAACCTGTTTTCTCTGTACATTGTTCCAAGTAATTCTGATAAGCCAGATCCACAAATTTTTGATCCTATGCTTCCTAGAAAACTCATTAGTATGTGAATGGGACCTAAGCGACAAACAACGTTAATGAGGCCAGTGCTATTGACAATTTGAATGGCTTTTATACAAAGTGGTTGGTCCAGAGTAACAGATGGAATGGGTACTTTTAACTTTTTGGTTTGTTCTTCAATATAGCAGAGCGTACTGAGATGCATATTTCATAATTTGGATTTAGGTTCACAAGCAGAAGTAATGTGATATTAAATGGTGAAGAGGATTCAGATGTAGAATATGCCTGCATTAACCCACTCCAGCTGAATTGGTTATTTCCAGTGCCATAGGCTATAATGTAGAATGGATGTGCCACAGGAGATCAAAATTGAGTGATTGCGATAGAACGTGTGGTGTTTGCAGGTGCAACAATGGAGCGAACTCAAGTTGTTGAAGTTGACGAATTGATGGAAGACTTCGGATGGGAATTGCACAGTTTTTAACGAATGACGCAACACTTTTAAGTTTTGTCCATCGCTAGATGACTGCATCCTGCGGAAAAGTGTTGGTATAGACACATGCTCTCATGATCCCTATACCATGAAATGTACCCTTTCCGTCAATAGTGACGACATTGTGGTCAACGTTAGCAGCAGACCATTGGACAAATGCAGACAAAGGAGTGTTGGAATATATCACGTCAGAATTACTGGACTCCAGTACATCTTGCACATACTTCCGAACTTCTGAATACGAAACACAAAATACAAGTGAACATAATTCGTCAATCAACCACCTAGATCCATGTAGGCCTACATGATTGAGTTCTACCACAAGACCAAATTTCAGCGGGGAGAACACAGTTCTTCCCGTTGCCGACTGCATTATGGCTATGCTAGAAACCTTCACGTCTTTAGAAATTATACATTCAAGCATTGTTCTCAAGGAAAGAAGGATAAAATTTAAGAATTCCTGAATATTTTGAACTTGAGATGGGACAGGATACACATTCCTTTGTTGCTTATGGCATCTCATATCAGCAATTATTAACTTAGCGACTGCTGTAATAATTGTTATTTTTTCTTCCTCGATGTTGTGTCTCTTTGATTCATACCATTTCTCGTTTATAAAATAACTTGCCACATCTTTGAAACACGCGACGTTTGATTTTCCATTTAACTCTGTTATTGTGATATGCTCTCCATATTTTTAAGCAACTTAATTTTTAGTCATTTCTCTAATTGCACAGCATCGCCGCCAGCAAGTTCTATCATCTTTGCATGAAGATCCTGCAAACTATACACACCTGAATTAGAACATAGCTCTAATCATTTACATAGTGCATCAAATGCTGCTGCAAACTTCATGTTACTTGGCCGCCCAAGGTTGTTTGCAGTTTGTCTTGTCAATGGTAGAGTTTCTTTCTTTTTAGACATGAACAATATATGGCAATTACTTCGGCTGCTGCTAGATCGAAACACTCACTCTTTCTCCCCATTCGTCTTGGCGTGTTTTGCACACGAAAGAACATGTTCACGAAATGGTATCGTGTGAACGGTGAAGGCGTCCCATCTTGCTCGATGTTGATGAGCTAGGTGCACTGGTTTCGTGCAGTAAACACAGTCCTTTTTCCAGTAGAAAGATTCGTCATCCAATCTAAGCTTTCATTTCTTTATTGGGACCCTAGTCCTGCAATTCTTGCATCCTTTTTTATGTAATATTCATGGGTGTAACGACGGCGGCAGCTGTGATGTACTAGAATACATGGTGGGCTTTGCAAGACAGATATTTCACTAAGATATTTATTCAGTTCCTTATCTTCTCTGTTGAGATTAGCTACTGTTAGTGATGGTAGTCTTCGTCTGATTGCTGTGTTTGTTTCTTCGTTGTTTTTTTTTCTGGCATATGACGCATAGATCATCCTTGTAGCTGGTTCTCTTCATTATGAGGAACTGTAATTAATCATTTACCAACATGAAACTTCACTACTATTCCTAAAAACAGCTGAGAAGATAATGAAAATACTTACGATACGTGCAAATTGTAAAATATTTTATGCATAAATAAAATAAATATATAAAATAAACGTATAAAATAATTTTAGCTACATAAATATGTTCAATATATAACAGCAAAACAATTTTACCTACTTGTCCTATGATACCTGACTATTGAACCACCCTGTATAAGAAAAATATTACAATATAATTAGTATTTGCAATTTAAGAATTTAAACCATTATTAGAGATAAAATAAATACGTAATATATACACAAACAATAATTATGGTTATATCAAATGTGTTATATAAACTCAAACAGTAAAATCTTTTGGAAACTGTGGTTCAAAGTTCAAGCACTCATAAAACAATTTTTACAAAGTGCCATGCTTTAGCATTTCGCCTATGAAGAGTATTCATACCCATTAACGTTACAACTAAAAATCATTTCAATAGTATTTAGTTCTGGGTTGTGAGAAATTTTCGGCTATTTTTACCCCACTAAATAGTGCCTTCTGACACCTGTTGTTACTAGCCCCATTCAATTCTACAAAAGGCAGTTTAGACTTAAAATTTAATAGGAGAACCGATGGTGACCAACATAGATAGGTGTCACTGTACATCACCCTCCGGTGAGGAATATGAAATTCCGTATCTCACAACTAAGCTGAATTCCACAATAACGGCGAGCAATGTGATTTAAAGACTACAAAGGAGATAAGTCAGTTGTTTATAATTTTACACAATTAACCTGCTATCCACTGACTTAACTATTTCTTCCCCTGTAGGCAAAATCTTTAACATTAAATTTCTTAGTGACTTTCTTTTTTCTACTATGGGATTTAGTTCATGCACACTACACCTTTCAGGCTACACTATTCTGCTGTTAACTCATTTTCGACCAGTTCTTTTATAGTCTTCATTTGTGTTTCTTCTAAGGAAATTAGCATTGAAGCCGGAAGTACTAGTAAATTTCAACCACTTCCAACATTGGTAGAGCGTTGGTAATGACATGTTCCCTTGAGGCGCTGAATCGATTGCAAGAAATCGTTTGTCTTTATCTATTTGAATTTTTTTTATACAGCGAAAAACGCTGAGACCGGAAATGGTTATTTTCAAACCTATTCTCGAGATTGTGCCTATTCTTGAGAGGCTGAATCGATTGCAAAAGAAAAAAAAAACGCTTCTCGATAAATCTTATCGGTTGTGCTCTGATACCTGTCGATAGACGGAAAGACGGACATACCCGTTCTGGAAAACTTCCGACCCTTATCCATAAATGTACTTTGGAAAAGTAATAACAAAAAAAGTTTTGAACCTACCTGTGTCTAACACTTCTGGCACATTACAACATCCGTCAATTTTTAAATAGTCAACTTCCCAATCGGCAAATGTTTGAGCATCGACTTCCAAATAATCAATTATCCCTGGATAATTACGACAAGTTTTTGTTCCTAAATCTTCATATATCCCCAATTTTAATCCATTGGAATGGATCTATGGTAAAGAAATAGTAGACTTGTTAAGGATACAGAAAATTCACAGGTTTTGGCATATTTTGACAATTTATTATACAGTTAGATCGTTTGTTTCTTAATATTCAGTTGTTAGTTCTCGTAATACAGAGGTTGATTCACTCACATTGAGCCAAATTTTAATGTGCCATTTACCTAGGAAATGTTATGTTTCCAGCACTGGTTCTGTTCGATCTGAAGACCACCTCTACTGACTATTGGCAGATATTGGAGTTTCCATTGCAGAGACTGCGTAGCAGCTCGAATATGGGTATGACATTCCACTTCTCTTTACAGGCTTTCCATAGACCGATGAAGGTGCGGATTCGATGATGGGACAGGCGCTGCTTGAGAAGTCCGAAAGCACAATAGTCCATTGAGCCAGCATCTGGATTCTTGACAGGGATGTCAGAGAAGAGAATTGACGAATTTTCAGTTCCCTGTTCCATACGGCAATAGAATTCCAGCGATGTTTTCGTCGTGTGGCTGGATGCGTTATCTAAGTGCACTCCAACCTGCTTGAAGTCTTTTCCGTACAATCCTGGGATTCTGGTATATTTCAGTCAGAACATGAGTCTGGTAGTACGCATCATTGATGTTGACGTTCTGCTTCAACTTTCTGAGACGTAGTTTGCCCCTGCACGAGAAACTGACTACAATCATGAACTCTTTTGGGTAAAGTTTTTGTCGTTCCCGTATGGTGGACCCATGACTCTGTGCCGCATATTTCCGTATAATACTATTCACAATGGCACGACCTACAGGAAAATTAGTCACTTGACACATTTATGTGATGCGTGAATATGGAAACTTAGCGGCGGAATGGTGCACAATGAACCTCTCCCAGAATTTGTTCAGTTTCAGCGGCATCAGACTACGCTCGACGACACTGTTCTACTACCTGATTAACAAGATACTGTTGCTTGCCGTTGCTTGTGAACACTTGCACATTGACTTCGGCTCAATATAAATGAATCAATCTCTGCACAAGATACACTGAAAGTGGAAGGGACAGAGATCAATGCCGAATATATAAAGTTCTACAATATTATTAACGTTTCACGAAAAAAAAGTCCAAAGATGAAACGTATACCAATCGATAGATCTTATGGAACTCAGTAAAGTGATATCACTGTAAAAGTTCATGTGTAGGTTTCCAGAAATGGAGCAAAATTTAAACTTTATTTGTTTAATTAAACAGGTTGGGCGATATTGATAAGACACATTTAAAATGCATTTATGGAGCATGTTGAACGCAACATTTATCACTAACTATTTGGAACATATTGCCAAAAAAAAAAAAAAAGTTTTGGACTGTGTTCAGTGTTTGAAGATTACATCCGTTAGATGAGCGCTACATTGACAATCATGTTCAACATAGTTTGTTTCAGGGTTTCGGCAAAGGTATGCGCTATCTCTCCTCGGATACTGCCCCTTAATTCATTGATGGAAGTGGAGTTTGTGGTGTACACCTTGTTCTTTTAGATAAGCCCACAGGAAATAGTCTGGTGAAGTTCGATCAGGGAGATCTGGCTGGACAATGGATATAACCGAATTTGGAGAAGAAGCGTAACGGGAAGTGTCATCCAAGGGTTGTCATTGAGAATACTGCAGGATCCTGCTGCATCCACATGTCCCTTACTTAGACCAAGCCGTCTCATTTCGGGAATGAAGATTTTTCGTAACATTGTGTTATACTGAAAAGGGAGAAAGCAACCATGCCGAAATCCTGCAGAAAAATATGCTGAACATGATTGTTAGGGTCAAAGAATGTTTTCTTCAAAGTGACGCCTATCTAAGAGATGTAATCTTGAAATACTGAACACAGTGCAACATTCCTGTCTTTTGACAATGTATTTCACATAGTTTGGTAATAAATATTGTGCTCAACATGCTCCACAAATGGATTTTCAATGCGTTCCATCAATATTTCTCACCCTATATTATTATAAAAAATAAGACGTATATCAATTGACAGAAGACATTGAGATGAACAAAATGTCATCTGCAGGTTAGTTCAGATACGTAGTTTTTGAAGAAGAACTTTTATGATACTAAAAAGTTATAGAGGTTATTTATTTATTTAATTATTTACGTGCAATATATATAAAAATACATTGTTAGTGAATTGTTGTTTGTCATCTACTAACACTGACACACACATAGTCCTAATAGGGGACTAGCTCAGGAGAGTAATGCTCCCGGAAGTAGGAACGGAAACACAGTTCTGATTGGTTGGCGTTATCTATGTCTTGCCACGTTGTATTCAAATAGCAGAATTCAGACGATTGTTGTTGTCGGTCTTCTTGGCCGAGTGGAGCCGGTGGGTGTAGCCGAGCGGTCTGAGGCGTTAGGCTGATGATCGTTAGGTGAAGCCCATTGGGGGTTCGAGTCCCTCTGTAGTAGCAAGGGTGGAATTTTAACTGTCCTCGATGTTTCTGTGTTCGTGTCCCTGTCGTGTCTAGTAGTCCTGAAAAGTGGTTGTAGTAGGAAATAAGTCAGGAAGTTAAAAAAAAAAAAAAGTGGGCTGGCGCTATATGCTAATAACGAAAATCTCTTTTGGCGTGAGTTCAAACCCGGCCCGAGGAAAGTTTTTTAACATTTTTTTACATTTTTATAACACTTTTAAAATTAAAATAATACGAAAATAATACTAAAAAATGTGATTTACTTACTTTTGTGCAGATAAGTAGTAGTAGTAGTAGTAGTAGTAGGAACGGGTTAGAAGCCCCGCAGGGCTCGTTTTGTTGCCCTTGTACTCCATGATATAAGGCTCGTTTTGTTCCCCTTGTACTAAATGATATAGATTTTGTGACCAACTTAAAACAACCGACTAGGATAGCGCGTAAAACAGCTGGCTAGAGTAGCGCGCGAAAAAACGTACTTCCGAGAGTATTACTCTCCCGAGCGGGTCGTCCTAATAGTGACGCCATAAGAGTACTTATAAATTTCTATTTTTAAAAATCGTATATTTAACAAATACGTGGTTAGGTACTTAACGATTAGTTACAATCAAATTCTTAGAATAATACGTGTATGATTAACCCTAACGGTTTTCTTTTCAATAATCAATCTCTTCTACCGGAATAGAAATCAAATGAAATATGCCCTGTAGCTAAAGGAAACGGATGCTGCCGAGGTTGTACGAATTCTTTGCTAATACTGAGTCAATAATTAATTTCTATTTCTATTTATTTTTTCTGTCCGTAGTAAGGCTGTGTAGAAAGAGACTTACAGTTTCAAGTAGAATCTGAACCATTGTATTGCGTTCGATGTTACCTCACCGGGAATCCAATTCATTTTCTCATGTACAGAAAATAACACATTAGCCATTTGACTAGCGATAAGGCTTCTGCTATTGCATTGGTAAACTTATCATCATTAGTGCTAAGTCCACAGAGATTCGGGGATCTTCGCTTTACTGATGGCATCAGTCTGTACTGCAGCGTTTGCATTTCTATATGATATCCTACATTCATTGGGTTCTCTTCATAACATTTATCAATTTGGTTTAGATTTCGACACCAGTGAACTTCTTCCTTCACAATCCTATGTTGGCCAAGCCCTAGATAGTTCTTTCATGATAGTTCACTATAATGATTTATGAAGAAAAACTAAAATATTTACTGTGAAATTGCGCGAATAGTTAGTTTTACTTAGTTTCTATACATACTCTCAGCAAGTGGGAACAAGATATCATTGACTCCATAATCGAATCGTCAATAACTGGTGACCAATTAGTGGAATTCGGATTCTTATTTGAACAGCTAAAATGCTTCCTTTTGAAAATATTATTTTGTGAGCATTAAGTTTTCTAAAATGTCACACTTTGTTAAAAGTTTGAAGTGTGTGTGGGCTAATGTGTTTTATAATTTCTTTTTGTTTCGCGTGATTTTACATTAGTTTAGAAATTTGCATATGATTCTCTGTAGTTAAAGATATAAACTCCTTTACAGTTTAATGAGCGTATGTGTTGTTTATAAAGGAGAAACGGGAGCGACAGGAATGAAAATTATAAGACAGACTTACTTCCAAGGATATTATAAAATAGAGAATCTAACTGTACAACAAAATCGTGAAGACATCCCCACTCCGCTCACTCCGACCAATAAGATCACAATGTTTTGAGCCAACATTCGTGGCGGAAACGAGAGTAGCCAATCAGATGTACCGATGTTCGGTTGTTTTTTGTCTTCTTGAGTTAATGAAGATACATAGTATGGGCAAATCCTCTATTTTATAACATCCTTGCTTACTTACTTGTCTAGAGGCAACGGCTCGCATCTAGGCAAATCGGTGGTTGCTTTGAAGAATTGACTATTTACACTTTCTCTAGAAATACTTCGTACCTTCACTTAAATGAGATAGGTGTGATTACATAGGTTCAAACTTTGCCAAGGAGTTTGTATTTATGTTATTGTATATGAGAAAATAATCGGACGTGTAACAATTACCTACATACAATACTCTCATTCAGCCGGCTACTCCGAACAAGTTGTTAAAATTTCTTAGGTTTCCAGAATCAGTACTTAAACTTTCTCTCTACCTCTAGGTCCACTACCCACAAAAAATCTTTAGAACTATTTTTGAGCTGCATGACTTAATTCTAGTCACTATTATTAGTATTATTGAAAAATAATTATAATGTTATGGATTGATATTGAGCTATAAGTTGCTTGACACTTATAATTCATTTCAAATGAATTTCTGTCAAGTGATTTCTGATCCATCATGTATACTAATATTAATGCGACCTATATTACTCACAAAATCGGTTGTTAAATAATCTGAACGACACCACTGGCTAAGACAACACTGCTTTCCGTAAACCTACCTGACATATATCTGTAGTCAGTGATTTCTATAATAATAATAATAATAATAATAATAATAATAATAATAATAATAATAATAATAATAATAATAATAATAATAATAATAATAATAATAATAATAATAATAATAATAAATTGCACTACTACTGTACTTGAGATATAAGCACATCTAGTTTGCTATAGTTACTTACATAATCAGCCAATGCTTGAATTCCACTGGGAAAACGTTCTGGATCAGGCTGCAATTTTCCATCTGCATCCCTTACTGTGGATAACCAACAATCGTCAACGATAACGTATTCATAGCCAACATCTGCAAAGCCCCCAGACACCAAAGCATCCGCTATACTCATGAACAAATTCTCACTGTTCAAGGAAATTAAAAAAAAAAAAAAATTACTCGAAACATCCTGTATTTACTATTACTAGTTACATTTGATAAAAAAATATGAGGATCCGAGAGTTTGCGATATAGAAGAGATGGTGACTGTGTAAGTAATGTTGGAAGGATGCGATTGGTGCCTTGATACAGAAAGAAAGCAAACATCTTCAAGTACGGAATTGGAGACACGGTGGCTCAGTGGTGTCCTCCCCGCTAGTCTAGTGGCTAGTACGTGCGCCTTTGATGTACGGGGTCCCGGGTTCGATTCCCGGTGGCAGAGCCTTTGTGATTTTAACTGTCCTCGATGTTTCTGTGTTCGTGCTCCTGTCATTCTAGGTGATTGGAAATGCAAGTTAAAAGGAGTAAAACAAGTAAAATTAGTAATAAGTAATTCAAGTAAGTTAAAAAAAAAGTGGCAGAACGTTTACCTCTGGTGTGTGAAGTCCCTAGTTCGATTCCCGGCCAAGAAAGTTCATGGTGACCAACATCGTGACCGTAGGTTTTCTCGGCATACTCCCATTTCCTCCCACTTTTTCATTCCACCAATTCTTCCATTATCATTCACTTGCTTTAATCATTGTCTCCTTTAGCCTCAAAGGCATAATTGCGGGACGTTAAATTCAAAGTTTTCATTTCACATACGGAATTGTTTATATTATTTTACGATGTGTTTGCAGCGAGTCTGTGTGTGAGGAAGAAGCTAAAAATGAACTTTTATCAAAATGACACAAGTTTTTATTTGTAAAAGTTAAGGAAAACAATTGCAAACGAAAAAAAATAGACTTAATTCTTTGTTAAAACTGGTGTTTTGACTTTACAAAGTTTGTAATCATTCTGTAAATATTCACTGATGGAATGCTA
Organism: Thermobia domestica; assembly: GCF_964235325.1. Lineage (NCBI taxonomy): Eukaryota > Metazoa > Arthropoda > Insecta > Zygentoma > Lepismatidae > Thermobia > Thermobia domestica. Next base: position 129,296,461 of record NC_137467.1, read on the forward strand.
GTGAAACATTTATTCTTCACTCTGTTTGTGTCGTCTCAGTACGTTTTAGTGATCACTTTCTGAATTGTGAGCCATCTCTCCTTTTCCTCCCTTTCTTTCCCTTACGTACGTACAATGTAAGCTTATTGAAAGAAACCACAGTAAAAACAGGATTATCCGCGAGTATCGCTTTTTTTTTTTTTTTTTACCCTGCTCCTGTCGCGCTTAATTATTTTTCAAAGTAGTCGCTGCGGACTGACATTCCTCATGCAAATAAGTAGTGGATGTTTAAAGACATAAAAAAAATACATTGTAAGAATCAATATTTCCAACGTAGAGCAAATAAAGTGTCTGTTGTACTGTACATATTTTGTGAATTTCATTACGTTTTTTGTGCAATAAAATATAGTTTTGTGCTGAAATATTTATTATTTTGGGTTTACACCTCATTTTTAAATTTCTTTTTCTAGTAATCCGCGGTGCCCTTGCCATCTAGTTTCGTGGATAATTGGGGCTTTACTCTATTCATAAATTGGATAATTAGTCCTTGTTGTTGACAGTAATATATCCAAAAACGTGTTAATCAATATATAAAGTGTAATTTGCTTCTTGAAGTATTTATAAGATACGAACATTACTTTGAATAAGTATTTTAAGTAAATTTTAATACGAGGCCTCTAGAATAGCTGCAATATATGCGTCAACATGTTCGTTTTTACTTTTATGAAGAGTTCGGTTTGCCAAAAAGTCTTTGACATATCTGTTTTTATAGCAATACATATTACTACAGTACGTTAATATACCCTAACACGCTGATGCATTAATATTGGTAGTGACCCACGCGCATGAAAACATTCTAAGTCCGGTTTCGCTGTTAAAAATAGCGTCTCGTTTGAAATGTCTTAATGAAATGTCTGTCTGATACACGCCAACGCTTCTACCATGTAAAAGAAGCATTAGTGGAGCATAAAATGGTAACGGGAATTTTTTGGTATTTCCCAATCACCTTTTTTGTTATATAAATTTCCTTCTATGCACAATAACAAAATAGTTACAGTCAGGGTGCGAATTGGCGGGGGGGGGATGCCAGGGATTTCCCCCCCTGACAAAAATCTTTCCTACCCTGGAGAAGAAAAATTCTATCCCTGGCAGGGATAACTTTTTCCCCCTCTGGAGTATTTTTAAATGGACATAAAGATAAGATAGAAAAAGGGAACAATTCTTACTTTGCGTAGCTAACCTAAATATTACTTGAGTGAAAATTTATGAAAGATCTCACATCTCAACTGTTTTGTACTTGTTATTATTTATATATATATATATATGTGGGGGGGTAACTGGGTGCGCATATGGGTGAAATTCATCCCCCCCTGGGAAAATTTTTCAATTCGCATACTGGTTACAGTTCAAGTCTTAAGTTCCTCCGTTGCTGAGTTCGTAGAAACGCAGAGACAAAGAGTCGTAGGGCGACAGGATCCAAGGCTGTTTGTGGCTAAGGAGTGTGTGTAGGTACCTCTCAGAGATCAGGCGTCCTAGAGAGTGAAGGTGATGATCAATCAGTGGAGATTGATGTCTTCAGTGGTGTTGTGGCTAATTTTATCCATTAATGTCTGCTGACTTCGTTGATGTTCGTTATTTGGCGATTGTTGACAATGTTCAACGACATCTTCGTCATGGTTGTCGTCTGAAGTTGTTTACATCCTGCATGTTGGGTTGGTAGCACGTACAGAACCTTGCAATATTCATAAGCTGTTAGCTTTTCTTACAAATATAATGTTTCTTTGAGCAGCAAAACCATATCAGAAAAAAAATCTCTAAACCTCCTCGAAAGCGACTTTTTGGAAAGCTGTAACTTTTATCCCATTGGATTACTTTTTATTATAGGAAACTGACAAGTGAGACAATAACAAATTAACTCAACTGATTGAGAGAGTAAATACTATTATATTCTTCTAATTTTAGTTCCAAAAGAACTTTATTCTTTGATTCTAAAGCGTAACATTATGGGAAATTAGTCAGAAACATTTGTCAACACTGCGCGTTCAAATCCTCTTTTGAACGTTGGGAGACCACACTTCCTCCTCTTCGCTTTTCTTCTGTGCTACAAAGTGTAGCCAATCACGTTCACAGGCCTATTATGAACGTGGTGTAATGATGGGAAGGACATAAGCAAGGGGTAAAGAAAGTATTTAAAGAAAGTAAGGTGTATAGTATTTAAAGAAAATTTCTGGTGACTGTAATTAGAAAAATGAAAGAACGTTTACGATAAAATACTATATATATATATATAAAGGAATAATAAACAACACACAATAATTGATTGTTCATGTAATGTTGTGAATTATGAAGGCGACGACTCTGGCAAAAACCAAACATTTACCTGATGCAATCATCTGGATAGGTGATACAATCTATGACACATTGAAATCGCTGCCATGATATCCAACCCATTGGTGGAGTTAAAGCCACTCCATTGTCCAAAGCTTGTCCCACGGTGAAGAATAGGAAGACAACACAAACGCCTACGAGCATCGTTACTTACAATCAACAAGACTGAAAGACGAAAGTAAGAATTAGAAGTTCTTTTTCGTAATTCTTTATTACGATTTGAATATTTCTGTACGACTGTGAAGAATTCTAAATTTTCTTTTACTCTACACTAAGATATGTAATAGATTTCTTTAATCTAAATCAATGTTGTAATAACTACGACATAAATATTAATGTTGAAATAAACAAGTAGGTATATGCATGAAAATCCTGTGTGCTAATAAAAGGAAATATTCTAACGGTGTTGAATACCTGGTTCACATCTATTTCCTATCCCACTGACTTATATGATGAACTGTTTTCGTTTTCTTTGAAATGAACTCAAATTCCACTTATTTCTTCTTGGATCTATTTAAACATTCGTGAGAATTTGATTTTTTGATACATAATTTTATTATTTAACTAGTTTAACCTGTGGTCTCTCCACAACGCATCATTCATATATGACCATGAATCTCCTTGTCATTCCTCACAACTCTGTACATGTCCCTTTACAGACAGAAGTGAAAGACGTCTTGATTTTAAAAAAAATCGGCAAGGGGTACCATAAAGTGGATATTTTTTCGATTATTTTTTCAATATCTCGCACCATTTGCAAGATTGAGCCTACTTCCAGTTGCAGTTTCTAATTCATGTATGATCAGTGTTTTCTTTCTTCTTGCATACAGTGTGTAATAAGTAAATACATTACATACACAATTAATTATATTGTCAGTGATATATGGTGTTCACAGGGCAGAACACTCCAAACAATAAAGATTCAACTTACTGTTAAAGTGGAGAAATGGCTATCTTTCGTTTTCCATTATCATTTGGCCATGAAACAAACGCCTAAGATGTATACAACCCATATATACAATTATGTGGTGTTGGAATGCATAATGTGTAGGATATGATGTTTTAGTTTTTTTTTTAATCAACACTTCTAGTGTACTCCTAAGAAATGTAATAAACAAATAACGGCCAGTTTTTTTTTAATTATTCAATTAAAACTGGACAATCTACGCAAAATTTCCAATCGATCAGTGAAAACGTCATTTTTCTAGAGCCTGTAGTTTCCGAGATCTCATTGTCGAAAGGATTGACCACAAACATATAAACATAGTTTAAAAGAATTCTCAAGATGGAAGCACAATTCACATGCATTGATTTTAGAGAAGGCTTATTAAAATACAAAGGCTTTGAATAATAATTTTATATCATAAACTTTATGAAAAAGATATAGTTAACTAATTTAGACTATTTAAAGTACAAATACTTAAAATGTTTGTCTCTGTTAAACGTGAAATCAAACATAACCGTAAATGAAAGATTCGAAAGCCAAAGTTATAGGTTGGAGCTCAGGCGCTTTTAATTACTATTGTAGCATTTTAATAGATAGATAATAAAATTAACTTAATTACCGTAAAATTGCTATATAATGCCAAACCAGTTTGAAAACAGCAAGAAGCATTAGACTTGAAGAAGAAATCGGTAAAGCATATAATTAAAAAAAAAAAGTTCATTTCAAAGAGAACAGGGAAATAGTTCCCCATATAAATCAATGAACTAACAAATAGATGAGTTCAACACTGTAAAGGGAACAAGGCCACTGTTCGAGATAGCTGCTGTCATTCTAAAACAGATACTTTACTTCCAATATTTGAAGTTATTTCTTTATGGTAACTGGGAAATGGACAAATACAAAGCTGGAAAAGCTCATTTTTTTAAATCTTACTATAGAGAACCTTGTGTAATGCTCAAAATATTTACTGCGCAACGTCGGTGTTCTGTTACGTATGTTACCATACCACACATAGTCTAATGCAGTGGGTCTCAACGGGGGAGGGGGGGAAGGAGCATGAAGAGTTTGGAAAGGGGGCTTAAACTACTGATCTCCATCCTCACTTCTTTGGATCTAAAATCAGATGCTACTCTTCGATTTCTCTTAGAAATCTGCAGCCCAATATCTATAAGAATCCTTCCAACTGTTTATAATATATTTGCAAGTTCTCACGGACAACACATATTTCAAAATCCTTGGAGTAAGGGAGTTGGGAATAGTTGGACCACAATTAACAGTTGCAACAACAACTATCTTAACTTATATTCGACAGGCAAGTGCATACACAGCAAAAATTTGATGGTAATAATTCAATTTTAACCAAGATTAGTGGTCTGAGCATGACTATCACAATTTCACATTAGGACGGAGTGAAAATAACACTGCATCAGTATTACAGAACTAGGTGAATGAACGAAGAAACGCAGAAATAGGAACAGCGTCACAATGACCGTTCTATATGTACACACCATGTATTGTTAGTAACATGGCAAAAGCAGGCCATAAGATATTAATAATTGTAACTACAATATGTTACTCGTCTTGATCAGCGATACCTTTCGTTTGTTAAGAACAATGAATGATTCAGCAAAAGTATCATAGCCTCCCTAAAATCCTGATATATTATATATAAATGTATATTTTAAGAGTAGGCATTACTTAACTGTCGTTGAGAATTTGTATTAGGTTTTCTTTCTTTCTTTCTTTTTTCTTTTTTCCTTTTTTTTGAGCTCCTTCGTGGCTAAGCGGTTAGCATACGCGCCTTTGGCGTGGGAGGCCCGGGTTCGATTCCCGGCGGGAGCTCATGTGGTTCGAATTCCACGTTAATCAGTAGGTCCACGTCTCATATAGCCTCGCTGCTGAACGGGACGCTAAACTAAAAATCAACTCAACTCTTTTTTCCTTTTTTTTTACTGTAAGCAAATCTTTACGCGGTATATTTGACATTCACACGAGGCAACGAACAACGTTTCCTCTAATCTTTAGCGAAAATTGTTTTATGATCGTATGAATTTTCTGATAACATTTACATGAGTCAAATTGCTGCCATCTGTTGCACCTATATTCAGGAGGTTGCTCTTCTTCGTCGACCACATTTCGTTCTTCATAACTACTTATAATACCTTGCTTTATGATCCCTCGTAAGAGTCATGTTCGTTTAACAAGGAAGAGTATGTTTTTGTAAACGTAGTTGTTTAGTATTGTATATGGTGTTTTAGTAAAATGATCGTCATCATGTCAAATGGTTGATTTAACGACTACCATTTTAACAGTTTGCTCCAAAGTGGGATCGAATTGAAATAACATAAGCATATGTCAGAATGTAACACAACTTGATTATCACACAGCCATTATGTTGAATCGACACAGTCGCATTCTACTGTGTAGTATTGATAGGCAAGAAGATCTCGATCCTTGTACTTGCTCTAAGAGATGTCCATATTAAACCGCTTTATTTTCTATTTCGAAAGGACATTTATAAGACTTTGGAAGGTGTAAAAGAAGTTGAGAAGTGAGGCAATATTATGTTGGTGGTTTTGTATTAAAATAATAATGATGAAAAGAAAAGAGTTCGTGGCTTCTATCAGAGATTTCTATAAGATAATTACGTGTATTTACTCTAAGTTATTACATCTTTTGGGGAGTAAATTCTATAAGTGACCAGTACGTAAAAATAATGTAATTCTAAGAGATATACTGCTGTTTACAATGTTGAGATTCTGAGATGTCACCACATAGCATGAAGTTTTAACTTGAAATTGGTAGCCTGCAAATGGTATGAGGCTAGAATGGAACGCTGTGAAGGTTGAAAGAAGAGTCTATTTTCGGTCCAATCTTTTGCAATCTAGGTTAATAACGTTGTACCCCATTAAACTGTTTTCATTTGTCATCGAAACCAGTGTTGCCCCTGAAACGAGACGTGGAATAAGGTTTTCTTATCTGTACCCCATCAAATTGTTTTTACTTGTCACGAAAGTAGTGTTACCGATGAGACGAGAAGAGACGACGAGAAAAAAGGTTTTCTTGTCTTACCCCATCAAACTGTTTATACTGTACAGGGTGGCCCAAAAGTAGGTATACACCCCTGCATTGATCAAACATAACATTCTAGCTTATGGGTTTATTTTCCAAGGCTGTTCCGAGCTTAAGATATAAGTAAAAAAAGCTTTAAGAACAAATAATAAAGAAACTAAGTCTTTTTGATGGATAACAATAGAAATTATATAAAAAGCAATGAGTTGATCAGTACTGGGCTGTATACCTACTTTTGGGCTACCTGTATTTTTCATCGAAAGTAGTGTTGAGACGAGACGAAACCAGAAATAATGTTTTCTCGTCCCATCTTAATTCTTAAGGTTTTTTCTAACGTCGAATCGTTTTGTGAATTTATCTACCAATTACGCCTTGGTTTCTTTTTGTTAATTGTATCAAGAAGTTATGAGAATCTTTCCGCGTCACGCGAGGTCAATGAAGGGTATGATGTAACAACTTTTAAAGCAAATGTATTATTGAAATGTACTGCGTATTGACATGTGTATCCTGACAGGATGAATGCTATTTATTGTGTTCCCACAATCACTTTATCAGTTTGTAGTTTTATTACTATGAATCATATTTACACTAGCACATTATTTGAGATATACAGTAATACTTGAATCAGTTAATGCTAAAAGGGCTTCAGTCGAAAACAAACATAGTTTTGAGGAAAATATGAAAAACATTGCAGTTTTGAAACTGTAAAATCAAAATGAACCATATATTTTTTTTCGTGTAGGTAAAAGTTACATTGACCTGTCGTATAGGAAACCATTTTTATGCTCTTTGCCATGGTAAAAAGAAAGAAAAGTTTCCTCTGTGAACTGAAGCCCTTCTTGCATTTAAATTATAGACGAAGCGCTGTAATGCATGTGATTTTATTTAGTTATTATTTTTGGCTGTTTTTTCTACCACACAACTGTGTTAAGATATTTTTGCCAGGATCCAGACGTTGCAGGTCTACCAATCGAATGAGACGAAGTCAATATCTATTCCCACTAACATACAAAACAAATATAATTCTCCATACACAAAGGTCTCCAGTCACTGCCTGTAGCCCATGTTGCATAGAATAATCGAAGTTGACCTCTGTTTATAAAATGTTAGGCCAATGAAACTGAAGCTTTTTATCAGTGATGCCACTTTAGCCTATTTTTGGCTAAATCTAGCCTATTTGGAGAGGTATTTAGCTATATAAATCTACGAAATGCTTATAGCCTTAAATATACGTAGCTTTTTGCCATTTTTGACATTTTTATTAACCGTTAAATTAATTCTAAAAAAAACTTTTTCTTTGAAAATAAAGTGTAATTCTTAATAATTAGCCTATTTGTCATTATATATTATCGTATTAATTGATTTCTCTAGATAGAAAGTGTTTTATTATGCAACAAATACTTGTTTTTCATTCTTTTCTCTCACACCCCACAGATTTACAATTACTTTACAGTACTTATCGAGTCAGAAAGAATTTTAATGTCGCTCCCGTAACGGCCCCGTTTGATACTTTTTAATTATTTTAATTTTTGCATTTCATTGCAAGAATGAAAGTTTTATAATACAAATTTCGTAAACCATTCGGTTATTCAAGTCAAAGAGACTGTTTTTGTTTATTACGGGGAACAAATAACATATCTAATTAGCTTGAAAACTTTCAATGCAATCACGATTACTCAAATGGGTGTACGGAGAAATAAGTAGTGTCTGTAAGGACTATGACCTGCCGATAGAAGTAATGCTGAAAATTGGGACAATAGCAGTCAACACACACAACTAGTCCATAATCCAACGCGGCATCCAGGTCCAGCGTCTCGGCTAGCTGCGACGTCATCGATGATGACTTACTGTGTTTCAATTCAACTGATAATATGGCTGTTGACTTTCATAAAAATCTGACGAGTTTTTGATGGATTTTATTGTAATTTAAGGGCATGTATATTGCTTGTTAGTCTTTAGCTAACAAAATTCAACATTTCAAATTTTACTATAACTCACTTGTAATTCTACACAAGCAAAAAAAAGTGTTTAAAATCTACAATGTGGGCTATAAGTTAGCAGTTCAAAATCTAGCCATTTTTTGCGTAAAAAAGCTTATTTCCGAAGGCCATTTAGCCTATTTTCTTCAGAGGTTGTTGGCAACACTGCTCTTTATGCGCAGAAACATAGGTGTACCCAATAGGAACAAAAATCCGATGTTAACTTAATTTCGCCATTTTGGTGACTGAAGCCCTATTTGCATGCACTTGGGCAAAGTGTTGTAGTGCTCAAGATTCAAGAAGCTTTTGATCTGGTTTTTGAAACTAGAATTGTCATATTTCTCACATTGTTTCGAACTTATTTTTTTTAAAAAAATGTAAACAAAACTAACAAAACCTCCTTCACTCTTACTTTACTCGAAAGTTAAAGAAAAATATAGTACAGCACTATTTGCATTACAAATAAAAATAAGTACTTAATCTTACCAGTACGTAAAGTGATGTGCTGCCCATAACATTGTTTACTCTATGATCATTATTTGTGTGGAGTATTTTTTTATGTGTCATTGAAAGAATGATAATGAAACATCTATTACAAATTAAGTAATATATTATTACTGATAACGTGTAATCTTTGTAAATATTGCGAGATAATTTTACAATACGAAGTAATTGATCACTTGCATACATTATAATTTATTAAAAGACATAATCCTTTCCTATCAATCTTAATCTTAATAGCACTGTCATTAATTGGCGTGAAGGTGACTCCACTCATTCCGGCATATTTTTCTTTTTAAATTCAGTCCAAAAAAGTGCTCTTCAAATGCAATAATTCCAAAAAAATGTGCTATCACAGAAAGCTCTGAAAAAGGTGTTTTAGCGGATAGGGCCAGAATCATGCTCAGCTCACCACTACAAATAATCGATTTCTAACCTAATTCAAAAAAATGTGTTGAAATTTGCTTTGCGAATCTAATATTTACGAAGATATCCGTCTCTTAAAATTTCAAAATAAGCGTCTTTTTCTAGATGTGGCTAGCTGGTTGATCCAACCGTTCTCCACTCATTATTATTATTAGGGGCCGCGGTGGCTCAGTGGTAGAGCGTTCACCTCTGGTGCTTGGGGTTCCGGGTTCGATCCCAGCCCCCGCCAAGTGAACTTTGTGGTGGACAAACACCGTGTGCGTGGGTTTTCTCGGGGTTCTCCCGTTTCCTCCCACTTTCTTCATTCCACCATTTCATTCATTACTCATCATCACCGTCTCCTTTAGCCTAACCGGCATAACCGTGGGACGTAAAACTTAAAGATTTCATTTCATTATTATTATTATTATTATTATTATTATTATTATTATTATTATGTAACCAGTAGCTGATTCTACACAGAATTCCTCAATTTCTATACTTATATACAGGGTGTTTCAAAGTTACACCAACAATGTTTGGGAGGTGATCCCTGACATGAAGATAAAACAAAAAATATAGACCAACCTAGGTGTAGAAATGTTATCTTTCGGCAAGGTGACGAGTCGAATATTTGTCGAAACAAAAAATGCGAAAAGCAGTCATAACTTCAAAAGAGAATATAGAATCGAAGTCGGGTAAAAAGGGATATTCTTCGTTTTCAGTTCCGAATTACATTAATTCATAATTGGATATGATATAGAGGCAGCGTAACGGTGACTCCCAAAGAAACTGGAGAATTTCCTAGCGTATTTTTTTCAAAAGTCGAATGAGGGAAGCAAATAATAATCAAGAAGGCCCTACATTTCAACGAACAAAAAACACAATACATCGTTAAGTTAGAACACTGTTGAAATTTGAGAGAAGGAGAGATACATATGTTTGATTGACTTACTTTACCTCAGTTGTTGGAATTTGAGAAAAGGAGAGATACATATGTTTGATTGATCTACTTTACCTCAGTTGTTAGAATTTGAGAAAAGGAGAGATACATATGTTTGATTGATCTACTTTGCCTCAGTTGTTGGAATTTGAGAAAAGGAGAGATACATATGTTTGATTGATCTACTTTACCTCAGTTGTTGGAATTTGAGAAATGGAGAGATACATATGTTTGATTGATCTACTTTACCTCAGTTGTTGGAATTTGAGAAAAGGAGAGATACATATGTTTGATTGATCTACTTTATCTCAATTCTTGGAATTTGAGAAAAGGAGAGATACATATGTTTGATTGATCTACTTTACCTCAGTTGTTGGAATTTAAGAAAAGGAGAGATACATATGTTTGATTGATCTACTTTATCTCAATTGTTGGAATTTGAGAAAAGGAGAGATACATATGTTTGATTGATCTACTTTACCTCAGTTGTTGGAATTTGAGAAATGGAGAGATACATATGTTTGATTGATCTACTTTACCTCAGTTGTTGGAATTTGAGAAAAGGAGAGATACATATGTTTGATTGATCTACTTTACCTCAGTTGTTGGAATTTGAGAAATGGAGAGATACATATGTTTGATTGATCTACTTTATCTCAATTCTTGGAATTTGAGAAAAGGAGAGATACATATGTTTGATTGATCTACTTTACCTCAGTTGTTGGAATTTGAGAAATGAAGAGATACATATGTTTGATTGATCTACTTTATCTCAATTGTTGGAATTTGAGAAAAGGAGAGATACATATGTTTGATTGATCTACTTTACCTCAGTTGTTGGAATTTGAGAAAAGGAGAGATACATATGTTTGATTGATCTACTTTACCTCAGTTGTTGGAATTTGAGAAAAGGAGAGATACATATGTTTGATTGATCTACTTTACCTCAGTTGTGGGAATTTGAGAAATGGAGAGATACATATGTTTGATTGATCTACTTTATCTCAATTGTTGGAATTTGAGAAAAGGAGAGATACATATGTTTGATTGATCTACTTTACCTCAGTTGTTGGAATTTGAGAAAAGGAGAGATACATATGTTTGATTGATCTACTTTACCTCAGTTGTTGGAATTTGAGAAAAGGAGAGATACATATGTTTGATTGATTGATCTACCTTACCTGAGTACAGAATCAATTCTTAGAGAAAGTAAGAATTACTGTTCTTTCGATGAACACAGCAATAGGAAATATTGCAAAATCTATACCAAAATTATGCAAATAAGTTTGATTATGTAATGTACAGTAAGCGCACTTACTCTTGTAATTGTAAAACTAATTATTTTTTTCTATTTTGTATGGTTGTATTTGTACATTAATTTATTGGTCACTAATTAAATTATTTTTACGCATGATCTTATATGTATATAATATTAATTTACATATAAGGTAATTAGATTTTCATAATTAACTCGTACATGTATATACGAAGTGTATTTGCTCCGGCAGTAGTGTTGTTTGTCTTTGTGAGACTGGGTATGCGGGGCATGAACGTTATGACTATTTGCGCTGGGGAAAGTGTATTTGTACCTTGAAGTATGACTGTATGTAATGATAATTGAAGCGGTGTATGACTGTGATGACAGTTAGAATAATTCAACTATCTCAGAACGGGAATTGCGAATTTTACTTGAACTTCTATTAGTCTAATTGCTAATCTTACTTGTACTAAGAAAAAATCGCCTTTGATTTAATTAATTAACTTTTTATTTAATTAAGCTTTTATGGAAAGTATGTGTGTATATAATGTAACTAAAACACTTACCGTATATACTCACGAAGTGGCATAAATTCAACACCCTGTAGAAGAGGCAGAAGATAGCGTGACGTCATGAAGACAAGACTGAACAGAGTTTTCTCCATGAATGTTTGATGGAAGAAGGGGATGGAAACATGAATCTAGGCAGATTCATACTTTTTTTTAAGGTAAAAGGGTTTAGGACGTTCTTTATTCATCAATGTTATTTACCAGATTGTAATTTTGTAATACCCATTAGATGTTACGGCCTCTTTTTGGCAGATAATTTACGGCACTTTTGGTTTAAAACATTGTTGCAAGGTTTAAGTGCAGTTTTACAAATGAAGAGTTTTGAAAAGGTAACAACAAACAAAATATTAGATGAGTAAATAAATATCTATATTAGAAAAGGAAGTGCATACTTAAATGGTGTAGGTATTAACAGAAGGAACCTTTAAGAGCCTTCATCCCGGCGAAATTAAAATACCGCTAATTTTACAGTAATTATGTGATATCTTCAAATAGATAAAACATAATCGAAATGTGGAACAAGAGCGCCCTAGACAATATTATTTTACATGAGAAACCGTTATCACGACTCACTTATCTGCTTTCGAATTCGAGCCATTTTGAAAATCGGCATTTATTTTCGCGTTTCTACACAGCTGAAAACGGAAAGCCGCTAGATGACTTGTGATAACGGGGCCTCACGCAAAATAATATTGTCTAGGGCGCTCTTGTTCCATATTTCAATTATCTTTTATCTATTTGAAGATATCACATAATTACTGTAAAATTAGCGGTATTTTAATTTCGCTGGGATGAAGACTCTTAATATATAAGCAATGTGTTATGCTTGTGTGATATGAAAATGATGGTGTAAAATGAAATGAAATATGTGCACGCCATACTCACAAACACATAGTTAGGTACACGAATTCAGGTTAGTTCGAGAAAGTATGTATTTGAAACCAGTTTCGGCACGTTGTTGAAAAAGGTGAGGAAAATCGATGTGTTCATATGTCAGGAAGTTCGGATATGGTAACTTTATGTGTAACGCAAGTCAAATGGCATGGCATTCCAGTGTCGATAAGTGGTCGTGGAACTTTGTTGAAGAGTTGCATCAAGCAATGTGGGCAAAAGTTAAAATGGGCCTCAGGAACATTTTGCATGTATTGATTAAGAGAGATGCATGTAAACTCCAAGTAGTTTCGGTTAGATGCCGTAGAAGATTGAGCCTCAGATTATCCTTTTGTATTAGTTACTCTAGGGGGGGATTAAATATTGAATTATGTGATCGCAATGCATCTTTGCTATCAATTTACGAGAAACACGAGGCCGATTAAATATCGTTCTTCCGAACCATTGCAATCATAGTATCACGCAAAATTTTTCTCCTCGTTTAAGACGGGTTAGTGATTTTAGTTTGCGTGGAATTAACACTGTAACCTCTTTCCGGATTTGCCCCCCACTGTCAAACCAAGGACTACTTTCAGAAGACCTGAACTTACCTGATTAAGACATCAAAGAGCATTTCCAAAAAAGGAATTACAAAACTTTTCCCGGATCGCCCTTAGGTCTCAACAATGAGATGAACATCAAGCATCGAGAGGTTCGGATATCTTGTCTCGAAATCCTCACGGACATCCAGATGATCGCTGAGACCACGACACTCACACACATACACAAATCATTCTCACATGCAACAAAATACATTAAATAAAATGATACTATGCTTATTTATTAAATGCACTATATATATATATATATATATATATATATATATATATATATATATATATATATATATATATATATATATATATATATATATATATATATTGAAGAAAAACAATCACAACTCTAAACACTGATATGGGAATAGACACTTGACTATTTCCAGAAGCAAAATTACACTTCACATTTCACGACGTCAATAGCCTTTTGTATCACGTATATAGATGAATGAGATATTATATTTGGGGGTTCACCACAAATACTTTTCTCACACCACTCACTAATGCACGTGAGGGTAACACTGTGGGATAACACTAAAGTAATCCCACGACGTAAGTTCCTGGCTGCTGCGAGAAGAATCCGTAAAAAGTTGATAGTAGTATCCAGCAAAATGAATGCAGACAGTCGCACTACATAATTAGGACATTGCTAGGCCCGTATGCTACTTATACGCCCTGAGTCTGCGGGCCCGGGACTTCACAAAGTGGAGGGTAGCCGCTATACCAGTTCTTGAGCGTTCACTAGTCGTGTGTGCCTTTACTTAATTAAAAGTAACCAATAAAAAGTTCTGTCGCTTTTTACCCACCACCTTCGAACATCGATAACTCACCTAAGACGTACACGGAAGCATAGCACTTCGACGTAACACGGGACACATCAATCCGATAGTCTTTCTGCTGCCAAAGCTTTTCCAGTGTTTTGCAGTCAATATCAGCAATGAATGCTGTGATGCGGGCACACAGGTCATTCAATGTTGTTGGAAGTGGTGGTACGTAAACATGATCTTTCACAAAACCCCACATTGAGTCATGACATGTGTACATCAATAACAGATTTGTTTACATGATAATGAAGCACACAGAAAAATCTCTGCCCTCCATTGAAGGCCATTTTCCTTAGCTGCTCGCTGCTAACTCTTAGGGCAGAAAGTGGAAACACTGCCAATGTTCTAGAGACTAGATTATGAATCTGTATTTTGTGTTTCTAAAGAATTTTACAATGTGTTGTAAGTGTTGTAAAATTGTAAAGTGCTGCAAGTTGATCAATATGCTGCAAGTTGATTAATATTAATTATTATTATTATTATTAATTCGCTCCACGTCTTATCTAGTACAGCGCATATCTATTTCTATTCAACGTGGTAACGTCTCGTCGGTCCTTGGCACTTTACCACCTGGAAAGGAACTGGATGAAGTATTTGTACTCTAATAAGAATGGTTTTATATATATTAGTCAGTGGACAATAGTTTTTCTTTTCACGTTATAATTATATATTTAAATTGTAATTTATATGAATGCAAACTCAGTGTAGTTATGTCACTTCCCTGATAAATAGAAATTAAAATTGTATATGATGTAAGAATATTTTTGAAGATTGTAATTATATGTATTATGTTTTAAAATATTATTGAAAGTTATAAAAATTAAAATTGTATATCAATACTTTACAATTTGATATAAGAAAGTAGCGCACCCTTAACATTTATAGCGTGCTGATAATTAAAAGTAGCATAAAAAGTAACGTGTCGCTCAATTTGAAATTTCGGCAGCGAGGACACTTAAAAAATCGCCCAATCCGCAATTTGTAGCCCAATTTGGCAACACTGGTTCCGGTTGGAACGATTTTGAAAAAGTGATACAGCTCTTTCGATTCGATTGCAGGCCATGTCATTCCACAATTTTCTTGTTCCGCTAATTCTTTCATGAATATTCAGTTTCATTACTTTCGTCTCCTTTAACCTACAGGGAACAATCGTGGTACGAAAAACAAAAGGTATCGTTTCATTGCATTTTAGTTATAATAAGAAGAAAAACAAAGACATATAAGTCTTGAGAATTTTCAACTATCACCATCCCACTTTCCCCAATATTGTATTATTTCACTAAACTTCGTCCCTCGTGCGATATAATGGAGTATTTTCTTTAAAGTTAAATATTGTAATGCAATGGTAAAGACGGTACACGGGTTTGTGTCTTTCCCTTGCCTTTTTATTACAAAAAGTTCTATACAAGTAATATGCTACAAATAAATAGTTTCGTTTCTCTAAGAAGTTGGACCTCCTGCCCTAAGCATTCATTCAATCCGGTATTTATTTGCGGACCTCCAAACGGCTGCACAAAGTGAAAGCAGGTAAGTGACTTCTTATAACGGTATCACATGCAAAATGATATTGTCTAAGCGGCTCGCTTTTCACTTTTTGTTTACTTTTGTCTATTTTAAAGATATTACAAGAAAACTGTTAAATTAGCGTTACTTTAATTTCGCAGGAGTGAGGCCTCTTAAAGAATTAGAATAGCACACATTTCAAATTATTTATCTACACTATATGGCAAATTTATCTATAAAATGGTATGGCAAATATACCTATAAACTAATCCTCCTGGCTTTCTGTGATGCGAAGTCATTGATTAACTGGTCAAAATTCAGTAACAACACTCTGCTTTTCGATGGAGAGTATGGATAAACCTGACAACCCTGTTCCTGCAACATGGAGGATCTTAAATAATTTTTGATCAATTTTAACTTGCTGAATGTTCTCTCACAAGAAGCAACAGAACAAGGCAATGTTAGAAAAATCTTCAGAGCTGTTGCTAAATTTGGATAAATTTCCAACAACGACATTTTATGAATAAAATTTAACACTTGCAAAGGAGTCATTTCTGAGAGCACACTGACAACTAAGTCATTTGAAAAAGGTTTGATATGATCCTCAAAGAATATAATTTCATCAATTAGATCGCTACTCTTCTGATCTTTCTCATAGAACAGAGCTAAGTCAACCACTTGTTTTCTCAAATCACTTTCGCAAAGTTTCTCGAAACGATTTAGGAGAATTCATGAAAAGCCTTCTACAATCGTGTTGCGTTTGTTGAACCTCTTATCCATTTGAACACTGATGGAATCTAGTGCTGCAAACATACGCTGTCTCATTTTTTTGCTGTTCATTCAAAGTATTTCCTTCGTCTTCTGCCAGTTCTTCAGGAAACCTTTTCTTTTTTTCTTGGATGAGATTCTTCCATCAATATACCATGCTGGATGCAAATGCTGCAACTTTCCTGAAGAGCTTCTCGCATATACGATTCATGATTTTCTTGTAGAACATGTTGAAGTCCTTTTAAATGGCAAGCAGCACTTTTCGAATTATCTTGTAGGGCTAAATTTACTTTGTTGATCGCTTTTAGCACTTTGTGCAAAAACACCAAAAAGGACAGGAAACCAAAGTTCTTTATGTTTCTTAAAAGGCCGTTAGCTCCATTTACAGTTTCTTCAGTTTCACTTGTAATGTCTTTCAACTCTTCCAATGCATTGCAAACTTGTGGAAACTGAGTTCTTAGAGCATCTACTGCATTCCACTTGGAATACCACCTAGTTGCGCAATGTCCTTTGACCGTTATCTATACATGCTTTTTCAAAACATCCCACCGATGTGCCGATCTGCTAAAAAACAGGATCTGTATAATCCCAAAACAATTTACTGTATGAAAATCCACTTGAGCTGCGTGCATTCCAACTAGGTTCAAAGTATGTGCAGTGCAAGGCACATAACGAGCACTGGGAAAATGTTCTGTTAAACGAGCTTGCACGCCAGCATATTCACCGGACATCGTATTAGCGTTGTCGTAGCATTGACCCCGACAATTTCCCATCTTCACACCATCGTCTTGAACTTTCTGTAATATAACGTCAGTTAGGGAACTTGAAGTTCTTTCCTTGACATCGATGAAATCAATTAAACTTTCTTCGACTTGGCAGTCTCCATCAGGTGAAACCGTTACATAGCGATAAATATGTGACACTTGTTCCGTATGGCTTGCATCAGGTGTAGAGTCAAACATTATCGAAAAGTATTTGGTTTTACGTCTTCTATCACTGACTTTCGGACCCTATTGGCAGCCAACCCGATCAGTTCATTTTGAATTTTTGGTGACAGATATGTTGGCGCAAGTTTGGATGGTGAATCCATGGTCTTCGCAACATGCAACTTCAACACACTATTATACTTGGCTGAAAGCAGAAACATATTAAGAAAATTTCCTAGATTATTAGAGCCATATTTCGTGCTAGCAGATATAACATCGTTTCCACCACGTAGTGCAAGGTTGTTTTCAGCAAGGTATTACAATACAAACAAGTGCAGCCCGAAGAAGATGGCTCCATTTTTCGGTTTCATTCATTATTTGCGTCTGCATTTCATGCTTAATGGCTTCTTTCTTCTTCAATCAAATTGTGAGTTCTATCCACTGAGTGAATGCTGTTTTATGACCAGGAGACACCTCATGATCTGGAATACGGGGATTTAGTTTCCGCCAGTTGTTGAATCCTTCACTTCGACATAACTGTGAGGAATCAGTTTTCCCAAATAAAAAGCAAGGAATACAAACAAATACATTTTCTGGATGGAGAATACGCTAACCATGTTCGGTCAACTTCTACTTTATTCTCCAGGATTCGCTTGAATCATCCTGCTGAAAAATATCTTCCCATGCTGTCTTCCGTTTCACTTGGAAAATTGACATCACGGTTTTGAAAGCGTTCCTTTCTTTCTGTAATTAACATCTGATGATGTCGTCTCGCCTTTGCTCAAATGGAATTACGCCCAAGTCATGCTGATACAAGAACTGAGATGCCGCTGTATTTGAAGACTGGTTCTGTGCCGTGACAATGTCTGAAGATACAAATGACGTTGTATCTCTAGAAGTCAAATCCTGTACAAATGTATCAACGGACAGGTCTGCTGGTGGACTGTCTTCGTGATCCTGAGCATGGACTTCAGTTGTTTCGATGTTTTCTGGATTTTCCTGTAATTAAAACCAAAAATGTAAACTCTGTTCCACTTGAACAAATAATAAGTTATTTTTCACTGAAAACAAAATAAGTATTTTATTAATGAAAGAGTCCCAAAAGAATTATTTTATTACCCACACATTTGTACAAACAATCGGTAATTTAGATGCTCTATAATTGACTTGAAAGTGTTGTTGACACGAGAGCTCTCGCAAGATTCGTACAGCAGCATGCCGTTAATTGTTCAAACAGCAAAATTGGCAGTCACACTGCCAATCAATTATCATTAGTACATAGTAAAATTTATTGTTTTGCACCCATTGTTTGTTTCTCTGCAAACAGATTTTTCACTTTTGTCAAGAAAAGGAAGAATATAGCTTTAAAATAATGAAAAGTTTGAACTTCGCGCTATAGTTGCAACCAAACTTCTACATCATTCTGAACAAGAGTCATCATGATCAAATTGTTATTCGGTTTGAAACTGAAATTTGGATCCACTACTGTGATCCTTGTGAAAGAAAGCAGTGGAAGAAAAACTCATTGATTTAAAGTTTTCGTATGAGATGTCAAATAAAGAAACTTTCACTACATAGTAATAACATTATTAATCAAGCAGTTAGATTAGGTTAGGTTATAATTAGTGTTGGCTGCGTTGAACTTACAAGCTGTTTTCTCTTTGGATTTTATTTTTATTAATCGTATTCGGCAGGGGCGTCATTTAGGGTGCAGGAGGGGGCAATTGCTCCCCCCAAGCGTTTGAGGAATACATATACTTTAATAGATTGCCTACTAATATACTAGTACAAAACGTGAAAGTCTTATGTCGGTCGTGTTCTTGCTCCCCCCCCCCCCTCACAAGCGAAGTCTGAAATGACGACCCTGGTATTCGGTACAGGTACCGGTTTACTTTATTGCATACCTTATTTTAAAAAATAATTCATTAAACTGTATTAATTTGGAATAATACACAAAGTGAACGTGTTTTTGAGGCGCGGAAACCAAAAATAAAACCAGGAGTGCTGTTGGTCGGAGAAGGGTTGGTGTGGTTAGAGGAGTGTGCGCGAGCGAAGCAATCATAGATAACACACATCTTTCAACTGTCATTCAACTTTGAACAGAATATAATGACCTTGAAAAACGTAACATACTCTCTTGTACTTAATCCATGATAAAATGGACTAATGAGAATTATAAAATGGACTAATGAGAAAGTTACTCTTCCCTCTTTATGTTGGTTTTCGGTGCCTTAAAACTGCCTCCATATTTACCCAAATCCTAACTAATTTACTTTATTAGGTACCTTAAAATTGCTCTAAAGAAAGGTACCCAATAAAGAAAACTTATGCCCCCAAATCATTACATTTGAAGTACTTTTAAAAGCACTTCTTAAGGTACCCAATAAAGCAAACTTTCCCTCCGTGTTTTTTATATATACAGCAAGTATGTAACGGGAAGAATATAGCCTATTTTGAGTAGGACATTTTATATTACTGTCTTTAGGTTAGATAAGACAATTTGTAGAGACGTTAATACCGCAATGCTGCGCTTTATTATTACAGAGATACTAAACCTAACTTAAGGTACTCATTTATGGAGTATGGCGTGCTTTGGAACCGGTTAGCATGAAGAATTCATATGCCCTTGTGCATATAAATACGCATACCTGTAGACATTTCACAAGTTTACTACTCCGAGAGAGTCTACTACTTCCTGGGAATCAGAATTACGTAAGTACAAGGCATAATTTTGTTTACTTTTTTTTTTTAGAAGGTTTCGTTCATCGGAAAGACAGTAACCCAAACAGCAGGAACGGAGCTACAGTTCTGACTTGTGGGGTGCGTTTTTATACACGTCGTTTTTATATATATACGGTAATAGTAAAATATTTGGGCGGCAAGCGAAGATTTGGAGGGGCATGTGCCCCCATGATCCCCCTATGGACGTTCCTGCCAAACAGGTTCCAATGTACCCTCAAACCTGTTTAAGTAGACCTATATAAGATTTTAACTTTATATACTTACAGCTTCAACTGCTGACTTCTGTGCAACATCATCCGCATCATCGTCAGAAGAGTCATCAATATCATTAGTGGGCTTTACTAATTTAGCCATGAACTGTCTTGATTGCCCACTCCTTTTTTCTCTTTCGTAACTGAGCACCTGATAATTTCTTATGGGAGATCATTTTTCACTATTAAAATAGGCGTAGTCACATCAGTTTTAAAATGCCATAGGTACAGTTAATATTAATTTCAGAAGCTTTGTAGATTCACTAAATATTTTTCTAGATTATTGTGAACAATTCATTCTAGCAAACTCAGTCCCTGACAGTGATCCGAATTCCTCTTCAGTGTAGACTGAAGAGAGTTTGTAGCAGAGATTAATGTTATAAAAAAATGTACAATGAACACGCTTTATTCAAAATTTATCTAGGAAAATTTAAAATAAATTGTGGAAATGTATCTAGTGCATACAACATTACTGCCATAAGATGTCCTGTAAATTTAAAGTTTTTTTTTTCGAACACACTCCTGAATTGCACTTTGCTTGTTTTGTCTAAGCCTTAATTATAAGTTTTTCCTCAGTTGAAAGCTGGGCATTTTTTTTTTTTTGGTGAGTTATTTACAGAAGTCATGGTATGCAATTCATTCAGAATTTGTAGGTTATGTACCAAGGGCGCCCATATTGTGGTTCCCAAGGGGGCAAGTATAAGCCACATTTCAAATGTAGCCTCAAATTTTGCGGTAACTATTCTAAAATATCTATTGGTTTTTCGATCTTCCGAAGCACAATTTCCTCTAGGGGGGCGAGCGCCCCACCTTGCCCCCATGATGGACGTCCTTGTTATATACAGAATTAAAACACCCACAATAAAATTAAATCTAATAACTAATGACCAAAACAGCTGATACAAAAGAGATACTGCGAATATGAATTGCGAATGTCACATATTCATACATAGGGCTGTCAACTGGCGGGCTTTTCATTGGCCTGGCCGGAAAAATTGCTGTTATTTTGATTAAAGCCGGTGACTGGTACCAAATTCTCACCAGCCCCTTTATAACCGTTTTTTTTTCACATTTGTATCTAGTTCGAAGTATAGATATTGAAAAGTAGCTGTCATTCTGTAAACTCAAAACTGTTACATTTGACCATCTATCAACGATTAACATATTTTGTTCACCTGTTAAGAAAATATAGAGAGATGACAGTTCTGTGTCGGGGAAAATTTGAAATTTACTTTCAAGGAATTTGATACATTTATTAAGAGTGGAAAAGGACTTCTTAAAGCAATTTCCTATAGTTGAAGTAGAGACTATATGTTTAAAGAGTGAATTTCATTTTTCAAATCCAAAATTGTTACGTAAAGATTATTATACTTTTGTTCATCTGTTTCGATAATTTTAAAGAAATGGTAGTTACTGGTAAATACAATAAATTGATCAATGCCGATTGATCAATTTCAGTTTCTCATTTATAGCACAATGTATCTATTAAGCTTATTAGTGAATGTTCTAAGGACATACAGAATATATGTGTTAATGCACTTTTGTTTACGATAGTACATTTTCTTGTGATCGCGTTTCCCTGCCGGCGTTGAGATTCTATGAGCATAAACATTCATTTCCATTTACCCAGCTTTGCTATGGCAGGGCACGATCACTTCCGCAGTTATATCTTATTGCAACCGAAGCCGGGCACACAGATCAATAATACAAGTACCGTAAAGTAAAAAAAAAAAAAAAAAAAAAAAAAAAAAAAAAAAAAAAAGTATGAACGGTGAACTTTGACGAAAGTATTAACGGACAAGAATTCACTCAACAATATAAATTACAAGACCTAATTAAATTATGTAAAAATGTAATGTTGCTAGATATGAAATATACAATTAAAAATAATACAGAAAATTACAAACAAACAATTATTATGAACGTTCTTTGATTACTTTAATCATTCCGTTTAATTCTGTTCGAGTACGTGTAACGAAGTGGTGGCTTTTAAAATGTATAAACGAATCAATGTTTTGACTACTCACACTTAATCTTCGACCGGTCAGTTGATATCGCTGGGGCCCAGGGGTAGAATCCACTAGATGATAGATTCGCCGAAAATTTCTCCCGGGCCCCCTCTAAATTTTTGGGCTGGCTACGGGCCTGGTAACAAAGCGAATAAAATGCATATTATTTTGCATTTGTGCACTGCAACCACGTTAACAAAACTAATGAATGACAATAGTTGAGGTTGACAACTCGAATCAACAGATATTTTTTCCTCCTTTTCTACTCCGTAAATTGCATAACAACCGTGCTCATATATATATACTTGGGTACAACTGAATAATGTTTAAAAAATCTCTGAAATAGGCTGTAGCCCATACGAAAATAATTAAAGAATTTTTCCTTCGTCTTTTTTTCCTTAATTGTGGAAACAGTATAGAAAAATCTCCTTCAAGATACCGCTTCTCTAAAAAAGGGTGAACCCATATGTGTCTCTGACTTTTTTTTCTGCCCGTGTCTTAACAAGGCGAGTAGAAAACACATTTTGCGTCTGTCCATTACAACCACCACAACAGGACAAGAGTCACAGAGTTTTGTTTCTTCAGTTGCACAGCAACCCTGCTCGCATATTTTTCATCCACGGCAAAACGCCGGATAATATGAAAGGGGCCGAAACCGGATCCGGCAAACAGCCGGAAACGGATCCGGCAAATCGCCGGATAATGTGAAAGAGGCCTTCGGCTGAGGTCAGGATAAGCTTGGAGCGGCGTATGTAACTTCGAGATGCCATTTCAGTTTCCCAGTGATCGTCTTAACTGATGCTCTTAGTTCCTTATAACTCGTTAGTTCGAACTCAAACGTTCATTACAGAGACACTGATGCTGTAGACACACTTGAAAATGTTAACAAGTATTATATCATTCGCGAAATCAAACTTTTGCTTTAGCTCGACCCTTCCAAGGGGAGCGCTTCTCTCTTAATCTTGGGAATTGACGCACCCTTCTCGGCTTTGTGGCTGCTCTTCGCAAAATGCCCAACAGGCACGCGCACCAAAAGCACACAGAGCTTTCTAGTTAGCAAACCAAAGCTTGTATACGGTCAACCGGGAAAAAACCGATGTTCACTCTTAGCGTCAGAACCAGAATTATCGTCCAATAGGCTTTTAGTTATAAAGTGCGTAGGTGGAAAGTGATTGTCCCGAAGATCAGACTCGAAGGAACATTCTCTAAGCACGCTATTATCACATGAACAATCCTTGTTCCTCGGCCATATATGGCTGTAAAATCGAAGTAAGACCCACCAACACTAATGTACAAAATACCAAAGCGATGATAGAAACGCTTCTAGAATGTTTGGAAATATACGAGGGTTGGTTAATAAAGTTCGAAATTAAGTCTATTTTTCTCAATGTTCTTTTTAAATCCAAAAAGGAGCTTTAGGTCGGTGATATCCTTTCCATGGATAGGTCCGAACAGAGATACTTCACACTGAGACCTATATCATAGAGAATTTTGAGGAAGTGCCGTTTTTTTTTATTTTTTTGTTTTACAGAGTTAGCAACCCTATTCATACATCAACACACACACACACACACACACACACACATGCGCGTAAAAGGAAAAAAACTACATTCCAAATCATCCGTCTTGGTTGTTACGCAATGCACGATGAACACAATATGCTTCCACATAAGGGGAAACAATGTTTATCAATGTCATACGTTCTGGAAAGAAACCTTGAAACTCGCCAGATATAGGAGCAACATGTTAGCTGGGAAGGGTCCAAAGTATTTGAGAAAGGTCCAATACGTCTACGTAATAACGAACCTGTCTTATACTGTACCCGAAAAGATAAGTAATTCTTAATTACTGTCACCTATATTTTTAGAAAAAATGATAGAACGATTGTTTCTATAAGAAAAGAAAGAGTACATGATGAGGCGTAAAATAAAATATTTAGCTTACATCAATCATTTCTCTGTTAAACAAGTATAGCTCGTTAAGAAAGTCTACAAATGCTAGTCGAGTTTCGAAATTTTGGGGAGGTCCGGACCCGGTGGACCCCCCTCGTGGCTACACCTCTGAGCATTGCTAACTAGTCCCAAATTCAATGTGGCGTTCCCCACCATACAGTTTTATCAAGAGTATAAAATATACTTATTTTATAAAAGAAATATGTATATACTAAAATACTATCTCTTAGGGGGGGGGATTCTGCATACTGACTTATTAATATTTGGTTCACAAATTACTGTAGAAGAAACCTTCATTATCTATATAAGCTAAGAATTAACTTGTAAATGCGGATCTACTTTTATTTGATTTCTGCTCTACTACATATTTTCTTTCTTACTTTGTAATTCTGCTATCACTTTTTTTTTAATTGTCATTATATTGATTTGCTTCAGTATAAGTACCGTAATTTAAAAATATGAATGCATAAAAACAAATTCCATTTGTTAATTGCTAGTGAAATAAAATTTAGAAATCTTATTTAGCGTGAAAAACCTTCTCATTCACTGGAAACAGTACTGTGTTGCAGAAGCATTGCAACGACCAGACCCTTTAACTTCTGAGATAGGGGAAAGGAGACTTTAACATTTGATCCAATTCCCGCGCTGAAGGAATCTGGTCGTTGTATGCTCACTGCAACACAATATAAATTAGAGACTCTGTGATGGATTATTTTTCACTTTTTAAAACGGATTAACGAAACGGACAGTTACAGAAGTAAAAAAAATATGTTATTTACAGTATATATGGGAGTATGAGAAAGTATTTTTTCTCTTCTTTACTACTATTGCTAATAATATTTTTTTCTTGAAATACTTTGGTCGTTGCGCAACGCTGCAACACTAACATTAGTCACCACTGAATTCGAGATGACTTTGATAGAACCGAATGTATTAGATAGACTATTTGGTATAAATCGTGAAATAACCTAGTTGAAGTGAGTGCCAGAAACACTACGAGGAACGTTTAGTACAACGAAGTGTTTTTGGTTCATGTAAAATTAATATGAACAAAAACACCAGAGGTGCAAAAAGTGCAGCCAAGTTCGTCAGTCTCAAAAAGTGTTGAGATGAGGGTGGATGATCCAAGTTCCTTGGCCACTGCATCTGAAAGGAACACTGGAACTTGGCGCAAGGTGTCTAACATATTCGAATACATTAAGATGTCTGTTCCTAGTTTCATGGCCGGGACATTTCAGCCCTAAGGCTAGTGGTGACCCCCAAATCCACCACGCTCACAAACACCACCCCTAAGGCTCGTTAACATAATTTACTTTGACACTTTGTGGAGGAATATAAGTTTTCCTTGCTGGGTTTCGAACCACCAATCTTACTGCAGTATACTGTATATGTACCTTAGCGCATTAGCAAAGTTGATATTCCAAGGTTGATGGTGGTCCCAAACCCACTAGGCCCACCACCACTATCCCTAAGGTTCTTTAACACCATTTTCCTTGACACCTCGCGCCAAGTACCAGTGTTCCTTTCAGATGCAGTGGCCAAGGAACTTGGCTCATCCATCCTCATCTCAACACTTTTTGAGACTGACTAACTTGGCTGCACTTTTTGCACCTCTGGTGTTTTAGTTCATATTTCACTTCTTTTTGTAGTTCCCCATGTC
This sequence comes from Thermobia domestica, assembly GCF_964235325.1. NCBI lineage: Eukaryota > Metazoa > Arthropoda > Insecta > Zygentoma > Lepismatidae > Thermobia > Thermobia domestica. Next base: position 129,322,623 of record NC_137467.1, read on the forward strand.
AATATCGTATATTGGAATTCTCAATTGTGGCATATTGCTTGATTTAAATTTAAAAATTGTACATTTTTAAAGGAGTTATAATGTGTCACATACAACATTAGTTCCCAAGGGCTCTCCCACCGGGAATCGAACCCAAGACCTCTACAAGAAAGGCGCACATGCTAGCCACTAGAACAGTGGGGAGGATTTATTCTATTAAATATCTGTCAGAGTGTTATGTCCAAATGAGATTCCAATTCATTTACCCGAACTACAAAATCACGATCGCTAACATCTAATTTTTCATTACCTAAATACGAAGAGTATCAACAGGGCTCAAAACCCTTGATGCTGAATCCTCGCTCCTACATCACTAGACATAGTTGGTGTTTCAATATACCTAGTTGTTCTCTACCTTTTCACATTGCGAAATTACGGAGTTCATTACATGACGCGCATGTTGTGCAGTTTCATACTGCCTCGGGTTTTCCTTCCAATGATATACACCTTTCAAATAGCTTGTAAACTTAATAATATTTGCCACCAACATATCCTAATTGTACAATACGAAGCAAAAAACCTGCAACATGAAAGTTTAAGTTCATTGTGAAACTACGCCTAACAACATAGGCAACCAACCTAACGTCTTTGTGGCATTGATCACGCCAGGATAACCTTCGGCTTTGTCCCCCTGCACACTTCGTTTGGAGCAAGAAATGCATAGACCACGTGACTACAAACCACAAATTTCTCACAAGATGGTGTAATAGATTGAGGTTCTTCTCATTTCTTTTCTCATTTTACATCCTCAGTTTTAAAGAGAGAGAAAGAGAAAAAGGTCAACGGGATGAAAACTAAATAAAGAGGAAAATGCGAAATATAAAGGAAAAGAAAACGTGCGCATATATTGACAAATGACACATGTACTTCAAAGGAGACCACTACAAATTTTGTTATGAACCATATATAATAACTGTGAGAATCAGCAAACCACATATACACACATATTTATTTAGACAAATAAAAATGCTAGCAGAAAGCTGAAAATTTCTTTAAAATCTCAACCATAACTGAAAGAAGAGATTACTTCTCTATTGTTTTTCTTCGTAGCATCCATCTACATGGAGAAATGAGAAAGAGAGAACATCTTAAGAGATTCGCACGTATACAACATCGGAAACTGCTAAATTGAAAAAATTACAGTCTTTGGATGGGATTCGAACGCGGAACTATAGTATTAGAAATCCCACACTCTACCGATGTAGCTAGTCTGACACTAATTCCCTATTCCTCCATCATTACCTATGAAAGATGGAATGGAGTCTGCAGAAAACTACGTCTAACATGTCCATGACAGACCGCCTATAACCTATGTCTAATTGGTACTTTAACAAGCTAGCTATACACGTGCATAGAAAAGTAAAAGCAAATGAGTAGTTAGTACAGATCACTTTGTCTGTCTCACACTATCTCTGACTATAGAAATCGAGGAAGAAGAAAAAAGTATAGAGGTGAGATAACAGGAAGAACAAGCAAAAATAAAAGTTGCAGGAAACTGAATATCAAGGAGAGAGAGAGAGAGAGAGAGAGAGAGACATAGAGACAGAGAGAAAAATAGAGGGAACGGACCAAATGATTTAATATACATCCGGAAAGAAGGTTCATAACTGTGCTATACATTTAATGTATTGAATACTCTGTTTCTTCTAAATTGCTTGCTAGTTGACAAATATTAATTTGTAAAAACGTAGCAAATGCCCGCGTTGTCTTGTTTTCTTACTGTTTCAGTAATAGTGAAAAATGTGGTTTATGCAAAATAATAAATTACTACTTTTCCCACAACAACCATGTAGTTGTTGTTGATGATTTTGAGTTTAACGTCTGTTCAGCAGCGAGGCTATATGAGACGTGGACCTACTTATTAACGTGGAATCCGAACCATATGAGCTGTTGCCGGGAATCGAAGCAACCATGTAGTGTTGGTAAGAAATTTCGAAGCAAAAGAAAAAACTGATCAGCAAAATACATAAAACGATAGTCGTGCAAACTATTACTTAAAGAGAATTTATTGTAAAATCAATACATCCATGTGGCGGTATATAGTCGTAAAGTGATTAGAAAACTTAATACTAAACTGTCGATCACATCGTTTTACTTATTTGAATTCAATGTCGAATAGGTTCGGTTTTAGCTCTAGATTTCAGCGTTCTCACTTCGATTCTTAACTTGTTGGAAATATGCACTAATCGAAATTATAAACGTATACGAAATTTAACTAGCTAAAAAAAGAGAATAACATAAAAATCCGGGTTAGAGTACAGTATTACAATAAACATGTGTATTTTGTTTAGGGTTTGCCAGTCATAGCTTATAGGAATTATAGAAAAAACGTTCGTTGTGAAAGCACAAAAAAAAAAAAAAACAAACAGAGAATAGAAACAAACCTCCGGAGGGTTTGAACACGAGAAGGTGGAGGTAGTAGACTACTCTACTAAACCGCTCGGCTATACCTTGATTCTCTAGTACGTTTTGATAAATATTGTCTAGAGTATTTGCACTTTACTTGTTTCTGTTTTGTTGTTTGTCATATAATGTATACGAGTGGCGAATAATAGAATAGAACTGTTTTAGACGAGTATGAACAAATTCCCCGGATAAGCCGTAATCTTATATGTATCTAAATTGCACAAATAAATCAGATTAAATCTGTAAAGTGCTTCGGGGGTTTTGATAGAAGTAAACTGTTGCTTAGTTACGAGTTTGTGTTTATGCTCACCACTCGATGGAAGTTATGTTCTTGAAAGATAGTAACTGCTACTATATTCTAATGTACTGGATTTTAAAACATTGGAAAATATTTTGTTACTAACAGTGAGTGAGTATTTTTGCGTGCAAACGCCAGTCTATCGACTTTGTGATCTTCAGTCAATCTCTCCTTAACATCAGCCCGGAAGGATCTTAAGTCTGCGGCCCTAAGTCGTAGTTACATCACCTGGAAAGGCGGTAGACTGCTGCAGTTGTCGGGCACATGAAAGGCTGTCGACAGCATTGATCAACTAATCGTTGGTCTTGTGTCGTTGAGGACACTCGTGGCCGACCACTTCCAGATTTTCGAAAAAAATGAAGTGAAATCTTTGAGTTTTACGTCCCACGGTTATGCCGGTTAGGCTAAAGGAGACGGTGATGATGAGAGATGAGTGAAATGGTGGACTACTACCTCCACCTTCTCGTGTTCAAACCCTCCGGAGGTTTGTTTCTATTCTCTGTTTGTTTTTTTTTTTCTTGTGCTTTCACAACGAACGTTTTTTCTATAATTCCTATAAGCTATGACTGGCAAACCCTAAACAAAATACACATGTTTATTGTAATACTGTACTCTAACCCGGATTTTTATGTTATTCTCTTTTTTTAGCTAGTTAAATTTCGTATACGTTTATAATTTCGATTAGTGCATATTTCCAACAAGTTAAGAATCGAAGTGAGAACGCTGAAATCTAGAGCTAAAACCGAACCTATTCGACATTGAATTCAAATAAGTAAAACGATGTGATCGACAGTTTAGTATTAAGTTTTCTAATCACTTTACGACTATATACCGCCACATGGATGTATTGATTTTACAATAAATTCTCTTTAAGTAATAGTTTGCACGACTATCGTTTTATGTATTTTGCTGATCAGTTTTTTCTTTTGCTTCGAAATTTCTTACCAACACTACATGGTTGCTTCGATTCCCGGCAACAGCTCATATGGTTCGGATTCCACGTTAATAAGTAGGTCCACGTCTCATATAGCCTCGCTGCTGAACGGACGTTAAACTCAAAATCATCAACAACAACTACATGGTTGTTGTGGGAAAAGTAGTAATTTATTATTTTGCATAAACCACATTTTTCACTATTACTGAAACAGTAAGAAAACAAGACAACGCGGGCATTTGCTACGTTTTTACAAATTAATATTTGTCAACTAGCAAGCAATTTAGAAGAAACAGAGTATTCAATACATTAAATGTATAGCACAGTTATGAACCTTCTTTTCGGATGTATATTAAATCATTTGCTCCGTTCCCTCTATTTTTCTCTCTGTCTCTATGTCTCTCTCTCTCTCTCTCTCTCTCTCTCCTTGATATTCAGTTTCCTGCAACTTTTATTTTTGCTTGTTCTTCCTGTGTTCTCACCTCTATACTTTTTTCTTCTTCCTCGATTTCTATAGTCAGAGATAGTGTGAGACAGACAAAGTGATCTGTACTAACTACTCATTTGCTTTTACTTTTCTATGCACGTGTATAGCTAGCCTTTTTAAGTACGAATTAGACATAGGTTATAGACGGTCTGTCATGGACATGTTAGACGTAGTTTTCTGCAGACTCCATTCCATCTTTCATAGGTAATGATGGAGGAATAGGGAATTAGTGTCAGACTAGCTACATCGGTAGAGTGTGGGATTTCTAATACTATAGTTCCGCGTTCGAATCCCATCCAAAGACTGTAATTTTTTCAATTTAGCAGTTTCCGATGTTGTATACGTGCGAATCTCTTAAGATGTTCTCTCTTTCTCATTTCTCCATGTAGATGGATGCTACGAAGAAAAACAATAGAGAAGTAATCTCTTCTTTCAGTTATGGTTGAGATTTTAAAGAAATTTTCAGCTTTCTGCTAGCATTTTTATTTGTCTAAATAAATATGTGTGTATATGTGGTTTGCTGATTCTCACAGTTATTATATATGGTTCATAACAAAATTTGTAGTGGTCTCCTTTGAAGTACATGTGTCATTTGTCAATATATGCGCACGTTTTCTTTTCCTTTATATTTCGCATTTTCCTCTTTATTTAGTTTTCATCCCGTTGACCTTTTTCTCTTTCTCTCTCTTTAAAACTGAGGATGTAAAATGAGAAAAGAAATGAGAAGAACCTCAATCTATTACACCATCTTGTGAGAAATTTATGGTTTGTAGTCACGTGGTCTATGCATTTCTTGCTCCAAACGAAGTGTGCAGGGGGACAAAGCCGAAGGTTATCCTGGCGTGATCAGTGCCACAAAGACGTTAGGTTGGTTACCTATGTTGTTAGAAGTAGTTTCACAATGAACTTAAACTTTCATGTTGCAGGTTTTTTGCTTCGTATTGTACATAAAACTACATGAACTGACATAAATTAAAAGGGTGCTTCCGGTTGACGTGGAAAGTTGAAATGATGAAGGGGGATGAAAAATTTTCCCATGTTATTTAAATGGGTCTTTTTTTTTTTTTTTTTTACATATAATCTCATGTTTTAGGAACTTGGAATTGGAATAAAAAATTGAAATTCGGTATGCTTGTACGTTTTCATTAGTATTGCCTAAGTAAATCAGTAAAAAAAAACAATTCAAACTTTAGAGTGGTTTTATGGGGAACTGAAAAATCTTTCCCATGGTACGTATTTATATGAGACACCTTTTACATCCCAAAATTATAGGGTGCTATGATTAAATTTGACATGATTGTAGTTTTTCGGAACTAACCGACAAAAAAATTGCCAAAAGTGAATAGTTTTAATTTTTAGGGAGTCTAAAAAGGAAATGAAGAAATTCCCCATGCTATTTAAATAGGCCTTTTTTTGGACATATAAACTCATATTTTAGGTACTTGAAATTGGAATACAAACGTGAAATTCGGTATGCTTCAACGTTTTCGTTAGTGTTACCTAAGTAAGTCAGTAAAAATGAAAATATCCAAATTTAGAGTGGTTTTATGGGGAACAGATCAGAAAAACCTTTTCCATGTTATTTATATTGGACGTCTTCTACACCCCAAAACGTTTAGGCATTTCCGGCAGGGTTAGAATGATGAAATTTGGCATGATTGTAGTCTCCCGGGACTAACCAACAGGAAAATTGCTAAAATTGAATATTTTTAATTTTTAAGGAGTCTAAAGGGAGATGAGGAAATCACCATGTTATTTAAATAGGCGTTTTCCTGGAATACAAAATCTTATCTTTTAGATAGTTGAAATAGGAAAAGAAACTTGAAATTCGGGAATTGTAAGCTTAAGAGGTGTGAAGAAGTAGGACGAGCAAAGGCGAGGGTGTGGGGGCGGACCCCCGAAGGGCAAATTCAGGAAATATGAAGAGCAAAGGCACGAAATTCATTGCTGATGAAAAGGCTGATACGTACGAGATTCTCACACTGTTCACAGATAGAGACACGAAGCATCAAAAACATTTTTACATAACGACTGTGGTAACTATAATATAACTCGTGGTACCAATATATTTACGAAATCGTTTACATTTTGTTGCTAGTCTCCCATAAATTCGAACAATTGGATTTCTCATTTCTTCGAAAACTTCATTAATTTTAAGCATTCTCTCCTCTACATTATCTTACTTATCAAATTAATTTCAATATCTATTTAATACCAATGACTGCAATAAAGGAAAAATATTCACCGAAAAAAGACAAAAGATTGGCTTTCTTTGTCTGGGTTTCCAACCACGAAATTTACGGCAGTATGTATGTGTCTTAGCCCACGGTTTTAAAAGTTAACTGATTCACAGAACGTGCCTCATTAACTTCCTTAACTACTTATTACTAGCTTTCACTTATTTTACTCGCACACTGAGAAAAGCTGTAAGTGGCGTACGTAAAAACGTTTGTTACATGTGTAAATCCTGTAAATGTTGAACTTAACGTACACTAAACGTATAACTGAAAAAGTATATTTGAACGTACTTTCCGTATAAGTGTTCCGAATAAACGTACTTTCCACACGAACGAAAAGACTGTATGTAGGCGATCAGGATCTCACATACAGATGGCCGTATGTAACTTACAGCTGGCGTACGTAATGTACGGAAGACTTAGATGTCAGACATCCTGCAACGACATTGTGTAACATCTAAGCGCGAAAGAGGGCAGTACGTATGTAGCATATGGATAACGTATGTTAAGTATTGATTTCTGTAGTAAACATAAGGATCCCGTATATTTGTACACTATACCGCTATCCGGATAACGGATTTTTTTCTCAGTGACCTTAGCTCATTTTTCTATTAACCTAGAATGACAGGGACACGAACACAGAAACATCGAGGAGATTTAAGCTTCCAAAGGCTCTTCCACCGGGAATCGAACCCAGGATCCCATACACCAAAGGCGCACGTGGTAGCCAATAGACCAGTGAGGAGGGCACCAACTCGACCACTCAGACGATTGATAATATTATCACTATGCACATGATGTGTTCAATAAAGGAATCGTTCCCGATTTCTGATTGTAAGGACATTTTTTTTTCTAATGAAAAAATTTCCGTAGCAAATTCCTCAAATTTCATTTTCAAGCCGTTATAGTGTACCTTTATGGAGAGTTTCGCATCTTTATCTCATTAAGAAGTACCTAATGGCTATGGACAGTTTTTCTTCCATAAAAATTCCCATAGTACATTTCTTAAATTTTGAATCTTTATTTACATAGGTCATTACATAAGGTAGGTACCATTATGCAGAGTTTCAAATCTCTATCTCATTTGGAAGCACCTAATCAATGATGAGTGAGTAAATGAACCGATCTCTGAGTAAGGACAATTTTTCGCCCATAGAAAATTCCATAGCACATTCCTTAAATTTCGGATATTTTTCATATTCAAACCATTATAAGCTACCTTCGTGTAGACATTCACATCTTCATCTCATTGGGAAGTACCTAATGGTTACAAACAATTTTTCGTCTATAAAAAATTTACATAGCACATTCATCACATTTCAAACTTTTTCTATACTCAGGTCATTATAAGATACCTTTATGCAGAGTTTCACGACTTATCTCATTGGAAATACAAAATCAATGGGATGAGCGAGTGAGTGAACCGATTTCTGCTTGACTAAGAACAGTTTTCACCCATAAATTTTTTAAATAGCACTTCCTTAAATTTCGGACATTTTCCATACTAAAATCATTATAAGGTAACCTTTATGCAGAGATTCATCCTTCTATCTCATTGGGAATTAATGCTATGAATGAGTCAATCAGTGAATGAATGAACCGATATCTGCTTGGCTAAAAATAGTTTTTCACCCATTAAAAAAATCCCATTGCACATTCGTCACATTTAAGACTTTTCACACTCAACTCATTATAAGTTACCTTTATGCACAACTTCACGTCGTTATCTCATTGGAAACTAACAAATCAATGTGATGAGTGACTGAATGAACCGTGCTTTGCTGAGGACAGTTTTTCGCCCATGAAAAATTTCCAATAGCACATTCCTCACATTTCGGAATTTTTTCACACTTAAGCCATAATAAGATACCTTTATGAAGAATTTCACGTTTATATCTCATTGGGAAGTACCTAATCAGTTTGATGAGTGAGAGGACGAACATATTTATGTATGGCTAAGGACAGTTTCTCGCCCATAAAAAATTCCCATAGCACCTTAATCATATTTCGGACTTTTTCTGTACTCTAGTCATTATAGGGTGCTTCTATGCAAAGTTTCACGTCTATACCTCATTGGGAAGTACCTAATCAATTTGATGATTGAGAGAATGAAACGATTTCTACTTGGCTAAGAACAGTTTTTCGCCAATAAAAAATTTCTCATAACACATGCCACACATTTCAGAATTTTTCTATGCTCCCCCCCCCAGAAGTCATTATAGGGTACCTCTATCAGGGACCGACTTCTGGGGGGGGGGCGGTGGGTTGTCATAAGGCTACTTTTAAGGGCTCTCAACTTTGGGATGGATATTATTTATATATATATAACAAGAAATTTTCCTGTTCTGGGGGAGGGCGATCGCCCCCATCGCTCCCCCTGGATCCGCAGCTGACCTCTATGCAAAGTTTCACGTTTCTATCTCATTGGGAAGTATCTAATCAATTTGATGAAGGAGAGAATGAACCGCTTTGTGTTTGACTAAGGACAGTTTTTCGCCCATAAATAACTCCCATAGCACATTCCTCACATTTTTGACTTTTTCCACATTCAAGTCATTATAATGTACCTTTATGCAGAGTTTCACGTCTCTATCCCATTGGAAAATACTTAATTAACTTGATAAGTGAGTTAATGAAACGATTTCTTGCTTGGCTAAAGACAGTTTTATGCCTATAAAAACTTTCCCATTGTACATTCCTAAAATTTCGGACTTTTTCCATACTTAGGTCATTATAAGGTACCATTTTGCAGAGTTTCACGTCTCTGTCTCATTAGGAAGTATCTAATCAATTTGATGAGTGAGTCAGTGAAACGATTTTTTTCCTGGCTAAGGACATTTTTTTGCCCATAAAAATTTTCCCATAGTACATTCCTCAGATTTCGGACTCTTTCCGTACTCAAGTCGTTATAAGGTACCTTTATGCAAAGTTTCACGTCTCTATCTCATTGGCAAGTATCTAATTTTTTTGCCCATAAAAATTTTCCCATAGTCCATTCCTCAGATTTCGGACTCTTTCCGTACTCAAGTCGTTATAAGGTACCTTTATGCAAAGTTTCGCGTCTCTATCTCATTGGCAAGTATCTAATCATTTTGATGAGTGAGTGATTGAATCGATTTCTTGCTTGGCTAATGACAGTTTTTTGCCTATAAAATTTTTCCCGTAGAAACATTCCTCAAATTTCTGATTTTCCATACTCAAGTCATTATAAGGTACCCTTGTGCAGAGTTTCACGTCTCTGTCTCATTAAAAAGTACCTAGTCAATTTGATGAGTGAGTGAGTGAAACGATTTTTTTCTGGCTAAGGACAGTTCTTTGCCCATAAAAAATTTCCCGTAGCACATTCCTGAGATTTCGGACTTTTTCCATACTCAAGTTATTGTAGGGTACCTTTATGCAAAGTTTCAGGTTTCTATCTCATTGGGAAGTACTTAATCAATTTGATGAGTGAGTAAGTGAAACTATTTTTTTTCTTGGCTAAGGACAGTTTTTTGCCCATAGAAACTTTCCCATAGTACATTCCTCAGATTTCGAACTTTTTTCATACTAAGGTTGTTATAGGGCACCTTTATGCAAAGTTTCAGGTTTCCATCTCATTGGGAAGTACCTAATCAATTTGATGAGTGAGTGAGTGAAACGATTTTTTTTCTGCCTAAGGACAGTTTTTTGTCCATAAAAATTTTCCGATAGCACATTCCTCAGATTTCGGACTTTTCCCATACTCAAGTTATTGTAGGGTACCTTTATGCAAAGTTTCAAGTTTCTATCTCATTGGGAAGTACCTAATCAATTTGATGAGTGAGTGAGTGAAACGATTTTTTTCCTGGCTAAGGACAGTATTTGCTCATAAAAGATTTCCCATAGCACATCCCTCAATTTTCGGACTTTTTCCGTACTTAGGTCGATATAGGGTACCTTTATGCAAAGTTTCAGGTTTCCATCTCATTGGGAAGTACCTAATCAATTTGATGAGTGAGTGAGTGAAACGATTTTTTTTCTGCCTAAGGACAGTTTTTTGTCCATAAAAATTTTCCGATAGCACATTCCTCAGATTTCGGACTTTTTCCGTACTCAGGTTGTTATAGGGTACCTTTATGCAAAGTTTTAGGTTTATGTCTCATTGGGAAGTACCTAATCAATTTGATGAGTGAGTCAGTGAAACGATTTTTTTTCCTGGCTAAGGACAGTATTTGCTCATAAAAGATTTCCCATAGCACATCCCTCAATTTTCGGACTTTTTCCGTACTTAGGTCGATATAGGGTACCTTTATGCAAAGTTTCAGGTTTCTATCTCATTGGGAAATACCTAATCAATTTGATGAGTGAGTGAGTGAAACGATTTTTTCCTGGCTAAGAACAGTTTTTTGCCCATAAAAAATTTCCCATAGCACATTCCTCAGATTTTGGACTTTTTCCATACTCAAATTGTTATGGGGTACCTTTATGCAAAGTTTCAGGTTCCTATCTCATTGGAAAATACCTAATCAATTTGATGAGTGAGTCAGTGAGCCTGAAAACTGCATATTTTGGGGGTCCAGTACTCGAATATGGTTGAAGGTAGGAATGTGAGACTTGGCATATGAGTACATCCTTGGGATATCTCTTCACATTCTAAATTTCATGTTTCTACCCTTAATAGAATCGTTTTTACAAAGCCTCGAAATCGGCGATTTTACCCAAAACTCTTGTTCGTGTATAATATGCTTACGGCAGTGCAGGCCAGTTTTCATTTTCTTCGCGGAACTTGGCTGCCATGCACTGCCGTGCATGTTGATTTATTTAGATATCCATTTGTTGGGAAATTTTTGCCGAACTTGGCAATCCATTGTATATAAAATATATCTTGGTAATGCTAGGGTTATTCAACTCAATTCACTTCTTTACGACTTGGGCGTCCCTTGTGGCTCGTCCTTCCCCTGATTGAGGGGTCTGCAGGGCCGTTATTTTACGACTGATTACCAGTTTTCTTTGGTATTTAACCCGAAGGTCTCAGGACAAGGTGAACTAATGGTGGTTTGCCATTGCCTTCCATGGGATGATGATGACGTCCTAAGAACGGGAACTTCAGATTAACGTGAGATCCGAACCACTTGTATCCCCACCGGGAATTGAACCCGGGATCCCTTGATTATAGGCCAACAAGCCTAACCACTTATCCACGGGGATGATCAATAAATGCCTCTGCTGATGTAAAATGGTGGCATTAAAATCTTCCTCAAGAATAGGAATAAGGTAAGTTCCCCCCTGCCCCCAGTGATTCGGGTGTAAATAGACGAGTTGGGAGCTTTTAGCAAATGTGTAGGGGCGCAAAAGCATAAATCTGACCCTGGTCAAATTAAATACTAGATTGAAAAATACTGTTGCTCATCTAAACTGTTCCGAGTATTTTTCATCTCTCCTTTTTCTTTCTTCCTTTTCTTTTTTCCTCCCGATTTCCCCCCTTACTTCGACGCTCGGGCCGACGCCCCGCTCGCCCCCCTCAAGGCACGGCCCTGCTCTTATGCTCCCAGACTTCTGATTCACCAATATATTGTATTAATTATTATTATTCTGTCCTTAATCTAATTCAAATTAGACATTAATATCACGTAGACTTATTTAGGTAGATTATTTTGCTACTTAAAATCATTTCATTAATACGTTCTTTGTTTACAGTCATAATGCTACCTATAGGAAAACCAACTAGTGGATTTTCAATTATCTAATGGTTAAACCTTCTATATGGTATAGTTTAATGATCTGTTGTTTACCCTATATTTTAATGTATTATCTCTATAGTTTAGAGAGTGGTGTTCAGTTATGTAAAAATAATCACAGATACGTGTTTCATTTGTATTTAGCATCTTTTCTTAAGCAACTTAGAACTTATGTACTGTAGAATTGGTTGTACTTTTGATGACTTACAGTATAGATATTCGTAATGACATATTTATGAAAGTTTCGTAGAGTATCGGAAGAAGTTCCTCTAGAGAGAAACTGTTTTTCACTTCATTTTATTGTAGCTACTGCATCGCCTTGCATATTTTCATCAAGATGAGGCCTACTAACTACTAAGTTTTACAATGAGATTATAGAACTGATCGCAAGTTGGCAAAAGTATGTTGATTGCCACTGTGATGATGTGATAAAATAAAAAGTGTGCTCTGTAGATTAAAGTAGATGTGCTAGCAGTGTACACTCATGTCCAAAATGATTGTCGCATATCTATAACTGTCTTCTTGTAAGAATATAATTTGATAATGATTTGCAGGGTACTTTTAATACTATGTGTATAATCGGGAAATGTATATTTGTGGTAAATTTCATAGGAAAAGATTATAAATACGAAAATTAATATGAGTAAACCAAAATGTTGCTAAATGGACAATAAAATTTTATTTTCGTTTTATTGTTCTTATTTACTGTTCTTTTGACATGAAATTTTTCACATACATGTTTTTGCCGATTATACACATACTAACATTATAAGAAATACCTGGCGAATTCGTTATCAAATTATATTCCTACAACAACATATTTATAGACATGCGACAATAATTTTGGACATGAGTGTACACTGTAAAACAGATGGTTTGAAGTTCTCACTCTCCATTTGGAGTTGTTTGTCAAATGCAGCTAGTTGAAATGACACACAGCCTGTGTGTTAAATCAACACAAATGTAGAATCTTCGGTATTGTTTTCTGCGTGATTGCCAAATATATTGGGCATCTAAGTATAAAGGCTTATGAATTGAAGGTACAGGCAAACATAGTAGAAAGAAATACTTAAAGAAATCCAGGCATACGCAAAATTTCAACATGCAAACTGCGCGATGTGTTTTCAATTGTTTTACATAATGTTTCTGAATAAATATGTCAACAGCGAGAAACAACATCGTATTATTGTGTCACTTCTACACTGCACTACAGCTCACCAGTCAGCACCGGTGACTGTGCTTCAAAAATGGCGGGAAACAAGTAGAATCACGATTTAAGAGTCAAACATATTATGAGGATATAGGTAAGAGTTTCCTATCGTTCTGGAACAAGATTTTGGTGAAGGTTGTGTTTCGCACCATCAAGAAGTACTTCACAATAAATGTAGGGGAGGACGATAAAAATTTTTTTATGAAGATTTTCTATACCAAGTGTTCTGTAGTTTACTATTCTTATTTTAAAATTAGAATCTTCGGTAAGCGCAAGCATGCATACCACATGCTTTTCCACACAGAAAACTGGTTACATCAACACCACACACGTAGTTATTTCAACACCGACATAGGTACCGTAGTAACACAGAAGTGGAGTAGAATTAACACCAAAAATGCTGTTAATCTAGTGGTCTGACCTTGAATTTTAACACAGGAAGTGTTGAATTAACACCTATACGGTGTTACTTATACGGCTTTGACCTTGAATTATGTCATAGATTGTGTGTAGAAATAATAAGAAAATTATGTTGAAGTAACACAGGGACTGTGTTATATTGATAGTTAACATGGTGTAATATTAACACAAAATAGCTAACACACTACTGTATTACTTTCTTCGTGTTGGTGCAACACCGCCACAAGTAACACTCAACCCTTTTCTCCACATTACCGACCATGACATGGTATCGAATCAACACCGAAAATACTAACACAAATCCGAATTTAACACCGGTTGTGTGTTAAAGACGTAACACACACCCTGTGTTAAACGCCAACACCGCGGGTTCTGTGCTGAAGTAACACTGCATAGTGACTGTCACTCTGGAACCACTGCCCTGTGTTAAATTAACACAACCATATTTTAAAGTGTACTGCGTTATTTTATAAAGGTAACAAAGAAAATTCTGACACTTTTTCACCTGTGAACTATCAGTCTGATGTTCGGACACCTGTTGTTCAACCTCTCAGTCACACCCCTTTGCCAATACCCATTGGGTCTTCCAACAGGATTCAGCATCGTATCGTAAGTCGACTCAAGCTTGGCTCCAACCGAAATAGGTATCGTAGTAACACAGAAGTGGAGTAGAATTAACACCAAAAATGCTGTTAATCTAGTAGTCTGACCTTGAATTTTAACACAGGAAGTGTTGAATTAACACCTATACGGTGTTACTTATACGGCTTTGACCTTGAATTATGTCATAGATTGTGTGTAGAAATAATAAGAAAATTATGTTGAAGTAACACAGGGACTGTGTTATATTGATAGTTAACATGGTGTAATATTAACACAAAATAACTAACACACTACTGTATTACTTTCTTCGTGTTGGTGCAACACTGCAACAAGTAACACTCAACACTTTTCTCTACACTACCGACTCTGACATGGTATCGAATCAACACCGAAAATACTAACACAGACCATGTTACCTAGTTTATCACAGTGACACCGTGCTCGTGGGTTTTCTCGGGGGTTCTCCCGTTTCCTCCCACATTCTTCATTCCACCATTGCATTCATTACTCATCATCACCGTCTCCTTTAGCCTAACCAGCATAACCGTGGGACGTAAAACTTAAAGATTTATAGTTTATCACAGTGGACAAAGAGCCAGATGGGAGTCCTCATCTCAACATCCTGGATTATCATCTGTTTTCCAAATTGGAGGCCAAGGTGTCTTCGAGGGAACACCCTGATATTCCGTCACTGAAACGTTCCATTGTGCAAGCAGCAGCAGCGTTTCCTTTAGAAGCGGTGTTTAGGGGTCTGTGTGGCCGCTTGCGGCGGACTTTAATGTCGCTTGTGCACCGGATTGCAGCCAATATACAGGGTGTTTCAAAACAACACCGACAACGTTTGGGAGGTGATTCCTGACACCAACATAAGACAAAAAGTAAAGACCAACCTGGGTGCACAAATGCTGCCTTTCGGAGTTACAGGCTGTCGAATAAAAATGAACTTTAAAGGTCCATAGCTCCAAAACTATAGGACCTACCGTAGTCGGGTCAATACTTCACTTTGGAACTAATATGTGCTCTATACAAAAATACATGTTTCAGAATCCTAAAGTACTCACGCAACAATTTTTATAGAGGGAGTTTGGCTAAGGGCAAATAATTTGAAGTACTCAACAACTAGCTCTGTAAAAATTGTAGCGGAAGTATCGCAGGATTATGAAACATGGATATTTGGATAGGGCACATGCTAGGTTCCTAAGTGAAGTCTTGACTCAACTATGGTAGGTCCCCTAGTTTTGGAGCTATGGACATTAAAAGTTCAATTTTTCATGTCTTCGACAGCCAATAACTCCGAAAGGAAGCATTTGTGCACCCAGGTTGGTCAATACTTTTTTGTCTTATCTTGGTGTTCGATATCACCTCCCAACCGTTGTCGGTGTTGTTTTGAAACACCCTGTATGTATCTCTATAAAGAAGATACCTAATTTCGTGTATACATTTCACGGACATATGCAGTCAGTCCACGAGTTACGTCAATTCGAAAACACAAATTCATGGTTACGTAAGAAGTTTCCAATATAAGTAAAGCTTACGAACCGTACCTACATTTGAAGTAAGAAGAACAAGGTGTTCCAAAGAGTGGAAACACCAAAATAAAATCCATACTTTTCAGAATTGGGAAAGAAGGAAAAAGTGATGATAATAGACGAGGAGGAAAATCTTTTGAGACATATCCCCATGCCGTAAGCATCTGTGAACCACCGATGGGCAACTAACAATATCTTGCCAAAAATTGGTGGCCCCGCAACGACGATCCGCGGTGGCCATTTTTCAGTTTTGAAAATTATACCGCCAGCGAAGAGGCGCAACAGAAAGCCAATGAACCACAAAATTACTCCCCCAAAATACGTTAAATCGCCTATATGTATCATTTGTTTACATTACACAGTAAAAAATGGTTATGTTAATCCAACTCAATTTTAACATAGGGCAGTGTTTCCAGCGTAGCTACCGCAATGCGGTGTTAATTCAACTCAGACCCCGCGGTGTTGACGTTTAACACAGGGGGTGTTACGTTTTTAACACACAACCGGTGTTGAGCGGTGTTAAATTCGGTTCTGTGTTAGTATTTTCGGTGTTGATTCGACACCATGTCAGGATCGGTAATGTGAGGAAGTGTTGAGTGTTACTTGTGGTGGTGTTGCACCAACACAAAGAAAGTAACACAGTGTGTAGTGTTAACAATTTGTGTGAATATTACACCATATTAAGTATCAAAACAACACAGCCCCTGTGCTATTTGAACATCATTTTCTTATTATTTCAACCCACAATCTGTCATAATTCAAGGTCAAAGCCGTTTAAGTAACACCGTTTCGGTGTTAATCCAACACTCCGCTGTGTTAAAATTCAAGGTCAGACCACCATATTAACACCGTTTTTGGTGTTAGTTCGATTCTACTTCTGTGTTACTATGACAACTATTTAGGTATCAACTCAGTGTGCGATGTTGAAGTAACCGTTTTTCTGTGTTGGAAAAGCTTGTGGTGTGGATGCTTACGCTTACAGAAGATTATAATTTTAAAATAAGCATAGTAAACTACAAAACACTTCTTTTAGAAAATCTTTACAAACTTTTTTGTCGTCCTTCGCAACATTTATTGTGAATTATTCCTTGATAGTACGAAACACAACCTTCACCAAAATCTTTTTCAAGAATGATAGGAAACTCTTATATATATCCTTATAATATGTTTGCCTCTTAATCGTGATTCTACTTGTTTTCCGCCATTTTTGAAACAGTCCCCGGTGTTGACTAGTAAGCTGTAGTATAGCGTAGAAGTGACACAGTAATGCGGTGTTGTTTCTCGCTGTTGACATATTTCTTCAGAAATATTATGTAAAACAATTGAGAACACATCGCACGGTTTGCACGTTGAAATTTTACGAATACCTGGATTTGTTCTAGTATTTCTTTCTTCAGTGTTTATCTGTACTTTCAATTCATAAGCCTTTATACTTAGATGCCCAACATATTTGGCTATCACGCAGAAAACAACACCGAAGATTCTATACTTGTGTTAATTTAACATACGGTACAGGCTGTGTGTCATTTTAAATACCAGCATTTGACACAACTCCAAATGGAGAGTAAGTTGTTCTAACCACCTGTTTGTGTTATATTTTAACACAATCGTGTTAACATATAGGCATGTCGTTGAAATAACAAAACGATTTTTTAAAGTGTGAGTCTAAAACACATAAAAAAAGTTAAAAAAAGTGCCCCAGATGGACATGAACCACCCACTTTAGTATTGCGAACCGCGTGTTCTTCCGACTTCGCCACGGAGGCGATAAAGAAAACATCGCTTGTAGAGGGATAAATCGTTGATTCGTTTAATTTGTTTAGTCAGAGTGCTCCTTTAACTGTGCATATTCGCTGATAACCGTTTGGGATCATATCAAATGCATTCGCCATGTAATTTTATAACAAAATGGCACACGTCTATTTACTTTATTTCATAGTTCACCCATATTCACTTTATAATAATCAGTGACAGTCACAGTTTCCATGTAAAGTCATACAATTATATGCATTCGTCTCAAGATTTTTCATGTCATGATGTAGAGGTAGGTGCTACTCTTGACTTCTGGAGCTTACTTTACGAACAAATCGTCTGGGAAAAATAATATATAATAATAAACGCATACACATGACTGGCGATAGTGTGTGTTGGTCCCTTCGCGATTCTCTGCGACGAATCGAAGGAGCGCGGACCAAAATGAAGTCCTTGCTGCTACTCGGTGATAACTTCAACACCCCGACTTCGTTTTGACTCGAAGAATCCCTGCCCCTAGTGGCATACTAGCGGTAATCCTTCGACTGTCACTATATCGACGATCGATATTTACCGGCAAATATGCCACTAGGTGTTGACGACGTTTACGGCACCTTCGACACTGTCTTGAAATCCGCCATCTTGAAATGGCTGGAATTTTTTTTAAAATGGGAACCTATCCTGTTATATATCAAATAGGATTGAAATATTTCCAGAAAGCCAGTAGTGAAATGTTTTTGGCTCTAAGACCAACCGTTCCAAAGTTTTAACTGATTTTGTGCACTTACCTGGATATAACACTGCGGGCAATGTGTGGCCCACTTTACAGCAATTGTTCAATATGCTGTCCCTCCTGAGCAATTGTTAAATGAAATGAAATGAAATCTGTGAGTTTTACGTCCCACGGTTATGCAATTGTTAAATGTATCAATTGTTGCCAGTCATCCATCACTCTGCTCAGGATGTCCTCAGGAGTGCTAGCACACGCGTCAATAATCCTGCGTTGAAGGTGGTTAATGTGCCTGATGTTGAAAGCATACACAACGGATTTCACGTAGCCCCACAGAAAAAGAATCCAGTGGAATTAGGTCTGGAGAACTTGATGACCATTCCACAGGTCCTCGCCGGCTATCCATCTCTGTGGGAATTGCTCATTGAAGTACTCACGAACACATAATTCGAAATGAGTAGGTGCCCCTCATGTTGATAGAACAAAGGGATAGAGCCATCCTCTAATGCGACGGACGGCAGGATCTCCTCAATCATGTTATGGTAGGTAATTGCATTTAAACTTCTCTCGATGAAGAATGGACCCATTACACGGGTACCTCACACACCGCATCACACCATCACTTTGTGAGAACGAACGACCCGAGAATCGTCGTACCAGTGTGGATTGTTGTCACACCAATATCGGTGATTTTGCTTCTTCACCTCGCCCGACACACACACACACACACACACACACAAAATTGGTCCCGTCCGAGAACAGCACGTCATATGCGAGTCGAGGATTCTGTCTGATTTGTTCCGCGGCCCACTCACAGAACTCGACTCGGCGGTCTGGATCATCCTCGGTTAGATATTGGAATAGCTGTATCTTGTACGGGTGCCAGCCACTTATGCACAGATACAATTCGCAGGATGGACGTACTGGATACACTACATTGTTGGGCTAGGCGAGGGGTACTGCGGATGGGACTTTTCGTGAATGATGGTAACACAGCAGTGGATGTAGCTTCGTAGCTTCGTCAGCAGCTGTGCGAGGCCTCCCTGATTTTGGTTTGTTTTTCACCAACCAGGTTTCTGTAAATTTCGCTGTAACTTTCCACACTGCGCTATGGGAAATGGGTTCCCGTTCTGGGTGACGAGCGTTGAAATCGTCTGCGTTCGATGTGCTGCTGTACTCTCCTGAGATCAACACGATCTCTATAAGCTCATATCTTGTTAGTGCCATTCCATGTTACACCATTTGAAACAAAAGGAAATCAGTTAAAACTCTACAACGGTTGGTCGCAGAGCCAAAAACATTTCACCACTGGCTTCCTGGAAAAAAATCAGTCCTATTTGATATTTCACACGACAGGGTTCCCATTTTAAAAATTTCCCGCCATTTCAAGATGGTGGATTTCATGACGGTGGCCGATGGTTCCATTATGTCTCAAAAGCCTTTTCCCTCTTGTCTGTTATCATTACTTTTCCCTCTTTTTTTCCAATTCTGATCGGTTTGAATTTTATTTGGATCTTTCCATACTCTTGTACCATGTTGTAGTATTAAATTTCTAAATTCTATCTTGCGAGCCATCTAGTGACTGAGGTATGACCTACTGCTAATTTGGAATAATTTGTCGATTTTTGCTTACTTTTCATACTTGGTTACGAAAATGTTTTTTTGCAAAAACTCGACGTTTCTTAAATTTCGACGTATGGAAAAAGAGCCCTGGATCGATCTATTTAAGTAAGTTGAGGGCTTTTGGGATAGAAAATCTTTTGTTCGCCATTTGCCATTAAGACTTTTAAGCAAATTCTAATGATTATACGCTGTTCACACTATAAACAAAGACTGAGAACCCTAGGTTGGGAACCGCTGGTATACTGTGAACAGCTTTCTCTTGTTCTTACAGTTTTAAAAGTATTAAGAATAATAAGTCAGATTAATGCAACGTATGGTTTTTAATAGTTTTTTCGACCAAAATAAGCTATTACAAATTTATCGTATGTATTTTCAGGTTAACATTCTGATATGACGGAAACGAAGCTAATTTGTTTGTTTGTTTGTTTGTTTCTTTCTTTTTTTCTTTTTTAAAGTTCCTAATGTGCCTAATGTAACAAAATAATCCTTCAAATTATCAGTGAATATGGTTTGCACCTCTTCCATGCCAACGCTCCTTTCTTTATCAGTATCGTCCCATCTTCTGCTTGAGATTCTCTTCCAAAGACCATTTCAGTTTTAGAAAATAATTACTTCTCCATTGCCTGGGCTTTCACAAGTGTTTACAATGTGTTCAACAGTGCATTCACAATAACATCTTCTTCAAATAAATTAAATAGAAGCTTTGAATACTTCTTTACATACAAAGTAGAACAATCGATTAATACAATGTATATCAACATCCACGTGTGATGGCCAATTCATGCAGAAGTAACGTTTTAATTCATTTCTGATTAACCTAATTTAATAATTTCTGAGACGATGCTTCATCATTCTCCACTTCATTCGTTAACTAATTCTCCAGCAGACCATCATATTACTATTATTCCAGGTAAGCCAAAATGATATGATGTAGGTTGATTAAGATATTTTTCCTCCTAAACTTCTTTTTGTGTGCCAAAGCTCGGCAACTACAAGTCAAATTTTTCTTTCTTTTTTTTAAAAGGTGCCAAAAGGATTTTTAGTGCAATAAGGATTGAAGTATCAGGGAAATTAACTCCTCCTAAGTTTCGGCATTGATGTAAGGTAGCCAACAGTGTTCCCTGTTGTAGGCGTCTGTAGTTTGCGTAGACGGCTCTAAGTATTTTTGCAGAATTTCCCTTTATTCAGTTCTGTTGAAGCAGCAACAAAATAAGTTTTTCCACCAAGTTCTCTTTGGCGCTTGTGACTTTCCTAAACTATCTATGCTGCCGTTGAGGATTCTGTCCAACTCGGACTCTGAAATCTCTCGGATGTCATGCTGAGATATCTCGCTTCGAAGGTCGTCTTCACCCCTCCACGAAGATCTCTTTGGCGCTTGTGGTTGTGCTACACTTTCTGTGCTGCTGCTAATGAAGATTCGGTCTAATTCAGACTCTGTTATGTCTTCAAGGATAACATGTTCTGATAGTTCATCATTGGATCCAACAGTGGTGCAGGAGTTGTGCGTATGCATTCCTTTAAGCAACTGGTCTTGTACGTCGAAAATATCAACTTCTTCCTCTTCTTTTCCTGTGTTTTGGTAACAAGAGCGACTTGATTGATCACTGTCTTCGCTATCGAGAGAATTCAGGTACTCTTCTAAAGCTTGTAATTGGAGGGATGGATCCTTATGAATCTCTCTAAAGCGGCGTAAATCAGTTCTCACACTGACATAGGGAAGTAATCCTTTTAGACGCCTTTCCTCAAGCGAGTACCAAAACACAGCAAATGCTTCTAAGGTGTAAATAAAAGCTGTTGTCACTACTTCTTCATCAAACCTGTATGTATAGACAATATTACCATTTGCATCACAACTCTGATACTCCCGACACCTCCGTTCACAACTAATTATAATTGACGGATCATCTATATAGGGAAACTTCTGCTTATATTTATGTAGAAACGAGGTCTTTTCCCACTTTTTCCACTTGCCACGTGAGGTCATTTTTTTGTGTTTAAACAACATTTTGTATCAAGAGCAAAGTATCAACACGTCTTATCTTCAACCCTTGTTCGCTGCACTGAATTTTCCAGCTCTTAGTAACGACAACAGTGAGTTCAAGAATAGAAACTTCTAATTATATAAACAATGATTTACAATATTTTATATTAAACATAATATATAGAGAATAGACTAACAACATTGACATACTGAAGACAGATCAGCACAACATTGTTGACCTTAATGAATGTACGTATATGTTTGCATATGAGTGTTCTGCTCGAGAAATTTTTTTTATAACATTTGCCGAGTAGGATCAGGTGGGCCATTAGGAAAGTACAGAATGGCTAATGTAGTACAGTTTGTTTCACAGTAATTTGGTTCTGTGAGAAAGTAGAAGTTAGTAGTCAAGGGATAGCCTAGAAATTAGAATCAGGGTTTCCATGTATATAGAAACTGAGAAATAACGAGTATTTTACCCTTTTCTTTTAAATTATTGTGTGTATGGGGAAGGGCAGTGCCGGATTTACGTATAAGCTAAACAAGCTATAGCTTAGGGCCCCATACCCTTGGAGGCCCAAAAATTCAAGGAAAAAATTGAATGCACATTTCCAAAATATAAGTAAAACAATAAATAAAGTAAAATCTACATATAGCAACAGTGCTTCGTTTGTGTAGGCCCCTGTGATGTAAGTAGTAATGGGGTCCCTTCTGTTAGCCTGCTTCCTAAAATATCACTGGTTTCTTCATTTCTGTATATAGGGTCCTACGTTCATCTGGACACGTATTAAAGGGTCCCATTATCTTCAGTAGCTTAGGGCCCCACTAAACCTAAATCCTGCTCTGTTTTCGGGGCCCCTAAGTTGATTGTTGACACTGTCTATACCATTTAAGTCTCTAGGCTTAGCTTCCATTAGTACCCTGGGTTGGTGGGAACGGTTGACATGTAAAAACAATAAGAGGCGACTGATATTAGTGTCGAATCCATAGTTCTTAATATCGCAGAGATTAATAATTACAATGTCAATAGTGTTAAAGTACAAGATCAACTCTCATCGGTAAGGGGGACAAGAAGGGTTGAGAAATAAAATGTCTCAAATGACTGTGATTAGTGTCGAATTCATAGTTTGGATTCGTTAAACTATTAAATTACAATCGCATTGACATTTAATGCCACATTTAGGATTTTAGCTGGATTGGGAATTTATACGGCAGCATCGAAGGTGTTGGTTGGACAGCTATAGATATTTGGATGTATTTATATAAAGATCCAGTGTAACTCCGGAATGCCTGGAAAAACTTCGACCAAATTTGATACACATGGCACTTTCAAACTGGGAAAAAATGCTGTGGTAGTAAGATATACCTAGGGATGAGACTTGGAAGGAATGACATGTAAAAATAATGCATAACGATTGATACTAGTGTGCAATCCATAGTTCTCTCGGTCGCTGAAATTAATAGTGGCGCTTTCAATGCTATTTCAGTCCTAGTTTATTCTCATCGCCATATGATGAGGGGATGGAGAGCTGAAAAATAAAACGTAAAAAATTACTGATTTTTTTGTCGAATTCAGTTTTTTTTTTTTTTGGTCGGGAAAAGGTTTGACGTGTTTCTAATAACTTTTGGACGGTAGCTTGTACCATTTGAATCTGAGCTTTTAGGTTGAATCAATTTCTTAAAGGCGTATTTTTTGGCTGTGTAGGATCTTTCAATTTTTATGTCAAAGGTAGAGTATCTTTTTTCAATAAACTCTTATTGAAATCAATATTCTAACAGGAAGAAGAGTCAAATATTTCCCATAAACGTTTTCTCACCGTGGCAAAACCTGTCATTTCACCTATCATACAGGGTGTTTCTAAACAACACCGACAACATTTGGAAGGTGATTCCTGACACCAAGATAAGGGGAAAAGTATAAACCAACCTGGTTGTATAAATGCCTCTTTTCGGAGTTAAAGGCTCCCGAAAACATGAAAAAATGAACTTATAAAGATCCATAGGTCCTAAACTATGGGACCTACCGTAGTCGAATCAAGACCACTAAGGAACTAATATGTGCGCTATCCAAAAATGCATGTTTCAGAATCCTAAGGTGCTCACGCAACAATTTTTGTAGAGGCTGTTTGCCTACGGGCATACAGTTTGAAGTAATCACCAACTAAATCTAAAAATTGTAGCGAAAGTACCACGGATTATGAAACATGGATGTTGAATAGGGCACAAACTAGTTCTTAAATAAAGTCTTTGACGCGACTACGCTATCTCTCATAGTATTAGAGCTATGGACCTTTAAAGTTCATTATTTCACGTTTTCGGCAACCTATAACTCCGAAAGGAAGCATTTATGCACTCAGGTTGGTCTATACTTTTCGTCTTATCTTGGTGTCAGGATTCATCTCCCAAACGCTGTCGGTGTTGTTTTGAAACACATTGTATATGCGAAAGTTTATTCAAGAATGCAAGTGTTTATTGATGGTTGTGGGGACTATTTTGATAAATATTATGAAAGGTATTATGTAAGATCTAGTTTTTTAAGGAGTCTGTAAAAACTTTTGGCATGTCCCTCGCATATAGTTATGTCGGTATTATCACCAATGTCCTTTCATGCTGATTAATTAATGATTGACTCTTTAGCGTATCTGTGAGTTCCTGACGATGATTGCTATAGATTGTGGTAAACTAACTCCGAACCATTATGTTAAAATTAAGACTCCTACGAACTTTGAATGTGGGCCCACGCTCATTGTAAAAGAGCGCAAGAACTATTTAATTTGGTTTACCTAGAGCCCTTCTCCGCTGTTTCAATGTTATTTATTTATGTATGTCATCGTGAGTGTCACAAGAGCTAGAACTTAACAATAAATGGAGTCACTGAAACAATATCTGAAATAGTTTCTAACTAACTACTTTCACTGAGATGTAACAGCGTGATCGTGAGTCCTTAATGAATAAATAGAACTCTATTCAGCTTTAGCGTCGCTAAATTTTAATCGATAATCAAGGTCACTGAACTGAATTCTTATTTTTTTCTTTGTCTTTCAGTTAGGTGCTATGATAAATTCTTGAACTGGAGAAAACTAACCAAACGGAAAAGACCTGCTAGTACCAGAGTGATCATATTAAAAGTGAAGTCACGAATTAAGGTAGTGAGACAGTCATGTCTCACACTAAACCAAAACACAGAAAACACCATCTGTAGTGTTCCTCATTATCCATTTTCTAACGAGTGTTGGGCTTGATATCTGGTAGGGATACAAGTGTTTCCAAGTTAAACTGATTATCCCAAACGTAGAAGTTCAAAACCTCTTCTGAACAGAACACCCGTCAACATCTAATTATTCGCACAGTAAATTCCTATGCTAAGCATTGCGTTGTTTCCTTAATTCAAATTTTCGAGCACCCGTATTGGTTATTTTCTCTTACACGGTAGAAGTGCATATACTTCAGTAATTATCAACCAGAATGCGATCATACATTAGTGAGTCTCGATGACTGATCAAAGCCACGAATCTAAAGAAATCGTAGGTAGTCTATTGATCTCACATGAGCACACCCTTGAGAATTCTCGATGTGCAGTAAACGTTTCTACCATGCAAATGGTTCTTACAACTATTGGCAAAATCTGGGAGATCTTGACCATTATACTGCTTTTGAGACTACTTCTTTCTTACAAGTTGCGGTAATTCCCCTCAGGATTACTTTTGAGAGTGAAAGGTAAGGGTGTTTCCTAGAATATTATGTGATATGTGCATATATATCATCATATAAAATATCAGTCAAGGTGACAGGCAGCGGATAATACCTAT
Source organism: Thermobia domestica (assembly GCF_964235325.1). Lineage (NCBI taxonomy): Eukaryota > Metazoa > Arthropoda > Insecta > Zygentoma > Lepismatidae > Thermobia > Thermobia domestica. Next base: position 129,348,377 of record NC_137467.1, read on the forward strand.
TCCGAGACGTTAGCTACTAGACTGCATGATCAGGATAATATGGTTTCACGTTTTAATGTATATACGATTTATTCCAGTTTCAACATTTCTGTAAATGTGAGATTTTTCTAGTGGGTGGCTGTAACTTTGTTACATACTTGTTTCAGTGACACAGAATCATGCAATTTTAAGACTGTTGAACTATTTACACTTAACCGGAATCGTAGAATTTGCATTTAATTTGTAAGTCCTTTAGGCAAGTTTGGCTCAGGCCGGACGGATAGTGAAGAAATGAATCAGTGGAATGAAGAGAGTTGGCGAGAACGGAAAGACCGCGAGAAAAGCAACCCAGGCGCTGTCCAGAAGCCCAATGAAAATGCGCTTGGACCAACAGTTTGTCTTTCTCGATGTTATGTAGAGAGTACACATCTGGTCGTGACTATCAACTACTTCCTTGTCCTTGTTGTAGAACTGGTTGATTTCTTCTTTCCCACTTTTATAATTTCTTTCACTATCTGGATGCATCGTAGACAAAAAGATTACCTTTTTGTTTCGCTTTGGTGTAATTGGCAGAAGCATAAAACCATTTGCATTATCAAATGCGTACTGCACTTTCCCTTCTTCTGACCTTTCGAGAAAGGATAGCAGTATGCATCTCTTGTTTTCTTCCATGTTTACAACTAGTATGAGGCCTCTGACTTGAGTTTTTTGCCACAGGGATTGACATGTATTAATTGTCTGTTATAATGTTCCGATTTGATTCCGCAACTACTCCTATCAACTCGAATATAGAGAGCTCCTTTGTGGCTAAGCGGTTAGCGTACGCGCCTTTGGCGTGGGAGACCCGGGTTCGATTCCCGGCGGGAGCTCATGTGGTTCGGATTCCACGTTAATCAGTAGGTCCACGTCTCACATAGCCTCGCTGCTGAACGGGACGCTAAACTAAAATCAACTCAACTCAACTCAACTCGAATATAGCTTGAGTACGAACTGGCAAGTCAGGATCTTGAGTACCTTTACCGATGTATACTTTGGAATACAACGAATAGAAAGTCGTGCTGTCAGCTACCACGTAAACTTTTATCTTGTATTTACGAGACTTCTTTGGAATATACAATCTTCATACCAATGTAAAGTGAAAGTTTCAAAGTTTTTTGCAATACATTATAAATGTTCAACGTGTTCACCGTCTGCTGCACGGCAAACATCTATGCGGGAGCTGAACTCGTCCCACACACGTGCAAATGTATCCACTGTTACTGAGTGCACGGCAGCTGGGATACGGTTCCTCTGATCGTCCAGTTATTGGTAGAGGTGGAACGTAAACACCTTCCTTAACATAACTCTATAAGAACTAGTCACATGGGGTGAGATCAGGAGATCTCGGTGGCAGAAAACCTTGTGCTCCACGGTAGCTATCTCACTCACAACTGATAGGGAAACGAATGGGGGCCAATTGCCGCGCGAACTCTACCAGCCGCTTCGGGAACCATCATTGCCTACCAAAACTTTCAACCTTCCTCTTTCCATTGGTATAAAGATTGTTCATTTTGGATTTGTACTTTAATTACTACGAATTTTTAAAAATGGGTCCATCATTTATAATAGCCCTGTATTGTTTGAAGCTGAATCTGCCACAGAACTCCAACACAGTACACCCATTCCCAGGCTTGTAGTTCACCTGGCAGACTCCCACAAATATCTCAAAAACTTCTCTGATTGGTGACAATTTATCGGCAGCTCTGTGCTGGTCTCGCGTGGTTCTGTTATGCACTCTCAAGCAATAGAGGAGAAACAAAAACCACTTCTGTCTCATGACAGCAAAGCAGAGCTATTTTCCAGTGCCGTCCATTGTCCAAATGCTTGGTGCACTTTACTTTGAACTTTTGGTTACACCAAGAAAGAGCCAAAAGAGCTTTCCGTTCTTCCTCGTTTGTGTCGTAGGTGAATCCACATTTACCCTTGTACTTGCTTCTCACTCATTTCGAAATCACAGACATCATTGGGAAAGACATGAATACTTCATATGCTTTAAGGGAATATCAGCTTCACTTCCAGCTCCTATAGGACCTGTTTTTCCACTTGCCAAGTTTCTCGCTGGTCTTCTCGATCATTTTAATTTTGCTGCCCTCACGTATCTATCCTTTAAAAGTACCTTCCCATTACCGTTTTCTTCCTCTGACTCAGACCTGCTTGCACTTTTCTCATCCTCAGAATCAACCACTTCGTTAACATTATCGTCATTCTCATCCTAGCTCAAAGTGTCCTGATATATTGTCTTCCTTGTCATTGTTTAGCTCGTTCAGTATGCTAGCATTTCCTGTATAGATAACGTATCGCAACTAGCCATTATTTCTATTTCTTGACAACTGCTTGGAAACAATGTGTCTTCTGCTACTAGCGTCACCAACCCTAGAGATTGAAATGTTACCAACCCTGGCGAAAAATTCTCTCATATTCCACGAAAATATATTATACACAAGTGAGTATAACATAATAAATAATAAATTATTATTATCTCTATGATATACTTCAGTATAAGTATGTGATACACAAAGCATACCTATGAATATTAATTTAATAGGTAACATTGAACAGGAAAGTACCATGGAACCTATCGTAGGCAGGTCAAGACATCACTGAGGGACTGGTATGTGAACTATCCAAATATCCATCTTTCAGAACCTACGGTATTTGCACAATCATTTTTAGAGAGGCTGTTTGGGAGTACTTGATCACTCTTCACCTACCTCTCTAAAAATTGGTGTGCAAGTACTGAAGGCATTCTTAAACATGGATATTTGGATAGTTCACATACCAGTTTCTCAATGATATTTTGACCTGACTACGATAGGTTCATAGTAGTAGAGCTATGGACTTTTAAAGTTCGTCTAGTATTTTAAGTTTCCGGGACCCTATAACTTCGAAACTATCCACTTTTGAGCACATGCTTATTGTGAACTTCTTTTCTTATTTTGATATGATGAATCTGTTCCCAAAATATTGTGACCCATATATGTAACACCCTGTATATTTTCATAAAGAAAAACTCTAGCAAAATTTAAGATAGTCCAAATTTTTTAACTTGTCTTACTCTGCTAACAAATTGGTCTTAGCTTTTTTTTTGCAATATTTATTTCTTTGTCATGTTATGATTTAGCAGGCTGTAGATATGCTCAATAGTAGCGACAATTTTCACCTAATATTAGTGACTCATAATGGTCGTTTCTCACGTCAATTGATATTGACTGTCTTGAAATGTGTAAGAATCAGTTCTATAAAAATCGTGCAAACTCAGCTCTGTGCATAATATAATATATAAAAGGATAAGAAAGTAAACACGTTTTTACATAGTTTATACATTTATAAACAAAAACAATTCGACAACATTCATCACACTAGTTCACAAGCATGACTCTGTACTTTTTGAATTTTACGTTTATTTCCAAAGTTACTGCAACATTGTCCCGCATTTGTACTCTGCTTTCGCTCACTGTTTGCCTTCACGACCACCGACAAAGTAGTGGTTGTAGTTCTTGACTGAGACACAGCACCATCAACTGCCGCGATGGTAGTGGTGGTTGAATTAGAGACGTCACTTGCATCAACAGCTTTAGTTGTCGGGGATAAAGCGTTCGAAAAAGTAGGTGTAGAATTTTCTTTGGAATTGTTGCAGTAGTCCTCAGTTCTGGCTTGCTCGTTTCCAAATTTACGATCCCAAATGGGTGCCCGATCACACAGCTGGATTGGAGGTGTTGGTGCCCGCATCGGTAGCTCCTCACGTTGTTCCTTGGTCTTTCGTTGGGTCTGTTTTGAGGGGGCACCACCAGTAAAGTAGGTTATGTTCCGATTACCATCAACAGAGTTTGATCTTGAATCTGCAAGAGATCATAGTTATTGGCAAAATGTCAAAAATACAAAATAATTTGACATAGAGACATACAGAGCGCTAATCTTCCGATAAAATTTCTTGTACCAAGAACATTTGAAACGATGAAATGATAGTAGTATGTTAAGTGAGAAAAAAATGCATGTCTAACAGTGTGGAGTCTCTCATCTGTAAAGTACTTAGAACGCAGAAGAAGTAAATGGAAATAGTTGCCGTGCTAAAAATGATGTACCTGAAGGCAAAAGTTAACCGCACGTTGAGGTCTGAGCTACAAATATTTATTAACAAATGCTTATCACTCATGTTAAAAAATGTACCTTGTTCATTACAAGGTAATACCTCACACGATCCTGCTAATCATTATATTTATGTAATCTTTCAATCTTTCCATTTAAACTACTCCTTTGTCACGGTTGTTTTGTGGGTGTTTTTCAGGCAAGAAGATAGACTTTGTTATGGTTGAATTTTCCTCAACTCCGAACAGTTTTGTTGCAACATTAAAAGAACCCACAATATGACGCCGCTAGTATTTATGTAACAATAAAGTTCAGTCTGAAGATATTGTGAAGACTGGTCAAGAATTTGACTTAATATTTACAAAGATCTCATGAAACAACACATTGAAATTTCGTAATAGTCATCAATTGCTACCACGCGATTGGCTTAGAAGTATATACATTCTCGCTTGTATATTGTTGGTAAGGTATGATAACTGGTTAAGGTGCACTTGAATAGTGCTGGATAGAAGTGTTTTATATACAGGATGTTCCAATATGATCTTTCCCACTTTGAACTCGTATAAGTCAGAAAAGGGGATAGATAGAAAGGTAAACTTTGTGACTTAATGTTCACACAGTCTTAAAGGTTTGTTCTATAGCAACAGGTCCAACAAATCTTTCTTCTCTAATTTCTTTTGTATTTGTCCTTGCAAATGAGGCGTTCCAGGAGATGACCTTCCAGGAGATGGCATAGCATATGAAATAGTTGATAGAGATCAAATCTGCCACCCAGGTCCAGCAGAACTGCCGGACGCGTTACAGACGCACAGCCTCATTACGTCCAACCATCGATAATGATAAACAAGGTTTAAAGAAACCGGCAGTGTCATCATGAAGAGGATGAGTTCTGGACGTCCGATCACGAATGAAGTAGATGTGGAACGGCTGCACTAGACATATCTCCGGAGTCCAACTAAATCAGTCCGTCAAGCGTCTCGATAGTTGCAGCTACCATTGACCACGGTGCACAGGGTGCTACACAACGGACTGAAGATGCATGCCTATAGGGTACAGCTGCTGTATTCGCTTCAACCTGATGATAGGCCATCGTTTCCAATTTAGATGCTGAATCGCATCGACTAGAACCCAGATTTTTAAAGGTGAAGTTTTCGGACGAAGCGTGCTTTTGTGTGTCCTGGAAGGTAAACCAAAACATTGTCCGGACAAGAACTCCCGCGTAAGCATGGAAATCGTCGTGGGGTGTGTTTCAGGAAAATTTGGTGGGACCTTTTTTCTTTGCAGAGGCGTCAATCCCTCGACTGTTTACCTGGACATGTTGGAACAGTTTCCATTTCCACAGGTCGAACACCTGCAACCTGTCATTCTGCTGCTGCAGAACAATGCCCCTCCTCACTGGGCTTCGATCATTAGGAGAGCTTTGGACGACATATTTTCAGGTTGTTGGATTGGTAGAAGAGAACTCATTGCCTGGCCCCCAGATTTCTGGACACCCCACTAGACTTTTTCTTTGGAACTTTGTGAAGGATATGGTCTAAAAGATCCCAGTGCAGGACCAGCAGGAACTGCGAGCTCGTATCGGCTCAGCACTTGAACACGTTACGGAGAACGTACAAGGCCGGACTGGGTGGAACTGGAATATCGCTTATATATCTTGCATACTATAGGAGGCATATACGTTGAACTCTGTTAAACAAAGAGTAAAACTTTAGGTATGTGTAAACATTATGCCCGTTTCTGACTTATACCTAATCAAATTTAGAAAGATCATTTTGGAACACCCTGTATATCACTAATTTACTTTCGTTCTTATGTGACCATTCAGCGTGTGCTTTTAGATTTTTGTTGCCAGTAAGTATGTTGTAGGGATTTGAATATGCGTTCCAGAAACGAACTTTGAAGTTTAGAATAAATAGATTATATAACATTATTTGAACGTCAGTAAGACTTACGTATTTTGGTGAAAATGCGTCTATAGTCCAGATTATTGATTGGTAAACCTAAACTAGCTGTATGTTGTTCTTATACATTAGTCAGACATTTTCATTAATATTTTGGTTGTTTTATTGTGCAATATGTTGATGATAGAGTTATGATGTTAAGACTTAAAGAAAAAAAAGAAGGATCTAGTAGTGATGCAGACATATGCATCGACTGAGAAAAAAGAAGAAATTATAGACAGAGAGAAGAGAAGTGCATGTGATGGTAATGGATGATTTCAGTGCAGTTGTGGGAGAAAATCAAGAAGGAAATGTAGGCAAATACGGTTTAGGTGAAAGAAATGAAAAAGGATAGGGACTGGTCAATTTCTGTAGACAAAATTCACTAGTAATTGAGAACACTTGGTTCAATCAGCACAAGAGAAGAAAATATACATGGAAATCCCCAATAAACGGCGGAAAATATCAGTTATACTATGTTATGAGTCAAGACAGCTATGGAATGGCATGAGAACGCGAAGACCCTTCCTGGGCCCGACATTTTGTGTGATCATAACATTGTGCTGGCTGGAAGTGGATATTCAACTGAAAAATGTAGGCGAAAGAAAAGTATGCAACAAGATGCGGAATACTGAAAAGTTGTAAAACGAGGAAGTTAGAAATGTTTTTGTATTGACCTGCCAATACTGACAGAATACCTATGATGATGATGATGATGATATTCTGCAATTGAGAATTTCAAAACATATTTTTAACTATTTACATAGAAATAAAAATTCCCAATACTCCAAGAGGAATACACCTAAGGAAATACAACCCCATTTCGCATTACTTTCAATGAGTTGTATATATATTGTATATTTATACCAGCGTTCCTCTCATAATTCTTAAATTCTACCAGAATGCGTTTCTTAATACTAATTTATGGTAATTGGATCTAAGATTTTTTATAAGTAACTGTTAAAGTTTAACATTATCTTTTTCTTTCAAGCTTATATCTGACAAGGAACGGACATGAACGTGTCATCCGGACATCAGAAACGAACCTAATCCATTCGATAAACATAACAAAGATATGTTCATGCACAAAAAATTAGGTGCCATGGACAACAGAGTAAGTCCCTGGGGCCCATTAACTCTGTTAGTAAAAAGAAAATCATAGACTCGCAGTGAAATAGCTATTGCATCAACACTGTTCATGGGAAGCTCATGGTTTATAGTTCATTCTCTTCAGCATGAAACAAACTTTCAAGAGATGCTATGTGTTGGGGCCCATAACGTACTTGAGCAGGGAAAACTGACAGGATGTCCTCTTACCAATACACGCTTTCCCCTCATACCTATTCTGTCTATCAATACAAAACTTGGTACACACATTTCTTATCCTCTATAGTATTTTTCGAGATACGTTTGCATTGTGTCCGAGGCCACTCCACAGGGGTCCAAAGTTGATGGGAGAGATTTATGGAGGGAATTTCCCCGACATTCTCCCAATTTTCCCTGTTTATGTATGTTTTTGGCCCCAATACGTAGTACCTCTGGAAAGCTTGTTTCATGCTGAAGAGAATGAACTGTAAATCATGACTTTTCAATGAACAGTGTTGATGCAATAGCAATTTCATTGCGAGTCTACGATTTTCTTTTTACTAACAGGGTCAATGGGCTCCAGGAACTTACTCCGTTGTCCATGGTACCTAATTTTTTGTGCATGAACATATCTTTGTTATGTTTATCGAATGGACTAAAGAGTGACAAACATCTTGGCATTTCAGCTAAACGAATAAAACGCAAGCTCTGAAGCGACGTTGCCGAGTGAGAAAGGGGCGTGGCTAAGCAGCCGAACTACAGCGCAATCAGGTGGCAGGGGATGAATGTATACAAAATAAACGTGACAATACTGCAGCTCTCTCATTTGCTAGCAGCATTTAAAGGGAACTTGGAGCTCCGCCTTCAAATGCCAAGATGTTTGTCACGCCGTCATAGGTTTGATTCGGATGTCCGGATGACACGTTCAGGTCCGTTTCTTGTGAGAACGAAGATAGTTCTTTATTTGTAAGGGCGGACTTTCATGCAAGCGTCCGTTGCCTTCGTTGCTTGCGATTTCTACGTGTAGCCAATAGAAAGTTCTGTTACATGTAAAACCGTACTTAAACAACTTTCTCAATTGTCTATTGAGCCACATCGCAAGCAAAGAACGCAATGGACGCTTGCGTGAAAATCCGCCTTAATTGTGAAAGGCAAACTCTTTAAGTTGATCAATATTTACATTCGCTCGAATTGACAATTTAGAAGAGTTTATGTATTATGGTAGAAGAGGTAGTGTGCTTTATTTTCTTGTGACCACATAACAAAACGCAATATTGAAATGTAAAGAGTAGCTTCATACAACACAGAAAACCTATTGTAAAACACTAATATTTTTTTTTAGATGAGTTACTTTTAAGCTGAGAAAGCTACACCATATTTCTCAAATGAAAAATATCATGTCAAGAAATTTTACCTTTCTATCATATTTCACTGAATTTCCTATTTTCCCAATATTAATCTTGCGTTTTTAGGAATTACACGTACGATAATTCTTAGCAAAAACTGTATGTCAAATCATAACATTGCTACATGAATATTATCTATTTTACATATTTTGATTATCTAATTTAGTGATGCTGTTTTACATAAACTTAATTATTACAGTGTGTACTGAAACAGTTAGATGTGAGTTGTTAAGGGCTCTTGATGTGTATAATAACACAAGCCTAGCTAATAAAGCAAGTTTCAAAATCAACACAAGTAAACAGCACAAAAACTATAGCAACATTATAACGATTTAGATGTAAGTTTATTCAATGTCTGTTTGTTTGCCGCTAAGTAGTATAGCACGTACTTCTCACGAACTTGTTCCGAAAATCTCACGAAAAACGCCCTAAAATCCGCCATTTTGTACCAAAATTTACCCATGTTCCCAAAATCTCACGAAAAACGCCCTAAAATCCGCCATTTTCTACCAAAATTTATCCATGTTCCCAAAATCTCACGAAAATGAGGGTAAAATCCGCCATTTTGTACCAAAAAATTTACCCATGTTCCCAAAATCTCACGAAAATGGATGCAAATTTCCTCTTGAATGTTTTATCATATATTTTAATACAATTTTATATTAATTTATACAATTTATGCTGATTACTTACCGTTTTTCCCCAAGCCTTTAAGAAACTTGTTTCTTCCTTGCTTATTCATCCCTCAAGTGCCCAGAAATAACTGAAGAAGCTTCAAAGCATGTCCACACAAGTCTTTTTTGTTAATCTTGAACGCAGTTGGTCTTGGTATTCAAGAAACTAATTCTAAAGAAAGAAGGCACCTATAATAAAAGAATGGGATGTTCTAAGGTGACGTAACTAAAGGAGAAAGGCAGAAAACAAAAGGATAAAAAAGTAGTTGTTGGACCTGAATCTATCCAACGTGTGAGGTCTTTGTTCATTGGATTGCCGACAAACACCATTGTAATCGTAGCAGATGCTTCTTTTGGAGCTGTCTCGTAATTTCATCATTGTGTCAATTAAGGAAATAAGAAAGTGTCAATTTAACGTGACATATGGAAGCCAGAAAATAGTGTAACAGCAGGAAGTGAGAAAGACATGTACGTTAAGAATGGCGGGGGTAGGGAGCCCTTTGATGGAGTATCGAACGTAACATAGACACAGGTGTGCTGTAATTTTTGGGTGGTCCAGGGTTTTTTGAAGGTGGAGGGAGCGAACTGTGTTCTGGACATTGCTTAATGGGGGGACTGTGATTTCTACTGCATGGAAACTGAAAAATATGTGAAAAAAGAAAGAAATAAAAATTATTATTCTAACGACAGAGAATTTAAGAATGAGATAGGTACGTGTCACTTTTTAAAAGCTAATGTATTGCCCCATATTGAGGGAACCGCACATAAGATGGAGGGGTGAAGTGTGTTTTTTGTTTTGTGAGCAAAGGACCACTTTAAACCGGCGTGCGACTTGTTACGCATTTTCTTAAGACCTTGCCACATACGTAGAGGGAAAAAAAAAGAGGGAGCGTTCCTACCTGAGTTTCAAAGAGGAAAAAAAGAGTGAATGAATTGTGTACGCAAGACAACTTTCATTATTGTGCTTTTTGGAAGAAGTGTTGAAACAAGATTTCTTTAGGTATTTTCACATAAATGATTTTATCCTTTTAAAAACTAGAGTAATGAATTAATTATTTATGAATATTAATGAAATGATAATGAATATTAATGAGATGGTAATGAATATTAATGAGGGGGTATTTTATGTAATGATATTGTATTTTCAGTAGCTGATATGGGATTTTAGCATAGAATATCATCTTTTGGATACTGTATGGGTCTAATGGTGTACGAAGCTTAGACGAATGACAAATTGCATGTATATGTGATTAGTTTGTAAGTGGGTACATCTATGTGTAGGTGATATGGGATTTTAGCATAGAATATCATGTTTTGGATACTGTATGGGTCTAATGGTGTACGAAGCTTAGACGAATGACAAATTGCATGTATATGTGATTAGTTTGTAAGTGGGTACATGTATGTGTAGGTGATATGGGATTTTAGCATAGAATATCATGTTTTGGATACTGTATGGGTCTAATGGTGTACGAAGCTTAGACGAATGACAAATTGCATGTATATATGATTAGTTTGTAAGTAGGTAGATGTATGTATGTAAGTATATTGGTTTTTGATATCGGGACAGGAATATATGTATCATATTGTAGACATATTATCTTTCGTTTGCATGTAAGTGTTTTAAGCATGTGTTGTTGGTTGCGTAGCTTTAGGGGCTATACTAGGCTGGATGCAAACACCTGAAGTGTTTCTATTGTAGGGTTATATATATTGTAGAGTTGTATATGTTGTTGTGATGATATGTTATGTGAATGCAAACACATGAACTGATTATATTGTAGCCTTATAATTTGATTGCTTATGTATATAGATTACCTTGAATACCATGTTAGAATGTATATATTGTGGTTTTTTACGTACGCAGATACTTGTTAGACATGTTCTAGTGGTATTTGAAGCACAAAGGATATCACTGTGTTATAACCCATTTACATATAGATATCTTTTCACTACAGTATTCTAATGTCTTATATTGATACCTTTACTTACTTCTAAGATACTTGTTCACCTTATAGAAGACATTATGCCATCAACATGGTTTCGAACTTGGGATAATTTATTGTATGAACATAAAATTTGTATAAATAACCTTATATGAAGCATAGGTATTCTTCCTTTATCTTATATAGAATACAGATACTTCGTATGATATCAATATTTGTTTGGAGAAATAAAACATAGTATTGTAAATTGTAACGCTTTATTCTATTTATATACTCTATAATATTGTATTTTGCAATATTGGCATATTGATATACATATATAGATATATTTAAATAAGATATTTACTATACTTAGAATATTCTTAATAACTTATTGACATATTTACATTGTATATACGTACAAGTACCAACAGATAGCAAAACTTATGGACATATTTGATGATATTATGACCATGTTATGACATTATAGTACCTTTAGACAGTTTACTATTTACATATATACAGAATACCATTCATTTCACGCACTTAATACTTTGATAACCATATGGCAATGTTCTATAGTCAGTAATACTGTTATGATTTAATCGTCGTCTTTTATTTTGAACTTTTTGATGTGTTTTAGTTTCAGACTTGGATACGATGACAAACCCAGGCTTACGAACAATTCTTCCTGGATTGTGTAACTGTTTTTTGTCAGCTTTATCTTGAACTAGTTGATAAAAATGATCAAAGTTAATTTCTTGTCGTGTACGATGATTTAAAGTAATTCCTCTAATTTTAAATACATAATCTACTTTCCCTGTTTGAACTTCTTTCATTCTATAGGCATAATTTTTTGGTCCTAAGCCTATAAAGGCATCAATTTCCCAGCCATCAGGAACTTCATTAGTTAACTGACCTAAATAGGGACCCAAAGAAAGTGGAGGCTTTTCATTACGTTGCTGCACAAACATAATACTATCAGTGTCGCAGTACAATACACGCTCAGGATCTATAGCTGTTAGTAACTCATAAAGTTTTAGACGCGCCCAAGAGGTGATGAAGGCTGCAAGGACAACATTGGAAAATTTCCATGGTTTGTTTTTGTTTTCAATGTTTTTATATGATACAATGAGATGCCGCTCTCCAATAGGCAATACAGTTTGTACCTCATATTGTGGTGCCCATAGATAACTTAAAAATTTTTCTGGAGTATCTACAATTACAGATTGAGATAAATCTGTTCTTTGTCCCCATTTCCCATACAAGGAATTGAGAAATATTTTGGAAATATATCTTAAACCAGGATTTGATTCAATGTTATTTTCCGTTAACTGAATGCATTCATGTTCATAATAGTTTGCAATATATTTTTCTTGATCTTGTTTACTTTTGCACCAGCTAGGAAATCCTGAAGACTCCTGTTTCATTTTTAAGAAGGAATTGACATAATCTTTAAACAAATTATTTTCTGATCCGGATAATTTGAATTCCCAAATTTCGATAATTTGTAAAATTTTGTATCCGAGATTTAAAGCTACATGAAGTTCAGGAGTACAGTATGTACCAGTAAGGACACGCTCGGCCTCATTATGGATGCAATTGTTTTCACTTTGTTCCATACACGTACGACATAACCCAAACAAAAGGCGATCATTACATGTATATGGTAAAATTGGAAAATATAAGTCTTTGGGAGGCAAGATACTACATTTCACTAATCCATGAATACTTTGCACTTGTGGAAAGTCAGGCCCCTTGTATATTATAGGTTTACCTATAGGCAATGGCTTACGTGCCATTACCCACGGATAAAGACTGGTAATATCATAATATGCCACAAACTCTTCGCTGGTACATTCGTACAAGGCATTAAAACATTCTGTACGTCCCCCATGAAAACTATCTTTAGGTACCAGATGGTTGACAAGATCATGACACTGTGTTTGAATAAACTGTTGTAATTTTTTATCATTTTTTACCATGAGGTCCCATTCACATTCCCACATTTCAATGACATTAAGATTTAATTTTTTAAGAAATGCTATTTTTGTGGTGGTGTTTTCATACCGATCTTGTACTGATGTACCTTGCTTAGAGGATGAATCTAGGGACACGTGTCGTAGTGTAGGATAACAGTTTAAACACCCGTGATAGTAACATCCATGAAATTCGTAAACTGTATTTGTTTCAGTTTCAAATCCATCAACCTTATACCTCCCAAATCGTTTTTCCAAACCATTTCCAGAATGAAGAATGTTATTACCAGTAGTACGTTCTAAGTATCGCAGCCAGTACATTGCCTTCAGACTTTGACGATCACGATGGTCAAACCCATAAGGTGGAATAATTGGAATAATTTCTTTGGGTAAATATAAGGTACGATATGTTAGTATTGCCAAACTAGCAATAGTTGGTGCAGCGATAAAACATTGGATACCATTTGTTTTGTCTTCAATTAAGTTTGAAAATTTAATGACAGCCTCTGCTAAAATTTTAACATCATTCCGACAATATTCAATCATTTCCTTTTGGAGATTATACTCCTCATTACTTGCAACACGTTCTTTGTGCCATATGATAAGTTGCTCTCGATCTTCAGTGCTTCTTGAATCAGCATCAAAATATTTTAGATCAGGAATTTTGCCTATATAATTTTGGTTTTCTAATGTATTAAACAAGTACGGAAAATCTCCCTTTCGTAAATTTGCAGAAAGACCTAACGTCTTAGGTAATTTAGATAATTTAACTCCCATATACAAATATGTGTCACGAAAGTAAATCTTTTGTCCTAAACGCATTTCAATAATTTTTTGCCCTGACATTATTACTTCAGGTGTAAAATGATGGTTTATGATCAAAGTTTTAGCACAGAATTGCATATCATAATTACTGCCATTATGGGAAAGCACAATGATTTTTTTAAACATTGGTCGAGTTATTAATACATGATTAACAAATTCTTCAATGTTGTGAAAATCAAACGAACGGAATCCATTTTTATCGCCGCATACAAAGCATGTATCATCAAGCTTCATGTCCTTACACTTGTAACAAGCATGAATACAATTTACGAAATTTACGCGATGTTCTTGTTCTCCTTGTTCATTTTTAGGAAGCAACATTGTTTCTACATCAAAGATAATGTACAAAAAGGTATCTACATGTTGCATCATAGCCGTTTGAACAAAACAAATATGGTCATCTATTACATATGAGTAACATGTTTTACAATAACGTTCACCACATTCATGTTGAGACCTGCGTGAACGCATGTCAATCATATCACCACATTGGACACAAATTTTCTTTGTTTCGCATAAACTTTTTCCGGAAACATTTATTGTTTTATGATTAGCAAAACATTCTTCTGAAGAAAACAGTCTATGACAATTAATGCATTCACGTTTAATATTATTATCATTATTACAAACATTGTGATACTTTTCACACATTGGGCATTTGAAGTTACGCTTATGATTTTCTGTACGATGATAACCTTCCAAACAATACTGACAATAATTTTTCTTGTTTAATAGTGTTGTAATACTAGTAATTAATTCATAGTGTCCCTCAGTATACAAAATTAAAATTTTCTTTGATGCATATATTCCAGGATAAATTACATTGTAGTTTCGAGTTAAAGGATTTTTTTCGTAAACAACAATTTGATAATGAGGTGCTAGCTTATTTTGAAACTTTTTTACATCATCAATAGTACATCCATCATGGATTTCAATGTCAACTTTAGCACTAACACACAAATCCTTTGCTTGTTTCATCAATCGTTCAGAATGATTTTTCAATTCATATACGTAATTATAACGATGATCAGCTCTACCCATTCCAAGAATAATACTCTTGGGAAGACAATACACATCCTTTTGTACAGGAATAGTACATTGATGCATGTGTGTTACAAGATCAACATATTTTGATGAACCCATAGTTCGTCCCCTACCTTTACGTAAATCAACAATATGAATTTTGAAATTTACTTTATCACCTAATAAATAATTTTCATTACTATTTAAAACATTTTCAATTTTACGAAATAAAATGTCGGAGCTTAAATTTGACTTTTGACGCCACGAAATGTATATTGGTTTATTAATTGTGGAAGCAGAACTTTCTATTGTTATACCAACATACATATCATCATCGGCATCATTTAAAACATGATCCTTTACAAATTCAAATAACAACTGAATATATTTTTCAGGATCATCTATTCCGCTAGTGTGCATACGTTCAATTGTAACGTCCTTTCCCGTAAGTCCAAAATAAGTATAATGTTTGGTTCTATTATTAACAATACGAAAATATTCATTTGTTTTACCACACCCATACATGGTAGGTTGTGATAGATTATTAGTATTAGGACTTGGAAAGTTTATAAAATTTTCCATGAAAACGCTAAAATCATTTGTAGTTAAACTATTAGCTTTTCCTTCAGACACAAGTTCCATAAACTTCTCACGAGCTAAATTCTTTATATTATCTTGACGAAAGAAGCCTACATGATATAAATCAATAATATCTTTTGCAGACTTACATTTTTCAAAACAACATGAGGATCACAACCAAAATGCATAAACAACGCCTGCAATAACTTGGAATAAGCTTCATTGCTTACCCTTGCACCCGTAGCATGACATTGTGTTATCACTTCCCATGTAAATAAAACTTCGTTTGGATTTTCATATCCACGTGCTTCTTGTGCCGCCAACATGGTACAGATGACAGACTGTTCTTCCATTGTGTGATTGACACACTAAATATGTAATTGCAATTTGAATTTTTGTCTTATACAATAAATATTTTACACAATGATGTACACAGAACTTTGATATTTCTTTCACAGTTTTTAAATGATAAGGTTTCGTAAGTAGACTTTTATGATATAATTCACAATGTGTTGACTAAAGATACACTTTTAAGAATTTTTTTTTACACTTACCAGTAAGTATAATAATAAAACTTTCCCGAACTTGTTTCAGTTCACAACAGATTTAGTTGTAAGTTTACCGACACTACACTTAAAAGGTTGTCGGCAATTGCACTAACACTTGCCGTTAACCACAATGATAAAACTTCCCGTAACTATTTTCAGTTTAGTATCGATGCACTACCACTTGTCACTCACTAAGTATATTTTAGTTTACCGAAGATATACTTTTAAGTTTATCGGTTAATCCTTTAGCACTTTCCGATAATTGTAATTTACAAACTGCCGTAATAAAATTGATTTAGACTAATTACAGCACGCAAAGTACAAATAGGAAGTGTGTTTACTTTTTATTGATTGTTTATTATCAACACTAATAAATGGAAATTCCAAGAACTCCACACGAAGATTCCCGAAGATTGCCGAAGGTTCCCGAAGTTTCCCGAACATGGCCGAACCTAATCGAAGATGAACATGAGAGTTTATCCACAATTCCTGTACATGTTGGTTAATGTATCACACGAATGGTTCCGAAAATTACCGAACTTAACCGAAGATGGACATAAGAATGTATGAACAATTCCTGTACACGTTTAGTAAATGTAACTTCCAAAAGACTTGTAACTTTAAGATATATTTCAAAGTTTATTATTATTAGATGTAACTTTGTAACAAAATCGGTATTTTAAAATAAATGATTTAACAACAGAGAGTATACCAATAATTGGCTTTACTTTAACACTAGTAATTCTATAGTGCGCGGCGCGGCTTGCTGCGCGGGATTTATAGTTTAAAATTTAATCTCGTACCCAAACACACTTAGTTTTTGTAATCTCGTACCCAAACGCAGTTAGCTTTGTAATCTCGTACACAGGTGCTTTAACATATTTTAAATTAGTAACAGTAATATTACATAATGTGATATAATTTGTAAATGCACTATTAAAGTTTGCAACACTTCAAATAATTATAGCTACTTGTTTTGTATGCTTTTCCACTGTGTTATTGGCCTTTAAAAATTCCTTTGTTAGTAGTGCTAAAAATTTGTTTTGTCTACATTGCTACAGGTGTTTAAATTGGTTTAAACCGGTTTAAACTAGTTTATTGTTTTTTCTTAACAGAACACTCATAGAGTGTGATCGTATTTAAATTGCTGTGCAAGCTCATTATTTATTTAACCTTTCGTAATATTCATTGGATCGTTTGTTACTCAAACTCTTTATTTATTTAACCTCTCGTAATAAATTACTCGAACACTTCGTGTGAGCATACCAAAGATGTTCCGAAAAATACTAAAATGTGTCAGCATACGAAAGATAATTTGAAAATAATTAAAAATGAAGTAAACTTAGAATTAATTCCGATAGAAACACAAAGTAACATAGTTACAAATATTTTATTCGTTCGCTTGATTAGCAGCTCAGAGGAATTACATTCCGAAAATATTAAAATTAACAAAACATAAATATAAAAAAGTTATTTTAGCATGACACAAGATGATTAAACTTAAAATTTATTACATGAAGCTCTTTGATTGTTAAATGGAGAAGTAAAATTTAAGTCAGTGTTGCAATTGAATACAGAAACTATCAGTAAAAGTACAAGTTCCCAAAAGTAAAATGTAGAAACAAAACTTAAAACACAATGTTGCAATCTAAATTGGAAAGAAAATTAAAAATACAACTTACAAACAAAATGTAGAAACCGAAAATAAAATTGCAGAAGCAAAATTAATACTACAAGTTTTAAAAAAAAATTGAAACTGACATGAAAATACATAAACAAAATTAAAACAACGCTACAATTTAAATTTAAAGTACAAGTTCCCAAAAGTAAAGTGCAGAAACAAAACTTAAAACACAATGTTGCAATCTAAATTGGAAAGAAAATTAAAAATACAACTTACAAACAAAGTGTAGAAACCGAAAATAAAATTGCAGAAGCAAAATTAATACTACAAGTTTAAAAAAAATTGAAACTGACATGAAAATACATAAACAAAATTAAAACAACGCTACAAATTAAATTTAAAGTACAAGTTCCCAAAAGTAAAGTGCAGAAACAAAACTTAAAACACAATGTTGCAATCCAAAATGTAAAAGAAAAAATTAAAAGTACAAGTTTAAAAAATTAAAACATGCAAACTAAAAAATAAAAAATACAGAAACAAAACTTAAAACACAATGTTGCAATCCAAATTGCAAAAGAAAATTAAAAGTATAACTTTAAAACACAATGTTACATTACAAATTCCAAAACAAAATAAAAATTACAACTAAAGAAATCAAAATGTAAACTGAAAAACTAAAAATGCAGGAATAAAAAATTTTAAAGTACACAATGTTGCAATCTAAATTGCAAAATGAAAATAACAAGGAGGAAACAAATTTAAAAAAATGCAAAACTGAAAACAAAAAATACAAAATAAGATTAAAACATTGTTGCAATCGAAAATACAGAAAGAAAATAAAAATACAAACATAAAACATATACGAAACATTATGTAGTAGTATAGCACGTAGATCTCACCAACTTTGTCCGAAAATCTCACCAAAGCTGGTGCAAACTCATGTTATTAAAATAATGACGTGCTATACTACTACATAATGTTTCGTATATGTTTTATGTTTGTATTTTTATTTTCTTTCTGTATTTTCGATTGCAACATTGTTTTAATCTTATTTTGTATTTTTTGTTTTCAGTTTTGCATTTTTTAAAATTTGTTTCCTCCTTGTTATTTTCATTTTGCAATTTAGATTGCAACATTGTGTACTTTAAAATTTTTTATTCCTGCATTTTTAGTTTTTCAGTTTACATTTTGATTTCTTTAGTTGTAATTTTTATTTTGTTTTGGAATTTGTAATGTAACATTGTGTTTTAAAGTTATACTTTTAATTTTCTTTTGCAATTTGGATTGCAACATTGTGTTTTAAGTTTTGTTTCTGTATTTTTTATTTTTTAGTTTGCATGTTTTAATTTTTTAAACTTGTACTTTTAATTTTTTCTTTTACATTTTGGATTGCAACATTGTGTTTTAAGTTTTGTTTCTGCACTTTACTTTTGGGAACTTGTACTTTAAATTTAATTTGTAGCGTTGTTTTAATTTTGTTTATGTATTTTCATGTCAGTTTCAATTTTTTTTAAACTTGTAGTATTAATTTTGCTTCTGCAATTTTATTTTCGGTTTCTACACTTTGTTTGTAAGTTGTATTTTTAATTTTCTTTCCAATTTAGATTGCAACATTGTGTTTTAAGTTTTGTTTCTGCACTTTACTTTTGGGAACTTGTACTTTAAATTTAAATTGTAGCGTTGTTTTAATTTTGTTTATATATTTTCATGTCAGTTTCAATTTTTTTTAAAACTTGTAGTATTAATTTTGCTTCTGCAATTTTATTTTCGGTTTCTACATTTTGTTTGTAAGTTGTATTTTTAATTTTCTTTCCAATTTAAATTGCAACATTGTGTTTTAAGTTTTGTTTCTACATTTTACTTTTGGGAACTTGTACTTTTACTGATAGTTTCTGTATTCAATTGCAGCACTGACTTAAATTTTACTTCTCCATTTAACAATCAAAGAGCTTCATGTAATAAATTTTAAGTTTAATCATCTTGTGTCATGCTAAAATAACTTTTTTATATTTATGTTTTGTTAATTTTAATATTTTCGGAATGTAATTCCTCTGAGCTGCTAATCAAGCGAACGAATAAAATATTTGTAACTATGTTATTTTGTGTTTCTATCGGAATTAATTCTAAGTTTACTTCATTTTTAATTATTTTCAAATTATCTTTCGTATGCTGACACATTTTAGTATTTTTCGGAACATCTTTGGTATGCTCACACGAAGTGTTCGAGTAATTTATTACGAGAGGTTAAATAAATAAAGAGTTTGAGTAACAAACGATCCAATGAATATTACGAAAGGTTAAATAAATAATGAGCTTGCACAGCAATTTAAATACGATCACACTCTATGAGTGTTCTGTTAAGAAAAAACAATAAACTAGTTTAAACCGGTTTAAACCAATTTAAACACCTGTAGCAATGTAGACAAAACAAATTTTTAGCACTACTAACAAAGGAATTTTTTAAAGGCCAATAACACAGTGGAAAAGCATACAAAACAAGTAGCTATAATTATTTGAAGTGTTGCAAACTTTAATAGTGCATTTACAAATTATATCACATTATGTAATATTACTGTTACTAATTTAAAATATGTTAAAGCACCTGTGTACGAGATTACAAAGCTAACTGCGTTTGGGTACGAGATTACAAAAACTAAGTGTGTTTGGGTACGAGATTAAATTTTAAACTATAAATCCCGCGCAGCAAGCCGCGCCGCGCACTATAGAATTACTAGTGTTAAAGTAAAGCCAATTATTGGTATACTCTCTGTTGTTAAATCATTTATTTTAAAATACCGATTTTGTTACAAAGTTACATCTAATAATAATAAACTTTGAAATATATCTTAAAGTTACAAGTCTTTTGGAAGTTACATTTACTAAACGTGTACAGGAATTGTTCATACATTCTTATGTCCATCTTCGGTTAAGTTCGGTAATTTTCGGAACCATTCGTGTGATACATTAACCAACATGTACAGGAATTGTGGATAAACTCTCATGTTCATCTTCGATTAGGTTCGGCCATGTTCGGGAAACTTCGGGAACCTTCGGCAATCTTCGGGAATCTTCGTGTGGAGTTCTTGGAATTTCCATTTATTAGTGTTGATAATAAACAATCAATAAAAAGTAAACACACTTCCTATTTGTACTTTGCGTGCTGTAATTAGTCTAAATCAATTTTATTACGGCAGTTTGTAAATTACAATTATCGGAAAGTGCTAAAGGATTAACCGATAAACTTAAAAGTATATCTTCGGTAAACTAAAATATACTTAGTGAGTGACAAGTGGTAGTGCATCGATACTAAACTGAAAAAAGTTACGGGAAGTTTTATCATTGTGGTTAACGGCAAGTGTTAGTGCAATTGCCGACAACCTTTTAAGTGTAGTGTCGGTAAACTTACAACTAAATCTGTTGTGAACTGAAACAAGTTCGGGAAAGTTTTATTATACTTACTGGTAAGTGTAAAAAAAAAATTCTTAAAAAGTGTATCTTTAGTCAACACATTGTGAATTATATCATAAAAGTCTACTTACGAAACCTTATCATTTAAAAACTGTGAAAGAAATATCAAAGTTCTGTGTACATCATTGTGTAAAATATTTATTGTATAAGATAAAAATTCAAATTGCAATTACATATTTAGTGTGTCAATCACACAATGGAAGAACAGTCTGTCATCTGTACCATGTTGGCGGCACAAGAAGCACGTGGATATGAAAATCCAAACGAAGTTTTATTTACATGGGAAGTGATAACACAATGTCATGCTACTGGTGCAAGGGTAAGCAATGAAGCTTATTCCAAGTTATTGCAGGCGTTGTTTATGCATTTTGGTTGTGATCCTCATGTTGTTTTGAAAAAATGTAAGTCTGCAAAAGATATTATTGATTTATATCATGTAGGCTTCTTTCGTCAAGATAATATAAAGAATTTAGCTCGTGAGAAGTTTATGGAACTTGTGTCTGAAGGAAAAGCTAATAGTTTAACTACAAATGATTTTAGCGTTTTCATGGAAAATTTTATAAACTTTCCAAGTCCTAATACTAATAATCTATCACAACCTACCATGTATGGGTGTGGTAAAACAAATGAATATTTTCGTATTGTTAATAATAGAACCAAACATTATACTTATTTTGGACTTACGGGAAAGGAAGTTACAATTGAACGTATGCGCACTAGCGGAATAGATGATCCTGAAAAATATATTCAGTTGTTATTTGAATTTGTAAAGGATCATGTTTTAAATGATGCCGATGATGATATGTATGTTGGTATAACAATAGAAAGTTCTGCTTCCACAATTAATAAACCAATATACATTTCGTGGCGTCAAAAGCCAAATTTAAGCTCCGACATTTTATTTCGTAAAATTGAAAATGTTTTAAATAGTAATGAAAATTATTTATTAGGTGATAAAGTAAATTTCAAAATTCATATTGTTGATTTACGTAAAGGTAGGGGACGAACTATGGGTTCATCAAAATATGTTGATCTTGTAACACACATGCATCAATGTACTATTCCTGTACAAAAGGATGTGTATTGTCTTCCCAAGAGTATTATTCTTGGAATGGGTAGAGCTGATCATCGTTATAATTACGTATATGAATTGAAAAATCATTCTGAACGATTGATGAAACAAGCAAAGGATTTGTGTGTTAGTGCTAAAGTTGACATTGAAATCCATGATGGATGTACTATTGATGATGTAAAAAAGTTTCAAAATAAGCTAGCACCTCATTATCAAATTGTTGTTTACGAAAAAAATCCTTTAACTCGAAACTACAATGTAATTTATCCTGGAATATATGCATCAAAGAAAATTTTAATTTTGTATACTGAGGGACACTATGAATTAATTACGAGTATTACAACACTATTAAACAAGAAAAATTATTGTCAGTATTGTTTGGAAGGTTATCATCGTACAGAAAATCATAAGTGTAACTTCCAATGCCCAATGTGTGAAAAGTATCACAATGTTTGTAATAATGATAATAATATTAAACGTGAATGCATTAATTGTCATAGACTGTTTTCTTCAGAAGAATGTTTTGCTAATCATAAAACAATAAATGTTTCCGGAAAAAGTTTATGCGAAACAAAGAAAATTTGTGTCCAATGTGGTGATATGATTGACATGCGTTCACGCAGGTCTCAACATGAATGTGGTGAACGTTATTGTAAAACATGTTACTCATATGTAATAGATGACCATATTTGTTTTGTTCAAACGGCTATGATGCAACATGTAGATACCTTTTTGTACATTATCTTTGATGTAGAAACAATGTTGCTTCCTAAAAATGAACAAGGAGAACAAGAACATCGCGTAAATTTCGTAAATTGTATTCATGCTTGTTACAAGTGTAAGGACATGAAGCTTGATGATACATGCTTTGTATGCGGCGATAAAAATGGATTCCGTTCGTTTGATTTTCACAACATTGAAGAATTTGTTAATCATGTATTAATAACTCGACCAATGTTTAAAAAAATCATTGTGCTTTCCCATAATGGCAGTAATTATGATATGCAATTCTGTGCTAAAACTTTGATCATAAACCATCATTTTACACCTGAAGTAATAATGTCAGGGCAAAAAATTATTGAAATGCGTTTAGGACAAAAGATTTACTTTCGTGACACATATTTGTATATGGGAGTTAAATTATCTAAATTACCTAAGACGTTAGGTCTTTCTGCAAATTTACGAAAGGGAGATTTTCCGTACTTGTTTAATACATTAGAAAACCAAAATTATATAGGCAAAATTCCTGATCTAAAATATTTTGATGCTGATTCAAGGAGCACTGAAGATCGAGAGCAACTTATCATATGGCACAAAGAACGTGTTGCAAGTAATGAGGAGTATAATCTCCAAAAGGAAATGATTGAATATTGTCGGAATGATGTTAAAATTTTAGCAGAGGCTGTCATTAAATTTTCAAACTTAATTGAAGACAAAACAAATGGTATCCAATGTTTTATCGCTGCACCAACTATTGCTAGTTTGGCAATACTAACATATCGTACCTTATATTTACCCAAAGAAATTATTCCAATTATTCCACCTTATGGGTTTGACCATCGTGATCGTCAAAGTCTGAAGGCAATGTACTGGCTGCGATACTTAGAACGTACTACTGGTAATAACATTCTTCATTCTGGAAATGGTTTGGAAAAACGATTTGGGAGGTATAAGGTTGATGGATTTGAAACTGAAACAAATACAGTTTACGAATTTCATGGATGTTACTATCACGGGTGTTTAAACTGTTATCCTACACTACGACACGTGTCCCTAGATTCATCCTCTAAGCAAGGTACATCAGTACAAGATCGGTATGAAAACACCACCACAAAAATAGCATTTCTTAAAAAATTAAATCTTAATGTCATTGAAATGTGGGAATGTGAATGGGACCTCATGGTAAAAAATGATAAAAAATTACAACAGTTTATTCAAACACAGTGTCATGATCTTGTCAACCATCTGGTACCTAAAGATAGTTTTCATGGGGGACGTACAGAATGTTTTAATGCCTTGTACGAATGTACCAGCGAAGAGTTTGTGGCATATTATGATATTACCAGTCTTTATCCGTGGGTAATGGCACGTAAGCCATTGCCTATAGGTAAACCTATAATATACAAGGGGCCTGACTTTCCACAAGTGCAAAGTATTCATGGATTAGTGAAATGTAGTATCTTGCCTCCCAAAGACTTATATTTTCCAATTTTACCATATACATGTAATGATCGCCTTTTGTTTGGGTTATGTCGTACGTGTATGGAACAAAGTGAAAACAATTGCATCCATAATGAGGCCGAGCGTGTCCTTACTGGTACATACTGTACTCCTGAACTTCATGTAGCTTTAAATCTCGGATACAAAATTTTACAAATTATCGAAATTTGGGAATTCAAATTATCCGGATCAGAAAATAATTTGTTTAAAGATTATGTCAATTCCTTCTTAAAAATGAAACAGGAGTCTTCAGGATTTCCTAGCTGGTGCAAAAGTAAACAAGATCAAGAAAAATATATTGCAAACTATTATGAACATGAATGCATTCAGTTAACGGAAAATAACATTGAATCAAATCCTGGTTTAAGATATATTTCCAAAATATTTCTCAATTCCTTGTATGGGAAATGGGGACAAAGAACAGATTTATCTCAATCTGTAATTGTAGATACTCCAGAAAAATTTTTAAGTTATCTATGGGCACCACAATATGAGGTACAAACTGTATTGCCTATTGGAGAGCGGCATCTCATTGTATCATATAAAAACATTGAAAACAAAAACAAACCATGGAAATTTTCCAATGTTGTCCTTGCAGCCTTCATCACCTCTTGGGCGCGTCTAAAACTTTATGAGTTACTAACAGCTATAGATCCTGAGCGTGTATTGTACTGCGACACTGATAGTATTATGTTTGTGCAGCAACGTAATGAAAAGCCTCCACTTTCTTTGGGTCCCTATTTAGGTCAGTTAACTAATGAAGTTCCTGATGGCTGGGAAATTGATGCCTTTATAGGCTTAGGACCAAAAAATTATGCCTATAGAATGAAAGAAGTTCAAACAGGGAAAGTAGATTATGTATTTAAAATTAGAGGAATTACTTTAAATCATCGTACACGACAAGAAATTAACTTTGATCATTTTTATCAACTAGTTCAAGATAAAGCTGACAAAAAACAGTTACACAATCCAGGAAGAATTGTTCGTAAGCCTGGGTTTGTCATCGTATCCAAGTCTGAAACTAAAACACATCAAAAA
Organism: Thermobia domestica; assembly: GCF_964235325.1. NCBI lineage: Eukaryota > Metazoa > Arthropoda > Insecta > Zygentoma > Lepismatidae > Thermobia > Thermobia domestica. Next base: position 129,373,888 of record NC_137467.1, read on the forward strand.
GTTCAAAATAAAAGACGACGATTAAATCATAACAGTATTACTGACTATAGAACATTGCCATATGGTTATCAAAGTATTAAGTGCGTGAAATGAATGGTATTCTGTATATATGTAAATAGTAAACTGTCTAAAGGTACTATAATGTCATAACATGGTCATAATATCATCAAATATGTCCATAAGTTTTGCTATCTGTTGGTACTTGTACGTATATACAATGTAAATATGTCAATAAGTTATTAAGAATATTCTAAGTATAGTAAATATCTTATTTAAATATATCTATATATGTATATCAATATGCCAATATTGCAAAATACAATATTATAGAGTATATAAATAGAATAAAGCGTTACAATTTACAATACTATGTTTTATTTCTCCAAACAAATATTGATATCATACGAAGTATCTGTATTCTATATAAGATAAAGGAAGAATACCTATGCTTCATATAAGGTTATTTATACAAATTTTATGTTCATACAATAAATTATCCCAAGTTCGAAACCATGTTGATGGCATAATGTCTTCTATAAGGTGAACAAGTATCTTAGAAGTAAGTAAAGGTATCAATATAAGACATTAGAATACTGTAGTGAAAAGATATCTATATGTAAATGGGTTATAACACAGTGATATCCTTTGTGCTTCAAATACCACTAGGACATGTCTAACAAGTATCTGCGTACGTAAAAAACCACAATATATACATTCTAACATGGTATTCAAGGTAATCTATATACATAAGCAATCAAATTATAAGGCTACAATATAATCAGTTCATGTGTTTGCATTCACATAACATATCATCATAACAACATATACAACTCTACAATATATATAACCCTACAATAGAAACACTTCAGGTGTTTGCATCCAGCCTAGTATAGCCCCTAAAGCTACGCAACCAACAACACATGCTTAAAACACTTACATGCAAACGAAAGATAATATGTCTACAATATGATACATATATTCCTGTCCCGATATCAAAAACCAATATACTTACATACATACATCTACCTACTTACAAACTAATCATATATACATGCAATTTGTCATTCGTCTAAGCTTCGTACACCATTAGACCCATACAGTATCCAAAACATGATATTCTATGCTAAAATCCCATATCACCTACACATACATGTACCCACTTACAAACTAATCACATATACATGCAATTTGTCATTCGTCTAAGCTTCGTACACCATTAGACCCATACAGTATCCAAAACATGATATTCTATGCTAAAATCCCATATCACCTACACATAGATGTACCCACTTACAAACTAATCACATATACATGCAATTTGTCATTCGTCTAAGCTTCGTACACCATTAGACCCATACAGTATCCAAAAGATGATATTCTATGCTAAAATCCCATATCAGCTACTGAAAATACAATATCATTACATAAAATACCCCCTCATTAATATTCATTACCATCTCATTAATATTCATTATCATTTCATTAATATTCATAAATAATTAATTCATTACTCTAGTTTTTAAAAGGATAAAATCATTTATGTGAAAATACCTAAAGAAATCTTGTTTCAACACTTCTTCCAAAAAGCACAATAGTGAAAGTTGTCTTGCGTACACAATTCATTCACTCTTTTTTTCCTCTTTGAAACTCAGGTAGGAACGCTCCCTCTTTTTTTCCCCTCTACGTATGTGGCAAGGTCTTAAGAAAATGCGTAACAAGTCGCACGCCGGTTTAAAGTGGTCCTTTGCTCACAAAACAAAAAACACACTTCACCCCTCCATCTTATGTGCGGTTCCCTCAATATGGGGCAATACATTAGCTTTTAAAAAGTGACACGTACCTATCTCATTCTTAAATTCTCTGTCGTTAGAATAATAATTTTTATTTCTTTCTTTTTTCACATATTTTTCAGTTTCCATGCAGTAGAAATCACAGTCCCCCCATTAAGCAATGTCCAGAACACAGTTCGCTCCCTCCACCTTCAAAAAACCCTGGACCACCCAAAAATTACAGCACACCTGTGTCTATGTTACGTTCGATACTCCATCAAAGGGCTCCCTACCCCCGCCATTCTTAACGTACATGTCTTTCTCACTTCCTGCTGTTACACTATTTTCTGGCTTCCATATGTCACGTTAAATTGACACTTTCTTATTTCCTTAATTGACACAATGATGAAATTACGAGACAGCTCCAAAAGAAGCATCTGCTACGATTACAATGGTGTTTGTCGGCAATCCAATGAACAAAGACCTCACACGTTGGATAGATTCAGGTCCAACAACTACTTTTTTATCCTTTTGTTTTCTGCCTTTCTCCTTTAGTTACGTCACCTTAGAACATCCCATTCTTTTATTATAGGTGCCTTCTTTCTTTAGAATTAGTTTCTTGAATACCAAGACCAACTGCGTTCAAGATTAACAAAAAAGACTTGTGTGGACATGCTTTGAAGCTTCTTCAGTTATTTCTGGGCACTTGAGGGATGAATAAGCAAGGAAGAAACAAGTTTCTTAAAGGCTTGGGGAAAAACGGTAAGTAATCAGCATAAATTGTATAAATTAATATAAAATTGTATTAAAATATATGATAAAACATTCAAGAGGAAATTTGCATCCATTTTCGTGAGATTTTGGGAACATGGGTAAATTTTTTGGTACAAAATGGCGGATTTTACCCTCATTTTCGTGAGATTTTGGGAACATGGATAAATTTTGGTAGAAAATGGCGGATTTTAGGGCGTTTTTCGTGAGATTTTGGGAACATGGGTAAATTTTGGTACAAAATGGCGGATTTTAGGGCGTTTTTCGTGAGATTTTCGGAACAAGTTCGTGAGAAGTACGTGCTATACTACTCCGCTAATTTCTACATTTCTGATCTAAATGATATTGAAATACATTTGAATAAAATATCAGTAACATGAAAACATTAAAATTCTAGTTGGTTTGAAAGAAAGTAGAAAGAATAATTCCCTTTAAAAGGTTAGAGAAGATGAATGTATGAAGACAAAATGTTTTACCTTTCCTGATGGGAGAATTTCCAATCGATCGTCGTGCTACGTCGTGGAATGTGACTGGCGAGTAGACCCTGCGACTGAGGGCGTCCACTCCTTCCTCGTTGTGCCTGGGAGAAATTGCCTTCAGAGGAAGCATATTGGTCAGCGGTGTCCTGTTCTCCCGAGACAAAAGCCAGTAAGTCTTCACAGCACCTATGCAAATAGAATAAGATATTTATAATCGAATGTATAAGAATTTTTAAAAAGAGTCTTGAAATTAAGGTTTTGGAGTTCCTTTAATTGTATTTCTCACACCCTTCTACATGTGTATACCGTTATATAGCCTAAAAGATTAAAAATGACCTACTTATCAATTGCTAAGAAATACCACCGTAGCGTTCGCCGAATTTAAGCAGAGAGCGGGATTCAAGTAGTTAATCTCGTATTCCTTGACGTCAAACACAGCCTATATATGCCGAGTTTCATTTTCCTTTTCAGCTTGGAGGATTTGTAAGATACTCTGCTACTGGTAAAAGATAAGACTGTCTTCCTTTGAGAAAGGTATTTTTTTTAAAAAAAATCCTTTCCTACCCTCTGAGTTCGTGACAAAGAGAACATTCTTTTCTAGTTATAGTGGTCTACACAAAACGAGGATTAGGCTAGGCCGATTTTTAGCAATTTTGGAATTTCGATTTGGAATTGTCGGGAAGAAGTTTCCTTTCGGTAAGACAACTAAAAATATTTATTTTAAATTTTTTCATAAAATTTCATCTACCACTCTCTACTGGGGCTTGAAAGTTTCAAAATTTGGGAAATATTTTATTTTGGAAATTTCATTTGGAATGGGGTGGATGGATTTTCTTTTGCTGAGACAAAGAAAATATTTATTTTCAAATTTTTCTTGGGGTTTCAACTTCCACTCTCTACTGGAGGTTGAAATTTTCAAAAATCCCGAAATATTAAAATGTTGGAACTTTCATCTGGAATAGGATGGAAAAGCTTCCACCTAGTGAGACAAAGAAAACATTCATTCTCAAGCCCCCTGTAGAATCCCATCCCCCACCCCCACCTGGGCTGAAAACTTCGAAAGCCTCAAAAAATCCAAACCATGGAACCCCGATATGCAATAGGGTGGAAATGTTTCCTTTTAGTGACAAAAATTATTTATAGTCAATTTCTCCACAGAATCTCATCTTCCATCTTCCACCGGGGGTTGACAATTTCAAGTTTTTGAAAAATTTAAATTTTCGATTTTTGAATAGAATTGAGTGTTTCTTTTTAGTGAGACAATGAAAATATTTATTTTTAATTTTTTTCATAAAAATGCATCTTTTAACATTCAAGGATTTAGCAAAATCTGAAGGTTTTTAAGCAATAAGGAAACGATTTACAATTTTACATTAATGTTTAAAAAATCATCACAATGCATTTGTGTTCGTTCAGGTACTGTAGTATTGGAGAAGAAATAATGTTTTCTTGCCAGTTGATCAAATCGATGTATTCATCAGCGTCAAAGTTAAGTTTTGGTACTTTGAATAGACGAATATGATTGTGATCTTTAGTTTTAGCGTTCAAAATCCGTCCAAGAGCAAGTGAATTGTGTTAGATTACAGGATCTATGATACTTTTTAACTCTTCATTTAAGTACCGAGTCAAATTGATAGTTTGAAGATCCAACGCAATTCATTTTTGTACACGCAGATAGGGATGGTACCGAGACCGAGACGGACTTTTATATACCGAGACGAGACCGAGACCGAGACGGACTTTTACATACCGAGACGAGACCGAGACAGAACTCTATAAATCGAGACGAGACCGAAACGAGACCATGGTCAGTCTCGAAAGCCTCGGTCTCGTCTTGAATATTGATAGTTATTTTGCCTTTACTCAAAATTTGTTTATGAGATGTGTATGAGATAATATGGGAACAGTTGACTCTTGTACCTGTACAGTGGCATATTTAGGGGATAGGTATCAGGCTCAAGCCCCTCCCGAAATAAATTTGTAATCATTTTTTTGCATTGCACGTACAACGCAAATGTTTGTTACCCGTTCCTGAAGCCTCTCTCGAAACAAAATTCACTGCTGTTGCATATAATCTATCTATCTATCTATCTATTTATTTATTTATCTATTTATTTATCTATCTATCTATCTATCTATCTATCTATTTATCTATCTATCTATCTATCTATCTATCTATCTATCTATATATATATATATATATATATATATATATATATATATATATATATATATATATATATATATATATATATATATTCAGTGGTAGAGCGTTCACCTCTGGTGCTTGGGGTCCCGGGTTCGACCCCAGCCCCCTCCAAGTGAATTTTGTGGTGGACAAACACCGTGTGCGTGGGTTTTCTCGGGTTCTCCCGTTTTCTCCCACTTTCTTCATTCCACCATTTCATTCATTACTCATCATCACCGTCTCCTTTAGCCTAACCGGCATAACCGTTGGACGTAAAACTCAAAGATTTCATTTTTGATTCCATTTTCATATATATATATATATATATATATATATATATATATATATATATATATATAGGCCTATATATATACAGGGTTGCCCATTTTAATCTTTCCACGGAAATATCTCAAAAACGATTGAACATAAATGAACTGAACAAAAACTAAATTAAGAAATACCATGGGGCAGATCGAATGGCGATGTTATGGTGCCCCTCAGGGTCGCTCTTCAAGGGGGCCCGGGGCCCAACTTTAAAATCTTAAATGAAAACATGGGGTGAGTACCATCTCGTTCGATAGGTCTTTAAAAACTAAAAAGCGATGTGGCAAAAGATTTTTCATATGGGTCACCGTATTCAAAATAGCCCCCAAGATATGTTACCTGCATCAGATGAACGTGCAGTAGCACTTATATGAAAACGGTTGAACATAATTGAACCAAACAAAAATTCAAATATTAAATCCACGGAGCAAATCGAATGATGTTGTCCCGGTGCTCTCCAGGGCCGGCTTTCATGGGGGCCCAGGCCCAACTTAGAAATTTTAAACGAAAATATGGGTCAAGTGATACCTCGTTCGATAGATCTTCATTCACTAAACAGCGTTGTGGCAAAAGATTGTTCATATGGGTCACCGTTTTCAAAATGGCCGCCAAGACATGGTGCTTGTACAATCCGCGGCAAAAAACCTGCAACATGAGCATATAAGTTTATTGTGAAATGACGAAGTCTTTTGCTCCAAAATAAGTGTGCACGGGAGGAGGCCGAGGTTTATCCTGGCGTGATTCGTTCCACTTAGACGTTATGTTCATTCCGTGTGCTGTTAGGCGTAGTTTCACAATAAACTTACATCCTCATGTTGCAGGTTTTTTGCCGCGGATTGTACAAGATAATACATCCAGTACCAATAATATGAAAACGGTTGAAGATAATAACGGATGAACAGAATAAAACTCCTGTAGGAAATCACAGAGAATATTTATCACTTCACGGCTCGAAAATGTTGCAACAGAGGAGAAGATGATTAGAGTAAAAGTGCCATAATGTAAAGGAGGAAATCTAATTCCTAGAAAATTATCATTCCAACGTCTTCCGTAAGTGGGTGAAGCGGGGCGGGAAGGAACTGTGAAATTGCAAATGAGAACTACTTCATTCGCAAATTGTATCTACAAAACAAAATTACCTGAAATGTGTTTTTATAACAGATAGGTGTCTGTAATAGATAAAAGTAGGTAAAATTCTTGTTAAATAATACTTTCCATTTTGATTGCAGGCAATGATTTGTGCAAAAATGAATCAACTGAAATGCGAAACCAATTTGTCGAACAATGCAATTTTAGAACAACGTGTACAAAAGTTGGTTTTGTTCAAAAGTCGTCTGCACAATATTGGTTCATTACTTCATTATAGTACCAATCACTTGTACACCCAAGTGTTTCAGACAAACCATACCTATTGCAAGTAAAAGTGGGGTTCTCATTTGAGAATTTACCATTCATTTCCGCTTCACTTACTTGCGGAGGGAGATCGGAAAGATAATTTTCTAAGAATTAGATTTCCTCTTTAGCATTATCTCACTTATACTTTAATAATCTTTTTCTCCGTTGGATTATTCTCGAGGCGTGGAATGAAAAATACCTTCTGCGATTTCCAATACGAGTTTTATCCTGTTCATTTATCTCCAACTGTTTTCATATTAGTGGTACTGGACGTTTTATCTAATACAGGCACCATGTCTTGGCACCCATTTTGAATACGGTAACCGATATGAAAAATCTTTTACCACAACACTTTTTAGTTTTTAAAGATCTATCGAACGAGATATCACTTGACCTATGTTAGGTTTTTTGACAATTTTGAAGTTGGGCCCTGGGCCCCATGAAAGGCGGCCCTGGGGGTCACCACGACATCATCCGACGTGTTTTATGTCATTTTCCTGTTTCAATTTCTGTTCTGTTCATTGTCACAACTCTGTTTAGTGTTTGAAGATCTATCGAACGAGGTATCACTTGCCCCATGTTTCCACTTAAAATTTTAAAGTTGGACCCTGAGCCCACATGAAGGACGGTCCTTGGGGACACCACGACAACACCATTCGATGTGCCCCCATGGCTTTGCTATTTGAACTTTTGTTTGGTTCATTTATGTTCAACCGTTTTGATATTAGTGCTACTGGACAATTAACTGATATAAGTAACATAATTATCTTGGCTGCCATTTTAAAAACGGTGACCGATATAAAATATCCTTTGCCACATTCCTTTTCAGTTTTTAAAGATCTATCGAACGAGGTGTCATTCGCCTCATGTTTTCATTTAAAATTTTAAAGTTGGGCGCCGGGCGCCCTTAAAGAGTGGCCCTCGGGGACACCATGACATCACCATTCGATTTGCCCCATAGAATTTCCTATTTGAGTTTTTGCTCAGTTTATTTACGTTCAACCGTTTCCGAGATATTTCCGTGGAAAGATTAAAATGGGTAACCCTATATATATATATATATATATATATATATATATATATATATATATATATATATATATATATGTGTGTGTGTGTGTGTGTGTGTGTGTGTGTGGCGTGGATCCAGGATATGATCAAGGGATGGGCTAAACCATACTTTGTCTCTTTATCCAGTATAAAGCAGGATTGAAGCTAATTTAATTCAGTGTATACCTGAGCGCGTTAAGGGGGGGGATATAGCCCTATAGCCCTTCCCTTGGATCCGTGCCTATATATAAACAAGCAGTGTTACCAACGCAAAATAAATTATATTTTCTCAAATTGCACTATGTAAGGTATTACCTAATTCTACTTTTGATATTAAATAAAACCACAATACCACATACATTATTCAGTGTAACAAAGGACAATACAGTATCACTAACCAGGGTTGGCAAAAAACATGGTTTTTATTGAAAAAACAAAAGAACGTTTTTTTTTTGTTTAAACCCGTGTTTTTTTTGTTTATTTAAACCGGGTTTTTTTGTTTAAATAATTTGCTCTGTGTATTTATATCACATATGGACAGAAATAAGTTTGTTTCGCCTTGGTGTTATTATGCAACAACCGGGTTATATTGGAAGGGGTCACATAAGCTTAAAGCGGAATCCAACCGCTTCTCGGCTTACATCCGAGGGAAATTGTCCTTCATTTGGACTCGAAACCGGGACTAATTGGTCACAACTGCAATACGTCTGCCGACTCACTCACGAAGGAGTCCTGATAAAAATACGTTGTGCTGACCTTTACATACTTGTTAATATAATTGTCAAGAGTCATTTCAGAAGGACAAAAAGATAAATAGTTGAACAAGTGAAACCATTATGCTGAATTACATATGGACAATTTGAAAATACTGCAGAGTACAGAAGAACTAATTTAGTCCAAGTTAGTTCACTATGACTTTTATGAGTCCAAGTTAAAGACATACAACGACTTAATTGGGGTATCAGTACGAAAAGTGAATAAAGATACGAATTATTTGAGCCCACTTTGACTCATTTATACATAAATAGATATCAAAGATACTTTTGATTTCAATAAATATCTCTCGTGGAGTTTGTATGACACCCCCCCCCCCCAAAGTACGGCATTTCGATGTATTTTATCAGTAGTAAACATTATTAGAACGCAACAATATTTTGAATTTTTCTTTGATTGCAACTGCATAATAATAATAATAAACTATAAAAAAAAATCACATAAGAAACATTCATAAACTTATGCAACACACAAAAGTTGTTTTTGTATTATAATCCCTTTGAGTAATGAATGAGGAATTTAGGTCTGAATATAATACGAATAATTCAAGGGAGTGAATTGTGATAACCCACAAAGTGCGTCCATCAAGATTTTACGAACACACTCTTTTACTAACATTTTTCGCTTTTTGGTTTAAACCAGAAAATAAAAACAGCTGGTTTAAACCACCTGGGTTTAAACCAGCCAACCCTGTCACTAACATCAACATTTTGGAGATCTCTAATATGGTAATTCAAATAGCATAGACGGTGCAATGCCCATCATTTGTATCTTAGCGTCAAATACTATGATCATGGTATAATGTATTTTATTTCGAATGAATGAAGGAACAAAGTTACAAGAAATGAAAAATTTAACTTTTTCTAAAGACTTTACTTCGAAAACATGCTGACCTATCACGTCTCATCATGTAGATGCTTCCAAAAGACTTAAGTGATCATAATGCCATTTACAAGAATTATTTCAAACCGTTTCAGAAATACCAAACATATGGATAGTGATTGTTTTATTGCTTAAAATAACGCATTTGTGTTAAGTTTTTATAATGGTTGTTGTTTTAGTTTGCTTCTATAACATTACAACAATAGTTTTTGGTTGTTTTAATTACAACAAGCTCCAGTTCCATTATTTTAAGTAGTGCTGCCAATTTAAATAAATTGCTAAATATTATTCTAAATATAGTGCAAACAACTAAGCTGCAAAATATTTTAATAACTCCTAATTTGCTTTATGGTGCAAGAATGGTTTCAAAAGACGTTTTTCATAGTCTTTGGGCTATTTATAATGTTAATGTCAAAGTTTTCGTTCCAGCAATACATGTAAATGCAAATTGTAACTGAAATTAAATGTAACTGATAACGCTAGTTGTTCACCTAACCCTTAGGCCTGATGTACACAAAACCATGCACCATGCTTAATTAAAAGTTCTAACATCATTTCACTTGTTTTAGTTTGACCACCGACCACCTCAAACTCGATCCATACCATATAGCTATATGCAAGGACTGACAATTAGTAATACACATTGTGTTGATTTTTGGATTGATTTGGTTTAGTTTAACGTTCCATGATTATACTAGGGCGTCTTATGAAGACGTGGAGTTAATGGTTACAATGGAAACCGAACCATTTCGGTCGTTCAACTGTACCCCCACCGGAAATCGAATTCGGAACCACGCGAACCGAAGTCAAGCGTGCTAGCCGCTAGACCAAATGGAGGTCCTCACATTGTGTTGATTTAAATCATTGAGTCAGTGTTGCCAGATTCGAAGATCAAAAAGTAGCGTATCTGTGCTCCAAAAGTAGCGGATTTGAACTATTTGTAGGTCAAATAGGCCTATACAGTAGAAATGAATTATTTGGCAACTAATGATTGGTACTAATTGAATAATTTTTAACATCGGCTGGAAAATGTGCTGGGCATATTGCAAGAAATTATGATCGATGAACAAAAACAATTCTAGACAGAATACCACGAGACAAAAACAGCCTATGAAACGTCCTTATAAAGAAGGTTTGACGAAATCAAGAACAACTGGGGAGTAACCTGAAAAAGAATTGCTCAAGATAGATAGTTGTGGAGAAGACTTGGAAAGACCTTCATCCAGCAGTGGATTGACAATGGTTGATTATGATTATGGCTATAATTTTATTATATCTCGACCTCAGAGTAATAATTTCGTTATTTTACTAGAGAACCGAAAAACCAGTTCCTTAAGTAAGATCTATAGTACTGTTTTCAAACAATACTAAGTAGTTACAAAGTAATAGGATGCTTTTAGACTTACATTATTACACCACTAGAAAGAACATAGTCTATTAAAAATGTAGCCTTAACTCAATTTCGACCTATATATATATATATATATATATATATATATATATATATATATATATATATATATATATATATATATATATATATATATATATATATAACTTTTACTAGGTAAGGTAGGGTAAAAATAGATCCAAAATTAAACGAAATTCGTACAGCGAAAAACAAATTTGATCCTTCATATTGCAGCAAAACTACGAAAATTAATACAAAGGAAAACTAGAAAGTTAAGAATCACTTATATGCCGGGACAGAAAAAAGATACATATATCTCGAATTACCTATATACTTACATAATATGTATGTCCATGTTTTGCAAGTAATTTTTAAGCAATATAAAATTTCAGCGTAATCAAGGCATGATTAGTTTTCTTGAATAAAGATCACATGCACCACTGAGAGAAATGAAATGAAATCTTTAAGTTTTACGTCCCATGATTTTGCCGGTTAGGTTAAAGGAGACGGTGATGATGAGTAATGAATGAAATGGTGGAATGAAGAAAGTGGGAGGAAACGGGAAATCCCCAAGGAAACACACGCACACGGTGTTTGTCCACCACAAAGTTCACTTGGCGGGGATTGGGATCGAACCCGAGACCCCAAGCACCAGAGGAGAACGCTCTACCACTGAGCCACCGCGGCCATATGCACCGCTGAGAACTCAGGAATAAGCTTAATCTACGTTACGGCACTGGATATATGCTTATAAAATACATTACCCCCTTATAAACTTGTATAAGAAACAGAATGTACTTAAAGTGAGACGCGAACTATACGAAACATAAGACTGAATCTAATTTGTTTGGTGATCGAACCCGAAACCACATAGCAAAGATGAGTGCCGTAGCTCCCACCATAAGGTTAAGGAAGTGCCTGTTTTAAAGCGTCAATTAAACACTGAGATTTGAAACGGTAATAAAACAATTGATCAATTTGAAACAAAATATATGGTAGTAATAATTTACTCTATTTGTTAAGATAATGAACGTTATATTCTGTTTTTAAAATGACAATCAAAGCGGAGTGTTTTGGATAATAACTGAGAAATTGTAAAATTTCAATTTCGGTACGATTAAATACATCTGGAGTATAGTGCTGGAGTTAGAGTTTAATTGTATAGGCAGTACTGAGGCTATTTGAGACAAAGTTTCTTGCTGAAAGTGAAATATGTGTTACTATTAGGGTTTTATCCCAGGTATGTTATACCCACTGAAGATTGAACCCGGAACACACGCATGGAAAGCATTAGCGCTAGCAAATTAGCTACAAAGAAGTACATCATACCATAATTCTGTCAAGAATGAAGGCAACATGTAAGAACCGGAAACGACAAACTCTACGATAATAATACTTTCACAATTTTAATTTCATACTATTTATTTCAAGACTTTCGAGACGAGACCCGAGACGAGACCGAGACTTGCCCTTCGAAACCGAGATCGAGATCGAGACAAGCATCTGTTGACCGAGACGGCGATTTTTGACACGAGACGAGATCGAGACCGCTACTTATCAACCGAGACGAGACCGAGACTGTACAAAGTCTCGTCTCGTCTCGTCTCGATACCATCCCTACACACAGAGAAAATTCTGTTGTACATGTTAGTATGTGATAATCGTCTTTTCGTTAGAGAACTTGCTCTCAGACGAATTTTGAACGCTAAAACGAAAGATCACGAATATATTCAGCTATTCAAAGTACCAAAACTTTGACGCTGATGATTCTGTTCATTGTGACCACGTCGAGAAAAGAGATGCAAATCAACATGTTCCTTTCTTATCAAATGAAACAAGTATGTATTGTGCAGTAATTATATGAATAAAAACGTTTCTTAGAAGTAGCAAGATTGCTCATAATCTTTTTTATCCTTGGAAAGTCCAGGCAAACGACAGATAAATATGACCCCCCCCCAAAAAAAAAAAAAAAAATCATCCGGCGCAGGTAGAAATCAATCACCTTTTTCCTGTTAATATTAAAACTGCGTGTTTTACTTTTTCCATCTTTCGATGATGGTTTGCCTTATTACGTAGTTATACAATTTTCATTCAATAGTTATGAAAGTATTTATTGTTTCTTCAAAGTATTTACTATATTTGTATTGTATTTGTACTTGTATTTGTATTTGTATTTGTACTGTATTTGTATTTACTGTACTGTATTTTACTGTGTTTGTATCATTGTGTGTAGCCAGCCTGATTGCTTAGGGCGGGCAATGATGAATACTGAGGGGGCAATGGCTGGGACCTCAAGAAACACAAAAACTCTTTCTCTCTATTATATATATATATATATATATATATATATATATATATATATATATATATATATATATATGTGTGTGTGTGTGTGTGTGTGTGTATATATATATAGTTTTTGTTCCTTGAGGCGCTTGTCGTTGTCAATATCTATGTTCATTTATATATTTATTTATTATTTATGGAATCTATGAGAGAGTTGAAACACTTTATTATGCTGATAAATATTACAGTACCAAATCCACGACTATCAAATATCATCATTAACATTTTTTTGTTAAAATGATGGTATATAATTCAATATATATTTTAATACAGTAAGCAGTACTAAAAGTAAAAAAAAATAATTTGTTTTAGGAACATTTATTAACTGTTATCTAAATTATAGTATTTTGGAACTACAATACTTTTATTACAAGTACATTATGGAATATTTTTATGTATAAAAATTAAGAAACAACCCTGACATAATTCAAATAAATATTTTTTTTTACAGTCCTCATGTAAGTAATTACATCAAAAGGAGTTTACGTGAGCACTTCGCAAATTCAATTACAAGCTGGTCTAGATCTAGTGCTTGCAGAATATCTTTGTTGTAAGCCAGGAGAACAAGGTCCGATTTTCTTTCATGTCTCATAGACAGACGTTGAGGTCAAAGGAGAGCTGTCATATGTGAGAAGCAGTTTTCGACCGTGGACGTAGAAGACGGAATAATTAGAGCAGCTTCTGTAAGCATCTTTAGGCCCGGGAAAGCCTCGCCATATTTTCTAATTTGTTTTGTGAGCTCTTCCAGAGATGATGTCTTGTTGATCAGTCGATTTGCTAGATCTATTTCCTGCTTCAAATTCTGAAGCACTTTGCAATGCAGGTCTTTGTACTTTACAACATCATACAGAGGTTTCAAATTTTCTTCACTTCTTTTCTCGCTCAGTAAGTGGTGAATGGTACCAATCACAGCTGTCCCTGTCTCACTGAGTTGAGTTGATTGAGTTGATTTTGAGTTTAACGTCCCGTTCAGCAGCGAGGCTATATGAGACGTGGACCTACTGATTAACGTGGAATCCGAACCACATGAGCTCCCGCCGGGAATCGAACCCGGGCCTCCCACGCCAAAGGCGCGTACGCTAACCGCTTAGCCACGGAGGAGCTCCCCTGTCTCACTGAATCTGCTCCGAATTTCTTCGACGGAGATATAGAGAACTTCGCAGAATAATCTTTTCAGCTCCTTCTCGTCTTCCTTTCCCTTCTCTAAATTTATGCCTTCCAAATCAACAACCGAATCAGCTAAGCGACTGGAGAGTGTGCATTTGCGTTTCAATGGTTTCTGAATCGAAGTGTTTAAGGCATATGCCTTCATTGCATCGTGAAGGATATTTTCAAATATTCCTTCGCCTTGCCGGCAAGACCTGAGCTGTTCCGTTACCGACCCTATTAACTTCACAGCTGCATTAATGTCCAAATCTCTTCTTTGTAGCATTGCGATTGTCGGTTTTAGATATCCAAGAATCCTGAACATGAGCTCAGTAAGGAAACAGAAAGTCTTAGTGAAGATCTGATGTAGTAAACCGGTAGCTTCAACCTTCATTGAGGCGTGTTCTTCACGGGAAGTTTGAATTGCCATCAGTGCACTTAATATGTGAAACCTGTCGTCACGAATTACAGTCACAGTGTCAAGATGTCCAGCCCAACGTTGTTCCAACAATCGCTTTAAGCTCCTTCCTGCGTAATCTGCTGCAACGCGTCCTTTTCTGGAAAAGTAATATAGTTGTTGACAAATATCAAAGAACTCTTTCAGTTCAGGAATTGTGTCAATGGCTCTACAAATAACTAAATGTAATTGGTGATTGAAACAGTGAACAAACAAAATGTTCCTCTTCAAATCCTCAGACAAAAGAGCTTGCACTCCATTTTTCTGTCCACTCATGACAGGTGCTCCATCGTAGCACTCTGCTATTATCGTGTCGGTTTTGAATTCTACTTTTCTTAAACAATCTAAAATGGCATTCTTAATGCTGGCAGCGTCTTATTCGTCCAACTTCAGTATAGCTACGCATCTTCTTGCACTTTAAAAATTCACAAGGTACCTAATTGCGACAGACAAATCTTCGGTTCGTTGCTTGTCTCTGGTTTCAACTGCAAGTAATGAACAAAATGTACTTTCGTTTGCTTCATTTACTATTTTCCTCTTAACAGATTCTGCCATGAAACGAATTATCTCATTCTGAATATCCGGACTAGTGTATGTTGCATTGGCAGGGATAGTTTTGACAATTTCTGCTAATGTCGGATCTTTAGGAATACTAAATTCAAACAAATTTGAAAACAAACCACTTGATTGTTTTCCGAGTTGGTCTCACCAAGAATCTCCCCTAAAAGGACAACTGATTCACAGCCAAGAATTGAATAACTTCCATCACACTTTTCACACAGTACCTATTATTCATAATTACATCACTACACACCTTCTTCACGACCGTTTCGCCCGAGTCCTCACGTTTCCGTTGCTCCAAGTAGAAGCCACAGCGTGCCTATGGGTTTCAGAATCGGCGTGACGAGAAAATCCCTTATTTTTCTCGGTTGCATGCTTCCAGTCTCTGAAACCATTCTGCACAAATGAGAGATCACTGTTTCTTGACGGATATTTCCGGCATAGGAAGCAAAAGGCAGCATCTAACATAACAGAATACTGGAGCCAATCCCACGTTTTGTACCATATTGGACGAAATCGTCGAATTCAACCAGAAATGCTGGAACCTGGAAAATTTGCAAGATGCGGCTGAGCGGGTTTTGTATCGCCAAGATCTGATACATGGTGGAAATCAACACCAATATGGTGGAAATCAGATGTTTGACGTTTAGTTTCTTCTTGACCTTCTACACATGTTGATACAGATGATCCTGCTTCTAAATTAGTTTCATTTTCGATAACTTTTGCACCAAAAAATGACTTGATAGATGCCTGCTTCATATTTATGGCGTATAATAGTCAGTAGAGTAATTGAAAACGTCTGGCGAGGTACATTTGCCTGTAGTTCATTTTCTACTGTTTTTGTTTCCTTCTGGAAATTCGCTAAGCACTCTGCTACTCATTATTGCGCGCAATTATAATGGTGTGTGACAAAATCTTTTTAAAATAATAGATTCGGTGTTCTGCCGCCGTCTTGATCTTTTTCTCTGAATGCATATAAGGAATTAACGTTCTCTTCATTCCGTATATTTGTAAACAAATCGTGAAACAAATGGTTAGGGGCCACTCAGAAAACACAAAGTGAGCAGATGCAAACTGCTATTTAGAAACATTTTAGAATCATTTATTTATTTTCGTAGGTGCTCCCCGCAAAGACTCAAATCACGTGAAAAACAGCATTGTTGCCGCTTTTACAATAAACAAAACTTCCGAATTTCCCATTAATTTTTTGTATCTGACTATTCTAGAGGCACATGTACGTTTTCTCCAGACATCACAGTTTCGGTACCAGTTTCATATTATGAGGCATGCGTTTTCCTTGCACTGTAAGGAATATGGACATGTTGCATGTTTTACACGTTAATTACAGGCACACGTGGGACATGTACTGTCAAGTCGGCAAAACAAATGTTTTTTTACCTGCAATGTTACACATGCACAAGCCAGGCACTCCCATTCATGTAACATAGACTGTTTTCGGGTCAATTTTCACATGGGTATTCTTTGGAAGGGCATCTTGTCCAACGTCCTGAATGCTTGTCGTGTTTGTGATTCTTCAAACTCTTGAAATGAGGAAAAGTAATACATGGGAGATTATTGAGTATATCTAGCAATAAGAATAACTGTTGTTTTTCGTAGAAATATACGCCACGCTCAATTTCATTTGTTAGTAGTAGTAAATGCGCGCTAAGTTCAATTTTATTTAGTAAATAAAATCACAAGATTTTCCTATTTGGGATTTGCTGAAACAATTTGAAACTTCTGGACAATGTCCTTTTTAGAGCGGATAAAATATTTTAGAGCGGGCAATGCCCGCTCTAGCCCCTCCCTGACTACGGGCCTGTGTGTAGAAAACAAAAGAAAACGTGCAATGTCCTTTTTCTTCTTTTTTTTATCGAAAGGATAATGTCTTCTGTAATCTGACTCCAGTAAACTTCTTTTGTATAAATCTCTTTCGATAGCACACTGTAATAAATGCTCGCATGGACAGGTCAATTCGATTTGTATGTTAAATTAGTGCTCATTAATATATTATATAATTATATTTTGGCGTTAGATATTACAATTGTTACAATGTCGCGTGGACGTCTTAACACTAGGATCGTACCTCTCCAACTAACTTATTGAACTAATTTTTCACACTCAGTGTATCCAACTACAATATAATACCACTAATTCAATTCTTTTCCCTTTTTTATGCATACAAAATAATTCAACTGATCTTTACAAAATATTAAACACTACAAACGGATATAATAATAAGACACTCTGTAAACATGTTAATGCATAGATTCGTACTAGAGACAACATAAATAAGTTCTAGATACATGTGTAGTTTATTGTATATAATACGGTATGAAACATTCTTCTATATTTTTGTATTTTACTCATTTTCAATTGAAATAACAATAACTATAGTAAATAAATAGTAAAACACAACGTTATGAATAATTATAGTTTAAAATGATATATAACATATGAGCATATCATATAAACATATTGAAGTCTATTATACCTAGGTAGTGTGTCGTATATCTATAGTCTTTGGATTAGTATTGCTTTTCTAGATGGTGATGCATAATCGGTGTGCCATGGAACTTTCGAGACAATGCAAAGTTGAAGGTGGAAAATAAACAAAAGTAATATAATTCAATGTAAATCTGAAAAAAAAAAATGAACAAGAAAAATATTCCAAGGGCCTGAATATTTTCCATTTATATTCAAGAATGGATATTAGTTATTAATGAGAATTTGCCGCAGTGCTGCCAACACGTACGGTAGTAAGCTGCAGGTACATTCAAGAAAGGAGACTGTGCCGTGACCAACAAAATGTAAAGAATCACTGTTCTAGGATAAATATATTACATTTCTGTGCTTCTTAATGTGTCATACAGCAATGGATAGTTGTAGGTAGTGGACACTGAAACTAAATACATCAGTGCAAATAGTATAGGATGTTCGCGGGGCTCACAAGAATCATCTTGTAGTTTATATAGTGCTTTTGGACAACGAGTCACGTATGCGAGTCCTTTGTAGTCACTCCAGTAGAAAAGATTCATCAGTGAAAGTCAAATCATGTGTTTTGAGCGGAATAATGGGGCGTATATCCCTACTTCAAAATATGGCAGTACGCAGGGGCGCGTCTAGTAGGTGCATCAGTGTCAAAAAATGCAACACTTTAAGATGTCTTATGAGCTACAGTATGCAGGGTGACGTGTACATATGAACAGGAAACGGACTACATCCACGAGGAGCAACAGCTGGTGAAAACGGAACTTGTCTGAAAGGACATTATTTGGATTGTTGCACGAAAACGAAAAACCACTGCATTCGCATGAAAACGGTCCTTCGATAATTGCGTAAGGTCAACATCTATGGCAGGGTTGCTATACCGAAGC
This sequence comes from Thermobia domestica, assembly GCF_964235325.1. Lineage (NCBI taxonomy): Eukaryota > Metazoa > Arthropoda > Insecta > Zygentoma > Lepismatidae > Thermobia > Thermobia domestica. Next base: position 129,392,818 of record NC_137467.1, read on the forward strand.
CTTTCATGAAGAGCACAAATGCCGCAAAGAATGTTCAGTTGTCCCAGGAGCATTAAACCTGGACTTTTGTGACCTAAAACGTGTCATATTTTTGGATAAGTCCAGCTACATTGTCTTCTAAACAAAAGGGACTGTGTTCGTCTGGAAAAGTTCCTCTGATGCATACAACCCAGACTGCTTTGTACCCACAGTCAAACATGAAGGCAAATCCGTGATGTTTTGCCGTGCAATATCCTGAAAGACTTTTGGGCCATTAATTGATCTAGAGGGCCGTCACTGCCAAGGACTATAGGATCATAATTCTGGAGGACCATTTAGACCCTACGGTTGGAACACTCGGACAAAGTGCACTTTGTGCAGAACAATTGATTTTGTCACATTGTTGACATGACGCAAAGTAAGAATAAATCGGATAGGGTCAGGTTAGCTTAGGGTTAGGGAAATTTGGACCCATTTTGTTAACATTAATAGAGTGTAATTGCTCGTATTGCTATTTATTCTATCGGTTCCTATGAATATTCTGCATAAAGTGCACTCTTACTGAACACTCTTCCAGAAAGGTAGTAAAGTGTTTCAGGGAAATAACTGACCCATTCACACTGCTAAACTTGTCACAGAGTAGCTCGATGAGAATGAAAGTAAGGTTGAACATCTGCCATGGCCCGCTCAATCGACGGATCTCAACATTATTGAGCCTGTATTGTATTTGTTAAAGAATCGAGTGAGGAAACGTTTCCCTCCACCATGTGCATATGCTGAACTTGCCACCGTGCTTCAAGAAGAATGGCTGAAAATCCCTCTGCAAACGGCGCAGGACACCTATCAATTCTTCCCAAGTCGTGTTGGTGCTGAACTGACCATCAAAAGCGCCCCAACACTCTTCTAAATACAAATTATGGCTTCCTATCAAGGGTTTCAGTTTCAATGTCCACTATCTGTATGTTATCTTATACATAACTTGCAAAGGTTACAACTACCCTAAACAAAACGTTGGAGATTATAACCTTAACAAGTGTCTTCCGGTACTTACTTTTTATTAAACAAAATAAAATGACTCATTTACTTACCTTTGCCTTTGAGTTCAATTTGTGCTCTTTCCATCACATGATAAGAAGGCGGAAGAAGATCCCTTGTAGATTGAGAGATGTGGATTTTATTTGCCTCACTTGTCGACTCCATACGTGAAGCTACAATCATATTAAAGTAATGTATTTACGAATACGATTTTAAAAGTCAGTAACGAAGTGTAATATTATTATTAACTTACATTTCAGTCCTTACCAACCACAGCAAATAATACATAACACTTTACCGAAGTGTTTTTCTTTGTACATCATCACATCATTGTAAACGTTAAAGCGAACAGTGCTACTTACTGTTTACATATCAATTATTTCTGTTTTCACTTAGACAGATTAAAACTAAACATGTGTGTATTGTTGTAAAATATGTATCAGTTAAATATTTCCAAGATTCAACCAAGATCTTTAAAGGTAAGTCTTTATTTTAGGCAAGGCAGTGACAGGAACTGATTCATCTAACCCGGTTCCTAAGCAGTTTAGGAATCAGATTGAAGTTACTCGACATGATCGCGATGTAGTCACCAAGGGCGCCGATTTCTCTGTAAATTTGGGAGGGCCCATCCAGATGCAGAAGGAATATATGAGGATTTTGAGACAAATTGCATTCAAATTATACCAAATATCGTATATTCGTAAATACAAGGTGAGGGGGCCCACATGAACTTTGGGGGATCCGGGCCCCCTTGGCCCCTCAGGATCGGCACCCTTGAATGTCACGTCGTATTATCGTGGGGATAAAGGTGGAACAAAGCTTGCGGCACTTCTAACACCCTTCGCTCGCTGACGCTCGCTCAGCTATGTTTCGTAACGTAAGTAAATCACTTTTTTTTTTTAATCAATAAATGTTGAGTTGAGTTTAACGTCCCGCTCAGCAGCGAGGCTATATGAGACGTGGACCTACTGATTAACGTGGAATCCGAACCACATGAGCTCCCGCCGGGAATTTAATCAATAAAGTTGCGTGTGAAAAGTGGATTATATACCACCTAAACGGACAGCACTAAAGGCATAAACAGTTCCAGAGTAAATTAGGAACAGCAAGGAACCAGTGACAATCTGTGAATAATACTAACAGTGACAGGATATCACCGCCTTGCCCAAAGTAAAGAGTTACCTCTTTCAATGATATTGCACATACTCATCTCATGTTTTAACGGATGAAAAAGGGGGTAATAGCGGTCCGATCTTACCGATTGTCCGAAGTTTCGATAAATCTCCCGTGGCTAATACAACACAATTACGTTAAGAAAGAGAGCTATAGTGATCACAAGGAGTCCTGAAGCTTGACCTGGATCTACTAATTTCAGCATCCAATAGAACACGAAGGTGTGTTCCACTCGTCAACCCCCATCCATACAATTGTGCCAGTTTCGTCTTTCGCTCTTTATGGAAAACATCTGAGAGTACAGTGTTGTCGGATTGGCGCTAAGTTCCGTTTTGTTTATTTTGTTGTTGTTGTTGTTGTTTTTGTTGTTCTATATTTTTGCTATTATTATTGTTACAGTTTAAGACGAACACTAAAAATTATTTAAGTTACAGTTATCTTAGTGCTGCTTTCTTTTGTCGCTCGTTCGCCATGTCTTCTAAGTTTGCGACATTATTGGTGCACTTCTGCTATTTCACGTTTTCTCAGGCTTTACGAGTTGTGCGGTCACCATTATACAGTGTTGTGTTTTTAAATCAAGCACAATATCCGATCATGTCCACTATGATATAGAAAATTTAATTTTTAAAATTTAATCCTTAACTACTTTGGTGGTGAAAATAAGTTACAGCTTCACTTTGCTGGGCTCTGATTATTTCTTTGTTTCACGAATATTAAATTTTATCGTTCATCTTTTTTTTTTACATTCCAATGCTGAGCAATCTCTTTTTTCTTTGGTCCTTATGTTAGCAGTTTTAAGTAAGTCGTAATCTCACGTACTCCAACATATATTTGTAAAGTTGCATGTATATACTCAAACAAAATGTAATATATCATCCCTGTTTGAAGATGGGCTAGCCGCAGAAAGTAACGAATTCTCTAGGGCCAGTGGCATCTGTTATGTCGGTTTGAGAGCTCTATGTATAAAACATCAAATTTATAATTGCGGTGTGAATATATAAGTCAAGTTTATCTTTCACGACGTATAATCAAAATAGTATCTTTACTTTCTGGTGAGATGTATCAGACCCTAAGTAATTGATATTGCAAAAAGTCAGAGTACTTGGTTTCTATTAATAGAATGGTAGTTCACGACGAATCATGAGAATAGAGAAGATCTAATAACTATCTCTAAATTTTTAGAGGAGCAAAGAACGACTAGGATCTGTGAGACACCCCCAGAGTATTAAAAATTAAAATCAGAAGTTAAATCGATGTCAGTAAAACCAAGGGATGAGTGTATTCGAAGTTTCCCTTTTGTCTCTAAACAAACGAATCCTAGTTTCATGTAAGAAATATATTGTATCTCCCCTATTGAAATTTCAGTGGACGACAAAAAAATATAATGATTTCCTGCTAAATGGATCGTTTTTATCCTGTTCAGTATGTTAGCAAATTTTAATTTTACGTTAGATACGGAGGCTAGAGATATAAATTTCTTTTACAAAACGGTTTAATCAGACGTTCGTGTAGTTACTAAGACACTTTAAACCAATGGATAAGTGAGAAAATTTTTATAATATCGTAACTTTACCCGGATCAGACAGATCGAACAACAGATAAAAGCAAGTAAGTGCATAATGTTCTCTTACCTGTGTTAACAGTATCCCCAAATAAACAATATCGTGGCATTTTCAAGCCAACAACACCTGCTACGACAGTTCCTGAGTGAATCCCCACCCGAATTTGAAGAGGACTTCCTGAAATAATAGTAAAAATTATGATAAATTTATATCTAACATACGATTTATGGGGGTATGATAGCCCATCCGGAAAATACAATAAGAAGAGCAGTTTTTTCTGCAATTTTCGATAAAACTAAAGTGAGACATGAAACACCTAATAGACTTTTCATTTCCATAAAACTGCTGATTTACAGTCATCGTCAAAGCTTTGAGGTTTTGATTTTTTAGAATTTTATACATAAAAGACACTGAGTCCACACAAAACAATCTTTATTAGATTGGCTTCTTAAAATAAATAACTTTGTCCATATAAGAATACGAGAATTTATTATCTTGTTGACATCGAGACAAAGTTATTGAGGAAAGCTCTTGGTAATAAACAGATAACTAATGAACAGACAACTAACATCACGTTTGTAGTGTGTGTATGAACCCTTGTCAGAAGTTGTCTCTTTACTTCGACGAGCAATTTTGTATGGGCAATTCAATCGTGTAATAATATGAGCAAAATTTGATGTAAATCTGCAACATACTATCTTACTTTTTTCATTTGCGTGAACCAATGTTGAATAGTATGAAGAACACGCAAACACTATAGAATGAGGAAAAGAAACTGTTAACTAAGAGTCGAAGCACTTGCTCAAGTGGTCATTTTGGAAGAAATCACTCAACTATCGTGTGGAGCAGGCGTCGGAAAAGATAGCCATAAGTGATATAAATATTACAGAGAAAAGCACTGATCGTTCCAAAGGTACAACTTCTCTTAAGGACAAGTTCAATGGAAAAACAAACAAGCGGAATAAACATTAACCTCTCTAGAAGAAGAGATAGAAATTTGGAAGAGCCATTTTTAATCGGTATCAAATAGGACAGTGGCCCAGTACCTTCAGACCCATGATCTTAGGGATAGGATTACGGTAAAGAAACTATTCCTTCAAGCAGGAAATACTAACATACAAAAAACATACTCCTGAGCCCATAAAATAAAATAAGAACTGGAACGATGAACAAAGGAAGAGTGCACTCTAGACAGACAAATCTAAATTACAACTTTTCACCTTCCAATGACAGAAGTTTGTGCGTCATCTTCCCGAAGAGCGCTTTCAACTAAACCATGTAATACTGTAACCGTGTAATAATGGCAAGGCGCGGAGAAGGTAGGGTCACTGGAAATGCTTTACATAATACAAAGTTGTTAGTTCGAATTAATGGAATAATGGACAAAAACAGGCCCACAACATTTAAGTAAAACATGGTTTTGTATCAGAAATGGGGATTTTGGGCAATAATTTTGTATTACAACAGTGACGCTACCCAAACGTTCTTTCAAGCTATGCAGTAATTATCGGCAATGCAAAAAAGACACTTACATCTCCAACAAATAGAATTGTCGCCAGTCATCGAATTTGTTAGCTATTGAGCTCTTGTAAGATGATATTAACAGAACAGTCTATAAATAAATGCTAACGAATGCTGAAGGCCTTTGCAAGGCTCTTCAGAGATACTGGAAAAATGAAATGAAATCGTTGAGTTTTACGTCCCATGGTTATGCCGGTTAGGCTAAAGGAGACGGTGATGATGAGTGATGAATGAAAATGGTGGAATGAAGAAAGTGGGAGGAAACGGGAGAACCCCGAGAAAACCCACGCACACGGTTTTTGTCCACCACAAAGTTCACTTGGCGGGGGCTGGGATCGAACCCGGGACCCCAAGCACCAGAGGTGAACGCTCTACCACTGAGCTCTACCATTTTTTGTATGAAATTGATGTGTATGTGTATAAGTATGGAAACACTGTTACAGCTTCTACCTAGGTATATAGGAGTATTTCCTTCCTAATAAGATCATTAGGCGTAACGGAAATTAGGCCAAATGGGAACTGGCATTCCACCTAAATGGCGGATGTGTGTGATTTTTATCTGTGATTGACGGCTGATAAAGCGTTAGGCAAAATGGGAATTAGGCAAAGTGGGATGACACCGGGAAGCAGAAGAACGGCAATGTGCAGTGAAGCGAGCATGGCTGCATTAACCAATAAGCAAAATGACCACATGCGCAGAATATCAAGGAAAAGGTGCACCACAGAAATTTCCATAGCCCAATATACCAAGATCTATGAGCCTTATGGTGCAATACTGTAAATGGTGCAGCTAAATAATGATCCACAAAAGCGGCCCCAACATTAATTGAAAAAGATACATATAGATATTTACAGTAATAACAAAAACATTCAGAGAGTGTAGACCTCCGCCAAGGATCATGAAATCGAAGGACCATATAGCCTAATTAAAAGTAGGGAAAACTGTGCGCAGTCTGTGAAATTTCTATACTTTTTGTACAGTGTCAGTGGGGGAGGGGCACACATACACTTTGTCAATAACAACCTCCTTGGCGGAAGTAAAACATAATAATAAGAGTGATGATAGAAATAATTGTTGATAATAATACTAATGAATGAAGATCTACTCAAAAACTGCAATTAAAAAATAGTAAAAAACTTTTCAGATATAAATAAAGTGAAAGTATACAAAAATAAACATTATTTTCAATCCTAGTGTGAGTTTTGTTTAATTTCGATAAATAAAATTTTATTTTATGGTTATATTATTGCTCGCACACATATATGGGGACAGTAAAATCTTATAAGTGCTCTGAGCCTCTAAGGGCCTTAATCTGGCATCGATGTTAGTGTATAATGGATGGCTTCTTCGATCTGCAAATAGGGTAAATTGTTGGCCCTCGGTTATGTGCTGTGAGAGTGACAAAAGTGGCAAGTATATTGTGTGTGTACCGAGAAACAGTGTCCGAGGAGATCAAGGCCTACAAAACTCGCGGCAAATTCACATCGGCGAAGAGGAATAGTGATCGGGAGAAAACAATCAGCCGTAGTGTGACTGCGGTACAAATGTTAGAGAAACTCAGTCAACATGTCAAACAGCTTGTGTTGATAATCACAGCCGCCGAACAACCCCTATTCCAACTATCGCCGCCAATTCCTATGCACCTCTGACAGACGAAACAGATGGTAAAATGGAAACTACTAGAACGTATTCCAGTATCTCAATCTATATTTATGATTATCCGCTCATAAGAGGTTGTAAACTCAATAAGTTTACTAAGGGAAATGCAAAGAACTCCCTAATTTTGTGCACATGAAAGAAATGAAATGAAATGAAATTTTGAGTTTTACGTCCCACGGTTATGCCGGTTAGGCTAAAGGAGACGGTGATAATGAGTAATGAATGAAATGGTGGAATGAAGAAAGTGGGAGGAAACGGGAGAACCCCGAGAAAACCCACGCACACGGTGTTTGTCCACCACAAAGTTCACTTGGCGGGAGCAGGGTTTGAACCCGAGACCCCTAGCACCAGAGGTGAACGCTCTACCACTGAGCCACCGCGGCCCCCTGCACATGAAAGAGTTTATGAAAATAAAATGCACTCTTCAAGGTGACTACAAGGCCTTCAGAACTTTATCTTGCAAATAAATTTCAATTCCCAACAGAAATTAAGAGGAAAGATGTTGTGAAAATGGTGATAAGGAACTTTTCTGATGATACCTCGCCTTAAGATATCCGTCAAGCTCTGTTAGAACAACATTATTCGGTAAGAAAAGTAATCCAGATGACAAGAAATAACAAAAAGGCAGGGACACCCAAAATTCCGCTTTTAGTGTTTCTGATTACCTTATGCAAGTCACTATGTTGTATACTTTCGCCACCAACTCTTTCAAAATCATTAATTTTCATTAATCCTCAGTCCTTTAGCCTATAAAAGGGTATAAACATAAAACAGACGTAAAACAAAACTTTCATTTTTTCAATGATTATTCGTATTTTAATGCAATAAAATACGAGTTATGAACTGTTTTGAGTTAATTGTTTATAATACCCATGCCAATGGAGAAAGATATAATCAGTGTATACAAGGTATTATTATACTCATAGTTTGTCTGGTGTTAACGTAATGCAATTCTCTTAGTTTAAGCATACATATTTGCGATAAATCCTACAATTTTATTTTAATATCACATAAAAGCTCCATTTTGAATAGTCTCAGAATGATCTACGGAATTGCATGTCTAGTGGCATTAAGACAAAGTTTGGAGTATTTTCTCCTCAAATGATCTTATATTCAAAATAAGACATTGCATGCCAAAATCTTATTTACATGGTTCTCAGATACCATATTTTGTCTAGGTAAGTAGCATCATTTGGTCCAGCTCATCTTTTTTATCCGAAAGAAACGGATTTTGTGAAGACGTGAAACGGAAAATGCATGAACTAGGTAACTCAGCACCGAACAAGAACTATACCAAAGTGTCATTACTATTAATGCTATACATGTCTTGCCTGTTGAAGGATCTTTTAAGTCCGTAATCGCTTCCACCATATCCAAAGCCATATCACAAACTCTTTCGGCGTGATTAACTTCTTTCTCAGGAGCTCCGGACACTACCATATAAGCGTCTCCTATCGTCTCCACCTGCAATAAGAACAATTAATATGTATTACTAGCATATGCTCCATGTGGTACTGTAAACAGTATTTTGCATTTTTCCTTTTGTAGCTTTCATATGTAAGTCGTCTGAATTTGGAAGTCTAGCATGAAATTCGTGTGGCCATATTACTGAATTATCCCCAATAATTTTCCCTTCTAGGTTCAGAAAACTATGAAACATGTGATAATTATTTTAAAGAAAAATCTAAATACCAAATTTCATGTCTCTATCCTTAAGAAATTCTGAGATGTGGGCATCTTACTATAACAATTTTAACTCTTGTTCATTTTCCTTTCCACTTTTTTCCTCCTTTCTATTTTAATGACAAAAAAGGTTCAACTATGTATTTGATTATTGTAAATGGGAAGTCTACCAAATATCATGTTTCTAACCTCAACAATATGATATAATTATGCAGCTCCTATTTACCCCCTTCCCGTCGAATCTCCAAAAATCCTTCCTTAGTAGTTGTACAGTATATTACAAGTCATCTTTAGTATCCAAATTTCAAGTTTCTAGGTTAAGCAATTTGGCTTAGGCATTCATCAGTTAGTCAATCAGGAATTGTTTTTATTCATTGCTTTTATATACGTCGAAAAGGATATACACACTAGAAGAAAACGCTGAAAGTAAGTGGAAAATTATGATGGGCGATCAGCTCAATATAACATAATGGTATTCCAAATACCTATTTATGCCCTTCCCTACCTATTTATTTATCGACCTGCATATTGCACTAATAAAAACCTGCTGGAACCACTGACTTGGTCCTGCTTTACAGCTCCCTTGGAGGGGAAATAGTATGGTGATAAATGTCCTCACTGCAAGGATTAATTTAACTGCTCACCAACTGCATCGGATTGAATCTTCGAAGCGTACATACGTCAATGTTCGGAGTTATCTTGGTGGTATGTTCTGTACTTCATATCTCAGGAATGCATAAGTACGTAAAGCTCAAAAACCCACCATCATAATCAACCAGTGGAACGTATACCTTATCTTAATATCTTTGTATACTAAGTCAATTCCTGTTATCTTCCTATTAAGATATTCTGGTTGTTGTTAGGAAGTTAAAAGGTACTGTCACTTTGGACATTTACATCTGGATAAAATAAAAATAGCATGTTTAGTTCTTTCTAACTGTTTCTTTTCATACTACTCTGCTAGTTAACGTCTGATGTAGATGGCGTTAAGTTATTGAAACTGTTACGACCTATTTTAATTTTAATAAATAAGTATATACTTTAGTCAGAAAAGTATTGATTATTTAAGTCATAATTCCAGAGTGAAGATGGATGAAGTTATCCACTAAAATTGAAAAAGTAGAAATGATTTTAACTAGGACCGTAGAATGGCCCTCCATTAAAAGAATAAAGAACGAAAAAGCAACAGTAAGAAATGTTCCGTGCTAGGAGGGCTCTATTCACAGAGTTGTGTCTAAAGAATTAAAGTTGAATGGCCATGAGCGAAAAGAGTTTGCGCCTCGATCACCCCCGAGACAGAAACAACCCTATCGAAATATCCTTGGCCAAAACACTTCCATTTAGAAGGACTTGGATAAAAAGGACCACCGTGAAGACATGACCTAAATGATCTATCATCGGAGTATCTCGAGTTGAGTGTTATTTAGAAAGCTTAAGATGATTAGTGTAAAAATTATCTATAAAATTAATTGTAAATGTTTGTTTTGTATTTTTGCATCAAGCTAGAACTATTTTGCAATTTTACACAATTTCGTATTGTCATTCTCGTATATATATATCAGTAATATAATACTGTTCACCGGGTAAATGAAAAAAATATTGATACATTATTTAATAAAGACTATTGTCAGATAATATTTCGCAACTTCACAAACTGACTTTGTCCTATGTACAATCTCCAAAACATTTTTCGCAACAAATGTACTGCATATTTCTAAAATTTGCCTATTATTTTTAATTAGTTTTTAATCATAATACTTAGTTAATAACAATTTTCGAAGTACAGTACATGTAGTTTTATTAATTTTCTCATTCTACTGTAATGAAACCATGAAGTAAAAATTTAAAAAATCATCATTTTTATTCATAAAAATCATAATGGCAAAACGGTAGGTGAATATGGAACGAAGTTTTTGTAATATCTTAACTTTTGGACACCTGCATAACATTAGTTTTAAAAAGAACAGTATTTGTAACCAAGAAATCGTTGGTAGCAGAAGCAAAATAGTCAAGAATCGCCTGTAGTCAAATAACAATGTCTTTTAGCAGTAATTAACAATTCGAATAAAATCACAAAAAAAAAAAAAAAAAAGAAAGAAAGAAAATGAAAGCAAACCTCAGGGTAAATTAAAGTTCAAAAATACTTATTTTTACATCATTAGATAACAACAATATTCTTCAGAAAATGTAATTAGGACTTTCCTAAGATTTTGTAAATTTTTATAATAGCTTTTGGCAAATTAGAAAGAAAAAATAATTAAGGCAAACAAGGACACCAATCCATATATAAAAGACAAAGTTTGTAAGTGAAAGATCATTCTGCATTCCGCATTCCGCATTCTGGATTCTGCACTCTGCATTCTGGATCCTGCATCAAGCATCGAAATGGAAAATTCTTTAACAAACTACAAATATAGAAAGAGACCACTTTATGGTGAAACCTAAGCAGGATCTGCAATAAGATAAAGTATGACCACAGAGAACTTTAACTGTCTATTTGCATGTGACATAATATTAGGACCTCTCTGAAAGTGACAGGCAAAAATTTGAATGTTTAAGTATTCAGCTTATTTCTGTTATAATTGGCTTAGCATTGAGTGAATCTAAAAATTATCTGTTATACAGTTAAGCTAATATAGTATGTCTGGTTTTAAACTCAATACTCTTGGATATTCACAGTTAAATACTTATATTGCTACAAAAAACTATACACTATACTACCATTGTAAGCTAATTCGGTCATCAATAAAATATTGTCATTTATGACTATAAGAGACTGTAACCACTCGTTTAATTTCCCTCTTTTAATTTGAGATACGAATTCGCTATTCCTTTTGTAATTGGTACAATACAATTTATGATATCATCATCATCATCATCATCATCATCATCATAGGTATTCTGCCTTTATTGGCAGGTCACTTGCCGCAGCTGAGAAGCTTCCATGCTCCACGGTCCTCCGCTAACCTTTTCGTCTTCGCGTATGATCTTTCTGTTTTTATATCATCCATTAATTGCAGTCTCCTTCGCCCCCTCCCTCTCTTTCCCGCCACCATACCCTCTAGGACGTCCCTCATGATACAATATCTTCTTAGGCAATGTCCCAACCAGTTTCTCTTCCTCTTCCTAATAATATCTAAAAGTGTTCTTTTCTCACCCGCCATTTCTAACACTCTCTCATTCGTTTTCCGCTCGACCCAACTAATTCTTTCCAGTCTTCTCCACACCCACATTTCGAAGGCTTCCAGTCGATTTTCATCACCTTTACGTAATGTTCACGTTTCCGCCCCATACAGTACAACACTCCACACGAAGCATTTTGTGAGTCTTTTTCTCAACTCTTTATTCAAGGTCCCACAAAACAGACTTTTCTTCCTCCTAAAGGCTTCTGTCACCATTCCTATCCTTGCTTTTATTTCACGTTCGCATTTCATGTTATTAATAAGAATACTATCCAGATATCGAAAACTATTCACTTGTTCTATTTTCTCCCCTCCTACTTTTATATTTGACACAGATCCCTTTGTTCCAATCACCATGGCTTTTGTCTTTCTAACATTTATTTTCATCCCACATTCTTCAAAGCCCTTTCTAATTTTTTCTAACATTTTATTGATTTTCTTTTCAGATTTTGCAACAAGCGCCATATCGTCTGCAAATCTTATGCATTTAATCATTCTACCTCCTACCGAAATGCCATCATCATCATGTAGGTTCTTTTTCACTATCTCTTCTAGATAGACATTAAATAGTGTTGGCGAGAGGAAGCATCCTTATCGAACTCCCCTTCCAATTGCACTCTCTTCCGTCAGTTCTTCCTCTGTCCTAACACTTACTTGTTGGTTCATGTATAAGTTTCTTATGAGTCTTCTATCTTTCCATTCCAACCCTATCTTCGTTAGAACTCCCAACAACAATTCCCAATTCACGCGGTCAATAGCCTTTTCTAGATCAATAAATATAACATACACCTCTCTCTCCCTTTTTCTATGTGGGGGCGCGGTGGCTCAGTGGTAGAGCGTTCACCTCCGGTGCTTGGGGTCCCTGGTTCGATCCCAGCTCGCGCCGTGTGGACTTTGTGGTGGACAAACACCGTGCTCGTGGGTTTTCTCGGGGTTCTCCCGTTTCCTCCCACTTTCTTCATTCCACCATTTCACTCATTTCTCATTATCACCGTCTCCTTTAGCCTAACCGGCATATCCGTGGGACGTTAAACTTAAATATTTCATTTTCATTTTTTTTCCCTTTTTCTATATATCTTTCACCGATCGCCCTTAATAATCCAACTACATCTCTTGTGCCCTTGCCTCTTCTGAACCCGAACTTCTCCTCCTCAACTTCTTTATTTGTTCTTTCAATAACCTTCTGTTCAGTATTCGGAGCAAAATTTTAGCTGCATGAGATATGAGACTAATAGTTCTATAATCCTCACATCTCTTTGGATTCGATTTCTTAGCCATCGGTATCATGGCCGTTTTTAGAAAGTCTTTTGGCCATTCTCCTGTTTCATATATTTCATTGCATAGTCGGAACAATTCTTTCTTTCTTTTGTCTCCTATATTTTTAATGAATTCGATTGGTATGTTATCTATTTCGGTTGCCTTTCCATTCTTAATCTCGGATATAGCCTTTTCAAACTCATCCCTAGGAATACTAAATCCTTTATCATCCTCCCTACTTCATTTTCTACTTCAACATTTAGGCTACACGGTCTATCCCTACTCTCATATAAGTCTTCAACGTATTCTTTCCACCTTCCTATGACCTCATTTCTCTCGCTGACTACCTTCCCATCCTTATTTTCTACTGCCATCATAAAACCCCATTGTTTCCTCTGAAATTCCATAGATTTCACCTCCTTGTACATTTCCTCATATTTCCCAACTCTTTCTAATTCCTCTATGTCCTCGCATTTTCTTTTGTAAAACTTTTCCCTCGCTCTGTCTGTTTCTCTTCGTAATTCATTATTTAAATTTCTGTACATCTTTCTGCCCTCTTCTGTATCAACCTGTTTCCACATCTTCCTCTCCCTCATTTTCTGCAACATGTGCTCTGTATAACCCATGGTTTCTTATCAGTTTTGTGTTTGCGGTAACCTACTGCTTCTTCTGCAGTCTGCTGTACGCAACGTTTAATATCTTGCCACCGTGGGTTACTACCTGTACCTATTCTTTCCTCGTTTGAACATTTTTCTTCGAATTTTTTAACGAAAAGATTTCTTATTTCCTCGTTTTTCCACTTTTCAGTATTCAATACTTTGTTACATACTTTTCTTCTGCCTACATTTTTCAGTTGAATATCTATTTCGGCCAGCACAAGATTATGATCAGAGAAAATATCAGCCCCGGAAAGGGTCTTCGTGTTCTTTGAGCTATTCCTATACCTGTCCTGAATCATAACATAGTCTATCTGATATCTTCCGCCGTCTATTGGTGATTCCCATGTATATTTTCTTCTCTTGTGCTGATTGAACCAAGTGTTCCCAATTACTAGTGAATCCTGTCTACAGAAATTCACCACTCCCTCTCCCCTTTCATTTCTTTCGCCTAAACCATATTTGCCTGCGATACTACCTTCCTGTTTTTCTCCCACAACTGCATTGAAATCTCCCATTAGAATTATGCATGCACCCTTCTTCTCCCTATCTATAATTTCTTCTATTTTCTCATAATTTTCCTCTACTTCTTCAGTTGCATGCGAAACCGTCGGTGCATATGTCTGTATCACCACTAGATCCTTCGTTTTCCCTTTAAGTCTTAACATCATAACTCTATCATCAATAAATTCTACTTTCACTACCTTCTTCTTTAAGCGCTTTCCAAGAATTATTCCTACGCCATTATGACCGCCCTTTTCATTACCTGAATAAAACATTCTATATCCTTCGCTGTTCAATACCCTATTATCTTCCCATCTAACTTCACAAACGCCTACCAAATCTAAATTATTTTGTTTCATTTCTTCTTTAAGATTTTCTAATTTTCCTCCCTGTAACATAGTCGATGTCCCTATCCTAAACCTTTTGCTTTTCCTTGTCTTTCTTTCTCTGTCTGTTTCCCCCCCATTATTACTTTCTCGTCCAATAGTCCTTTTTTGATATATATATCATATATATATATATATTTTTGATATAACACAATTTATTTTGGTCTTTATTTCTTTAATATTTTAATTCTTTTGGTTTACGGTCCAGATTTTTTTCAGATATTGTTAAATATATAGTATAAGTGATTTACATGGGTTTTGACATGGAAAATTTTCATACAGTACCGGAATTATACAATGTAATTCGAAACATATGGTTCAACATCTTTCTACTTACACAATTAAACTATCAAAACAATGTTACACAGTTAGTGTATACGTTAAAAGTATTTACCTTATACACTCTGTTCCGTTCCGTCAATGTATCAAACATGGAGTACATGGCGTTCAGCATGGAGACAACTTCCATAGGCGTAATACGACTGCAAATCTGAGTGAATGTGACCACGTCGGAGAAAAGAATGGACACACTCTCAAACATCTGAAGTAAAGAGACAAGAAATTTCATTATACAACTTAGTTTTAAGAATCTTTCCCAGCTCGCCATTCCTATTATAAATTCAGATAAACTTTTAATATGCATAATTTGATTAATGCATACAGTCTATTACACACACAGGGCATCATTTAGCCGGTTCGCCGGAACCGTCGTTAAAATTCAATTTACTATTTTTCAGGTTCACTTAACTGGTCGTTCAAATTCTCTCCAGTTACAGTGATTACGAGAAAAGTGTCTCGTACTATTTTTGCTATTATGGTCGATATTTCTTTCCATTGTTAAAGAACAACTAAGATACACTGCGTTTGAGATATGATACGAGGGGAGACCCAAAAGAAACCGGATTGAAAGAGCACTGCCGTTCGTAGGCGTAGTAGAAAGTTCTCCTGCTAGGTGGGTCTAGTAGAGACCTTCCCAGATCAGTTGGCCAGGCGGCGTCTGCGTAGGAGGTTAACGTTTGATCGTATTATTGTTTTTCTCAACTGTCTTCGTTTGCCGCCTGCGAAATCGTTATGGCAGATTCAAAGGAACAAGGAGTGTGTTTGCTTCCTACTTGGAAAATCGGAAACGAAAACTTACCAAATGCTTCAACAGGCTTTCAAGAAGGATACTATGAACCGCACACAATTTTTGAGTGGTTTGGGTGCTTTAAGTGTGGTGAGATGAGTGTTGAAGATCATGCTCGTTCTGGGTGCTCCTCATCATTTCGAAATGACGAAAACATCGAACAAATCTGCCCCAAAATCGGCGAGGATCGTCGTTTCATGATCGATGATATTTCAAAACAGGCAGAAGTGGATCTCGTGCCAGTGTGAGGTTTTGCAAATGAGACATGTTGCCGCTAAGTTTGTTTCTCGCCTGCTCACATAGGATCAAATCATTCGTCTGAATTTGAGCCAAGACTTGAAAAATCAGATTGAAAGTGATCCAAACTTTTTGACCAACATCATGGCATTTTCCAGGAATTAAACAAAATCTAGAAGGAAAATGTTTTGATGGTGTAGAGGCTATAAAAAAGAACTTCGCAGAGCGCATTGGACGATATAAAAGTTCCAGAGGTGCTTCAAACAGTGGGAGGAATGAATCGCATTTAATGGAGAGTATTTTGAAGGGGACTGAAAGAATTTTGTAAAAAATGTAATAAATTATTTTTTTAGAACGGAAGTCCGGTTTCTTTTGGGTCCTCCCTCGTACTTTAATTTTCTATAACATCGTATCAATGAAAAGTTAATTCTGCCGATGTGAATATTTATTAAATAAAGTGTCAATACCAGACGCTGCTTGACTTATTTCTTGTCACTGTTGCTAGAATCACTAGAATAATTAATATTAATATCCAAATACATAATACACTCATATAGTAATAATATTAATACAAGATCAATATAATATGTTTAGAGCCAGTTTTTAAATAATTTGAATGGCATCACTGTACACACGTAAAAATAGATATTAGTTAAGATAGTTTGTAGATAATACAGTATTAGAATCAACAACAAACGAACGGGTAAAGTAATATTGCACTGTTAATATTCTTAGAATAGCCACTATTTCAAGCTACTGTCAATTGTATCAGTCTATTGTTTGTCAACTAATGGATTTTGAACATAAGCATCATTGATATTTTATAATGGATTGGTTTGTTAGTTTGAAGGTTATATGCACGGAGGCTATACGAGACGTGAAACTACAGATTAATGTAAAATTCAAACCACTTGAGTTTCCAGCAGGAATCAGGTCCGGATTGCTCAAGTCAAAGACGTGTATGATAACCGTATAACCATGACGAAAGTCTTGTTACTGATGTTACAGTGGTGTTACAAAGGAGTTACCCGGCGCAGTTACTTTTGATTGTTTTTAATTTTAATGATCCTTTCGTCATCGAGGCTATGATGGGAATTGATCTCGCTCTACCGCACTGACGGCACATACAGCCACGAGGGAGTTCTACTGTGAAAGTATAGAAATTTGAAAAATACATTTATCGTTGAGATATGTCATGATCATGTTATGACATCTTAATATGATAGCGTTTCTTAGTGGTTACATGATCTAAGAAAGGGTTTCCAGTATATTTAACAGTACAGTAGCTTCCATGCTATAAAACGCTACCATGTTTAAATTTTACTCCGGCTTTTGATCTTCAGCTGTTTTCTTTAATGTAATAAAATAACATGACGATATTAATATAAATCACATTTTAAACTCTGAACTGAACTATTTCTGCTTACTTGAAATTAGTTATTTCAGCTCTAAATAATGCAATGAGATATATCAAATCTATTAACACTTACCTCACATGTATCAATGGGATTTTCGCCTCTTCTTAGTCTATCAGCCACTTGTTTAGGAATCATCTGATATAAAAGTTCATCTGTTCTTCTCATTTCGTCATCCAGCTTCTTCATAGACTCCTCTAGCTTCTTAGATTTCTGTTGTTCCTGGTCCAATGCCAACCTCAGTTCAACGGATTGTTGGATGCCAGCTAGCATAAGATCTCTAAACAACAAATCATAGTCTTAAATTGTTCGGTGAATGCAATATATATACAGACCGGCAGTTATATAATGAAACTAATTTTATTGAATGAAATAGAAACAGAACAATTGAATACAGTGAAACCTCTCTAAAGCGGACAGCCGCGGGGAATCAAAAATTGTCCGCTATAGAGAGGTGTCCGCCTTCAAGAGGTTTCAGTATTTTTTATGTAAATTAGTGAACAAGATAATATATTTAATACAATTAAAAAAATTGCATGAATCACGTATTTACGAATATTACATGCATTATTCTCTGTCATCCAATACTCTATGTTCGAGGCACAACATGGAAATAACATATTATAGTTCTCTGCACTTTACACTTATCAGTACTTTCTTCGTTTTCAGTATGGCGCTTTAATTTGTGGGATGATTGGAGTCCTGAAGTGTTCTTTTTGAGACAATATACATACCTGAGGGCAAAAAGTACTAAACTTGTATTCTGGTTAGTTAGAGACTCCAACGAGACAGAAGCATAATGTGTCATCCCTAACGGCGGGCAGTTGTCAACCACTTTTGTGTCTAAAACAGCTTGGGTGTGAGTGGGATGCAAGAAAAGGACATAAGAATGTTGTTAAACAGAGACGCTTCGTTTGGGTTGCTGAGCACACAGTTGAGGGGGCAAAATGTTGTCACAATGCTTCCTTGGTGATACATGTGTGAATTGCTAAAAATGCATTTTACTACACTTTTCAAATTATTTCTAGAGAAAGTGTCCGTAATACAGAGGTAAATAATACCTATAAAAGACAGAAAAGACTGTCCGTGTCCGTACTAGAGAGTGTCCGCTTTAGAGAGGTTTGTCAATATGCTTTTTCCTATTCCAGTGTTTGGGGAATACAAAATATGTCCTTTAAGGGAGGTGTCCGCTTTATAGAGGTGTCCGTTAGTAGAGGTTTCACTGTAATACCTTTTTCAATTCAAAGTAGACATATTTTTTGAACCTATACAACGGGTAACACGATCGAGAAATGACTTGAACGACATCTGCATATAGGTTTGTGGTATATTCCCAAGAGTTAATGTCACAGTCTTTGAGTGTCTTGAACATCGTCAAAGAGTCGCCCTTTCAAGGATAACTTCAGTTTGTAAATAGAAAATAGTCACAAGGGCATAGGTCGGGCGAATGAGAAGGTTGGTTGAGCGCACATACACTTGCAATCGAGTCAAATAATTACATAACAATTTGCAGTGACGGTTTCTTCTTCTGAAAGAAATTCATGGTGAATAGTTCTTTCGCTATTGTAAAAATAGAACATATTTGTTTTCACTTTCGACGTTTGCAAATGAACTTTATTTTCTTTCGGAGATGCTGCTGACTTCCATTCAACCCTTTGGCGTTTTGTTGTTGGATTATAGAGAAAAGACCATGTTTTGTCCTCCGCAATAATGAAATTTACAAAATTCCTTCCTGAGCTGCAATTAGTGTAGATTTCAACTCGTTGCACCTACTACGCACTCGCTATTAAAAAATCACGAACTGACATACCCGCCTTACACATCAGGCAAATAACACGAGGAAGGATATATCTGGCTAAGATTAGGTTCTCTCCATGTTAACAACTGATCCGTGTAGATTTCAACTCGTTGCACCTACTACGCACTCGCTATTAAAAAATCACGAACTGACATATCCGCCTTACACATCAGGCAAAGAACACGAGGAAGGATATATCTGGCTAAAGATTAGGTTCTCTCCATGTTAACAACTGATCCGTGTAGATTTCAACTCGTTGCACCTACTACGCACTCGCTATTAAAAAATCACGAACTGACATATCCGCCTTACACATCAGGCAAAGAACACGAGGAAGGATATATCTGGCTAAAGATAAGGTTCTCTCCATGTTAACAACTGATCCGTGTAGATTTCAACTCGTTGCACCTACTACGCACTCGCTATTAAAAAATCACGAACTGACATATCCGCCTTACACATTAGGCAAAGAACACGAGGAAGGATATATCTGGCTAAAGATAAGGTTCTCTCCATGTTAACAACTGATCCTTTTCTACTACAATTCTGTCTAAGGCATAAACTAATTATAATAACAGTCACTAAGCACAGTAACAAAAGCTATTGTCTAGGAATTTGTTTCGTGAAATGGAAACTCACCGTTTGGACTCTATTCATTGCCAAGTTAATCTAGCGCAGACTATCGTTATCCACATTCATAATATTCTGTTTGTAAATTATTCTACAATAATCCTCTTGGCTTATTCAATGATCTCTTCTCCACAGTCTTTTCAACTGAAACTTTATCTCCTCGTTTAGTCATACTCTGTTTACCAAAATAATGCATCCTCCACACTCTACTGAGTTCAATGGTAGTTTTGGTCCGGTTACACTATATGTGGTTCTCCAGATATGAAGAGTAGAAGAAAATTTTTGATTGAATGAAATGTCTTTGATCAGGGGCCACAAAATTTTTGAATGGCCCCTAAATCGAGTTTTCAAATTTTTTTTAACGGAATAAGCACATTATATTGAGTTGTGATATTTTGAGTTTGGATACACTATATGTAGTTTTCCAGATATAAGGCGTAAAAGAAAATCTTTGATTTAATGAAATATAATGGATTATTTTGATTAGGGTCCACAGAATTTTTGAACGGCCCTTAAATCGAGTTTTCATATTTTACTGAGTTAAATGGTAGTTTGGGTTTGGTTACACTATTTGTAGTTCTTCAAATGTAAGGCGTACAAGAAAATGTTTGACTGAAATATATTGGATCTTTTGTTCCAAAAACTGATTTTATGGAAGAGTAGTAAGTTTTAACTGATTTATTGTGAGAACTCTTTACTGATTGTTCCAGAGTAAGATATTACACTGGTCTTTCATTATGAGCATGGTGTGTAGCACGTACCATATATCATATTATAGTATGAACAAGTTTTGTTTTCAATCCCCTATAATACAATTCCCGTTCAGTTTTCTTTAAGTTATTATTTTGTTTTTTGAAGTTTAATATGCAAAACAATAATTATCCCTGTTGTGCTTTATGGTTGCGAAACATGGTCGCTTGCTTTGTGGGACACAGACTGGAATATTTAAAAATAAAATCCTGAGGTGAATATTCGGACCAGTGGCGTAGCAATAGGGTAGGCAGGGTAGAAACTGCCTACGGGCGCAGGGAGTTTTGGCATATTAGGGGGCGCCCAAGGTTTCTAATTAATAAAAGCAAATTATATAAATAGAGTCCCAAGTTTTCGCGGTCTTCCTTTCTGAACATGGCAAGAATAAAAATTTCTGTTCACTTCACTTGCAGTTTATTACATTTACGTATCAAATTATTGCCATAACTGTAAACACTGTATGATTAAGAAATTAATCATCCTGCATTAATACGATGTCAGTCTTATATTACATGTGCTGAGTTTACTAACTTTAAATAAAATTCCCCTGTGCAACAAGTTTCAACAATAATGACAATGACCTATAAGATATGGATTAAAACGAGTTAAAAAGTGTTGCCATGATTATAAGGCAAAGTACAATTGTCACGTACCGCGGCTACACAGAACCAAGCACAAGCACTAAGAGTCGGGCAAATTGGGCAACTGTCCAGGGCGACAACGTAAGGGAGCGTCCAAACGAGCACCCCAAAATAAATTTTCGAAGGTATTCTCTAATATCACTGTAATAAAATGTAAAATATAGGCTAGGACTAGGTGGGAGGGAGCCAAAAACCACTTTGAGCGGGTGAAAATTTTGCTCATGAATTGGACAACTCTGATTTGATAAAAAGAATTTGCACAAGCAAAAGCGAGAGAGAAACACTTTTTAACCGTTTCATGAGCAAATTAACTCCTACTATTATATCCTGAGTAGCAACTAGAGGAAGAACATCGTGCTTAATGAATCTTTGTGGTCTTGCACCTTGCTGAGCACGTCCTGGTGGGGATACTCGGCCCGAAACGTGTAACACCTTTTTCAGCCCAGCCACTTTGAGTGAGATTTTTCCTGGGTTTCCCTCATTCCCTCCTTCACACCAGGATTTTGTATACAATTTGTTGCCAAAGACTGATGCAACAACTCTGATGCTCGATGCCAAAGACTGATGCTCAATACCAGGCTGAGTTTTGGTAGATAATATCGTGCCTATGACTTTTCTTTCCACACTCACACTCCACCATTTTGTTAAAGAGTCAATCATTTTCTCCAAATACCCGCCTCCTTTACTACACAAAATATAAAAAAGATTGATATTGCCTCGATATACCTGCTGAAATCATGGAGTGAAAGATCATTAATGTATAGTCCAGTTGCTATCAAGCTGTCCAAGTCAGGCATCACAGGGGTTCCTAGATACATCATCATATGCCACTCTTCCATGTACACCATCTGCCCTATAACGAAAAAAACAAAAGTAAATAATACATAGTTTTGTAGTTTAAAATTGGTATTAAAGTCAGAACGTCAAGTTATACCATTACCATAAGTATTTATATGATCATACCACCACGAACTCACATGCCCAGTTAAGTGTAAGTGTATCTAATGTCACGTAAACATTACAGTTATTTAAAATTTTCACTTCTCAAACCTTAATGAAAAGTTATGTGGGACATATTTCCAATGCTAAACCCGTAAATTTATAATCGTATAGCATATAATCAAATATATTCATAACACGTAACATAATATTACAAATAAGATGGGCACATTGAATGTATTTTACACTGACTATTATATCCTGAGTAGCAAGTAGAGGAAGAACATCGTGCTTAATGAATCTTTGTGGTCTTGCACCTTGCTGAGCACGTCCTGGTGGGGATACTCGGCCCGAAACGTGTAACACCTTTTTCAGCCCAGCCATTTTGAATGAGATTTTTCCTGGGTTTCCCTCATTCCCTCCTTCACACCAGGATAGTACGTAACATAATAGTCCCAGACCGCTTCCTTCCTTCCCTTTCATCGGATAGTGTGCTCACCGAGGGACAGCACTCCTCATTTACGTGACGAGCTAAATGGCCTTAGATGCCGACAGCCCAGAAATCTAATTCCTAATCCTAGTGCTGAGCACGTGTCAGCAGGATTCATGTCCCCATACACAGTGATTAATTTAACGTCAATCGTAGTTAATTATATTAGGACAAATTATTTTCAGAATATTCGTATGATTCTTAGGGCTATTTTCTAATATCCATTGAACCATCAGAGGAAAATCACGTGAGATGACGAAAAGGAGATAAGAGAATGATATTCATTGGATAAACTCTGGTGTTCGAACATTTGGAATAGCGAGCTTGCAAACATACGATTAAGTACAATCAAAGCGCCCTCCAAGTGTGAACTACATTATGTAATTCGATTACTTCAGGTGGAAAGACATAATACATCCGCATTTCGTCGTCGAATGAGTAGCTTTATAATAAGTGCTGGTTCTGTACAGGGCTGCTACAGAAAGTTTAGAAAAGGATTTACAGATGTATACGACGAGAGCTCGACCAAGGATGTAAAAGTATAACACCAGATGTCCTTGATGAACGCGTGAATCATGTGGTTCTTGAAAGGTGTAGATTACGATTTCTGAATTGTCTACTTAGTTCCCTGAAATTTCAACATTAGCGCCTAGAGAAATCGAATTACACAAGACAGGGGCTTAAATTACAGACAATCTGTTTTAAAGCTCGCTACTCTACAACAATTAAACGGCAAGGTCCCTTTATCAGTGTGGAGGGTTCGCAACATCCAATGAACAGTTGTGTTTGTGAGCGTTTCGCCAGTTCATGTGGTTTTCTTCTGGAGGCTATAGCGGAGGTTAAAAAATACAGCTCTCGTGTATTTACTGTTTAAAATAATACCAAAGTAATTGCGAAATATTAGTCAGCACAGAGCATTTTGGCAGATACATTAAGGAGTGAAACCATTCCAAGGAAGGCTGGAAGGAACTTTTACAAAAAGCACAAACCATATTTTTAACACGTTAAACGCCAGGTGCATATATCTTATGCACACGTCGGTATTCCTCAGCAGACCAATGCACACAGTTGGCCCCAGAATAAAACATAATTTTGAGGTTTGACGTTTAAAGTTTTAGATCATGTTAAAAATGTTTTACACATGTTTCACACATTTAGAGCAGTTTAAAACATAATTGAAAACAAGCACTTAAAATTTTAGAATAGCATAATAATTAAGACTTCACGTTCCTTATGTGTGAGTTTGGGCGGCAATTGATGCTTTGACCACGCAAGATTTAAGCCCTCTAGATTTTTGCGTGGCGAGATTTCGTTCGTACACCCCTGTTGACAAAGTACGTAAATACAAATCAATCAAACGGAGCTACTTATTCATTTCTTTTGACACGATTATAAATAAAATTTTTAAAAAATACGGTATATTACTTACCTTTCAATCGTAATGCTTTTTCTTCAATTCCTTCTGTCTTTCCATCATTAAATATAAGTTCCTCTCTATGTGAGTTTTTAATAAGAACAGGCTCTACAGTTACCAATTCGAAGATATTATTAGTTCTGTTTAGAATCTGAAATAACAAATAAATAATTCATATGTATGACAATACTAGTTACACAATACGAACATATAAAATGGTTGATCAGAAAGTAAGGTTAGAAAGCCTGCAGTTAAATGTGTATATATTATTTCATACAACCAATACAGCCAGGGCCGGATTTAGCATTTTGGCGCCCCTAGGCCCAATATTTTTTTCCGCCCCCTAGTCTGGTTAAAGTTACTTTTCTAAAAACCTTTATTAAAAAATTATATCAGGTCTATATGTTAATTGCTTAAACACCACTCCACGATGCAAATAGTTTAACTTTACCAACAATTATTTGTTCCAATGAACTTCAAAATCAGAATGCATTATTAGCCTGATATTTTAAAATCAATTCAAAAAATATGTTAAGTTATGGCTATTTATTTTTATTTCTAGATATTTTTTATTTTTTTTCTCTCGGCCGTGCGCCCCCTGGGAGCTTGCACCCATAGTCCCGGGCCTACCGGGCCTATTGGGAAATCCGGCCCTGAATACAGCCAACAGATAGTAGTAGGTTATTTTTCGACATAGTCTCCATATCGGTTGAGACACTTGTGGAATGAGTTTGAAGATTCCTTCCTGGTAAAAGTCATGTCCTTGCGTGTTCAGCCACGTTGTCAGGGAGTATTTCACCTCCTCGTCTAAAGCGAAGCGACGGCCTCCTAGGTGCTCCGTCAAGTGCGGAAACAGGTGAAAGTTGCTTGAAGCGAGGTGAGTAGCGTGATCATTTTGTTGTCCTGAATCAACTCCTCCAGGCGAGCTGTGTTAAAATCTGTAGATGCCAAGTAGGATTGGCTACTCCGCTCCTCGTCTCTACCAGCTGCAAACTTTCGACACCATTCTGCGATATGCTCACGAGACATTACAGAATCTCCGTACACCTGCCAGCTGCCTGTGAATTTCAGCTGTGGTTATATGTTTCGTCCACGGAAATCGAATAACTGAGCGATTTTCTTCGCGGGACCACTTTTCCAAACGAGTCGCCATTTGTGTTTACCTACAACTAGCGCCGTAGATGGCGGGCGGCTGAAACTGCACAGTTGCCAACTCCTTGTAGTAAAATTACTGCACACTCCTCATTCCTCTATAACAGACGGAATTCCAGTAATGTCGGCCTTGTAACCGTAGTTTTCGATCCTCCCTCGTAGTTACACAAAATAAAAAGATCATATCTCAAACGAATTCAATACGCCGAACACAAATGCTCTTTTTACGTTTTTCCTCTGGTTCTTTTAGAAAAGAAAACAAACCTTATGAAAGTGCAATAGACTTCCAAAAGATGAAGGATTAAATATTAAAACCGGAAGTGGTAGATCTGTCACTTCCGGTTGAATTATATGGATAAGATCGGAGATGGAATCTATGCTTACGACACTGAATCCATAGCAGACAACAGCTTTTCGCCATTTTCTCTTCATGGTGATTATTGTTGAAACCGAAAATCATATATATACTTGTATCTACCATTTTCGATTTGAATAGGTAGATAAGGTTCAAGATAAAATCTGTTCTTGAGATACTGAAGTGACATCAAAAGTAATTTCTCACTAGATTTTACCGTTTTCACTGTATGATGATCAAAAATTAAATAGGAACTATTAGATTTCTAATACTTCCGTATGAATAGAAGGATAGGGGTAGAGATAAAGCGCAACATCCTTTCGTATTAATAACCAATACCACGTGCTTCGACACAAGAACTAGCAAGCAGTCGATGGATGCTGTAACCAATGGAACAGGAAGAGATACGAAGAGGACCTCTTCTACCTCTCTACCGTCTCCTCCAAAAACTTGCTATAAGAACGGAAATCTCGAAGCAGAAGACATCATTGTTAACTGATCACGTTCTACCTGTCTCTCCAAGCTGCATTGGGCGGGAAAGACTCCTCTAACCTTGCCTCTGAACTCTAACGGGCAAGATGTATTCCCACCTATCATCGTGCTGCATTGGGGAGGAGATACTACCCTACCTCTGAGCTGCAACGGGAAAGAGGTCCCTTTAGACCCAGTTGCAACGGGCAGGGTCGTTCTTTGCAACGAGCAAGAGGAAAGGAAAGAACTATTAGAAAATTACATATTTGTAATCTTGTATATAGACTGTTCAGAAGGTTTTTATAATAAAAAAGCGAGGGAAAACCGGTGTACCAGTATTCTATATTACGTATTCTATTTTACCAGTATATTACAGTATTCTTGGGCAGCTGAGTCCATATCAGTAAGGTGTATCTCGCTATCTCTTACCATTGTTGATCTACTAAAATCAATACTTAAGCAGGAAATGATACCTGATTTCTACCACTTCGGGTTATAGTAGAGGGATAACGGTGGACATAATACGTATTCTTGACACGATGAATCAATTTTGAAAACATTGTTGTTCGTTAACTATTACAATTTTCGTTCTATTGGGGTCAACATTAAGACTATTAAGGATGTCCCATGAAGAACACAACTTTTGAAATGCCCAGTGTTTCTGTTCTAGTAAGTTGGCAGCACTGAATGTTACAAGATTTTCACCTGTTATTTTTGTGGTTAGTAGTCACGGAGGAGTTCGTCAGTGGCCGTTACGGCGAGTGCAACGTGTTTTGTGTGCTCTGTGAGGACGAGAGTTGAATGGGTCTTTCTATACATATACATTGCACTTACACTCTTTTTTCCATTTCCACGTTCATACATTCCCTTCTTTTTTCAACACTTTTTTCCATTCATTTTACACTCCCACTTTTCTCTACCTTTTGCCCTGTCCATCTTGACCTTCAGCCCTCTTTAACTGTTCGAACTTCTCTCCCGATTTTGACCATTACCCTATTGTGTCATACTTCTCTCCTGATTTGACTTTTTCCCGATTGTGACATTACTTTTTTTCACGTATTTTTTACTTTATCATATTTATTACTTTGTACATGTCATATACCTTTGTACTCATCTTATTACTTTTTAATCATTTTTCCACTAATCACATCATTACATTTTACACGTTTAATTACCTTTGTAAATTGCCGATAAGTCTTTTTCAAGACAGTGATAACAATCTTTTGCGCCACTTATGTGACGCTTCTACAAACAAATAGTCACGGAGCATCGAATAGCTTATGAGTTCAAAGGATGTGCAGCGTGATCATATCTACACAATATTTATCATATTTGTAATAAGTTTCACTATGGTATCACGCTGTTCCGCCTTGAAGTGCTCCATTCCCTTTCTGCACAGAAAACAAATGACGATTGTGCGCTATTTGGTGCTCCCTGACTACTAACCACAAAGACAATATATGAAAATCGTGTAACGTTCCACTTTACTTGAACAGAAAGGTGGGCATTTAAAAGTCGCGTTCTTAATTGGAGACCCTTACAAACATTGATTTCTACCACTTCTGGTTTGAATAGAGGGTTCAGATTAGAGATGCAAAAAAGCCGGCTTTTTTGAATCGATGGTTTTTTTCGCATAAAAAGCAGGCTTTTTTTTTTAAAAAAAAACGAGAATTTTGGAAATTTTGGCTTTTTTCATTTTCATGATTTTTCTATCTAAATAGCTTTCTTATAGTGTATTCTATACTTAGATAAGAATTCCATGACCTAAATGCCATATTTCGCACTAAAATTCACCATCAAGATGGATGGAGCACATGTTTTACGAATTAAAGCTAACATGAAGAATGTAGTATTTGAGGGCAATTTTAGAGGCTATTTAACTTTATTTTAACTTTTGAGTTATCGATATTTTTTCTTCTCGATATCATTTCAGTTTGTCGTCTGTTTCATTTCTAAGAGCTTAGTACTCTAGCTTCTAACGCAGAAGTTAAACTTACGTTTTTCTATATATCCGTCAAAGCGTACGTTTTTCAATATATCCGTCTAACCGTACTTCCACATTTCTGTTATACTGTAGCTGTGCAACGATTTAGCAATAATTTTCCGGATACAACCTTGAATACTAATTTATACAAATAATCAGTAGCGGATTTAGAAACGTACTTTGGGACGGGTTTCTCTGATTGTTTCGTTTTCTAAAATCTCCTAATTTTATTTGGAAGGAGCTTGAAGTTTATGAGTACAGGCATAACTAATACTGTATTTCGTTTCGTTTATATATTTAGCGATAATCTTCTGGATACAACCTTGAAGATCATTTTATACTGAGAATCAGTGGCGGATTTAGAAAAGTATTTTGGGAGGGTTTTTTTCTTACTAATGTTTAGTTTTTCTAAACATTCGTAATTTTTATTTGACGACAGCTCAAAGTTAATAAGTAAAGGCATAACTAATAGATATTTCGTTTGTTTTAGACATTCCGTAATTTTGGGGAACAGGCTTCAGTCCGAAAGACCGCCCCCCCTAACCCTCGCAAAAACCGTCACTGCTGGTAATTAGTAATAATAACGATTTAAAAACAATAAGAAATGAAGTCAGCCAACTCACAGTACACGTACTATTTCTACTTCATAGATGGAATGAAGAAAAGTTTTGTTAGAATGGTCGAATGCTGAGTTGAATTCCGGACTTCTCGATAGAAGCGCAAAAGCTCCAGTCAATCATGTTTGTTGTGCAGTTGTATTTATCTTAACTTAAATATATTCCGTAGTCCTTTTTTTGTGTGTGTTGGTGGGGTGGGGAGAGTTCCATAATGATATGAAGGGTGTGAGCCAAGAACATGGTAACTAACAAATTTTCAATTGCTGAGCTACGAAGCATCAGATAGTTAGCAACGCATACCGCTTCGTTTAATCCCTCATGTATAGACTTATGTGAAAAATCAGCTTTCCGACTTTCAAAATGGATTGTGCAGCAGAAAATTTCTAATTTCTTAAAATAGTAAAATTATGGGTTACCATGTTCTTATCTCACACCCTTCATGTTCAATCCCTCTTGTTAAAAATACAGAAAACTTGAGGACTGAATAAACCGTGATGGTGCTTATATAAAACTGTAGAATTTCAAGAATATACAAAACCAAAAGCTCTAGATGTGCAGCCTTTAAGTGTATCATATAAATCTAAGTATTTTTCTTATGTTTTATTTTAATTTTATTTTGTTCCAAAAAGAGGGTATGGAATATTTTGAAGTAAAAATACTACATAGAATTTTGCTATTTATTTGAGTATTTTTTTAAAAGAAGTATTTACTTTTAGGGTTGGCTGGTTTACACCAGCTGTTTTTCTTTTTTAAAAAAAATAAACAACTGGTTTAAACCGAAAAAAATAAAAGGTACGAAAAATGCGAATCGTGTGAACTTCATGGTGACGTTTCCATACATCAAACCATCTGCGTTAGTTTTATTTCCTTTTCACCTTTTAATCAAGGTGTCCCATGTTCAATTCTCGGTCGAACCACAACCCTTCTTTCATGCGTAAACAAAGTAGCGGTTCGGATGTCACTTTAAGCGAAAGTCTTCTCCTTGATAACCTCGGTATTACGTAAGGATGTTAAGCCTGAACATACGAAACGAAACTAAATTGTATATTTCTGCATGCCTGAATGCCTGTTGTTTTATAAAGAAGCCAAGGTTGCTTAAATATACTGATATAAATTGACAAAATTTATCGATTGCCTACATAGCTTCCAACATTAGCTTGGATTGTATTGTCAATGATTGTAATTTAATACCTCAGTTTAGTGTACTGATTATGATACGTTGACCTTTAAATTTTACATGCAAAGCAATAACAGGATTTTTTCCGTTATTGTTTTACATTTAGAGTAATGACGGGATTTTCCCGATGGCTAGGGCGGGAGTTTCTCAATTTAAGAAATTTACTGACCGGACTTCTTTAAGCTTATGTGACCTCTTTCAGCATAACCCCGTTGTTGCATAATAACACCAAGGCGAAACAAACTTATTTCTGTCAATATGTAATATAAATACATAAAGCAAAATATCTAAACCCAAAAGAACCTGGTTTAAACCAAAAGAGCCTAGTTTAAACTCCCCCCCCAAAAAAAAAACGGGTTTTTGGCATTTTCAAAAACAACCATGGCTCTTGCCAACCCTGCTTACTTTTGTATGTAGGAGGTTAAAAAAAATCTTATTATATACATTGGTTAATCCTTTGGAATTCATAATGTAAATATGTTGAGAAGTAAAACTGTTTGAAATATCTTTTCGAAATTCATAGTTTATTTTCGAGGTTTTATATTATTATCGGCATCAACCACTAATTAAATGACTTTTTGTGTTGTAGAGAAGCGAAACAAAGTCTGGTTTATCAATTTAAAGCAGAATTTTCAAAAAAGCCCAAAATTTCCCAAGCAAAAAAGCGAAGCAGAAAAAACCGAGTTTTTTTTTCAAAAAAGCCGGTTTTTTTCCGAGCCCTTGCATCTCTAGTTCAGATAGATGAAACCTATTCTTTGGGTACTGAAGTAATATTAGAAAATAATTTCTCTCTCTATTTCTTATAATTCTAGCTCTAATACCGATGGACTTACATACTCGTCCTATAAGATTTCCTATACTAATGCGTAGCACAGTTTGGAAGTCTAAATATCAATCACAACTATACGAGGTGTGTCTAAAAAGAAACGGAACTTTTGAGATAGCACACCAACCGCCAGAAGGAGCGCACTGCTGTTACTGAGTGCACCTAACGTCAGGTTTAGACAACAAACTGCCATTTGTCTCGTTCCACTATGATCGTTAGTCGTCAAGCTATATCCGCTGAAGTGAGGACGTGCACAAGCTGTTCGTCGGATTAATGATACATGCCAACATGTCTATGTCAATTTGGAATAACTTGGCAAAACATTTACAGATACTTCATTCAGGATCTCCTCGTAAGAAAATGCATGAATCGGTCAAAGAGCAAGGTGAAGTTGGTTGTGTTCGTTTGATTAGAAAGGCTTTGTCCATCATGAATTTGTATAAGATGGTAAACAAATAATTGTACCAGAACATTTAAGCGCGATTGAGGAATGTTGCAGGCAAGAAGAAGACTTGAATGGTGGGAAAACCAAATTTGGAACTCATCCGATCTTGTCCAAACATAGCATGGAGATAAACCTTGACTTACTTGATATGCATATGATAAATATTTCTGTGCAAGCTTTCAGTTTCCGAGTTATAAGGTACCGGTATCGAAGAACTAACGATCATGCCACTAGTAAAAAGTGCGCACGCTTAGATAAATTTCTAATTACACTCTTTATACTAATTTGAGAATGATGAGTTCAATGTATTTTTAAGCATATCCATGGTGTCTCGTGAAAACGATTTCAAATTGTGGTCTTTGAGATACCACTTATGACAATAGCAAACGTATTTGCGATTCGATACTTTTCTTAGTAGCGCTTTTTATATTACTCTGAGGACGCTGAATGAAATGGAATCATTTTCAAACATATCTTTCCATGATGTCACGAGAAAAAAATGGCCTCAAAATTGGAATATTTATATTTATTTCTATCTCATAATTGAGATCACTTTTCTAGGAACTCTATAGATGTGTATGTTTAAAGCGAACTCCATGGGATTCAACAACCCGAAGTTAGTATAAAAAGTGGAATTAGAAATGTATGCGAGTGTGCGAAGTTTTATTATTGGCATAAGCAGCACTTCAAAGATCTCAAATTTGAGATCATTTTTCTGGTGATCTCATGGACGGATATGCTTAAGTGTCTTTGGATTTAGTATCCTCAAATTACTGTAAAAATGTCAACATAAATTAATCCAAATGGTCCCACTTTTTACTAGTGGCATGATCTGTAATTCTTTCGGGTTTCGTTAGTTACTATCAGCGTGTTATGTGACTACCAGTAAGGAGGCGCGGTGGCTCAGTGGTAGAGCGTTCACCTTCGGTGCTTGTGGTCCCTGGTTCGATCTCAGCTCGCGCCGTGTGGACTTTGTGGTGGACAAACACCGCGCTCGTGGGTTTTCTCGGGGTTCTCCCGTTTCCTCCCACTTTCTTCATTCCACCATTTCATTCATCTCTCAATATCACCGAGACGGCATGTCTTTAGCCTAACCGGCATAACCGTGGGACGTAAAACTAAAGATTTCATTTCATTTTCATGTGACTACCAGTATAAAAGACATTTGATTAATCTGATAATTGTAGAGTTTCAGTTTTACAATATTTCTACTAGAAAGTAAAACTAGTAATAGTTTTATACATAAATTGATTGTTAATATATTGACACCTCTGTTAGGGATCAGGCTTTATGACTAGAAAATGCCACAATGTATACCATAGGAATTGACATGTGCATCTAATCATCTGGCAATGTAGGTTAAGGTCTATTTCATTCTCAATTTAGAGTAACAATGAATTTCGAATTGGACTTTCTTACAGTTATGAGAATTTATTACTTCTAAGTTTCTGTCTCAACTGCGTTTATTTATCGGAATTTACAGCAGTATAATCAAATAGGCCAACTTCGTTATGAATAAAGATACGAAAATACTAGTAGAGAGGAAAGTTGTGGGAAATATATAGTTTTTAATCTAGTTTTTAGGCTCCACACTGGTAAAGCGCTCTGTGTTAAATAGAAAAGATAGAACATCAACATTTACAGTTCCCCATGCTGTTTCAATAGGACGTAAAGGCATGTAAAAATGACTAATATGAAAAAAATAGGACAAATATGAAAAAAATAGGAGGTCAAAAGAGAGTACTCCTAAGGTCTTTTGTTTTAGTTTGTAGTCTAGTTTCCAAAAAGTAAGTTTAAGCCTTGGATATCAAGAGTTCATTGAAGTATTTTATTTGCAGATAGATTAAAGTGACAACGAGGGTATGGTCTCCATCGTCAATTCTATGGCCAGTTTTCAGTAATTTGTTTTGTAGTTCGTAGTAGATTATGTTCTTGAGAGCCTAAAAGACGTCTAAAGGAAAACATCTGGTCCCCGAGAGGATTAATCACTGAGCTTGCGCTTTATTTGTAAGAAAGATCGAAATAGAAACGTTCTATCATAAAAGAAAAAAAAACAATGACAAGATTGTATAGTGTTTTCTGTTGCAAAAATAAGGTACTTCGGTAATAAATTATGATCATAAATGTATCGAGTTTGCAATAAAATGTGTCGTTTGCATCGTATTTCTAGGATTTTGTGTAGTAAACTGCTATGGAATACCGATTAAATAAAACGCTTAAATAAATATATATGCATGCTACTATAATGTACTAGACCGAAGCTCCATCATAGCAAAGCGGTTAGTGTACAATTCTTTGGTGTTGGAGATCCGGCTTCGATTCCTGGTGGGACCTTGCTGACCATAATACAAGGTTAATTCTCACAGTACATTCCGTTTCCCTCTACACTATGTCGCCTCAAGAGAGCTGAATTGCAGGTCCATTGAATCGAAAATTCCTATTTTTGATTGTCAGTAAATCATCTTTCTTTTAAGAATTTTGGTTTACAATTTGTTCTCAACACGTGACTTCTACATGTATGCGCATACGAACAGACTGAAGCACGGATTGGCAAAAGCCACTTCTTTTGGTATGTAGAAAGTAAAAAAGTGAAAACTATTTTACATATCTGATTTATTTTCCTCACAATTAAAGATTCCTTGAACTTTATCGTCTGCAAAATCAAAATTAAGTAACTTTCAGATCAATACTAGGAAATAAGAATAATGTGTTAATTTTCAAGACATAGCGATTAGAATAAAATAATGACTTGAATGCGATACATGAGATTCTCGTGAATGCAATTCTAATAAAGCGCTAATGCTTCAGTGTGTAATTTTCTCTTTAACTTCCCTTGTTTCCATTAGCTTTTGATAGTGACAAATCGTTTCCATCTGGTTCCTGTTATCCCTTTCGTAATTGCATTCTCCAAATTTTCCTCTGGCGTATCTCACATCTACTCATTTATCTCCACGTCCAATTTTAAATCCATTAGATGTACCATTCTCTCAGAGAGATTCACCCCTGCGAACATTTCTTTCACCTTTATCTGAGAGGAAG
The DNA here is from genome assembly GCF_964235325.1 of Thermobia domestica. Classification (NCBI taxonomy): domain Eukaryota; kingdom Metazoa; phylum Arthropoda; class Insecta; order Zygentoma; family Lepismatidae; genus Thermobia; species Thermobia domestica. Next base: position 129,426,922 of record NC_137467.1, read on the forward strand.
TAGCACAAAGATTTCAACTTACATATTGGAAGCATATTTAGTCTTTTGTACTACTAATATTTTTTTGTTCTTTCTTTCTTTTTTTTTATTTCCAAACCTTTAAATCAAGTTAAATGATCATCTAGGAAAAACAAATAAAGTATTTTGCAAGCCTGTAAACAAGGAGTTATAGAAAAAGAAAGGTGTTTTTTATTTGTCAATGTGAAGCATTGTGAAACATATAAACAAACGTATGGTTAATTTGCAATACTACAAATAACCGTATTATTTATTTATTTATTGAACAAATTTCCAGATACAGCATAACTTTGCCATTTTACACAGGGAAAAGTTAATAAAAGAAAGAAAGAAACAAGACAACAATAGCAACAACAACATAGAACAGTGTCGAAAAAGAGTGTAAAAGTAATATTATTCCGTCAAAACTCGTTTAATTGCTCTATCAAACACCGGGTAGCTCGAAAAAATGTCCACATCAGTTGTATCTTGATTATAACAGTTTGGAATTCTGTAAAAATGAGACTTCTGTATAATTGCCAACGTAGGACGGGCAAGATGGAATGGGTGAGTATTCCGGGTGATGCGGGAAGGGACACGTAAGAATAGTTCTTGAAGTAATATTTCCGATCTTAAATTTCCATTAACTATTTTACGTAGATATTTCAGGTCAGAGATAATTCTACGTACTTACGGAGTCTGGATATTCAGATGTCGCAAGAGTTTCTTCTTAGATAATATTCTAAGAGCAGGAACACGGAAACGGACTATAGAGATAAAGAAGTTAAGAATAGTCAAGTCTGGAGAGATGTGTAGGTGCTTCCATGGCCCATATGGGAGAGCAGTATTCGATCTTGAGCGCTATTAAAGTTTTATAAAAAGTTGCTAATGAAGAAACAGTACGTAGTTCAGTGAATCGATAAAGAAGTCCCAACATGCGCATTGAATTCTTAAGTATGGAGGAGATGTGGTCAGAGAATGTGAGTTTTGAATCAAAGATGACACCAAGATCATTATGACTAGCAGAATGTGTGATAGGAGAATCATTGACATGGTATGTGGAGGGAACAGGAGACTTTTTTAAAGTAATAGTAATACTGTCACATTTCTTATTGTTGAGTTTCAAATGCCACTTTTCACACCAGCCTATACGGTAATTTATGTCTTCCTGTAGAGCAATTGTGTCATGGAGACACGATATTTCTCTGTATAACTTACAATCGTCAGCAAAAAGCAGAAGGCCACTAGGTTGAGCTGATAAGTGCGTGTAGAGATCATCCATAAACAGGACAAATAGCAGAGGCCCAAGTACACTTCCCTGAGGCACTCCTGAGATCACAAGTTGGGGGTTAGAAGTCGCCCCCGAAAGAACAACTTTCTGTTTACGGTCCTTCAAGTAGCTGGTGATTAAAGAGAGAAATTTACCATGTACATTAAATCTATTGGAGAGTTTATGAAGAAGATGAATGTGACTGGCAGAATCAAAGGCCTTCGAGAGATCAAAGTAGATAACATCTAATTGAGTATTGTTATTCATACATTTGACAGCACAGGAAAGAAGAATGCTTAAGCTTGTGAGATTTGAGCTTCTCGGTAGAAAGCCGTGCTGAGGAATGTGGATGTAAGGTGAGGTGAATTTAAGTAGCCTGTCTTTGATTTTTTTTCGCAGATATTTGATATTACAGAAAGAAGAGATATTGGCCTATAGGAGGATACATGATCTTTAAGTTCTTTCGTCAATTATGGTAACTTGACCATACAACTGAAATAAAACTTTATTCCATTCAAAAACTGAACATTGTACGAAAAATGTAAAAAGATTTGACTAAAGTTCCAGATTCCCAACACAAAAAGACAGCTTTCCATTTGTAAGGTCAAGTGGACAGATTCACGAAAACTTGAGACCAAAAGTCTGCAACCCAGTGGATAACATTGTGAAGCACGTTGTCTAATATTCTGCAGTTACAATCATTTTTCTCCATTTCTCTTTATCTCTTCGCATTAACTCCGTCTGGAATGCGTGGAGAAAGGTAACTTTAGAACGAATTTTCAAATCACATTTTGCAAAGAGTAATGAATTTAATTAATTATTTAAAAGGAACATGTTGAATCTGTCATTTCGGGTGCAAGACCGATTTAAATTAGTCTCAAGTATGGGAAAACTTATTAAGAGACAACTTTGGAGGGAGTCAGTGTTGTTGCTTAAAGGTTATCACCAAATCGGGTGCAGAGGCGCGCTATCAAAGTTCAGAGGCCGAGGACTAGTCTGCCTGATCTTTCCCAAACTCATTATACTCTATAGACTACATATTTTAAAGTTTTTTAAATAATATACTATACTTTAGGAAATACATTGCTTTTCCAATCATTCTTGCTTTTATTTCACGTTCGCATCCCACATCATCATTAATAATACTACCCAGGTATCGATAATTAGTCACCTATTCTACTTTCTCCCCTCCTACTTCTATGTTTGACATCGATCGCTTCGTTCCAATCACCATGAGTTTTGTCCAGTGTTTTATTTCTGGCGGTACGCAACGGTACGGTTTACCAGCACCTTTTTCATGAGAATGGAATATTTCCTCTTCTGTCTTAAAAGGGGTTGACAAAAAACTTCGAAAATACAAATAGTAAATATAGGGCTTTAAAGTTTTATTTGAAAATCAGTGTGTTTATTGTTTTCAATTTTTTTTCTAGAGAAAGAGTTGCGAATCTTTGTTCCTTCTTCAAGTCAGTTAATTGTATTCAGGGACTAGAAATATTTGGACCCTTCTGTCTCTCGCTCGCTGGCACGACCTCGCATCTCCCTTTTTCATTCCTTATTCACTGAACTTCAACTAAACTGAAAGACAGTACAAAAATTCTGTTGGCACTCCACCTCAGTACTTTCTCCGTACAGGAGCCTTTGCTCAGTCCCTATTTTAATGTATCCAAGTAATTCTGTTTATTCATAATTAGAAAGAGAATTAAGTGAAAACATCCCCTAGATTTTTTCTCAAAATTTATCCATTAGTTTAGTAGAGCTTTGTAGAACATTTTGATAGCATGATTAGTATTTTAGGGAGCATTATGTGAACAATAAACTGTAAGTGTGTTGTTATTGAAATTCAGTATTTCTCTTGAACTCTTAATGCCTTTTGACAACAAATAGCAGCTTACTTTCGCCCGTTTACAAATATAGAAAAAAAAAGGAACAAATCACTAAGAAATATTGATTATCACTACGTTTATAGTATTATAAAATTAAGGCGTAAGAATCACACATTTTAAAGCATTTATATATTTATATACATGACTTTCTAGTTACAAGACTCCAGTGATATGCTACTGGACATTATAATTATTATTGTTAATAATAATAATAATAATAATAATAATAATAATAACAATAATAATAATAATAATAATAATAATAATAATAATAATAATAATAATAATAATAATAATAATATTCTGAAATGTATGCTACATTTCAACCATTATGAACCTTCTGTAGAACTTCCAACAACAATTTCCAATTCACGCGATCAAAGGTCTTTTTTAGAACAATAAATAAAACATAAATCTCTTTTCCTTTTTCTGTAAACGTTTCACCGATCACCCTTAATAATTCAACTGCATTCCTTGTGCCCTTATCCCTCCCAAACCTGAACTATTCTTCCTCAGCGGTTTTATTTGTTCTTCCATACAACTTTCTGTTCAGAATTTGAAGCAAAATTTTTGTTGTGTAACATATGAGACAAATAGCTCTATAATCCTCACATCTATCTACCTGGATTCAATTTCTTAGCCATTGATATTATTATCGTCTTGAGGAAGTCTTTTGGAAGGCTGTTCCATAGATTTCATTGCAGAGTCGGAATAATTCTTCCTTGGTCTTGTCTCCCATATTCTTAATGAATTCGATTCGTATATTATCTATCTCGGCTGTAATCCTTCTTAAAACTGGAAGATGCAGAAATCTTTTACTTCTGGTTTTAACATTGAATTTTAATAAAATTAACCGGAAAGAAATATTCAGAATGTTTTTCCTTCATGTAGATTCAACGTCCCGATTGCAGGTTCCATCTCTTCCATTATTCACCTTTTGAAACTAAAACTGACAAATCCATCACTTCTAGTAAGAATACAGCTTGGAAGTCTATTGTAGAACAGATAAATCTATAACTTGTGGTTTGAATGTTGGACACTCATAGTTTCGAAGTCTACTGTAGCATAGGAGTGTGAGACAAAACTAACTTATTTAACTTACAATTATATAACAAAATTCGAGGTTGACTTTCCATATTTAAAGTGAATACTTCTCAAGTTTTAGATCATAAAAAAAATAACCCTATAGAATTGTTTTATTTAGTCTGAGTACTACTTTGTTTAAATATTTAACAGGAACTAATGTTTTGCGTGTCACATTATCCAAGTGATACCCTTCCATTCTAAACTTATTTTGTCATTCATGAGCTAAATGGTCACATGAATGTAGGAAAATCATTTTAAATTGAATCATTGGGAATTGATAAACTATTTTAAAGTATGTTCCCCAAAGAAAAAAAGTGATACTAATTATAATCATTAGACTGCAGATAGTTAACTGTAATAGCGCATATCGTTGCTGCGCGTCGAAGAACCACAATGTGTTAAAACCACAACTTTTCAGAAGAAAAATAAAATTCCCAACTCTTAAAATTTTGCCAAATATACACGGAAGCACTTAAAAAATATAGTAAAATTGGTTATGCGCATATTATGCACTAGACATGTTGTAGCTTGCTTTAACAATTCTATATTACTATTTTTGTGTTTACGTAGCACCTTTTGAGCCTTTATAAGCACATAGAGGATCTGTATACATTAATCAATACGTACGTGATGAGAACCTGAATCCTTTAATTTCAATCTATTATTTTTTCATTGTTGTGGCGAAACAATTGCATATTAACTTACCACGTTATAAGAGACTCTACCTGACAGCTTTCAGGTTTATTTGCGCGACATAACTAATTTTCGACAAAAATGTTAAATAGCGGTTCTTCGAGGCGCAGCGACGATATTCTTATTTATAACTATAATAGATACAAACGAGGTAAAAGGGGGTAACATTAAACTTACCGTAGTAAATTTAAATTCTATGATTGGCCTTACTAAATCAAATGTGGTTGTTATCTTGTTTCCTACTAAATTTGGGAGTATCTGCATTAATGAATTTCCTATACTTCTGATTACCATATCTGATCTGCAAAGAAAAGTAAACCATGCAAGTAAGTTTTTAGTAATCTCCCTCGGTTCTATTACAACTGATAGCATTTCTACTTGCTGTTAGTTACAATCAGTGACGGAATCATATTTTATATTACCTTTTCTACGGAGTGTGACGTTGCAGAAACATTTTTGTATAGGGGAGACCGAGGCTATTTGAGCATAGTAAGAGAAAACTCAAAATCCCCCCCAAAAAAAACGCACTTTAGAGTTTAAATAATTAGGCCATAATCTACGTACATTGTTATAGTACAACATATTAAAGAATAAAGAACTATTAAATCATGGAAATTCAGGAAACAAATTTAAAATATAAATGGCAGAATTCGAGATTAGTAAAAATCATGGGGCTATTTGTTTTTTTCTAGGAGCTATTTGGGTTTTTCTAGGGGCTATTTGGTTTTTTTATTTTATCAATATTGTTTACGTTAATTACATTGGCGTTCATGTATATTCTTAAATTATGCACTTTTCTATATAATTTGTTAAAAACGTAACCTCATAGTAAAAGAAAATAAGTGGAGCGATTCTATAGGAAAAGATGTTAAGGATAAGCTAAAATTCATTTAGCATTGTAATAATACAAGACTATTAATTTTCTTATATATTACATAATACCTTACACGAATAGGTTGTAGTTAGTTCAGTATGTATAAAACCTTTCAAGTTTATTACTTGAAACCTTTTACGTTTAGTATATATTTATAGTTTAAGATACTGTTTGTACAATTCTCTGTAAATCTCGATGTAACATCATTCTTCCAGAGAAAGGGGCTCACACACCTAAACTCAAGGACTACACATCACACGCACACGCATGCGCACACACAAAATCTTATCTTTTGCCTGGCTCCGCCCAAGGCACCTTGTTCTAGCCAATCTAGATGTTAATGGCATGGCTTGTTCCAATAGCTAGTATCTCCACCCCTCAGAGTGGAACCCTTCCGAGCACTTGTGCACCCGAAACCGTGTGCAAAAACCAATAATCTTCCTTTTCAGGATACGGGTCCCCCTCGGGCTCCGCCCTAGGTACTTTTTAGATCTCCACGCATGCTCAACCTCTGACCTTACGGTCTTGGTGCAACGTTTGCTCACGTTACTATTTTGCACACAGACCGTAAATTGGTGCCGGTTGCACCCCCGACCGAGGCCCTTAAAAACGCATGTTTTGGGCTCTCTCGTCGGACAACGTCCCTCTCCTGAACCCCTCAGAGACGTGCAGACTACGAGGAGTACGCAATTCGTTAGGTACATCTCAGTTCAGGAACTTATCACGAAGAAGTCTCTAGTTGTCCATCCCTCTGCCTTCCAACCTCTCTGCCTCTACGGAGGCCTGCCTACTCACTCTCTTGGTTACCTACCTCACTCTCTTGGTTTACCCAGTACTTGGCAATCTGTTTCTGAAAGCTCGATGGCTCAGCCAGGGTTCTCCCATACTTGCTGGTCGGCTTAGGAAACTGACGGTCAAAGTACTACCCTACCTAATCCTCACGGTAACTTGGCAATCTGTTTCTGAAAGCAAGACGGTTCAGCCAGGGTTCTCCCATAATTGCTTGTCTGCTTAGGAAACTGACGGCTAAAGTTACCTCCTTCCGAACTTGGCAATCTACTTCCGCAAGTTTCGCTTCAGCCCGGACTCGCTCCAGAAACTGCTGGCAAGCTTAGGAAGTTGACGGCTAAAGTTCTGTCGCACCCCTATTTGATGTGTGTTTTGACAGACTCTAAGTTTATTGCTTAGCTGGCCAAAACGCACGGGTAATCAAATAGTTACACCCTGTTTGATGTCTGTTCGCAGACCGGTAGATCAAACGGTAACCTTAATTCCTTCTGGTAACCAACTTTGTTTGATGTCTGCTTAGCAGACCGGTAGATCAAACGGTAACCTTTACACCTACCCAGTTTGATGTCTGTTCGCAGACCGGTAGATCAAACGGTAACCTGTTCCTAACCTCTGGTAGCCTACCCTATTTGATGTCTGTTCGCAGACCGGTAGATCAAATAGTATACCTCTTACCTACCTACCCACTAGGACTGATTCGTGCCCTCCCAGTCTAGTGCAGTTTGTTTAATTTGTGAATAGTGCTCTTTTAAACAGTGAAGTTATTTAGTGAGTTATTTTTTTTAACTATCTATTGGAACACCGCCACGTAAGTTAAACTCTTTTATAAATATACACAATACTTACACTATCGCCCCGGCTCTGGTTCTTGTAATTTGCTTAGAGCCAATAAACTGCAGGCTTACTGCAAGGAACATATTTGTCGAGTTTTGTTTCAAGAGATATCCCAAAGGATTGTTTGGTTATCAAACCTTAATCAGGATAACGATTCCATTGTTTCCACTAGAAGATAAGTCTTGGCCCAGGCCAACGCTACCGTGTAATACTAAGACTCTTCAGACTGTTTTGTTAGCTGAGTTCCTGTTTCCAGTATAACTTTGCCGCTCGAGTTATAGTTGGTGTTTTGCAGAAACTTTGGTTGACTAATTAGAAGTATTTTGGTAAATTACAACACTCTCTTGTGTGGGTGCCGGTCTACGCAAACGCATACCGCCGGCCCGCCACAAGGTTCATATTAGAGTGATTTGACTTATTCTCTTCGAAATAAACACTTGTAAAAGCAAACGAGAAAAAAAGAACTCCTGAGAATAACAAAGAAAGAAACTTCGAATAGTTTTACATTTTCTTCATAAATTTTCAGTAAACAGAAAAAAAATACACAAGAATGAACACTGTAGTTCAAATTTAACTGTTAAAATAAAAATAAACTCACAATAAGATTTGTGTTCAAAATCAATTTTATGAGTAGTCTTGTCAATCAAAATTAAATGTATAAGAAGATAAAAATCAAAACTTGTGCTGAAGACAGCAAAGTGCATTAAAGTTATTTTTTATACAAACTTATCAGAAATCACTAATTTCCGAACTTCTGAAGTACGAGACAAAGAAAGTAATCTAGAGGCATTTGCTGCATGCAAACTGTTTTTTCCCCATAAGGTCCAACACATATCTCATGGTACTACTGTTTACAATGTTGTCAGCGAATCCATTCTTCTTTGCTCACTGATTCTTTAGAGCAATATTTCACCTTACAGAATCATTGATTGATACATTGTTCTCGGATTCATTCTAATCATTATCATCATCACGTGTAGTATATGTAATACTTGAAGGTACGGGCCTATTTATTTTTGTCTTCCTGATGCTTTTCATCTTCGAGCAGGCTTTACCAGATCCACCCCGTTTATAACTTCCGTTTCGCGCGAAGCTGTTGCTCATTTTCGGGAGAAGTAAGTAGAGCTGTACTTTGCTTCTTCTTTGTGAAGATACATTTGACATTTTATGTAAGAGTGAGAATTTTTATCACTGTACAGCATACAATGAAATTATTACTCCATCATATGCCATACATTCTATGTACTCTTAAATATATTTCCCAGACTTGCATTTTTAAATTTGATCATCGCTTGAACTTCACGGCTCTGGTGGGCTGATGCCATGAAAATACACTGCTCTATCCAGTGGTTGTAATATTGTAATACATGAGTGGTGTGAGGTGGAAAGCACGAAAGTTCAATGTCAAATGCTTCTTTGCTCACAAATTTGAGAGCTTGTAGCGAGCAGTGAGAAATATGTCAGTCCAAAGTTACAAATATTTTCCCTCAGCCCAGCTTGTTTAAAAAAAACTCGACCCAGTAAACAAACAGCTCTTTATTAACGTAACCACTATCTGATAAGGAAACTTGAGAAGTCGGTGGTAGACTGTTTACAAATTCTTTATTCATACACTGATCTTTAAAATAATAAATCGTGGGATGTATTGTCCAACTGTGTTCCAAGCGACTATTACAGTGACATTTTCTCCTTTCTCAAGTAAATACCATCCATTTTCCCACCTTCTTGGCAATGACTTTGCTTCATCCACATTGTATATACGCTGTTTTTTTTTTTTTAAGTAACGTTGAAGTTATGAAACACATTATTGAAGTAACGGACTCACTGCTTCCTTATTAACGCCTTCAGTACGAGCTCTTGAAAGTCCCTCAGGCTTTCGTAATGAAAAATTCGGATGTCTTTTCATCAAACTTGAAAACCAATCTCTAACAGATGGTTTCTCAAAGGTTATGGAGTTTGAACTATTGTTACATATCGATGCACAGCTTTACGAATCGTTTCATGGTGCAGCTTAGTCCTTTTTTCGTGAGAGTCATAATTCGCAACACCAACTTCCTCCTGTTATTCTGTCAGTATTGTGGCATGTCCTTGAGTTTCGATTTGGTACTTTGAACTTTCCATTATTATCACCCAAGCTAGTTTCACCCTTTCCAACAGCACTTTCCTTCGCAAAGTGTCAAAAGGAAAATTACAGAGCTGTGAAGCTTCCCATAAACTCAAATCACTTTCTGTCACACTTTGCATGGCCTTCTCCATGTCTTCATTATTCCACTTGCTATATTTATGTTTTAATGTGTATGTTCGTACCATCTAAAAAGAAAATGAAGTGTTTTCTTCTATACACATGCATCACATAGGAGGCTAAACCATAAATACAAAACTAATATTCATAAATTAAAGATATTCACGTAAGTTTACACCTGATTAAAATAGCCCCAATTGGCTCAAATAGCCCCAATTTTTTTCGACTCAAATAACCCCGTTTTGCACATGTTTACGTAGGAACGTACTATTTTCACACGGAACAGGGAGAGCACCAAAAATGGAGGTTATAATATGCAGATGTTCTGTTTTACGCGTACTGTAATAATTTTACAAATATATGCATTTACATAGGTACAGCACATTATATTATACAGACATTATTTTATATCAGACCAAAATAGGAAGTATCGCTAGCTACCTTGCTCAGATTAGTCCCATATTTACAGCAACTGATAAGAAAGAAGCAGCTCAACGATGAAAGAAGCAGCTCAGCCCTTTCCTTTACCAATGAACTCACAAATGAACGCAAATTCAGCATACTGATGTGCATATTAAGTGCGCAGTGACATTTTTCTTAAGTTTGACTCAAATAGCCCCTCGATTCAAATAGCCCGGTCTCCCCTATAGTAATTTTAACATATGTTTTATTATATTATTATATTAAATGTTTACCTTATACATAATCTTATGTATCTTTAACTAATATTGTAATAATATAATTAGTACCATAAATAAGAAAACAATAATAGAACTTTATATGAAAATTCCCTTCAATTTAATAATAAATGCAAATAGTCTCGATTAGGTTTCTATTCTGCAATGCTAAATCTCAATGAAACCAAAGTTAAATTTAAAATGGAAAAAGCTTAACCCTTTTACACACCGTTCAACATTCTTTCTATAGTTTTAATACATATAATAAATCTTACCCAAACACAATACAGAAGGGGAAGATCTCGAATAGTACTGAGGCGCTGATTGGTAGATGTTTCTCCTCTCGAGTTAATGTGAGAGTAGTCTGAGTAAATGCCCTGTTGTCAAACCTTAGATGGAAGGTAACATGGACAGTATCGAAGAGAAATTCCTCACGCACTAAGTCAATTTGCACTTCTGTATGGTAGAAATGTCGAGCGACCTGTAGGAATAAAAAGTATACCAGCTAAATATATATGTAATTGTTAACTGTAAGGTAAAAAAAAAATCATTGCTTTGGTTTGGATATTGTAACAAAGGAAACACTGACCAAAACTTCAACACACACACTGCATTGAAAGTGAAGAAGTTATTGAAGAAAGGAGGGGTCAGAATTTATAGGAATGAAGAGAACTTATTGAGATCACTAAAGAAGAAGAATAGAAAAAGCACCTAAAAGATTAATGAAGAGGAAGAAGGAGTCATCTACAGGGTATGGTGTAGGTACTGCGATATGTCATATGTATTCACTTCTATTTGAGATTGAGAAGCATAAGATAACAATTTCTTATCATTCACTTAAACTTTGGTATTATTTCCTTTAAAAGAGTACGCCATGTTGCTGGCTTCTCATGTTCACTAAGGAGACACGTCTTCTAGTTTAGGACCACTGATTTAATCAATTCAGTACCAACATAACTAGATATATAGTCACAGAAAAATATGCATTTCAGTTTCTATTCATGTTTGACTTGATTTCACTGCCGTATTATAATCCTAGAACTAGCTCCTCAAGTCATGTTTCTCCCCTTCTCCTGAGTATTGATAACAACCTGTGATATATATATCTCACGCTTTGGAAGTGAAATGTTCCATATAGGGAAGAAATGCATCACTTAATTTTACTTTCACTCCTTTCTTTTGCATTATTTTGTGATTTAGTATGGTTTAAATCTTCTTTTGTGAAGTAAAATATGACTTCTCATGCTAAATTTTCCTAAACTCAAGGTTTAGAATAAAGATGCATATCCGGTGGTATAATTCAGCCGGTTTGTACTGGTTTGCCCGAACCAGTTCTTAAAATTTCTCAGGTTCCCGGAACCGGTTATTACAATCTTGTTTCCACTAGGGATGGCGGTTCCGGACCGGTTCCAGACCTGGATACAAAAGCCTCAAAAAGACTCGTAAAGAAGGCACAAAGTTCACCTTCAAAACACCGCAAAGAGGACCACGCGCTTTTTTCCTCCCCGCCGAGATCTGCTTGTGCCCCCCAGAAAAAATTAGGTCCGCCAGTGGGTGTTTAGCCAAATGAGTTTCCTAGTTTGTCTGTTTAGCCAATGAGTTTCCCAGTTATCCAGTTTGCTTAGCTAAATGAGACAAGCGGCCGCCTGTCGCTTCCACCATTTCATCTAGCACACTGTTCACAGCCTGCCAGCAACTCGGGTTTAGCGCATGGATGGCCACAAAGTTCCGGTTCCGGCGGAGGAACCGGTTCTTGGAGATCCGGTTTTCAAAACCGTTTCAGACTTGGATCCGAAAACCCGGTCCCAAAACCGGATCTTCTAGAACCGGATCCGTTCAAAGCCGAAAACCGGTTCCACCACGAACCGGTCCCGGCCATCCCTAGTTTCCACCGAGTATTTACGAAGGAAAATTGTAAGAGTCAAAGTGCAAAGCGTCAATGTAAGCATGAATTATCACTTAATCCTAGTCACTTTTACTAGTGTCATATAAACAAATAATACTAATATAAAATGAATGTTATAATTAATGTCCGGATTTGTATGTAATTACATATTTTTTCTTCATATGTAGGTTCGTCAAATCCTTAAATGTTTGTGATTCACACCTGTAGGGTGCTTCAACTCAAGTTTCATATTACATATTTTTACATATTTTGACCAATATTACATATTTCTATGGTTTCTACATTTTTTTTTTTACACAAAACTGTCTTAAAATTTTGCGTTTACTGAAATTTTAATTTCAAATAAAAAATAATCTCTCCAACTGTGCAAGGCTTGCATCTAGATTCAATTTTGACATGTCTATCTTTTCGTTTCTTTTCCGAAAGAGAAAATCTCTCTTTTTTTATTTGTCAAACCATGTTTCGCAGTATTTTCACCGATAACAAAAGAAATAAAAGAAGAAACAAGTAAAAATCTCCCTCCGGGGTACATTAGCAGCGCCCTTTATTTTCAACTCTGGAGGAAGACAGATCACGTGTCTGACAGGCGACTGGCCAGGAAATATTAAATGAAGTCTATTTGATTGTTATCGGAGGTCGGACGGGAAAAAAGATGAAAGCAAATCCTGCAATTCAAGTTAAAACTGTATGCTAGTCTGCTTCCAGGAATTTACTGCAAGAGTTCGTTCCAAGAAGCTGGCGACAATGGCAATATCATAGCAGATAGCCTAAGCTTTCAAAGAACTTCCCTTGTTCAACTGAATGACAGGAGGACAATACTCTAGTATTGCAGTTGCAAAACGCACATGTTCTGTATTGACCGTCGAAGTTAGAAATGGCTCCGATTGCCTCAACTTTATCCGTGAAATTGCGGTAATGGGTAACTATCGATGATGCGTTTACTACGGACGGTAAAGTGGTGTAGTGCCAAGTGTGTGATAAAAAAAATTGGATGTTCAATGAAATCTAAGTTAAAACAACATGTACGAAGTGCACTCCATGCAAGAAATAAAAATTTGTGACCCCCCCCCAAAAAAGCAAGTACTCTTGACACAAATGCATCAAAGTACTTCAGTGCGTGAGTTTTTCAAAGACTTGTGCCAAACAATGATAGCAGCAAACATTCCTTGGAACAAACTTCAAATGCCAAAATACCGTGCTTTTCTGGAGAAGTACTGCGGGCGTCGAATTCCTGACGAATCCACTCTTCGAAAGTGTTATCTCGAAGTTTGTTATAGGGAAGCTATAGATACCATTAGGGCAGAAATAGGTAGTTCATATATATTTGGATTTCTGTGAACGAAACAACAGACGTTTTGGGACGTTATGTAGCAAATTTAGAGATTGGAAAGTTAAGTGAAGATGCTTCATCTAAATCCTATCTTATTGCGAGTAAATTGCTGGAACACACGAATCATTCCACGATTGCTCGCTTTGTAAACGATGGTCTTAAAGTGTTGTGGCCGGGAGGAGTTCAGGAAGAAAACATCCTTGTTCTCTATACAGACAGTGCAGCGTACATGTTAAAAGCTGCTAGAGCACTTACAATTTTTTACCCTCACTTAATTCATTTCACCTGTATGGCCCATGCTCTTCAGCGTGTTGCTGAAGAGGTGAGAGACAACTTTTGCGAAGTAAATCAACTAGTTTTTTCCACGAAAAAATATTTGTTAAGACGCCAAAACATGTTCAAGTTTACAGAGATCAACTGCCAGACGTTCCACTTCCTCCGGAGCCTGTGCTAACGCGATGGGGCACATGGACACAAGCAGTACATTTCTACAATGAACATTTACAAAAAATAAGCCTGTTGTTCATCCATTTCCATCGGAGTCTGCTGTGTCAGTTGGTATTACTCAGAAACTGTTTAATGACTCAAAGGTAGCGTGTGATATCGCATACATAGACAGCAATTTTGGTTGGCTACGTACAAGCATTAAAAAGCTAGAGACTGTTGGGCGGTCTCTTCTGGAATCCATGGAAATTATAGAGAATGCAAAGAGACTGCTGCTAGGTGTGTGTGGAGATGTAGGAGGAAAAGTTTGAAAGAAACTAAATGCAATGTTGGAAAGAAACCTGGGTTACGACAGCCTATTGGCAGTGTGTAAGATTCTCAGTGATGAAACAAGAACCCCCTGAAGATATTTCCCCCAACTACATCCCCCTGTTGAAATACGCTCCTGTTACCTCATGTGATGTGGAGAGATCATTCTCTGCATACAAGAATATTTCATCCGATCGCCGACAAAATGTTACTTCTGATCATTTGGAAATGTACCTTGTAACCCATTGCGCAACAACACATAGTTGAAGTGCAGGCACATCTTTTATAAGTACTTTATTTCAAATTTAAAATGTTCATTAGTGGAAATATTCTTCAATCTTAGTTCAGCCTGGTATTGTTTATAAGATATAGGACTGCTTTTCCGTGCATGAAATAAATATTTATAAAACAATACATTTCGTCTTAAGTTGCTTTTAGTATTTAAATTTGTATATTACGTATAATTCATTTCAATATTGGGCCGTGGCGACGGATGCGCATTTAGTGTAAAAGGTCTAGATTTGAAACGGGACCACTCCACACCAAATGAGATTTCTGACGTACAAATGCCGTATTCTCGGGGTTTTCCTGTTTCTCTCTAACCGATTCACATCTTCCTTCATTCGCGTCTAATTTTTATTATCCTGCAATCAGTTACGTCAGTGACGTATGGCTGTCTCAGCTGTTCAAGTAATTCACTTCATTGGGGGACTTGCATTAAGCAGTATAAAATGAATGAAATGAGATGTAAGTTTTACGTCCCACGATTATGCCGATTAGGCTAAAGGAGACAGTGATGATGAGAGATGAAAGAAATGGTGGAATGAAGAACGTGGGAGGAAACGGGAGAACCTCGAGAAAACCCACGAGCCATTTTCCATTTTCTTTCATAATTCGTTTAAATATTGCATACTCATACGCGTTTTAATATTACGTTTTCATAAATATGTAACATATATAATATTACATATTCTTATGTAATATTACATATTTCTTACATTTTAAGCGAGTTTTGTTACATATTTATGTACATATTTAGGGGGTTGATATTACATAAAAATCCGGACTCTAGTTATAATCATATAATAATAATATTAATACTAAGTCAACTTACTATACTCATCATAGAACTGGTAAGTATGCATATTAAAGAACTTGTATCTTGAAACTAAATTCCTGAATGGAGCTTCTTGTATAGTAATTGCAGGTTAATTTCAAATCATAATTTAAAAGACACTCCTTCTCGAACTTTGTCTCATCCAATATTATATTCCCCAACATAGTATCTGCTTACCTCTCTAATTTGTCCCATAGTGTAGTATACGAATCCTCTTCTTTTGCTACGATAATGCAGAGTCAGTCCCTCGCTAGTTTCGTTTTCACAAATGAAAGACGGAGCACGCATTCGTGGATAGGAGAATTTGAGGTATTCATGTAGGTTGTCCAATCCTGAGAGCAAACCGAAAGAGGGTAACACAGTCACTTGTCTACAACAAACAACACAAAAAACATATGGCAATACATTATATCAACTTCTTATCTAAAATCAAAATTAGTATATTCGCAGCAATTTCTTCTAAGCTTATTTCTATAATTCAATAGAACAAATTTCGTTTCAGTTTAATATTAAAGCTCTCGAATAATAACAGGAATTAAGTGTTACATTATGTATGCAAAAATGGGTAAATTATACAACTATGTTCAAAATACTGTAATTCCAATCTTACTTAAATGTTTAGATCACTGAATTTATATACTTATTTGAAAAAAGTTATTTATATTAACCCTATGTACACCAAGGTGGGTTAAAAATTGTCCACACTTTTATTAGAGTAAGAACTTTTATGGGTGTCTCTTTAGCATCATCATAACTCGGGTTTTGTGTCAAAAAATATAAATTTTATGTTCTGTCATTTAATACTTTTAATTTCTAGAAAGTAACCCAAAATTTTAAAAAGTATTCGTGGTGGACGTAAAATACCCTCGCTTGGTAATAACGTGCATCATAATTAGCATGGGATTATTTCCAGTTAAAGTTGAAGATTCTGGCACTAGGCATTGCTACGGGCACTGCTGATGTAAAGCGTCGTACACCTAAACGAAAAATACCTGTTGGTTTCAGACTTATGATATCAAAAGTGGAATCATAATATACACCAAATGGTTAGGTGTAACACTGCACTCCAAGAGAGAGTTAAAAATGTCCTCGACATAAATCATTATTTTCTATCCCAGAAAATAATCATTTATGTGATGGACATTTTTAAACCCTGCCTTGGTGTGCGGTGCTACGCATAGCTCCTTGGTGTACATATGGTTAAGAAAGTTCCATAGATAGATGCTGATCTCTCTTTGTGACAGATTTAAAGAAAACAGTGAAAAATCGAAAGATATTCTTGGGAATGAAGTAATCTAGAGCCTATATTATTAAACATTGATTCCTTAGAGTTTGTCATTTACAGCCGAGGTTATATGGAGGGATATACCATTTAAAGTGATACCAGAACTACTGTTTGGTCTTCTATCCGAACTATGTAACACACTAGGAATCGAATCCAGAACCGCACAGAGAGAAAACACGTATTCACTAGCCACTCAGCCGCGGAGGCTATCATAGAAATGTCGTTCTAATATTTGATTCGTGGGCTGAGGGAAAAGGCATCAAAGTAGTCTAAAAGTCTGACCCCAGTATTCGAAAATGAGATTTCCCAAATTCAAAAGCAAAGACAATAATGGTTCAAATACCCTGTTTCGAAATAGATCTCTTGAATTACCAATTATTTAATTTAATCTAAATACACAATTACTTTCTTGATACTCAAACTACACAGTGGGGTCTGGTGGATACTGAAGTACATGAATAATTTTACCTAAGATTTTGAAAGTAATAGTCGTGTGAATAGAAGCAATACTATAGAAGCAATAGAAGCAATAGAAGCAATAGAAGCAGAAGCAATACTATATAGGGGGATGCGCATAGTCTTTCTTGGAAACAACAGCCCAAACATAACTTTCTCCTAACATATAAGATCAACGATCATCGTACTGTAGAAATAACTGGCATCTGTAATTGTTCCAAAACTAGCTTCCAAAAATAATTTAAAATTACTAACAAAGGAAAACACTCAGCCAAGTCACCTCCCTTGAAACAACTCCACGAAGAACCACAAATAACTGGCCGTGTTTAAGCTGCCTATGAAGTATACGGGAAAACCAATCACACAAGGAAGAAATACGAAGGTAGATTCTAAACAAGAAGCAAGCCAACATAAGAAACTACAAGTTAACAAGCAAATCTAAAAAGGAGCTTTCGAACAAACACACCAAATACCACAAACATATATTATTCACAAACTTCAAGACATAATCCATCAGAGCACGGGAGATGCCACGAAAGAGCACATGGCATAGTTTATTTGAATTATGATCCTCAGAACATACCAACAAGACAGTAATAAACTTCGAGAGATCATTGGTATAGCTTCTGAGAAGCTTCAAATTTAGGTTCACCTACTAAACATTACAATGGTGGATTTAAGTCACATACAATAAATATATTTAACAATATCATTTCACAACACTCTACCCATATACCTTGCCCATATAGTGTTTACTTACATTACAAATAACATCAACATGTGTATGACTGAAATCGTAGAAAACTTAAAAATTGAAGAAGAAACGAAGCAATTCAGCAGACTTTAAGAAATTTACAACGCCGACAATCATGTCATACTTGCAACAACTTTGCAAAACTTGAAGACAAAAGATCAAACGCCATCTTCCCACTCTGTATTAGTGCCCACTTCAACACCGGAAAATTACAATGGATAAAATCGCAACTATTGGTAGACGTTTTTCAACCCTCTACAATGGAGGAGTATAGAGTAAACTTGTATTCGTCCTGGTTCAATCGAAAACAATTATTATATAAGATAAGTTTTGATGTTTCAGAAGCATTAAACAAAAGTATGTCTTTACGAAGGAATCAATTTCAGTCTTCTGTTATATAAAATAGTGGAAAGTTAGTATGATAATTTACCTCTTCGGAACAGACCAATGGTAATTTCAATTTCACTCCTCGCCAAGTCCAGTGTAATTATAATCGTCAATGTATTTACGTTTTGTTATTGTAAGTTGTTCTCAATGTGAAAGCAATTTCGATTAAACGACGTAGACTAATTTTAAGTTCTCGGTCATTCAATCAAAGGACATTCTTTACATGCTTATTTGTTCACACTTTTACGTCCTTTTCCAACACTAATGTTAAATATACAGTTGCATATGAGAGTCAAATTATATATTTTTCTACCAAGTATCACCTTCAAATCAATCGAAAATGTACGTAAAAATGTATTTCTATAGTGCAATGATTTGACTAGATTGCATAATCTAACTGCTATGAGGAATCGTACTCTAGAAGAAATGACTATTTACTATTTACTTAATCAATGAATATTCTTGATATATTTATTACTACACTGGTGTGCAGAAATTAAGGACAAAAGTAAATTTTGCATGTTTTGTCACTACCAGGTACCTAGATTAACGAAACTTGAACCTTACATACAAAGTAAAGCTATATTAAGATGCAGGAGACTTAGTTTTGACATTCGGACAAGGTCTTACTTACAATGAATCGAACAAAATCTTGTAATTTAAGAGGAACAGTTGAAGTACGTTACTGTGGGTTTCGTTTACGTATTAAATGTTTTTAATAATGAACTAGAGTCAAGAGTGGCTTAGAGTTGCTGGCCTATAGTGTTCGTCAAAATAAACTGGTTAAAGGTTAAATATAATCAACTTTAGAGGTTACTAAAATTGATATTCGCTTATAAAGACGTATATATATATATATATATATATGTATGTATTAAAGTTTGAAAGTAATCAACGTACAGTTACTACATTTCTTGGTAGTAAAATAAATACCAAAAGTTTGTAGTAACCCATTTACTAAGACAAATAATACCAAACAGTTTGGCTCATTCACAATAATAAATCTACGTCTCCGATTAGTACAAAGACATCTTTCTCCAATTTTGAGCCTTTTGGTGTAATAACAGGTAGGATTCACATCTATACAAAGAGGTTAGAGAAGTCGATTTATCTTCGGCATTGCCAGAAGATAAGAAAGTTTCAATATTTTTATTGGTGATGGGATTACCGGCTTACGAAGAACTGTGAAATCTGGGTTTACCAAGCATGCAGCCTTATGAAGAATTAAAAACGCTCATGTTGAATCATTATGGTCAGAAAAAAGAAGATATAGCCGAAAGATATAAGTTTCACAATATCAAGTCGGAATACCAAAATTTAGCTCGTATGTAATGGCGTTTAAAATAATCGAGCCTCTTACTGAAATCTTGGATATGCTTAGAACATTCACTTAAAGATCAATATGTGTTGGGGCTAAACAACAATGTGGGAAGAAGACAAATGCTAACAGGAACTTCATTATATTTCCAACAAGCAGTGAAACCTGCCATATTATACGGAGCAGAATGTTGGATGACGAAGAAGAGAGAGAAACAGAAGTTGCATATTGCAGAGATGACGATGGTACGGTGGAAGGACAAAATTAAGAATGGAATGATCCGAGGAACAGTAAAGGTGACACCTTTAGTAGCAAAATTGTGAGAAAGTAGACTGAGATTGTGCATGTAAGAAGAATACCTTTGTAATACGTAGCTCACCGAGTGGTTGCTATAGAACTGAATGTGAAACTAGCCCAAGGCCAGCCAAAGAAGAAGCGGGTGATATTGTGTGAAGAGCGATTTGGTGGAGTGTGATGTCACAGCTGATAAAACACAAGATAAAATAGGTGGAAGACAGTGATCAGAAAAGCCGACCCCAGTTAACTGAAAAAAGGCTTAGAAGAAGTAGATAACACGACAGCAGTGAAGAATACTGAAGAACATATGGCATTGTTCAGTGGTTCAGCGGCTCAACACTAGCAAATTTGTAGAATGGAAAAAAGAGCGACCGAAGTGGAAGGGTTAAAATAAAACCAGGCTAATAATACCTTGAGTGGTCCTAGTTCGCCACGAAATATGCGTAAACGATGTTCCAATTCTTCTTTGTCATCCAATTCTATGAATTAAAGGAAGGGAAACATATTACATCTAATAAGTGTCAGCGATCACATGTAAGAGGCGAGCATCCAGCTTATGATAAGCGATGCTTCAGATGTACGGAGTTACACAATTTTGCAACATCTTGTGGTCTGCGATTGTTGGCACAGATGAATGATCTAAGCACGGAAGGCTAGGAAGAGAGAAGTGACAAGCTAACAAGATATAATGGTATGGCCTCAGATATAAATTCAGCGGTGTTAGAACCGCTGTAAGACTGAAAAAGTGTAAAAGAATATTAGCAAATATCGATTATTGACTGACTCGGAAGAAGTTCTGAACAATAGAAAGAAGTGCAGAGATAGAGTTACTAGAAGTAATATAAGATATCAAAGGAGTGACAAAGAAATTGCGGATCACATTGTTAAGAAAAGTAAAGAAAATACCAAGGAAAGAGAACGTATGTTTAACACGAAACAAGAAGTGTTACAGTGTATCTTTTCCGAATTCATGTGTAGGAATCAGAAAATCCAAGATTTCTGGAATAAGATTATAGAAATATAACAGATGTTACGAAGATTGGGAAAAGAAGGAATTAACTTCCGTCTATTAAAGAAAAACGAACTTGAGTTGTTTCTAATGTTTGGAAGTGTTAGTAGTTTGTGAAAAATTGTCTATAATTTGATTTTTGGTCAATATCCGGGAGAATATTACGGTTTGTCAGTTTGATTTGGGCAATCTGCTTTCACACCCTGCAACGTACCCAGGTATCTCTGTAGGGGGTGAACAGATCGCACATTCTTTTTTCTATATCAGCACAATTGTAATACCTTCGGACACAGAAATTTATGAGAAAAAGTTAAATTGTTTCAGTCACTTCGTGGAAACTCGCGGCTATCATCATTAACCTCTTATTGGAAATTTGTGGCAACAAAAATTTGTTACTAATTTGAATCTGGACCGTTCCACTTGTTTAAATTTGATATTAAGATATTTCACTACTGTTTCCAATAAAGTTTCAATTACATTATTCAAATTAAATTAAGTTTTACTTAAATTATTCAATTAAATAGGTGACTACTGTTTCATTGTATTTATTATACTACTCCTATATTGTACAGGAGTATACTACAGGCTGTCCCAGCTGCAACCGAAGCTGACATTTCGTTAATGATTTTGACAATAATGAAGATATTATAACAAAATTTGAGGTGTGCTTATTTAATTTTGTAGAAAAAAACATCAAAACATCTGCTGAAAGTTTATACCATTCGCTTCCAAACTACATTGAGACAGATACATAATATTTTCCAGTACGCTTACTGTAGCCAAATGAATTGCTCCATTTATGTTTGTTTTTAAGGCGTCTGTCATTCGTGGTTTATCACATAAATACGTTGTTTCAAATGTCCCATATTAAGATATTCCTCATTTTGAGGGTTTAAAAAAAACTAAAAGTATATAGTAAACAGATCACCTCCAAGTATCAAAGACAATATAGGAGAGTGAAATCATTTTAAAATAGAAGCGACAACATGTTTTGTTTATAAACGCGGAAGGTTTTAGAAAAGTGAAATCGAAAATCAGTTCACAAACAATCCTAGTTTCAACTTTCAGTTCCGCGAAAAGTAGAAATGAAAGTGCAAGGAAACTACTATATAAACCTTAGAAAATTTAGTTAAATCGTTCAAATATCTATCATCCATACGCCTCTTAGTGACTACTCGCGCTAACTCGAGACGGAGATCAGTGACTTCGGAAAGTGCTGAGCAGATTCTGTTTGCAATGGACACCATAATATTGTAAGTACGGTAACAAGAACTCTGTTGGTAACCATAGTGAAATTCACGCAAGAGAGTCTTAACATGAAAGCGAGAATGAGAACCTCATATGAATCATGATACTATTATTCATTTCATAGGCACTTTGGTGATGGTTAAAATTTATATTCACTTTGTTATGCATAATTCCAATAAATTAGTTTTCTTTATATCATGCCTTTAATGTCTAGTTACTAGCTCTATACTACCTGCCCTATGGCAATCAATCTCACTCAATCATATTTTTTTAAAATTATTTCTTAATATAAAAGGAACTGGGGTCAAACTGTGTGAACGCGGTACCTAATCTTTTCGAAATGACAGTCATTGAAAAAGAACTGAATTTCAATCATGGTGATGTGTCATGTCATTTTATTCTGCTATGAATATTGAATACTGGTGTTCTCTTGTCCAATTGATTTACAGAGATGTTCGAAATTTCTATACATATGGTTGTTGTCAACAGCAACTTACGCAAAGTGTGGTTCCGGGTTTGAAGCCTCCTTGAGTAAGATATTATGCAAAAATAAACACCATATTAAGATATGTAGACTAACACCTAAAATGATCTGAAATTCGGGGTTTTGGAGTTCTATGTATTACTGGTTGTAATTATTATATCATAACGAAGATGAAACGAATTATGAGTCGCAGTTATATCCAAAACTTAATGCCAATCATCCGGGAATGGATGGATTCTTTATGTATACCGTTTGGATTGTCGATTTTTCGTGTATTGGAAATTGGAGGATTAACTACCCTGTCAAGTGAAACTTGGGTGTTTTAGCAGGCGTGGAGTTGGTCTCGGTAGGCTTAATCTTCTCTCTACACACGTATTTCCGTCCAGTGTGGACTGCACTATAATTCTGCCAACAGCTGCATATGTAACACAGTACGGATGATGTTTTGGCTTATATCTAGGGTTACTTATTTCTGACATTCCAAACTGTGATACTGATGGTAGGTAAATCATTCAAATCTAGATACTTTGGTGGTAGAAATCATTCGAATCGGGACACTTTGCCTAAAGGTTTACTCCTACTATCGGTGAAAAGTACCTAACCAACATTAGAACTTGTTGCATGCAACAGTAATGATGGTTAGAAAAATTGCACTCATATTAGATTCAAACATTATACTATATATATGATTGTAGTACATTCCGTAACTTCCCCAGTTCCGTAAACGTCGTCAATACTTAGTGGCCCACTTGCCGGTAAATGTCGATCGTCGACGTATCGACACGTCGAAGGATTGCCGCTAGTGTGCCAGTGACGACAGGATTTCGTCGAGTCGAAACAAATATCTGGAGTTGGGGTGTTGAAGTTAGTAGCAAGGACTTCATTTTGGTCCGCGCTCTTCGATTCGTCGCTACGAATCGCGAAAGGACCAACACGAATTATAGCCAGTCATGTGCATGCGGTTATTATTATATATTATTTTGTCCTGACGAATTATTTCTAAAGTGAGCTCCGGGGGTCAAGAGCCCCTACATCATGAAGTGAAAAATATTGAGATGAATGCGTATAATTGTATGAATTTGGATGACAACTGTGTCCGATAATTAGAAAGTTAATATGGGAGACCTATGAAATAAAGTAAATAGATGCGCGTCATTTTGTTATAAAATTACATGATGAACGCACTTTATCTGATCCCAAACGGCAATCGTCGAATATACACGGTTAAAGGAGCATTATGATTAGTCCAATTAAAAAGACCTTAACGATTTATCCCTCTACATGGGAGGTTTCCTCCATCGTCTCCGTGATGAAGTCGGAAGAACCTAGTAATCATAAGGTTGGTGGTTCGCGCCCACACCAGGGCACTTTTGTTTTAGTGTTTTTAGACTCACCTTAATGTAAATAAATCACGCATATATGCGATTTAACATATCTTGCGAGAGTAATTTTGTGATTCATTGGCATTTCGTTGCGTCTCTGCCGCTGGTGGTATAATTTTCAAAACAGAAGTGGTGCCACCGCGGATCATCGCTGCGAGGAAGTCAATTTTTCCCGAGATGTCGATAGTTGCCCTTCGCTGCTTCACCGACGCTTTCGTCATGGGGTTGTTGTGCTATATTAATATTCAAGTGTACAATAGTTTACTTGTGTCGTGGTAATGTATCATTTCGTTAAGACTGCAAAATTCGCCCTTGTTTCTGGACTTTATAGTCACTCCACACTCAATATACATAGTTTGTTGTAAATTATCATTATGAAAACTAGTATAATAAATCATAAATATAGAATAGAATTCACATAAGAGAATTTACCATTGAGAAAGTCCCGCATATGACGTCCCAACACTGAGAGCACTCTGTCGTAACCATATTGTCCCACGAAGCCTACGAAGTAGACGCCCATGCCATCAAAGAATTCCTGCTCGCTAAGTCCAAGGACCTGTCAATAAATAAAATAAATAAAAAGTAATTGGCATCAAATTTCGGGTCACGTATTTTATTAACAATTTGCCAAGTTTATTTCTTAACTTTTTTTTTTTTTTACTCACTTTTACTGTTACTTGTCTACTTTGTCAGTTTTTGGGTGAGAAAAGAGAAAGTTTGGGATCAATATTACCAATCCAATTTCTTTTATGGTTTCCACGCTTGCCATCCAATACAATGTTCCATTTACTGCACCCTAGAGTTTAAAATCTAATTTCATCACTTAAAATTTCGAGTATATAATACAATGTTAAAGTAATCTATATTCACAAATGATTGTTACTTCAATAAAACTTATCTATAATTCCTCACAGCTTAAATTCAAGTACTCTTACGTGACTAACAAACGAAGATCTATGTTTTGATACTGAAAGTAGTTTTCGGACTAGTTACATAATTAAGAGGCATTTAAAAAGTATGAAATAAAGGGATATCAAACGATAAATATTTTATTTGAGAGTAATCAAGTGGCTATGGAACGCGAAAGATCATTTGCATGACGCGTTGTACTGGGTGTCTCAAAAATAACCAATTATTTATTCGAAATTGTTGGAATAATTGAATGATTTGTATGTCATTTAACAGTACATTATTCACTAAACCAGGAAACATCTACCTCATGAAATCTAACCAGTTTTAAGTCCGGTGACTGTGCTAGTCAACGTTTAGCGTTATCGCGTCCTATCGACTGGTATGAGAAACATAAGGCGAAGAAATTATGTAATATTTATTAGTTGATGTTGCGTTTCGCTAATTAAGTGAGGTTTTGACTCAGGGTTCTCATCAGGTGTGCGGATCACTGTTGAAATTGTTGACTGATCCATTTTCGAGTTGTTCATCAATCACAATATTATTCCCTGCTGGACATCACTATGTTTCTAATATACCCTACGTCATAGACAAGAGGCTATGTCAGCATGGTCACCTTATCTTCCTCTATTAGATTTTTGTGTGTGGGGATTTGGTAAAGCTTACGCCTACGATATCTCATATCATGGAGGACTGGAAAACTTCAAATTCGTCATACAGTGTCACTAATCACACCATCTCTTCAGCAAAATGGATTTCATGCAACCGTAAATAAGTAGGAGTTTTGTAGTTATTGATGGAACAAATAAAGGAAACATGTGACATCATTACACATGGCACAACAAAGATCCAAATGATGGGGTTATGATTATAATTACTATAGTTCATTAAATATATTCAAATGATATATAAATCCCTTAGTCATTCCTATGTTTTCCTAAGAATAGTTACACATTATTGAAACACATTATATAAATTTCAGACGTACGTTATTCATATCCATTCCGTGTGGAAACGGTCCAACTAAATAAATTATTTCCCAGAGCCATTATCTAGGGACCTCTAGAACTTGTATCAAACACGGTTTCTATTAGAGTAAAATGAGTTTTCAAGTGACTGTTATTATCAAAATTTGGACAAGTATATTTATAAATTGCCAAACTACGCGAGTTCAATACTCAAACTTCAAGTACTACATCCATAACTACCTGAATAGAGGAATAAAATCAGAGGTGGAACCTTTTCCTCGGACGCTGAATTCATATCAAAAAGCCATTACTCTCTATCAGTTGATGTTTTTGCTCTATGGATATTAATATTCAAACTGGAAGTGCTAATTTATGTCTATCACTTTCGGTTGCAGTAAAATAAGAGGTATACGTATTACGAACAATTATTTTGTCGAAACTATCAATCGCTGCGCCTCTGCTCGGCTATTGGAGAAACGAATACATAGTCTAGTTTATATTAATAGCTAGCCGGTAGATGTCAGTTGTCTTCTGTTTTGCTTTGTAACCGTCATACGTTTAAAATGACTCCTCCGCAGCCGAAACCATTTTATGCTCTCGAGTTTGTGAAGTGCAATTCCGTGATTACAGTGCAAAGACGTTTCAGGTTGAGGTACCAAATTGATCCTCCGAATGGGTGGAACATTCGCAGATAGTATCAACAGTTTGTAGATACAGGATGTGTATGTAAAGGAAAGAGTCCTAGCCACGCTCGTGTTCCTGAAGAAAATGTTGCACGAATTCAAACTGCTTTCCAACATAGTCCTTCAAAATCAACTCGTCGTGCCAGTCGGGAGTTACAAGTGCCGACAACAACAATTTGGCGTGTTTTGAGACGTCGGTTGGTTATGAAGCCGTACAAGTTACAGCTGTTACAAAATCTGCGTCCTAATGACAAACGCAAACGTGTGGCATTTTGTAACGAGATTCTGGATGCTATTGACAATGATAACACTTTTGCACAACGCATCGTGTTCAGTGATGAAGCGACTTTCCGTGTTAGTGGTCCGGTAAACAAACAAAATGTTCGAATTTGGGGTCTACAGAACCCACATGCAGTCATTGAACATGTACGAGATTCGCCCAAAGTCAATGTGTTTTGTGCGATATCCCGATCATCTCTTTACGGCCCATTCTTCTTTAATGGAAAATACGGTTAACAGTCAGCAGTATCTCGCTATGTTACAAAACTGGTTGTTTCCGAGGCTGCACGAAGACAACTTCATTTTTCAACAAGACGGGGCACCCCCCCCCACTAGAGTCGCCAAGTGCGTGAATATCTGAATGAAACTACCGAACCGTTGGATTGGTCGTCAAGGAGCTGTCGACTTAGCATGTCTCAGCTGGTATCCACGGTCACCGGATTTCACACCCTGTGACTTCTTCCTGTGGGGTTTCGTTAAAGACAACGTTTATGTACCACCACCACTCCCACAGAACCTGGAAGAGTTGAAGAACCGGATCCGTACTGCCATAACATCAGTGACGCAGGACATGGGAGGAATTTGAGTATCGATGTGAAATTGTTCGTGTCGCTGATAGAGGACATATTGAACATCTGTAATTTGAACTTTGAACTGTAATTTGAACTTGAGAGGTTCGTAAATATGTGTGAAAATTTCATATTCGTATGTCTTAAAGTTTAATAAATATATGCACTCGAAATACGTATATTCTTTTTGGAACAGGGTGCATATACTTGCCTTACTGTATCCATATCAAAACATTGCTTGTCGCTATCAGTAGCAGGTTATTCTCTTTATATCCGATCATTTTTGACGGGTACTCACCTTAAGAGATACCGCGTCACCACCACCAATCATTTTCTATTTGATTCCAGTATTGTGGACTATCGCAAGGCATCGCAGTTTCCATTGCAGCAAGTTCCGGCGCAGGACAGGAATGGGAATTCTGTTCCACTCCTCCCTGCATGCTTTCCGTAGACCATCCAGGAGGCGATGTTCAGACGTCGTTTCTACAGTCTAAATGCACAAAAATCCATTGGACTCCCGTCTGGGCTTTTCAAAGGAATGTCCTCAAACGAAATGAAACAAATTCCTAATTCCTCTGCCATTTTCTGATAAAAACGTAGTCATGTCCTGGCGGAATGCCTCGAAGCCTTGTCCATATGGATCATTACCTGTTTCACGTTCATTCCATACAATTGTGAAATGTCTCTTCGATAGATAGATGTCAGAATGGATTCTTGGAAGGATCTTGCATTCACCTTCATGTTTCTGTCCACCTTGTGTATCATCAACTTACCTTATGCGATCAGTTTTGTAACCAGAAATCGTAAATTTTTTACACTTCCAGTTTCAATAGACAGATAAAATTAGACAAAACTTATTCTTGGGACCTCTTTTCGATTGCTCTGTAAAAATAAGTATTAAAACCGGAAGTATTAGTAAAGTTCAACTGATCTCGTTTTGGTAGACTATTATGGATGGTATGTTCCCTTGCAGAGTTGGCGTGGGTCAATGAAAACTTGACCCACCACCCACCGTGACCCACGACCCACTGACCCACCACCCACCATGACCCACTCTGACCCACGACCCACCATGACCCACCACCCACCGTGACCCACTCTGATCCACCATGACCCACTGTGACCCACCATGACCCACCACCTACGGTGACCCACTCTGACCCAACACCCACGATGACCCACTATGACCCACCAACGACGGTGACCCACTCTGACCCACCACCCACCATGAACCACTCTCATCCACTTTGACCTACTCTGACACCAAAATCCATCGTCATCAACTCTGAACACGATCCACGGCCTCTTCTAAACTGACTAAAGAGTTTACACTTGTAATAAAACAAGACTGTGAAATTGTCACTAATCGGAGTTTGAATTTCTAGTCAATCGCTCAAGCACCACTCTGTTACAATAACAGTGGATCTGACCTTTACGATATAAAATGGTAAAGTGTTTGTCAGTGAGGAAATTGAAACAGTTCGAGGTGGGGGAAATTAGTGTGTGCCTAAAATATACTTGTACTAAGAGAGTATTCTTTCAAGTGTTAATTTCTGAACTCATTCCACAAGAAACTTCTATTCGCAAGAAAATACCCCTGTACAATATGGAAAAGGTTATGGTCTCTCAGTTCACAGTATTTTTCACACAAAAGACTTGAAAAATCAGTTGTTCATAGGGTACAAAGGTGCTCGGTTACCCTCTGTGAGAGCATCTCCATTAAGTATGCTCATAATTGTAATTTGTGTAATCACTAAAACACCATGTTAAATTTAAGTTACAAATATGCATAATTACAATTATTATGAATATTTATTCAAAGTAGTTTACCTAAAGCAAAGAAGAGACTTACTAAAAATTAGGTACAAAGTTGTATAACACAAATAAGCCATTAGTAATACAGGTATACATTTTCCGTAACACGTAATTTTCCACCTTAAACAAATCTGAAATCAGATTTATTTCCTGTTGGTAACTTTTTGGCGGTAATCATCCGCAGTGGAATGATGTCCATCCTTCAGCCAAGAAATAACTAGCTCGTCTACTTTGAGCTTGTCTAGCGGTGGGCAATTAACATTGATGAGCAATAAGTTAGACAATGTTTGAGCACTTAGTGTATTTCTAATATTAGTCATCTGTAAATTCATAAGGGGAAATTCCCGTTCGCACTCTGTCGTGGAAATTGATAATACTTCTACCAGATTTCAGCAACTCCTCATCGACAATCTGCTTGTTAGACTTAAGTCTGATAACGATTTTTCTTGGTTAGGTTTGAAATACTCAACAAGAAGTATAATCTCTCTATTACCATACAACATTTTTTCCATATCGACCATGTCAGTTGGTAATGTCGACCCATGTAGAACAGAAACTTCATCTACCACGCCTTTGATTGGGAATCTTGTGAATAAATTATCAATTAAAGCCTGATAAACTGATGATTTCTTATTTGTTTATAAATTTAATTTTTGTAATTACACATGAAGGTTTGATACCATTACCAAGTTCCCTCCCCCGTCTAGAAAGCGAAAGGGAACGAGGTTCCTGGAAAGTGTTCAGAGTTGAATGGAAATTTCCCTCCTTCTTCAACTTCAATTACCACACTGCTATTTGCCATGTGCCAAATTACGATGAATTTCAATTAAATTATCATAGTATAATTATTTCCTTGTTGAATTATCAATACTTTTCAGTGGAAAAAAGGATGAAATTTCGAAGTTCCAAATCAAAGTAAGTAGACCAACGTAAAGGGAGAAAAAGTGTAAAATTTTCCATGCAATTATGCGTACAATCCAAACTTAAAATTTCCGTGTAATTAAGCTTACAGTACAAATTGTATGCCTATTTTTCTCACAACTTTATGGGTTGATTGCCCTGTACTGTAAGCGCTCCAAATAATAAACATAAGCTTCAGCAATTATTATAACAGAAAGCAATGGATATATGAAGCCAAGCACTGTATTTTTTGTTTCTAATTATTTTTCTTAAATAACATTGATCGTTTTCGATCATTTTTACAAACCAACTCACTACCAATTTTCCATATATAGAAAGTGCCCCCCCCCACACACACACATAAAGGAGAATTTTAAAAAATGCTAGGACACACACTGTTTATTTTCAATAAAGAGTTAATACACTGAATTTCAGCTCCGTAAGTTTAACGGTTTGCAAGATACTCATTTTTTTTTCGCAAAAATTCGGATCCTCTCTATCTCCTTAGGATATTATGCATTATAATAAAAGCAACATAACATCCCAATTTGGATTAAGGCCTAACTATATACCAAAAGTAATTTCATTTGACTTTGCAATTTGACCGTGATGATCAGGTACACATAGTAACATTCAATTTTTTTATATAATAATTTATATATTACAGTGATTCAAAAATGTATTTTTTCCAGTAGTTAGCTCTAAAAACTCACAGGTCTCGAAAGCCAAGTAGTAGTATAAGTCCTATTGCTATTATTACAATTAAAAATATCTATATCCAAAATTTCCTGAAGTTTTTTTTTCACTTGGTTAGATATACTCACCTCATGTAAGTAAACAGAAACAAGTGGAAAAGGAAGGGAAATGAAGATCTTGAAAGTAAAATGAACACAAATTTACCAGTCTTTAGAAGATACTGTCTACAATGCAGTGAGCAGAGAGGGTCGGTAGATCATACTGAGTCGGTGGGTCGCAGTGGGTCATGGTGGGTGGTGGGTCACAGTGGGTCACGGTGGGTGGTGGGTCGCAGTGGGTCATGGTGGGTGGTGGGTCACAGTGGGTCACATGCTGTTGACCCACGACCCACTGACCCATCCAGAAAACTCGACCCACCGACCCACTGACCCACTCCATCTCTGTTCCCTTGAGACGTTAAATCGATTGCGAAAAACTTGTTCTCGCTATTAATTACCGATTTTGCTTTATGGTGACCAATGTGAAACCGGAAACTTTTAATTTCTACCACTTCCGGTATGAGTAGAGGATTAGCAGAGAAAACGGAACCTATTCTTGGGATCCTGAATCGATTGCAAAAAGAAACACACGCTTCTCTACATCTTCTTAAGTTTTTCTCTATGGAAATAAGTATTAAAACCGGAAGTAATACTAAATTTGAATCACTTCTAGTTTCCATATGGCACACATAGTCATGATATGTTGTCTTGAGACACTGCATCGTTTGCAGAAAACCGCTTCTTGCTATATGTTCCCATTTTTGTTCTATACAGATAAACTTTGAAACCGGAAATGGTTAATTTGAACTATTTCAGGTTTCAATAGACGGTTAATGCAGTAGACAAAGCTTGATCGTGGGACGCTGAATCGATTGGAAGAAAACAGCTTCTTGTTATATTATACTGTTTTTGTTCTATAGATATCAGTATTGAAGCTGGAAGCAAGTTTTGGTAGAGTGTTGGGGTGGTAATGATAAGTTGTCTTACGACGCTAAACCCTCTGCACGAAACCGCTTCTCGCTATCTGTTACAGTTTTCGCTCTATGGCGATAAATGTTGAAATCGGAAAGTGGTTAATTTGAACCACAAATGGTTTAAATAGAGGGTTAACAGAGTATTCCAGGGATGCTGAATCGATCGCAAGAAACCGCTTGTCGATATCTTTTACC
This sequence comes from Thermobia domestica, assembly GCF_964235325.1. Lineage (NCBI taxonomy): Eukaryota > Metazoa > Arthropoda > Insecta > Zygentoma > Lepismatidae > Thermobia > Thermobia domestica. The sequence continues at coordinate 129,459,022 of NC_137467.1, forward strand.
AGTTTCGCTCTGACAACTATCGACAAGACAGACGAATATTGAGTCGTTCTGTAAGACGTCTAACATTTGTGCATAGCATAGTTTGGAAGTCTAATAAACAAAACTGATATCCAATTAGTGTTGCCCACAAGAGAAGAAGAGACGAGAAATAAAGTTTTCTCTTGCCGTCTTGTAAATTTTATAGAAGGCTCGTTTCGATTAATTCTAAATCGTAATGTCTCGATTTTTGCAAAGTTTTTCTTGTTTCATTTCGAAGTTTTTACCGTCTCGTTTTGAAAATTTGTAGATTTTTTTCTTAATTTAACCCTTTCCGGATCCTGGCTTTTTGGGCTATTTTTTAGACTTTCAGTCAAGCAGCTACTGTATCGTCACTGTTTATTCTAGGATCATGGTTCATACCTCATTCTCTTCAGAATAGAGCTGGCTTTCAAATGGTGCCACTTGCATGCTCATACCATATACCAGAAGCGGGAAAAAATGTCAAAGTGAAAGTTTTGGAGGGAAAATTTTTTCTCGAACTTTGGCCCCCCCTGGACCCCCCTGTGTGAACGTAGCCATCTAAAAAACTCTGATAAATAGTACTTGGTATACTGAACGTGTGTGCCAAATTTCAAGTTTCTATCTTGAATAGTAAGGGAGGGAGAAATTTTATCAAAATTTCCCACAATGCCCCAAATTACCACAAAACACTATGATCTCAGGGAAAAAATTCCTGAGACATCCCTAATTACCCTAGGGTCATTTGTCGCCCATATTCTCTTCTGAATAGAACTGCCTTTCAGGCGGTACCATTCACATGTCTCCATCATGTATCTAAGGCGGGAAATTGCAGAAAAAAGGGATTTTTTGGTCTAAATGTCCCTTTTTTCAACTTTTAGCCCCTCTGGACCCCCCCTGTTTTAACACAGAAATCTGAAAAAAAATCCGTGAAATACCACTCGGTGGACTGAATGTTTGTGCACAATTTCAATCTTCTAGCTGCAAAAATAGCCTCGCCAGAAAACAATATTCAGAAATTTCCCCATGTTACCCTATACAGAAGTATATTTTGAAAAAAATTCACTGAGACGTCCCTAATTACCCTAGAATAATAATTCGACCGTCATTCTCTTCAGAATGGAACTGCCTTTCAGACGGTATGACTCAAGTGTCCCCGTCATGTATGTGAGGCGGGAAAATGACGAAAAACGGGATTTTGGGGATAAAAATATCCCTTTTTCACCCCTTTGCCCCTCTGGTTCCCCCCCTGTTTTAGCACTGACATCGGAACAAAAAATCTGGTAAATACTACTCGGTGGACTGAATGTTTGTGCAAAATTTCAATCTTCTACGTAGAAAAATAAGCCCGCCAAAAAATATTGAACATACGCTTAGAAAATGAGAAAAGAAATTTTTGACTTATGACGTCATCACCTCCTATGTGTGGACGCAGGACGGTCTGAAACCATACGTAATGTCTTCTACAACGCCTCTGTACTTGAAAAAAAAACCGGACGAAAAAGCTCAAATAGAAGAGAAATAACGCAATGTACCATGAAAAATGCGTATGGTACAAATTATACCATAGGATCCGGAAGGGGTTAATCTACAATTTATCAAAATCCTTCCGCGTCACGAAAGATTTACAAAACGAGTGATATAACAACATTCAAACCATACCTATTACCAGAGTGTGTTGTAAAAAATGAAATGAAATTTTTGAGTTTTACGTTCCACGGTTATGCCGGTTAGGCTAATGGGGCGTTTACACTCAGTCGATTTAGTCGCACGACTAAATCGACTCGCTGCATTTGCCACTAAATCGAAGCAACTAGGCCGAATCAGATTGATGGATGTGTTCAATTATTTCTACCACAGAAAATAGAACGTCTTTTAATTCAGTTGCCAGTCGATTAGTCGCCTTCGATCAACAAGCGATTAAGTTGAAGTCCCGTTTACACGGTCGATTAAGTTGAAAGTGACGTCAATTCAACTGAATCGAACGCAAATCGACTAAGTGTAAACGCCCCATAAAGGAGACGGTGATGATGAGAGATGAATGAAATGGTGGAATGAAGAAAGTGGGAGGAAACGGGAGAACCCCGAGAAAACCCACGCACACGGTGTTTGTCCACCACAAAGTTCACTTGGCGGGGGCAGGGATCGAACCCGGGACCCCAAGCACCAGACGTGAACGCTCTACCACTGAGCCACCGCGGCCCCCAGAGTGTGTTGTGTATCTTTAAATGTTCACGGGGGCTCAATAGTATAGCGCTTACCTCTGGTGCATAAGGTCCCAGGTTTGATCCCCGTCCAAATAAGTGTGTGATGGACAACATTGTGCCCGTGGGTTTTCTCGGGATACCCCCGTTTTCTCGTACATTCTTATTCCACCAATTATTCCATCATCATTAATCATCCGTCCCCTGAGGGACGTAATCGTAGGACATATTCACCATTATGTTCCCAGAGTCACTTTATCAATTTATACTTATTACATTATTTATCATGTAAAGTTCGAGCCCTCAATTATTAGAATCATGCAAGTGCACTGTAATATATAATATTAGTATATATAAAGAGGTCACATTTACTGACCGATTACCATCAATTCTGGCTGCCAACCGATTACTTTAACACTAATACCGTAAAGTTTAGAGTAATCGGTCAGTAAATATGGCCGTAATTGTTTACAGTGTGAGACTTAAAAGATTTTGCTGTTAGTATATTACTCGACACGACAAATCTTGAATTCTGTTTTCTGCAATAGATAGCTAGGTCAATTATCTCTACGAGTTCGTTAATGAAGTCAATCTCGTGCAGGTGAAGAATCATCTAACACACCAGTAGGAACGGCCAAGCGATCCATCTTAAGCGTTTTTTTTTTTTATTTATTGCAAATTACAAATGTTTGCATTATTTTAATAATAATCTCGTATATACGAATGTGGAGAATGGGGAATCAGAATCATTTTAAACGGAATACAATATGACAAAATGTCGTAAAAATCTATTTTTATAAGATCACGAATTTAAGTCGAACCTTTTGAAACGTGAAATTTGAATAAAAAATGCGCCCCGCTCCTTTCTCTCTCTCTCTCTCTCGCTCTCTCTTATAAATAAATGATCTAGTTCCAATTACTAAGTAGGTCGACGCAAAGTTGCGAAAAAGACGTCAATGTTAAGATCCAGAATGACAACTCTATGTTTCAACAATGAAATGACGTCATGTATCAAGAGCAGATGCTCTTACTGTGTTCTTTCCTCTACTTACGATATTTTAACGGAATTGTATGTATGTTACTATGTCTCCTTCGGGCAAACTTACTTTCATCTGTTTCGAGTTATACTGCAACTTCTACTCTGTTTATCTGAAGGAGGATGACAATGAGATTTTTATTATTGCAAGTATTTGTGCGTAAAGAGTATATGTCACTGGCATATGCTTTTCACGCTCGACCTTAGCCATAGGAACTAAATACACGTTTCTGATTGGTTGCAGTTTGCTATTGTCCAAACGTGGTGATGAATTATGTTTTAAAGTAACAGAAGAAAATTTCACCTTGTTCAAATTGAAGAAGAAGAAAATTCAAGAAACAGCTGAGGTTAAATTTATAGCATGGGGGTCAAGGTGGAACGAAACGAGTTCTGCGGGGTTTCTAACCCGTTCCTACTACTACTACTACTACTATTCTCCTCCTCCTTCTTCTACTCCTCCCACTACTAGTCCTACTCCTACTCCTACTACTAGTAATAGTAGTACTCCTACTCCACCTCCTCCTCTTCTTCCTACTACTACTACTATTTCTACTACTTATACTATGGGTTCGTATAGCAAAACTGCACGCGTAATATAAGTAAATTACTTTTTGAGTATTATTTTTAACTTCTTTTAAGGAGAAAACACGAAAATTTAAAAAAAAATCCTTGGGCCGGGTTTGAACTCACGTCAAAATTTTCACCCATGAACCGAGGGTAGCAGTGGATTCGGTGTAATTTGCAGATTTGTGATATTTTTAATTCTATCTATTAATACCAAGGCGTTCTTCATTAAATTTAGCACGCCTGGCAAAGCGTTTCGGGGATAAATTTCATTCTTCAATTTGAAGGTGGCCACACAGGAAAGTGATATTTAAACGACAATACACTCGAATAGGGATGGGAAATACATTTTTGTCAGCCTAACATCTTTGCGTGCGAAGCGGATGTCAATTTGCAAGTTGCAGGACCAAAGTATTCTTTACCTCTTTCCCAATAAGTGCCCTTATCATGCAAAATGCGTACGTTTTGACCTCACTACTGTGTTAGACACCCAGGAAAACCTCCCAATACCAAAAATGAAGCATCTAACTAAAAATTGATTACTTCAAACTTTTCACAAAATCTGTTCAATTTTGAACTTTTAACATTCGCAATTCGAACATGCTTGCGATCTAGGATTTCTCCGATTGCCTAATTATTTAATATGTAAAAAGAAGTCGAATGAAAATAGTATCGATATGAAGTCAGAGTAACACCCCGCGACCTTCCCTAGTGAGTTGTACAGTAGAAATATGATTTTATTTCGCTTCTGATTGAGGAGGTAAGTTAATAATGAAGTGGGCTTCTTAGAAATAAGTGTATTTTCTGGATACCAACAAAATGAAGCTTAAGATTACTAGATACTTGACACATTTAAGTGAAAAGGAAAATCGTGTATTTATGAAATCATCACACATTAAGTACAATCAGCAATATAAGCGTTTAATGTAAAAAAAAAAAAAAAAAAAAAAAAGAACGAAAGAAAAAAAAGAAAAGAAAAAATTAAAGATGAAATATTTAAGAATCGATAGATTTTACCGACCTGAACGAAATTGTATTTGAATGTAAACCCTTACGGGTAGTTCTCGAGAAAATCGATAAAACAAGATTCTTTTTTCTAGCCCTAAAAATAACCAGTAGCGTAGGGCGATAACACTACCTATTAAGGAAAAACTGATCCTGAAGGAATTATACCTTCCTGTTCCTCCCAAATGACGCCTCTGGAACATTTGCTTGCAATTACTGGAAGACAAAAATGAAATTAATAATTGAATAACACTCATTTCTGTCAGTAGCTTTTAGAGCTCTGCTCAAGCATTACAGACTTTGGGAAGACGAAACCTACTGCCGTGATGACAATTTCCATAGAGTTCAAAAGGAGTATCTTCCTAGGTTGCAGTCTTTGAAGAAGAGAAAGAATGCAAATAAAAGCGTTTATGAAGACATGGGAAAATTATGTGACAATTTTTTTTATTCAGGCCCTAAAAACAATTTCAGAACAAACTAATGAAAGAGTTTTGTTTATAGATATAAAGCTTGAATTCGTGATCTTTGTTTCTCCCGTCTGAATAGAAACAGTATATTGTTTTAGACACACAGATTACTTAAGACAAGGAAAATGAGGAGGAGGGCGAGTTGGATCGAATACCAAGAGTAGTTAGTTGATCGAGACGTGTGTTTCTCTGAGTGCAAAAGTACACGGCGCAAGAGTTTGTTAGTAATTTAGACTTAAACTTTCTGTAACACTTTCATTGCCGAGTACTGTACAATATAGCTGAAAATTACAATCAACTCTTACACTTTAATTTTTCTTTTTAACTATGATATTGCTCAAAGATATGGCGTTTATTAATCGATAGATTGCGTCGGGATAAACAAAATTACATGCTTGACAGTGAATTGTCATGCGTAGTTTACGAAAACATTGAGAGAAACTATTTTTTTAAGGATGCTGAAAGGTATTTCGTATGTTGGTTATCTGATGAAGTTGATAGTTTTTACTCTTGTTCTACAAATCTTGATGTTACAATTGTTGTTACAATTTTTGTTCTATATAAAAACGTTTAGTGGCAGATTGTATCTCTTGTTGTTTGATTACTTCTAACATTGACGCTCATACTACTTTCAAACAGAGCCGGCTCTACTATATGCACGGGACGAGAAGTTTCGTGGGGCGGCAAAATCTGTCATAAATATATTATTTAAAATTAATATTTCTGGTTGGAAACAGCCTTCAAGATGATGGAAGTTAAAGACCTTCTATTTACTAAGTTTATTAAGATAACCTTCTATTTGAATACTACATTCATAAACCATATTTAAGTCGCATTAGTTTAAGGTCACATGGACAGTGCTAGAGCAAATGGTTAAACAAATCCCATTATGAATTGCTTGATTATTCTCAAATACATGAACTCAATTCTCGAACAGTAACGAATACCTGTTCCATTTATTTTATTATCATTGTTTTGATACGAAAACTAATCTTGTCTTTGTCACAAACAAGTTCCTTATCATTAAAGGCGGAAAGATTTTTATTTTTTTTAACAGATATAGAAGGAAAACCAAGAAATAAAGATAAAAGAGCTATTTGCACTGGAATTACAAACTGATATATTGAGATTGAAGCTCAGTATTGAATATAATAGATTAATTTTTAAAAAAACAGACACAACGAAATTCTATTTGTAGTGTTTAGGCCTTTCTGAGTGCGATTGCACTTTCCCTCCATTTCGTTGTTCATGATAGGGTAGCTTACTTAAAATCGTGGCTTTTGAAATTTATACTTCCTGGAGAAAGGTAGTGTCAAATGCTACTGTTCCACAGGGCGGCAAATTGCGTTGGGCCGGCCCTGCTTTTAAAGTTGAAATAATGTAGAAAATATGAAATCAAACATTGATTGATCAAAATCTCGTCGTGAATAAAAATAGAACCAAAATAATTACGGTGAGATCTCTTTAAGTGCACGCGCTATCAAAAATTGTATCACATCGATTGACCCCTATTTAAGAATTTTGACCCAAATCCAATATGGCGGCTTTCATGATAACCGCTGAAGTTTTCAAGATCTTGTTATGGTTTCTTCTCTTTATATTTTCTCCACAGTTTTAATTTAACTTATCTTTAATTGAGAGTTTCCACATTTTAGGATCACCCTGTATAATCTATTATAAAATTGAAAGTGACTATGTTTGTGACTCTTAATCTCTTGAAGCACGAGACCGATCTCGAAAAAAAATTCAACATAGATGAGGTTCGAGCCTGGGATATTATGTATGATATCACTTTGACGGTCCAATGTAGGGAAGCGAGGGGGAAGAGATAGGCTATATAAAAACTAAAAATGAGTGACTCTCTTTGTGACTTCATCACTCTTGAACCAACGGACTGATCTCGATCAATTTTCCACATAGATGAGATTCGGATCTGGGATGTTTTTTAATCATATCATGTTAACGGTGGAACTTAGGGGAGGGGGAGGAGGAGATATATAAAAATTATCAAAAATGACCGATATTAGTGTCGAATCTATAGGTTTCAGGTCGCTGAGATGAACAGTGACACTTCCGAATGCTGTTTAAATCCCAATTTAGCCCCGCAACTTTGGGAAGGAGGAGGGGGAGATACATAAAAATGATCAAAAATGACCAATATTAGTGTCGAATCCATAGTTTTTGGGATCGCTGAGATGAATTCTGAGACTTCTGATCCCATTTAAATCCAAATTGAGCCCCGCAACTTGGGGGAGGGGAAAATGATCGAAAATGACCGATACCACAAGAGCACTTTAGTAATAGTAAAAAGTGACTAACTAACGTAATATATTACTTTTCTTAATTTAAGCCAGCAAAACGGGTAATCAATGCTTATATATATATATATATATATATATATATATATATATATATATATATATATATATATATATATATATGTGTGTGTGTGTGTGTGTGTGTGTGCAAATATAATATTAGATACATCTTATATTAGTAATATAAATAGGCCTAATATTAGTATCAAAATCTTTATTATTTAACTAAACTTAAGATATAATCGTATATTTAAAACTATAAGTTTATTTTTAATATCAAAATCCATGGATTTGATTAGAAAACAATCATCTTACCGTTAAATTTCTAAGAACTTTACTATACACGCTCCACCTCACTTCTTAGAAATTGGATATCCTGCCATTTATTGCGAACAGAATTTTGTGAATTTGAATGGATTATGACGTAATTACGTTATGAATTTTCCTGGAAGTCAAGCGTTGATGCTCCAACGGAAGAATTAGTAATGAAGACAACGGACTGAAGTCTTAAAAGAGAATCGACTCATTGTAAAGATGAATGATAAATTCAGGCTTTCAATTTCATATTCATGTCAAACATCTTCTATGTATATTCTATTCATAAACATTTTAATATGTCAGAAGGTGGCCAAGATGCCATACTGTAATATATTTTAAGATTTTTGCATTCCCCTCTTCTTTTAACTTCCTTTTCAAATAAATTTAGGTTAGGGCCCATATTTATATACTGTATTATATGACCCTGAACTCAAAAAGAAAAAAAAATGCGCCCTTCTTTGTATTTGGTGTGAGCTACGAGTAACAAGGTGGTTGTAAAGAACCAAATGCACATATTTCACTGGCAACCAAAAAATCTCAGCTCCTTCATTATACCTGATTAATGCAGGTGTGTATACCTACTTTTGGGCCACCCTATATTACCTTTATACTACCAGTAGCGCCATAACAACAAAATTTATTCGTTCTGTAGTATAGTGAGTCACACATACACACACACAAAACTTGAAGCTTTGACCACTAACTCCATCAGGTCGTGTACTTTTGCTGGCATCACAAATATCTGGCTAGATTCAACTCAACTTACACGTAAAATTTCAAGCAGTTAGTAAGCCTGTAGAGCACTGAAACAGACTTTCTCAGTGCAATTAATGCACGAAGAAAGATATGCACTGTAAGATTAATCTCAATTGTTTGGAGCGTGTTGTCAAAACTCGTTGCGTGTATAATGTACGTATAGTAATACAAGTATTTCACTACATGCTGCATATAATAAGATAGAAAAAGCACTGCTCATAGCACAGGAGTTAGAAAATAGTTGAAACAAACTAAAAATACAAATATGGAACAATTGAAGAAAATACATTTGTAAATATTTATCTTCATTCATGGTCTTACTTCAATTCCAGCCATTATTCTCAATTCAAAAATCTATTTTCTTCTCTGCAGCAGATTCTCTTGGTTATTACACTGAGTATGGATTGAAATTGAAATTGAATCATGTCAGAAAGTTCAGACCTGTCGGGATTCGAACCAAGACCTTCTACTTGCAAATCCAATGAGTTAACTAAATTTTATTATCTATGTAACTGTTATTGCAATTCTATTATTGTTCTATTATTATCTCCAGTCACTGAAAGGACCATCGTTTCAGAGATACAACCTGTTTTTGATAGTTGCCTAATTAAAGATAACTTAAATTAGGAGGTACACTCATGTCCAAAATGATTGTCGCATATCTATAACTGTCTTGTTGTAAGTATATTATTTGATAATGATTTTGCAGGATATTTTTATTACTGGTACTGTGTGTACAATCAGGAAATATATATTTATGGTAAATATCATAGGAAAAGAATTATAAATACGAAAATTAGAATGAATAAAACAAAATGTAGCTAAATGGACAGAAAGTTTTATTTTAGTTTTATTGTTCTTATTTACTGCTCCTTTGACATTAAATTTGCCACATACATGTCTTTGCCGATTATACACATACTAACATTATAAGAAATACCGAGTGAATTCGTTATCAAATTATATTCCTACAACAACATATTTATAGACATGCGACAATAATTTTGGACATGAGTGTACATGCTTGAATGGGAAATTAGAGTTAAGGATACGCAAGAAAAAGAAGTTGAACAACACTTATATTTATGCAAACGCAAAATCTAAAAATGTCTCTTTGTTTTAAGTCTGTTAAATGGTAACCTTACCCAAGATTGAACAGTGAATGTAAGTAACATAAAGAATGTTGAAAACAGAAATAAACTGATATTAAAATGTGAAATTTAAGTTCTGGTGGTAGATGAAGTACTTAAAGTTATTAAAATAAGGACAGTTTATCAATGTGCTAATACAGTATTGTATTGATTCTGGACCATGTTTATAGTATACAATTTTGTATTAGTTTATCTTTCTTTCCTTTACAACGTGTATTCTATGTGTTTAATAACGTACAAATGTAAAATTTTCAGTTAATAAAATATAGATTACGACGGGAAATGATGGGGGATGAGGAGGAATTCCTCCCTTAATATCCAAAAATATACAAAAATTACTATACACAATATAACTCTTTGTGACATATTCATAAAAATACATGAGGCTCACATAAGCACTGAGGGCCCGGGCTCCTGGCCCTCTAGGAGCGGCTCCCTTGTTTTTGCAAAAAAAAAGTCCCTCACTAAAATACTTACTGAGGGGGTGGATAAAATGATACTATTGTCAGAAGCTTGCAAATTAATAGCATTATTTCATATATAGGGTTAATTAACATATATTTCACATACAGACATAATTAACAGGTAAACTAGTGATTAGCGATATCCATAATCTTATAGGGCCTTACGCAGAGTCGTTTTTAGCATTGTATTAAGAGCTTGACTAACACGTGATGCTAACTTTCATATTTAGTAACAAGTAAGTGAAGTATCAATACAAGAGAGAATAGGACTCACTTAACTTGATTTCTCCTAATGTGTTTTCATCACCCTACGAGGAAGTCATAGTTGTCCTTTTTCGATATAAATTGTTGTTAACTTCACTTATGTGTTACTAAATATGGAAGTTACCATCACGCGTCAAGTCAAGCTCTTAATACAATGCTAGAAACGACTCTGCATAAAGCCCAGAGAGCTAAGTAATTATGAATATTCAAATGTGTGAACTCTCGATGTCGAAACATTCCAGTGCAAATTACTTTCTTCCCTTTATTTTACACTTCTGTCTCTCTCCCTCTCCCCTCCCCAACCTCAACTTTTAAGATTTCGCACTCTAAAATACACTTTGGAACTATAATCCAATAGGATGAACTGAATAATCTCACTTTTACACTCACCAGGATTGATCACTTTGGTTGGTGCAATAACAGTATAATATCTTAAACATAACATTCTTAAACTCTCATTCTGATTCTGTTTGTAGTGGTAATACAAATCATTAAAGAAAGATAACAACTGTACTTTACTGTATAATCCTTTTCATTAGATTTCCCTAACAATTAATATTTAAATGTAAGATAACCTTACAAACGAAGGGGCCGAGACAAACATCAAGCGGCTACCAGCGCCAGGCTCCATCGACATAGCTACCCGAGTCTGAAAACAACAGATATCACAATGCCAAATCAAAACACCTGACATTTTAATGCAATGGTTACCTGTAGTTGCATCCTATGACAAGTACACGGTGATTTGACTTTTCTAGGAATCAAAAGGAAATAGCGTTGTACAGGCACGTAGCCAGGATTTCCTTAATTGGGGGAGAGTGTCCATGACATGAAATACTGTGGTCATCACACCAGGGGCTCGATCATTCTAAACTATTTTACTGGAACATATATTAGTTCGTTTAGCCAGGATTTTGTAATGAAGGGGGTGGTGAGGGCGTGACATGAAATACTGAAGTCCCAGGAGCTCGATCAATCTCAACTACTTTACTGGCAATGTATATTGGTTTGTTAGGATAATAAAAATGAGAATATGTTAGCAAGTATTTTACTAACAAACTATGAAGAAATCTCGAGTAAAATAATAAAAAATAGTATTGAAAAAGATTTTATAATATCTACGTTCCTTCCTCTGTTTATTCAAGTATAACAATTTTCCTTTCACTATGACCTAAACTATTATAAAAATACATATCCACTATTATCAAAAGTACATATTCAATAATGTCTTGTAAAATATTTTACAATATCAGCGTTCCTTTCTCTGTTGAATCAAATGTTAACAGAACTTTCTTTCCACATAACTTTTTGTTTTTATTATTTCGTCAACAACTGTCTGTTCCAAATGACAAGTTAAAGGAGTAGTAGAAAACTGTTTCTAAAGTAACATGTTTGATACAGCAGAGAAGCGATGACGAAATATTATAATAAAAAATGTCTTCACTATTACAGAACGGCACTATGCTTTCGAAAGCTTGAAATTTCCCTGACTAGTAGCAGAAATTCTGAGAATTCCGTAACTTTTCAAGAAATTTGAAATTCCCAGACTTTTCCAGGATATCCCGCTCATCATGTATTGCAAGTGATACAAATCTCCTCATAACAAAGAATAACCCAAAACTTGCTATAGCTTTTTATGTTCAACGCTGATTCTTCTTTTTCTATTTGGTCTAGGAATTAATTCGTGCGGTTGGTACGCACACATTGAAGCTGTAGTACAAACACAAAATACATAAATACCTTAAGAAAAATATTGTCCATCGCTAGCCACCACTTTCGCCCATCTGTCAGGCAATGTACGGATTCCGTGGCGAAAGAAGTCCTCATCCTTGGAAGTGATCCAGTCAGAGACCCATGTTTCGATATCTTCTGAAGAAGTAAACCGCTGTCCAATCAAATCGTTGTTCATGCAATCGAACAAGTAGTAGTCCGAAGGAGCAACGTCTGGTGAATACGGCGGGTGGGGTAAAACTTCCCATCCGACATTTTCTAAATAGGTTTTGACCGGTTTTGCGACATGTGGGCGAGCGTTATCATGTTGAACAATAAGTTTATCATGTCTGTTCTCCCATTCTGGTCGTGTTCTGGCCAGAGCTTGCTTCAAACGCATTAATTGTCGTCGATAACGTTCTCCATTCATAGTTTCACCCGGTTGCAGCAGCTCATAGTACACCACACCTTTCATATCCCACCATATGCACAGCATAACCTTTGCACAGTGAATATCTCGTTTTGGTTGTGATGGACCTGGTTCACCTGGTTTCACCCAGGCCTTTTTTCGTTTAGGGTTCTCGTAATGGATCCACTTCTCATCACCCGTAATATTTCGATGCAGAAACCCCTTTCTGCTCTGTCGTTGAAGCAGCAATTCGCAAATGGTTTTTCGTCTTTCAACGTCTCTGTCTTTCAATTCATGTGGAACCCAATGTGACATCTTTTGAATCATTCCCATGGCTTTCAAGCGTTTGGAGACTGTTGTTTGATCAACGCCTAATGCTGCAGCAAGTTGTTCCTGCATTTGACACGAATCCTGCTCGAGCAATGCTGTCAATTCTTCGTCTTGAAAATTTTTTGGCTGTCCAGCTCGCTCTTGGTCTGCCAAGCCGAAATCACCACTTCTAAACCGTGCAAACCACTTCTGACACGTTCGCTCAGCTAGAGCATGGTCACCATACACTTCCACCAAAATACGATGACTTTCAGTCGCACTTTTCTGCATGTTAAAGTAATGCAGCAGGACACCCCGCAAAAACACTTTATCAGGCACAAATTGCGCCATGTTCACTTAACTACAAACTGGTGTTGTTGACGCTTTAATCCACTGCCCTATACTACGAACGATACGCGATGACAGGGGTTTGCAACACATGTGTGGATACACGGAACTGTGGGACGCTCCGTTCGTTGCGCCATCTCTTGTCCACCCGCACGAATTAATTCCTAGACCAAATAGTTTATTTTTGTTTCACGCTTCCTTAATTGTTTCATTACTGGTTTCGAAGAGGGGTCCGGACCCTCCGGACCCCCCCCCCCTTGGATACGTGCCTGGGTTTGTATTTCATACACAAATAACGTAAATATGAAAGGAATTTTAAGGGCCCAAGACAGAGATCCTAAGCTAGTGAAGGTAATCGGGCCTTTCATATGTCTAACTGTAGGAAATAAGTTAGCAGGTGAGGCTCCATTACTTACATCGTAGAAGTACAATGTCGCTGTATGTAGATATTATTTATTTATTATCCTATTTCTAGAAATGTATTTCCAGCCTTTCTCATATATTTTTGGGGCCCTCAATAGAGTGGGGCCCTAAATTAGCAGGTTTTGCTTATATGTAAATCCGGCACTGGACCAAGAACAAAGCGAATGAAAAGAGATAAGTTCATCATGTAAAAATATACTGAGTTAAGCAATTCAAAGGTATACTTGTACAGTCCGCAGCAAAAAACCTGAAACATGAGCATGTAATTTATTGTGTAACTACGCCTAACAACACAGGGAATCAACATAACTTCTAAGAGCCACGAATCACGCGAGAAGAAACCTCGGCGTCCTCCCCTTCACACTTATTTTGGAGCAAAAGACTTCGTCGTTTCATAATAAACTTACATGCTCATGTTGCAGGTTTTTTTTTTTTTTTTTGCTGCGGACTGTACATACAAGCTTAAAATTTATAGATTTTATAGACAGACTGTAAATTTCATGCAGCATTTAAAAAATGAATGTTGCAAATGCTGAAGATAAAATAATAACAATAATACATAAAATATCTAAAAACAACAACATAGTTGTTAGGATGGTTCTTTAAGAAGAAATCGCGTCTTGAGTTGTGTGATAGAAGTTACAATAGAAGTAAAAAGTAGAAAAAAATTGTAGTAGTTTTAAAGAAAGTAATTCTTACTTTTAGAGTACGAGATCGTTAGAGGGCCCTAGTACATTTAAGCTTTTCTAAATTTGCAGTGATCCACTTGGAATAACTTTTAATGAGTATGAAATCTGTTTCAATTAGATGCTTTTGTATATTTCTTTTTATGTAACTTTTTTCCTTCAGTGGAAATGCTTAAAATAATGACAATATACTCTGCATCAAAAGGAATGTACAGTTTGCATATGACCTTGGTCATGTTCAACATTTGGGTGAAATCTTTCCGTCACTTTTTAACTTAATCTACGTCCATCTCGACACACCTTTGCAATCTTTGTATCCCACTATCGTGGAGGTATTTTGTGGGATATCTTCTGAAATAGCAAAATATCAATTCCGAGAGCACGGAAAATGTCTACCTAGTAATGAGCCTTTAAATACGATTGCCACTGCAGGATAGTTGTTTGGAGAAGAATTTGAAGGTCTAATTCGATGTCCTTACCCTTAAAAATATTTCTTCTTATGTAGGAGATCATCTTCTCTTTATATAGCTATCGATGGACCTAAAGTGAACCGATCTTGACAATTTCAAATGGTCTGTCATAATTCTTTCCACGAAGCAATAAGAGAATCTTGTAAAGTTACAGGATATTCTCAACGGTTTGCTTTCGCTCCTCCATAACCAGGACCTCAACATGAGTAATGTTTTCTGAGGTGGTTGCAGAAATTGGGTTTCCGTACCTGGGCAGAGCGTCAGTTGACCCCCGACCCGGTAAATTTATGCACCAACTTCCGCACAATACAGTTAGTAAGGGCAGTGTTCGCACAGACATCCTTCAACTGGATGAATACCGATAATTTTTTTCACAACATGCAGACAAAATCTTGCATCCCTATGGTGAAATACATCATTTCAGTTGAAGAAAGGTTGTTTCCGCAGTTAGAAGCTTGAAATTTTGCTCAATTTAGCCTTAAAATTTAATGTTAATTCATTTTAAATTATACTAATCTACCCTTATTAGTTGTTACATTATGGCAAAACGTGAGGTACTTTTGATACGTATCTCATATATATCTCTAAATACTGTACCTAGGGTTTACATGAGCAAAATAAGGTGTAGACGTTACTTATAACATTACTTAAAAAAAGTAGTTTATTTTTTTCTTTGTGAACTAACCTGCATAGCCTTTTTAGCTAATCGTGGAAGAAGAGTCTCGGAATAGACCTGATGAACACTGAAACTTGGCTGGTCCACACATGCCAATCTTCGCACCTCTTCCCATTTTTCTTCCCCGAACTGCACTCGGATGTATTCGGCTAGATTCTCCAGCAGGAGACCATACATCGTAACACTCTGAAATATACAAGACATATAATACTTATATGCGTTCTAGATTTTGGCACATTGTAAATATATGAATTGGAAATATACATTATTTTTAAAAAAAATCATTATTTCTTTGAAGAGTGAAGAATTTGGATTCGACCATTAAAAGCTCACACCTACATAGTAAAAAACTGGTTTGTCAATTCAACACAACGGCTTTGAGTTGCCTGAGTTGTATTAAATTTTGACACAAGCTTGATGCTATTTCAACTCCATCGCATTTTGGAGCAAAGTGTTAAAATGGTAAACGTTAAATAAATCAACTGACATAACGAGGAGTCATTTTAGTAACACATCAGTAAAGTTGTTGCTGACGGTGACGTACAGTTGTCAAACAATTACTTTTACAAAAACATTTTCTTTCTTATTAAACGGACATAATTCTTATGAGGAATAATAAAGTGCGGCATAAATTATTTACAAGTGGTCACCAGGAAAGAAATATAATTGTCAAACAAGAGGAACATTGTAGGTCTAAACATACGAACAACAGATGGCGGCTGGGTTGATATATAATAGTACCTTCAAAACTCAGAGCACATTGCAAATTTTTCAGTACCTGTATTTTCCGGACAAAATACACTGTATCCATACAAATCAATGCAAACCCTCTGTTTGTTGAACATGAGGCGTGCAAGATCTAGGTCCGATTCCCGGCGGGAGCTCATGTGGTTTGGATTCCACGGTAATCAGTAAATGAAAAAAATTAAGGAAGGATGAAACAAAATGAAATGAGAAAAAGAAGGATCAGCGTTAAAAATAAACTACAGGAAGCTTTTGGTTAGTCTTTCTTATGAGGAGATTTGTATTACTTGCAATACATGGTGGCGAGGTGAGCGAGATATCCTAGAAGAGTCAGGGAAATTGAAATTTCTAGAAAAGTTGCGGAATTCTCAGAATTTCTGCTACTTGTCAGGGAGATTTCAAGCTTTCGAAAGCATAGTGTCGTTGTGTAACAGCGTGGACATTTTTAATCATAATTTTCCGTCATCGCATCCTTGCAGTATCAAACATGTTATTTGAAAAACAATTTTCTACTGCTCCTTTAACCTGTCATTTGAAACAGACAGTAGTTGATGGAGTAACAAAAACAAAAATTTATGTGGAAAGAAAGTTCTGTTAACATTTGTTTCAACAGAGAAAGTGACGCAGACATTGCAAAATATTTTACAAGACATTATTGAGTACGTACTTTTCATAATAGTGAATATGTGCTTTTCGTAATAGTTGGTCATAATGAAAGGAAAATTGTTATATATGAATAAACAGAGGAAGGACGTAAATATTGTATAATCGTTTTCAATACTTTTTTTTTATTTTACTCGAGATTTTTTCATAGTTTGTTATTAAAATACTTACTAACATATCTTCATTCTATTGCCCTCATTTTATGTTGCCAGAAAAATAGTTTAGATTGATCGAGCTCCTTGACCTTCAGAATTTCATGTCACCCTCCCCCCATTACGAAATCCTGGCTAAATGAATCAATATATGTTCCAGCATAATAGTTTAGAATGATCGAGTCCCTGGTGTGGTGACCACAGTAATTCATGCCACGGACCCCCCCCCTTCACGAAATTCTGGCTACGTGCCTGCCTCTGGTGACTGTCATCAGCAAGAACCGTATCGCTTGTATATATATATATATTCACCTTTGCTCCGTCGTAACAGCGTGCTAATGAGCTGGTAGGCAGATCTTGTTGCCGCCGAGTTTATCGGAATCAATGAGTATGGATCAAGAATCACCTGAAATTTTTGAGTTTTACATCCTATGATTATGCCGGCTAGGCTAAAAGAAACGATGATGATGACAAATGAATGAAATGGTTTAATGAAGAAAGTGGGAGGAAACGGGAGAACTCCGAGAAAACCCACGCACACAGTAAGAATCGCCTCGAGTAAATTGAAGTGTTTTGAGCAATGACATAGCAGTCATTAATCGATTGAAGAATTGATTGTCATTACTCACATAAATTCCATTTACTCTGCTGAACGATGTTCAGTACCAACTAGCGGGTTAATAAAATACTACAAAGAAAAGTACACTTCTAATGCCTAAAACTTGGAGTGTCTTCCACAGACTAAGCAAAAGAAAAGCCTAGATCCTTATGTTCCTCGGTTCTATGATTTAGGAAATTTTATTTTCCCTCTATTCTGCCACAGGGTAACATGTGTAAGTATCTAGAATTTACAAGACAAATAAACCATCTGGATATTGCCACCAAGTCAATATCTCATTTGCACATAGAAAACGATCATACAAGCTACATGATAACAATAAAAGAAATATGTTAAAAGCTGGCATATTGCGTAATATATGATTGAAGCCTCTGGTGGGCACAGGATCTCAAAATACTAAGATACATAGACAGAAGTCTTCCCTTCGTGTCTTTGTGGCTTAGTGGTTAGCATCACGGATATGTGAATAAGCACCCATTTTAGCATGGATTCGAATCCTGTCCACGGAAAACTGGTTATTTTTATTTAGAAACTGCCTTCTATCATAAAGAACATGCATATATGGACGTAAGAAAATTAAAAATACCTGTATATCACAGCTATGTAATAAATTATAATAAACCATACACAATAAACCATTATATATTCTATTAAATTATATAATCCTCCCGTCTCTAAAGTATATTCTCGAACGGAAAGCAACGTGAAAAGATGTCCATCTTAGTTGAGTATTTCGGGTATTATTATCAAGGTGAATCATTATGTAAGAAAATAAATGGTTACTAAGTTATATCTCTATTATAGGTTATTTTAGGCACTGCAAAACTTGTCAGATACGTTTGCTAATGAAATGCTGATATTACTTGCTGTCTATTAAATGTTTGCAAACGAAAAGTAATCTTTGACCTAAGATCCGACTTCATCAAGGGCGAATTGACCTAACTTAAGCTTTAGTACAGTGATGCCAAAAATCATTCTGCTTATATGCAACATGTTCAATTTGTGATCCAAGTATTACTATATTTTTAATAGGAGCCGCGGTGGCTCAGTGGTAGAACGTTCACCTCTGGTGCATGGTGTCCTTCGTTCGATCCCATCTTTGACCTTTGTAGTGGACAAATCATGTGTGGAAGTTCTTGGGTTTCTCCCGTTTCCTCCCACTTTCTTCATTCCACTATTTCATTCATTTCTCATTATCACCATTTCCTTGAGCCTAGTCGGCATAAATGTGGCACATTTAACTTAAAAATTTCATTTTTTAACATTTTAAAAACTATTTTATCACAAAAATACAAGTATTGCACAGTCATGTACAAAAAAAAATTCAGAAGCACTATATGTATTTAATACTACACTACGTTTCAGCAAACTAGTTACATGTTGTACTCTTTATCTTTCTGAGCTGTTTTTCATTAGCATATGCTTCAAAATTCATCACCTGCAAGTGTGAATAGTGAGTATTAAGATGGAAAGCAGATGTTTCAGTTTTATTTGTTTATTATGTTAATACATAGTTTCTGCTTAGTCAAATTATCTTAACGCGCACGATTTCGATGTAGTAAGCCCTTTACCTTCTGTAAAGCAATAATTTTCGGTATTGATGCAGCATCATGAGGCAAATAAGGGGGCAACCTGAAGTAAGATGGATCGAACCTAAATCTAGAAACCTAGTAATACTAGAGTTTGAGTGACAATATTCTGATCACGTAGCACCCAATTGAACGAGCGCATTAGACCGGTCATAGCTATTTATAAGCTGCAGCGGAAACAAGTTTAGAACTTCTTTCTACCTGTTAGCTAATTTCATTATTTCAATACTGTGCAACTAAAGAAAACAATAATGGACGTATGGTTAGTGCACTGACTTCCACCAATATATTTCTGACCTTTACGAGTCAGTATATGTACAGTGCTGTGGCTCAGTGGTAAAGCGTTCACTTCTGGTTGTTGGGGTCCCTGGTTTGATCCCAGCTCGCACCAACTGAGCTTCGTGGTAGATAAACACCGTGTTTGTGGGTTTTCTCGTTATCTCCCACTTTATTAATTCCACCATTGCATTCATTTTCCCATCATCACCGTCTCCTTTAGCCTAGCCGACATAATTGTGGGACGTAAAACTGCAAGATTTTATTATTTTTTTTCCATCTTTTGTTTTTGCTGTTGTTCTCCCTGATGAATGAAAAAAAAAGCAAGGGACAACTAAAAATCTAGCATGGGTCTTGTGCGTATTAGTTGAGTACGGATCCAATTGGCCACATAACAGCACGTAGTTGTGCTGGTGTACTCTGTAAATACAGTGGCTATAAGTATTAAGTTGTGAAAGAACATGGTTGTACTTTCTTCTTGTTATTAAGTTGTTTATATACATAGCAATAGTGTCTTGTGTGAACTGCAACGAGAGAAAGATAAAGTATTTATTGATTTCGCTAAGGATTGTATCTTTAAAAGGTTTAAAATATTTAATTAAATCGCATAGTGATAGGAAGGTATGCGTACCGATTTCCTCGTCATAGTAAGGGACAAAAGATATGATTCCACGAAATAAATATACACTACTTATTGAGAAAGATAATACATGAAGACTAGGAGTTAGGTGAAGACCGTGAAGCTTCTCAGCTTGCGACAAGAAACCTGCTAATAATGACATAGTAAATATGATGACGAAGATGTTAACATACTACTACATTTTACTAATAGGAAAATCTAGAACTATCTACATTTTTAAAAAATTCTACTTCATTGACCAATTGAGAATGCTCCATAGGCATTGCCAGAACGAACCTAGAAAGAATTATTTTTTCTTATTAACTTCCACAGACTTTATACCAATTGTTCTATGTACTTTATTATTATACTCATTAAACAATTCTTGTAATATATCTATCCATTTATAATTACATTGAGTACTAAGTCTTTTCCACATGCTTTGTTTAAGAATTCTGTTAAAACGTTCTACGATATGTTATTTTACAAAGACACATGCTCAAAATTGAAAAATTCGCAAATAACAGATACTCACACAGAGACATAGAGAAATCATTAACGAACTTCTTTGTAAGTTTGTTGAAAAGACAAAGAAATATCCAAGCAGATCTAAATTTGTAATATTTTTTTCCTTTGGCTTTTAATCTACCTGACTAATAAGAAAACTAGAATTAGTTAAATGTGGATACCCTTAGTCTAATGTGAAACAACTAACGTATGCTGTCAATATGAGAGAGAACGTTGAAAAGGAACATACCAGCTTCTCCGAGCGACCACACAAGAGGGGAAACTATATGGTGATAGTGAAAAAAGAAATAAATTCGACATTTTAATGGATTCAGATATTTAATTTCTCATATATACTGAATGAAACGTACTGAACATCACATTAAATTTTCTTGCTTCTATTTTTTAAGATTGCATCCTGTCATGCTGTACTTAGTAACGAAACATTCATTTACAAAATATAAATAAATTTGTGATAGAAGTTCTCGGAAAACTTTTATTTGAAAAAGACACTTTCCGAATAGCAAAGTACCTCTTGTTGATTTTCATGAGAAATTATTTAAGCTATATTATAGAATTGTTAAATAAATATTTATTTATGAGATATCAACAAAGTCAACTGAAACATTTATGAAGAACTGCCTAGATAGAGCACAATTTCGTAGAGTAAACTACTAGTTAGGATTTTTCATTAAAAATGACCAATGCCATATCATAGGGTTGTTAATGAAATATTTATTTATGGATTAAGAATAACATCATCTGAGTCACGTTTGAGAAACTCTCCCCTCAAGAGTAAATTTTCCCTTATGCCAGTGGCGGCCGGTGGTTTGTGGTTTCGAGTGTTGCAGTACGAACGATCGGAGACAGAAGATATAAAGTTGACTCATTGACTAATCAGCATAAATTTAGATGCAAATGTTATGTGATATGTTAAATTAAATAAAAATCTGTTTTTAAAATATAAAAAAATGCAGAACATTTAATCCGATTAATCACCTTATTTAACTAGTAAGTTCATTGTTCTCTCTTTGATTGGAACAAATCTGCCTAATACATGCTGGTTGAACTCTAGTATTCTTATTGTCAGGTCTTTTTCGATGGAAAGCATAACCAATGGTGATAACCTTTCTTGGGACATTGAATTTCTTGAAAGTGTCAATTCTTTTTGATGTGAAATAAAACTTTTCGTCTTTTGCTGACACCATGTACAGTTAATATTAATTTCAGAAGCTTTGTAGATTCACTAAATATTTTTTTCTAGATTATTGCGAACGATTCATTCTAGCAAACTCAGTCCCTGACAGTGATCCGAATTCCTCTTCAGCGTTGATTGAAGAGAGTTCGAAGCAGAGATTAGTGTTATAAAAAAAGATACATTGAACAAACTTTATTAACAGTTTATCTAGGAAAACTTAAAATAAATTGAGGAAATGTATCTAGTGCAAACAACATTACTACCATAAGATATCCTGTAAATTCAAACTGGATTTTTTCGAACACTCTCCTGGATTGCCCTTTGCTTGTTTTGTCTAAGCCTTAATTGCAAATTTTTCCTCAGTTGAAAGCTGGGCATTTTTTTTTTTTTTTTTGTAAGTTATTTACAGAAGTCATGGTATACAATTCATTCAGAATTTGTAGGTTATTTACAGAAGTAAAGCACACACAATAAAATTAAATCTAATAATTAAAAACCAAAACAGCTGATACAAAAGAGGTACTGGTATATGAATTCCGAATGTCACATATTCATATATGAACACACACACATGTCCGTAAAAGAAAAACCGACATTCCAAATCATCCGTCTTCATTGTTACGCAATGCACGATGAACACAATATACTTCCACATGAGGCGAAACAATGCTTATCAATGTCATATGTTCTGGAAAGGAAACCTTGAAACCCGCCAGATGTAGGATCAGCATGTAACAAAAACCAAAAATAAAAAAACATCAAAACAAACAGCACTGCCAGTTGTACACCCGGAAATGTTAGCTGGGAGGGGTCCAAAGTATTTGAGAGAGATCCAATACGTCTACGTAATATGGAACCTGTCTTATTCTGCACCCGAAAAAACGATAAGTAATTCTCAATTACTGTCACCTATATTTTTAGAAAAATGATAGAACGATTATTTTTATAAGAAAAGAAAGAGTACATGATGTGGCGTAAAATAAAATATTTAGCCTACATCAATCGTTTCTCTGTTACACAAGTATAGTTCGTTAGGAAAGTCTACAAATGTTAGTCAAATTTCGAAATTTTGGGGAGGTCCGGACTCGGTGGATCCCCCTCGTGGCTACGCCTCTGAGCATTGCTAACTAGTCCCAAATTAAATGTGGCATTCCCCATCATACAGTTTTACGTGGAAATTATCAAAAGTATAACATATATTTATTTTATAAAAGAAATATGTATATACTAAAATACAATCCACAGAGGGGGGCGATTATTAATATTTGATTCACAAATTACTGTAGAAGAAACCTTCATTATCAATATAAGCTAAGAATTAACTTCTAAATGCGGGTATACTTTCATTTGTTTTCTGCTCTACTAGATATTTTCTTTCTTATTTTGTAATTCTGGAATCACTTCTTTAATTGCCGTTATATTGATTTGCTTCAGTATGGTCCCGTACAGGCATAAAAACAAATTCAATTTGTTAATTGCTAGTGAAATAAAATTCTGAAATCTTATTTAACGTGAAAAACCTTCTCGTTCAGTGGAAATCATGCTGTGTTGCAGAAGCACTGCAACGACCAGTCCCTTTAACTTCTGAGATAGGGGAAAGGAGACTTAACGTTCGCTCCAATCGCCGCGCTGAAGGAACCTGTTCGTTGCATGCTCGCTGCTACGCAATATAAATTAGAGACTCTGTGACGGATTATTTTTCGCTTTTTAAAACGGATTAACGGAACGGACAGTTACAGAAGTAAAAAAAAAAAAAAAAAAAAAATGTTATTTAAGGTGTATATATGGGAGTATTAGAAAGTATTTCTTTCTGTTCTTTACTACTATTGATAATAATATTCTTTTCTTGAAATACTTAATTTGGTCGTTGTGCAACGCTGCAACACTAACATTAGCCACCACTGCCTTATGCACATTTTTATGTAAAAGATTTATGCTGTTTGGAAATACTGTTAATGAAATTTTTATTTATCAAATAAGAACAAACTCAATTGAACATTTTCTGAGAAAATTGTCCAAAAAAATTTTTTTTTAACATGTTAACGATAATATTAAATATTTTAGTGATTTTGTAATAAATATCCCCTTTAAGCCCTTATAGATTCCGGCTTTTTAAAGGTAAATTATAGACTTTCAGTCAAGCAGCTACATCTTTATCGTATGATCATGGTTCATACCTCGTTTTTTTCACAATAGAGCAACCTCTCAAATGGTACCATTCACATCTCCCTATCATGTCCCTGAGGCAGGAAATTTGAGAGAAATCGGTATTTTTCTCTGATTTTTTTTTTCAAATTTTGAGCCCCTGTGTTAACGCAAAGACCTGAAAATCAACTGCAAAATATTAAGGAGTGTACTAAATTTCCAACTTCTATCTTGAATAGTAATGGCGAGAAAATATTTGTCAATAATCCCCACAGTGCCCCAGATTACCGCAAAAGACCCTGATCTCAGATTTAAAAAAAATCCTGAGACATGAGTATTTATCCTAGGATTATGATTCGCCCACCATTCTCTTCAGAATAGAACTGCCTTTCAAACGGTATCGTTCACATGTCTCCATCATGTATCTAAGGCGTGAAAATCGCGGAAAAGGGATTTTTGGTAAAAAGTATCCCGTTATTTTTAGATTTTTGCCCCTCTTCCCCCCCCCCCCCTCTGTGTTAACGGAGATATTTTAAAATAATCTAATAAATATTACCCGATGGACTTAATGTTTGTGCAAAATTTCAATCTTCTAGGTGCAAAAGTAAGCCCGCCAAAAAATAATAAAAATATGCCTAACAAAAAAATTAGTTATGACGTCATCATCTATGTCTCGACGCAGAAAGACGTGAAACCATACGTAACGTGTTCTATAATGCCTCTAGATTGAAGAAAAAACCGAAGTAAAAAAGCTTTATTGGTTCTTTTTTAATCGAATAATGAAGACACTATTTTAATACCTAAAAACAGGTATTAGAACTCCAAGGGGTTAACCCTTTCATAATCCTTGAATCACCATATTACTCGAGATTCGTTGAGTGGCTGAAGTATAGTTACAGTCCCTTCTTGTACCGAGGCTATGTGATGCATGAACCTACAGCTTCAAGTGGGATATATGATTCACATGAACTCTCAGTGTAATTATTATTAATAACTGAAATAAAATATTTTATCATTTGGGATTAAATTATTTGTTGAACAATGTCTCAAAATTTTCGGCTATTTTCATCCGACCTGTAAAAATATCAAACTTGTGTACTAGGTAGATTAATCCAAGGATGTTATAAAATAGAGGATCTGTCCATACGTATGGTCATCATATGAACTCAATGAAGCCAAAAAACAACCGAGCATCGTTTGAGCCGGCACGTCTGATTGGCTACTCTCGTTTCCGCCATGATTGTTGGCTCGAAACGTTGCGATCTTAGTGGCGCGGAGTGGGCAGAGTAGGTGTGGCGAAGCTGTGACGTATGACCTCACGATTTTGTTGTATGGGCAGATCCTCTATTTTAAAACATCCTTGGATTAATCATGCAAATAAAACAAGTGAGTATCGTTTTGCAAAGTGAAACTAAGGTAGACTTCCAAACTATGCAAACTCTACAATGAAACTGGTCGTTGTACATAGATCTATAATACATGAACACCGTCAGATATTCAACTCATTCTTGGGACGCTAAAGTGATCTCAAAAAGTCGTCATTTCTTGCTAACTTTTATTATTTTTGATATAGATTAATATTCACACCGAAAACGGTTGTAGATCTTGACAACTTCCGTTGGACTAGAGGAATAAAGCCGAAAATGGAGCATATTCTTCGGAAGCCTGATCGATTGCAGAAAACTGGTTCTCAATATCTCTTACCATTTTTGTCCTATGAAAATCCATAGTGAAACTAGAAGTAGTAGTTTATTTCTGCAATTTCTGGTTTCAGTAGTCATATGTGGCTGAAGACAGTTTATTTTGTTGAGACGCTGAATCGATTCTAGAATAAGTTTGTCTGTATCTATTGCCGTTTCTGTTCTATGGCGATCAAGTTTATACCGGAAAAAGTTAATTTGTAACATTTCTCGTTTGAATAGAGGTTATATCATACACGAAATGGAAAATATTCTTATGATGCTGAATTGATTTCAAAAGTTGCTTGTTACTACGTCTTACCGTTTTGCGCTATGAACATCATTATTGAAACCGGAAGTACTAGTGGATTTCTACCACTTCCGGTTTGGGTAGGGAGTTGCAGATGAGGATGGCTCCAAAGGTCGCTTGTCGTTATGTTTTACCGTTTATGTTATGTAGCGATGGACGTTGAAATCGGAACTGATTAATTTTTAACTCTTCCAGTTTGAATAGATGTTTAACGGAGGAGATGGAACCTATTCTTGGGACGTTGAATCGATTGCAAGAAGCCGTTTCTCCGTATCTCTTATACTACTCCGTTTTGCTCCGATTCGTATTCCGTTCACAGACAGACAGACACAGCCATTTTATACCACTTCCGATATCTATGCATGACATAGATTGAAAATCTAAAATGAATGCCCTGGTCGCTTCCGGTCCCGTATTTCAGGAAAAGTACAACATATTATCATCTGCATTAAATTAACATTGGAACTGATTTTTTTTTTTTTGAAAATCGATCCAGTACTTACTTAGATTGCTTCTTGGCGGCCCAAGCGCTTCCGGTCTGATATTCTGGAATGAAACACAGCTATCACCATATGCATTAAATCAGCTTTCCGGTGGTGAAATAATTTTTTAACATCAATATAGTAGTTTCCGACATTGCTTCTTACTTATAAGAAAACAGAAATGCGCCTTACTCTCTCCTGGTCCCACATTTCGGGATGAAATATAGTTTATTACCATATGCATTATATTACCTTTTCAATGGTGAAAGATATTTTAAAATGAGACTAGTGTTTTCTTAGATTACTTTCTTGAATAAAAAGAAAATAAAGTATGGACACCAAGCTCTCTCGCACTCGTATTCCGGAGTAAATCTAGCCTATTACCACATGCATTAAATAAGCTTTCCAACGGTGAAATAACTTTTAAAATCAGTTCAGCAGTTTCTCAGATTATTTTCATAAAGTAAGAAAAAATGTGGGTCCCAAGCTCTCCTGGGAGCTGCTGTGGCTCAGTGGTAAAGCGTTTACCTCTGGTGCAGGGGTTTCTGGTTCGATCCCCGCTCACAGTGGTGGACAGCTCGCGCCAAGTAAGTTTTGTGATGCACAAAAACCGTCTATGTGGGTTTACCGGGGTTCTCCCGCTTCCTCCCACTTTCTTCGTCCCATCATTTCATTCATTTCTCATCTTCGCCGTCTCCTTTAGCCTAGCCGGCATAACCGTGGGACGTAAAACTTAAAGATTTTCCATGCTCTCCTGGCCCATATTCCGGGATAAAATACAGTCTCTTATCATCTACATTATATACACCTTTCAATGGTCAAAGAATTTTAAAAGTCGGTTTAGTAGCTTCTGAGAGTGCCTGTTACAAATAAGAAAACTCTTGAGTCGTTTGGTTGGAAGCGCGTATCACAAAGTTGTTCACATGACTCTCTTCCCAGTACGAGGATTATTTTGCTCGTGGGGCTCGTTTCTCGTGTAGCGGACGTCACGGTATCAATGTTGTTTCTTTTCTTATTCCAGAATTTCACTCAAGAAAAAAGTGCCAGTTCTTGACCACGATTCAAACGCGGACCTTCGACCTTTGAGTTTGTTTACCATTACGCTATTTTTCCACTACTTTGCAACGTTGTCTGGTTACGGTATCTTGAAGACAGTAAAGGGAAGTGTGAAACTCTCGCATTTAGACCATATTTGACATTCTCTAATTCATATTTATGTGAATCGATGTCTAACCTACAATTGCTGGAGTGCTGTTGGTATTGTCAATAATGTCATGATAGAGAAAGACAATATAAAGTCAAAATGTTCAATTATAAGCTGCTTCTGTTTTTGTGCTGAAGTGACGAACATGATTGGCAGTTACTATCATCAAAGATTCACACAGTTGCGCAAAATTGACCAAATTTCACCTTAGAGTTATCGTACCCAATATATTTATTAAGAAGAATATAAACGTTGTATTGCATTATGTTGTGTAATATAAACAAAATATGATAGTATAGATATATCAATGTGATACATTTAAACAAATAAAAGTAGCTGTTATGTTAAAGGCAAATCCAATTGTGGATGGCTTCTGTGTGAAAGTGGTTTATCTTGGTAAAGAAAAGGAACTAGAATTGAAGGGGCAAAGTTTCTTAATTCCCAACCCTATATGTTAGAAAAATACAGGGAAAATGAGTCAGAGAATTCGTAAGCATCTAGGTTCTTCATTCCGTATCCCTTCTCAAAATTTGCGCACCACAACTCATCGCAAGCCATTTTATAATCAAAGTCTTAGCGTTGATTAGAGATAAGTGTGCCATTCAAGAGTGAGGCTATTTGAGACGCGGCCTAAAACTTAGTGAGAGAACCGAACTACATGGACTCTATTAGCACATCTCGCACCAAAGATACGCTAACCATATAGCCAGGAGGAAACTCCTTTATAAAGAATTGTAGTGGTGGGTCTGTGATGACAATTGCGGTAAATAGATTAATACAAAACGCAAAATTTGTGTTACTGGCGGAATTCGCAAGATCAGTATTTGATGTCGATTACCTCAAACTGAAAGCAAATTTTGCATTCTGTTTATGCAAGCCGCTACGAAATTAGGTTCAAAATTTGATTTTTTTCTTTTTCAGTGCTGTAGTGTGGGTTAAAAAGAAATGCTTATTTGTTTCAGGACGGGGAAACTCTTACACGAAACAATGACCCCAGCAACATATGTGGCTCTCGAGGAAAGTCAACGACGATAAAAATTAACGTTTTGTCCATAAAAATTAACAAGTTAACTGTACAGAGCAGCAACGTCCACTTTTGAAAATTAGTGCGGGTGCTTTGATTTATAGTTCACAAGCTGGAGAGCTGTGTGTATGGACTACATCCCAGGCTCATTCCAAGCTTAGCGAGAGGTCAAGAGCCTATTTTGTAAAATTTTGAAAATTGACCTCCAGAAAATGTAGTTTCATATGTGAAGACGAAGAGGTTAACGGAAGACCGTGGAACATGAAAGCTTCTCAGCTGCGGCAAGTGACTTGCCAATAATGGCACAATACCTATGATGATGATGATGATGGGAATTATTAATGGAACCGTGTGTTTGAGTACAAGGTTAGGGATAAAGATTTACCTATTCTTGGGACGCTGAATCTCTTTCAAAAAGCTGTTGCTTACTATTTCTTACATTTGTTTTGTCGAGTTCATTATTAAAACTGAAGTTATAATACCCTTCTATCACTTGGAGTCTTAGTAAAGTGATAAGGGTGAGTTCATTCCAGCGAACTTTTTTAACTATCTATTACCGAATTTACTGTATGGTAACCAACGCTGAAACTGGAAGTGGTTTATTTCTATCCCTCCTTGTTTGTATTAAGAGTCAAGGAAGGAGATAGATCCCATCCTTGGAACACTGAATTGGTATTAAAATCATTTTTCTTGTTAAATCTCACTGTTGTTCTAATACCTGTTGACAGACGAACGGATTGCCAACAATAAACATAGCCATTCTACAGACTATATACTTACGTATAGCAAAGTTTACAAGTCTAGGAATGATTCTGTCCGAAACGAGACGAAGAAAGAGTCCAAGATTGTGTTGATAATATTTACAGTAGTTCCATGTTGGAAAGGTTACAAATATATGGAAGCAAGCTCTAATAAGAATGGAAATTGAGCCATTGCTTTCGCGAAAACTCCACTAGTGTAGGTCATTGCTCCTTTTCTCTTTGATGTCTTGGATTTGTCCTTCCTTCTCCGTCTGATCTGTTTATATTAAGAGAGAAGAAACGCGGTTACCAGGTGAATCTGAAGAATATATTTAATTCTGTGGGCGAAGGACTTGTTCTTCATGTGATGTATTCCAATCGGATTCGGAAGTTGTGGAAATTTCAGCATGTGCTCCTTATAAATCTGTCACTAGACCTCTGCATATGTAGGAATATTAATAACTTCAAGTATGCAACACAAGAATTGCTTTTTTACTTTTTAAAAACACATTTATAAATTTCTCTTTTAAGAGTTCACCAAATCATTTCTAAGTAGCTTCATATATGCGAAATGTGAAATTAGGATAGTGTGGCATACCCGCGTAGCTGCTAACATTTTCAATCTTAAGTCCGATGACGAAGATGAGCTCTATATAACTAATCCTGATCTGTTCATAATTATCCGTTTAATTGGTAATAGCAAAGCTTTAACCGATTTTGTTTGCACATACGGTACTTTCTTGCAACTTCAGTAGTATATTGAACACATTGTTCCGGTATATATTTTTTTTTATAGTAACGATATAAGAAAATGGTAATCCTACAAAAAATAAATAAATAAATAAAATAAATGAATGAATGAATTACGGAATTAAACGGATTTACATATTTCATAGTTAAACGGACTCTTGGATGTATGTCTGTCCCTACATTGACTTTACTGCCATTCCCCATGATAAAGTGTGTCAAGTCCAACTTATCAAATACAACACTGCCTGCTCTGCGGTCTTCAATAAGTATTAACATATATGAAAAATGTTCAGAAATACAACATGTGATTAGATAAATATACAAATAGACTGTTACAAGGAGATTTATATCTAAAATGATTTTTTGATATTTTATTTAAATATGTTTGATGACAGTTATTTTTTATTGAAAACCTTTTTAAAGTGGAGAAAGAATATTAAGGTAAAATAAAGGTACTTACAGAAAAAAAAATACTTTAAGCTTTATAACAGTAGATGACGTTGCGAGAGAAGTAATAATTATGTAGTTGAAGAATGTTTGATTCGGTACAAAATTGCCTGTATGATTTTTAAATTGAGAATGATGATTTGATTTTAAAAGTTTAAATTTTTATATGCATCTTTGTTTTTGTATGTTTAAATATTTCTTGTTTTTCTTGAAATTTTTGACACTGTACTTTTAAATTTTAAAAGTTTAGATAATATTTTTCGAAAATATTGCAGGCCAGTAGCCAGCCCAAAAATGTAGGGGGGCCCGATCGAACCACATTATAGTTTATCACCGTATTGTAGTTCATTTGCAAGCCTACCGTTAGAATTTTAGGTGGTGGTAAAAATCTAGGGGGTCCGGCCCCATAGACCCCCTTATATACGGGCTTGTTAAACTGAAAGATTAAACATGGGTTGTTGCTGTTTCTTTATTTAGTTTAAAAAATTAATGTACTGTTTTCATTTCACAATACCATTAGATGTTTTTATATTTTTATTTTATTTTATTTTATTTTTGCATAAGTACATATTGTGGTTACTTGGATGTTATGTTTTTGATGAAAAAATTTGCCTTTTTATTTTACACAACTTTGACCATAGGGCATTGTTACTTTTGGCTGTTTTGATATATATATGTGTACGCAAATACTTACTTTAAAAAACATGATTTTAACTCTTCTACTTTAATAGAAAAAATATGCATTATTCGTGAAAATTCATTTATTATATGACAACTTATATAGGTGATTTTCTGTGTGAGCCTTTGTTCGTGATCGTGTGTTAGTCCATCTCGGATTCTCCTCTGGTGCTTGGGGCCCGGGTTCGATCCAAGCTCCCGCCAAGTGAACTTTGTGGTGGACAAACACCGTATGCGTGGGTTTTCTCGGGGTTCTCCCGTTTCCTCCCACTTTATTCATTCCACCATTTCATTCATTACTCATCATCATCGTCTCCTTTAGCCTAACCGGCATAATCGTGGGACGTAAAACTCAAAGATTCCATTTAATTTTTCCAACTCTGATTCTGTTGTGGTCGATGAAACATTTTGCAAGTTCGGTGGCCAAATTAAAAATGTTCTTCATGTTGTGTTTTGAAATTTTCGTTTCTTCAAATTTTCACTATTAAAATTATTTTGCAAGTTATGCAAAACAATTCCAGTAGTTGGCGTCTTAGTTTGGAAGAAATATAGAAAATAAGATAAGCCGGAAAATTTTTATAACTGGGGAGTGGAATCGAATGGGGTGAAATTCGAGAGTAGTTTTGGCTAAGTCATAATGAGTTACCGGGTGACATTCTGATAGTTTCATTCTGTTGCCCTAATTGTATCTACTCTTCCTAGATAGTCAAACAGCCGATCAGTTTATACTATTGTTTTCTCTTACTTGCGGATAAATCCTCAAACGACAACGCAGATTGTTTATATGCGTTTGTTTGCCTTCCTTTGTACTTATATCTTTTTTTCATTCTTGTGCTGTGGGCTTCTTTTCTCTCTTCAAACCAAGTTGTTCTGATCTTTTTCTTCGGTTGGTCTACCTGCCATTCGAGAATTTTAGAACTGAAGTTTTTCCTGTTTTTACTGCAATGTCTTCGGTGTCATTCCTGCTAACTTCAGATCACTCCTGATTTTCACGAACCATTTGTTGGTGTCTGATTGTAACTTAGTGCTATTTTTGTAGAATCCAACTATTCCTTTCATGAGCCTATCCGATTCATTCTTTTAATATGTCCGTAGAACTTTAATATGCGTCTTTTAGTGTCACTATAGATGTCTATGTGTTGTTTAGTTTTCTGTTTGGTTCTGTGCCTGTATTGTTCATCTTTGATTTTTTGGGTCTAATACTTTTTAAAATGATTTTGCGTTTATTCTCAAAGTTTTCTATATCTTCAAGATTAATGTCTCTAAACCATAGAGACATTCTGATTTGATGACTGTGTTGTGATGTCTTAATTTTTGCTTATTTGGAGATACATTTTCATTGTAGATACTTTGAATGAGTCGATATGCTGTTTCCATTATCTTTTATCTGATTTACTTTGCTTTCGTTTCGAATTGTTTCCCCGAAATATTTCAATTGTGAGACTCTTTTTGTTTTACCCTACTCTTTGTGTGCATATATTTTCGTGCTTGTTTATTGCAGGTCATGTATTCTGTTTTCTCGAGCGACATTTGAATGCCGACTTTCTCTGTTGTTTCTTGTAGAAGCTCGATCTGTTTTCTGGCTTTTGCAATATCTATTCTTCTTCTTCTTCTTCTTCTTCTTCTTCTTCTTATTATTATTATTATTATTATTATTATTATTATTATTATTATTACCACTTCTAGATCTTTGACACCATGGCTGCACATCTTTAATGGGATTTTCTTATTTTCTAGCAATAAAATATAGCCAACCACAGCAGCTATCTCTTACTCCAAGAGTGCCAAAGTGCTTTCTTCACTCTAACATTATATATTTTGGCTGGCTGAGGTCGGTAACACTAAGATCCGTTAGTCAGCCATTCATAGTGGTTCTGACATTTGGTTGTGCTACAGTATTTGAGTGCTGTTGGAAGGTTTTCAGTGACTAAGAAGGGAGATTTCCATCTTTTCTTTTTCTGATTCCAATTTATAAAGTAGTAAAGGTCATAGATCTTGTTACTTAATTTTTAGATCCTTTGGCAGGTTGAAAAGCATATCTTAAAACTTTGCTTGATTCCACTCTAACTAAGGAGTGTATTAATCTTTACTTATTTTTATTTTTATTTATTTATTGTTCTTTAGTCTTCCATCTATTATCTATTTTTGAAATGACACCTTCATCTGATAATTATTTAATATGTAATTTATTAGTATATGGAAGACAAAAGACAGTAACATGTATCTTATGTTCGAATCAAAATAATTTAACTTGTTTTGAGCAAGTTTACAATGATGAAAATAATGCTCAAATAAATGATTTTAAGTATAATATCTGTGTCTTGAAACTGAATATTGGTAAATATTATTCTCCTGAAGTAACTAGTAGTTCTACCTTGAATAAATCGACCGGTAATAATCAAGGTAATGTTCAAACGAAAGAGAACTACTTATGTTCTGGTTATAAAGGATCAGTTACAAATCTTAAGCCAATATCTATATTATTTGAAAATTGTCTAAATAGGATTAGACGAGAACTATTATGTGAATTTAACGTAGTAAAGGAAGAACTTGATTTTTTTTTTTAAAGAGAATATTTAATTAAAACAGTTGCTGTTTAAGGGGCTAGTGGACAATCGATGAACTCTAACTTCTAACATTAATACAGAACCAGATGCTGAAATTGTTCGAATAAAAGTGATAGAAGTCAGTACTTAGTTGCAAATAGTATAAATGATAAAGACGAACGTTTAGATCAGTTTTCTCAAAGTTAGTCTGTCGTAATCTTTTCTTTTTTAATTACAAAATCAAGATGAATTTGTTAAAAGTACTGATTCTCATGCTAGCCACGACGACTCTTAAAATTTAGTACCAGAATGTCCGTGGATTACCTACTGAAAGCAGTGACTTCTGTCGTCAGTTTCTTATTGTGATTATAATATAGTGGTAGTAACAGAAAATGGGTTTTGTACAATTCATAACAGTCAGTATTTCTTTCCTGGAACATATACCTATAACGAGGTAAACAGAGATTATAGTGAGGAAACTACTAATAAAGGTGTCGGTTTTTTGATAGACATTTGATTGGATCAAGGAAAGTTAGTGAATGAATCTGTATTGAAGAGCAGACTTACAAAAAAAAAAAATCTTTTTATTTCCTGTGTGTATTTTTATCCAACGTTCTCCCCTGAAAACCTCGAGAATTATCTAAATTGTATTTCTGGCAAACTTTATCTCTTGAAAAATGACGGTTTTTTGTGACTTTAATATATCCAAAATAGACTAGTTGAAAAAAGAACCGTTATCTGGAATACACTATTATTCAAAAGTTAAATTTAGTTATTATTTATAGTTTTATAACATGAATTTGAATGTGGAACAACAGTTTCAAACTTGGACCCGGTTATAACCAATCCATCTGTAGTGTGTAATAAATATAAAGTGCCTGACATACGCCATTATTCAACTGTTACTCAAGTTTTTTCTACTGAATGTTTGTAAATAGTATTAGATCATTATGTGCTGCTGTACTTTCAAATTGCAAATGCTGCCTGGTGAACATATTATTCCGCAGTGACAAATGAAGTTGCTCGTAAACTTGAGAAAGTCATTGTGCTGGTGTGAAGTAGCTATGTATCAGATGTGAAGTGACCATGTGATAATTGTGTAAACTCTTAACTTACTTCGCCAAGTTTAATTATTTTATTAAATTGCGACTATGTTCTACAGAACTATGAACACTTCAAAATCCATCGGAACAAAACTTTTATTAAGATTGTACATTTCCAGACAGCTTCTGTAATCACATATTTGTTAATAAACACAATTAGTTTCCTTATTGCCTTTCCGCATACCTTTACGCACAGCCTAGTACTTCCCCATTCATTGAACTCCATAGTCATCATTTTACAGCTAGACAAAACCCGGAGGACACATCGAAGGGGGTATTGGACACACGGTTAGGATAGGTGCAGGATCGACAAGAGAAGCGGATCGCACTATTGGAAAACAACCAGCTCCATAACTCAAGAATACCATTCTGTTGGTTTATCACCGCAGATACTTCGAGCTTAAGTTGAAACTAGTGGAATGAAGATGTAGGAGAACATCATCGTAAAGACGCATTGTCAAGAAAGAACTCGACGCCCCTTGCAGATCAACAGGATAGAGATCCAGATGTTGACTGACTCCAGTTTATCGAAACTCCTCCAAAGAAAGACATTAATCGTTCCAGATGATCAGGATGACGCCAGCCTCGTTGGAATATCAGGCTAGTGCTCATTCCTTTATCTTGGTTAAAACCTTTCTCTTTCTCTTACCTTTCCCACAACTAGTCATTTTTTTTCAAAATTAAAACATTTGAATTTCATTTAAATTCAACCATAATTTTACAGTCAAGTACCGTGTTGTGCATAAGTTTCATCCCCATTTTGTTGCGTTCATTTAATAAGTATTCTGAGCTACAACTGATGGCACAGCACCGGCACACTGCCAATGAAGAATAATATTCCGAAATCTAAGGCCAGGAAATCCCTTTACGATATTCCAAACAATTGATCTCCAAGTTAAGTACTAAAAATCAAGCTCATAAAAAAATTTTAAAAAATCCCAAAGTGTTACTGATTATATAGTTTTTCTTTCTAATTGTAGAAGGAATTAAAATACAGCTCAAAGATTATATGGAAAACTATTATAGAAGAATAGAAAGTGTCTTATACTTGTTCTTCGAAGATATGTCAACGATGCGAAAAGCAATAAATCAACTGGTATTTTAAAATTATATTTTGTTGACTGAGAGTGTATTACTGGCTGAATAGTTTGCTGAGTACTTTTCATAAATTTTTCATGGTTTTGCGCTTAATAGTCAATAATCATAGTTAATAATCAAACATCATTTACAATATTTGGTGAAAGTAAACCCACCGAAATTACAATTGAATATGTATTAGAATCAATTAAATCTCTTTAAGACTAAGTCTGTATGTGGAATTAATAGTATACCATGCTGTTGAGGGGAATGTACTTTAACTTTAGTAACTTAATAGTACCATTGGAAAGTATTAAGTTACTAAAGTAAAGTACTATTAAGGTAGAGGAACTGTACCAAAAGTGTGCCATTTTGTTTTTTTCCATATATCTAAGAAAATATAAATCAGAGAGAAATGACACTCACGTTGAAAATAATATGATATGTAAGCCCTTTGCTTATTTCTTCCCATAACAATCAGGGAAAAAATACTTTGAGAAAAAATTTTCATATGGACTGCATTCTACTGGCGTAAATAGCAAATCTAAAATTCTTTTTTTTTTTATCCGCAGCACAATTTTTCTATTAGACTAAACTTGAAAACAAACTTCTAAACTGAAATATTCTACAGGTAGAAAAAAGAAATCTAATGATCTCTCTTCCTTCGAGCTGTTCATGTGTCACAAAAAAGAACTATCAAACTTCAGAACCAGAACTTCCAAATTAAAACGTGATAAATGAAATGTTTCACGTAGTTAAGTTTGCTACTGGCAAAAGTCACAAATATAAATGTCTTTGTCAGCCCCAGCACAATCTACATGGGCCCAGTAAGAGCACATGGCACACTGGACCCAGAGTTCACCTCTCGTATCACTCAAAAAATTTTCCGTGCAGAACATGCAGGTAGCATCGTCATCTGTGGACGATGCTTTTCCCGGTGGAACGTTTAAAGTTGATGATATTGTTGATACTTCACTTATATCAGAGATTGAGTCACAATCAGAATCGTCTTCCTTGGTTCCTCCTTTCAACTTCAACGATGTATTCCTTTCCCTGGATGACGAGATGTTGATACTGCCTTAACACTACCATGCCCTCGGCCTCGACATTGTGTTGTTGTTGATTTTTTCTGTTTCACTCGTTGGCGTGTTTCCATAGCTTTCTTTAATTCAGACTTATAAGGTGACGAGGTTAGAACAGCGGCGATGCTTGACTTACGTCCTCTTCTAGATGTTCTCTTCGTGAGTCGCGGCACTGGAGAGATATGAAAAGGGCTAGTTTGGAATGGCTGAACAGTTGTTTGTTCTTCTTGTGATGTAGAACAGGAACTTGGAATTTGATTTGTCCCAGGCGTTTCTGGAGCAGAGGTTGTACATTGATGACTGGTGTGAGAAGGTGATGAAGTCGATGGTTGTATAAATGGCGAGGTATGGCGATCATTGTGATGACAGTCCTGTGTAGTAAAACTGCTCCCACCGTATTCTGCTTCTCTTTCACCCGGCAAGTCGTAGTAGGAAGGCTTGTCCTTACTTTGAGCGTTTTCTAAGAAGTCTGCATCAGTGAAGGTATCCTTATTCATTGGGTATATCCCCGTCACTTGAAACCCATTGATGGCTCGTTCAGCCGTCTGACATTTGATGTAGGTTTTTCCAAACAGCTCCATCACATCATATGCATTAACAGGTCTGTTGCTGTGTTTTAACCACTGTCTGATTTCTTCGTTGTAATACACTTTCAATGGACCCATAAACGTCCTATCTAGGGGTTGTATCTTGTGTGCAGAATGGAGTGGAAGGGAAACAATTGTGATGTGATGTTCCCTAGCCAAGTCAATGATATCAATATTGTGGGTGTGGCTGTAGTGACCATCCAAAATCAGAACTACGGGTTTCTCTTTCGTAGGTTTCACTGTATCGATGAAATGTTGGAACCATTTCGTGAATAGATCGGTTTGTATCCATCCTGATGGATGTACTGTCACAATTGTTCCTGGCGGAGCACCTCTCTTAAGCTGACTGTTCATATTTTTGCGAGAGAAGATAACCATTCGTGGAACATATGACCCTGCTGCATTCATTGCGATAACAATCGTAATAAGAAGCCCACGCTCTGCGGAGGTAAGAGATGCCACATGTCTTTTACCGCGTAAGCCAATAACTTTCGGTATCTTAGATTGGACAATTGCTATTCCACTTTCATCGACGTTGTATATTCTGTCCGGCGTACAATGTGCTTTTGCATACACATCTTCGAGAAGTTCATAAAAAATTTTTGTGTTGTTTTTGCTGAAACCCAGTGCCCTAGCATAAGATGTCCCTGTAGGTTTCCTTTCCGAAAGTGTTTTCTTGTGTCGTTTCAGGAGGAGCTTTACCCATTTTCTTCCAGCCATCTCTTTCCCAAAAGGATGTCTCAGGTTATTTCGTTCCGCTAATTGTAGAGCCATACGCGCAAGATCTTCACGAGTAAGCCCAACGTATGCAGCTTCCATGGCTAAACAGTATTTTACAAGCACTTTTTCTATTTCAGAACCAAGAATTGTTGGTCGACCTAGTTTTGTCGCAGCCGCCATCAGTGGATTTCCATATTTTTCTTTGGATAACCTTTGAAGAGTTGCTCTGGGAACTTGAAATGTTTTGCTAGCTTTCTTCCAACCCATAGTTTTATTTCGTATGGCATCTATGGCCTTGGCCATGTCATTTTGATTCCACATTCTTAGTTTCGTACTTCTTTTGGACATTTTGATCCCCTTGAAAGCTGCAAATAAATTGCATGAGTCATGAGAATTTGGTACGAAATATATTTTTTACTTGTTGCACAACATAATAGGGGGCTCGCTTTAGGAGTGACAAGGGGGCCCACTTTACGACCATACGTGTTTTTACTTTCGCTCCAAATTATTTGTCACCCCTACGTCCAAATTACTAGTTAATTACATAAAAACATACCTCTTATCATTAAGATTAAATAAATAAATAGTTGATTCACTTACCTCTTTACTAGCTTTGGAAAACA
The DNA here is from genome assembly GCF_964235325.1 of Thermobia domestica. Lineage (NCBI taxonomy): Eukaryota > Metazoa > Arthropoda > Insecta > Zygentoma > Lepismatidae > Thermobia > Thermobia domestica. Next base: position 129,498,161 of record NC_137467.1, read on the forward strand.
ACACTTGCTCGCCGGAGCTTCAAAAATTTTAACTGCGTGAAAACTAGTCACATGCTGACTACAGAACAAAGGATTAACTTATCAACACAGGAACCAGCGCTGTATGTGGCAGTAACGATAAACTATATCTCCGCGTATTTCTAGCATTCTACGCTAATATCCGGAGCAGTAATCGAGGGGGCCCACTTTATGCACCCGGGCCCGGATTTGGTATAGTTCCTCTACTATTAAGTTGGTATTATTAAGAAAACTCATTTCAATTTCATTTCAATCATAAGTTTTTATGTGACACACAGCCTATTCTTCATGCTATCTTCAAAACCTGCAACCCATATTATAAAACTAATGAATTTGTAGGACTTTTGAGAGTTTTCATTTTATTTTTACGGGAGATAGCTTACATTTTTATCGGCGGCAAGTATCAAGTAAAAGTGTGCTATCTTTAAAAGAAAACAAAATAAAAACTGATAACTGCTCTTCTCAGTCTTTTCGATGAAATTACAAAACTTAAGTAGTTATTCTAAATTGGTTTTACTTGCGGAAAACAAAACCAATAAACAATTGCAGTAGAGCAATGTAATAAAATGATCAAATATATGTTATTCTCTAAGGCATTTTCCGTGACAACATAAAACAATTTACACTTTTGCAATTTCTATCTATAAGATTTAAAGTGTTTGAACTTGCTTGTTTCTAAGTACACAATGTATTGTTACTAATAGTCGTAATAGCATATATATTTTATCCAGCCATCTCCTTTGAAATGATGACCGAAAATCGTGGTGTTAGAATCTACGTCCCGCATTGCTTATGTGCTAAAATATGCTGTTAAACTTATGAACAAAACCACTTACTATCGATTAGAAGCATTGTGAAAGCGAACGAATATTTTATAAATTAAATATTTTCATCGCCTTATCCCTCACCAATTTGAATTCAAAGTAACAAAAGTAATTCTTAATCTTAAAAAATCAAATTTTTTTGATACAAAAATTACCCTGGAACATATACACACAGAAAGTTTTACAAAACAAGGGAGGGGAAGAATAGGAGGTTAAAGTCACTCTATTATTCTCGGCTAACTTTTAACAATGCCATGGGAACGACTAGAAAACAGTTAAAAAATACTATATATGCTATTTAATACATCAAATTCAAATATTTATTATACAGCCATACTATCCACTGGACTCTTATCGATGGTCTAATAGTCAGCAATGGTCTTGATGGATGTGGTCCCGGCTTCAATTTCAGTAGGAGATCATTGAAATTTAAACGCATGAGGGAAGTTTAGATTTCACCTTAAACTATAAATCAGCGTCTCATGTAATCCTGTCAATTCTATTGCATTCACACGCTACCGCGTTTTCCCAATAGTTTTCGCTCTGTTTTGAAAGGGAATATAGGATATACAAATCTTGTTTGTAGTAGCTACCTAACTCAGGTTGGTGCGAATTGTCACACGAGTAAGTTCCTTTTAAAACGGAAAGATGTTTTATAGTTATAAACGTGGTGCCTTCCTGCCCTCCACGCTGTTCTAGTGGCCGCGTGCGTCTTTGTTGTGCATAATACCGTGCTCGATTCCGGTGGGAGAGTACTAAAAATCACTTTTACAATTGTCCACTCTCATTAATCATCCCTTTTATCTAAAAGAGTATAACCATGGGACGTTAAACTGAAGAAAAACTCATATTATAGGTAGACATGTTGTGCCTTTCTAATGTTAACCTGCAACAAGAACTACAATCTCACCTATAGAATGATGTTTGTTGGTACTAAAAGTTGATTATGTCCAAAAGGCAGGGTGTATATAAAGGGTGTCTCAAAAGTCCCCTGACAGGGTAACTCTGTTATTATCAGAGTTACAACAAAATGTAAAAGTGGGAAATCATTTCCAAATATGATATTTTCAATTTAAAGTGAAGCTTTTTTTTTTTTTCAATCGGACCAGCCGTTTGGTCTATACACTCTTTATGCTCCCAATGTTAAATGAAAATACAACGTTGCCATTTACCGGGTCCCACAACATAAGTGAATGAAATTACTGTCTTTTACCCTAAAGTATCGATAGCCAGCCCTAATTTCAAACATGCCCCCATTATCATACTCTTACAAAATTTATCTACCTTCCGGTAAATTTGCAACGTTGCATATTCATTTAACATTGGGCGCATAAAGAGTATACAGCCCAAACAGTCCAAAATATTTCACCTTAGATTGAAAACATAATATTTGGAGACTGTTTCCCCTCTTACATTTTGTTCTAACTCTGATAATAAGAGTTATCCTATGTCAGGGGACTTTTGAGACACCCTGTATACAGTAACTGTAAATTGAAAATTTCCATCGTATTCTAATTTGTCAATAAGTATTCGAGTACATCGTGCTAAATCAGTACTAAAGAACACAAGTAATAAACGTATTACTTAATTACATCCATTATATCGGTAAATATCAATTGCGATATAGCACTTGCTTCACTGGAAACATTCATAAATAAATTTCCAGATAGTGGTGTACGCAAAGAATGTTCTGGTTTAACTCCTTTGAGCAAGATACTATGCAGAATAAACATTTACCATACACAAATACCTGAAATGTGAATTTGAAAGCTTGACCCCCCCCTCCGTACACACACACACACCTTGATAAGATTCTTTGTATATTACTGTCATAGATTAACAACAATATTTTCATTATCCCATACTTTTATGATACAAACCTTTTCCAAGCTACCAATTTAACAGTGTGTAAACTTAAACATGAGAGAATTCTACTTCCTTATTCTTGATGGATTGCAACCCGAAAAAATAGAGCTATTTCTGTAAGTGGAAGGAAAACACATACGATACGAAGTTTCATTAAAATCGGAGAAGTTGCACGAGAGTTATCGTAGAATAGATGGACAGACAAACACACAAATTCCGATTGAGTTGAATTGTACAGTCCGCAGCAAAAAAACCTGCAACATGAGCGTGTAAGTTTATTGTGAAACGACGAAGACTTTTGTTCCAAAATAAATGTGAAAGGGAGGACGCAGAGATTTTTCCAGCGTGATTCGTGCCACTTAGACGCTATGCTGATTCCCTGCGCTGTTAGGCATAGTTTCACAATATACTTACATGCTCATGTTGCAGGTTTTTTTGTTGCGGACTGTACAAGCTTGCTACGCTCACTTTAACAAGTAGTGATGCTATGTATTGTCGAAGTGAGAGATCCTTTCTCTCAATAATTTCAACTCCAAACTATAGAAGTAAGTATCTAGTGTCCGACAAAACACACACAATTTTCTATAAAATGATCTCTGTGTGTTTAAAAAAAAACATTCAGAAAAAAATTTGGAGATCTATTTCAATTCCAAGCAACTGTGATAATTTGAAACGCTCAGACAAAATATACCGTATTCAACAAAAATTATTTTCTTTTACGGAAGTCATATATAATTTTTATTTAAATCTTCAGGGTGGGTTGCGGGAGAAGCGGGTGAAATGAGTTCTGATGTCTGATTACTTCAACAGCAAAAGTGGGAATTATATGAAAAACCTCAATAAACACATACATGCATCATATTGTGTTCAAATTGAATAATACTTAGGAAAATTATAATAAAACACTTTTTTAACTTGGGAGGAGTACTATAATTACTTTCTTGTACTCCACTTATAAATGCAAGTAATGGAAATAATTGTGAAACCTCAAGAAATTTACGCGATATTCAATGAAAACTAATATTTCTACGAAAGATATCTTGAATCATATTTATATTTGTTTAACAGATGGGAGGGAAGTAGTAATTCATACTAAATTACGGAGCAAAATTATCTGTTTATGTTTGATTGTCTTCAGTCCTAAGTACAGGGAACGACAGTAAAAAGTCAAAGAAATATACATAATTTTGTATCAAAACAAAATGAGGTTTATCTAACTTATCGTGGAACTCTAGAAAATCGAGAGAGGAATAATGCCATTACTTTATTCCTTACTGGCTTCAGATTCATGTAGAGTAAATGATTGGGAAGCCTTAAACAAAACATACGACATATTACATCAAAATGGAACAGTTATAACGAAAATTATTATGAAACTCTTTCTAAATTGGGAGAGGAGGTACAGAAGAAGATAAATCCATCCCACATGAGGGAACTAAATTCGTCACTTATTCTTTCTTGACTGATTTTAATCCTAAGTGTTGGGAAAAACGTATACATTATATTGTATCAAAACCAGGTGAATTTTATAAACTTTATCGTTGAACTCTGAAAGAAATCGGGACGATGAGGGTTAGAAATGTAAATATATTTCTTTATTCTTTACTGATTTCAACCTCCTCCCGAGGAGATGATTGAGATGCCCCAAAGAAAATATCAAATATTTGCTCAATTTCTTTTAACAAAAATTATCTTAGAACATATTTTTGAAATAGAAGGTAGTGAAATTAACTTTTCATTCTTGGCAGATTTTAACCTAAGCTGCGAGAATACTCCCAATGCTACAAAGAAAATATATATTAAATTTTGTCAAAATCGATTTTTTTTACAAAGTTTATATTCAATATTCTACCCTCTTCGACTTGATGGATTCCAACCCTAAACAATAGGGTTAATTATACAAGTAGAAGAAAAGTACATACCAAGTTTCATCCAAATTGGGTAAGTTTTACGAGAGTTATCATGGAACAAATGGGCAGACGGACAGACATACAAATACTAATCAAGTCGAATAATAGAACATTTGCTCACTTCAAAAATAATTTCAAACACTTTCGATTTATATTGGTCCTTTCAAAACACATAAAAATTGGGAAACTAAATATGGAGTTTACTAATACAAGATTGAAATTGATATTATAAAATACACTGATATGGTGATTTAGAGAGATTGCGACAGCGGGAGATGTTTTCATATTTAGAATTTACCAACACTCCTCGTACGTGACGTCTCTTATCCATACCGGAAATACACATATGGAAAGCGTGTGAGTAAATTGGTGTAGTTCAGGAGAAATCAACGCAAAATCTATTCCAGTCTGTGCAGTCAGAAACCTTGAAGGTAAATATGAAAGCACGTTATATGAAAAAAACTGAATACGCGACAAAACGTACTAGCGACAAAACGTACCACCGACAAAACGTACCACTTACCCTGAGGGCTGCTTGTGAAGGGTTTTCTAAAAACACTTTAAATAATGACAAGCGACAAAACGTACCACTTGCCTGGAGGGCTACATGCGAAGAGTCTTCCAATCAGCCAATTAAATAATGTGAGGCGACAAAACGTACCACTTGATAGGACGGTATATAAGAATATATATATCGGCCAAAATAAGGTTAAAAGTTGAACAGATTGGTGCTGAGAAAAGTAACGATGCAAGACTAAGACTAAGACTAAGACCATGCCTGCAAGATTCTCGCAACACCAAGACCATACCTGCAAGATTCTCGCCAGACCAAGACCAGCAAGAATCTTGCATATGCAATATTTGAATATTTGCTGATTTCCATCACACTTTATCCAGGCTTTGGACCAGAGACGGATAGGCATTATTAGAGGGGCACGGGCGCTTTCTCCCACAATGGCCACCAGCATCTCAATGTCACAAATCAATTGCACAGTTTTCTTTCTACAGTGAGTCAATAGTATTAACAATTGACAATTAAAACCTGATATTCTTTCATCAGTATATTATTCTGAATTGTTCAAAATATTATATGAAGTTCAAGGAGAACGTATACTATATTACAAAATTAACAGATGTTTTAGTGTACTAGTTTTTGATGCTATTGTATCTATCACTTTTGCATTCGAAGTATTTTTAATAAATCTTTTTCAATAGACATCAACAAAATGTTTTCAAATGTTCCTGAGACATGGTACTCGTTAGCCTATTTTTAATGTATTTCAGTTTATTTCAATTTTGAAAAAAATCTTTCACATGTTACCTGAGTTACGGGCAAAGTCAATAAAAATTTGTATGCTGGAAACCTGGATAAGTATTACTGCACAAATTACAATTCTGCAAAATTAAAAAGCAACACATTGTACAATTTTGCAACACGTTTTGCATTCGCTTTCCTTGTAAACAAAGGTATTTTCTCCTAATTCTGAATCACTTGCACCATCAGCACAGTCATTTTTCCTCGGTTGTGCTCGTCATCAAGACTGACTTTCAAGGATATCCACGTCCTTCAAAAGTCCAAGAGAATACATTTATAGTATCCTTTGAAACTTCTTAACTGAAGTTTTTCAGAAAATATGTAAGTTTATCGATAGACACGTCTGGAAGTTCTGTTACTTGGTTGAAGTGGCTAGGGTCCAAATAATCCATAAAGTACATTGCTTCTTGAATCTTGAAGAAATACTCAAAACTACCATGTCCAATATTGTGTTGAATGCTTCGATGCAGTACCTGGTCATTGGATAGAAGCAGCTTCATCTTCATATTCACAGGAAAAATCTTTGTCCATCTCTGAAGGCGAATTGTCGACAGGTCAATAGAAAAAAAGAAATCACGTTCTAAGTCTTCAAATTTGTTACTGGCCCATTCTGCAAAGCTTAATGCTGCATTCTTAACGTATTCAAAATCATCTCTCTACTCTTTCAATTGGAACAGAGTAGTCTGCACCATCCGATAGGACTACACTAGCAGCACCCTCTATTTGGAGATAGTTTGACAGAGAGGTCGTCACTTGAAATATCTTAAGGAACATTTCTGCTATCCGAATTGTTTTGAACTTGAGAAGATATTTTATATATCCTTTCGATTTACACCTAGCTTTTGGTTTGATATTTTCAGTAGAAGCAATTTTCTTAATTGTTATGGTCAACTCTATATACAAAGCACTTTTTGGGTTCGAAAAATGACCAAACTTTTTCTAAAAAACAGTGTGTTTTCTACCATCTTGTTTCCATAATAACTGTAAGACGCCTTTGTTAAAATTTGATCTTCCAAATGTATATTCGCTGATAAGACTCACGCATAAATATGGCACAGTCATTCAGCAGAACAATGACACAGAATCAATGCAATTTTTTGTCAGATCACATACAACATGATTGAGTATATGAGCGTAACACCACACGTGTAACTGAGTTTCTTAGTAGTTAAGCGGTTAGCGTATGCGCCTTTGTCGTGGGAGACTTGGGTTCGATTCCCGGCGGGAGCTCATGTGCTTCGGATTTCCCGTAAATCAGTATGTCCCGCCTCATATAGCCTCGCTGCTAAAAGGGTCGTTAAACTCAAAATCAACCGAATCACACGTGTAACTGATCATAGGTGAATTGAAAAAATCCGAATATTGTCCTTGCATGTTACTTGAGCCATCGGTTGAATTTCAAATACACTTCTTAATATCAAGGTTCAACTTCTGCAGAATTTCCAGCAGTAAACCGCAAAGACACTGGCCTGTGGTAGATATGCATTTTACAATGACAACAATACTTTGTTTAACAACCATTTTAACAACATACCGTAAAACAACAGAGAACTGGCCTGAAACTACTATATCTTAAGTAGTATCTAATAGAACAGAAATTATTGAAGCTTGAGAGACTTCTTTCGAAATATATTCTCTGATAAGTGTACTGATAGCATTCAAAACATAATTCACCGTGTTTAGTAAAAGTTATGCGACCACTATCCTGCTTACTTCCTCGTATATGACTCTTCTCGGTGACCTTATCTAAATTACTTTTAAACGGATCAAATTTGCTTAAGAAAGGAATAATATCCAAAAAGTTTCCATGATCTATAGCTGTGTCTTTCAGTTTATAGGCTGCTACATTTCCTCTGTAAATGAGCCCTCTTTTACCAATGAGTTTCTGCACTTTGACAACTCGATACATTACCTGTCTGTTCTTCTCAACCTTATACTGCCGTTGTTTTACCTGTTCATGAGGAAGTAAATTCTTAACATGAAGTGGTACGTTTTGTCGCGGATTAAATATCCGAAATGTTTTAATTAGTCCATGACAGGTTGTAATTTATATAAGTGGTACGTTTTGTCGTGCAATAAATATCAGAAATGCTTTAATTAATCCATGATAGGTTGTCATTTATGACAGGTCGTCAAAAGTGGTACGTTTTGTCGCGAAAATTCAAGTGGTATGTTTTGCTGCTGGTACGTTTTGTCGGGACACCGAAAAAACTAGAGAAAAAACTAGTTTATATGAGTTAAATAGTTAGGATTACTAGGTACGCTCTCAGAAAATGTGATTTTAAAATGTATTAGTATATTATTTATTTCAAGATGAGTGATATAAAAGTATTTTATCAACCACTCCTCACATAATTAATCTACACAAAAGCTTTCATCGAGATACCAATATTGTGAATTGAAAGAAAAACATTAATTACACAATTCAAAGGAGGGTAGTATATACATGTGAACACTAGGCGATGTACTCGAAGAATAGGGAAGTTAAGAGTTTATGGATACCAAATACATTACGATAACTGTTGGCATTTATTCTCTTCTTGCCAATCAATTGCTAGGGTAAACACTACACAAATAACAAAACATATGATTAAATTAGGAGAATATTGTATACATGTAAATACGAGATATATACATGATTAATATTTATATATATATATTTATAGAGAACTGAAAATACAACATAAGATTTGGACTATAAAATCATGGCATCTAGAGGTGTGATTACCAAGGAACCGCTAGATAGTCCCGAAGCATCAGTAAAGACGATCTATTTGTAAATTATTCATTACAGCTTTGGAAAATTCAAGAGTGCTAACAAAATATTACATAGCCGAAACTGTAACACAGGTATCAGAGTGTTTCAAAACAACACCGACAAAGTTTGAGAAGTGATTCTTGACATCATGATAAGACGAAAAGTATAGACCAACCTGGCTGCACAAATGCTTCTTTTCGGAGTTATAGGCTGCCGAAAACATGAAAAAAAAATTAAAGGTCCACAGCTTCAATACTATGGGACCTACCGTAGTCGGGTCAAGACTTTATTTAGGAACTTGTATGCGCCCTATCCAAATATCCATGTTTCAGCATCCTGCGGTAATTCCACAACAACTTTAATAGAGGTAGTTGGTGAGTGCTTAAAATTATATGCCCGTAGTCAAACAGCCTCTATAAAAATTATTGCATGATTACCTTAGGATTCTGAAACATGCATTTTTGGATAGCAGACATATTAGTTCCTACGTGAAGTCTTGACCCGCCTATGGTAGGTCCCATAGTTTTGTATCTATGGACCTTTAAAGTTAATTTTTTCATGTTTTAGGCAGCCTGTAACTCCGAAACGAGGCATTTGTGCACCCAGGTTGGTCTATACTTTTTGTGTTATCTTGGTGTCAGGAATCACCTCTCAAACACTGTCGGTATTGCTTTGAAACACCCTGCATACTCTTAAAATATATATACTACTTTGGTCAATTGCAGTTTTATTAATGATCCATTTATAATGGAACGTATGAATGGTATAAATCAAATCCGAAACATAGTATGGACTTTTCAGAACACTATAAAACTGGAAAACAAACTTAGTGATAATTACAAGGCTTTAAGGATAACAACACTGGTGGAATAAAGGAACTTGTGATATATTACAAGCTTTCAAGAATACTATAACTAATCAAATAAAGGACCTCACCGAAAAATTACAACATTTCCTGGACATACTAACTAATAAAATAAAGGAGATAAATCCCATGCTTTCGAGGATTACATAATAATTAATGAAATAGGGGAATCTGGTGGTAAATTCCAAGGTTTCGAATACTACATAATAACTGATGAAACAGAGAAATCTAATCAGATATGGAATTAATATCATTAAAATGAATTCGTTAGTGACTTCTTGTTACTTTTAATGCATGACAAAGAATTGCTTTCTTTGGAGAATATTTATAGTGATCTTGGAAGAAAAACACTGATCAGATGATAACGAGAGGAGCTGGATCCACGGCTGAATGGAAACCTGCAAAAAATTCTTATCTGATTGCTTCCAACGACATTTTTCGGTTGAACGAGCATAGACCAGACTTTTCGCTTTCGTTTCGAATACTGAATGATATGATAAAATGTAACCCATTGAATCAGGTTATACCCGGATAGAATAAATAACGACAATCAATGCCTTCGGCGCTGCCTCTGCCACAAAGTACCGAATAGAATAAATAACAACAGATGACGCCAACTGTGTTGCCCCTGTAAATTCCTGAGCCAGCCTACCTGCGCACCCTTGCCTAAATTTTGGCTTAAATGTCATTATGATTCCTACCAACAGCTAAATAAGCCCCAAAACATAGTAATTTTAATGATAGACCTCGATGGATTCGACAGTAATCTCGATCATTTTAGATATTTTATTTTTTGCCCTTTCTCACACCCATACCGATTTGAGGGGCCGCGGTGCCTCAGTGGTAGAGCGTTCACCTCTGGTGCTTGGGGTCCCTGGTTCGATCCCAGCTCGCGCCAAGTAAACTGTGGTGTCTCCCGTTTCCCCCCACTTTCCTCATTCCACCGTTTCATTCATTTCCCATAATCACAGTCTCCTTTAGTCTAGCCTGCATAATTGTGGGACGTAAAACTCAAAGATTTCATTTCATTTCATTTATACCGATTTGAAATTAATGGTATTTGGAATGTGACTGTTCATCTCATAGACCCAGAAAGCTATGGATTTGACAGTCTTTTTCGATTATTTTACATGTCGCCCTTCCCTCCAGGGGTGATGTAGGAGCTGAATGTGAACTTAAATAACATGGAGATGGTCACGATTCACCTCAGTAACCCCAAAATTACGGATTGAACATTAATATTGATCAATTTTAATTATTGATATGTCACCCCACCCACTCTCCCTATGAGTGCTAGGGGGTCTTACCCCATTGGAAGCTGAACAGGGACTTAAAGGCCACCGGAACATCACCAATCAACTCAGGATCCCAAAAGCTATGATTCGACACCAATAGCAGTTGTTTTCGAATATTTTTCATTGTCGCAATTTCTCCCCCTCTGCAAGGTGCTAATGGAAGCTGAACTTGGACTTAAACGATATCGGGACTGCCACAAATTAACTTAGCAACACAAAAAACTATTGATTTGGTACTAATATTGTTCGTTTTCGATTTTTTCTTTTACATGTCACCATTTTTAATTCCACGGGTGCTAATGGAAAACTTAAGGCATCGAAGGTGTCACAATTCATCTCACCAATCCTGGGAACTGTGAATTCAATATTAATGTCGGTAGTTTTCGATCATTATTTTGTTACTTCTCCCATTCTCCAACTCGGGACGCCAGGGGGCGGAAATAGACCTACTGTTTTTCAGACTATATATTATATGTGTACCAAGTTTGGTTAAAATTGCTTCTGACATTCCAGATTTATGCTGGAACATACATACATATAGATATTTAGACATCCATTTTTACTTACGGGCGATGAAAGAAGAGAAGAAAGAATCTTGATCGTGAAAAAATCCAATTCGAGATTTCAGCGGATTTACACATTTCATGACTCATAAATTACATGAAGTGATTTTTTGATACTATTCCATTCGTTCGTCCTCATGTACACCCGTCTAGAGTGTATACCGTTCAATATTTCAATCGAATTTTAAACTTAAGCTTTCCGTGTGATTCTCCAGAGAGTTTCTTTTCTTTATAATTTTCTACTGAAGAGTGGAAAAAATATTTCTTTTTTTCTCGAAAACGCCTATAACGATTTTCTTTGTATTTCACAAATCAAGTTTTCAGTAACAACTGCACATTGTAGTGTAAGTAATTTCTCTGGAGAAAATCGAGAAGGGGTAGTTTACTGTTAAGGATGAGTTTTTTCGGTCGTTTTTTCTTAAAAACGTTTCAAGTCATTTTGATCATATTACACAAATAAGTATATCGTTAATAACCTATTCATTTGTCCTCAAAAATCTACGAGAAGTAATTTATTCTTGGGAATGAGATTTTTCGAACGATTTTCTTAGAAAAAACTCAGACAATTTTATTCATATTTCATAAATAATTAGTGTATTAATAAGTGGATAATATGCAATAAGTCAGTAGTTCTCAAAGTGGGGTCCGCGACGTCTAACAATTGAAATGTGTTGTAATAAAATGGAACTCACAGCTAGTTTACACGAAGTAATTTTTTCAGTTACTAAAAAGAAAGAAATTAGAAATTACTTTGTAAATTTAAATGTTTTCCTATTTTGCCAAATTTCTGCTCTGAAGTCGGTCAACTGTTATATAGGACTACTTCATGTTACAGAAGTTTCTTCTTTGTTAGAAGCAGTTGTTTTTCAAAAGCAGTTGTGTGTTAACTACATGACGCCTCGGAATTTCATGATTTCATCTTCAAGTGGCGGAAAGCTCCCACCACTACCACCAATTCGAAATATATATATATATATATATATATATATATATATATATATATATATATATATATATATATATATATATATATATATATATATATATATATATATATATTAAATATTAGTCATTCCTATGGTTATAAACATCAAAACTCCCCCCAGTTCTGAGATTTAAAGAAAAACTATGAGAAACGTTTCGCAGAATATGTTCTTAGATCCGCCATTGCCAGTAACTCTTGACTCAAATTGCGTGCAGTTAATGTGAAATTGTCTTGGAAGATAGGTCACAACAAAGAAATAACGTTGCTTTGCTTCAATCAATTTGTAAAAAGATTAAAAAAAATACCAAAATACATACACAGATAACATTGGTGACTCACACACACAATCATTTCCTTTCCAGCAAAAGTAACAACAACTGTTGAAACAATAATATATATATTTTTAAAAAAAATTCTAATTAGTACATTTTTCAGTACCATGTGAAATTTAAGATAGCATTGCAAGGGGGCCCGCAGATCACTTTCAGGACCGAATGAACAGGAGGTTCGCGTTATCTGAAAGTTTGAGAACTACTGGAATAAGTCATTTGTCCTGAAAAATTATACGAGAAGTAGTTCGTTCTTGGCGTGATATTTTCTCAAAAACAATTCAGACGATTTTTTTCCTGTTTCATTAATAGCTCTAGGAGATGTGTTTCTTTTCAGACTATATTTCAAAAACGACTCAGGCAATTTCGTTCGTATTTCATAAATAAATATTTCATTAATATTCTTGCCTATATAATATTGCGTAAATTATTTCTAATGAAAATATCGGCAAGGGTGAGTTGTTTCTTTTTTTGTTGTTTGTTTGTTTTTCAGTTTTGTAAAATAAGACCCATGAAATTTTATCATTATTTTTATAAATATATATTTCATTAATAATAAGAATATATGGCATAAAAATTCATAGGAAAAATCAACAAGGGGTAGTTTACTTGTCAGGGTGTTTTCTTTGAGCAAAGTTTTCCAAAAACGCCTTATAACTTTGTTCTTATTTTACAAGAAAACATTAATAAGTGTAGTTCAACGTGATTTAGCTTAAGAAATTGGTGCGAGAAAGTTTAGTGCGACGGCCCGTACCTTTTAATATAGCCTTTATATTTGATGAAAGTTTTTTCACTGTAGGTTTTTATATTAAAAATTAAGGTGTTAGTTTATATGATAACTATTTGATATAATGTTTACGTGTAACATTGTGCTTTTAGTTTTTACGGAATTGCAATTTTGGATTGTGAAAAGTTAAACTGTTTAAAGGCACATTTATGTGAAAGAAGGAATTTTTGTTATTATAAAGTTGTAGTGTTAGCGTTTGTGATTTTGTCTACACATATGTTACATCAGGTGCACACCCAGAAATTTTTGTTGAGAGGTGTCCAAGCTTTTGGGGGGAAGGGGACTCCAATACTATAATTCACTATATTTATGTGGTATTGAACGGATTTTATTATTCACACGGAAAGATGGTAATTACAGTAGGACGCCGATAATCGGAACGTCAAAAATCCGAACGCGGTCTCTAGAAGCTAATGACAGTACACTAATTCGATTTTCTTTGTGTGAAATCAGTCTTTCTACAAAAGCTTATTCATATGTAATTGTTTGTCATACATATTTTTATTTTTATTTTCGCTTAGGCCTATACAAGTTAAGTTTTAAGTGTGAGTTACAAGAATAGTGTAATTTAGTGTACGAGCGGGTTCTTTAGAAACATTAAATGTAAGCAGCCTTACGTACGGTATTGTAATTACTATATGTACTGTATAGCCGCTGTATCGATAAAAGAGCATACCGTACAGTATATTTAAGCGTTAATTGCCTTTTCTTGGTAATTTTCGAAAATCCGGACAATTTGAAAATCTGAACTGCCTGTGGCCCCAATTAGTTCGGATTTTCGACTTCCTACTGTAATTGTAAAATACTTCCACCAATATTTTCAGAAGAAAAGATAGACCTAAATTGTTGTCATAAGAGAAAAAGTACAAACGAAGTGTAAGATTGAATTTTCATGCTACGTTAATCATTTCCCTGTTAAACAAGTACAGTTTTATTGGAAAAGTGAACAAATGTATGTTGAATTAGGAAGTTTTGGGGGATTGGGACCTGGTGCCCCACTGTATTACATGAAAGTAAAAATTTAACAAATTTTTAGAGAAACAATAACGCTTAATTCTTATATAATAATAATAATAATAATAATAATAATAATAATAATAATAATAATAATAATAATAATAATAATAATAATAATATTGCAGAAATCAATCTAAGGTATTTTAGCCTCAAATTTGGTGTTCTAATTTCTCAAGCAGTTCAATTTTTCTCAAACCTTTTTTTCTACTCAAATATATGCATTAAAGAAAACGACTTCAGCAAAACAAAATTTAACATCTAGCTCGCTTAATATCCGCAAAACGAAGAGGAAAGAAGAAACTACTACACATTATTCAGGCTTATGCTTTTCACCTGAAAGAAACTTTCTCAAAAAGCACTTATTTTTCTTCATTTTATCAGAGAATTCACAGCAAATTATTGCAAATTTCATTTTCCAGAGCATTAGTCCCTTTATTGTTGACGTTTTCCATTAAATTTCTCAATGGTAAAAGCGCTATAGAAGTTGTTAAATAAGTTTGCGACTTGAAACTAAATTTTTCCGTCTGACCGGGACCAAACACGAAACCGGCCGGGACACCACAACGACCCTTCAAAACCGGGACTGTCCCGGTCAAACCAGATTGTCTGGCAAGTCTATGTATGCATTATATTTTCTCACTATGCCATTCAGAAATTTGTGGAATAATATTTTTTATGTGAAACCAAAATATGTCCTTTCCCTTATCGTAACTCTACTCTCATGCCCTGTCATCTCTCCGCAAACAATATTTACTCACCTGTCTACAAACTTTTATGTGTCAGAGACTTGATGACGAAACTATACACGGAGCACTTGCTGCACCCCACACGAGTCATCTTCATAGACTGAAGAGCTAAACATTATTCTTTACTCTATAGATAATCTTCTCAATGCCACTCTTTCATTCTTCTTTTTCTACATTCATTCGTGTGTACACAGTTAAGTATATGTCGCTTCCATACAGATGCCTCCAACGATTAAAGATGCTGTTATATTAATGGCTACTGGGAGTCACGCGCAACTACAGAGTTTTCTATTTTTGTCACGCACGACATTTATGCACAGCGCGCCTTTTTTGATCTCTAACACTCTTCCCCCTTCTGGTAACCTTGCTTCCGGCTTTACTCTCACCATTCCTTCGTATCTTGGTTCTGTATGAGAAAACGCTGGTATCTGTTCTGGTTTGAAATAATTTGCCTTTAGATTTGTTGGTCAGATGCGGATCTAGACGGTGAAAACTGGGGGGCAGCCGGAATCCAGACTATGGTCCAGCATGGGCGCCCAAAGGAGAGAGCAGGAGGGGCCTGAGACACCTGACCCCCGAAAATGTATTAAAGATCTTAAAGATTTCCTTAATACAAATAAAAAATACCAAACGTAATATAGCCACCAAGGATTTGAGCCCCTAGAAATTTTTCTTCGGGCGCCCATGTGGTCCAGGTATATAACGCGATTACGACAAACTTCCAAAAATATATAAATAATAGCTTAAATTATTTCGTCATTAAGAAACTGTGGGCCTAGGCCCTACGAGCCCCCGGCTAGATTCGCCACTGTTGTTGCTCATCATTCACATGAGACTGTAAGTACTAAAGTATGATCCTCAACTTCCCTTTATGTATAAGGCAGCTACACATTGATCATTAGACGTCCTGAAAAGGGGCAAGTGGGAGTCGTGGTCAGGCATTCATCCAGAAGTTTTTTCTTGGGAAGGATCCAATACTAAAATCCAGTACGTCGATGTGGTATTATTCTGCACCCAAAAAGATGATAATTGTAAAATACTTCCACTTACATTTTAAAAAAAAATACAACTAGATTGTTTTTATAAGAGAGAAAAAAGATGAAATGTAAGATCAAATTTTCATGATACATGAATCATTTCGCTGTGATACAAGTATAGTTTTATTGAGAAAGTGTACAAATGTATGTTGATTTAGAAGGTTTTAGGGGTATTCGGTATGATTGCTTTTATTATTATTGGCAATGAACGACATGCTCTCTGGTGTTATTAAAATTAATTTTTCTCGATCTTTTCGAAAACTACTCATGAGAATTCACCGTAAATCATCTCACTCTGTTCAGTTCTATGTGGATTATCGACTCATATGAATCTATGCTAGAGATGGTCACAAACTTCCGGTTCCGCGAGGATCCAGCTCTTCGAGATCGTTTTAGAACCGGTTCCAGAACAAGATCAAACACTGCAAAGAGGACCACGTGCTTGAGCCCTCCCCGTCCAGACCCACTTGTATCACGAAGAAAAAAATTTGTGGTCCACCTGTGGGTGTTTAGTCAAATGAGTTTGCCAGTTACCCAGTTTGTTTAGTCAAATGAGACAAGCGGCCGCCGACTGGCCGCCTGCCTGTCGCTTCCACCATTTTATCTAGAACACTGTTCACAGCCTGCCAGCAGCTCGGGTTTAGCGTAGGGACGGCCACAAAGTTCCGGTTCCGGCGGAGATCCGGTTTTTAGAACCGTTCCAAGCTTGGATCCGAAAACCCGGTTCCGGAACCGGATCTGTTTAGAGCCGAAAACCGGTTCCACGAGGAATCGGTTCCGGCCACCGTAGGCTATGCGTCATCTTTGGAGAATATCATATTTAAAGAGGGGTATACTCATCATTTAGACTTTGTATGATAGTCTTGCTATTGTCATAAGGAGAAGGTTGATGGAAATATACTTCACTATCAGTTTTAACTTGGTGTGGTTTCGCTTTTTTCAATTTTGTAGAAAACTACACACGAGGATATACTCCATACCTATATCATTCTGTTCAGTTTAATGAGATCTATTGATTCATACTCTCTTTGTTTGTTAGTTTGTATGGTAATAATCCGCATGCGTACATAGAACATTCTAGAGACTGTCCCAAATTGAATGTTTGGTGTGCTTTAACACATAATGCAGTTATAAGCGCCTTCTTTTTCATAGAGGAAATCATAACAGGAAATATGTTCCTAGACATGCTTCAATACTTTGCTGTTTCCCAGTCACAACATTTGCAACCTCAAGTGATATTACAATTGGATGATGCTCCACCACATTGGAGCCTACAAGTGAGGGAGTGCCGTGATACAGAATTTCCTGGCCGGATAGGCCATGATGGGACAATTAGGTGGCCTCCCCGCTCTCCTGATGTTACCCCCCTGGACTTCTTCCTGTGGGGTATGTAAAAGACCTTGTGTATTCTGGTGAAAAGGTGTGTAACCTTGATGAACTGAAGAACCGTATTAGGAATGCGATTGCTTCAGTAACACCTGAAATGTTACAGAATAAGTGGAGAGAGATTGAGTTCAGGCTAGATATTGTAAGAGTTACAAATGGAGCTCACGTGGAGTTACACTGTGTTAGAATGACTTGTAAGTGAGACCAAATAAACTTTTTGAGTGCTCCTTTAAAATGCATGTTTTTTTTTTTTTTTAATTCTGTATCTCTGACCATATTAAAACTATACCCTTTTAAAAACTGCCAGTCCCATTCCGGACACCCTGTACTGTAGAATTCTCGTTAAAAGGAGAACTTATAGACTGAATGGTTAATTAGGCATAGAAAAAATAATCATAGACATATTCGTGAGAATTTGCCGTACATAGCAAAATGTTGTTGTTAAAACAACTAGATTTTAAAAAACTAGTGATGCCAGCACGACTACTACTTTAGCGTGTTTTTTCAACACCAAGGGTCCGGTGTGACGGTTAAGACAGGCCAGTGGTTCCACATGACTACTACTTTAGCATGTTTTTTCAACACTAAGGGTCCGGTGTTGCGGTTAATACAGGTCTGATATTACCGACTTGACACAGAGAAGATATCGAGAGGTGCTACAGAACTAGAGTGATTGAATGAAGGAACGAGTAAACAAGAACAGCGCCATGAAAATCTTTCTGTATGTACCATATATTGTTAGTAACACCCCAGCTAGTATGCTGAACGCTATAGGCATTGCGATACAAATATTAATAATTGAATCCTTCGGCCACAGTCAACAGTCAAGGAAACTTTTTATTTGCTAAGAACAATGACTTAGCAAATATATCACAGCCACCTCAAATTCCTGTGTATTCGATAGATTCACCTATACCGTAATTTTAATGTGTACATTATCTTCCAAGAATATCATAACTATCTAGTAACTGATATTGCAAATTTGTACCTCTATTTTTTGCTATGATAAAAGCTTTACGCAGTGTATTGGATATTAATATCAAGTAACGTATTGCATTTACTACAATCTTTCACGAAAATACTCTTATCATTGTATGAATTTTAGGACAGTTTTACATGAGTAGAAGTGCTGTCTTCTTTGGTCATACGTTTACCATGTACCTCTTCGTTGCCGACTATATTTCATTTCTCGTAACCACCTATCAATAATTTATGCCCCGTCAGAAGGATAATGTCTGTTTAGTAGGAAATTATATATATATATATATATATATATATATATATATATATATATATATATATATATATATATATATATATATATATATAGTGGCGGATCCAAGGGGGTCTATAGGGGCTATAGCCCCCCTTGACGCTCAGGTATACACTGGATAAAATGGACTTCAATCCTGCTTTACACTGGATAAAACGGCAATATATGTTTTAGCCCTTCTCTTGATCATATCCTGGGAGGGGCTATATATATAAGTAGTTGTTTGGCAACTGTATATAAATCAACACCAAAGGTGTATTGCTAAAATTAATCCTCACCATGTTATATGGTTGATTTAGCGACTACTCTTTTAACATTGCTTTAAAGTGCGATCGAATTGACATAGCATCAGACACATGTTAAAATTTAACACAACTCGGGTTGACACAAAGCCACTGCATTGAATTATTATCATAGTTTTTACTATGTATGTTTCAACACAACCATAAGTTGCTTAATTTGATATAGTTACACATTATCATATTTCACTTTTTACGCACTATTTTCATGTTACATTTTGATATATCATGTCATTAGATTAAAAAGTAAAAGGCTAATTTTACTCAGCAACATTGTTCATATGTCGGCCTTTCCAGGTTCCTATTCATGCATTTTACGTCTCGTATTTTCAGTTACCTTTATTCAAATTTTGTGCATAGTTTTTGAGGATTAAATCTGAACTCTTGAAAAAAAAATGCACTAGTATGACAGTGTCCACTGCGTATGGCGATTGTAGAATCTGCTGCTGAGTGAGGAATTGCCAACAGATGCGGACGATAGAAGTTTGACATTTTGATGGAATTCCCAATCGATGTACATTGGAAGCCAATTTGAAAAGGGCATTCATCCGACAAAGAAGAGGAGAACAGAAGGACGCTCAATTCTCCGCCCGATTGATGCTGCGGAATCAGTTCTTTGACCGATTTTCAACATCACCAATCATGTCACTATGATATTTTCTCACCAGAGGAACTAAGGTACCAGTTAATTTGGTCACACAGATAAGTTACATGAGTAGCTATACTGAATAAAGCACAGTCAAGTTTGGAAATTTATTACGTACTATGGGAGCGAACTTATAAATGATATATAAACCTTTAAAACAGCCTTCTTCGCAGGTATAGTGATTAAGATGCGTGTTTTCGGTTCACGATATTCTGAGTTTGTTTTCCGATAAATGATCATCTTATATACTGCGGTGGTTCAGATCCCAACCTAAAATGTAAGTTGGGAACCGAATTGCAGTGGCTATGGGGTAGAGCGTTTACTTCTGGTGCGTGGGGTCCCTTGTTTGATCTCAGCACGCGCCAAGTGAACTTTGCGGTGGACAAATACCATGTGGGTGGGTTTTCTCGGGATTCTTTCGTTTCATTCTCTTACTTCATCCCACTGGTATCATACATCTCACCATCATTGTCTCTCTTAGCCTCGGTGCATAATCGCGGGAGATAAATTTAAAAAAAAATAACGAAAAGGAATGTCTTTTCGTAAACCGGGTGTAAGAAAAGTCCGGGGCTAATAGCCAACTCCGATGTAAGTAATCATCGTCATCATCATCATAGGTATTCTGCCATTACTGCCAGGTCACTTGCCACAACTAAAAAGCTTCCATGCTACATGGTCTTCCGCTAACCTCTTCGTCTTCACGTACGATTTTTTCTGTTTTGATATCGTTCATTTATTTAGTCTCCTCCTTCTCTACCTCCTTGCTGCCACCATACCCTCTAGTAGGTCCCTCATGATACAGTTCCTTCTTAGCCAACATCCCAACCAGTTTCTCTTCCTCTTCTTAATAATATTCAAAATTGTTCTTTTCTCCCCTATCATTCGCGGGAGATGTCCGCTTTGTCCGATTCGCGGGAAAACCCTCTCATTCGTTTTCCGCTCGACTCAGCTAATTTTCTTCATTCTTCTCCCCACCCGCATTTCGAATGCTTCCAGTTGATTTCGATCATTTTTGCGTAATGTCCATGTTTCTGACCCATACAGTACTTTCCACAAGAAGCACTTTATGTTTTTCTCAATTCTTTATTCCAAGTCCCACAGAATAATATTTTCTTCGTCCTAAAGGCTTCTTTCGTCATTTCTATTCTTGCTTTTATTTCACGTTCACACTTCGTATCATCACTAATAATACTACCCAGTTATTGAAAACTAGACACCTGTTCTACTTTCTCCGCTCCTACTTCTACATTTAACATCAACCGGTACATTCCTATAACCACGGCTTTTGTCTTTCTAACATTTATTTTCATCCCATATTCTTCGTCCTTCGTCAAGTTTTCTAACATTTTATTAATTTTCTTTCCAGATTCCGCAACAAGCACCATATGAGTAAAGATACAAATAAAAAATAGAGGAAAGTTATTAGAAATAGTTTGCTTTGAATCCAATGGCGATTTTTTTTCGAATCGCAATAGCTGTTTGGTCTAGACACTAATAAGGCGCCCAATATTAAATGAGAAAGAAATGTTTGTAGTACAGCACGCTGTTCGAATGGAATGTAAATGCACGCAAACGATACGGGAAACGTAAACATTGTTGTGTGAGGGAACCTAGAACACTTCGAATCCTTTTCTTAACAAGCTGTAGTGGCTTAAAGGAACAACCTTCTGAATTGACAATGCAGCGTTTACATTTAACATAGGGCACATAACCAACGTGGATCGAATCGATTTGTGCCATTGGAAAACCTCCACCACTTTAAAGTAAAACCCACCTATTTCCATCCAACAAAATTCCTCTCTTTCCATTTACAGTGAAACCTCTACTAACGGACACCTCTATAAAGCGGACACCTCCCGTAACGGACATATTTTGTAATTCCCAAACACTGTAATAGGATAAAACATATTGGCAAACCTCTCTAAAGCGAACACTCTCTAGTACGGACACGGACAGTCTTTTCTATCCTCTTTAGGTATTATTTACCTCCGTATTACGGACACTTTCTCTATAAATAAGTTGAAAAATATTGTAAAAATACATTTTTAGTAATTCATACATGTGTCACCAAGATAGCATTGTAACATTTTGTCTCCTCAACTGTCTACTCAGCAATCCAGACGAAGAATCTCTGTTTAACAACACTCTCATGTCCTTTGCTTGCATTCCACTCCCACCCAAGCTGTTTTAGACACAAAAGTGATTGACAGTTGCCCGCCGTTTGGAATAACACGTTATTCTACTGTCCTGCTGAAGTCTCTAACCAAGCAGAAGACAAGTTCGGTAGGTTTTTGCCGGCGGGTACGCATATTGTCACAAAAAAGACACTACTGGACTGCAATTAGCCCACGAATTAAAGCGACATGCTGAAAACGTAAGTGTAAAGTGCAGAGAACTATAACATTTTATTTCCATCTTGTGCCTCGAACATAGAGTACTGGACAGCAGAAGACAACACAGGTACAGTAACATTTTGGTAATATTCGTGAATACATGATTCATCCAAAAATATTGTTACTAATTGCATATCACCTTTACTAATTTACGTAAGAAAATATCAAAACCTCTCTAAGGCGGACACCTCTCTATAGCTGACAACTATTGATTCCCCACGGCTGTCCGTTTTCGAGAGGTTTCACTGTATTAGTATCTGTACTTACTTAGGTATAATGGAGTTGGCCTTGATCCCAGACTTTTGATACACCAGAAATATTATCGCTGCTGAGTCGTGAAACACAATATAGCCTTGTATACGTGGACAAGTTATTGGTAAAATTGTCACCTGAGCCATATTTTTAAAACCAAAATTTTGTTTCTCTAAATAAAAATACACATAGGATTAGTTATTCATTCAATTGATAAAATAATATATTTTGTACGTTTAGTAAAACCCACCCCTTATCTACAATTAGGGCTTCTTCTTAAAATCATCTTTTGCATAAATTTATAATGTCCTGTCTCTAAATGGTGAAGATGAACTAACTACTAAAACTTCTATGGTCTATGGAACCTGGAAGTTCAACGCAATGTTTACACAAAAGCTCTCTACTGACTTCTCTCCTTAGCCAACTGGATCCAGCTTCTACTTTGTGTTCCTACTTCTGCGAAAACCATCTTAATATCATCCTCTGATCTGTACCTAGGTCTTATTAACGGTCTTTTTCCAAACGGGTTTCCAGTTAAACTTTTGAAAGTATTTCTACTTTCATTCTGTCTACATGATCTGCGCTCCTCAGCCTTCTAGACTCAATTACAATAGCAATGTTAGAAGAAACGGTATAAATTATGCAGTTCCTCTGTGTTTTATTAATGTAGCTTTGATAGCTTTGATATTGATGGCAGTACTACCACAAAGATTAGAGAATGTACATGTCCGGACTATTTCTCGGTCGTTAGTGTTCATGTAGGAACGATATAGCTCTGTTGTTGGAGTCAAAGAAGACCTCAAAACAAGTCTCTTATAGGACCAATACATTATCAGTTTTAACTGATCAGTCTAACTTAGCTAGAAACTGAATTAACCGATCGTACGATGAACTGAACTGATAGTGTGCGGAGTACCGTCAGTTAATACTATTCAGTTTTTCAGTTCCTTCAAGTTCAGTTACTTCAGTTTCATCAGATGTTCAGTAGAGTGTAGTTCAAGTTCCTTGAAATACCAAAGCTTTGGAACGTACCGGTACACTTCCTCACCTTCAGTCCTCGATTTCTTGGATTCGTCCATTTTCCGCAGTTCCTTCCTAAATGCCTACCGTAGGTTGTTTATTTTTTAAATAACAGTATCGCGTGTCGCCTGAAGTTCCAGCTCTTTTAATTTTGTAACATATCATACACCTCCCCTCTTTTATACCTATTCGCATTATGCACATGTTGCATGTTCCAAAGTTCGGGATGCACACGGTAGGCTTCAATAAGAGCCAACAATGCCTCACTTTTACTAGCTGCCATGATGACAGGACCTGAACTGAGACAACTATATTTCCTTCAGTTAATAAGATATTTATCCTAGCAAAAGACGGTTCGTTTGTTCAGTCCAAAATAACATTTCTTTAGTCCAAATACCCGCATGAAGAACTGACTAAACAGAACGAATTCCTTTGGTTCGCACAGTTTTTCCTTCAGTTCTGACATCACGATCAGATTTTCCTTCAGTTAAACTGATAGTATATTGGTTGGTCCCTGGTTACAGATTTTGATCGACAACAAGGTGTCCTGTCTTGCATACTGGTAAATATTTCATCACCAGATGGAATCACTCATTCATTGTTGGCATCATACAGACTCTGATGATTACTTTATATATTTAAACGATTATATTTCTTTCTACAAAATCGATTTAGCCTAGTCCATACGCCAAAATAGCATTTCTAATATTCACTTTAGTAGCATATTTTACTTTGCTGCACTTACGATGCATTCTTTTAGTCAATGCTTGTGTTGAAGTTCGTCTTACACAGTATGGTTTGTTTTCTTCCGTATAAATGACAGTACTATTACTTAACACAACTTCAGAAAATATATTCTATGTATTTGGGGAATAAAACAAAAACAAAGTATTATCTGAAATACATCTCCAAAGAATAACTTCTGAATTTTTTAATTACAAAATTGTATATTAATTTTGAAATGAATGTACTATATTTGTTTACCTTCCTCCATTGTTGAATGCTCTAGTCTCGTAACGATAGGCTACTAGTAACACAATAAAGCTGTTCCCTCGTCATAGCTGGGATAAGTTTATGTTCCCTACGAGACTGCCGTGCCTTCCAGCCACCTTAAAATATCCTCCTCCGCACACTCCTTGACGTAATGTTTGCGTCATGCTCATCCACGACGCATTTTTGTTGTGTTGAAGTAAATTCCTTATTCTGAACTGCTTTTTTTTTTTTTTTTTTTTTTTTTTCAAGTCAACCAAGAACCTCTAACAAGGCTCGCTTTTGGCCACATTTCTCCTCCGTAGACCGCAATAGCTGTTTTTAACCGACTTCAAAATAAATAAGTACGTAAATAAGAAAATAAAGGAGATTCTTACTTTGACCGGTATGTTTGTATTGTGTACGTGATTATCTCGAGAACTATCGGTCATACTTCAATGCGGTTTTCGCTAATTGAATAGACTGTTCCTAAAACAAGGCTTATGCATGTAAGAAATTTTTAAAAAAGTAATAATTAATTAATTATTGTTTTAAATAGATAATTCATGTAACCCTTAAGAGTCTTCATCCAGGCGAAATTAAAATACCGCTAATTTTACGGTAATTATGTGATATCTTCAAATAGATAAAATATAATCGAAATGTGGAATAAGAGCGCCCTAGACAATATTATTTTACATAAGAAACCGTTATCACGACTCACTTATCTGCTTTCGATTTCGATGCATTTTGAAAATCGGCATTTATTTTCGCGTTTCTAAACAGCTGAAAACGGAAAGCCCCTAGGTGACTTGTGATAACGGTACCTCACGCAAAATAATATTGTCCAGGGCGCTCTTGTTCCATATTTCAATTATCTTTTATCTATTTGAAGATATCACATAATTACTGTAAAATTAGCGGTATTTTAATTTCGCCGGGATGAGGACTCTTAATGCGAATACATGGATCCTATCTTAAAATGTACTGAAACCAGAAATTCAACAAAGTGAGGCAGATTGCATACAGCCAAGGGCATAAGAGCAGTTTTCAGTGAGTTTTCTCCGAATAATTTAATACCGGTGATGCATGTTTAGGTTATTGGCGATGTCGTAACTATTTACATGCCAGTCTTGTTCAACTTTTGCTAAAATATCACGCATTTTTTTTTTTTTTTTTTTTTTTTGTGATGAGTCCCCACTGCCAGCAGCATCTTGGAAATCGAAATTTCTAGGACGAAAGCGACTTTTACTGACTTTTGTGTATATATATTTCCTGTTTAAAGTGCTAGAGGCCTAATCACTGTGCAATTAAAATACTGCTAATTTTACAGTAATTATGTGATATCTTCAAATAGATAAGAGATAATCGAAATGTGGTACAAGAGCTTCCTAGACAATATTATTTTGCATGAGGTACCGTTATCACGAGTCACCTAGTAGCTTTCTACTAGACATTTAGTAACACGAAAATAAATGCCGATTTTCTAAATGGCTGGAAATCGAAAGCAGATAAGTGAATCGTGATAACAGTATCTCAAGTAAAATAATATTATCTAGGGAGTTCTTGTTCCACATTTCGATTATCTTTTTATCTAGTTGAAGCTGACATAATTACTGTAAAATTAACGGTATTTTAATTTCTCGGTGATGGCTCCTCTTAAGAAAAACCTATAGGGAATCACGAAGGCCATAAGTAGAGGTTTACATCTGCTTTGAAGTGTCGGACGTTTGATTCTAGGCCATGTGAGTTCGTAACTGACGACATTGAGGGAGAGAGAGAGAGAGAAAGAGAGAGAGAGAGGAAGAAAGCTTCAAATATGGAGACGTATTCAAGCTTAGAATTAGAGAAACAAATGAATCCATATTCTGAGAAAAATTGTAATTTCATTATAATAAACCACCCCATTTTCTCCTTACCCGTGGAATTTCCTAAAATCCTCTTAGTGGTTTTTTATGTCACTAATCTTATATCCTGTTAAAATTTCAAGTTTCTAGCTTAAGCGGTTTCGCCTGGGGGTTGATCAGTCAGAACTTCTTCCTTTTTATATAGAGACTAGCCTTCTTCTAGAGGAAGACTTCAATCCCAAATCCTCACACCAGTGTGCGAATTAAATAACTTATATTGGGGGGGATAAAATTAGGCCAAAGGACATAGTCTGAAGGTTCAAATTTCAAAATGAGACAATAAATGCCTTACTCCCCATATATATATATATATATATATATATATATATGTGTGTGTGTGTGTGTGTGTGTGTGACATCTGTAATAAATAAGAGATTTATTAATTTAATAAATCTACCGACAATAACTATGCACATATATATTGTCTGACATACACACACCCCACTAAACCTTTCTGAACGTGTTTTAATGTTGTACTCACTCTTGTCCCCGTAGCTCTCTAAGGTTTATTTAGTTAATAATTCGGCTCGAGCGATAGCCATGATCACAAGCATATGTTAATTTTTCCACTCATATTGAAAGCTTCCACTTTGCATTAATACATACAGGTTGCAAAAAGAAACCTACTTCAATCTTGTGAAAACCACTAAAATTATCAGTTAAATCAGACATTTTTTAAAAAAGAAAATCTAGATATTAGCCTATCAAATAAGAAATGGATTGTTGCTGGTCCCGATTTCTCACATCAAGGTCAAATCGAAGGCCAAATATTTAAAATCTCTCAATTCAAATTTCGAGCTTGTGCTTCTATTTCCCGCTAAAGCTGTGCTCATCACGACTTTTTTTCTCCAAATATCGATTCCGTGATGGGCACGGAAAGTCAACACTTAAAAATTACTTTACTGTTAGGTTGAAGATGAGTTGATTCACCATGGGCTACGTTTTCAAATAAAGTAAAACATTACACTGAAGTTTTTCAGACAACATTAATTGCGTGGACAGCAAACTGTACAGCGAAAAGATGGAAAAATGAAGGGTTAACTTTAAAAAAACCCGCTCCAGTTGAAATGCTTATACAGACACGGACAATGACACGGAGAACAAGTCGTATTAACAAATACTGAAACAAATCTTGAATTATTCGCTTATTCACCTAAAAATCACCTTCATTAACATGTCTGCTCACTAGGAGCGTATCCCCCATCGTATACGTTAACATATACTTACGAGAGAATACCTATATCTCAGATTTTGAGTACAGTTTTAAAAGTTCATTTCCGTAAACTGTAAAAGCAGTGATTACTATGCTAA
Source organism: Thermobia domestica (assembly GCF_964235325.1). Taxonomy (NCBI): domain Eukaryota; kingdom Metazoa; phylum Arthropoda; class Insecta; order Zygentoma; family Lepismatidae; genus Thermobia; species Thermobia domestica. The sequence continues at coordinate 129,525,932 of NC_137467.1, forward strand.
TTATCACAAATTAAATGCAACTTTTGAGTTGCATACACACAACCTACTAGGGAATGAAGACCATGTGCTAACAAAGAGTACACTGGAAAATGAAATAACATGTTATAACAAAAATTAAAATAAGATGATAATCCATACAAATATAGAGGATGAATATGACATATCCGAACTTCGCCAAGTATGGTAGAAGAAGCTATTTGTTTACTTCTTCTTGGCCAACCACTAAGAACATTTATAAATCTATATGTGGCTTTGTTATACGCAATTAGTACATTCAAATTCACAAACGATGACGAACTGAAGGGTACGAAGGTACAGTTGCAAGTAACAACCGTAGTCATAATAATATAGTTCTACTAAACAACGTTCAAAATAGTGGGTAATTAGGTGGTAAGTAGAAATGACCAAAACTGAACAGTTTACATCGATCATTTCGAAATACAGCTAGAAGATTAAATTTACATGAAATAACAAAAATCAGTGATTGAGGGGGAAAGTGAGCATCCCCGGTGGGGATACTTCAGCTGACTTCTTTGGGGGGGGGGAACAAAATGTGATTGAGGGGGAAAATCCCCCTCATCCCCCCCGGTAATTCGCACCCTGCCTCACACCTTTCATATCCCTAACGCTCTAATCTTAGGGAGACTTCAAAAGATTTCAAGATATAGTCATATTATTACAACAGATGTAATCCTCACCTTTTTTCTTCCCTTCTAAGAGAAACATTAAAAAATGCTGAAACATCTGTTTAATTAACATGTCCCTTCTCTTAAAAGATTTCAAGATATGGCTATGTTATTTTATTAATTGCAACTCCCACTATTTTTTCGTTCCCGCCTTTTTCCCCTTCCCTTCTAAGGGAAACATCAAAAAAATGTTATAACATCTAAACACCAATTTTCATGCCTTTAGCTTTAAGGAGTTTCGAAATATAGCCATCTTATTTTAACTATTTCAATTCTGATTCTTTTCTTATTTCGTTTTTTTTCTCTCTCTCTCTCTCTTAAAACAAATATCAGAAAAAACTGAAATACGTCTTTAATTATTTTACATGAAAACTCCAAATACTAAATTTCATGTCTCTAATTATAAGAAATACATAGATATGGACATCTTATTACAATAATTGTAATGACTTCCTTTTCCAACGAACTTAAAAAGTTCGTTACTGAATTCTTTATGTATGTGTGTTTGTCTGTCTTTTATTTGCGAACTTTTCAATTTTGAGGCCTCCATTCGATAGAGCATCGAAAACTATCTAAGAAAGTGAAAATTTTCGAGTCACTCTTACCGTTCCTGAGATATTGGTCAAAAACGATCCGACTTCGGGAGATTTAGGAGCCATATCTCGGAAACAGTAAATCATAGAGAGATCATATCGATATTGATCAATACCTAAGAGGATGGTGAACATTTTGGTACCAAATAGTAACCGATGGCAACTAGTCAACTGACCACAGTTTCCCAGATATTGGCCAAAAAAGTTCGGATTTCGGGATTAAGGAGCCATATCTCGGGAACCGTAAGTCATGCGAATTTTTCAATTTTGAGCCCTCCATCTTGAGCACTATAATGATTAATTTCATTTTCTTTAAACAGCCGTTTTACAAGTTGATTATAAAATTCACTACCTAAATTTGTTTGTATGTTAAACACTGGTATTTTTTTCAATTTTTTGTTATTGCTTTTATAATTTCAGAACGTTTCTTTGCTTTTAACGGAACACAATATGCATATCGTGAAAAAATATTAATACAACATAATATATAGTTGTAATTGTTATTATACTTTGCAGTATTTTGCATATCTGCTAAATCCATTTGTAATGTTTGTTGTCTTCGTAAAACAATATCGTAGAACGTTTTAACAGACCTCTTAAACAAAACATGTGGAAAAAAATTTAGTACTCAAGGAAATTATAAATGGATAGATATATTACAAGAATTGTTTAATAAGTATAATAATAAAGTACATAGAACAATTGGTATAAAGCCTGTAGAGGTTAATAAGAAAAATTAATTGTTTTTAAGTTGGTTCTTTCAATGCTCTTGGAGCATTCTCAAATGGTTTTCTTCTCATTTCCTTTTCTTCCCTGCAAGGTCAAATATCAAACGTTGGAAGTCATATTTAATTATTTTAAATGAGAACCTCATATACCAAATTTCATGTCTGAAACATTCAGAGATTCCGTAATATTGGTATTTTAAGCTAATAATTGCCACGCGTCTTTCCCTTCTTCTCCGTTGAATTTGCAAAAATCGTTCCTAGATGGTATATTATGTCACAAATCCTATGCTTTGTTCAAATTTCAATCTTCTAGCTTATGCAGTTTTGCCTGGACTTTGATTAATCAGTCAATCAAGACTTTTCTTTGCTTTCTAGAGATTAAAGGAACAACTATGGTGTTGATTTGGTGAGACATGAACCCTCGAAAAACTCCAGTTGTGGTGGCCAGAATCACTGATCAAAAAGAGAACATGTTTCCTGGTTATTTTATATGACATTCAAATGGTATAGAAACTACAGAAATACATTGTATGACATTCAAACTTTTCAATATTATTAGACTTTTAAAATCTACATATGATAATCACTGTAGTTGTCAATTATGTAATTTATGACTTTCTTTTATTTTAGGTGCTAAGAAAGAATAAGTTGGCGAGACTCAGGGAAATATTTTCTCGAAATTGTGTTTTGGTGTCTGCATACCTATGAGGATAAGATGAAGATTTGCTAACATAAATTTTCACATAAATATCTTTCTTCCTCTTATATGGAATGAATATTTGACACATACTTCTAGAAAAGTTTCAATATGGCTGACAGTTTGTACGGGTTTTCTACTCAATAAAGACTTCCATATGACAGTTATGAGTCTTTTTATAACTCACAGATGATGGCATTCTTTCTTCTTCTTCACCTTTCTTTAAGACAGAATGGAAGTATTTTCCGAAAGCAAAATCTTCATAAGTTTCTTTTCTTTCTTTTTTTCTTTTTCAAAAGTATACGGTTCTGGAAGTCAGTTCAATGACCAAAAAGTATTTCGTTTCACCAGGTTATGGAAGATTTAAAAAAAAATTAAAAAATAGAGAATTGTTAGATTCCAAACTATAAAAAAAATTATTAGTCCCAGGACTTGCCAACAGCCATGCATAAGTACACGTATGACAAGGCTTATATTGATAGAACGCCTGTGTCTGTCCGTCTCCCCGCTTGTCCGTCTATCCGTCTGTTGACAGGAATGAAACGAAAACGGAAGGGAGCTACTGAAGCGATCTCATGAAATCGAAAGGAAATAAACAAAATGAAATAATCTTTCAGTTTTACGTCCCACAGTTATGCCGGCTAGACTAAAGGAGACGGTGATTATAAGAAATAAATACAATGATGGAGTGAATAAAGTGGGAGGAAACGGCAGAACCCCGAAAAAACCCACACACGGGGTTTGTCCACCACAAAGCATACTTGACGAGCTGGGACCGAACCAGGGACCCCACGAGCCACAGCTGAACGCTCTATCACTGAGTCACCATGCCCATGAAAGCGATTCAGAGTCCTAATATCAAATAATCCGGCCTTCAATAACTCTACATTCAAACGGGAAGTGGTAGAAATCTACCATCTCCGGTTTGAATGTTGATTACTGTAGAGCAAGAACAGCAATACATGGCTAGAAACCTTCTTTTGGAATCGATTGAGCGTATCAAAATACATTCTATCTCCACCCTTATTTTCCTACTAAAACCGAAAGTGGCAGAAATCCACTACCATTTCCGGATTCAATATTGATCTTCGTATAAAGCAAAAAGTAAAATATAGTGAGATGTGGCTTTTTGATATGAATTGAGCGTCGACTTTCTCCATTCAAACCGGAAATGGTAGAAAGTTTCGATTTTCGGTTTCAACACTGATCGGTAATAGATAGTGAGATGCTGTACTCTTCATATGGATTCAGCACCACAAGAATAGCTTATATCTTCGATTTTATTCTAATGCTATCACCGGAAATGGTAGGTTTTACTACCACTTCCGGTTTTATCCTTGATCTTCTTATAACAAAAATGAAGCTACAGTTTTTTTTCATATGCATACAAGGCCCCAAGAATATATTTAATATCTGCTTGTGTTCTATTGAAACCGGAAGTAGCAAAACTAGTACAACTTCCGGCTTCTAGATTGGTTTGTGTATACTAACACTTATAAGAGATAGCGAGAAACTATTTCTGTATGGGTTCAGCTCCGAGTAACATGTTGCATCTATTACTTTATTCCTCTAATGGAACCAGAAGTTAAACTTATTACTTCCGGTAATAGTATCGTATTAGAGTTCTACTGTAGTTTCACGATGTGAAACAAAAATCATTTATTGATTCATTACCAAATAAATATAAATAAAAGTATGGGTGGGCTCCGCACTAACTTAATCGTTTAATTGTGATTATGAGATTCTCTCGGGTAACTGTATTCACTAACTGCTTCACATGAAGTTTTCTAAGAGAAATTACTATTGCAGTTATACATATTTCAGTATCGAATATTGTAGTACGTGATATTGTACTTGAGAGAATTGTGAACGAAATTGTTAGAAAGGTTAAGAAATTCGTCCAAACAAAAATCATTTCTATCAATGGATCATACATTCTGAAATGCTTTCAAAAAATTAACCGCATTACGTACCGTAAGAATATTTACTTAATGATTTACGTATTTACTTAAGTACCTATGATATCTTTAAAGCATGACGTACTTGCGGATGACGTATTTGGCATGTCACGTTTGCTTTTGCAAATGGAAAACGCTTTCTTCAAGCTTGAACGAAAAGTTTATTGCAAGCTTAACCCCATACAAATTTGTTTTACTGGAATTAAGCTTGAATCAAGCTTGCACGATTTCCATACAAGTAGGATGCAAGCTTGCCTGATTTACAAGACAAAGGAAGCTTAATTCCAGCCTAACGCAAGCTTTCTTCGGAATTAGTATTGTGTTTTGTAGCTCATTGCTTTATTCAGAAAATTATTTTTCTCTTTCCTTTTAAATGAACTGGAATTTTAATAATGCGAATTTTACTGATTTCTTTTTTAGGTCGAGTTAAATGTTTCCTACGTTGTGACAAGTTATGTTATGCATAACTGTAATATTTGTAAATCAAATTTATTTTATAATGTTAAGATAATATACTGTACAGTTCATAGCAATATTATTATACGTACCTTGATTTTTTTTTCTTGGAAATTTTGTGCAGAATTTAAGAATGCCTTTATCTAGCTTCTTATTATTGTATGTTTTATTAGTACACGAAATATTACACTGATTACATAGTAACATTAATTACAATTACAATAATTAATGAATTAAACTAATGTGTTAACATACAATTTGGATATTTCTTTAATATTTAGTAGAACCGCGTTTGGCATTTATCAGTGCTTCGAGTCGTCTTGGCATACTATCTACGCATGCTTGTACTGTGTCCTGCAAGAGGGTGGTGACAGGGACGTAGCCAAGGGACATGTCCCCTCTGGAAATTTTGGCCAAGGACAAAAGTGAAAAAGGGGTTAAAAGAAAAATTAAGGAGAGAGAGAGATAAAGGCAAATAGAACACAAAATAATAATAAAATCAATCTAATCTACTCTCAGATTTATTATTATTACGAAAGTAATGGAATTTAATAATCATAGGACGAGTTTCTCCACACTAGATTAAGCTGTAACTCTGGAGTAAATAGATACTTAACCTCGGGAGTAGAACATAATTGTGTTTCTTGGACGTCCTTGAACTTGCTCCCTCTCCACGTGACGCACTAACGGTAAAATTAGTCTCAATCGTTAGTGCATCGTTAGTTCTTCTTAGTGCAACAATAGCCAGCGTTAGTGCTTCATTAGTGTAGACTCTAGAGTCAAAACAGTGGTAAGGGGTAAGTACACCCTGGTCCCCCACTTCAAGCACTGACGAAATAATTAGTGCCATTCGTTAGGTCATCGTTAGTGTTTCTTAGTACACCAATAGCCAGCGTTAGTGCTTCATTGGTGTATGCTCTAGAACCAAAACAATTTTGTTGTAAGTACATGCAGCCCCTGCTTCAAGCATTAACAATAAAATTAGTGTCAATGTTTAATGCAACTTGGGTTTCTTAGTGCACCAACACCCAGCATTAGTGCTTCATTAGTGTAGGTGTTAAATGCAAAGAAAAGCATGCTATCTCTCTCTCTCTCTCTTAAGATATTAATGATTAATGTAGTACGAATGATTTTTTCGAAAAGATTTTTTTTATGGAAGAACACCTATGGATAGACAATTGAGGGGGGTGCGTCATGGACATGAGGGGGGGACACCACTGCGTATAAAAATGATCAAAACATCTACCGGTCAGATCATCCAAAACTACAAACAGACAAGTAGCTAAAATTTTCGAGTTAGAACCGTTTCGTTTTATGTTGCTTTTCAGCCTTAGGATATTTAATCGAATTTTATTTATGATATTCAGATATTTTTGCCTCAGAATTGAAAGTACATTTTATATGCATACATTTTTAGATTCAAACATCAATCCAGATATGTTATAAACAGTAAAAACCTATTTTAATAAGAAATTAAAAACAAAAAATGAAAATATTTTTTAAAAATGTTATTTTGACAAACAATACGAGAGCTTTATTTGTGCATTTGTAAGATAATTTGATTATAACATCTTGCAACTTTCCAATAAATACTAGCACTCATAAAAAGTGTTACCAACAGGACAGAATTTCCATGAAAATTTACGTAAGTTTCGCTTCGACCAACGGGGAGTAAAATGAGTTCGACGGATTTTCTTATAGTAGACATTTAGCTGATAAATTACTTCTTGTAATTAAAGAAAGGCCTATATTTGGCCCTAGTATTATATGTCTATTCTATATATATATATATATATATATATATATATATATATATATATATATATATATATATATATATATATATATATATATATACGGTACAGAAATTGCAACTACATAAATTGGTTTCTTTGTTAAACCATTCCCAGGCTTCTCGACTGATTGCGGAGTGCAGAATTAAACACTGTAAGTGAAAGGATTATTACTATAATCAAAGTCTGTAAGAAAACGTACTTAGATTTGTTTTCTTCGATTTTGTATGTAAAAATACCGATTGAGATACATCTGTACTTTTTTAAATTTGGAGTTGCGAATATTGTGAATTGGCAAAACTGATAAGTTCTTCTACTGCAAGGTATTCAACAAATGGAAATTTGTGTTTTTGGATCAAAAGATCCAATATATTTCAATCAAAAATTTTCTTGTAGGCTTTATATCTGGAGAACTACATATAATGTAGCCAAACCTGAACTATCACTTAACTCAGTATGATGTGCTTATTAAGTAAAAAATACGAACATTCGATTCAGGGGCTGTTCAAAAATTTTGTGACCCCTGATTCAAAAATGCATCTAAAGATCCAATATATTTCAATCAAAAATTTTCTTGTAAAGCATTGTATCTAGAGAACTACATATAGTGTAGCCACACTCAAACTATCATTTAACTCAGTATGATGTGCTTATTCGGTACAACAATGGGTCTCAAAGTGGGGTCCGCGGAACCTAGCCAGGGGGATCACGATGCCCAAAAATTGAAATGTGTTGTAATAAAATTGACCTCACAGCTGTTATGCAAGAAGTATTTTTTAGATTAAGGAACTGCAAGTGTAGGCAGTAGAGTACACAACAATAACTATTCATCATTTCCAGTGCTCAGGGATTTCACTAATTCTTCAGGTGAAAACTCTTTGCTGAAATGCACAAAAAAAAAAAAAAAAAAAAAAAAACTTGTAGGACAGTTGAGATCATTAGCTGCAGGTTTTCGAGAATATTTCCCTGTTCCACAACCTGGTAATGGTTGGATTGAAAATCCTTTCACTAATGTAGAAATCCATGACATACAAGGTATGAATCTCTCTAACACAGAACAAGAACAGCTATTGGAACTATCCTGCGATACTTCATGAAAAAATGTTTTCAAAGAAAATGAACTTTGTATCTTTCGATTGCCTGTGGGTTGTGAGTATGAAGAGTTGTCTAAAAAGGCATTGCAACATTTGATGTTTTTTCCTACCACTTACTTATGTGAGCAGACCTTTTCTGCTCATTACAGTATTAAAACCTTCAAGCGAAATCGTCTTAATGTGGAATCGGACGAAAGATGTGGAATCGGACGATGGTAACAAAACTTATTCCAGGTTGCAATGCAATTATGAAAAAACACAAATAATTTTATTCGTCACATTAGTGATTCCTGGGGCCGCGGTGGCTCAGTGGTAGAGCGTTTACCTCTGGTGTTTGGGGTCCCGGGTTCGATCCCAGCTCCCACCAAGTGAACTTTGTGGTGGACAAACACCGTGTGCATGGGTTTCCTCGGGGTTCTCCCGTTTCCTTCCACTTTCTTCATTCCACCATTTCATTCATTACTCATCATCACCGTCTCCTTTAGCCTAACCGGCATAACCGGTGGGACGTAAAACTCAAAGATTTCATTTCATTTCATTAGTGACCCCACATTTGGGAACATTGTTCATCAAGTGGATTCCTTAAAAGAGAAAAAGACATTGATTTTCAGTCTTGAAATTTATTGTATTTTCAATTGTAATTTCGTTCATTAGGAAAGAAGCATGTATCTTTAGAATAAATTACTTATTGCATTATTTTTCTTGATCTTTTTCTTGTCAGTGGTAATTCAATTAATATATATTTTTTAAATATCATGTGAAATTTTAGATAGCATCACAAGGGAGTACGCAGATCACTTTCCGAATAAACTGGGGGTTCGCGTTATCGAAGAGTTTGGGAACCACTGCCGTAGAAAAAACGAAAACTCGATTTAGGGTAAGTTCAAAACGTTTGTGGCCCCTGATCCAGAAACTAATTATTGGCCAAGAGCGCAATCTTTTAATGCATTTTTTGAATCATTCTTAAAATTCTTGGCCAAGATCGTAATCTTTTGATCCACTTTTTGGATCATTCCTAAAATTCTTGTTTCTTTTAGATTTTATTCCAGGAACTCTTTATTAATTTACTCTATGAGAACATTTTTTTTGAAAATTATCTTAGGAAAAATATGCACTAGTCGCTGCTCTAAAACCATCAAACTTATTAACTTAAATAGAATTAATCTCATTTCATTATTTTCTAATTTGTAACACTTTCTCTCAATTTATACAAAGCCTGTGCTCCTGGGCTGATGTTCGTTTAAAAGTATACGATTAATGTATCGTATCACTGTATTTTTCAAACTAAGTAATTGTAGACCATATATTTAAGGAAGGGAAAGATTTTAGAATAAATCAATAATTCTCTTCCTCAGCTGAGGTGTCGGTTAATCCGATGGACGGTTGAACCGAGGCTGGTTAAGAGTGTATCTACTGTATTTCAAAATCTCTTCAAATATCCAAAATTGATAGTTGCACTAGGTATATTTTTTCTTGTATGGAGGCATACCCACCTCTGAATTAATAATTTTCTTCCTATACTTTACTAGATGCCTCTCAAAGCAGAAGAGGATCCCAATAAATTATGCCCAATTAATAGAAAAGAATATTAATATTATATTAGACTGAACAGGGCGTGTGCGTGGACCAACACATCAAATATGGGAGAATATTATTACAGAATATAAGCTGTTCATGGCGACAGAGGCACTTTATACATTCACGAAAAAACACAACTTGGGTATAGTATCTTCATAAAAAAACAAAACATCGATGCAGATAAAGTTCTCCTTAGTGAAGACAGCAGCGAAGAGACTGGGTGTTAAACCTCGAGCTCATCAGAAGATAAATCTTCACTATCCACTGATTCTAAGAGCTCCACAAGTCGAAACTTGGATATAAGGATTGAACAGGAACTGTAGGATTCCTAAGAAGTATAAAGGTAACTGTTATACCTGTTAAAATTGTTTATGGTGAGTGCTGCTTTATACACTTTAGCCACAACGTTCTCTTATAATGTTAGGCTTTCAAGTTAGGAATAACGACATAAATTTTGCTGTATATATAACTTCCCACTAAAACAAATCATTACCAAATTGTAAATATGAATGTATACTTTGTTACAATCTATAATTCAATTAAAAGCTGATAAAACAAAAACATATTTATAAAATACAGAACCATGAACATATACTTAGTACATCTCAGCTAAAACTATATAATCTGAATTTAAACAATCCACATAATACAGTCTCATTTTTATCTTCTTCAAATATTTTACTTTGGCATGAGTGTACTTATTGCAGCACTTCCCAACATCTTCCCCGGGTCTCCGCAAACATTTCAACACCTAACATTTTCCTCGGGTCTTCGTAAATAGCCCTTCTGCACTTCTCGTTCAACCTTTGGGATCGGCAACCTACTCACTGACATAGCTTTCCTGTTCTGAAGCATCTCGACATCCTAATGTTTCTGAGCACTAAACTCCTTTTGAGCACACAGCTCCTCCTGAGCACAAATCTCACTTTAATCTGAGCACAAGGCACCAACTGAGCACACAGCTCCTATTGAGCATATCGCTCCTCTCAAAGCTTTTCCTGAGCTTTCACTGAGCACTTCGCTCCTCTAATAGCTCCTTCTGAGCCCCAACTGAGCACATAGCTCTTACTGAGCACTTAGCTCCTCTAAAAGCTCCTTCTGAGCCTCAATTCAGCACACAAATCCTCTAAAAGCTCACCTTGAGCCACAACCGAGCACAGCTCCTACTGAGCACTTAGCTCCTCTAAAGCTCCTTTTGAGCCACAACTGAGCACAGCTCCTCTAAAAGCTCTTGCTGAGCCCAACTGAGCACACAGCTCACTTTAATATGAGCACAAAGCTCCAAACAAGCACACAGCTCCGATATCTGCATAGGATGTATGATTCTCCAGATACCACCTTTGGCTATATTCAGTCGAACTAAACTTTACTTATGCACCTTATCTGGGAGTCGTCGATCTTTTCCAAGACTGCGCCATTGTTATACCTGTTAAAACATATTTATAAAATACAGAACCATGAACATATACTTAGTACATCTCAGCTAAAACTATATAATCTGAATTTAAACAATCCACGTAGGGCGTGTCGATTTTTTCAATTTTCAAAATCCTAAAATGAGGGGTGTTAAAAAGTTGAGACCTGACATTGTATTAAGAAGCATATATTTACAAATTCGATATAATGTTGTTTTGCTAGGTAAATATCAGTCGAAAGTTTTGTCATTTTCGATCTATTTTTACAAATTTGATTTTGTTATTCATAGATGGCGCCAGCGTTGTATTTCATTTATTGTGCAGAAATACTTGCCTGTTAAGATTAGTTTTATCTATTTGCACATTGCTGAATTACAGTTTTAATATTATGTCAAATTTATATTCTACAATCATTAAAGTAGATACATTTCCAATTTTAAACGGGTACTAAAGTTTTCACATTTATTATGTAATAACTCCAAGGCTATATGATTAAGAGCTTCAAATTTGAGTATGTAAACTTTTTCAACTAGTCCTTATATTAACATCGTGGTTTCTTGATGTTTCTTTACAATGACTTTTAAGACAAAATCAAAACCTAATACTACTGTACATTTACACATAGGAGTAATTTGATTGGAACCGGCAAAGAATTGTTACCCTCTGAACTCCCCCTCATTAAGCTAAGTTGTCATGCAGAGCATTTGGTATGGTGTCGGCTTACGTGCCACGGCTGTCATACCTACTGCTGCCCTTATGGATGTTGGGTTGATGACCGACAAAGACCAAAGGCTTGTGATTGATCATACTAAAGTGAAGAGAGCACAAGAAAAAAATAATGAAATCCGTGGACTAAGAATTTGATGAGTTCTGTCAGCAAGGTATAATAGACTGCATCTTCTTCGACGGCCGTGAAGATATTATGACCGTTATGTTGGTAGCAGAAAATTCAAATTACCAGTTCCCTGGGATTATATGAGAACAACACTATTCTGTTTACAGCGAGCCAGGTGAACGCTATCTTTATCATATCACTCCTCAGAAAGATTGTGACAATAAAAAGCAAACTGAAATTTTTGCTGATAATCTTGGAGATTTTAGAAGGGCATTGATAAAAATCTTACAAGCTTTTGGAGGTGATTCTACCAACGTCAACAATGGTTGGGAAGGACGTACTATGCATTGGATAGACGTCAAACTCAGTCGTAAGCTAAATTAGTTAGTGTGTGGTCTTCACACCAGCGGGTTACCTTTGCGACAGTTAATCACAACACTGGATTGCATAATTTTGTCTAGCAATCAATGGAAAGGTACTATTGGAGATATGCTGGACGCAGTTATTGAACTTGAAATCGATCTTTCATAGCAAAACTCTTAATTCGAGAGCCTCTTATTGCACTGAGTGAAAATATCGTAAAAGATTTATCTACAGATCAAGCATACGGATATCAGATTACACAGGCCATTCTCACTGGAAAACCTTCATGGGATCTGTCACTTCTTGAAATTGGCCAAGTCAGTCATTCAAGATGGTTGACTACAGCAAATAGAATGAGTCGTTTGTGGGATGTTAAACATGAACTTAACGTCAAATATCTGATAAATCCTAGGCTGATAGTGAAATACATTGTTAGTGTATATTACCCTGCTGGTTCAACATCGAAGTCAAGCATTGCTGGGAAAAAGGACCATGCCATATATTGTTTCAACTGTATTGACTTACTATGCAGAGGAAGATTGTTGCGGATCCTGTACTTCAAGAGATACTTAACTTGAGAAGTGAGGCAGTACAAGGAAATCTCTCTGTACGTCCGAGGAAAACACCTGCTATCCACCGCAATGCCTCGCTCATGCTAGAGATGATCGACTGGTCTAAAGGTGTTTATGAACCTCCCTTGACATGCAAGCTTTCAACAGTAGTAGTAAATGAATTTGTAGACGTTCCGATGAAAGTACCACAGTGGCCAAATCATGGTCAGTTTATAGAAAGTTGTATGAAACACGTCACAGAGGCAGCAGCAAAGGTCTATACGCATGAGAAACGTGAGGGGTACATGATAGGTCAAGAAGCAAGTCCACAGATGATGTCCGAAAATTAATCAAAACAGGACATAATGAAACTTGTTTTGTGAATAACTTGTGCGTTAATAGTATTGCTTAAAAGTATAATAGTACGTGATCAAAATAATGCTTTCTGTTCTTAGTAACTGCAATGCAATAATATAAAGTCTAAATACAATATTTCAATAGTACGTCTATGTATGCAGAAATTTTATTGAGTTTTTTCTCAAAGTATTGGTTGTATACTCTTTCTTACTGTGCCTCTAGCTTTATTAATATATTTGATGATTAATAAAATGTTTCATACGAAAAAATGCTTTATTTTATAGCACTGCATGGCATTTTCGAAAGTATGAAATTTCGAAAACTGCTCTTGTGCTATATTCAAATCTTGATTTACCTAGCTAGAATTTCTTTAATCACAAAACTAAGTACGGATTTGAATTTCTCATGCCTAAAAGCATACTTTTAAAACCCCTCATCATGAAAAATTGCAAAAAGTATGTTTCACTCTCAAAAATGACACGCCCTAATAATACAGTCTCATTTTTATCTTCTTCAAATATTTTACTTTGGCATGTGTGTACTTATTGCAGCACTTCCCAACAGTAACCAAGAAAGTTCTGTCGCTTTTTGTGAAGGTTTGTGTTTAATTGGCCCTCACACCGTGAGTTCAATGCGAATAGAGATAAGGCAACGGTCAGTTGTTGGTGTGGGTATATCTCAGCTAACATAACATATTATTTTTTGTGGTATTTCAGTTACACCGTGAACTTGCGTAAGGACAGAGTGAACATGGGACCTTCTCAGAGCGTCATAAGGGCGTGTATGCTCTACGAGTCTAAACTGGGATCAAACGCCGCTGCAGCCGGGCGGAAGATATGCCTGGCCTTTGGTGAGGGTGTCCTCACTACGCGGACAGTGCAGCGGTGGTTTAACAAGTTTAAGGACGGTGACGAAACACTCGAAGACGTACCACGTGCCGGAAGACCAACACATGAACAATATGAAGATCTTCAGGTAGCAATTGAAGCGAACAGCGGTCACACATATGAAAAATTGGGACTACAATTCAGCGTGAGTGGAGAAACCATTCCGTAGTACCCCCATCAACTTGGGAAGCTCTGCAAGTTGGGTCGATAAGTCCCACATGATTTGACTCCGAGCCAGAAGGAAACGCGAGCAGACATCTGTGTTTCTTTGTTGTCTCGTCTGAGAAAGAAGCCTTTCTGAACAGGGTGTTGACATGTGATGAGATGTGGATCCTAAGTGTAGCTCCAGGACACCGTTATCATTGGTATAGCATCCCATGAACCGGTTCCAAAACAGCTGAAACCAACACTGCACCAAAAGAAGGTCCTCTTGTATGTTTGGCGGACTGCTCACGGCATCGTGCATCGGAAACTGATACCAGCTGGTCAGAGCATAAATGCAACTGTGTACTGTCAGGAGTTGAGCCGTGTTCAAGAAAAACTCATAACTCTGGAACCAGCACTTCTGAATCGCAAAGGGGTCTTTATGTTACAGGACAGCGCTAAGCCCCACGTGGCTAGGATGACTCGGGACACCATTCTATTCATTGGATGGGAAACACTATTGCGTCCGCCATACTCCCCGAACATTGCACCGTCCGATTATAACCTATTCCATACCTTGGACAATCATCTTAGAGGACATCAGTTTAAATCCCTAGTAGAGTTACAAAATGCACTTGATATCTTCTTTACTTCACGGCCCACCAAGTTCCACCGCCCTGGAATCCATGGCCTTTCAGAACGTTGGCAGAAGGTCATCGATGCTGATGAGGATTATTTTTTTTTCTTATCTTCCAGGTACATCTTAAGTTACATATCGATGTTCGAAGGTAGTGGGTGAAAAAGCGACAGACTTCTTGGTTACCTTTATAGCATATGCAAAAAAGTGTAAGAGAAGGAATATTACGTTTTAAAACATGGTGTATGAAGTAATCGCTGAAAAAATTTGGGATGCATCGAAATTTTCTTGCACGTGGAAATTTAAACGTGGTAAGCTATGACCCAATTCTATCAAAATCTGTGGGAAGTGTAAACAATGTGCAGCTGTCGTTTAAGGCGACAGTGAAAAAGTGAAGCCAAAACGAGGACAAAGTTTGAGCATAGTTTTTACAATGGAAGGATTTGTTAATGTGAATTATTCATTAAAACTCAAACGCCCGTTATCCGGAGAATGAAGACGACTTTTAGTTCAAAAGGTGATTTCAAGTGGAAAACCAGCTTGTGGCATACGCCGTGAGGAAGCTGCGTTAAAAATTACTTTATTTGATCAATGACCTAGTAATATTTTCTTCCTGGAAATTTTAAGAAGAGCCAAATCGAATGAACAGAACTAAAGGAAATTTCATACTGATCCTATGTCATATCACTTTACTTGAAATACAGTGATTCTTATAACTCCTGCATTCACTTTTTATCTGTAGATCCATTTGTATACTTTACTGTTGAAGTGATCAGTTAAGAGTTTATTCGAAGTACTCCAAGAATAGCAGAAGTAAGATTTCCTTTGATTCAACAGCTAGCTTAGTAAGAAAATTAGATCCGCAGGCCCGTAACCAGCCAAAAATGTAGAGGGGGCCCGGTAGAAGTTAGGGGTGCCCGAGCCAATTATATTATAGTTCATCAAATAGTAGCATCAGCAATTCATCATATCTGCTCTTGAATGTTTAAGTATTTTGCATCTACTTAATTCTATTATCCCCCTCTACATACACACATTAAGTTAACATTCTGCAATCTACATAAAAAAAACGTAAATTTTATTAAAAATGTATTACTAACTACAAGAATTAGAATTAAAATATATATGTTTTAATAGTCCCACATGTAATACTAACATTAAGATCAAGAACGAGAAATGATCTACTGTGAAATCAGGAAATTCAACTTTACTTACGCTCTTGTTTAGGGTTAACTTGCGAAGTTGCCCTTCCGTTTTTATCAAAATTTTGAAAATTTACCTAGAAGAAATTGATAATTTGATTGTTTGTGTGCTTGATAACATGTAAGTGAAGCGTAATTTATGTGTAATATCTTTTGATAAGCGGTTATAGACGGGACTAATTCGAAAGTAGAGGAAACTACTTGTCTCTAGGTTCAGGACGGTTGGATTGTGGATAATTTTCGAGTAAACATGCCTCAAACTGTACAGGGTCTTTGAGCTGAATGTGAATTGACAGTTCTAACATTTGTAAAACATGATGTTGATAATGAGGTTAATCTTTTGAATATTCATGGCTTAATGAATGAAAGAATAAAGACCACCATCTATCGTTCACAAGTTTCTGCTTGAGATAGGAGAGCTCTACAAACCTAAGTACGTACTAAGGTAAGTGCGAAGTAGACATAACCTAACATAAGTAACCCAGTAGTGCGTTATCCCACCTTACTTCGGCTTCTCGCTTCGCTCGTTCTTCCCTCTCAACTCCGCACTCTCCATTAACTACCCACAACCGTGCTCCGCGCGGTACGCCAGTCTCCCCTTTAGGTTAATAATGGATTTCCATATGTAATTGTGGTTCCTCCCCCGTACTCACACCCTCGAGGTAACGTAACAGAACATAAAATGAGTAAAGTTTAAGTAGAAATTGATGATTGTAGATTTTATTATGGTTTTTGTTGAAAATTAGGTGCACGGGTAACTTTCAAGTAATTCCCTTGTTTACAATTACAGTTGTATTTTTTTTATTTATACTAAGTTCTTGTTTAAAATCTTAAATTAAACTCGTTTTATATAAATGAACCACCTGCACACTATACCAAGAAGACACATACCAAAACAGCTAAAAAAAAATACTATAATGTTATTCAAAGCTACACTGAGAAAAAATGTATGCGGCATACGTAATATCGTATGTTACATTTATAAATCCTGTAGTTTTTGGACTTAACGTACAGCAAGCGTATAACTGAAAACGCATGTTTTATAATACTTTCTGTATAAGTGTTCCATCTATACAAACTTTCCGTATGATACAATATAGGCGGTCAGTATCTCACATACAAATGGACGTATATAACATATAGTTGACGAAGGTAACATAAATATATGTATGTAATATAAGGAAGATTGTTAGACAAGTGCCTATGTAGCATACGGATAACGTATGCTCCGTTCTCATTTTTGTAGTAAGCAAGAGGATTCCATATATTTGTACAATATACCACTGTCCGGAGAAGGGATTTTTCTCAATGTAAATAAAACGCTACACCCATTTAGCATGGAGTAAAAGTATCACTGCTTCTTTCATGTTGAATTACAACATTATTACGCGTACGCGACTAAGAAATAGTTCCAATTTACAACGTTTTTATATGAAAACTAGCTACTTCCACGGGATCCCGCACCCCAAGTACAATACAAAACATTTTGCTACTAAATTTCTCCTCTAAATCTTGCAAATTTTTACTAGTCCTGGCTCCACAACCCGGAATTTAATCCTTAAACTTAAACGTTAAATATGTTCACTTGCTCAGTTATTCATCTAATTAAGGTAATTTAGCTTAACTTTATTCTCCTACGGGAACAAACATATGAAAGTCTTTGCAACCATTACTTTTTCAGTGAATGTTCCACCATAGTTCTTGTTTTATACATCACATCACAATAATTTGGACCCTACTAGAATCAATTGTCTTTAACGGAACTCGGAGCTCTTAATTCAATTCACAACTAATTGTTCCACAGTTTGCTGTTGACGAGGATTTTGCAATGCATGTATGTACTACAACTACACAATAGAATAACAATAATCTAACGCCGTTACTGCAATCGACAAAAGATAAACGCTTTGTTCCTGCTCCTGATTTTATGATTTGGCTTGCAGCAAGCACTTCACACTTCGTCTCCTACCTCCCAGATCGCTATTATAACTGTGGCATGAAGTATTATGAATATATACCTTCTTTTCGTAAACACTTTCTTCAATATGTATTGTGTCATTTCATATCGAGATTCGAGAATGATAAACTTCTGATAACTCTGATAACTGATAACTCCTTTAAAATACGGTATGTTTAGAAGTGTTCGTCAAATAGTTAAAATGGAAAAAATCTTGGAATAATCTCTTTTATATTGCATTTTATTCTTAGTGTTTACACATAGAATTAATCGAGATATTTTGCAAGCCATCCATGAAAATTTTAGGGGGGCTAGAAAAATTTAGGGGGCCCGGCCCCCTTGCCCCCCGTGGATACGGGCCTGATCGTCCGGAAGGCGCGAAGAGTGCGACGATTTTCCTTTTCATCTGTACAATAAATTTACAGATTCCAGAATCTGGAGTAATTCCAGTATGTCAAATGCTTTCGGACAAACAAAATACGATCGTTATTGGCTTCCGGCTGAATGAGTGAGTTGATGCTCGGAGCAACTCCACCAAAAGAAGTTGTTTATAATATGTCACTTACTCCGTTAAACGCTGCTGTAAAGTCATTTGCAGGTATGCCTAATTTGAACTCTCATAGAGAAGTTTGCTATAAAATATTAACTGGACAAAGTATATCTGTTATTCCTTGTTGTTTCGTAAGAATTGGCATTGCGCACCTTGTAAAGTCTATTGTAACTTGGGATATACTTAGAAATTGTTTTTAAAAAGTTATAGAATTTTATATTAGATCATTATGCGTAACAGTAATAGTAACCACACTTCAGGATGTTCTTGAAACTTTACAAGATCTTATCATCTACGCCTTTTGAAACAAAAAGGAATTATGCTCAACTGGAGTATCTACACCATGTGAAGTGAGCAAAGAGAAATTGAGGGATAAAATTACCAAGACAATTCATTTTGAGGTAGTGTATATGATAAACAAAACAATAGAAATCCTATAGTAGATGCGGCTAGTGATTTTGATTTTTCCATTGATACCTCAAAACAATTGAAGAGTTAATGGAATCTATTGTAACGAGAGCAAGTTAATTGCAAAGAACATGTGATCATGAAAACAGAGATAATAATGCATTTTAAGGGTATTATTTCCAACATTACCATTTTGTTTAGGATATTTCCGATCTGGACCGGAGTCATGAAGGACCATTTTAAATCTGAAAGTAGTGCAGATTTGGAAAGTTACTTCAATGATCTGAAAAGTAGAGTTTTACGGAATTCAGAACGTCCAAGTGTAGACGAATTTGTTAAATTGCATTTACAGCATATTGATGGAAGTTTGAACATTGCTACAGGCAGTGGCGGCGATTGGACGTTAAAAGTGGGGGGGAGGGCAAGACATGATATGAATATTTGTATATCAATGTTAGTTTCCCTAGTTGCTTCTAACGTTTTGTTTGACGAAAGTTTGTATAACTAATAGAATACTACCTTTTTCAGTTAAAAAACCGTATATCGTATTTCAAATTTTATTAAGTAAATTGATAAGAGCAACGCAAGTAGGTACTAGTCCTTTATATTCTTAAACGAAGATGTAAGATTTGATTCCTTGCCCATGAACATCTTAAAATTGTCTGGAAGATTGGGATCAGATTATTTAATAACAAATTTGCAAAACAAATAAATACAAAGGATCATATTAATCATAGTAGTGAATAATGAGGATTGTTTTGAAGAAGTTATATTGAAACTGGGGATTAATAAACAACTTAATTTTTAGTTACACACATGCTATTAAATGTATGTTATTACTCTTAGAAAATGAAAGTAAATACTACAAGCGTATGCTACGACATTTGAAGAAATCTCGAAACATGTTCGTTCTCGTGCACCCCTAAACACACCACTACAAAACAATCGAAAAGGTAGAAGCTGTTTCTTAATACTCTCTTTTTAATTAATATTTCTTACTGAGCTTCTTCGTGGCTAAGCGGTTAGCGTACACGCCTTTGGCGTGGGAGACCCGGGTTCGATTCGCGGCGGGAGCTCATCGGATTCCATGTTAATCAGTAGGTCTACGTTTCCTATAGCCTCGCTGTTGAACGGCATGTTAAACTCAAAGAAAACAAATCTAATCAAAATATTCCTTACTATTAGAAAGAAGAAAAAACATTTTACGAACTGTCAATTTTTGTACAATGAAAGTTTTTTTTCCTTCGAAATGCTATCTCAATTAGTTTTAAAGGGCTGATTAACTCACATTGGACTTGAGTCCTTGTAAGAAGAAATGAAAGTATGCTCGAAATGTTGCGTTCCAAGATATTAATTCTTGGACCATTTTCGTGATAATTAAAACGCAATTCCTATAGCTTTCTTAACTCCACGGGAAGACAACCAATACGTACTCACGCAACGGCAAATATTATAGAGACTATGGAACATTTTTTCTAAATACATACAAAAAAAATTTACATTTCCAAATGGAACTATATACATTAATAGATCATTTCAGAAAAGTGGGGGGGGGGAAACTGCCCCCCTTTGCTCCCCCTAATCGCCGCCCATGACTACAGGATCTGAAACTTGGAAAATGAAATGCGACATCGCGAAAATAACACAAGGTACAACAATTGACTTGAATGCGTCCACATCATTCGAGAAACAATACATTGAAAGTGATAATGCTCCCTCAGGCATGGATTGTCCTGTGTGTCACTCATCTTCCGGCTTCAGCGCAAAAAGTGTATGAGCAAAAGCAAAAAGTGTATATTACAGAAGAGTACATTCAAACTTAAGATGTTCATTATTATTATTATTATTATTATTATTATTATTATTATTATTATTATTATTATTATTATTATTATTATTATTATTATTATTATTATTATTATTATTAAGTATTCTGCCTTTTGGCAAGCCTAGGACAAAAGAGGGTTTTTTTTTTAAATTTAGATTTATGCTTGGAAATGTTCTCCCACATTTTTCGATCTTCAGCTTCCTCTTTTAACTCCCAATATTTTCTTCTGTTTCTCAAATCATCGATCAGTTGTGTTCTTCTTTTTCATATTCCTCACTTTCCTTCCATCTTTCTTTCAATGGAGATATGAAGAAGACAGTCTCTTCAAAAGATGTGGCCAATCCAACCGTTGGCTTTCCTGAATGCTGGCTCGAAGTGGCCTCTTCTCTCCTATCCGTTTTAAAATATATTCATGTGTTGCTCTCTCTGACCATTTTGTCTTCTCCATTTTCCTCCAACACCACATTTCGAAGCTCTCCAAATATTTCTTCTATAATTTCCGTAATGTCCAAGTCTCTGAACCATATAGTCCAATGTTCCATATATAGTACATGACAACTTCTTCTTAAGTCCAGTATTGAGCCTGCTGGTTAAGAGTGATCTTTTTTGGTTGAATGTTTCTTTGGCTATGGCAATTCTTAACCTGTTCTCTTTAGTGCAGTAAGCATCTTTTCTCAAAATACTTACCAGATACTTGAAATTATCGACCTCTTCAAGTTCCTTTTGTTATACTCTGACCCGTAAAGGGTGCGTTTCCTCGGGATATTTTCATGACTTTCGACTTTTCGGTGTTGATTTCCATTCCATATAGTTTTCCATTGTCAACTATTTTGTCCATCATCTCTTGTAGTCTCTCTTCGATTCTAGCTAATAATAACCGTACCTGATCTTCTTAATGATCTGCCTTCCAATCTTGAAATCCCCAATTCTCATTAATTCTTCCTTCATGTTCATGTTCATTGTCGAATTATAATGAAAAAGAGGATTTAATTTTTGTTTGCAAATTTCATTTAGATTGTCTCTCTAAATGTAGTCAACGCAATATATATGAATTACCAGATAATAATTTTGAAAGTCAACCAGAGATGAACATAGAGAATGACATTGCAGCTGTAGAAACATTGAGAGGTATAGACAGTTCGAAATCACCTCCAAAGAAACGTCGTAAAAGCTTTTATAATAGTTCCTATCCAAAACGGTCTTATTTAATGAGGCTTCTTTTAACAAAGAGGCAAAAAATGGTGCTTTAAAGAACAGAAATAACGTAAAACTGAAATTAGTGGCTGTCGGAAGTTACAGTGTATCTCTAAACAATAGCTGATTTCCTTGTACAAGTTCTTAATTGTTGTTATCGTGACAGCATTGACTACCGAAGAAGATTTACAGTCGAACGGATTTACTTTGTACAACATTTGCAAGATGTTGGTTGAAAAAGGAACGAACTCAAAGTTTGGTCCCTCATCAACAAAAATTTCTAGGTGCGTGACTGCATAGTACGTTTAGCAAAATAAGATGCCCTGGACACAATGACAGTTCGGCTTTAAATTGTGATCTTCTCGTTTCTGGTTTTATCTTTACAGCCATTCTTCTGTCTTTTTTTTCTTTCTGTTTTAGATAGAAACCAAAGGGGATCGGAACGAGTAAGAGAAGAAAGATGATGAATTGTACTACAAAGGAATAAAGTCAATAGCCTTGCCACGTGGAGTTTGGAGACCCTACGTGACTATTGTCTAACCAAGTATAGAAGAACAAAAACAGAGAAAATAAAAATAAATTTAAAAAAATAAACAACAGAAGGACGACAACTGCTTGTTTCGAATAGACTTATATGCGTAAGATTTCATGGAAAAAAGGAGAGTCTGCCAAATCTAGATTCTAATGTTAGATATCTTCGTAACTGTTTTATCTGCGTGTTTTCCAGCAAGGCAATGTGGATCATCATCAGAATACATGTCTTCTGCTTATTTGGTGGAGTCTTCCTACGATGCAGCGAAAAATGTGCCATAATATGAGTACGCTTTCGATCTACTGTCGAATACAAGTCACTTCTCAGAACAAACGACTTTACATTAAATTTTGAGGTCTTAATCTTCATATAGCCTGCTTAATACGTACTTAAAGATTAATTATACATAAATGTATCATTAAACATTGTATAATTGAATTTTCTCTTTCCTAAATATATAGTACTAGAATTAAGTTGAAATGAAAGCTTTCAGGTTTACGTACCGTGGTTATGCCATCTGGGCAAGAGGAGACGGTGATGGTGAAAATAAATGACAGTTGAATGAAGAAAGTGGAAAGAAATTAGAGAAAACCCAGGAGAAAACCCAATCACAATGTGTTTGTCTACTACAAAGCTCACTTGGCGGAAATTGGGATTCAATCAGGAATCCAGCGCGCCACAGGTGAGCTCTCTGCCACCGAACCACAGCGGCCCAAGATAAATTAATCACCTTTCAGAATATTCATCACTAAAGACCGTATGTTTAGGCATTAAAAGCCTGGAAAATAGGCAGGCAAATAAGCACTTAAAATTTAAAAATAGGCAGTAAAATAGCACTAAATTAACTCGAAATAATGAAGATAAAAATTCAATACAATTTAAAAATAAATTTAAGTCATATAGAAACAACCTATTTGTTAATATATTTTACTGTATATAGAAAAACGAAGCTTGACATATACTCCATATACATTTGGTAAATACATTCTATACAGCACTTTATCACTGCATATAACAGTCCAAATTTTATACACTTTATCAGTACACACAGCAGTCTAAAGTTTTACAGCACTTTATCAGTACACATAGCAGTCCAAAATTTTACAGTATCTTATTACTGCAAATGCATCTTTTCTCGAAAGGGGCAGAACAATAAATTATATATTTTTTGCCAATGAAGTCTAATGCTGAAGAAAATGTATAGAATAGGTAACATTAGGCACTAAAGCAATTATTTAGGCAGGAAGGAGCGAAATAGGCAAACTAGCCAAAATAAAATTGGCTTAAATTGAAACTATAACTCCGATACTTAAATTATGATCATATCTTTAATATTAAAGAATAGGCATTTTGCCTAACATCCGGTCTCTATTCATCACTATCATTCACTTAAGCCTGAAGCCACTCAGGAATATCATTCATGCTGTTGTTGCTAGCAAGATTATTTCCACGAGCACGAAAGAGTGTTTTAGCCTAGTAACACATGTGTTTTTATTTCTTCTAATCATGTTTCTACGTCTTGGAATCTTATTCCGTATCAACTTTTGCAGAAATTGCGGAGTATAATGCAACACAAAACTTGCAAAAATCGTCTATGAATATTGTCGCAAACTAAAAGACAGACTTGCATTAAGTTCACGCAAACTGTTACGGAATGGTAGCCCTTATCATAACTTCTAGTTCATGGATTGAAGTGGGAAAGTGCTGAACAGGCAATTTTGTCAGAAACGAAGCACTGCATCAGGTGAGCCTACTTCTGGAGATACTTTCAGTTATTAGATAGTGCAGAATCTCATGTCCCCCCCCCTTTTTTTTAACAAAGTATCAGGCTGTGATGATTTTAGGGGCTTGCCTGAGGAGGAATTCCTCCGGGGCCATATCTCCTATCGTGCTTAATGAGCTTCCCACTATTTTCGCAGTAGTGTTTTTCATCCCCAGTATATTGAAATTTCCCTAGGGTTGAAATCGTCAATTATTACTGCCACGTATACCTTACTGACACACATTATTATTATTATTATTATTATTATTATTATTATTATTATTATTATTATTATTATTATTATTATTATTATTATTATTATTATTATTATTATTATTAAAGTGTTTTGTCTCTTACAAGGCAGGGTTCCCAGGTGTAACACACTGATTGTGATAAGATTGCACAGACATAAAAAAACATTAAAAAATAAGCGACACGTATTTTTTTAATATCGGGCAGCAAGCGCATTGAAAGGTTCAAATAGGGTCATAAAAATGGGGTCAAAATGAAATTATGTGGAATATAGCGAGAACGAGAGATGATATCGGAAAAGGTTAAATATACGAAATACTACCCATACTCGACGCAATTAAATGAGATAGAATGCATCCATGAGAAGAGAGCAGAACATACGGAAATGGACCAATCACGTGTACAAGATTGTCACAATATGTTACGGAAATGAGTGAAAAGGGTGATAAGGAGCAGGAAGAAAGAAGGAACGAAAACAGAAAATCGTGCTTTTGCTTTGCGTGCATACATCACCCATATGCGAAAAAAAACAAAAAAAAACAAAAAAAAAACGCAGATTTATCTCAATACACGAAGATGGGATAACACGCAGAAAGGATGCAAACGCCGTTCGTATAGGCAGCCAGCGAGACAGTACTGCGCAGTGGGTTGCATATATCGGATAATGGAACAAAAATTCATAGTACAGTAGAATGTAATAGCAGGTGGTCCACATACGTAAGATAAACAGCAACATTAATATCAGTACCACCATGGGCGGCGATTAGGGGGGGGGCAAAGGGGGGCAGTTGCCCCCACTTTTTTGAAGTAACCCATTAATGTATATAGCTTCATTTGAAAATTTTAAGTTTTATATGTATTACTGGTTCATAAAAAATAATGCCATATAATATTTTCCGTTGCGTGAGTACATATTGGTTGTCTTCTCGTGGAGTTAAGCAAGCTACAGGAATTGCATTTTAATTGCCATTCAAAGCAATTAATATTGCAATTGCGTATTTCTTTAAATTTCGTAGCATATGCTTGTAGTATTTACTGTCTTTCATTTTCTAACAAGTATACTCTCGGGATTCGTGTAAAATTGATTCAAATGCAAAGTTCTCCTCGTCACAATGTATATTGTACAAATTTTAGGAGCCCATACTGGTATTTATGTGCCTTCATATATCCAGAATTCAATCATATACTAGTATAACGCTCAGACATGAGATTGCTTTTAGTTTCTTTAGATGTAACTGGACATGAATGTGGGCATGTGCAAAACAAATTTGATCAAGTATTGCTTCTCTGACATGCTACCAACCCGAGCTGCCATCTTGGATTCAACTTTCAGTTTTTCAAAAGGGAATAGGTGCAAGTGAGACATCAAATTCATGTACAATTTTCTCGGAAACTCACTGATATAGAGGATTTTACTATAGCTTGTACCGTTTGCAAGGTACTGCATGTTAAATCCTTCCAGGCATTTCGCGAATAGACATTGCAGAGTAATATCAGTTACACATATATTTTTGATGTTGACAAATCAAAACAATTTCTAACTGGAAAAACATTGTAGGTATTAACAAACTCCTTACAACATTGGTGTCATAATCTTATTACATTTCTGTGAGTGATTGTATTAGTTCCATGATATACTACAACAAAGAAGTATTGTATAACGGTCAAAATGCTTAATGTAAATTCAGATATGACCATATTTAGGTGAAGACCATTTCCGTATTGACGTCTGTGTTTCTGTATTATGTACGTTCAGAGAATATTTCGTCAACTATAAATCACGTAAAACATTACATATACACAGCGGGCCCTGCACAACTTTCTATTTGATTCAATATTCATGAAGTGCCTGACATTTAACATGCAATAGCTACGATAAAACTCACTACATTAATGAATTTCCGAGAAATTGTACATGAATTTGATGTATCACTTGCACCTATTCCCTTTTGAAAAACCGAAAATTGAATCCAAGATGGCAGCTCGGATTGGTAACATGTGTCAGAGAAGCAGTACTTGATCAAATTTGTTTTGCACATGCCCACGTTCATGTTCAATTACATCTAAGAAACTAAAAGCAATTTTGTGTCCGAGCGTTATACTAGTGTATGATTGAATTCGGGATATATGAAGGCTCATAAATACGCAAATTACCAGTATGGGCGCTAAAATTAGTACAATACACATTGTGGCGAGGAAAACTTTGTATTTGAATCAATTTTACACGAATCTTGAGGGGACACTTCGCGAATGTACCTTGTAAGAGTAATAACATATATATAATGTCATGTGTGGAATTATAAATTAAGTTGTTAATTAATCTCCAGTTTGAACATAACTTTTGCAAAACAAGCCTCATTATTCATTACTACAATTAATATTATCCTTTCTATTTACTTGTTTTGTAAATTTTTTTATTAAATAATCTGATCACACAATTTTCCAGACAGAATTTTAAGATGTTCATGAGCAAGGAATCAAATCTCTTCTTACACCTTCGTTGTTTAAGAGTACAAAGGGCTAGTATCTACTTCCGTTGCTTTTGTCAATTTATTTAATAAAATATGAAATACGATATATGGTATTTTAACCGAAGAAGATAGTACCCTATTAGTTATACAACTTTTCGTCAAACAAAGTGTTAGAAACAACCAGATAAACTAAGATTGATATACAAATATTCAGATCATGCCTTGCCCCCCACTTTTAACGTCCAATCGCCGCCACTGAGTACCACACATGATTATCAACATTATATCACTACGAAAATACGCATACAACATAACAGTAATAGTAACAATTTTCTTTTTGTGTTACTACTGCCTACACACATTTTCGTTTCCAACATCCATCTCATCGTTGTTCTCATTACGCGATATATGCAACCCACCGTGCAGTGCTGTCTCGTTGCCTGTCTATATGAACGGCGTTTGCATCCTTCCTACGTCTTATCCCATTTTCGGGCATTGAGATAAATCTGCGTCTCTTTCGCAAACGGGCAACATATGCACCCAAAGCAAAAACATGTATTTTATGTTTTCGTTTCTTCTTTCTTCCTGCTCCGTATCACCCTTTTCGCACATTTTCGTAATACATTGTGACAATGTTGTAAACGTGATTGGTCCGTTTTCGGATATTCTCCTCTCTTCTCATGGGTGCGTTCTACCTCATTGAATTGCGTCGACTATGAGTAGTATTTCGTACATTTAAACTTTTCCGATATCTCTTCTTGTTCTCGCTATATTCCACATAATCTCATTTTGCCCCATTTTTATGCCCCTATTTGACCCTTTCAGTGCGGTTGTTGGACGATGTGAAAAAATACGTGTCGCTTCTTTTTCGATGTTCTTTATGTCTGTGAAATCTTATCACAATCGGCGTGTTACACCTGGGTACCCTGCCTTGTTAATAGATCCTGGGCTATGATTTTTTTTAAAAAAGTTAAATTCTTACCCTAAAAGAAGATAAAATCCCAGCCTACACCTCCTTGCGAGAGAAGGTGGACAACTTCTTTAGGCGGTAACATAGGTGGGCACCGACTGACTCCTGGATAAGGACTCAACCTTTATCAGGTGTCAATGGCCAGTGGAGGTCAGGATACCTTCTTGTCGTTAGGGAAGAAATTGTCCTAAAAATTGGATGAACCAGAAGGTGGAGAGAAAATGAGGATAGTACCAAATTATCTCTTTCCCAGGGAGGAATGAAGGAGGAGAATAAATATAATTATAGTTCTTCCTGAGGTAAAGTATGCGTAAATAATGTATTTCAAAACCTATATGTAAGTGGAATTTGTAAATTGCTAACTTCGTAAGAAAGTGAAATATTTATTATTGTAAAAATAAGTATATATGCATATTATTTACACAATATTGTTCTAGAATTGAAACATCATGCACCAGTGCTTACTATAAACTAGCAGAAGAGCCGGATTCGATTCCAGTCGGGAGCTCGTGTAGTTCGGATGCCACGTTAAACTGTAGATCCATGTCTCATTATAGCCTTGCTGCTGAACAGGACACTACACCCAACTCGAATATAAATTACAAAAGTATGAAAAATCTGTAAGTTGTACCTAATTGGTTGAACTGAAGTTAAGCATCCCTTTCAGAACTGAGACTATATGAGACGTTGACTTCAACTTTATTCGAAAAACGTGAGCTTCCGCCGAAAAAGATTGTACTCGTACGTATCTCGTTAACACACTATAATGGATGTCAAAAATGAAAAAGCTAAAAAATATGTGTATACGCGCTAATATTTGTAATTTACGGAATAGCGAGATTACTGTAACTAACTGTTGCGCCGGAGATTTCGACTCGTTGTATACTCGTAAGTTAAATCGTGTTGAATTAGAAGCTCTGATTATTTATACGTATTTTTTTTTTTTTTTTTTTTTAAGTTTACCCACTCACCAACATACGGTTATATCATACAAATATTAATGCTCAAATTTAAACACGGTTATGGTAATTGTCAGTAAACAAATTTTGAAATAATCAAATTGAAACAATAGTGTTTGTAAGTCGCAATTAAATCTATAAATTTCTTGCATACTAGAGACATATATTAGCGTCAGTGAAGCAGGATCGTTCAATATATGTTTCGCTAGACTGTAAAATATTTATTTTTAAAGATAAATTATACATACATGTGTAGGCTGGTCCTTCCTCACCTCTTCATATAATCCCCAGTGAGATTCAAACATTTGTCTCACCATTGCTCCAATTTGTCCAAACCCTTTGCAAAAAATCAGAGATCTGGTTGTTTAGCAGATCTTCTTCTTCCAGGACCTCCTGCCTGGAATCGAATCCTGGTCTTCCGGTAGTTCACATTCTACTTTACTTCTTCGTCTGTTTCGAAACGTTCACTTAGCAATGTAAACTTTAACACTGGAAAAAGATGGAAGAAACTCGTCGCTAAATCGAGGCTGTATATGAGGAGTAGGGTAGCCGTTCATACCCTAATTCTTCAATTTTGTTTTGTTTGTGTGCTGAGTGGCAGCGGGAGTGGGCATTATCGTCAAGAAGATAACACCAGTGGACAGAAAACTAGGTCGCTTAATGTCGAATCTGAACGCTTCTTCAGGGAAACGCAATTCGTTATAAGTGACCTGGTGTCTTCTCGACGATAACGTCCACCCCCCACTCCACGCGCAAACAAGACACAAATTAAAGACTTAAGGTGGGAACGACTGCCCCACTCCATAAAAGTGCAGCATAAATTTGGTGACAGTTGAGTGGATTGCCAGGAAGAAGACGTTCTGTTGTTTTTATCGATTCACTTATAACGTTGATTCAACAATGTGGGCAAAGTAAGGTGGCTCTTATCTCATCTATATTGTTACAGATGAGGCTATATATTACTCTATATTTCAGCATTAGTTATTTGTAATCTTACTAGCCTATATGCAGTCAACGATTAGTTTCAACTTTAATAATAAAATTGTGTCTCATTGGGAAATGCCAGACAGAATATTCGCTATTATCCCGCAGTGTTCGGGATTGCATTATGGTGTGAAATAAATTATCAAAAAGCTTTTAGTAGTTTCTTTTATTAAAAATAAGTAATAAGTTAATGAAATTGGTTTGGGAAATAGATCATATCTTGGTAATAAGCATTATTAGCTTTATTAATTAGAATAGTTCGCTATATGTATTATTTGCTTATATTTGTTAGTTATGTCTGTAATTACAATTCTTATCAAAGATTTAAATATTAAATTACGGTATATTTTAAATGTATTTTAATGCATTTAGCTTGCTTCGTAAAGGAAAGTTTAAAGTAAACAGTATGTTCGGGATTACCCCGACCACTGGGGCAATCCCGAACATAGGTACATTTTAAAAACATCTCACTGATATGTTGAAAAATGTTAATTTTGACTTTCCTCTGCACTTTGGTAAACAGGAAAATCTCCAAGTTTTCTACACAAAAAAAAATCTTAATTTTATCTTAAAAACGAAAGAGTTATTTATAATCAAAGCTTAAGTGTTCGTAAATACCCCGGTTTCCCCTATATATATATATATATATATATATATATATATATATATATATATATATATATATATATATATATATATATATATATATATATATATATATATATATGTTCTAGAGATACTTGGTTGGGTGCAAGTGAATTGTAAACCTGGGGCCCCGCGCCATCTAAGGCCGGACTTGTCATCAAAGTACGTTCTGTCAAAATATTCAGAGGAGTCGAATAGAAACCTGCTCTTTTTTAAGTGTTGAAAATTAAATATTTGGTTTAACGACGCATACTTAATGTACAGGGTGTAACAGAAGTGGTAACTCACCTTTTGAGCAATCAGTACATTTTTATTATAAAAGAATGGCATGAAACAAAATTGTAGATACAGAGGAATGATGTAAATATCAACTGCTTTACAGTATCTAATCCCTATTCTCCATTTGGAGGTATACATGGCGGCCATTAACATCGATGCATGCAGGCACCCGGAGACGCACATTTCTCCACACATCTTGACACATCTGAACGGGAGTGTTGTTGAATTCCTCGGTAATTCGCGCCGTCAATTCCGGAACACTCTTCTGGGTCTTGCATATACTTTGTCCTTCAAATGTCCCCATAGGAATAAGTCGGGAGGGGTGAGGTATGGTGACCGTGGCGACCACTCCAATGTTCTCCGATGACCAATGCCTCGATCGGGGAAGGTGTTCAAAAAGTCAAGGACAATCTGGACAAAGTGTGGTGGAGCACCGTCCTGCTGTCACCACAATGTGTCAAAATCATTCATCTCCTACAACAGACATATCACAGACTCCTCCAGTAAGTTCAAGTACGCCTCCCTTGTCACCGAAACCGCACGTAACAAGTGAGTCTCTACTTTTGGTACACCCTGTAATATTAGGTAAATGCATGGGTGTCGTTTCAGTTTTCGTTTGTGGGGGGCAAGAGCTCCACCGACATAAGACTTCCACATTTTATACTAGTACGTATATTAATATACAATCGATTAAATTATATATTTTCCTCAAAGCGTTGGGGGGCAATTGCTCCCTCCTACTCCCTAAATGACACCCCTGGCTAAATGAGATGATAATTAATGAAGTAAATAATGTGGCATTCAACTCTGTGAGGATACTAGATAACCACATGAAAACCTACGCATACAATTCAATCCACCAAAAAATCGGACATTCTAGGAATAGGACGCTCACACTTTCAGATTTTTTAAAAAAGGACACCCTATGAAAATGTACGATATGGTTACAGGTGCGGGAGGCTACAATGCTGTCGCGAACGTGGCACAAGGAGAGACGATGGTAGAACATCCTCGTTCTCGACGGATCCTGCTTCTATGTGAAGAATGATGACCGCATCTGTATCTGGTGCTACGCTGGCGCTAGGCTTGCGACGTCTGCATTTTGCATTGCCACGTCGGTCCGTCACCGGGTGCTATAATGTAGGGTGTCATTGGATACCTACTCATTGACGGGCTTAAATGATACTTGTATCCTAATTATGAAACGATTATCAGAATTAAGTGATCTTATATTGTTATCTCCAAATACTCAAATTAAGGTTAGCATGTGTAGGAAATAAAAATCTTATACTAGGGTATTAAAAAAAAAATTACTGTGAAATAAATATTATATCAACGTAAAATCATCTTCTTGCCGTTGATTTATCAAATACTATTCAGATAACTATTCGCATGACATATAGCCATTATATAAACTTCATAACCGAGAGACGAAATATCCCATATGGAAGATGTTGATATTTACATGTTAACTAGTTCCACAAGCTATTCGAGGAGGTTCGGTAAGACTGGAATGACATAAGCAGACCTGGTGAAACGTTACTTGCTATGAAGAGACCTGGTGAAAACTGGAAAGATATGAAATGAAGGTGTTTTCGCCATAATTAAACAAACTTGTATTACAAAAAAAAAAAAAAAAAAAAAAAAAAAAGGAATAAATCTAATTCATTTTTTTGGGTTAAGATTTCAAATTTTCGATGTGAAAAAATTAGACAGTTGTGGTCATCATTAACAAAAAATCTACAGAACATATCTATTGACAAGTCTTAATTAAAAACAGATCATTTCATATATTCGATATCCAAAGTTATCATCTACCTGTTGAGCTGCTTCTTATGATTTTTTAATTCTGTTTTTACACTTCAATTTAATCTAAACGTCATTTTTCAATCACTTTATTCTGCCACACTGTTTATTGTGGGAAAAAGTCCAAGACAGTTTTTTTTATTTACTTATATTTTTTTTAAGATTTCAAATATATTCGAAGACAATAATATTTATTAAGAGTAGTCAATTCAACAGAAATCGATAACGTCCATTCAAGTCTCTATCGAAAACACTTCATTTCAATTACTCGATGCCCAAGGAATCAGGAATACTGTTCTTATTCTTCTCTTTATTATAATTATTATAATTGTAATAACTATAATTGTAGTAGTATAAATATAATAAATTATTTAATGTAGTTATTGCTATTTTAAAGCAGAACGTTTAATATGGTCAAATAATAAAACATGTAAGATATCACATCGAGACTGTAGATTCTCATTCTTTGTTTGTGCGCAGATCAGCAGCAACTTCATTATGAATTTGATCATAATAGGTGAAAACGTTTGCCGTGCTATAAAGTACCAAACCAGCAGTTAAAGTAGTCTATAGATACATGATGTATGAAGGAACTAATTTGTCATTGAGCATATAATTACGTCAGATAAAAGTAGTACCAAAACCAACAGCCATTGAATTTCGTGGTAGTAATAACGAACGATTTTTTTATACTGCTCCATAAAGTAGTAAGGCACTGGATATGAGATTAATGAAAGTCTTCTTCAATTAAACATTTTTCAATACAATTTCATTTTAAAGTCGTTGTTCAAACTTAATATTTTTATATTTTAGTACTTGGAATTTCTGAGCTGAAATACATTCAGTGTAGAAGTCCAAAAAGAAATCTAATTCCGCGCTCTACCTCTGTTTACCTAGAGGGAGCTTTTAACTAAAGTTACATGAAAGTTACATTAAGCCCCAGCATCACGCAATCACCTATTAGTAGGAAGCAGCTGAATGGGTTTAGTAAGTAAATGGAAATATCTGTAATCATCTTTTTCGTTCTCTTGAAAATTGTAGGCTTAATTGGCTGGTCAACATTTATCTTTTTCAAATTTTCTGATAAATAATTTTGAATTTTCAAATGCACTTTTTCTAACTCCTTGTTCACCTTTCGTCCAATTCATTAGTTAAAATGACTTTATACTTCTCACACTGTGCTATGACTGTTTTTATACAATGGATACGCTTCTCCAGGAGGTAAAGAGTGTCTAGTTTTAATAAGACGCATCTGTCATGATGGTTATACATGTGTTTTTTCTCGAAGATTTTGGCTACTTTGTCAGTTACCTTGATTATCATATTCTTTATATTTTCTTTTTCCTTCTCCAGTTTACTTTTCATCTCTTGAGATATTAAAATCATAGATCCTATTTCCCTGTGATGCCGATCGCATTTCCCTGCGTCGCTTTCTTCAGTGCTTTCAATGGAAATATCATCCGAATCATATTGCGTTGACTTCTCTTCCATGATGCGTGATTTCCCTTTTTGGATCTTTTTATTCGCTGTTTTTGTCTTGATTTGTTTGGCTTTCTTTAATTTCAATTGAGTATTGGCTTCTTCCTCCACGAAGCTTTTCCCTTTCTGGGTCTTCATATTACGCATTTTGGGGGTATAATGAAGTTTAATATTTCGGTTTTTTTTCTCCCTTTTCTTTTCCTCAGGTAACTCATCTGATTTTGCTTCACGGTCACAGAGAATGGTCTGCGTGGAATATACTAAAACCTCATTTTTATATTCTTCTTCTCCTCTATTTGCTTGCTACTTCTTTTCATCTGGGATATTTTCCTTTATCTTCTCTTCATTTCTTGCCTCTTCTAACTGATTAGGATCATTCTATGCATTATCTTTGAATGTTGTTTCATAAACTAAAGCCGATATTTGTTCTGGTTTCATACTTCGCGTCACTTGACGGAACTGTGTCTCAGGCTCTGTAGAAACGTCCGAAAATCACTGTTCTTCCGGAACAGTAAAGATGTTCTTAAATTTATTGTAAATACATTCTACTTTAGTTCTAATAGCCGATATCTTTGCAGCAAAATTGTCCTTTTCTTCTTCTGTGAACGTTCACTCTGATGCACTCTCTATTAATATTGTCGAATTTTTCATGGTTTCAACAACTTGTGGATGCTTTTTCAAAGTGCATGGTGGGACATCAAGCTGTGAGAGTTCGTTCATGAAGTGTAAGCATCGATCGCAAACTGCATTTGGCATACTCAGACTCTTTTTGATAAGGGCATCAATCTCCTTTCCACGTGCTTCCAGTTCCAGACAACTAATTCTCTTCTCCGGTCGTTTCTCTGTTTTCGGTTGTTCTTTCAATTCTCCCTTTACCTGAGTCTTGTTGATTTCTTCATCAACATCAGCTGGAATGCACTCTTGACATAATGTCTGCCTATTTACTCCAAAGAAGATCTTGGGTGCTGCGATATTCCTACATAATCGTGCCTTTTCAGACGTAAAACTCTCAGGGTGTTCAGGTTCGTATTCATTTACAGTTTGCTGGCCAATAGAAGACGTCGCTTTTCGTGTACCAAGATGAGGGATGCTCGATTGGGATGAACTCTCGGGCTTCCATTGTGGTAAATAATCAATTGATATGCTGCGATTCATCTCTTTTCAACAACAAATTATCGTAAGCCAGTTGCTCGATGTGCATAAAATGTATTGTATTCGAATCTTGGAAACATTCGTACATGCATTGTTTAAACGTACAAAGCAATTGTTTGTTGCAAATTAGTTAAGAAGATATATAACACAAGTTATTTTCAAAACGTACAGAGAAACAATATTACAAGAAATTTAGTAGCTCTATCTATAGATAAATAAATATTCCATAACTAAGAATATAATCTGAACGTATTAGGTCCTTTTAACCTCTTCACGGATATGGCATCAAATGATGCCACATATTTATCGAAAAAATAGTCTTCTTTCTTTCTTCACGAAGAAGAGTACGAACTGAAGGTAAGTAAAAACAAGTGCTTCAGAATATTATTTTTACTTACCTTCAGTTCGCACTCTTCTTCGTGAAAAAAAATTCGGATTATTTTCCCGATAAATGTGCGGATCATTTGATGCCATATCCGTGAAGAGGTTAACTACCCTAGCTTCTTAACACTAAAACATATCGAAAACTCGATTCAATTACACACACACACACACACACACACACACACATATATATATATATATATATATATATATATATATATATATACTAGCAGCGTTCACCCCGCTTCGCTGCGGTCACCCCGGAACGCAATAAACTTTGTTACTTAGATAATTTTTACTTTTTCGCTTTCAAATTGCAGTAAATGTTAAAATTATAGCGCCTGTCATTTATGTTAACCCGCCGAGTCACATGGTCATGCGGGTTGCATATAAATACGTTTATTTTTACCTATGATGAACTAATAACAAAGGATTTGTACGTATGGACATTTGAATGGTCAATTATCTCAAGACACTGGTAATTAAAAATTAAAGTGATATGATAAAAACCATCTAGGGTCCAAATCCTAATAACCCCCCAAAAATGAAAGAAATTGGTTCAGCCGTATTAGCGTGATGAGTTCACAAAGGATTTGTGCGTTCTCTTTTATATATATATATATATATATATATATATATATATATGATGTTTCAAAACAACACCGACAAACGTTTAGGAGCTAATTCCTGACACCAAGATAAGACAAAAAGTATAGACCAACCTGGGTGCACAAATGCTTCCTTTCGGAGTTATAGGCTGATGAAAAAATGAACTTTAAAGACCCATAGCTCCAAAACTATGGAACCTGCCGTAGTCGGGTCAAGACTTCACTTACGAACTAATATGTGCACTATCCCAAAATACTTGTTTCAGAATCCTAAGGTACTCACGTAACAATTTTTACAGAGGCAGTTTGGCTACTAGCATAAAATTGGAAGTACTCACCAACTACCTCTATAAAAATGGTTGCGGAAGTATCGCAGGATTCTGAAACATGTATTTTTGGATAAGGAACATACTAGTTTCTAAGTGAAGTCTTGACCCCACTACGGTAGGTCCCATAGTTTTAGAACTATAGACCTTTAAAGTTCATTTTTTCATGTTTTTGGCAGCCTATAACTCCGAAACGAAGCATTTGTGCACCCAGGTTGGTCTATAATTTTTGCCTTATCTTAGTGTCAGGAATCACCTCCCAAACGTTGTTGGTGTTGTTTTGAAACACCCTATATATATATATATATAGGTATGGATTCAAGTGGGGCTAGCCCCCCCACCCTTGACGCTCAGGTATACACTGGGTAAAATGGGCTTCAAACCTGCTTTACATTGGATAAAGCGATAAATTGTGGTTTAGACCCTCCCTTGATCATATCCTGGATCCGCCATTATATATATATATATATACAGGGCCGGATCCAGGGTTTTCTGACGTGAGAAATTTCCCTGGTAACCTCACAATGTCTGGTCTCGGGAATCGAACCCACGACTTTCCGATCGCAAAGCCAACTTTATTATTGAGCCACGACCACTTTGTATCGGTGTAATTTTCAGTATATAATTAGCTTGATGCTTTCGATCAGGAATTTCTTTAAACATGGACACTTGGAATATGATTGATACTTGTATCGTACAGAATCCTTATGAAATTGTCCAAATGCTAGCTTTTCATTTTATATAGTGTATATTTACAACGAAGGGGGTGCACCCCCTAAATCCGGCCTTATATATAATGCATATATATAAGCATATATATATTATTTCATATATTAAGCATATATATTAAGCATATATATATATATATATATATATATATATATATATATATATATATATATATATATATATATATATATATATTATAATGCATATAAATGAATTACAAATTCTGAAATTTGCCTTCAATGAATGTCATATTTTGAGACTATATAGAAAAATAAGATAAAAAGCTGACATACTGACATACAATATGTAGAAATTATTCTCAAAGATTTATTCCATGCTTTAGAAAAAAAAATAAAAATAAAACGAAAAGGAAGTTCTGATAAGGTTTTCGTGTTCATAAACAAAACTAAAAATAAAACACAAATATGATATCTAGATCACTTCCGTTCGTAAGCACACGTGAAAAATGCAATGCATTTCCAACTTCCGAACTGCAGTTAATCTCTGCTTGCTACACACAATCAGTGGCGAAGGGTGTAGTTTGAAGAGGGTAGGCCCAACGTTCTTCTTCTATTACTACTACTACTACTACTACTACTACTACTACTACTACTACTACTACTACTACTACTACTACTAATAATAATAATAATAATAATAATAATAATATTAATAATAATAATAAATGAAACAGATTAGATAGAAATATTTTACTACAGAAACACAAGAAGACAAATTCACATAAATTTAACGTAATTGTTATCCATCGACAGCACTTATGGGATCCAGGTCTCAATTTTCATAATGAAATTCACGTATGTGACTCATAGTTGATTTTAATTCACCATAATGCAATTTAATTGTTTTAATTAGGCGTGATCGGGTGGGGAAGATGGATTATCACATTATCTTGCTTTACAAGAAATAATATATGTTGTTTAGTCTACTTATGCTGACACAAACTCTGCTTGTAAAAGTCCGTGTTTAATTATATTGTTCAAAACACATGGCAAGTATTCAATCAAGTCATTTTGTGTGTCATTTGATTCCCCCTTTAAAAACAGATTCAGACTTAAATATTTTTTCATACGCTGCTCTTTATTTCAACAACTACAAATATTTTTTTGTATCAATGCATACAGAACTCTCTTGCCCTCTGTTTGTTCTATTTTCAACACAGGAGTTGGTCTTCGTTCCTTAATAACACATTAATTTTTCACAAGACCACTGACATAGAAGATTCTTTAACAGGAATTATATTATGTTTATATTCTCCACTTACTGACATTTCCCCTAATTTACTTTTGCAAATGTAAGAATAATGTCACTCACAATATTTCAAAAACACACTCTCTACTCAATTCTAAGAAACTCAACGGGCCTTAAGCAGACTCGTTTTGAAGTATGATTAGCGTCATACTAAAAGCCTGACTACTGCAGGAAACACATGTTAGTCGAACTCTTTAGTATGTCACTAATCACGCGTCAGAACGACTCTGCATAAGGCCCAACTTGTCTGATTTCTTACAGGTTTGCGCCAACGTAACGGAATAAAGGGGCATTAATTTGCGATAATAGGCGTAGCACCTTTAGAATTGCTTGTTCCAGCTTTAGCGTTGCGTTAGAGTCCGCAAAATTAAGCAAAGTTGGTTAGAATGGGGCCCTACGTTCCCTTGCTTTTTATTTGTTTGACATATCGAATCGAAATCGAAGGTCTCGAGAGAAACGCTTTATGTAGAAATGAAAGTCGATAAGCGCTGAGGCCGGTCTCTTTCGCGGGTTACTACCAACACGTTCTCTCGCGGGATTTTCTGAATGACTTGGCGGTAGTTCTACTGCCGCCTGAGACACTGCTCGGTGAGCCTCCTAGCAGTGGTGCTAACCACGATTTCTTTATCGAACAATATTTTTCTTTTCAACTTAGAAAACTATCATACATTCTGTGCAAGGAAAATGAATTAGTTATAAATTTTAATTTCTGAAAGTAAATGGGTAGGCCAGGCCTCAGGGCCTCTTACAACCCTTCGCCACTGCACACAATCGCACCAGTTCTACTTTTTGATGAGTAAAACAAGAGTTATCAAAAGGATAAGGGTTGATACAATGTACACTCATGTCGAAAATGATTTCGCATATCTATAAATATGGTGTTAGAATATAACTTGATAATCATTTCGCCCGGTGTGTATAATCAGCATAGACATGTAGGTGGCAAATTTCATGTCAAAAGAGCAGTAAACTAGAATAATATAACAAAAAAAAAGCTTTCTTATCCATTTAGCAACATTTTGTTTTACTCTTTGTAACTTTCATAATTATAATTCTTTTTCCATGAAATTTACCACAAAAATAAATGTCCTGATTATACACATAGTAAGAGTATTAAAACTACTCTGCAAAAATCATTATCAAATTATATTCTTACAAGAAGACAGTTATAGATATGAGACAATCATTTTGGACATGAGTGTATATAACTGAAATTTTATAGGAGTCAAGAAAGAAAAATAGTTGAAACTAATTAGAAACTTTTCTTAAAGTATAGGGTGATTAAAAAAAAACAGGAAACTTGAAAATTAAATAATTTCATGAAAACAAATGTTTTATTTTAATATTTACGTACCTTATTTAATAGTAAATATAATGTCACTAGCAGCGTTCACCCCGCTTCGCTGCGGTCACCCCGGAACGCAATAAACTTTGTTAATTAGATAATTTTTACTTTTTCGCTTTCAAGTGATATGATAAAAACCATAGAAGATTGCACTAATGTTAACATTATATCGCCTTTCATTTATGTTAACCCGCCCCGCTTCGCTGCGGTCACCCCAACCCGCCCCGCTTCGCTGCGGTCATCCCGGAACGCAATAAACTTTGTTACTTAGATAATTTTTACTTTTTCGCTTTCAAGTGATTTATAGCGCCTGTCAGTTATGTTAACCCGCCGAGTCACAGGGTCATGCGGGTTGCATATAAATACGTTTATTTTTATACCTATGATGAACTAATAACAAAGGATTTTTTGTACGTATTGACACCTGATTGGTCAATTATCTCAAGACACTGGTAATTGAAAATTAAAGTGATATGATAAAAACCATCTAGGGTCCACATCCTAACAACCCCCCAAAAATGAAAGAAATCGGTTCAGCCGTATTAGCGTGATGAGCGGACAAAGGATTTTGTGCGTTCTCTTTTATATATATAGATTTTAGAATACATAGAGTACAATTTATACTTTTTTAAGATGACATTTTGCAGATGAGCTCTTTCTTATGACAGCATCTCGAATACCTTGGATACTGTCTGGTGTACGAACAGTTCGCACACGACCTGGAGGTTTCTTTTTCATTGTCATAGCCTGTGAAATTACATATTCATGTTTTAATTGCATATGCTGATGGAACACGATCGTGGCGTCCTAAATTAAAATGACAGCGGAATTCTCTACACACTGTCATTGTTCTTGTAAAACGCTTTAATCGCGAAAGCACGTTACGCACTACTCCAAGCATTCATGATAACTTAATGTCAGGGTGTCGTTGATAACCTATTCAGATTACCTACGTTATTCAGTATTACCAAACACCCACTGTTGCCAACACAACTTTCAAAATTTCCCGTTTTTTGAATCACCTTGTATAAAATATGTGTTATTTATAGAAGAACAATACTTGTTAATCAAGTCATATCCGGGGTTATAAGGGACATGGATGTTGAACGTTAGAACCAGTGATGACGGCAGAGAGGGACAAGAAGATGGCCTCCTCAGAGACTGTTCCCTCTTCCAGACATGTTTTCTTGTAATGAATACGAAATAATATGAAAGTATCCTTTTTGCTATAGAAAAAAAAAAGCTGCCCTTGAGGAAATGTCTCTGCCCCTCAGCTTCCCCTCGAAGAAAAGCTGACATCCTCACTGGTCAGAACAATTGGATAAGTATGAAAGCAAACAGGCACCTACCCAGAAATTTCTGCTGAGGAAGTTAAAGTTAAAAAAAAAATATTGGAGGAGGTCTAGACCGGGTGGACCCCATCTAACTACGCTCCTGGTGAAGCCATAACACAAACATATTACTTAAAGAGAACTACAATGTTTTTGGGGTCCGAATCTTGTAGATATCTTTCCCCCATCATATCTATGACCTCTGAAAACAGATAATGTTTTCTGAGAGGTGCGTTATGCACCAAGACGTGATAAACATCCCTGAGTAATTTATAAGTATCATAAAGAATGTACCACTGAGATGTAATTGAGAGCCTTCAACAGGTTGCCTGTTTCTAATTAACGGACGAAACCATGAGAAATCACATTTTTTAAAATTAATTTCGTAAGTGACATCATATTTTATTAATGAAGCACAATGATTTTGCTAGCTGATAAGATTTTGAATAGAATTCTGTCACAAATATTTTAATTTGCTAGGTGATAGAATTTTCAATAACATTTTGTCACAAAAATTTTACTTTGCTAGGCGATAGGATTTTCAATAAAATTCTCTCACAAATATTTTACTTTGCTAGGTGATAGAATTTTCAATAACATTGTCACAAAAATTTTACTTTGCTAGGCGATAGAATTTTCAATAAAATTCTGTCACAAATATTTTACTTTGCTAGGTGATAGCATCTTTAATAGCATTCTATCACAAATATTTTACTTTGTTAGGTGATAGGATT
Source organism: Thermobia domestica (assembly GCF_964235325.1). Taxonomy (NCBI): domain Eukaryota; kingdom Metazoa; phylum Arthropoda; class Insecta; order Zygentoma; family Lepismatidae; genus Thermobia; species Thermobia domestica. The sequence continues at coordinate 129,567,860 of NC_137467.1, forward strand.
TTCAATAAAATTCTGTCACAAATATCTTACTTTATCTTCTGTTTCTTTAGTTATCCATTCATAAACGGTGTTCAATACATCCCCGCCATATTTGTTTCTACAGGGCTGTAAACGAATGTTCTCACATCTCACATGAGAACAGTAGTTTTTCTATAAGCTTGTTCACTATCAAAGAGACAGACGTGAGTAGAGTTTAGCTCCGAATATATTTGCGAATCTGAGTATATATATATATATATATATATATATATATATATATATATATATAACTCAATTAAGGCACCTAGCAATTCAAAGGAAACAGCCCGAACTGGTGAACAGAAAGTATGTCGTATACAACGGTGACAACACCAGACAGCATATTTTTTTAAACGACCCATGAGAAATTAAGAGAAAAAATGAAATGAAATGAAATATTTAGCTTAACGTCCCACGATTATGCACTTAAGCTAAGGAAGATGGTAAGGAGAAATGAATGAAATGATGGAATGCAAAAAGTGAGAGGAGACGGGAGAATTCCGAGAAAACCCATGCAATGATGTTTGTTCACCACAAAGCTCAGTTCGCTCGAGCTGGGATTGAACCAGAGACCCTATGTATCAGAGATGAACCCTCTAGCCAATGCAGCCCCAGAAATTAAGAGAAGTTACTAGGTTTCAATGCATCTACCATACAGCTAGATTTGGCTCTGTCAAATTATCATTTGTTTCGGCAGAACTTTCTGAATAGTGTAAAGGCAGTTTCGAAAGAGACCTGTGAAAACCGTGTGTCATTTTTTTTTAAAACTAGAAACAACGGAAGTTGTATGAGGGATCATTGGGTTGCCGAAAAAATAGAAGAATGTCATTAAATATAAGGGTACATATGTGGCATACGTTAAACAGTAGTTCCACGTCTCATAAAGCATCGTTGCTGAAAACTGAAAAACAAAGTAGGATATACAGGGTGGCCCAAAAGTAGGTATACACTCCTGTATTGATCAAGTATAACATTCTAATTTAAGGGTTTATTTGATTCAGCTGTTCCGGGTTTAAGTTATAAGTAAATAGACGTTAAGAAAGAAACTAGGTCTACCTGTTTGATAACAATAAGAAATCATATAAAATACAGTGAGCTGATCAGTACGGGATTGTCTACCTACTTTTGGGCCACCCTCACAATATTATAATGTGTCAATTATTAAGATCTACATCTAAATAAGGTTCCTAATTAGGCAGGCCCGTGTCTAGGGAGGCCGCCCCCCTAAAATTTTCACGGTAGGCTTGCAAATGAACTATAATATGGTGATGAACTATCATATAGTTCGATCGGGCCTCGTACATTTTTGGGCTGGCTACAAGCTTGTAATTAGGGGATGTTGTATAATGACTAGCGTATCCTTAAACTTTCTCAATATATTTATAATAATATCATCAAATTATAGTTTCGTAGCATGAAACATGCGGTACTAATATAATGTTTAAAACCTTAGACTTGAGTAAACTAGTGTTGCCCATGAAAGTCGTGGAATGTCTCGTTTTCGATACGAGAATAGTCATGTTTCTCGTCTCGTCTCGTCTCGAATCTCAAAATTGCCTTTCGTTTTCGAGACGAGAATAGAAAGAAATCGAGAAATTTCTCGACTCGTCTACTAACATTAGTAGTGTTCATTGAAGCTGTGGAAGGTTCGCTTCCCTTAAGTAAACAAAACAACGCATTAAAATAAATAATGGGTTAAGACTGACACAGACTATTCAGTAATATTGCCCACGAGAAAAGAAATTTCTCATCCCGTTTTCGAAACCAAGATCACCTTTTCAAGTTGAAGACGATACATGAAACATGGTAGACCTAATTCTCGTCTCATTTTCTACACGAGAATCGAGACGAGGCCATATATATTTCAAGAAGTCTCATGAGCAAAATTAGTTTACCCAAGTCGTAAATCTTAAACATCGTTCTAATGCAGGGTTTCTCAACCTGGTGGTCACGACCCCTACGGGAGTCGCGAGACGGTTTCATGGATCGCAAAGATAAGCTGAAGATATAAATATATTTCGGATCTAATACCGGAAAAAAATTTACATATTATTTTGAATTTTGTTCTGATAGACATATTTTTATAACAACAAAAAATAGGTTTACTAAAGATTTTCAAGAGGTTATTATTATATTTTTTTATCATACGACCCAAAATCTAGGGAGTTAGAAGTTTTAGAATTTCCAAACGGCCTCCAGTTTGAAACAATATGATGGATCGGATTCAATATTTGTAATATGAATGAACTGACCAAATTTCGTTTCAATCCATGAACGTTTTGATATCAGCAATCATATGTTAACGTGTGGACGTCTAGCGCTATTTGGAAACATAGCACTTTCTAGCAGATTGGCAACACTGATAACCCAATAAACCTCAAATATTGATTAGTTTCATTCTCTATGTTAGTGTAAACGTATTTCCACAGGCATAATTCCACTTGATTGTATTATTCCTAAAATGTTGAACATTTACATTCACTTTCTTATAGTAAACCATTAGAGGGACTCGACATTTGAACACCTTGTATCTTGGAAAAAGCGACATCGGACCTATGTTTATAGGAACATTTTTATTGATTTGGATGTTCGCAATCACCTCGTCACTTTTGGACATGCATTTATGTTACACCCTGTATATAAGTGAAAATGACTCTGTTTGTGGTTTCATATCTCTTGAACCACCCTATCAATCTCGATCAAATTTTTAACATAGATGAGGTTCGGTACTGGAATGTTTTTTTTATTATTTCACTTTAACGGTACAAGGTACGGAAGGGAGAGGGGAGATACATAAAAATAAAACTTAATTTCGGGAGGAGAGGAGGAGACATTTAAAAAAAAATGATCGAAAATGACCCATATTAGTGTCGAATCCATAGTTTTCGGGGTCGCTGAGATAAACATTGGCACTTCCGAGGCCATTTAAATGCAAATTCACCCCTGTATGTCTGAAATGAAACATATTCTCCGCATGCGAAAAACGAGTATTACCATACGCCTATATAGAAGTGTACAAAGTATTTTAGTCAACGCGTTCTGACTGGAGGAAAGCATTGGAAATGGAATTATACTAATTAAGCGTGAAAGCATTAGAAAATCTAAAAGTGACACTTCAAAGAGCACGGACGGAATAGTTGGACCTGTCAAAAGTATAGTAAATTCAAAATAAAGAAACAAGACAATCCAGTACTAGACGATGTACAACATTGAGAAACAAGAGATTAAAGGGATTTTTCTATGTGAAATAGCTAAAAAGCATTTCATGAAACAAAAGAAGAAACAAGTAACTATAATAATACAAACGTAAGTTTTTATACTGTAGCATGAGTATAACATCAGCGTTTGGTCTCCGAATACTACGAGTTCAGACACACAGTACATGTGTCTCTACATACAGTACTAGTAGAATGCCCGTTCTTCGCACGGGGAGAATAGTTTCATTTTGGACATAAAATATTAATGTGGTTGGATTTGGATTTAAACGGCATCAAAAGTGCTCGTCTTAGCGACCCGGAAAACTGTGGATTCAACACTAATATCAGTCATTGTCGATCACATTTTATATCTCTCCTCCCCCACCCCTAAGTTACACCGTGAAACTGAAATCATAATCATCTCAGGCCCGAACCTAATCTATGTGGCAAATCTGATCGAGATCGGTCTTGTGGTTCAAGAGTTATTAAGTATTTATTTTTTTTAATTTATATATCTCCCCGTCCTTCCCCTCCCTCACGTTGTACCGTCAAAATGAAATAATAACATTACTCCCAGGCCCAAATCTCATCTATGTTGAAAACTTGACTGAGATCGTAGGGTGGTTCAAGAATTATTAAGTCACAAACATAGTGACTTCTATTTATAAATACATAGATAGATAAAAGAGAAAATCCACTAATTCGTTCACTGTTTCACTCATGCCAGATCTCCGAAAATCTTCTCCACGGACTCTCAACAATTTCATTGGTTTTCGTGAAATCGATCAAGGGTAAAAAGAGATTAAAGTTCCGCTCACACTTCAAAGTTCCTAATTAGAAATAGTGTGATATTAACTTCGATTACCTTTACTAACATAATCTTACTCAAATTTTGATGTAATGTAGCGTATACTTTTCTTGAGGCTTTCCAATCATCCAGTGTTTCTTTCAGAAAAAGTGTTCCGGGGGGAGGCACACTGAGTATTCGGAGGGTCATTCTATTATTTTTACATTGTACTATTTTATTTATTATTATATTATAGACGTATTATTTTGGTCTCTTCCGTAGGGGAACTCTCAGAGCTCCGGGGGGGGGGCAATGCCCCCGCAAAAAGGAAGTCTGGGGAAAAACTGCATTTATCTCCACTGAGAGAAATTGAAATCTGTCAAGATTGAAGGGAAAAATTGCCCAACCCCTCAAATTAAAATCTATGTTCTGTATACGATTTTAATTTAGATGAAAATACGTTTGATTTTTAAGCAATATACTACATATTTCCTTTGAAGCTTCCTAATAATTACCGTCGCATGATAATTACCGTCCTAATAATTACCGTCGCAAAGACTGTAAATCAATGAAGAATGAAGTAGTGAGTTCTCTCCTCCTTCCTAATTAATAATTTTATTTTGAAGTTTTGTTTGTAAATAAGTCCGTACGGAGGAAGACACAAGTAATAGTCGAACATAATTGTTGTTAACGATCGGGCCACGAAATAGAACTCCTTTAGAGGAAGAAAATGGATATTACAAACAATAGTGCATCGAGAAAACATTCCCTAGAATGTAATTTGAACGTTACATTGAATCACAATCGTAACATAAAAAGTGAGTATATAAAAGAAACAAATGTAATTGTTACTTTATAAATTTTTAAATTTATTTTATTTTTTTCATCGGCAATTGCACTATGTCTCTTGAATAAAGAGATGAGAAGAAGACTCATAAAATGCTTCGTGTGGAGTGTTGTACTGTATGGGGCGGAAACGAGGACATTACTTAAAGATGATGAAAATCGACTGGAAGCCTTCGAAATGTGGGTGTGGAGAAGAATGGAAAGAATTAGTTGGGTCGAGCGGAAAACGAATGAGAGAGTGTTAGAAATGGTGGGTGAGAAAAGAACACTTTAAGATATTATTAGGAAGAGGAAGAGAAACTGGTTGGGACATTGCCTAAGAAGAGATTGTATCATGAGGGACGTCGTAGAGGGTATGGTGGCGGGAAAGAGAGGGAGGGGGCGAAGGAGACTACAATTAATGGATGATATAAAAATGGAAAGATCATACGTGAAAACGAAGAGGTTAGAGGAGGACCGTGGAGCATGGAAGCTTCTCAGCTGCGGCAAGTGACCTGCCAATAAAAGCAGAATACCTATGATGATGATGATTGCACTATGTCAACGTTAATCTTTGAGAAAATGGTCCTCTTCTTTTAAAAAAAAAAATCTTTTGTGCTTGTCTAGTCAAGTGTCTAAAAATAACTAAGAAGTGTGAATAACTGTCACTCGCAATTCTTCAGAGTGTTGTTAATGTGCAAAGTGCCTTAACTGTGTTCAAAAGTCGTTTCTGAACGTATACTCATTACAGGCGTCAGAAGATAAGGTTCATATTGACCACTCTTACTGTTCGAAAGTAATTTCCAAAAAGTGACAAAAACGTGTGAAAACACTGAATTATTTTTGCAGTGTGGTTCATAGAGGGTTAAAAAAAAAAACAAATGAGTTGACTTTGGTGCAATGTAGTGTATACTTTCTTTGAGATGACCAAATCAGTTCACTGGTAATGGTGAACTTATTTCTTATTTAAAATGGCGGAGTAACACAACCATTTACATTTTTTCTTTTACAAACGGATTTCATAATAGTTTTTTTTTTTACAACGAGAATAAAAAAGATATACACACTTAGGCACGTTAAAGAGTTACAGACATACAGAACAATACAAAGAAAATAAAACATGAAAAGTGAAACTGAAACTTATTACATATAAAATAAACATTGAAATAAACAAGCGACAATGCTGAAGGCATGTTAAACTATACAAGGAGAGAGAAACAATGAGAGAGAATCAATCTTGATTATATATAACATCTAAAATACATTCCTTTGGTTGACTATGATAGATAAAATGATGCACATACTTAGGTGATTATGTATAATATATATATACATACACATGTATCAGAAAGGAATAGAAAAGAAAATAAGAAAAAATAGGAAGAAAAAAAGTAAAACGAACAACTGCATGGTAATGCAAGGAATAGTTTCGTATGTAACTTTTTTTTTTTTTTTTTTTTAATGGAGACCTTCATTAGAAAGATATTTATTAAGCTGACTTAGTGGGTAAGTATCGCCGAGAAATTTAAATTTTGAGGATAGATAAGTAGGTTTTTTTTACAATTAACTATCTTATATAAAAGTGTTTGAGAATGAATGCGGCGGCGGGTGCTTAGATTGCACCAACCTAGTTGCTGATAACCAGGGCCCGGATCTTGTTGGCCTAAAATTTTCTAAAAAGTGACCTATAAAATGATACTAAAATTCTTGTAAAATGACCCTAAAATTCACAAAAATTGACCTTAAAATTTACGTTTTTTTAAAACGTTTAATTCGTTAAACATTGCCATTTTTTGAATATCTATTGGATTTTAATTATCATTTCTCACTCATTCTCAAAAATTTTGTTTCAGTTAGTTGCAGTCTATTGATCAGTCCATTGTACGGCATTTTACGTATTGAAAGCGTCAATTCACTCCCGAATTGAAACTAGGAGCACACTTAAAGAATAGAAGTTCGCAAGTGTAGACTGAATACATGAGAATAATAGATAAAAAAAAAAAAAAAAACGTTTAAAATCTCTGTAAGTCTTCTAATCCACTTTTAGTTATTCTCGTGATCACATCCTTTGTGGTCAATAATCAAAAGCCATCTGTTTGGACACGTACAAATCCTTACCCCTAATCAATCAGCTACAGCTTAGTGTTCATTAGCTTTTCAGAAATGCAGTTTTCCACCCCAATAGTCAGGAAGTAGGAAAATATATAACTTTGTATTTTTCAAATCCGTAAACAGTGTTCAGTTTAAGAGTTTCTTATGTAGAAGAAGAAAGATTAAAAAGACCATAAATGACCTGAAAGTTATCTTAAAATGTTAAAAAATAACCTGAAACTTCAAAAAGGCAAAAAGTGACCAAAAGTTGACCCTAAAACAATACACTTTTAGAACCTTGAGTTGACGGATAACGTTTTTATTTGAAGTTGCCTTGTCCTATGCGTAAGACAAAAAAGTTGACTTGTCAACAAGATCCGGGCCCTGCTGATAACAATGGGAGATGTGGTCGAAGCGCTTTTTACATTAAACTTCTGGCGCAAATTGAAAGAAACACTCCACCATAATTTTCGTTAAAAATATTTTGAAGAAAAAAAGATTGAGCGTTCTTCCTTCGAGGCTTTTGAATTACTTACATACGCACAAAGTGAAAAGCAATGAAGAATAAAGAAGTAGATTTATCCCTCACTCGTAAGTTAAAAACAGAACAAGTTCTCCTCGATTAACTTCCATAAAAAAATATTCTATTCTGGAGGAATATGGGGTTTACGTTTTCGGAGGCTTTCCAGTCATCACCAATGCTTGAGCACAGAAACTGTCGGTTAGGAAAGAGTGGATTATACATTTAAAAAAATATCCTCAAAAATGTTGTAAAAAATAAAACTATATATTTTTTTTTAGGGAGTTTGGATTATCAAAACTCCTGTATATATTTACTCTGTCTGTCCGTCTGCCCGGGAGACACCTCAAGAATTACTTAGTGGATCACATTCAATTTTGGCCAGGATGCACAGGGTCCCAAGTTAGAAATTAAATTCGGTAATTGAGTAGATACTCAAAAATAAAACGGTAGATATTATTCATTTCCGGTTTTAACATTGATCGGTATAGACCAGAAATAGTAATAAACAACAAGAAGCTGTTTCATGCAATCGATTAATCTACATTCTTAGCTCTCCACTGATACCGGAAGTGATAGAAATCCAGTACAACTTCCGGTTTTAATATTGATCTACATAAAGCAAAAGCGATAAGAGAGAGAGAGAGAAGCAGTTATTTTGGAATCAATTTAGCGTCTTAAGACTTGACATCATCTTCTGTCTTTACCTTCTAATCAAACCGGAAATGGCAGAGATTCGCCGTTTCCGGTTTTAACGTTGATAGCTAAAAAGTGAAAATAGTATTAGCGAAGAGCGGTTTTATGCAATCACTTGAGGGTTCCAAGAATATATTCCATGTCTGCTTGTAACCTCTGTACTAAAATAGCAATTGGCAGAAATATACTACCACTTCCGATTTCAATACTGACCAAACTCCTTCACGTGGTGTACACGTGACGCTGCTACTTGTTGTGACACACAGTTAATTTAATAAAGAATAAGGCAATGATAATCTGTAATTATGCTAGCATATATTCTAAGTATACCTGTGTGTAGATTAGATTTCTCATAGATAACACCATCACCTTATCCCATAGGTAGTTGTTTCCCTATTACTGTATAATTAAATAAGAATTGACTGAATATTTGAACTGTGGGATATGCAGATTCCACTCGGTGAAGGGTTCGATTATTTAGAAGAGTCATTTCGAATTGAACGATGCATGACGTAAGAGCAGGCTTTTACGATTTGAGGAGAGAAGCGATATCAGAAGAAACCGAGAGGAGTGGACGAGGTAGGAAAATGAAAGAAAACAAATGTTGGCAGTGTACGAACAGCCATGGAGCCAAGAAAAGGATAGGTTCTTGTTTTCCTGTTACTAATATCTTTTATCAACACTACATTTTCCTTCCGTTAGTTTTCTTTCCGTGTAGTTTGTTAAGAATGCAACACCAAATGTGACGTCACAGAATATTCATTTCGAAATGACTGCGCTTGAGTTCCCAGAATTTTATTTCTCGTCTCGTCTCATCTCGTAAATTTTGTAGAAATATACTCTCGTCTCGTATAATGTATAGAAGTATTATCACGTCTCTCGATGAATTCTTGTTTCGGTCTCGTCCCGAAAAAGGTTTTCTCATCTCGTCTTGAAGTTGTTCTAGTTTCGTTTTGCACAGTAGAGTAGAAAATTTATGCTCTGATTTATGCAGAAAATGTATGTCTTAAAATGTATTGTTGCTCGTCTAGTCTTGAATTTACAATACCAGACTACTCTAATTCAGTCATTTTAAACTGGATGCTCGATGACGTCGAAGTTTCTTGTTCATCTTTTTAATGAGAGAGCAACCAGCTGGTAGTAACTAAATATTTATAAAAGACAGTGGTAGCAGTCAAATACGGACATCGATAGCGTAGTCGATGGTTTTGCAGGCATACTACTCGTCGATGCATGAGTGGGTTTTGACTGGTAACACTTACTTTTCTACGTCATTTCTTCTCCTGCTTTCTCTGATAAGCGCCGCGGTGGTTCAGTGGTAGAGTGTTCACCTCTGATGCATGGGGTCCTTGATTCGATCCCAGCTCGCGCCAAGTGAACTTTGTGGTGGACAAACACTGTGTATGGGGGTTTTCCCGGCGGTTTCCCGTTTCCTGCCACTTTCTTCATTGCACCATTTCACTCATTTCTCATCATCACCGTCTCCTTTAGCCTAACTCGTATAACCGTGGAACATAAAAGTCAATGACCTGCTTTTTCTGATTGTAAAACTGCGATCCTACGTCAAACATGATTGGTTTAATGGACTGGTATATAACGATGTGAAGTGCCTAAGTGGACGGTAAACTTGGAGGAAAAGGGAGAAATCGATCGCTAGGGGCGAATTCTTTAATAATAATAATAATAATAATAATAATAATAATAATAATAATAATAATAATAATAATAATAATAATAATAATAGACTACTGAAAAAATTCAAAGACTATCGCTCAAGAACTCTTTAAAAGTATACTTATTTCAATAATAGGGTCTATGCATATAATTTTGTGTTTATCTATAATAAGCTACACAGTCATGAGTAGTAGTGATCTCAGATATCCCCGTAGAGACTTTCAATCCACGGAGGAGGGGGCGGGGTGAAGAAAGTTTGGGAAAATAATAATCCACGTTGAGCGTGATTGGTGATATGCTCAGGGTGGCGGTGAGCGGAGGGAATTCCCGCACCCCCACCTCAAGGTACCTCCTGAAATCATCACTCCTTATGAATATCAGATTCACTTAAGCAGCACTCAGTATTCTTTCTTCCAGTTTGATTGTTTGATTTATTGGATGATCATCTTTAAAACGCAATCAAAATAACTGTCAAATGTTATGAAATGTGAAGCACTTACCTTATCCGAAGCCGAACGGGGAAGAAAACGGTGCAATTCAACCAATAACAGTAGTAATAAAATGTTGACGGTTCTAAGTGGACAAGTCTTGAAATATAAAACGTGCCATTACCGCTGGAAGGGAATGATAAGAGAAAACGTAAGCACTCACATAGTGGCGGCTGAAATGACAATATTCGCAATTCACAAACACAAATGTATTCTATGAATGGATGACACAATGCACGGAAGCTTGATGTAACAGGGGACAGCACACAACCCAAACATATAAACCTGTTGCTTAATCTAAAGCCATTGTCAACAGCGCATGTCGCTGTCTTGTTGCTGGGAGACTAGAGATCTCGCCGTCCCCGAGGCAGGCTGCACACTGCCAGCTCTTTCCCTCGATCCAGTGTTACCTCATCTCCTGTCCTCCCGTTTCGCTGGCTGCAGATTGCGCACAAGAAAGCATTTTTTTAAAAAGAGCTTTTTTCTTCCTAGTTTGAGTATTTTTACCTCCACGCGCTTTTGAAATCGGAAAAGATTCGAGGAAAAAGGTTGAAAGTGTCGTAGTGGACGAAACATAAAATTTAAGAAATAAAGTTTGATATATAAATGCAGTTTCTCGTTTATAAATAGTTTGACCAAAAATGAGGGAAAAAGTAATGTAAGTAATTTCTGAAATTGTAATGAGGAAAAAAGTAATTTCTGATATTGTAAATGTGAACGAACTTTTATGCTTTGAAGTTTTACATTCCATGGTTATGCTCTATATTCTATAGAAGATGGATGATTATTGAAACTGAATAATTAGGGAAAAATTGTGAAATGAGAATGCCGGAGGAAACGGCATAATCTTGAGGAATGCTACGGACACAAAGTTGTCCACCATAAATTTACATGGCCTGGAATCGAACCAGGGTACCCTCATACCATTAGTGAACACTGTACCACTACACAACTATGTCCCAAGAAGGAGCTAATCTGTTAACTATCAAGTAAGAAGGTTTGTACTCCTTACCTACTTTACGTAAGTTAATTTCTCTTGGTAATCAGGAGTTCTAGCTTCGAGTCTCGTAATCACCATCAAAACCGTCATTAGGAATTAGGAATTAGATTTCTGGGCTTACGGTAACTATGACAATGTTAGCCCGTCACATACGAGAGATAACGTCCCTTGGCGATCACACTATCCGAGGAAAGGGAAGAAAGGAAGCATGTGTGTTAGGTACCATCCCGGCATTTTCCTGGTATGAATTAGTAACACCCACGAAAATCTTACTTAACCACTTCCTGGTCCACTTTATGTAAAGTAACCAGGTCCTGACTTATCAACCCGAGCGATTACGTTTTCCCATTTGTTTCAATTGAGACCAGTACGAGTAAATTCGCACCTTATTTCGTCGACCGTTCTTTCGTGGTTTATTGCGAGATATATCGTGTACAACATAGTCACGTTTGGGAAGAAAATTCGACCAGGAGTGACCTACTTAGTAAAACGAAATAAATTGGGTTAAACCGGGAAGCGGTTAAGATGACTGACCTGAAAGGGCTCTTACACTTCATCAACCGATTTTTCCCCACCCGAAATCGAACCTGGGACCTCTCTCACCAAAGCCGAGAACATTAGCAACTACGCTATGACGGGCCCCTCAAAACCGTCATCTTCAGGAGAACAATTTAGGATGATAATTATGGTCTATCCGAATTTCTATCAGAATTACTTTGTTAATATTTTGCAACCTCAAACTTATTTAACTTCTGTAACTTTAACCATAATAAGTATTAGAGTTTAGTGGCGTGGTCATATAATCCAACTTTCAGGTATTCAAGATACTGTGGTGGAGAACGACTGATCCTGATAGGTTGACTTTGGATGCGCGCAAACCTACTGCACCAAATTCAAGCTCCAGTAATGATTCGAGGTCTAAGTTTAAAGTAGTTCCCGTTGTTTATAACCACGCTGTTACAGAAGGACTCAAAACTCATTTATACAGCTGTAATAAATATTCTTCACTCAGAAGCTTTTCAATTATTGGATGCCTCACAAGTCACTTAGATCTGTCAATAAGACGTATTAAATAGCAAAAGTAAAAGCCCATATCAAGTCCACAGGATATTCAATAAATCTTCACACGACATGCCAATATTAGTAAATATAAATGTTTCGCGACCATCATTTGATTTACTTTAGATATATCGTTTGATGTGTTTAGGTTTTCTTTCGCCCATATTAAAACCTTTCTCCATACTTTTTAAAAATTAAACTATCATTATTTTATTTATTTTCCTAGTGTGATATGCATTGTGTTTTTGATGGCATGCAGTTGCATATGATATTTTTTTAAAAAATTTCTTCATATCATTATTTAAATTCTCTTGTATAATTTTTATAGTATGCATATCAATATGTAAATTCCTTCAGTACAGTTAACAAATATTTAGTATTTTACTAGCATCAATTACACATCTTCCTGGTTAAAATAAGAAAAAATAGTAATATGTTCCGTTAGTAGTGATGTGAGGTGGAAAATTTTCCAGTATATATTTTTCCGGAAATTTTTTCGTTCTAAACAAATATCAGTGATCAAGTAACAATTCCACATTAACCATAAAATTGATTGACTTCATGTATAGAAATATTATAAGATAGAAGATCGTTTAAAGAATCTGAAAATTTTCATGGCTCAGAAAATTTCCGGTGCTATGTAGGGACAAGTGAAATATTTTTTTCATGAATCGAAAAATTTTCTGTTGTGTATGGAAAAATTGAAAAACTTATTATAAGTAGGAAAATCTTCATCATTTTGAAGCAAAAAGTAAAACAACTTTTTTTATGAATCGGAAAGTTTTATTTCTCTGAAGAAACAAATGAAAGGAATTTTCATGCATCGGAAAATTTTCAAAATGATGCAGAAACAAGTGGAAAAACTTTTCATAACCCGGACAATTTTGAATATTATCCATAGTGATGTTAGGTGGAAAATTTTCCACTATATTTAACTAGCTATAAAATTGGATTCCTGTAGAGGAAAGTTAGACAGCAACAAATTATAACTTTCCAATTAGCTTTCGGGAACCGGAAAATAACTGCATAAAAGTTTCAGTTCCTTATAAAGATTATTTTTGTAACAGAAGTAAGAAGAAATTCTTTGATTTTATTGTGATTAAAGCTATGAGAAAACATCGTCTTACTCGCATTAAATTAACGAAATGTGAGATGAAAGGTGACTTTTGAGGGAAGAATACATTGAAGTTTTTGAAACATTTTTGTAGTAATAAAGAATCGTTAGATTTTCACTTCATGAAACTTTTGTCAGACAATATTTATTGCAAATAAATTTTACCACTAAACAACGATGTAGGAATAAGTGAAGTATGTTTTTATGAACCGGAAAATTTTTCAGAAATTTTCTTTAAAATTTTCAATTTCAAAATTTTTAAGAAAATTTACATCACTGTCTGTTAGTAAGTCACTTTTTATTATTATTGAATCACTGTCTGATATCGGTCATTTCCGATCACTTTTACATATCTCACTTAAGTTGCGGGGTTGAATTTGGATTTAAACTGCATCGGAAGTGTCACTGTTCATCTCAGCGACCCCGAAAACTATGCACTAATATTGGCCATTTTCGATCTATTTTAATATCTCCCCCTCTTCCAAGTTGCGGGGCTGAATTTGGATTTAAACCGTATCGGAAGTGTCACTGTTCCAACAGCAACCCCCAAAACTATGGATTCGACACTAATATCGGTCGTTTTCAATCATTTATATATATATATATATATATATATATATATATATATACCCACCTCCCCCATCCGTATGTTGCACCGTCAAAATGAAATGACACAAACCATCCCAAGACCCCGAACCTCTTATATGTTGAAAATTTTGTCGAGATCGGTTGGGTGGTTCAAGAGTTTTAAGTCACAAACATAATCAGTTTCATTTTATTTGTATAGATATCTGTAAGAATAGATTCAAGTATTTTTATGATATTCAAGAATCCATAGATATTCCATTTTATCATGAATAAATTATTATTGGAAATTGAAGAACAGACAAGTTGTCCAAAATTTCAGATCGCAGAAGTCGATGACTAAAGTGAGTATATAATTGCAAACTATATACTCTAGTAGACACTAGCAATGCAATTTTTTACTAGTTATAAGTTACGAAAACACGTTCAGATTTGAAAACACCGATCGGAAGATATTTAAAATTGCAGTTTAAGAGTTAATAAGAGTTTTAGGTAATTATATCTCAACCATAGTGTAATTATTTTCTTGATAATGCCATAATAGGAAACTAGACGAGATATGTTTTATTATCAGTTTTACGTTAATGGAAGGAGTGCTTTGAGCATTTTATTTGGTTACTTATTTTGAGTATAACATCCATTCTCAGCACCGTGGCCATGAAAGACGTGAGCCAATTGTGAGATTTCCTGCTTTGGCGCCATGAAAATTTAATCTATTCCGTAAATATACTGATATCACGAGTTATATTATGGTTACGACAGTCGTTGTGTACTAAATATTCTTGACGCTTCGTGTCTACATCTGTTGACAGTGTGCGAATTACAAAGGAGTTGAGGGGGAAATCACCTTTCCTAATACTGGATGTTGCTATAACCAAAGGAGATTTCCCCCTCATTCCCCTTGTAATTCGCACACTGTCAACAGATGTCGACAAGAAGCTTCGAGAACATTTTTACACGACTGACGTAACAATAATATTTACGGAAGGGATTAAATTTTGTTCCTAGTTAACATGGAACATTGAAAGATTTTACAAGTGATTGAAATTTTTTATTGTTTTAATACATTATAAACATATGATGAATTAATATTTTACTTATAGTTACAAATGCTACTTTATTGGTTGGAGCTAAAAACGAAAATAAAAGTTTGACTCAAATGTGAATCGAACCCGGAACCCTTTGCATGTCAGTCTCAGGTTCTTCTCACTCTGCCACGCCGTCAATTGATAATTTTGCGCGTCTTACGATATATGCGTCGAGTAGAAAACTGTAAGACGGTTTTTCTATGTTATTTTTGGCCATTGCGCTCTCTCACTTTGCACTACCACATCGTAAAAAATGCCCCGAAGTTCACTTACCAAAGTCTGCCTTCTCCTTGTTAGATGTAATGGTTTCCCTCCAGAGCTTGGACCGCCCCCAACAAACATTTCTGGGTGCGCGCCTGTCTTTAGAAGAAGTTTTTATATTGCATCCTAATATCGTAGAATTTCTAAGGGTCGTGGTAGAGCACTCACCTTTAGTGATTGAGGTCCCTGGATCTACCACCGTCCCAGTGGGCTTTTTAGTGGAAAAATATCGTATGCATGGGTTTCCTCGAAGTTTCTTCCATTTCCTACCACTTTCTTCATTCCATCATTATTTTCATTATCATGGTCTTTTAGCCTCGAAGAAACATTGAACTAAGCTGAAAAGAAAGAATAAAGTACTTCTAGATACTTGATTGCGACAAAGCTAAAAGCAGAGGCGCTAACTACACGGGTTCTCCGAGGCTCAAGCACTCATTGGAGGTTTTTAATGAATGTTGATCACCCATTGAATTTTTACTTTGGAATTTACTTCGAAATCACTCTTTCATGCCGTGGATTAAAAAAAAAAAGCTACAGTGCATATGGTCCCAGGTTAAACTTCAGATAGGAATCCCATATGGTTCAATAGTCATTTATCAAAACCTATTTTTAGACCTTTCAGGTTTACGGCATATCGAGGACCGAGCGATGATATAACTTTATAGAGATAATATGTAATAATCCTTATTCACAAGTGGGTGTAATTTTGTATGATTATTTCTTTAAACAACTTTTGTTTGATGTTATTTTATGTTGAAAAAACTTAAAATGCCTTTACATAAATTACAAGACAGTTGAATCATTTTCTATTTTTCACTCAAATTATCCTTAAATGTCCTAAAGGTTCGATTGTAATTCATCATTACTTTGGTATTTTCTTGAAATGAAATGAAATGAAAGTTTTGAGTTTTACGTGCCACGTTTTTGTCAACTATAAAGGAGACGGTGATTATGAGAAATGAATGAAATGGTGAAATGAAGAAAGTGGGAGGAAACGGGAGAACCCCGAGGAAACCCACGCATACGGCGTTTGTTCACCACAAAGTTCACTTTGTGGGAGCAGAGTTTGAACGCAAAACCCCATGCACCGTCTCTTTACTTCGGCCCATATTGGTAAACACTTTTGAAATTCTAATGCAAACTTTTAATGTTTAGGAATTTTGTTGAATGTAAAATTTAGAAAATCGTGTTAAAACAAGTTAAAATAAAATTAAAAATTATTAGGCTTAACAATTTAAAAGTACTTTCAATCTACCAGGACATTGTGAACTAAGTAAGACATTTTATTCCACTATGTCTTGATAGTCTTTCTCACCTCTCGGGAAGAATTTAGGAACCACTAGTCTATTGAATATACTAAAATAATAATAATAATAATAATAATAATAATAATAATAATAATAATAATAATAATAATAATAATAATAATAATAATAATAATAATAAATCTATCTATATATATAAAAGAGAACGTACAAATCCTTTGTCCGCTCATCACGCTAATACGGCTGAACCAATTTCTTTCATTTTTGGGGGGTTATTAGGATTTGGTCCCTAGATGGTTTTTATCATATCACTTTAATTTTTAATTACCAGTGTCTTGAGATAATTGACCATTCAAGTGTCCATAACGTACAAATCCTTTGTTAGTTCATCATAGGTAAAAATAAACGTATTTATATGCAACCCGCATGACCGTGTCACTCGGCGGGTTAACATAAATGACAGGCGATATAATGTTAACATTAGTGCAATCTACTATGGTTTTACTTGAAAGCGAAAAAGTAAAAATTATCTAAGTAACAAAGTTTATTGCGTTCCGGGATGACCGCAGCGAAGCGGGGCGGGTTAACATAAATGACAGGCGATATAATGTTAAGATTTACTGCAATCTTCTATGGTTTTACTTGAAAGCGAAAAAGTAAAAATTATCTAAGTAACAAAGTTTATTGCGTTCCGGGGTGACCGCAGCGAAGCGGGGTGAACGCTGCTAGTATAATAATAAATGAGAGATTAGTGCTGGAATCTGAGCACCCATTGTGGAACTAAATGTCAGTGCCTATGGATATTATTATTATTATTATTATTATTATTATTATTATTATTATTATTATTATTATTATTATTATTATTATTATTATTATTAAATGGAAGGATAAAGTGACGTTCCTCAAGATTTACTAAAACCGCAATAAAATGAAATGATTCCTACTTTAATTCCTTTTTTATCCGAGGTAATTACCCTACTGGAGATCGATACCAGCACCCTACTCTCAAAAGAACGTACGTTAGCCACCTGTCCAAAGAGGAAGTCTTTGTCATAATAAAAGACCAAAATAAACACATTTTATAGTCCTTTTATTTTTTTTATTTATTTATTTTTTTTAAAAAAAAAAGAGTAACTCTTTCAAAACTGTTTCGAGGTCAAACGCAGATACTTATGAACCGATAGCTATAAGTAAGTAAAGAAAAAAAAAGTTATGTAAATTACTGAAACCATGTTTGCCAAAAACAACAGCGACATGAAAAAGGGATTTGCTTCGTTCACGTTATGATGAATTGCTCGCAGCGACCCTGGCGGACAGTTGTGGCTTTAAGACGATGTTAGCGCTGCGATTTATTAGGACCGTTTGTCAGTATGAAAGGAGACTACCAAGAAAGGATGGTTACTTTCTCAAAATGGCCAATAAAGGATCTTTCTCCACCACGTTGGGAGATGCTTTGAGAAGAGGAAATATTCACTCTTTAGGTCGATAAGCTCCTTTGGGCTCTTTCAAAGCAGTGCGTGTAATCTTCAGAGAGAAGGTTATACCGTACCTGTAATCTTGATAACGTACTACTTGAGTTACAGGATTCCGTGAGCATGGGCCGTTATATGCTTAAATTATTCTCAGTTGGAAATGGGAAGCAAAGTAACTCAAATAATATAGTTTAGTTTTGTTTCATTTGATTAAGATTAGGATTAGGAACTAGATTTCTGGGTTTTCGGCATCTATGGGCATATTAGCCCGTTACGTAGGAGGGATGATGCCCCAAGGCGATCACACTATCCGAGGAAAGGGAAGGAAGAAAGCGGCCTGGGACGTGTATGTTAGGTACTATCCCGGCATTTGCCTGGTATGAATGAGAAAAACCCAGGAAAACCTCACTGAGAATGGCCAGCCTGAAAAAGCATTTACACTTTTTCGACCGAGTGTCCCCATTGGGAATCGAACCCAGGAGTGCTCGCACCATTGACTTTTGCTCAGCTACTTCGGTACTGAGAAGGCACGTTAAACTCAAATGAAACAATTTTCTTTGATTTAACATGCCTTCTCAGCACCGAAGTTGCTGGACAAAAGTCAGCTAAGCCTGGAGAGTGGAAGTATGATTGCTTGTGCATGCACTGAGTTGGAAAAGGTATCATTTCACTCACAAGGGAGGTAGAGGGAATTAAGACAGCAGAATGAAACGTTCTGGGCATAATCTGATAAGAGTTTCGTATAGGTTTCTCAGAACTATTCTTAATTTTTCTCTGTTCGATCCTATTCTAAAATTTTATCAAATCTTCCGGTTTGCCCTATTTTCCATATAAAACTGTAGTTACCGCTACCACTAGGAGAATTAGGAACACATAAAGTTGCGAAAAGTTACTGTTCTACGAAGCAGCATCAGAAGATTTTGGAAATTCGTTGCTCTTTGACCACTTGAATCCATTGAATAACAAGGGAAATCCGACAGAGTGCGTTCGATTGATACCGAGTGGGACCTACTACGGTTGAAAATATACTAAAGAATACGATTCGTTTCTGGCAACCATGAGACGTGTACGTAAATATCAGTGACACCTAATTCGTGCTTTTCTTGTAAGTTAAATGCTCACAAACAGTATAATCCAATTATAGTAACTCAAGGGTGTAACCACGGGGAAAATGGGACCCTGCCCCTCAAATGGAATTTGTCTATTAAGGGGGAAGACTACTAAAAAAATTAAGTGTTTATTTAAACATTTTATTACAGCAAATATAATAAATTGAAGTGAATGTACTTAGTATAAGAAGAATAAGATTTAATTGATATAAAACCGGAAATTTCAGTATTGAAAAAAAAAATGGCCCTCTTATTCCCTTTAGAAGTGGAATTCTCGGAAACGTTGCAACACAGTCCACCTATTTCTCATTATGAGTTTTATAGTGACCTTCATACCCAAGGTGAAGCGAATCCTCGTTAGGCATTTGATAATAGAATTTATCCCATTTCGGAGCTGAAGAATTGACTGAAACATGTTTTCGAATTATTTCAATTAGGAGTTTATATATCGGATTTCATCTCTCCAACTTCAACAAATACTCACATCGAGTTTTATCGAGTGTATAAAGAATCGGGAATTTGAATAGTATTATAGAATATCCCTTTCTCATGTTAGAAGCAGAATTGTTGAAAACGTCAAAATTTGAATTTTCTTATTTTTAATTAAGAGTTTTAATACCGAATTCTACAAAAATGCCCCTCTTTTCGCCACTTAAGAGTGGAATTTTCGAAAAGTGCTGTAACACCTGTTCAGTTACTTTTAAGGAGGAACTCTTACGCCGAGTTTCATCTTCCTAACTTGAGATACTTCACTTTCGGAAAAGAAGATTTGATCTCTCTTAGGATACATTTTTTAAAAATAAATAATAACTTATTATCACTTGTCTTTATGGCAAGAGAATTTCCTGTCCAACATTGTGTTTCTAGCTATAGTAGTATTGCCTTAATGTCAATGAGTCTATAACTTTTACATGATAGTATAAATATGAATAGGGATGCGCACAAGACAAGATTTGAGGCTGTCTCGTCTCGAAAATGTGTTGTAAAAGTGATGTCTCAACTTGAAAAATGTATTCTTCTCTATTGGAAGAGCTGTGTCTCGACTCGAATTTTGTCACGAAAATTCTGTCTCGACTCGTCTCGTGCGCATCCCTAAATATGAAAGAAAAACCTAAATCGCGTCAACACATTATAACAATTAAACTTTCCAAATGTAATAATTAGTGCAATACTTATGAGTGACATAGCGAGAAATGCATCATGGAGGGCGCTAATAATTGCCATTACGAAGAAGCGCGCTTGCACACACACTGATACATACACCCTTTATGTGACGTCACTAAGTGAAGTGTGGGCCATATGGTCGGTCAGAGCGTTTCGCTCTACTTTTCCTAACACTTTATCAACTATCAGTCGCAGCCATTTTAGGCGGTCGGGATTCCCATTTGGCCTAATTTTCATTTCGCCTAACGATCTTATTAAGTGGAAAACTTCATCTATAGAGAAGTATTGCCAGTGTTTTCATGTACTATAGCTATTTTATTCTATATCCTTACTCTCCTCTTATTGCTAGGCATAACAGTAACTCTGAGCGGTTCAATTACAACTGAATTGAATTGTCAATTATGAAAAATATCAACTACAATCATCGGTATTCCATGTACATGTTTATTTCAGTTATAAATTAGTATTTACACTTTAAAAAAGTAACAATATCTCACCCTAGTACATACTACACGTATGCTAATCACTAGGGAAACCCAAAAGCATAAAAAGCATAACAGCAGTTTACACATATGGTTGGTACCTTGAACATGGCTGTGGTTGTCCAAGGGTCTAGAAGAAACTAATTTTAAAAGCATAATTTTAGAAAATAAAGCATAAAACATAATTTAGAGTATATAGCAAAATTCTGGTAAAATTCTATTAGAACAATTCTTCGAAAATTCTGTTTAACTACAAGTTAAAGATACTTAAGTATTTAATATTTTTTAAAACCAATATTTACAATGCAAAATCATTGAGAACATTTGCAACAATGAAAAGCTTATTTTTATTTCTGTAAACTTTTCGGTTTAATCCTTTGATGTGGAGAAAAGAAAAAATAAAAGAAGAAAACTTTCCGCCAACAATGAATAGTACACATGAACTCCACAGTATATTGTCTTGTGTGCCTTTTGAACTTGAGCACTTTCTGTACTTTTTGGTGGCATCTTTTACTTTCCCTTTCTGTATATATGCACCTCTAAGGCCCACACAAATGATTAAAAAAAAAAAAAAAAAAACTGACTCGAGTAAAGCATATCTTTTTACAGTGCACTAAGTAGAAAATTCATTAAATATGAAATAAACTTTTTGCATATAATATTACAAAATAGATCATGATATTTAGAATATTTAGAGTGTAGTAAATATTATACATCATAAACTATTAATGTAAAATAATGATTGAGAATAACAATAAAGCATAATTAAACAAAATATAAAGCATAATGTGGGTTGCTCTACTAATCACCCTTATGGACACAGTATGACACCGTATCAATACGCTGAAACAAATCCACTTCTTGGTTTAGTAACCTATCTCTCAACCTATTGATCCTATCATTGAGTCTCCTCAATTTCCTATTCTGGCGACTGACATGATTTCCGTCTCCAACAGCTGCATAATTCTCTCATTTTCCGTCTGTTCTATTTTCATTTGTTGAAGGAAGAAGAAAATATTCGGACGATGCCTTGGAAATTGTTGCATTTATGATGCAATCCTTCTACCTTGTTATTTAGTTGCCTTCTGTTCGCCAATCTCGGAGTGCTTCCATTTCTCTAAAATAATAATAATAAAAATAAGTAAATAATGTCTGTGAACGTCAGTTTCTAGAGAGCAGCCAATTAAATTTCTAAAAGTATATTTATACGAAATATACATAACAAGTTGAAGTAATCAGGAGGTTGACGCAGACAGCAAGTTCTAAAATGTAATACTGGCTCTTGATATAGATCTACAAGCTCTGGAATACATAACATGCTTCTTCAATATCATGCACTATTTCAACATTTCAATGTGCCAAAGGAATTATAATAATTATTATTAATAAGTATCCTGCCTTTTCGCAAGTCCTGGAACTAATGAGTTTTTCTTTAAGTTATTCATAATAAGAAATTCACAAGATATAGTTTTCTCTTGAAAAAATGTAATGAAATCTTTGAGTTCTACGTCCCACATTATGCCAGTTAGGCTAAAGGAGACGGTGAAGATGAGAAATGAATGAAATGGTGGAATGAAGAAAGTGGGAGGAGACGGGAGAATCCCGAGAAAATCCATGCACACGGTGTTTGTCCACCACTAAGTTCACTTGTCGGGCGCTGGGATCGAACCCGGAACCCAAGCACCAGAAGTGAACCACCGAGCCACAGCGGCCCCCGTTTTCTCTTCAAGGTGACTTGTTTCCGGACATTTTCTACTCTCGGGTGACTTATCTTCGTAAGAAGTTTTATCAAAATGCCGTTTACAATTTTGCCTGAATTTCGTAAATAATTGTTTCAGAGGTAACTACAGTTTGATATAATTTAATTTATGGAAAGGGAGAGAGAGATTTTATTAAGGTGGCCACGTACCTTTTATTTGGTATTCAGTTCATTGTGGATCAGTTTCGTTAAATAAATCAAATATACAACAAAAAAGTTTATCACGAATATATATATATATATGAAGAAGAAACGGGAAAGAACCGTACAGCTTAAAAAGTATTCTTTAATACTTCGTGGCATTCTGTGCCACGCTGTTTAAGGTTATGAAAATATATGTGATAACTTTGCGCGTATTTATGCGTGGAGCTCCATACATACCGAACGCATCTTTAATAAGATTAATTCCGTGATGACGTTGTTTTCAACAGCGGAAGTCTTACGAAGGTGCTTCAAAGGGAAGATCGTCTCATGTGTGAGAATGAATTGGCGGAGGCTGAGAGTTCATATGTATGTATTTTTGACATCTTTCACGAACATTCTCTCTCAAGAGAACACATTCTAGTGAATACGGCTTAAATATTTAAGTATAAATTCGTTGTGAGAGGTCAATTTCTTGAACACTACATAGAATATACTGTATATTACACTTTTGGAAGATCTAACATCGAAATTGGAATTGTTATTAGTTTCCATAAACTTTTTTCACATTTTTTTCTTATTTTCGAGAGACTATAGAAGAATGGTGAGTGTGAAGAAAGAAGAAAGAAAAAAAAAACGAATCTGAAATTTCAATGGACACGGCATTGTTTTATAGTAGCTACATAATGAAAAAGAGAGTTTTTTAGATATCTGTCCCGCTTTTCGCCAAATCAGAATCGCCACTTCATCAGTAACTGTGGTCGTAATACTAACCAGCATTAACATAGCTCTCACCATGTGCGTGGGCTTCCACGGGGTTCTCCCGTTTCCTCCCACTTTCTTCATTCCATCATTTCATATATTTCTCATCATCACCTTTTCCTTAGCCGGCATAACCGTGGGACATAAAACTTAAAGATTTCACTTTTTTCATTAGCATAGCTCTATCGCAGGGCCGTAACTTGTGGGGGGCAGGAGGGGTAACTGCTTCCCCAGGGGAGCTTCTCGCCGTTCGATGGGAGCCCATTTTAAGACAAAATTGTTTTACTCCATATATGATACGAACATGAAATGATAAATGAAGTATCAAACAGGTTCACTACATTACATAAACAAAACAACACTCAAAACGTATATAAAACAAAAATATGTCGTGGGACCATTTCAGTAAAAAAAATGTCTACTGTTAGGGGCCCTAGAAATAATATTTATTCGTATGACTTTCAGATTTGTTAACATTGTCCCCTTAATTAATTTATTATGTATGGAACGGGCCCAGGGGCGTAACTAACGGTCCCACAGACCTTGCCGTGCAGGAGGACCTCAGGCTCCGGGGGCCCATAAAGAGTAAGAGAAAGGGGGCCCAAGAATCGGAAAAACAACTTTCTCTAGGGGGCCAAAATACGCGTATTAATGCTTGCCCTCCCAGAATCCTCCCTCCGTAAAATCTAAGTTACGGTGCCGCTCTAACGATTGGTATAACTTTTGTTGTGGGCCCTAGATGTTTCTATTTTGACTTGAGAAATGTACCTTCCAGTTCCGCGGAACGTCTAAAAGGAATCTCTTATCGCATGCTAGGACAGTGGTTCTCAACCTTTTTTGACTCAAGACACTTTACTGAACTTCCAGGACACCGCGACACTTGTTTGATATTTAAACTGAATGCTCTATGTCTGTGTGAGTGAGTGTGTATGTCTGTTATTTGCATTTTTTTAAAAAAATTTGATTCCTCCATTCGATGGAGCATCAAACACTATATGAAAGAAGTGTAGGAATTTTTCGCGTCACTCTTACAGCTCCCGAGATATTGGCAAAAAAAGTTCCGATATTAGGAGATTTAAGGGGCCATATCTCGGAAACTGTAAGTCATAGAGAGACATTGATCAATACCAGTATCAGTTATTCATTCAAAAACTATTGCGTCCTTAGTTATTGACTGTATAATTATATACAGTTTCATATAAATTTCAAAAAAATAATTCTTTAAAAGTACGTTCTGAACTGGTTTTATTATTATTATTATTATTATTATTATTATTATTATTATTATTATTATTATTATTATTATTATTATTATTATTATTAATATTAATATTAATATCTATTAGAGTAGTTAAACCAATTATTTTTTATAACGACTCTATAGCATTGAGCATTATTGCTACCGCTGGAGGTGTTAACTGGTATAGTCTGTTTCGATATTAATTAATTTTATTAAATTCTTTATGATTTTTAAATTCCAAAATTTCGCGACACACCTTAGGGGATTGCGTGACACACTAGTTTGTCGTGACACATCTGCTGAGAATCACTGTACTAGGAAATTACCTTTTATCATTTGTAATTAAAGCAGTTTAAGAATAAGTGGTGCCAGTGGTCAAGATTTTAACACATGGAGAATGTCGTTTTTATATACGAGTATTCGATGGCAAAGACTAGCTGAAAATAGACAAGAAAAATGTTATGATTTGAAAATCGTAATATTTCACGATTAAAAATGATTATTTAAAATAACTTCATTCTTTTAAGAAATTGTAGTGACTCGAGTTAATCGCGTCAATTTAACCCTTTAATTGGAAAGCATTGATAGAATTACCATTAAAATATTCAGTTTGTTTTTATGGTTGAACCATATCTTCCTGATCATAATTTCAGGTTACAAAATACAGGATGTTTATTTCAAAACAACATTGCTATAAAATAGGTCTTATGTGTTGCTACTGAGCAGCATTGCCCTATTATACCCCCTATGGTCAAATATCATAAGAATATTTTCAGTAATTTGCGGCAGTTTCGTCGAAATATCTTCGTCTCGATTTTCATTTCCAAAGGGAGACGATAATTTGAGTTTGCCTTGTCCCGTCTTGCATGTAAAATGTTAATTCTCATTTTTTTTGTTTGTTTTAGAAACGAGATAAAAATTCCTCTTCTCGTGGGCAAAATTAAACAAAACCAAAATATTCTTGACAAATATCACGTTTCTGCTTGTAATTGTATGACCTGAGCGATAATTAGCTCCTAGATTTTAATCTCCTACGAGCTAATAATAATTATTATTAGTTTATTATTAATACTTTTGTTACTCCTAAAGATTTGACAGTTCAAGTATTCGAGTATTCAAATATCCGAGTATTCAAATATCTTAAAATAATAAAACGTGTGTCATCGTCGATCAAGCGCCATCAAAAAACCTAAAGTAAAAAAATGACCGACCTGGATTCGAACCTTCACATTACTGATCCAGCACCTTGACCAGTGAACCACGATCACTACGCGATAAATAATTCGTCTTTAGTCTTGTTACTTTAGGTTTCTATACCTCCGCTTGCAAAGTAGTATTTCTTCGTTTCAGAACGTCTTTCGTATTTCTTTTATGATGATATAAGTGAATAATCTTCGGCAAAGTTTATATTAATAACTTGAGTTGTTCTTAAACCTTTGATTCACAAGTTTTTTCTCCACACGAAACCACAGATATGGCTGATTTAATTCTCATACTCTGGATTTGTTTCAAAGCAGTCGCCATTACCTGATCAATGATTTATATCCGCCACGATACATTGTAACTAAGTTACAAGAGGTTTACGTCCTATCTGAACGGTGCATCCACAGAGTCAACTTTTGGAATCCCATTAAGTTAGCTTTCAATGGAGCTAAAGGAAACGTATGTAAAGAAGCACATAGAGTTCTCCGCAGCAGAATGGATAAAGTTATGGTTTGATAACTACAAGGTTCGTGGTTCGAAACCCGTCTCGGAAGCTTCAGATTTTTTAAATTCTTAATTCCTCAGTTCTCAAGATCTTTCTCTGCCTTCGTAATCATCTGATGCTCTAGAAAGAGTTCTCCACCTGCCTATTTAGTTCGACAACTGCCTATGTGATCCTCGGAGTTGGAAACCTTCCCTTCCTCTGTTTCACAAAATCACAATTTTCGTCATAATACAAATGCTGTCCGATCATTTTCCCCCAATTCTAAATCTGTGTATATAAATCATCCCTCTCTGTCTCCATACTTGAATCTCTCTCTCTCTCTCTCCCAATGTCGCCCAGGAACTCATATGGCTTGAGATCAAACCTTCGACTCTTGAACTCTCTAGCAATGTCCTATCGTAACTATAGGTTTTTTTTGCTAAAAGCAGTGTCTTTGAGATTTTATTTGAAGGGGAGGATTCTCCGCCGACATAAGATTTTCACTTTTTTATTAGTGTATTACTATACATTTATCAAAAAATAACGTATTTATGAATCTCAAGGGAGGGGAAATTACACCCTCCTGTCCTGCCCAAATGACGCCCCTGGAACATTTGCTTGCAATTACTGAAAAGAAATGAAATGAATCATTGAATAATTTCTGTCAGTAGATATTTTAGACCTCTGTGCGTGCATTACAGACTTTAGGAAGCACAAAACCTACTGCCGTTATTAGCAATTTCCATAGATTTCTTAGGGAGCATCTTACTAGCTTGCAGTCTTTCAAGAAAGGAAAGAATGAAACTAAAGGTCTTTATGAAGCTCTGGGAACATTGTGTGCTTTTTTTTTTTG
This sequence comes from Thermobia domestica, assembly GCF_964235325.1. Classification (NCBI taxonomy): domain Eukaryota; kingdom Metazoa; phylum Arthropoda; class Insecta; order Zygentoma; family Lepismatidae; genus Thermobia; species Thermobia domestica. The sequence continues at coordinate 129,595,200 of NC_137467.1, forward strand.
TTTACTTTAGGCTCTTATTATTTCCGAACAAACGAATGAAAAAGACTGTTTTCTTGCTATAACATTGTAAACTTGATTCTTGTTTTTTTTTTTTTTGTCTGAATGGAAAGAGTGTACTGCGTCATACACTGCTTTAGACAAGAACAGGTAGAGGAGGGGGAGGAGTTTGATTGAATACTAGAAGCAACTAATCGATTGAGATATGTATTTCTGGATACATAAGAAAATGGGGCAAGAGTTTATTAATTTGGACTTAGAATTTGTGTAACAACTTCTATGCCTCGAACTGTACCAGCGTTTATTGTAAAAAAAAAAAAAAAAAAAAAAAAAGTTACAGCATGCTCAAGACAACAATAATTATGAATTTTAGAAAAAGTAAATATTATTTTATTTAAATGTATTGTCAAAAATCAAATCTAGGACCTCTAAGGCGGGTTACAAAACACTATTTTATAAACGCAGAAGATCGGAATTTATTGACAACCCACACAGAAATTTTAAAAATAAGTAACCACAACGTATATAACATTATCATGTTTTATTATTATTATTATTATTATTATTATTATTATTATTATTATTATTATTATTATTATTAGTAGTAGTAGTAGTAGTAGTAGTAGTAGTAGTATTACTAAATAATAATAATAATAATAATAATAATAATAATAATAATATAAAAATAATACGTGGGCAAATAAGAGGCAAAACGGGAGTGTTTGCTTCTTGAAATGAGATTTTATAGCTTTTAAGGTTGGTTTCACTGACATAGATTCATCCGTACATGTAAGAGACTTATTACATTAGACAACTGGTTGCGCCCCCGGTGGCACAAGTGGTAGGGATACCATACTCTCGCGTATCGTCCAACTGTTGCGCAACAAAACAAGACTAATATTATCATGGGAAAATATATTCAGTGAGTGAAAACAAACTTCTTCTTGTCCTCTTGATGAAAAAGAGGGGATGAAGAAAGAAGACAGTGTACATACATCCAATATTGATGTCGAGGGAAGACAAAAGACTATATTACACATTATTCGATAATCCGATTCGATATCTTTCAGTTGGACAAATAAAATATTCAGACTTCAGTTTATTGTCCATCTGTTTGCCTAATTTCTGCATTTTATCTTCTTTTCTGGTTTTCTTCAATGCATTTCCACTACCACCTTCACTGTCACTTGCCATTTTCTCGCGAATCAAAAGAAACAACCAACATTACATAGAGAGACAATATATTGCTGTCTGATGAGTCCTGAGCGAGCACTGATGGTCAAACAACTCTTGATCCTCCTACGAGTAACAGCACCAGAGGTCCAGTGTAATACGCTACGTTAAAAACATTGTCTCAAGTGTGTCCCGCGCCACCAATGGTTGCCCGTGCAGTTGCTGATTTCGTCCACCAGCTGTCCACCAATTTCTTGGTGGCGCCATCAGTTGCCCTACTATAATACGGGTCTGTATACTTCAATGCCCCGCCACGTCCTTTGTCCACTGGTTGCGCCACCGGTCGCGCAACCAGTGGCCTAATGTAATAGCGCTCTAAGATTCACGTGATCGTGTGTACTGTTTTTGTCAGACTTTATTTTATTATTAAAATTAGTTCTTCCTAGAGTAGGGGAGATAGGGGCACGTTTTCTATAGGGGCACGTTTTCCAACTGACTTTAGTTCAGAAAGGATGCGGTAGATCGCTCATTCGGGTGGACTGGCTGAAGCAGTAATGCTTGGCACACCATTTACGCAAGTTTCAGTTGAGAAATTGTGTTGACGTAGGCAGGAGATCTTGTGAAATCATTTTTTCGAAGGTGAGTAAAGTATCAGGTCTGCATTAAAACTTAAAATAAATGTACTAACGTTAAACGTACTGCTTGGACATTGAGTGTACTAAAGATACCGTTCTTCCTTTACGTAATGATGTTTTTGTTTTGGAAATAATATACATCATTATTTGTCAAGGTTATGTTGTAGATCAAAAATGGCGATGGGACAGGTTTAGCAACAACATACGGGAAACGTATTCCAATATTTTTCCGGTCTCAGTCAGTTTCTCTAATTGTAGTAGGACTATAACAAACGCATGCAGAGTCTACTGTGTAAAAAAAAAAAAAAAATAAAATAAAAAAATAAAAAAAATAAAAAAATAAAAAAACCTCCGAAATAACAATGTATGGCACAAAATACGTAACCCTTGACCAGGCACGCAGCCAGCGGGGTATAAAAAAAAAAAAAAAGCTGATGTTATTCTATGGTGACACATTTTTTTTTTCAAAAATGACGTCCGAACCCCCTCGAATTATCAAAGCGACTGTGGCCCTATCCCTCCCCTTAAAAATTACAGAATATGTGCTTGACATTGACCATAAAATATAGTCTATTATATAAGAAACTTTAATTCGAGTGATGAAGATTGTTTATGTATTTATTGCTTTGAAACTTTTTCCAACTCTCAGGCAAAGGAAGAGTGGGTGAGGTGCTCAAAATGCAACAACTGGGCACACGAAAACATTACAAAGGGAGAAGTATTCCTTGTTTGCGTTCATTGTGATCCAGACAATGATGACTTTTGTTAACTTGTTGATTAGGCCTATAATAATCTCACTTCTTTATACTGTCCAAGCAATAAACAAAAGGTACATTTTCAGTAAAAGCAACGATTTATTACCTGTGTTTTAGCATGTGAAGTAGTTGGAACACTTATTCTTGTATAGTTTTAGTTGGTTGGCCAACTTGCCCCGCATACGGGGCACATTTTCCAACATCACATGATCACAGTTAACCATTGATAGGGAAAATCAATATTCATTTTGTGAAAAAATGCCTGTTCCACTTCGTTCATAAAGGTATAAGGAATATAAGTATATCCTGTTTACCTCTTAATATAGGATTAAGATAAAATACCAAGTTGGCAAATGTGCCCCGGTCTCCCCTTTATATAGAATCCTTAAGCTTTGCTACACATGTACACAAGACGTTACTTATAGAACGTAAAACTTATGGAAGACTATTTGATGCGATTTCATTCTGTCAAGGTTAAAGAGATTAAAATCACATGTGCAGTTGACAGTCCAGATATTAACAACAAATAACACTTCAATTTCTCCAAGTTAATTCCTTCTTTTTTCTTTAACGTCTTTGTGTTATAACTAGAGTTCACCCATTTTTATAGATGTTATGTTCGAGCAGCTTTGCTCCTAAGTGGAAAGAAATGATGCTTTTAGTGTTTAGTTTTCTAGGAAACAGACTATATCACCAGTCTATAAAGAGTTTACTATGTCAAGATAAATGGAAGCAACACAGATATATATATATCACAGAAACTTTTCTGATTGTCTTGTTCTATTTGAGAAAATGTTAGCTTTGGAACAACTCAGTCAACATTGTGAAGATCACCTATTTTTGAAAGTTCATTACAAGACGTACTTAGACCGCTGCAGCACAATTTAACAACATATGGCGTTTCATTTTGGAAGATTTCTTCGCAGTTTCAAAATCCAAAGTTGTGTCCCACTTATAATACTACTCAAGGAAATAGATTGCAATTATAGTGACCTGAACCTTCAGTTTCCTCGAATAGGGAAGAACCTCGCTCAACACATGATTGGTATTTCGAAATTTTATTATCTTACTAAATTACAGTAAACTATCGGTTATCCGTTTTACGGATTATCCATGATCTTTCCTTTTCACCCCTTTTCGCGACGATGCATCACTTCGTGACAAACTATTAAAAAAAACAAAAAACAAATCACAAACGGACTTTTAACACGAAAAAATGAAAACAATTGATCAGTTTTTTTCTGTGAACCAACAAACATGAAAGCACAGAAAACTACTGTTTCTTCTTCTTCAGTTGTCAATCTGAAGATTGGTTTGATGAAGTTTATTAATTGTGTGTTGGCACCTACTGTAAATAAAAATTCCTCAAAAGTATTTTCGTGTTGATTTGTATCATTTTTTGACATTTTGCCGATTATCTGCTGTTGACGCGTCACGCAATTTTGCGAATAATAGGAAGTTTACATATAGTATTTTTTTTTTTTAATTTTTAAAGTGTACATACTCGACAAGCGCAACAGATGGCAACACGTATCCTCTATCTTTGTAATGTATTCTACACAGAGAGACAATATTCACAACAATTGAATCAAGTTTAAGAGATGAATGCTCAAACTTTATCCCAAGGCAAGTTGAATGAATAATTAGAGGATAATCCTTGCAGTTTTTTTTTATTATCTCGTCTTATTCGTTGTATAGAGCATATAATTTTACTCCTCAGAAGCATGCTTCCAAACAACAAAATTCTCTCAACAATGAAAGAAACCAACATGGCAAAAGTGGATGGATTACTCTCTAATTACTGACTCACCCTCGGAAAGAGTTTGAATATTCATGTCTTGAAATTCGCTCAATTATTTTGAATATTATTCCTCTCTACGATAGCGTTTCCCAACCTTTTTCAACTTGTGGCACACTATGGGTCAGGCCCGTAGCCAGCCCAAAAATTTAGGGGGGGGGGCGGTAGAAGTTAGAGGGGCCATACCCAATCATATTATACTTCATCACCATATCATAGTTCATTTGCAAGCCTACCGTGAAATTTTATGGGGGCCAGCAAAATTTAGGGGGGACCCGGCCCCCTCTTGCCCCCCCCCCCGTGGATACGGGCCTGCTATGGGTGTAACTTGAATTCTCGCTGCACACTCATAGATTTTATTCTATTTAAATATAAAATACCATGGTATCTTTTTCTGTGATTACTGATCTCCTCACAGAGAAGAAAGCTCGATCACTGGCTTTCCACCATGATAAAACATTACGGTTATTTTTCATTCTAATTTAAAAATAGAAAACAATTGCAATGAAATATTGAACTTAGGTTTTAAAAAATACGCTTTATTTTCGAAAACTGCATCCAAACTTTCACTAACAAGGAAGATCACTAAATAACGAACGAACAAACAAATCTCTTTTACTTTTAAAACACAAATGTAGGTAACTCGTATGCATGTTTGTTTTGTCGAAAGGATTGAATATTTTAAAATTTGAAGTTGCGAAATAGTCTGCTACAATAAAGAAGCAATAATGGTCATAACGTCATAACAATGATAACAAATAACCTTTTTCAATATTAAAAATGTACAGAAAAGTACTGCGGTATGAAACTTAAAATTGTAGATTCATGTTAGAGATTCATAGTAATGTGAAATACAAATATAGTTTTTTCCCTATGTCCTGCAATTTAATTGCTATACTATTAATAATTTTGTTTCGATTTACTCGCGGCACATCAGCGGCCCATTCACGGCACACCGGTTGGGAAACGCTGCTCTACGATATGTTTTGGAAGGTGGAGGAGGTGGATTAAGTTAGTGTGTCAAGTGTGTGATTGGGTCAAGTGGGTCAATATATGTGATTGGGTCAGTGGGTCGTGGGTCAACAAAAAGTGATCCACTGTGACCCACCATCCACAGTGACTCATACTGACCAACCGACCCACTCTGCTCAGTTCATTGTATACAGCATCGTCTGAACACTGGCGAAATCGTCTACCTTTTATTTTCAAGGCTTCAATTTTTCTTAATTTTTACTTTGTTTTTATTTGCTTACCCGAGATGAATATATCTAAAAGAAAAAAGAACTTCAGGCACTTTTGGACATTGTAATTGTAATAGCAGCAATAGGATTTACTACTTGGCTTTCGAGACAATCGAATTATATTTTTCCCCCTTTTACGTTGGCCTCCCTTATCTTGATTTGAAAGTTTCAAATTTCGTCCTATTTTCTACTGAAAAGTATTGATAATTTAACAATGAAATAATTATATATGACAATTAAATTGAAATTCATCATAATATGTCCCATAGCAAATACTTTACCATTTTATATCGTAAAGGTCAAATCCAGTAGTGTTGTAACAGAGCGGTGCTTAAGCGATTGACCGTAGAAATGGGAACTCCGATTAGTGATTATTTCAAAGCCTTGTTTTATTACTCTTTAGTCAGTGGAGAGGATGGATCATGGATCATGTGTCAGACTTGATAACGATGAGTTTTGATGGATGTTGGGTCAGAGTGGGTCATGGTGAAGGTGGGTCAGAGTGAGTGACGGTAGATCGTAGGCCATAGTGGATAGTGGGTCATGGGTCAACTTTTCATTGACTCACACCAATCTCTGATAAGTTCTTCCATCTGTTGGTGACCAGCGCTCCTTTTAACTTACCTTAAGTAAGGATGAGGAGCCGCGGTAGTAGTCTATAGTGAATAAGGCGACTACCGCTAACCGGACGACCTGGATTCTTTTCTTGGTGGTAGTGGGATTTCTCTCCCATTCCACTCTCGTTGCTAGGTTCAAATCTGTTTAGAAGCTCATTCTACCTCTATAAGTATGTAGATATCTAGAGAAACTTGGAGAGTAAAGTCAGCCTCACCCCTGGACTTTTATGCTTAGGAATGTTTAAGGTTTACGTAATCAGGGTAAATGATCTACCTGAGTTATGGAATCGTACCACGGCTGAAGTACAGACCTTATTACAGTTTTTTTTTTTTTTTTTTTTTGACATGCTACAGTTCACATTTCTTTATATTAGGCTGTTGCGAATAAAATGTTCGACTTAATTGCGTCACTTCTAAAGGCAATAAATAAATAAATAAATAAAAATAAATAAATAAAAATAAAAACTACAATACCTAGTTAAGCAAAATAGTCACGACACATTTTTACCATTGCTCAGCCATTGATTGGATTTCGTGGCGAAAGAAGTCTGAAATGATAAGAAGTAATTAACCACTCGGGCCATGAGGGAAGTGTTTTCCGTACTAAGAAGTGATCGAGATATAGGAAGAAGCGGTGATCAGTGGGAGAGATATTGAGGGAATACAATGGGTGAGTAAGGGTTTTATATTGCAACTCATGGAGAACCTGCCCCGTCCTTTGCGCGAATGGTGGCGAAGCATTGTCTTGCACCATGAAAACATCATGTTTCTTGAACATTTCGGGATGCTTACGGGTAACGTCGCGGTACATTTTTGGGAGTTCAGCACCGTAACGACCTGTAGAGATGGTTTCACCTTAGAGGTTTGCACGGACCGGAATTTTGACCAGGCCGGCCAGTGAATTTACAATGTGAGGTCCGACCATACGTCACTATACCAGCAACAAAATCTCATAGGGGTTTAGGAAACCTTCCTGGTTGATCAATCTCCCAAGTACTGTCCTGGATCTTGTCATAGCAGATCCATTTTTCATCTGAAGTGATAATCCGATGCAGGTAACTTTCTCTTTCTACTCCTTACACTCAGTGAACTGCATACATCTAGACGGCAACTCATGTGGCACCCATGGGTCCAAATTTTTCACCTTATAGATTGCATGGAACTGCCGAGCAACAATTGTATTGTGTAAGCCTAATTTGTCTGCAATGGCATAGAGCTATCGAACTACAGTGATATGATGTATGCTTAACTCGTCTGTAATGGCATGGAGCCACCGAACGACAGTGGCATGGTGTATGATTAATTCGTCTGCAATGGCATGGGGCTACCAAACGACAGTGGTATGTTGTATCCCTAACTCATCTGCAATCGTATGGAGCTTCCGAACGACAGTGGTATGATCTATGCCTAACTCGTCTGCAATGGCATGGAGCCACCGAATGACAGTGGTATGATGTATGCATAACTCGTCTATAATAGCATGGAGCCACCGAACGACAGTGGTATGGTGTATTAAGGGCTGGATTTAGGGAAGTGCGAAGGTGCACGTGCACCCCCTTCGTTGTAAATATACATTATTTAAAATTAGAATCTAGCAGTGAAAATAGCAACACATTCTGAAATTTGCTGCCATCATGTTTCCGTTTGGGGCTTAAAAGAAGGCAGAGCTTTGCAAAGTCAAGAACTTTGCAGAGCAATATTTTAAGTCAATTTTCTAAAGGTTGAAGAGAAATGATTCACCAATCAAAACAATATAACATTTGTTAAGTATGGAAGAAAACAGAAGACATGAGAAGGGAAGAACACTTTTTCCTCATTCCACTTGCGATCCTCTTTAAAATACTTTCCTCCGTTCTTTTGTCAGGGGTAAAGAATATTGTCACATGTCACGTTGAAGAGTTTCAGTATGATTGGTTATTTTGGTACTTATTGGTGCACCCCCTCAGACAATCCTGGATCCGGCCCTGTACACACCCCCCATCAGACAATCCTGGATCCAGCCCTGGGTGTATCCCTAACTCATTTGCAATGGCATGGAGCCACCGAATGACAATGGTATGGTGTATGCTAATTCGTTTGTAATGGTGTGAACACTTTCCCGAAGGCCCGCTTTCATTATGTTTCTGAGGAACTCATCTGAACATGTGTCGGTGCCCATGGGGCTTATTTTGCAATGCTGTGTTACCGGAACGAAATTTAACACAACAATGGCAAATGGTGCATTCAATCGCCATTCCTGGTCGTCCAAGTGTATTGCTATTTTTTTTCTTTCTTTTGTGGCTTCCTGTGTAGAATGTCTCAATTTGATGTATAAGAAAACTCATTCCCATCCAACTATGTGTTCTCCATGGTGTACTTTAATATGACCAGTTCAACAATGCACTGCGTCCTGACTGTCCGCAGGGTTCTGTTTGCTCGAGGGTGTACTTGGTAGACGTAGGACTTTTAGTCTATCTGTGTTATACGGTAGTGTTGCTGAAGTGAATTTCTCATCAAGCGTCAAAGCAGATATTTCATCAACTTAACACAATTGACATTTGTGATTTGTGTTTGAGCATCGATAAACGTCATGTTGAAAAGAACTTTTATTAAATTAGCGAATGTTATGACCGATTCTGGATTTAAAACAGAAAAAATTGAATATCCGATTTCTGAGCCGTTTTTATTATTCCTAAAGTTTTTACTTACACATGTTTATTCCTAGATATTGGTAATTTATGACATGATTTCATATCCTTATCTTACATTTTCAAATATAAAATTCTGCATCGCCTGTGTTCACTATATATTAGTGAATTCTCTACAACATGTGCTTCAGCTTTCGCTGGTGTGTGTGCTTTTCTGCACTGACTTACAAAGCATTATTACAAGCTGCACAGTGTCTTACTAAATATCTTTTGGTATCGATATAAGATATTGCTGCACGCTGCTGTTGGCTACAGCAACAAAACTGTGCCGTCGTTGTCTGCTGGGTGCCAGCACATGTCGGCATTCAGGGAAACGAACATGTTGACGCAGCACCCAAGAGCGTCGCATTCATAGATGCTGCTTTGCAGCACTCTCTCCCGTGGTTCGATCTCCGTAGCTATTTCATCCAACTGATGCTCTCTCACTGGCAAGCGGGATGGAACCAGACCAACGAAACCAAGCTCCGCTGAATTAAATCTCTTTTGGGCAATTAGCAGCCGTAGTCACGTACTAGTCGCCGAAATGAAGTGAACCAAATAAAAGTAACTTTTTAATAAAAAAGTACATCAATAAAAACAGTAGATGTTCATGCAAAATATGCAATATATTCACAGTTTCTTTTGCAAAGTTATTCACTGTGCTGCGCTCAAATTCGGGAGAGAATTTTTTCCTTTCCTTTCCATTTTTTCTTTTCTTTCTTTCTTTCTTTCTCTTCTTCTTTCTTTATGCGTATGTTAATACTTACACACAATTGTATTCACCCTGTAATACACTATCTCTCAAGTAATGGAACTCATGTCTAATTAGTTTAAGTTTCACACAATGAAACGACGAATAAATGCATTAGACATATTGGTAATAGTCGTAAGCAGAACGTATACTAGAACAGGCCTGCGTACGCGTCTTTGACGTGGGAGACCCGGGTTCGATTCCCGGCGGGAGCTCATGTGGTTCGGATTCCACGTTAATCAGTAGGTCCACGTCTCATATAGCCTCGCTGCTGAAAGGGACGCTAAGCTAAAATCAGCACTAGAACAGGCCTATATATTATGGAGAGACAGGAGTTAAATTTCTGCTATATCTATGTAACATAATCGTATAAAGTGTTTTATATTAAAGAAAGGTATATAAATGGTGTACATAGAATGTGATTGTTATTTACCTTGATCAACATCTCTCCTCCTTAGACTTACCTTCTGCATCTGAAAATTAACGAGCATTCATGCTTTACCAATTTAATATCAAAATTAATAGAAGGTTCCACAAATTCCTCAAATTTCATCCTTAAAAAAGTCTTACAGCATATGAACAAATTACTTCGTTTTTCATTTAAGTTATAAACTGCAACGCAGCATTAATTAAAAACTTATTTCAATAGTTATGAAAACATTAATAATACACAATGTATAATAAAGTGTTTTTAAATACATATATCAGACTTCAGTTTTTAAATTGACCATAGATCTACAGGGTGCTTGATAAAGAACTCCCTACTTTTAAGTATAAATTTAATTGGGAAATGAATGAAAACTTACATCAATAAGTACATATCATGAAAGAAAATTCCTTCAAGTTTTGTTTAATGTTGGTAGACTTCAACGTGGGATCCATTTGTGGCCCTGCACATGTCAAGACGATATTCCACTTGAAAGACTTTAGCCAATGACGGATAGTTTTTGCTGTAGATGGTTCACCACCATACTGACGTCTAAAATTACGTTCCACTGTTATAACTGACTCAGTTTTCATAAGCCAAATAACACACTGCGCTTTCTGTTGCGGAATACACATTGTTGCTGAGTTGCTCTACACTGCACGGCTGCCTGGACTGAACTGACCCAACTGAGGAAACAGAGGAAAAAAACAGCACTGGTGCCGTCTCAAGGTCAAGCAGACCTGCCAACTGTAGGGGAGCCAAACTTGGAGAGTTGATGAATCGAACACCACAAACTAGAATAGTGTATGTCACTTTGTACAGATTCTAGGACACATTAAAACTAGGGAGTTCTTTTTCAAACACACTGTATTATGGAGTTGAATTTGTGAATTAAGAACACTTTGTGGTATAAGTGATGAACAGCTTGATTAATATATATCAGACCTTTTCTTATGAAAGTTGGATTGATTTTTTTTTCCATATACACAGAGTAAAGTTACAGGAGTGTCAGTCACTCTTTCAAAAGAAGACTGACAAAGAAACCAGATCTAGATATTAACAAATACTCAATCTATTATATTAACAAAACGAGACAGTCTAAGGGTGGCGAGCACCAACCGAGAGTAAGTGAAACTAAAGTAGTAAGTTACTAAGAGAGAAGGAAATCGGCGACTTCCAGTCGAGAGTACTGAACTAAAGGAGTAAATTACTACAGGAGTAAATTTTTCGTTTACTACTGTAGTAAATTTATTTACTCCAAAACTGGTGGAGAGCACCATCAAAGAGTACGCTACTACATTAGTAACTTGAGGAGTAAATAAGGCCAAAATTTACTCCTAAGCAGTAGTAGGAGTAAAGTTAGAGAGTAAGATGAATTCTTTGGTTTCTACGTGGTAAATATCGAATTCTATGGATTACCTGGACTACGAAGTATATATGTAGATGGAGGAAGAAGTAGACATCCCAAGAATGAGAGTTTTAGTGGAGAAAAGAGACCTATTTGCAATGTATAGTGACATTGATTTCAAAGAGCGTTTTGGGTTGCTTAAGGAATCTTTTGAACGGCTGCTTGATATGTTGAAGCCGTTACTGCAGCATAATTCTGCCAGGAACCGCGCTTTGTCTCCTAGGCTGCAACTTCTTTGTAGATTGCGAGTCCTTCGCACTGGTACTTATCAAATCTTAGCAGGGGATCTTATTAACATACATCGTAATACTGCTGGAAGAGCGTTTTACAGTGTAATAGACAGTTCAATTACCTTAAAGCTACTGTGTGTGTGTCCACGCCACAGAACAAATATATATATATATATATATATATATATATATATATATATATATATATATATATAGTGGCGGATCCAAGGTGGGAGCTATAAGGGCTATAGCCCCCCTTGACGCTCAGGTTTACACTGGATAAAATGGGCTTCAATCCTGCTTTACACTGGATAAAACGGCAAACTATGGTTTAGCCCCTCCCTTGATAATATCCTGGATCCGCCACTATATATATATATATATATATATATATATATATATATATATATATATATATATATATAAAGGAAAAAAGTGAATTCTATCGATTGGTTGATTCCCGAATGGATTGTGTACCTATACCCATACTTTGTCCTTTTGGAGCACAAGCAGAATTATACAGAAATTGCAAGAATTTCTTTTCTATCAATACACAAATCATTTATGATGCCAATATGAAGATTTTGAGCGTGGTAAGCCATTGGCTGAGTTCCACGCATGATGCACGCATTTGAGACAATAGTAGAATTCCTCCAGAATTGGAAAACGAACAATATAATGGGTTGCTTGTTGGGGATAGTGGATATGCTCTCTCCAAACATTTTATGACTCCTATGTTTCGACCTCAGACAGGAGCCGTAGGGCGCTACAATAAAGCCCATGTTGTTACAAGATGTGTAATAGAACGTACATTCTGTGTTTGGAAGAACCGTTTCCAAATTCTCACTAAAACAATGAGATATAAACAAAACATGTGTGGAAATGTTATTGAGGATACTGCAGTTCTGCACAACTTTGGAACAGAAGTAGGTGTGTTTCACCCTGATGCTGCGCAGTGTTTCTTTCAGAAAAAATGTCCCGGAGGGAACACTTAGTATTCGAAGGGGATCATATTATTTTTACATGGTACTATTCTATTTATTATTATATTATAGAAGTATTATTTTCGTCTCCTCCTGGAGAAAACTCTCAGAGCTTCCGAGGGGCAATCCCCCCCCCCAAAAAAAAAAAAACATGTCTAGAAGAAACACTGGTGTTGTGGATGTGAATGGCATCAACCAATATGCATTTCAGCCAGAAGCAGATGCTGCAGGACAAGCTGTCAGAAAAATTGTACCTAATTTGCTAGTAAAATAATAAATTAGTACAAATACTTTTCCTTCTTAAATGAATAAATAAGGCACTGGATCGTCACTACTGCAGTGAAATGTCACCCATTTTATTTATGTATAATTTTAGTTATGTTTCTCTCTTTTTCTTTCTTGTCTTTCTTTCTTCTTTATTTTGCAATTAGGGGATGTGGTAATTAGAAAAATTAAATGTACTGATGCTTAAACACAAATATTATGTCATGTGAAAAACAAGAACATATTAACCATTGGAAAATATATCAAGCAAAAAGAATATGTTTCATACATATAAAATATATTCACATTCATTTATAAAAGCATAAATTTCTGGAGCACATTGCCTGAAGAACCGGAACCTGAAGTCTGTTCCATTTCGTTCTTGAATTCGTTCTTATTCATAACTTCCATTTTAAGGTTATGGTCTTCCCCGATTTCTCTTTATCTTTCAATTAGCAACATTTTTGTATTATATTCCCCTCGTATTAAACGCATTTTTAACGAATGAAGCTCGTCTGCTTTTTCCAACAACCTGCTGTTCTTGACTACAATCGCATGTAACGCCTTTTTTCATGGGCACTTCTGATAAGCTTCAGCTTCCAATATGAAACGAAATGCACGTGCCAGCAGTGGGCAGAAATGGCTTACTTCTTTAGTAAAAAGGCGTTACTACTTTAGTTACAACTAAAGAAGTAAATAGAAATTGAGCTCTCCAACAGTTACTAAAAGAGTATATTACTACGGAAGTAATTTACTAAAGTAGTCCAGACTAAAGAAGTAAGAGTTACTACAAGAGTAATTTACACTAGTTTGGTGCTCGCCACCCTAAGAGAAGTTGATCCGTCATATTAACAGAAAACATGAAGTAAGTCGGAGCTTCATTCAACTGCCAACAGATGTCAGTGGAAGTTCTAGTGATAAAAAGAAACAGCTGTACTGTTTATCACCAAAGTGGTATGAATTACGCTTACACTACTGTGTTCTGAAAAGCAAATGACACCACTGTAACCAGCCCAAATACTTCTATATATTGTGTATAATGATTTCAAGAAATAAATGAGAGTATTCCCAACCTAGATAACTAGTCGCAAGTCAAATATTATTCCTCCATTGACTGGCTTTATCGAAAATTCTTTTCCAGCAAGTCCTAATTTACTATTCTATCATAGAAATGCAATACCAGATAATTACGTCATATTATTTAACATGTCTATTAGAAATAAGTTGGAGTATGCTTCTACGAATGTGTAATACCTTTTACCAATGTTATGTCAAAAAAATTGAGAGAGTTCGAAACAAGTTCTTACGACATCTAAATTATAAGAAGTACTAAAGATCCTCGTACAAAGAAAATATTTCATATAAAAGTCTGATTAAAGAATTTAAAGGTGATAACTTAATTGCTGGAAGGCAAATTGCAGACCAGATGTTTTTGTTCAAAGTGGTAAATAGAATATTTAATAACGAACAACGTTTACAAGAACTGATATTTAATACTAGGCAAACTAATTTACGAACTCGACAAATGTTCTATCCTTAAAAATCAAATTTAAGTGTACATCAAAACTCACGATTAGTGTGAATTACAACAGACTACAATATCTTAACTAGAGATGGTACAAATATCCCTAGTAACAAGAACGCTTTCAGCCAGTTGGCGCATACTTGGCTTTTGGATTTCTCCACGCTTGCATTTGAAATGCATGCTTTTACACAATCTCCCTTTCGTTGTACTTGCAAGTGATGCTATAGATTCCTTACAGGACGTCATAACATCACTGGCCGTTCATTGGTTATTGACTTCACTTGACTAGTAAAACGCTTGTGTCAAGTTTGAATGGAACACTGAATGCAAGCTGTTCCCATGTAACTTGGTTACTGGAATCCAGTGCAACATGCTTGCACGTTTTCCTATCAAGCTGGATGCAAGCTTGGTTAACTTGCAATTGAAGCCTCCAGCAAACGGTTTGCAAGTTGTTTCTGCTACTAGGGAGTAGATTTCTCTCTGCCACATAATATTTTCCTATCTCAATTGAGGAGTTTGATGTAATAAGGGCGTAAGCGAGTTTACGCCCTTTTTGTGTCAAACGCATTTGTGGCTTTTACCATGCTTGTAACATTTCAATTCAATATCGGAATAAAATGCTGCATATTACATTGTTTTATGTAAGAAAAAATCACTACTTAAATTTTCAACATCGTTTTTCTCCAACTGCATGTTTCAGACTTTCGCCTTTATTGCATCAAACTCCTCAATTAAAAAAAAATATAATTGATCAATAGTTGTACAGGATTAAAACCTTACATATTGTTTATCTTATTTCTTCTCCATTCTTACATATATCGATCCTGTACATTGAATATATAGGGCTATAGTTCAATTGTATATGTATTTATATGTGTATGTGTACGAATGTAAGATATGTATGCACGCATCTGTATAGTATTCAAGTATGTATGTTCATAAGTTCACGTGAGTGTATGTGTTTGTGTGAAGATATTAGTTTTGCTGCATTTCTCTTTATTGATTGTTTGTAATGTAATTGTTTCTCTTACTGTTTTCATTTTTGTAATAAATATTGATATTTGTTTCAATTATTGTAATACCTATTGTAAAAGGAGCAACAGCTCTGTTATAGGTGAATGATAAAATAAATAAATAAATAAATAAATAAATAAATAAATAAATAAATAAATAAATAAATAAATAATTGATGTATTTCTCTAAATTATCGATTAGTCATGATAACTTCTATCAATATTATATGGTATCTTTTGTAGCTTGATGTATACTGAGCTTGGGCTCTTTGGTCCCTTATTACAGTACGGCTTCGCGCGTCCCGGAATATCCCATCATTTAGCGACTCCCGCAGAGTACGCACGATTCCTCACCCCCAAGCAATACATCCTTGCCCTGAATTACCTGAGGATTCAGAAAATGCCTCTCTCTCCGTCAGTCGCCCAATGACTCCGATAAACACACTCTACCTTAGCGTGTACGGTCCGGATTCCGGAGGTTGCATCCATAAGAAGACCTAAAATGCAATAGTGAACATAGATGATGGCATCATCCACACTCGCATACTTGTTACATCAAATATCACACACATGCGTTACTGACGACATGCCTTCTGAAAATAGAACAAAAAGTTACAAATACTCTCAGTGCCATTTATTATTGAAACTAAACATACCTGAATTTTTACATAGAATATTAAAGTAACTTGTGCCCCAGTGAAGTGATTGGTTCGTAGAGTAAATATGAATGTTGTAATTTGTTCAATGTCTTAATCCAGTTCCTCATGTGAACACTTGCAATTACGAAGCACAAGTCCTTTTATTTTTCTATATCCACTCAATCTTCTTATAACAAATGTTTGTACCGTCTCATCTGCCAGAAATGTAAGACATCTACTCCAGATATATGTCGTAATAAGATTATTTTAGGTTCAGTTCATTTGTATACTGAATTGTAGGATAATTTCGTCGGATGACTCTTTTACTCGTCCTTCTTTCATCATTGCATTAGCGCCGAATCTCCTTGTCCGCCAAAAGGTATCTCGTTCTCACATACTTTTTTTTTTTTTTTTTTTTTTTAACGAAAAATGACATGACAAAGTTTTACTTTAATATTGATTAATATAACACTAGTAAACTTCACTAAAATATTAGTCACCAATTTTGTAGATAACTTGGGACATATTACGCATAACTTTGGCTTTTTAAATGTTATTACATATTTGATATATTAAACTAAAACACTGGGACGAGAGTATCGTTCAAATTTAACGAAAATACGCTGAATCATGCTCAGCACTAACACAAATACAGAATTTCTTAGTTTCTCAGCGCACTTCTCTCATCCCTCTTCTTCTTTTTCTTCTATTGATGTTTCTTTTAGTACTACCAGGTGGCAGCACAATCGACGAAAGGCACACACAAGGCGAACTGAACGAATTTGAACTACCATCACCGTTGAATACTGTGGAAAATTTGCGTCCTAGCGAAAAAAATATATTAGGCGTAAGTTTGGAGCAGTTACACCCTGTTGCCAGGGCCGTGCTGGGATACTAATGAGGGCGGTGGACAAATCTACTAAAAGGGCGCCCATACAAACGGGAATATATATATATATATATATATATATATATATATATATATATATATATATATATATATATATATATATATATATATATATATATATATATATTGAAAGTAAGTATGGATTCCTTTCTATATCAAAATCACCACCAACTTTGTTTTAGTACTAACGTAAATAGCTAATTTGTGCCTCCTAGACTTGATGACCCTAATAATGTTTTTGTAAATGGTATAAAATTATGTATTTCATCATTATGGAGTTTCCGCCATTCCCCATTCCCGTTCCTCTTGGAGTTCGAATAGTGGTTTAAGAAACTTTTTTCAAATACTAACAGCTGCGATTTTCTCTCAGAGTCAGTGACAATGTTTCGCAACCATACACAGGCATGATTATCGTTTTATATTTTAAGCTACAAATTCCTCAACAGAATTCGCGACAACAAAAGATTTTTAACTGAATAATAACACGAAATCCCTGCTTTCAGTGGCCAGCAAATTTTTTGTGATTATGCTTTTGGTCTGTTAATAACGATTCTAGATATTTGAAAGTATCCACTTTGTCGAAAGAAAATATTATTTGGCATTTTAACGCATCTTACCATCTATTTAAGATGTTATTCTGATCAGTGAGAACTGTTTCTTTAGCTTTCTTTAATATATAAGCACGAAATTGATAGCCTTTCTTAAGTCCGTTGATCCATTTATACATGTCAGGAATTTTTTTTTTTTTTTACTATTATCTTCAAGTTAATTAATATCAGCTTTCAAAAATCGCGTTTCTTTGTTCTAAAAGTTTAGGAAGTTTTCCACCAGATAACTGTGATATTTTATGTTGTTATTTCGTGCGGATTTTGTAGCCAACGCTGTTTCTTCTGTTTTCTCTTCTCTGCTACTTTAGTGCATTCCTGGTTGAACCATGCTTTGTTTCTTCGTATTTCTGCGTGTCCCAATATTTCGTTTGCTGAAATCTTAATGTTTTTTCTAATTTCAACCAAGTATCCTGTACACTAGTACACTCCGAACCTTCCAAAACCGAGAATCTATTCGACACTTCAATCTGGCTCCCCTCTCACCTGACTCTCCTCTAATTTCTTTAAATTAAACTGCTCCGTTTTCAGATATTGAATATTTTTTTTTTACTCAGCGATAGTCTCTCTCTTTTTATCATAATCAACTCCTCTGAACGACCGAACTTCAGTTGTACTAGACTGTTTTCTTCTATCTACTAAAACGTGATTGATTTGATTATGTGTTTTTTCCCATCTGGTGAGGTCAAAGTATATTTATGAACGTTGCGATGTGGGAATTTTGTAACCATCACGACAAGGTTTCTGGATGTTTCAAAGTTCAAGAGTCTAACGCCGTTGTCACAAACTTCCTTATGTAGACATTTATTCCCTATAATCGGTTTGAAAATACCCTCTCGTCCTACCTTCGCATTGAAACCGCTTAACAGAATTTTCATATGGTATTGAGATGATCAAATACCCGTTCTATTCTTTCGTAAAAACTTTTTTTTTTTTGTATTATCTTCCTTATTCTCTGTTGGGCATGTACGGTTCACCACCGACCCTTAAGAGAAGTAAAAGAAAATCTATCATTAACAAATTCAACCCATGTAATTGCTGATATTACGTATTCGTTTGTGAATGAAAACCCTGATCCTAGTTGGTAATTCGTTCCCCGTAAAAGAACGTAAAATTTCCAACTTGACTCCTCCATTTTCTTCTCATCTAACTTCCTTATATCCCACTAGGTTCATCTTCTATTTCTAAACTCATTCGTTACACATTTTAACGCGCCTGCCCTATAGAAACTTCTTATCTTCCATATTCCAATTCTCATGTCGATTTTACTTTGCTGAGTTCGTGCCAAGTTATCAGTTCTAATCCAAGGATTCTGTGAATATATCTGAACAAACCTTTTTTTACAGGATGAGTTGTTAGCCTCACACCAAATCCCCAAGCTTGAGGATCACCCTCTAGCTATATTAAGACTGTGAAACCTTCGATGCCGTAAAAATCGTAAATTAGAGATTAGTGTCAGTGTAGTATTTCATGAATGCATCGTACGTTTGACTATCCGAACTATTCTTGATGTATCGTGTTGTTTCGTTTTATAACTACATAACTTTATAATATTTTTGTACTCTTTACCTGTTCTCTGCCAATAGCAACTGTATGAATTTATAATACAAAACTGAAATACAGAAAAATATTTAAATATATATATATATATATATATATATATATATATATATATATATATATATATATATATATATAATGTGATATTTCGCAAGGCATCTCATGTAAAGGGCGCCTTGTATTCTTCACAGCTTCTTTATTAACAATCATTATTTGAATTTATTATATAAAGCTGGTACATAGGATAACTAAAATCACGTATCTATAATGTGATGTTTCGTAGGGCGCCTTATGTAAAAGGCGCGCTGTACCTCTCACAGGTTCTTTACCAATAGTAACTGTATGTATTTATCATACAGAACTGTGGTATGCAGAAGAGTAAATAAAATCGTTCATCTTTGATGTCGACTCGCAAGGGCGCCTAATGTAAAGGGCGCACTGCACCTTTCACGGGTTCTTTACCAATAAAACTGTAAGAAGTTATTACTAAAAATTTGTACCTTTATTTATACTGTGATGTTTCGGAGGGCGCACCGGGACACGTCCCGGAGTCCCGGTGGGCCAGTACGGGCCTGCCTGTTGCTATCTTTCTCTGACATTACTTAGTATTTCCAAATGTACCGTATTTTAACGAGTTTGATTTACTTATCAAAACTCCGTTATATATTTACCTTATCTGTCTATGTGTCCGTCCGCCGTCCGGGAGACAAAATCTCAAGAACTTCTTGATGGATCACCATCAATTGTGTCCAGAATGTAGAAGGTTAAACGTTAGGAATCGCGCTCGTTGATGGAGGTGATCTATCAACCAGAAGTGATAGAAATCAACCAGTTTCTATTTTAACATTGATCACCATACAGCGAAAACGGTAATAGATAGCGACAAGCGGCTTTCTGCATTGATTAAACATTGCAAATATGTACTACATTTCCATTCTCAACTTCCCACTAAAACCTAAAGTGATAGAAATATACTACAACTTCAAGTTTCAATATTGTAATACCCCGCATGGTTATGTTTACAAACAACTGATATGTGTTTCTATTTACAAACATCAACCATGTTCGTTTTACGATGAATTACTATAGCTGTAGGCGACAGGGACAACTGTGACACCACTGATTATGTGATTACAAAGGAATAACAGCGCCACCACCTCATCTAGAGACCTATATAATCGAGCTAATTTCAACGACAAGCATCAGTCTGCGACTGATCATCCCTCCTTTGGCTTGCTTCGGAGCTCTAGGAGATACTTAACTTTACAATATTCATCTATATATAGTAATAATGATAAGATATAGCAGCAAGCGTTTCTTTTAAATCGATTTAGCTTCTGAGAATAGGTGCTATCTTCTTTCTTGATTCTCTATTCAAACCTGATGTAGCAAATATCAAACACTTTCGATTTAATGTTGATCACTATAGAGTAAAAACGGTAATACAATGTAAGAAGCGATTTTCTGAAGTTAATTAATCGTCAAACATTTTCCATCTCCACTCTAATCTCCCTACTAAAACCGGAAGTGCAAGAAATCTACTACTACTTTTAGTTTTAATATTAGTTTAAGAAATATAACGCCATACAAATCAAATTCCTTCACGTGGTGTGCACACATGATAGCGCTAATTATATATTTTTTTTTATCTCTTTCATCTTCTAACGTCTTCTGTCCCACATTTCTATCCTTTCTCCTGACATTTTAATCTGAATATACACTTTGGAAACCATGAAATTGTGTGTGCTAAATTGTACGCTCAGAGAGAGTATCTGCGTTTTTTTAAAGTATTTCGAAACTTTCATTTAATTTTGAAAATTCCAGCTAAAACTTCTTTTCTTGTGTTAGCTGAACCAAACCTTTGCTTTCATTAATATAATTTGAATTTAAAAAATAAAAATAAAAATCTAGTTCTCGCTGCACTCTTGTTCCAGTGATACCTTTCCCCTAAGTCGTACTTACTTATCTATCATAATCCTTTCCTTCTTCACTACAGTCACGTATTCACTTCTTTTCTCCCCATCTATGGGCATTTTCTGTTTTTTCTAAATTTCTTTCACTACTTCCGCTGACTAAGCAATGATTCTCTCGTACGATGGTATTACCACTAGATCTTTCAATTTTCTGAGCATCTAACCTTGTGTTTATAATAACCTTATAATTTGCAATTTCTATTTTCGTTATCTTCTGTTTTAGTTACTTTCCTAGAATCACTGACACACCATAATATTATTTTTTGATTCTTAATACTTGTGCCGCAGTTTCAGGATTTTTATATGCATATAATGAATTTATGTGCATATATTAGTAGCTATGTGTGTTTTTAGCAAAAATGGCGGTGGGAAGAATTATACATAAAAGTATGAAAGATCAACAATAAAGCAAAAAACAAAAAAGTAATTTCTTAAGAGTAAGATATATTGTGTACGAAGATTGAGAGGTACAATAGATCAAACTAGATTTCGTATGTGGACCATGGGCTTTAGGAAATGCAGAGAATCGTCGAGGCCTTTTGGTGACAAGGTTATTGCAAAATACAACCTTGATTTCATAGAATCACTCCCGGATTATCTGTTCCGTGAGTTCAATTCTATCCGAGATGTTGTCTATTGAGTCTTCTGCTCATATTGACCCAAACTTTACAATTGGATTCATGCCAGGTGAGTTTGGAGGCCACATGAGTCTTTGAATAGTCATATTCTTGCACCACGTATTAACGATTTTCACTCGGTAACATGAAGCATTAACGTCCTGGAAAACGAAGTACTCCATATTTTCTTGAGGAAAGTTATCTTTAGCTGTTGTAAGAATTTTACGTACCAGCATTTGAAGACGTTTTTGTGCATCAAATGACTCTTCACATATATCCATTGTTCTGACGTCTTTGGCGGTGAAGCAAGCTCATACCATCACTCAGTAACTAAATATTTGCATCTCTTAAACAAAATCCGTATCAAGTTCCTCGCTCATTCGTATCCACTACTTCACACCACTATCGTTTCCCACTATTCTAAACTTTTTTCAACGGAGAAAACAACATGCTTCCAGTTGTCATAAGTCTAAGTAGCATATCGTTTCACAAACCTACGTGTTGAAGTCTTCTGTGTTTTTGCCAGTTTCGACTTTCCAGGCGTTTTTTTCTTCCTAATATCCTCTTCATATAGTTAAGACAATACAGTCGTACGAGTAAATGCATTTCCAAGATCATCTCAAATTATAGAAACGCTTTTTGGGGAAGTCATTCCTTAATTCTGCAGTCCTATTGATTTTATTTGGCGATCTGCTCTGGGTGATGCTTTCTTTTTTTCTATCCCACTGTTGACGAAGGGATGATTTCTTATACTATTTTTGCTTGTGAATTACTCTTTCTGCCGTCGAATGGTGGATTTTGAGTATTCCAGCCATCTCCCTTAGAGATGTAACTTAGCTGTGCAAAGCAAGAATTATGTCTTGTTCACGTGGCGACAAGTCACCTCAGGTGCCATCTGGAGAGAATATTACTAATACATAAATAATTAGTAAGCGCCGTTGTACACCATAGGGGTCACAGATAATCCAAATGAACTATCACACTCACAATTTCCTTCTATTCCTCTTCTAGCCGGCTGCAACTATGGTTTTCTGTGTCAGTTACCTTGAGAATTGAGGTGTCGTTACTTTTTCTTTACAGAGTGTACATACATCACTCCTAGAGTGGTTTATGTCTATGGTTCGCGAGTGCCTGAAGCAAGTCTATTAACACTATTCTTATGGTAGGGACCTTTTTTTTCTACAATGGAGAAACGTATTGTTACCTCATTGATCCTATCTTCTCGCATTGTCGATAAATGAAATATTCACTCGAGAACCGCAAATTTATTTTCATAATAGTAATTAATTCTTTCAGTCAGCAGTTCTTGAGTCAACAGAGAAGATGTGTATTAATAAGTTCGAAAAAGGAAGAGAAAAGTTGAGAAAAAATGCAAAACGGCTTGCAAAAAATGAAGAATGTCAAGTTAGATTTATGGTATTTGAATTAACTTCTAATTATCTTCATTACGGTGGAGAAAGTATTTTTGTTTTTCATGCTACTAAAAATTAAGCCTCAAACATCTCCTTTTTACTTTATTAGAAGTGTATTGTGTGATATATGTTCTAATTCATTACGTGATTAAAAACAAAAGCACTTGTATGCTAGAATTAAAATATACATCATGCTTTACAGTATATGAGTCATTCAGTTCCAAAAGGGCTCTTGTCCATTTACAGAAAATCCCAGAAAACTTTTTTTTTAAAAATGTAGAATCTACATGTTTTGTAAAACTGGAAATACTTCAGTATGTTCATGTGAAAAACCTGAACACCCTGAACAGTTCTACTAAACGCATCGATCCTACATTAAAAAAAAAAAAAAGTTTTGTGGGATTTTCTGTAAATGGACAAGAGCCGTTTTGGAATTAGACTCATATAATAGTGTTTATTTATCTAATGATTAGCATTATTATACGATTTGTATGTTAAAAAAATATTCTAAACAAGTTTAGCAGGGATGTTCACTATGTTTTATAGGGAATAGTAAATGGATGTTAAATCAACAAGTATGAAAACATAGAAAAGAGATACTTTCTATGGTATTTTCAAAGCCAGAAACAGGAACAGGGAACATGTGTTGATTATTGCAACTGCTGCTTCCACAGACTATGAACTATTACTACTATTTCATAATGTAGACCTACATTTTGCTCTCTTATTGATTTTTCCATCGCTGCTTTGTCTTTACATTTCCGTAGGATATGTTCTTGTTGTTTCTATTTTGCATATTAGACGTTCAAATGTACCGACTATGCATAAGTGTCGGAACTCTTATAGAACGGTCTTGTCCGTCCGTCCATCTGTCGACAGGTATCAGAACAAAAACGGTAAGAGATGTCGAGAAAAAAGTTTTTGCAATCGATCCAGTGTCCCAAGGTTAGGTTCCATGTACTCGTTAAATCTCTATTCGAAGTAAAAGTGCTTCAAATTAGTCATTTTCGATTTCAAAGTTTATCGCCATAGAACAGAAATAATAACAGACAGCGAGAAGTGGTTTTCTATAAACGATTCAAGGTCTCAAAATAGCATATCAAGACCATCCACGACATTCTACCAAACCCAGAAGTGGTTCTTTATTGTATTTTCGGTTTCAAAACTTATTTCAGTAGAGCAAACACACTGAAAGATATAAAGAAGCGGCTTTTTGCAATCGATTCAGTGTTACAAGAAAAGATTCTATCTCCTCCCATAGCCCTCTATTCAAACCGGAAGTGGTTGAAATAAACGGTTTTTCATCCCTTATCGTCATAGAACAAAAGTAGTAAGGAACAGCGAGTAATGGCTTTTTGATATAGATTCAGCGTCCAAGAAACACAGAATCTATTATTAGAACTATCTTTGATCTTATTATCCTATTGCAACCAGTACTAAGGTTTGAGGAATGCCTTCGGGTCTCATGCTTAACGAAGGGAAAATCCCAACCTACACCTCCTCGCGGGAGAAAGTAGACAATGTTTTAGGCGGCTAACGTAGGTGGGGACCGACTGACTCACAGGATAAGGAGTCAACTTCTACCAGGTATCAACGGTCTTCTCAGAAGGCAGATGAGAGGTGCAGGTCAGAGCATCTTCTTTCCTTTAGGAGGGGAAACTATCCTAAAAGGCGGATGAACCACAAGATAGTCAACGGCATGGAGATGTTAAAAGTAAATGTGAATATTACCACATTATCTTCTTTCTCAGAAGGGATGAAGGAGGAGAATAAATATAATGATGGTTCTTTCTGAGGTAAAACATTCCGGAGGTAAAAGAGTACCCCGTTCCCCGTTCGGATCTCAAAGTTAGGACTACTAAGATAAGAACCATCAGAGGAGAAGATAATGATAATTTTCATTTCAGCATAGGAACATGAAACGTATGAACTTTACGACGTGCGGGTAAATTTTAAAATTTAAAAGTGGAAATGGATAAACGTAAAGTGAACATAATGGGTTTAAATGAAGTGACATGGCTAGCAAAAGGTAAGATAGTATCGGGAAATTACACAAAAATCGATTCGGGTGGCGTTATGGTGTCGCGATAGTGATGAAGAGCGAGGTAGGAAGAAGTGTAACCAAAGTGGAATGCTGTAGTGACCGCTTGATGTTTGTAAAGCTAAGTACAAAACCAGTGGATATTGTGATAATACATGTGTATATGCCAACAACCGACCATGATGACAATGAAGCAGAAGTAATATATGATGAGATTAGTGACATATTACATCAGGAGAAAAGAGGTAAGATAGCAATGGGAGACTTCAACAGTGTAGTAGGAGCAGGAGTTGCGAATAAGGTAGTGGGATCATTTGGACTAGGTAGAAGAAACGCCCGGGGCTAAATGCTTATCGACTTGTATACGCAATATGATATGGTGGTGACGAGTACGTTGTTTATGAAAAGGAAAACCAAGCTGTACACGTGGAAAACTCCAGGAGATGAGAAACGCTACCTTATCAATTACATTATTGTCAAGCAACGTTTAAGGAATAGTATGGGACACGTGAGAACTACCTGGAGCAGGCGTTGATTCGGATCACAATCTCCTAGAGTCGGAAGTCAAAAACTGGTTAATTCAGCAAAATGGAAGGAGAAATCAAAAAAGGAACATAGAGCGACTGAAAAGTATGGACAGTAAAGTGATAGAAGAGATTGAAGGAAAAGTTCTGTGCAATTGGCGATATGGTAGGCAATGTAGAAAATAGTTGGGAAAAAGTTAAAGAGACTGTACCTGACACACTCAACAATAATATTGGCAGGATGGAAAGAGCAGTGAACTGAAGATGGTGGAACGCAAAAGGCGAAAACCATAGACATAAAATAATACAGAAAACTGAACAATGTATTGAGAAGAAAGACTCACAGAGCTAAAAAAATACCTGGTAGTACATGGAACATATATATGTGAAGAAATAATGGAACTTCAACAGCGCGGAAGATATAATCTGATGTATCACAAAACACACGAATTAGGAGGGAAAGCTAACAAAAATATGAGAACATTTAGAATCAAAGATCAATAACGTCATATAGTTATTCATCACTACAGTACCGACTTTACTTATTAACAAGATCTACATGAGTGGAAAATGGCCAAAGGATTTTCGTGATGTTACAATGATTGCATTACCCAAGAAAAAGAGAGCAAAGAAGTGCAGCGATCACAGAACAATTAGCCTTATTTTCCACACTGGAAAAATAATTGCGAGCATACTGAACAAGCAAGTGGAAAGTACGATAGAAGTGATTTTGGAGGAAGATCAATTTGGTTTCCGGAAAGGAAAAGGCACCAGAGATGCTATTGAGCTGATACGTATTATACGAGTTCTTGATATAAAAGAAGAGTTATGTTTGTACTTCAATGACTGGCAAAAAGATTTCGATCGTGTCAATTGGATCAAATTCCTGAAAATACGTAAAGAAATTAGGGTCAACTGAGAGACCGAAGATTCATTCGCAACCTGTACATAGGAAAACGAGTGAAGTTACGCTTGAATGAAGATGAAATCAATAGTGTGGAGATTGGAGCAGGAGTCAATGTCGCCCCAATTATTCAACTTATACAATGAATGTTTGATGAAGGAAGCATTAATAGGAAGTAGAGATTCCAAGGTTCGAGGGTAGATCATTAAGATCAAGTATGCAGATGATACGGTTATAGCGAGAACCGAAAAAAGGACTACAGGAGATGATTGACAAAATAATTGACACTGGGAAACTATATGGAATAGATATCAACATTGAAAAATCAAAAGCCATGAGAATGTGCCATGGACAAGCGCCCTTGCGGTCAAAGTAGAACAAAGAGAATTAAAGAGGTCAATAATTTCAAATATCTGGGAAGTATTTGAAAAGACGCTTACTACATTAAAGAGATCATGTCAAGAACTGTCATAGCTAAAGAATCGTTCAACAAGAAAAGATCACTCTTACCTAGCAGACTTACTATTGGACAAAGGAAACAGTTGGTAAAGTACTACGTATGGAGTATTGGGCTGTATGGTTCAGAGATGTCGATACTACGGAAATTAGAGAAGAAGTGTTTAGAGAACTTTGAAATATTTTATGGGAGGAAGATGGAGAAGATAAAATGGACAGAGAGAATAACAAACAAAGATGTTTTAAAACGGATACGAAAGAAAAGGACGTTTTTAAACAGGATCCTTCGTAGGAAGACCAATTGAATTGAAAACATCTTGCGAAGAAAATGTCTTTTTCATACCGCTTTAGAAGGAAAGATAAAAGGAAAGCGAGAAATAATAAGAAGAACACAAGTGATCGATAATTTGAAAAATGGAAGAAAATATTGGAAATTATAAGAGAAAGCTGAAGAT
Organism: Thermobia domestica; assembly: GCF_964235325.1. Taxonomy (NCBI): domain Eukaryota; kingdom Metazoa; phylum Arthropoda; class Insecta; order Zygentoma; family Lepismatidae; genus Thermobia; species Thermobia domestica. Next base: position 129,622,778 of record NC_137467.1, read on the forward strand.
CGAGAAACGTGGAAGAAATATTTCTAGGTCCAAACCTAAAATAATAATAAAAAAAAATCGTTAATCCTAGAACCTGTAAACTGACAGAACGCTTAACAACAACAACAGCAATAATAATAATAAAAATAATAATAATAATAATAATAATAATAATAATAATAATAATAATAATAATAATAATAATAATAAGCCAGTACTTATGCATGCACTACTTCAAGTTTGAGTATTGAATTCACATAGTTTGAAGTCTTCGTTTCACACTGTGAAACTATATATATTCAATTATTATTATTATTATTAAATATAATAATCATATATAAATACAAAAATGACTTGACTTACGAAGTAGCCAATTAGGAATAAAGTTCAACATGAGTCCTATTATTAATGTTCTGACAATCTTACATGGACTTAATATAGCTTTTATTTAATGACGTTAGTTGCAAAATTTTCAAATGAGATGTCGCACTCTTTTGTTTGTGTTCTTTATCAATAAACATTGTAATAATACCATTATTTTGCATGCTCTAGTATTTAGTTAAATAAACAGAGAAAATCTGTCAAAAATACTTATTTTCAGAAGAAAACCAATCTAGAAACTAAATACCTTCTGAAGATATGACATTGTCCGTTGAACATTTATAATTATTCTCTGATAAAATGAATTACGTTAAATTTCTTTTGCAGCAGTTTCAAAGCAGCAGCAGATTTCTTGCAGCAGATTTACTTTTTGTAGAGGTTTCGGGCGCCAGAAACCTCAAATTACCTAATATAAACCTTATTGTACTCTAATGCAGCGCAAAGGAGAACTTCAACTGCATTAAAGGAATCCATACTGTATACAGACTTTTGATTCAGCGTCACATTAATCTGGTACAATATTTGTTAAAGAAAAAAGACACATAACTATACATTAAACATCTAAGCTTACACGATGGATCAGAGGTACCTTTGGTGTGAGGAGTCTCTAGTTCTATCCCAGGTCATGTAAAGTTATGGTGGACAGCATCGTGTCGGTGAGCTTAATCAGGGTTATTTTGTTTCCTTCCACATTGTCATTCCAACATTTCTTCCAGCATCATTCCCTTTCATTAATCATCCGTCTGCTATAGCTGAAGGTCATAATTGTGGTACGTTAAATCTAAAGCTAGTTTCATTTCACATGGAATATGTGTGACAAATGGAAATGTTTCAAAAACCATTTCTGGGTGCATTTTTCTTAATGACTTATTGTTTATATGTGTTTAGATGATCGATATATTTATACTTGGTTACTTCCTGGTTTACTTTTTCCTCCGAAACTAGATGCAGAACTAAATTTTAAAAAAAAAATAAGAAAAAAAAAACTTCAGAGTATCTCAGTTTTGAAGGAATCTTCTACTTTCAAATCTTTCTTTAATGAATTTTAGTTTATATAATAACATCTCTATGGCGCACTCAAGGTGGATTAAGGATTTAACTTCTCTCTTGAGCAAGATATATAATTACGCGCTTATCCTATATGGGTGGCGAGCACCAAACAAGAATAAGTGAAACTAAATTAGTAAGTTACTAAGAGAGAAGGAAATCGGCGACTTCCAGTCAAGACTATTGAAAAATTAAATGATTAAATTACTACAGGAGTAAATTTTTCATTTACTACAGAAGTAAATTTATTTACTCCATAACTGGTGGAGAGCACCATCAAAGAGTACGCTACTACAATGTAACTTGAGGAAATTGGGCCAAAATTTACTCCTAAGCAGTAGTAGGAGTAAAGTTAGAGAGTAAGGTGTGTTCTTTGGTTTCTGTGTGTTAAATAGAGAATTCTATGGATTACCTGGACTATGAAGAATATATGGAGATGGAGGAAAAGGAAGAGGAAGACATCCCAAGAATGAGGGTTCGAATGAAGGGAAGAGATCCATTTGAGATGTATAGCGACAATGATTTCAAAAAGCAGTTTGGGTTACGTAAGAAATTGTTACTGTTATTGACAAGTTACTGAGATGGTTTGGTGAATCAGTTTACTTAAAGAAAAGAAAAAAGTGTTCTAATTCATTTATTGACTAAGCCAGAAATTCTGATAAAGATACGACTAAGAATTTATTATTATTATTATTATTATTATTATTATTATTATTATTATTATTATTATTATTATTATTATTATTATTATTAGTTAAAGTACGGAGTTTAAAATGAGGCGATGCAGCATTTACGTAAACTAAATGATAATTTATTTGATACTATTCACTAGTCCACCATACATTTGCGAGAGTTTGCTTTGAGAAATGAAGTGTATACAACATTGAATAGTAAAAATATTGAAATAAAATATATTATTAAAAATATTGATTAAATAATTGGAGTTAAACATGCCTTTCCAGTAAGAATTATATATAGAGAGGATTTACTTTAAAGTGCAATCCACACGAATATTCGAGATTTAATCTGACTGGAAATCGATAACTTACACGATAATATTTACTTCATTACTTCTATAACTCTTTATTCTTTAACGTATTATAATTCTCTTTAAGTTATGATTTTGCGATTTCAAAACGTGTAACGAGAAATGAATGTAATATTCTATTTATTAAGAAAACCTTACAAACAGTGATTATTTCAAGGGGTGACCTGAGGGGAAATTTGTGACCCTGTCGACCTAAAAAAAATTTCCCCCTTCGGGGCCATATCTTCGATATGCTCAAAGTGGACTAAGAGTGTTTTAGCTGTTTTCCGTCCTTCATATATTGACAATCCCCCGGGAAGAATCTTCTGAAATTACCAATGCTTAGACTATAAATAGTTTTTAATTTCAAATCAAGGGATAATAATGAAATATTGAACATACTTAATACTTTGTTTTCAGCTATGTATTTTAGATTTGCAATTCATATCATGTTCCGTTCTAATGGAATTTGAAAGAAAAGTCATTGCCAAAGACTTATTCAAAGAAATGTTCTCAGTCTTCTGATTAAAATACTAACAAACTAAAAAAAAAATACTTCCTACAGGGTTTGAAAGCATAAACTTCTGATTGACAGACTATTGCTCCAAACTGCTCGACCATTTCGTATGCCTTGAGAGAGTCTCTTTTGACATTTTTGGTAAAGTATTTTTCTGCTGCACACTCGCTTTTGTTTATGTCGCTACGACTATGAGTTTGTGGTTTGTGCTGAATATTTGGACGTTACATTTCTTGCAATGTATAAAAGTCTTTTTCGTATAAATTACATTCGATTTTAAGTCCTAATAACTTATATACAACAGGTTGAATATGGGAAATAATTGGGGTTGGAGTGATCGTAAACGTTTTCAGTTAGGAGTCTGGATATGCAAACCCGCTTAAAGTGAGGTGTGAAATCTGGTACTACTCATAAGAAATCTATAAGAGAACAATTATTATATTACAACATGCTATTACTCTATATAAGAGATCAACAATGAGTATTTATGTATTATTTTCCTAATAAAAGCAACGGAACGTTGCTATGCAATATTATTGTTAAACAGTATATAGTATTTGAAAAACTGATGCAATATCAAATCCTGTTTAAGTTTAAAGGTTAAGTTAGTGTTTATTTACATATTTTGACTTAAACGTTTTCCTCATAACGAGTTCTATGTATGTACCTACCAAATAACAGAAATACTTTTATACAGGACTATGACATATAGGTTGCATGTTTTAAAAATATGTATTGAATCAAAGGAACATTTTTGATATTTTTAGGTTAAAATGGAAAATGCGAAAAACGCAACCTTCCATTTTTGATAAACGTTGAGTGTGGTTCAAAATTCAATTTAATATGTTGTAGTCGTGAAAGGCCTAGGTATCAAAGAACATCGTCAAACTCATAATAATTCAAGAACTCGTAATCAGTAGCGGTGTTTTCCACGAAAGTTGGCTGTAGCAAGAAACATTCTCTTACTATGTTCTCAGAAGTTTAAAAGAATGAAGAGGAATGACTCTCAAAATAGAGACGACAACATCAAAATGGCAGATTATACAGTCTCAGCACTGAGTGAGTCCTCAACTTGTCTCGCACTGAAAAGCAGCAGGATATTGTTACTATATCGGATATTGGAAGAACGGATTTCAGCCGCAGCTAAAGAAGACATTGTTTAGCATCTGTCTTTTACATCAGAAGGCAATCCAGAACTTAGAAATACTTTCTCTGGTTGATTGTGGTTCCTTCAATTGGTCTGCTAGTAAGAACAGAAGGTACTTTGAAGTTGAAGCTTTTTTAAAGTATTCGTGTATTATGTCAACATTTTTGTTTTTATTTTAGAAGAATATAATGTTTATTAATTATTCGGCCTGATCAATACAATCAGTTTACTAAAAAAAAGTCAGAAGAGGTGATAGAGTACATTATTATCTCGCTTATACACATTTTTCAATCGGAAGCTCCTCCGTGGCTAAGCGGTTAGCGTACGCGCCTTTGGCGTGGGAGACCCGGGTTCGATTCCCGGCGGGAGCTCATGTGGTTCGGATTCCACGTTAATCAGTAGGTCCACGTCTCATATAGCCTCGCTGCTGAAAGGGACGCTAAATTAAAATCAACTCAACTCAACATTTTTCAATGGATTAAAAGGAAAATGATGTAAATTAAAAGGTAAACGCAAATTTAAGGAAATTAGGAAGAACTCGAAAATGTATCATCACCTCCTGCTTACATTCATAACTTCTGCATACAGAAATGTTGAATTGGATAATACTCAATATTGGCTAAAGAAGACTAATATCTGTTTAATACTGTTATACACTTTCCTCTTCTTCTTTATTATCCAATAGTTCGGCGTGAAATATTATAAATATAATGTCGTTATTGGTAAAGATATACAAATCCCTGTAAATTTAACGGAAATACCTGATAAAAGTGCAACTTTTCAGATTGATATGGTATTAGACCACCTCTCGTGCGACGTGGAATGCAGTCATAAATGTCGTGAATGGTAACAAGTGAAACAGTACACCATACCGCGTGCATTTCATCAATCCGTTTCGTCAGAGAGGATGGATGGAAGCGACAACTTAATCAGATGTTTTGTCCTGAAAACGGGCCACAGATGTTCAATTATCTCCAGGTCTAGAAATTGGACTGGCCAGAGAAGTTGTTCATCTCGATGTTTCTCGACCTACACCTCAAAAGTTCCAGCTGTGTAAATGGGGTCACTCTCATCCAGTAATAGGCGTGATTGCCCTGAAATAACATCTGGATCATAGGATGTACATAATCTGCTAAAAAGGCGTAATAAACAAGGGCAGTAAGAATACACAAAGCCGGACCCATTAAAATTCAGAATATTACGGACTACAGCATCTCAGAACCGCCGTCATATTTCACGCTTGTGTGCAGACTTTGCAAATCATACGCTCCTTTCGGCGTCGGCCATCATAAATATAGACTGTAATTTGAAATAAGGGGAACAAAGACTCATCCGATTATATCACATGTTTCCAGTTATCGCCGATACATGTGTGTGCACGGTACCACTTGCGCCGTACTAAAGTGTTCTGGTCCTTTATCAGCGGTTTTGCACGTGCAACCCGACAGCGTGTGTCCATTTTATGTACCTTGAGGCGCACAGTGATTGTCGATACAAGCTGTGAGAGATGTTGCTTGAGTTCCTCAGTTACTTGTACCGTAGTTGGACGACGGTTCTGATTTGCAATCCTTTTAATGCTCAGCGGATTCTGTCACTGTAGGTCTTCTTACAAGCTGTGAGATGTGTGGCTTGAGTTCCTCAGTTACTTGTACCGTAGTTGGACGACGGTTCTGATTGGCAATCCTTTTAATGATCAGCGGTTTCTGTCACTGTAGGTTTTCTTTCAACCACTGTTCCTTTTTGCCGATGTGGTTTTGATGTGAGTTGTGAGGTGGGCCATCATCATCTTGGACACTGTATCTCGTGACACACCCGCACACTGTCACTTTCGTAAAGTTCGTACCACATAGTAGAGAATGTGTGGTCTTTGGTATATCTCGACGTGCTTCAAGACGTCTTAAGCTCCAAATCGGGGAACAGGTAGGCCAATCCATTCGCCGAATATCTTCCCGTTTCAAGAGCTTCACCACTTACACTTTTCTTTGCGGTAGCGCATTATCATCCATAAAGATGAAGTCAGGGCCGACTGTACTTCTGAAAAGATGCAGTTGAGAAGGATTACAGTGTAACAATAACGTTTAATGGTGAGTCTATCGCGTTCAAAAATTTGGACATCGGTATGCTCATACAATATTATGCCTCCCCATACAAGAACATTTGGACCACCAAAACTATGATGTTCGACAATGTTAGGGGTTTATTACCTGTTTCTACCTTTCACCAGATGAGTGTACGTCCAGAATTATTACTCATACTGAATTTGCTCCCATTTGAGAAGAGATCATGATCCCACTCCTCCTTGGTCCAGTCCCAATGTTCTTGGCACCACGGCAGACGGTTCAACGAAACACAACATAATGGCCGTCGGAGAAACAGACCACCTCTATGCAGTTAACATACCACAGTGAAGAGACAGATTGGGCGCCTTGCAGTACTGTTAAATGTATTTGCAATTGCACCCACTGTTTGACATCGGTTCCTTCTTGCCTATTGCACAATGTAACGGTTGTCTTAAGTTGTAGTTGGCCGTAGTCGACCACCTCCTGTCCTTCATACAGCACTGAGTGTAGTTCGGAACGATACCGATCCACGTTAAACATTGCTGTGGTTAATACCAAACTCCTGGTCCACACTCGTCTTCCTCCTTGCTTCCCGATTATTCTCCCCAGTGTGAAGTCATCCAAATATTGTCTCTTGGGCATGTTGTTGTAACACTATAACGATACACGTTAACAGTATATATATATATATATATATATATATATATATATATATATATATATACTGTATATACTATATACTATAAAACACATCGTTTCGTCCTTTAATTCAACTGTTCCGTATTGGAGGACCAGACCAATTTGGTCTGCAATCATGATTATATCACTCAATACAACATATTGCTCCGATGAAAGTATAGGAGACCTGTGGCAACTTGCTGCTGGGCTTTCATTCATTTCCACACACTACAATATTTTGCTACTTTCTCTGTCTCGTTCTTAAGTTTTGCACAATAAGTTTACACTACATTGATGTTTTATGGGAAGCACGTATTAGGGACCCTATAAACAACTGCTGTCCCATACAAATTGTGACAATTAGGAAACGAGACTGATTTTTGCTGCAACGTTAGTTTTAACATGGTAGTTTTTCATGTCACAAAAGTTCATTATCTTGCGTGTGAAAATATTTCCAATTCGATCGGTCATAAGTGTGGCGCGAGATGCAGATAAGTATAGACTGACCTCGTCACCGTTTTGATGACGGAACAAAAAGTGAATATGAAGTTCAGTGTGCGCTTAGTGAAAACAGAAACATTCGAAATACTAGAAAAAAAGTTTATACGGACAATTAATTGCCTTTCTTCTTGTAGTGTTTTTAAATATCATAAGAGAGTCAGTGCTGAAAGGGAGTTTGTGGAAGATGACGAGCGCCTAGGTCAAAGTAGGTCTCTCAGGACAACTGAAACGATTCACAAAGTACGGGGCATCAATTTGAATGCGAAATGCAAGTTTCAGCTCATTATCAGATCTCGTGGAAGTGAATAAGAAGAGTTTACCAGTTTCAAATGGAGTGCTTAAAGAAACGAAAGCTGTGTGAATGTTTCGTGTCCCATTTTTTAACAGAGGAGCAGAAACTGAAAAGAGTTCAGAAATTGTTCGTGAGTTTTTGTCCCATCACATTGCGCATACCTCCCTGACCTGTTTTCCTCTGATTATTTTCTCTGTACCAAATTAAAAACACCACTGAAAACTTGCTCCTTTGAAGATATTTACACCATCAACAAGGCAGTGACGGTCATCTTTGAACAAACTATATTCTAGGACTTCCATGAGTAAATTCATGACTTACTAGATCGTGGTAAAAGCCGTAAGGGGACAACGGAGTACTGCTTTAGGTAAGTTGATTCCACTTATTCATTTAATTGTCTTTTACAGACGCAGTCTAATTTCCTAATTGCCGCACTGTTTCTTTTTATCCGACCTGAAACGTAATAAATGGTATTTGTTACTCTATAATATCCACTTCCTGCTACATCATCCTATTCATATACTTTCTTTCATTGGAAGCATATTTTATTCTTGTATGTTATACATTATAGTTTTGGAAATATTTAGCATGTATTAACAAAACAGAACTAACCGAAACACTAAATATATTTATAAAACTTGTGTAATAGTTTCGATACTGCAACTTAAATAGTTGGGGCAAAAGTCAAGGGAAAAACTTGGTTGGTTCCGATAAAGTGGGCGTGATCTCCTGTGAATTCCTGTTTACATTTAAGTTGTTATTCTTGGATTTATCTTCCATATCGTGTCCGATCAAGGTGATGTAACATTACCTTAACTATCTCACAATTGTTAGTAATATATTTAATCTTTTCACCAATTTTGTTATCGCTTCTTTGTTTTCACATCTTTACGCAATCGTTTTGTGTTACATTGTTAATAAATGGAACTAAACATATAATTTATACAGTCTTGTTGAAAAAATCTTGCCCACTCATCTTGTTTCAAAAGGCGATATCTTGTAGCCATATGTAGGGAAATCTAATCTATGGGTTCAAATAAAGATTTCAATTGTAAAAAAGAAAAGAAAAAAAGAAAGAAAGAAAAAGACGAAAGAATAAAGAAAAATTACACATATGTTTCATTGAATTTCAGCTATAGGTAAGATACAAGGGGCATCCAATAAGTTATTTATTTAGACAGGAAGAAATGCAGATAGGATCACCTGGTCATCACTGTTTTGGATATAGTTCCCTAGGGATAGTTTCAAATATCTAGGATCAATATTAACAGAGGAAAATCATATTCACGAAGAAATTAAATGTCGATTAAAAGCAGGGAATTCGTGTTACTATTCGGTTCAAAATCTCTTGTCGTCGCGAATTCTGTTGAGGAATTTGAAGCTTAAAATATACAAAACGATAATCATGCCTGTTGTTCTGTATGGTTGCGAAACATGGTCGCTTACCCTGAGGAAAAAACATGGACTAAAAGTATTTGAGAACAATATCCTGAGAGGAATATTCGGGCCCAAGAGGAACGGGAATGGGGAATGGCGGAAACTTCACAACGAGGAACTAAATAATTTATACGGTTTACCCAATATTGTTAGGGTAGTCAAGTCTATGAGGCTTATGTGGTAGGGGCATGTAGCTAGAATGGAAGAAAGTAGAAACGCTTTCAAAGTCTTGACTAGAAGACCAATCGGAAAACGACCATTAGGGAGACCTAGGCACAGATGGGAGGACAATATTAAGATGGATCTCGCAGAGATTGGAATACAAAGTAGAAACTGGATCCAATTGGCTAAGGATAGAAGTCAGTGGAGAGCTTTTGTGAATGCGGCATGGAACCTCCGGGTTCCATAGGCCATAGAGTTAGTTAGTTAGTTAGGTGTCTATGCACTATTGGCATTTTCCTGAGCAGCGAGGAAATCCCAGAGAAAAAATAATCTTTTTCATGCCCTGAAAACTACTGAGAAACAGCCTGTTGGACCTCGTTGTGCGACGAGAAACTTTGTTCCTTCAGGTGTTACTTCAGGAAATATTCACTAGGGGCCATGTCCGGATTGTAAGGAGGATGATTCAACACTTCGAAACCGGCAATGGTATCCTTAAGCTTCCGAGCCGTGTGCAAAGAAGTCTAACAAATCCACACAAACATTAGCTACATTGTGTAACACAAACATCCTGTTCACGGCCACTGCATTGCTCCGATTGAGCTCAGATTAGGCAGCGGGATTCCCCACAATGACCTTGGCGTGCCTGTCAACCATCGTTATGCTCCGCCCCTCACTTCCTGTCTTGGTAGATCACCTATTGAACGCCCCTCGTAACCGAGCTGTTCAAAGAGCTGAGACTTTTTTTTAACAAGACTGTACTTTGTGTAATTTATTATTTGTGTAGTTAATGCAATTTAGACTACTGTAAAAAAAAATCAGTATTTCTCTATATTAAAATTAAAAGTAACACGTAGTTTAGAAGTTTTAGACTTTCTTTTACAGGTGTCGACTGAATAAAAATATCGAAGCATAAGTAATGACACATGTGATGCGGCACAACATTCTAAAGTAAGTTGATTATAAACTTACACACAGTTATCGAACAAATTACTCCGTTTTATAATAATAATAATAATAATAATAATAATAATAATAATAATAATAATAATAATAATAATAATAATAATAATAATAATAATAATGTTAAGATCTCAATGAGTAACAATGTTGGACAAAATAATTTTTACCTAACATCTAAAATATTAACCTACTATATATCAAAGCTAACGTATTATATTGCAAGGTCAATTTGTCATTGTTATTAAGAGTGATGCCATACTCATAAACACTGGCGTCTCTGGCATGTAAAATTTGGGGGGACATCAAAAAAAGTGGTTTAAAATGTACTAACTAGGCCAACCTGTTTCTTATCTTGGATTCCATGTGATACCTTTCTGCTTATCTTCACGGACCCCGTAAGGTATATCAACAATTCTGTTATAATCGTTTCACAGCCTGAATATTATATTCCAAATTATTATTATTATTATTATTATTATTATTATTATTATTATTATTATTATTATTATTATTATTATTATTATTATTATTATTATTATCAGGCCTATTATTGATATGGTATTCTGTCGTTAACAAATAAATTAAATTAGAATAAAATATTGAATATTTTGTACTTCCAAAATTTTGGGGCGTCCCCCTCGTCCTCCCCACCACAGACGCCCATGCTCATAAATACTCTTAGCTTTACATTTATACCATTTTGGGTAAAGATAACATCTTGAATTAAACCCCGATATACTAATTTCCATCTCAATTTAATCTTAGACTTCGCTCTTTATATCATCACTGTTTTATAAGGACCGTGCTGATATTAGGTACTTTCTTGTCCCTTACTCACCTTCCAGACAATGTTTCATCCAAGATTATTGGGATACGTATCGCGATTATATACTGCCTTACTGTGTGAAACACACATTATCTGGGTAGAGTTAGAACAATGGTTCTTGTACAAGTCCTCTGACACACGTACCGCAGAACTTTATGAACCGAAGGTGACTAAATGCTTTCTTACTTAATTTTGGGATTTCTCTTGCCCCACCATATACAGTTGTAGCGATTGACATTAATATTCAGTTTAGAAATTAAGATTAATGACATGCTCTCAACAATTACAAATTCAATATTATATCAGCATGCTCGTTACTGGAATAATGTTGACAATATGTTCACAAAATTATTGAAACCTAAGTAGTATCTAAATAAAACATTATTTGTTTTGACTTATGTGATGTCCTTAATTTCCAAAAAAAAAAAAAAAAAAAAAAAAAAAAAAAACATCAATTAATATATAAAAATTAACTTCTACTTCACAAATGAATCAAGGAAGTGAATGATTATACGTTAACGAAAATGCATCATACATTAATGTTGAGGCGGTTTTTGTGATATGGGCTCGATTCCTGCTGCCGACCATCCTGACTGGGGTTTTCCAGGGTTTCCCTTAGTCCTACCAGGCAAATGCAGGGATGGTACGTACTAAATAGGTCCTGGCCGATACCTTTCCAAATCCTTTCCATTATCATTGTTGTTGTTCTTAGATATTCAGTACAAAATGGCTTCTGAGCTGTATTTGGTGATTATTAAATAAAAAAATACATACATAAATGTGTCGCTATTCATCTTTTGAGACTTTTTTCCCGTAAATGTATTTCTCATTATATCAGATTAATATTGTCACAGTGTCAAATATCTGCTATCTATATATCTGGATCCTATAAGAGTCACACGATTCAATTGACAATTACTGCATTAGAATATATTGTAATATCCTATGTGATGTTGTAAACAAACAATTCCACGCATCAGTGTTTACAAACACCACCACGTGGTTCGGCAAGAGGATCTCCCACCAGATGGATCTACAGTACATGCAGACGACTGCTTCTGGCCCCTCCCATGGATCAGAAGACGACATCGGAGCAGCAGCTCCACCGCCACCCAAAGGACCCTATATAAATTGGATGGACGAAGACAACTCGAGACCAGTTTTCTGGTGACCCTCCTCTAGTCTACTACGGGACTTTTGGAGTAGCCTAACCCCAGGCCTCTAGTCTGCTACGGGACTACGCCTATCTTACCTTCTGGCTTAGCCTGCTACGGGGCTCTGTTGAAGATCCTGTCTGTGACCTTACTGTCAAAGACCACCTATAACTAACCTTTATAAGAGAGAAGTTTTATAATGAAATTGGTAGAGGGAGATCGATTCCGGACGCTCTTTTTATTAAGTGCTCTATCTATAACCTATATGAGACAAAGTTTTACATGGTGGAAGCGCCGGACAGTGAGAGCAATAAAGGGTTAAAATTAAAAAGCATCGTTTTGCTAAACGAAATACTTGAAGAGATTAGCGAACATTGGCATATTATTTATAATATGTATTTTGTCTTTTTGATGCGACCCCATAGCCAAGTTGCTTATTCTATCTTGATATCAGAGCTAGTGTTAATAAAAGGGAACAATACAACAATCAAAACAGGGCACATTGCATTCCAGATCCCAATATATCGTTGTGCTCCCACTCTAGCTACCACAACTAATACCCAAATTAACGAAATCTGCTAAGTGATATAGAATTTATACTTACATAGTTATTGAAAAGAGCGTTGCAAAGTTCTAATTTATATCTAGTGTTCTACAATATTACCAGTTTCAGTAAGTCAACATTTCAATTACAAAGCTGTTCAGAATTTTACTTTACATCAAAAGTAGCAGAAACTGTATGGAACATAGAAACCACAGTAGGTTGCCATTTCCAAATTAGCATGCGAATGCCACTACCACTACAATGTTGCTGTTTCTGAGTTTGAAATGTTTACTTCCGGTAGGTACTGAGTAAACTAGATTGTACTTCATTTCCTCAGCTGTCATCAGGGATCAAACCAGGGTTCTTAGCTCGAACACTAACATTTAACCATGATGTAACCCTAGAAATATTCATAGGCAAGTATCAAAGTATGTTAGCAAGAAAATTTCTGTTTTCCATGAACGGGATAGTATGATATCTATAAAAAAAAAAAAAAAAAAAAAAAAAAATGATGTCCTTCACTTCACTGATGTCCTTAATTTCCAAAAACGCATTAATTAATAGTATGCCAATGAACTTCATAAATGAGTCAATTAAATGAATACAATATCATGTAAACGATTATGCGTTAACGAAAATGCATCAAAGACTGATGTTGAAACACTCTTTGTGACAGGGTTGCTATTTATCTTTTGAAACTTTTTCCCTAAATGTAACCCTATTTGTACAAGATTAATATTGTCACAGCGTCAAATATCTACTATCTATATATCTTCATCCTGTAAGAGCTACATGATTCGATTGACAATCACTACATTAGAATATATTAAGGGTGAAATTAAAATAGATTAAGGTTTCCAGGCCCAGAAACGTAGTCAAAAAGTAAGATGATGCAACAGTTTCACCATGCAAATGTATTTCTTCTTTAAACAGAAAAAAATACTTTGAAGTGATCAGTGGACAGAATTGTATCTCCAGAAGGAAATTAAAGTTTTTAACTTTGTTTTCTTCTGAAAATAATGATTTGTGAAAGTTATTTCTTTGTTATATATTCAACTAGTATTTCATGTAAAATATGACAGGGTGTCCAATATACAATGCAATCCGGAGTTTGGAATAGTAGAGCTTTTGAACCTGAAGCGATACACAAATAATGGTTATACCAAAATGAAGCCTTATTCATGCGTATATTTTTAAACTAGGAAGCAACGATTGAAGTACGCTAAAAAAAAACCACACAGTGTTGTCAGATGTAACCGAAAGTGTAAATCTTTTTTTTTTTTTTTTTTTCAAAATATGTAAATTGACTCATAACTCATATGTATGGATGTTCTGCCGTTAATTTTCAGTTTGTTTAGTTGGAGTAACTTCGAAACTACGGAACAGAATAATTTTTCATTTCCACCGATAACTAATTGGATGAGGCATCTGTAAAGGGGAACTAGGGAAATCGTAGTTTTCATAAATTAATGCTGTGAATTGGCAACTTTACTGATGTTTCAGTGCATCAAAAGGTGTGTTAAGGATCTGTCTACATTATTCCTGAAAACAATTAAAAACGAACTTTGAAATTATCATGATAAAATTTTTACTTACATGCACCCGGCAACACTGCTATTTATTTCTATGGGACTATTTAAAGCAAAAGGTAGACAAGAACAATTCTCGAACTATTCAAGACCTGGAAATGAACATTCGCAGTGCTATTGAGAACATTAACACTTCTAATCTTCGTAAACTTGCTGCCAACCTGGTGAAACGTGTGAACTAGTGTTTGAATCAAAACAGGGACACTCCCAGCATCCGCTGTAGAGCTGGTAACTCATTTCTGATAGTAGCAGTGTTGTCGGGTGCATGTAAGTAAACGTTTATCGCGATAATTTCAAATATTGATTTTCATTGTTTTCAGGAATTGCATAATGTAGACAGATCCTTAACATAGCTTTTGATGCACTGAAACATCAGCAAAGCTGCCAATTCAGAGTGTTAATTTACGAAAACTACGATTTCCCTAGTTCGCTTTTACAGAGGGCTCAGTTATCGGTGGTGGCGTGGGAGACCCGGGTTTGATTCCCGGCGGGAGCTCAGGTGGTTCGGATTCCACGTTAATCAATAGGTCCATGTCTCATATAGCCTCGCTGCTGAACGAGACGTTAAACTCAAAATCAATCAATTAATCAGTTATAGGTAGAAATGAAAAATTATTTTTTCTGCTCCATAGTTTCCAAGCTACTCCAACTAAACAAACTGAAAATTAACGACAGAACAACCATACGTCAATTTACATGTTTTGCAAAAAAAAAAAAAAAAAAAATTACACCTTCGGTTACATCTGTCAACACTGTGTGGTTGCTAGTGTACTTCAATCGTTGCACACAGTGTTGACAGGGGTGACATCCAGAAGTCCTAAAGTTCAGAAGTCCTAAAAGGCAGAAGTCCTAAAAATATGGGCACTAGACCTAAATTTTAGGACTTCTGCACTTTAGGACTTCTGCACTTTAGGACTTCTGCCTCGGTATGATTTTTAGGACTTCTGCCTTTTAGGACTTCCGCCGTTTAGGACTTCTGCCGCGATATGATTTTTAGGACTTGTGCCTTTTAGGACTTCTGCCTTTTAGGACTTCTGCCATTTAGGACTTGTACCTTTTTCATTCACTTGCTTTAGTTCTGAAATTCGCCACCACCACACGAAATTGGGAGGATGCAGCAACTAGTTGGCAATAATGTTACGAACGTATCTAATTTCAACAGTAACAGCTATATTTGTACTACTAAGATTATTATTATCACTATCTGTTCTGCACTTATACACGAATTACATAATACAACCTATTTCATTCTAAGAATTAATTACATAATTAGTTAAGAAATTCGTTTCTTTCGAATGGAGGTACAAGAATCCCAAGACAAATTCCTAAAACAAAAATAAATAAATACGAAAAATGAAAACTACACTATTTTATATTTACTGCTTTACAGTTAAGATCATTGAGTAGTTATGTTTCTTGTATTAGAATAGGGAAATTTAATGGTAATAAAAATATTTACACCATTCCTTTAAAGTTAGCACTGTGATAGAATGAAGTTATGGCTACAAAAAATTCTGAAATATAATCGAAGTTAAATTAAATAACTACGAAGTTTGGATAAATATAAATTCTAAGAAGTCATGGCTAATGCCGGTAAATTTGGGAGTGGTAGCAACATTATCTACAGATTTTACTTTGTTGCTCAAAATCGTTAAAGACCCGAAAGATATTGTTGTCAAGCTGTCCGATGTTTATTTTGGAACAAATATGCTATAACATATTGTAAATAAATAAATTATTTTTTCAGAAAAAAAAATTAAATAATATAGACGCATTTAAATTATCTTAAGTAATCTTATAAAGTTACCGTTTCATGGCAGGGAAGTGTTAAAATAACAGGGCCAGAATCATTTTAGTTAATACCAGTATGTTAAAATCAAATATCTATTTTATGGATACACGTATCTTCCTTGTGCTGTGTAAATTTTTGTAAATTTTGAACCCATTAGAAAAAAAAAATCTTTTGTTCGGAAATATTGGCAAAACCCGGATAATGTAATTTAAAAACTATTTATTCGCCTGATGCTAATCTTATTTGCTGTAACGTGTCTGCAGCATCTATACATACAACGTATTTCGCTAGCAGGAAAAATAGTTAAAGCAACATCTTTTAATTTTACTTTTTAGTTTTCTGATTTAAAAAAATACCTCTTTATTATTTGTATACTTTTCGGAGAACTCAAAAAGAGAGAGGATTTTCTTTACATATACACACATACACCACATAAGTGCGTAAATTTGAGCAGCAACAAATATATTAAAGAATTTAACATGTGAAACTTCCGTTCGTTATTCTTAAAGACTAGCAGAATACCCGTTCTTCATGCGGGGAGAATAGTTTCATTTTCGGTATAAGGAGCATCAAAACTGTCACCAGTGAACTTATGGACCCCAAAACTATGAGTTTGACACTAGTATCAGTCATTTTCACTTACTATTACATGTCATCCTCTCCCTTTAGGAGTAATAATGGGGGCTGAATTTGGATTTAAACGGCATCGGAAGTGTCACTGTTCATCTCAGCCACCCAGAAAATTATGGATTCAACACTGATATCGACAATTTTCGACCATTTTTATATACCCACATCTTCTCCCGCCACAAGTTGCGGTGCTGAATTTGAATTTAAAAGTCATCGGAAGTGTCACTGTTCATCTCAGGACTCCAAAAACCATGAATTCAACACTAGTATCGATCATTTTGGATCATATATATATCCGCCTCCAAGTTGCGGGGATGCATTTGGATTTGCGTTCCAAGTGCATCGGAAGTGTTACTGTTCATTTCACCGACTCTAAAAACTATGGATTCGACACTAATATCGGTCTCACACACTCACACACACACACACACACACACACACACACACATATATATATATATATATATATATATATATATATATATATATATATATATATATATATATATATATATATATATATATATATATATATATACTATTTCATATATATACACACATATATATACCCCTCTCCTCTGTCCCCAGGTCACGGCGCTTAATTTGAGTTTAAACGGCATTAGAAGCGTCACTGCTCATCTCAGCAACCCCAAAAACTATAGATTCAACACTAATATCAGTCATTTTCGATCATTTTTTATATATCACCCCTTCCCGCTCCCTAAAGTTTCGGCGTTGAATTTGGATTTAAACTGCATCGGAAATGTTACTGTTCATCTCAGTGGCCCTGAAAACTATGGATTCACACTAATATCGATTATTTTCCAACATTTTAATATACCTACCCCTCCCGCAATTTGCGGGGACAAATTTAAATTTTTTAAACAGCATCGAAAGTGTCACTGTTCACCGGAGCGACCTCGAAAACTATGGATTCACACTAATATGGATTATTTTTCATCATTTTTATATACCTTCCTCAATTTGCGGGAGTAAATTTGAATTTAAACGGCATCGAAAGTGTAACTGTTCACCTCAGCGACCCCAAAAACAATGGATTCACACTAATATCAATTATTTTGCATCATTTTTATGTACCTCCCTCAATTTGCGGGAGTAAATTTGAATTTAAACGGCATCGAAAGTGTAACTGTTCATCTCAGCGACCGCAAAAACTATGGATTCGACACTTATAGCGGTCATTTTCGATCATTTTACACATCTTCCTCTCCTTCTCCCAAGTTGCAGTGCTGAATTAGAATTTAAGCTTCATCGGAGATGTCAGTGTTCATCTCAGCAACCTCGAAAACTAAGATCGATAATTTTAAATATATATCCGCACTTCCTTCCTCCAAGTTGCACCTTCAAAGTGAAATGATAAAACCATCTCAGGCCCGAACCTCATCTATGTTGAAAGTTTTTGTCGAGATCAGTCTGGTGGTTCAAGTGTTGTTAAGTTACAAATATAGTTACTTTCATTTATATATAGTTACATTCTTCATTTCTAGTCTAGTTAGTTACATTCTAGTATACTTTCATTTATATATATGTTTATAAAAAACTCAGCTATTGCTTCTGCACTATTTCAGTGGTTCGTACTTTAATACATCCCTTCCTCAACCATGGTTGCGGAATTTATTAAACGTAATGTTCTTGTATTAAATAAATGTATTTTAAATATATATATTTCTCATTAATTTCAATTAAGTTGCTTTTCAAAGATCCTCTAAAATTTCAGTGACGTACTATGGGCTATAAGGCATTAACTTCTATGGCCACCCTGCTACAAACTACAGACTTAAATATTCGATAAAGCATTTCAGTACTAAGTAGTTGCCACAATACCAATATGAACGTATTTAATTCCAACGGTAACAACTATGTTAGTAACACTAAAATTATTATTAATAATGATAATGAGTAAGGGTTTAGGATGTTTCAGTGTAGGACGTTTCGGTGTACGGACGCTACGGTGTAAGGACGGTTCGGTGTAAGGACGCTTGCTGTAAAGGACGTTTCAGTGTATAGCCTAATATTTGATTGCATTAATCATATGCTTGTAATGAACAGGCATGAAGTGTCATAGTGTAGCCACTCTGGAATAGTGTAAACTGATTAACATTGTTATTGAGACAGGATGATAATACAACACCAATCCATTCGCAACAATAATTTATATTCAGAGATGTCCATAGGCGAGTTTTATAGAATAATAATCAAATTTACTGCAAAATATTCCGCATTATTTCTAAATTGAAATAAATATATTGTACAAAGTTCCTGAGACACAGTAATAATATATACAAACTGAGTAATACCTCAAAGGAATTTTTGGCGTGGGAGACCCGGGTTCGATTTCCGGTGAGAGCTCATGTGGTTCGGATTCCACGTTAATCAGTATGTGGACGTCTCATATAGCCTCACTGCTGAACGGGACGTTAAACTCAGAATCAACTCATCTCAACTCAAAGGAATTTTGTAGAAAAAAAATATAATTACATAGAATCACTCAACTAAGAATCTAAAATTGTACACAATTCCTTTTAAGACTGTAATCACATCGTCAGATTTGTAATTTTCACAAACGTTGTTCAGTCTCTTCGTAACAACGGCGTATTTTTTCTTTGTTCAGACTTCATATCCGCCAATTAACTTATTTTTTCCATTTGAACAGCACTAACAAGGAGACTTACGGAAGTGTAATTTACTGATTTGAACGAAACTTTGCATACTTGTAGAATATCAAAAAATAATCGTCACTTTTTTTTAAATTTTATTTTTGGCAATGGTGCGGGTTTAAGGGTAGAAACTACTCTTTGGACGTTAGAGGTGGCCTCCAAGCATAAACAGAAAGCAATCATTAAAATAGAAGATTAAATGATACGACCAGCTTACTGTCAAGGAGGTTTTAGGACAGGTGATTTAGAACCTGACGTTGAAATTACAAAATTCAAATTGGCGGATCCAATATGATGATTACAATTACAAATAGTCTTCTGGTTTGAAATGTTCTGCAGTTAGCCAAGAACAATTATAATTGGCAGGGGCTACTGAGAGAAGGTGCAGACTGATTGGAAACCCCTCTTTGTACTTATTTTAACAGGACGTTTGATTAAATCTATAGCCAAAAAGTTAGAAGCCAATGCCAATGCATTTGTCGCGAATGTGAAGCAACACATATTGGAAAATTAAATATTTATAACTCTGATCAATAGGTTTAATTTTTAAATGCAGACGGGAAGTACTCTAGTGTTTACAGGGACACAAACAGTAGAAAGTGTGGTACAGTCAGTAAATTTTATGACTCGTAGCTACATCATACAGCCTTTAATTTCTGCAAATAGTGTTTTGTTATTACCACTTTTAATTGTTTTGTAGGAAAACAATGGAACATTTGGTCTTATAGTCCAACACAACCTCTTTAAATTTGAAGATATCCTTGTAAAAGCATCAAATCCGGAAAAATTAACATCAAGTCTTGTGAGATCATGGTTCCAAGAGATTTTTCTTCAAGCGTCTAATGCAAAGTCCATTTTGTTATTAGTTTCGTGGAGTGGTCACAATTCAACTTTGACCTATTTTAAGAACAAAAGAGTAACTCATAATAGAAACAATTTCTGCAGGAACAACTGGTAGGATTCAGCCTCTTGTTGTGTTCTTTAGGCCGTTAAAAATTTTCTTGAGACATTTTTCTGACACTGTCCTTCTCTACAACTATAACATGAATTTACATCTCCGTAATAATATAATTAAGATCTCATCACTGATTCATAATCAGTTTTCTTTTCCTAGATTTGCTAATCTTATTGGGTATGCATGATATAAAAACGGTTATTGAAAAAAAAACACCTGTGTTTGAAAATTTTCTTTCAAAGATTGTGCAGCATTTTGCGATTTGTGCACAGTTATTGCCGTAATAAGGTGTGTGTGGTGTACACAATGTTTATGCATCACACACTTTTTTTACTATATATCATTACCGTAAAATGTTTTCCCAATCAATTAATAATTATAACATTTGAGGATATAAGAAATTCTGACATAGAGTGAAGCGAGGGAACTCACTATAAATAAGTAACCCTTGCCAATTACAGAAACATTTATTTTTTATTTTATTTATTAATTTATATATTCTACTTCGTGAATTTATTTCTCCCTAACGAATAATTTTCAGTTTGAAGAGTGGACGTTTCGGTGTAAACATTAGAACTTTTACACCGAGCCAGCCTCACACCTAAACGTCCTTCCACCGAGCAATCCGTACACCGAAACGCCCTGCACCAAAACGTCCTACACCTAAACAGCCGTATCCCAGGAGTAGTTAATTACGAGTATGACAATTATTTGCTACAGAAAGACTTCTGCACAAGAAATATATGTGTAAAAACAATTTATTTCAAAACAACACAAGGAAAGCAAAATTTATGACGTACATAACTAAAACACAATATTATGTTACTAATATGAAGTCAATGGTGTGGAAATAGAGAAAAACAGACATTATGAAAGATCTGGGAATCACATTTGGTAGAAAGTTAAAATTTTGTCAACATAGAAATATATCATGGAAAGAGTAAGAAAGGATAATAGGCTTTATTTATTTATTTATTATTTCAGAACGATAGAACATGTATTTATACAAATAACTTGTAAGAACTAAGGCTCTGTAATATGAAACAGTATATCTAAAACTTTGACTAACAGATTGACAGTATTCTTCTTACGGACGCGATGGTAGCGCCACAAGAGATCTTTAGGACTTCTGCAGTTTAGGACTTCTGCCTTTTAGGACTTCTGCCTCGGTATGATTTTTAGGACTTGTGCATTTTAAGTCTAATGTCGTTTAGGACTTCTGCCTTTTAGGACTTCTGCCGTTTAGGACTTCTGCCGCGTCCCCGTTTAAGGGTTTAAAAATATATGCATGAACAATGCTTCATTTTGGTATAACCATTATTCGTGTATCACTTCAGTTTTAAACATTCTACTATTCCAAACTCCGAGTTGCATTGTATATTGGACACCCTAGCATGGTAACAATATTTTTTATAAAAAACACAAATAAGAGGGTGTGACATCTTCTACGAAACTTTTTCAATTAAAGGTCGCTAAATTAAAATTCCAGGGATATCTTACATAATGTGATTAATTAGTACTAACGAATGTCTGCGCTATGCAAAACCGCATTATTCGAAGACCATTTACATTAGGTTTTAGTTGAAATGCTTTCTTCACAAAATATATGAATAATAAGAAAGTTTCAAACTCGAAAAACAGAAACAGAACAACAGAAAATTCTTTTAAATACTTGAGCTCCTCCGTGGCTAAGCGGTTAGCGTACGCGCCTTTGGCGTGGGAGACCCGGGTTCGATTCCCGGCGGGAGCTCATGTGGTTCGGATTCCACGTTAATCAGTAGGTCCACGTCTCATATAGCCTCGCTGCTGAAAGGGACGCTAAACTAAAAATCAACTCATCAACTCTTTTAAATACTTGTACATGGAAGTTGTGAGAAAACGTAGTTACAGTATTTCTTGTTTTAAATTGAAATGAAAAGGCCAAGAGAGAGGGCGAAACTCTCTAGTTGTCGTTTCTTTGCATCAATTGTTTCCAAGTTCTCCAACAATCAACAAATGTATTTCTATAAATTGATGCCATTTTAACTTCTAATTCAACAAATAAAATACTGCTACTACCCACCACTCAAAAATAAAATGAAATAAAATAAATTGTGCCTTGTATTGATGTTTTTACATATATTGGTAATAACAATAACGATGCTTTGGTGTATTTCATTTTGAACTGCTAAGAAAGACCTGCGAACATGAAGGAAATTATAAGCGAAACTTACCCTACGTGTGGCTTAGACTGGTAGCCTGCGCTATGGCAGATGTTTATAATAAAGGTTTTCTCTGTTAGACTGAAATAGAATATGACGAAGCATCTACAATAACAGAAAAAGGCGTACTAGAAATCAATAAGACATTGAAGAGATTAAGATTTCTCCGATATAAGTTCATATAGGCCAGCGTGTTCATAAACGATGTCGGGCAAAGTTTGTAAATCCGAAATAACACTTTCAGCTTAAAACATCTGAACAGATGTGAGATCAAATAGTTTAGGATGAAATTTCAAAGATCTAGTGTTAATACAAACATCCAAGCCAACCACTGCGCAGTCCAAGCAAAAAGCGGAAGAGAATTACATAATAACAATAATAATGATAATAATAATAATAATAATAATAATAATAATAATAATAATAATAATAATAATAATAATAATAATAATAATAATACAAAAGATCGCCTCAGGTTGTCTTAAAAGTATCCCTAGCAGCAGACAACTTGCAAACCACTTGCTGTAAGTTTGCATTGGAAGCCGGCAAGCTTGCATCCGGCTTGATTGATAAGCGTGCAAGCATGCCGCAAGCTGGATTCCAATAACGAAGTTACATGGGGCCAACCTTGCATTCAGTGTTCCATTCAAGCTTGACGTAAGTAGTTTACGCTGACGGCAAGTCAATAGCCAATGAACGGCCAGTGTTGCTACGACGCTCTACGAAGGAATATAAAGTACAGGGCTGGCTGTCGTGATTGGTTTTCAAACTGATATGACAGTTGTTTCAAGCAAGTATATATTATGCAACCACCATATCACAAATGTTGCTTTAATTGCCTAACCATCTTATCAAATTCTTTTAAGTTATGTATTTTAGTGGTTGCCTAATGCAAACTGGCACGCAAGAAAATAATATCATAAACTAAGAAACATATAAAACTTACTTATACATACATACATACATACTTAGAAACATACAAAAAATAATATAAATTATAGTAGTTTAGGTCTAAGATTATGGTTTCTTTGAAGTAGTAACTCTATGTGGTATTGAACATTGTAGCTGCCACTCGAGGTGTTGTTTGGTACAATCTGTTTCAAAATTGATTTCAACTGATATTTTATATTAAAAGTTTGATGATTTTTAAATTCTAAAATTTCTGGAAGCACATTATGGGACTGCGCGACACACCGGTTGGGAACCACTGATGTAAACCATAATTTTCGTCGTCGCTAAGATGAATAGTAATATTCTTTAATGAGGGGAAGCGATGGAAAAGGGTGACATTTCTGATTTTTATCATTACGCTTACATTTAAATAGCTGTCCTAAAAAGCAAAGACAGGATTCAAATACTTTTCACTAAACCAATTCTCCCTTTGAGAAAAACGGACATTTCAGTTAGTCAAATATGATTGAAACTGATCTTGTTTATTGTAGAAGGATTGGAGGCATAATTTATGTTTTTAAAAAAAAAAGTATCAAGTCAGGAAGATGAAACCCAGTATGTAAACGCATAACTAGAAATAAATGGACGTGTTCAAACATTTAAAAAAAATCTCGTTTCAAGGGGAGCAATGGTGACATTCTATCCTACATTGAAAACGATGTTTTGTGAGTGTATCACGAGAAAGCAACTGAACAGTTTAGAATGAAATTAAGTGAAACCTTTTAGTTTAACGTCCCATGATTACACATATTAGGCCAACGGGTTTGATTTGTAAGTTTAGTAGTAAGGCTGTATGAGACGCGAACCTCCATTTTAACACATTAGTGCCCAGAATATCCCACTGGTGTTTTGAAAAGTTCTTTTTTCTCCTATTTGGTCCTAATAGTACTCTAAAATAGATATTAGAATATTTTTGGAATATATATATATATATATATATATATATATATATATATATATATATATATATATATATATATATATATATATTTATTTATTTATTTTTAGCCCGGCAACTTAAATTGCCAATAGGCGCATACATGTTCAAAAAAAGAGAACATTTTGAAAAGTTACAATTTTGAGGGAGAAAATACACTGCAAAAACATAACTATTAAAATCAAATCGATTCTTCCTTTACAGACCTTCAATCCTTTCTTCTGGAGTCTTTCAAATCAATCCAGTTGAGTCTTTATCCTTAAAACACATTGTACCCAAAAAACAGTGCTAACCTCGGGTCAATATATTATACAAAGCAAACGCAACAATGCCACGACGAAACAAACTCTAAAGTTACTCCACGTGACTTTCTGCGCTATGACGAAATGTTGGCGTGGCAACTTAAGTTGCCAAGGGGACGCAATGGGTTAAAGTGGAATCCGAACTACATAAGCTCCTGTCGGGAATCGAACGCGGGTCTTCCACGCCAAAGGCGTGTACGCTAACCGCTTAGCCACGAGGGAACTCGTGTTAGGCTAAGGGAGACGATGATTAAAGCAAGTAAATGATGATGAAATAATTGGTGGAATGAGGATGTGGGAGAAAACTTGAGTACTCCGAGAAAACCCCGCGAGCACAATGATGTCCACCAGAAACTTCCTTAGCGGGGGATCGAACCAGGGGCCCCACGCACCTGAGGTATGCGCTCTACCACTAAGCAACCGCGCCCCCAGCTGAACAGTTTGAAATAAATTTTATAATTAGTACGTATCTTGAGCTAGGTTTTTAGCATGTCACATTGATTAAAAAGCGTATAAATGGGTAGTTTAGGGGATCAAAATTTCAGCCGAAAATACAGTAACCCCACGAACCCCTTAAGTTAAGATGAAGAACTTGGTATAAAATAATTACTCATTGAAAATAACCAGACACATGTACCAACGTTTCCTTAGTTCCAGTTTTAAGGGAGAAGAGGTGT
The DNA here is from genome assembly GCF_964235325.1 of Thermobia domestica. NCBI lineage: Eukaryota > Metazoa > Arthropoda > Insecta > Zygentoma > Lepismatidae > Thermobia > Thermobia domestica. Next base: position 129,648,202 of record NC_137467.1, read on the forward strand.
AATCTCTATAACCATTTTAGACACATTGAATACGACGTTGTCTGTTGTTTGCGATCAGATCACGAGATACTGTTGATTCGTTTTGGAAATATCTTGGAACACAAGTATCAATCTCAATCCTGGTTTTTATCATAATAAAGAGCCTATCCCAAAAGAGGTAGGGGAATTGAAAGTTTATGCCAACAATATAATATCTGGTGTTTTTTTTATTATTATTATATTTTCTTTGAAACGTGTACCCCAAGGGGAGAGTGCAAACATTTTTCCCGGAACTCTTCTCCGTGTGGGAAGAACGAACACTTCAGTAAGTTACAATATATGTAATATGCCATTACAGTCTAATGATATTATGTTTTTAATAGGAGGGTGCCCGAAATTTTTTGCACCGACTGTACTTGATGTTTAACAAAAAATTTCTGGCTGTTCATATAATTCGTAATTTTATTTGTTATTCTATTTCAAATTAACATGGAAAAACTGTAAAAAATTCATTGGGAATGATAGTTTTGGGAATCAATATCTTTATTTATATTTTAAATTAGTTATAAGTCTTGCATATGTATATGTAAATGGATTATTACAATTCTTACGGTGTCAGTGCTATCCGAAAATATAGATCCACTATTGGACGAAACTTTCCAGATCAAATAACCAATCTAAAATTCGACAGAATTTTCAGGACCACCCTTCACCTCTCTTTTAGATACCTAGGTCCTTCTAAAATCTAGTTTAATCCAGATTTTACCAAATTTTATTCGTTTCAAAGCCCCACCGCCAAAATGCTTAGTTTTGATTGGCTGATAAACCCACGCTATGATATTAGGGCGCAATTATTCCATTCCAAGCCGGAAAATCTTGCTGACAACAGCCAGATTTCGATCGTCGAGCTTAAAAGGTCGCAACGGAGTGAGAAAAACTGCAAACAAGGTAATATTTGGGAGTTTTTTAACCTAAAATCGTTGGAAGTCTCTAGGAGCCAAAAAACTATTAAATTTCATAGTCAAAACTGGACTAAAAAAAAAAAGCTGAAATAGTAAGTGCAACAGTGACGCCATGTTTTTCATCTGCGGATCGCTATGGACAGGATTCAACAGTAGTGTGATTTCCGTCTTTCTTTTCCCAAAACCGGTTCAGAAGATCAGTGTTTCCCATCATATTTCTACCTCCCAATTTTCCTACTAATTGAGGGTTACAAGACCTGTCCATTATAGATTTGTTTATGTAGTTAGTGAGTGATTTTTTTTTTAATTACATACATGGCGGTATTTAATTTTGTGGTAGTCAGTCCAGTAATCACAATGCACGTGTAAATTTCAGTAAGGGCTCCTATCTGACTCCCAAATTGGGAGTACGGCTTCCAGCGGGATGAGTTGAACATTCAGTTTGTTCCGGGTTCCTGCCCCTTCAGGGCAGGGGTCCTATTGCTAGCTAATACTCCGATATGTCCCCTCAGGGCATCGATTAAATAGGTCGAGTAAAGAATATGATTTAGTAAATATAAGGGCCAGTTGGCCCTGTTCATTTCTTTCCTTTCGTTACCTTTCATAGAGCCGATTTAACATGGTAAAATCTGAATGATTTCTGTGTATATTTATTAGTATAACATGTATTAATGTAGTGTGTAGTATGAATGTGGCATGATGTGTCTTGTAGTTCGAGTAGTATGTGTATATTTGTAATGTAGTATCAGTGATAGTGATAATTAAGTGATGAAAGAGTGTGTTGGACAGTGTAGTATTTACTATGCGATAAATTTTTATTACTCCGTCATTAAGTGAACGTAATATAGTATAATAATTCCGTGTACAAGGTCACATTCAGTTGTTCAAGGGTTCATTATATCGTCGCTAGCCCTAGTGTCAAAAGTCAGTACTAACCGCCATTCTTCCGTCGAGGTGCTTAGTGATTTAGTTTTCATGAAATTGACCTTTCTTTCCGAAATAAAACCTAGAAGGTATAATTCACAGCCCATATGAATGTACAGTTAGGTCAAGTGACCTAAAATTAATATATTCTGAAAGTTTCAACATTCTGCATAGTCTAGAAATCTAAATATTTAAATAAATAAACAATACGTAAATTTTTAACGGAAGTCGGGCGATATGATGCTAGTTCTTCGCTTTGAAAATATATTAAATGTCCATTTTTCTTCGTGGCTGTAGAATTTCATTGTTGATGCAGAATTTTATAAACATTAGACATTATCGCAGATAATTCTATTTTCAGTGAACATACATAGGATTTTTTTTTCTTTCGTTCTTAATAAAGCTACCAAGTATTACATAGTATTGTGTGTGTGGTAAAAGAGTCTTGGGTTCGAGTGAGGTTGTCGTGCGGTGATCGGAATGGGAAAATGTTTGTAGTGATTATAGATTTTAAAGTATTATGATGAAATGTGTAAATAGGCTGGGCGTAGATAGAGGAAACAGGGTGTTTGTAGAATATAGCGTCGTGGCAAATGAATATTAATGTGAATATGAATATTAATAAGTATATGAATATTGTAGTAAATGAATATAGAATATAGGACACCCATATAGTTAAATATATAGTAGCCCAGTGAATACTTCGCCGCGTGTTGATATATAGATATTGAATAGATACGTGTAACTACAAACATCTCAGGTTCTGACCCCTGCACCATAATATCACGCGGACCGGAGGGCGATATATAGTCGGACTACGGTAATACTTTGTAGTTTATGTGTCATAATAGTAATCAACCATAGTAATACCATCTGATAGAATGGGTAGCATCATATAATCGCTGACTAGACATATTGAATAATAAATTATGAAAAGACAATAGTAGTTAGACAACAGGGCTGTAGTGAATCATATCTTCTGGTCGGTTTTAAAAATAGAATGTACCACTCCGTGAGATTTTTTTTTCTTCACGTTACCTACTCAGGCTAGCTTACAATGTTCATGGAGGCGACAGCTCTGACTGGGTACAGAATCAAAACAATTAGTTATTGAAATTTATTGTCGCGTACCCGGATGTCGACCCCTAGTCCCTTTAAGTATTTTCATTTCTTTTCTTAGTTTAATTAGACGAGGGAAATTAACGACATCCCAGACCGTGGCGTGTCTGCGCGGGGTAGCTATCGGTGAAGTTTGGCATAGAAATCACCGATCCAAAATTCAGTTTATTTAATTTTTTTTTATTTCGGCAAATCATTAGTTAGGGATATCTTAGGTAATACTTCTATTCTAGTTTCATTACTGTCCTCGAACCTTCTTAGTTTTTCTAAGGGGTCGAATATTTTTTTACTTAGAGATTTCAAAATTGGGGACGCAGTTATCTGGTCCCTTTCCCCCTCTCCCTTTTTCCTGCTGGTCTGGGCCGGATACGGGGATCGGATTTCAATCTTACAAGCAAACTCTTGTGGGATTGGGATCTGATGGACACAGAACTTGCATCCTTGGCAGCAGGGCGCCCCTTGAGTCTACGTATTTGAGTAGACCACCCTTTTGGCATGTTAAGAATATTTTGGCTATGGATTTTGTTGAGAGCGAAATTCGACTTCTAACTTTGTAGCGTTAGTTATTTCTCACTTAAGTCTTTGGCGCCCCTATTCTTCGTCTTCCTTCTTCTCTATCTCTCTCTCTGTCTTCATTTCTTCAAGTTTTTTTAATTTTTTCAACCTCCCCCCCCAAGATTTTGAACTTGTTACTTACGATTTATTTAACGCACAACTCTGATCTGAAATTACCAGCTGAGACGTTGCAAGACACGATTCATGAATGGAGTAGATAATGATTGGGTCCTCCATCATATTTTGACCTATCGCTGAAATGAACAAAGACTTCGTAGTTGACGACACTTCGATTACGTTCTTTCACCGTCGTCCCTCTTAAGTTTCTTTTTTAATCCGTTGGTCACTTTCCTTTCTGTTTTGGTTTTCAATTACCTTGTAGTTAATCTGGGCCCAGAAATTGTATTTTGATTTACCTAGTTATATCTTAGAAATGCTCTGTGTTACGTGCCTGCCTCACAAAGTTTTTTTTTCCCCATGATTTAAGCACGAACTGATTATATAAAAGTGAAAATTTATAGACACGCGGTATCAGATAAAATTTAATTTGTTTCCAAATGTAATGTTGGAAGTCATTTGTTTTCTTGGACAATGTTGCAACCTTGTAAAATTTTATTGTTGGGGATGATTAATTTAAATGTGTGCGCATTTATTATAAATATATATATATAGAGAGAGAAATAAATACTTCGAAATATATGTGTAATTAGTATGTGAATATGATGTTAAAGTAAAAGTATGATATTAAATGTATTATGAATATATGTAAGAGCGCTCGTGTCTGTCCCCCTAGACGTGTATTGGTTGCTATAGTTTACCAGAAGTCTTCCGACGAATTTAAGAACGTAGATTTTGTTAAGAATACCGCCGTGCACTTAAGTAATTTTCCTTTTCCTCTGAATTAATGTAAGTGATAACCTCTGTACTTATATAATGGCATGCATTGAAAAAATATCGGCAGGTCTAAACGTAACCCACATCATAACAAATATTATCCCTGAACAATTAACCTAAAACCATTGTGGAAAGTGCACCTTGAATCCTTCTCACCTACATGTGTATCCTATGACTTGACCAGTTTTTTTTTTATCCTCAATTTGAACCATCATACTCCGTACACCTGTGGAAGATCATTTTTTTTTAATCCGAACCATGTATAAACATATACGAAAGTGATCCTAATGAAAGGTCTCGTGAAGTGTCCCAGTGTTGGATAAATAACTTGAAATTATTCGATTAATAAATTTGGAAATAGACCGTCTAAGAGGAGAAACTTCCTCTAGTGAAAGTTATTTTCTCGAAATCCCTAGATGGGTATAGACGTAGCAGTGTGCGATTGCAGATATAAACTGTTACCAGTTACAAACCAAATATAGACGACGAATGGTTTTGTAAACCAATAGATATATATATATATACATATAGAGATATATATAAATGACCACAAACTAAGTTAAATGGAGCGAAACGTTTTGGACACTACGACTAGTGCGTGAGTTGTGATTTGGACGCTCGAAATTATTAATATTTTAATATCTCGACGTGAGGTAGAGACTCATATAAGTTCTAATACACCAAAAAGTTTTTTTTCTTCCCTCTTTGTCCAATTTTTTTTTTAAGTGAAATAAGTTTTTCTTTTGCGTATGTCGCAAATCATCATTTTGCTTTAGCATGCCTAAGATATGATACGTGTAATTATTTTTTTCTTTCTTTTTTCATTTGTCAATATGATTGAATATATAAAAAATTACTAAAATATAACACTATGTACTCTATTAATATATAACCAAGAACTTGTGCTTTTAATATTTTCTTCATAATTATTTGTTTTGTCCTTTTTTTTCACTATGAATGTAATAAACTATTTGTACCTTTGTAGTTAGTTGGTTTCCTTTAAACATATATACACTGTCCTGAGTGAGTGAGCGTGTGAATGCATGATAGATTTAATATAAGTAATTTTAGTGATATCATTTGTCATATTAACATCTGTAATATATGTGTCATGTTTTAATATATGTGTTAAGGTAAATAACCTAGGTCATGAAGGACCGTCACTAATGGTTTAAATCGGCTCGAGGAGTGAAGCAAAAATAGCAGGATAAGCCTAAATACGACATCTTTCTTCCAGGAAGTTGAGACTTTTATTGATGCGATACATAAATTTATATTGAGTTAATAAGTTTGATTTTTTTTCCCTCTTGGCTAATTCATATGTGTGGTCGATCCTAGAGGACAGAGTTCAGATGCTGGATAGTTATCAGTCACCGGTCAGAATAACATTACAAAGAATTAAATATCACTTTTCTCATTTCCAGGTCTAGGTCTGGGCAACCCCATGATCGTGGTGCCTGGAGCTAGGTCTGGGTGGTATGAGGGAACATGTGTCTATTCCGAAGCATTCCAAAATTGATTAGTTGTTAATAACATTTAGAATGATTCATCTTTCAACGACTTTCCCGACCTTTTACTATATTTCCGGAATTATCCAGTAATCTGTTTCTCATTAAAATACCCTATTTCTTTTCTTTCTTCTTTACCTACCTCCTTCTTTTACCCTTCTACTTTCTTCTCTTTCTTTCCTATTTCTAAATGAAAGAAAACGGAGTCATGATTGAGAGTAGTCGCTATTGGCACGGTCAATAAGTTGTTTCGATGAGTTTTCTTCGGGAGTCCGATATGGAATAATTAACAATAACAAAAGGTTTATTGGAAGTTACTCTATTGGAAAATAATCTGGATTTCAATCAGTAGGTGATGTTCAGTAATCGTCCTCGTTAAAGAAAATTAATTTGTAGCGACTCCTCTACATTAGCTTTTTTTATCTTCGTTGATTTTTTTTAACGGTTTTCTTTCAATTTTGGCTAACTGTGACAGGATCTGTTGCCCTAGAAACGGCGGTTTCTATGAAAACGTACGTGAACGTTTTTCTTTCAATTTTGGCGACCGTTGACAGGACAGTTACCATGGAAACAATTGTTTTCCCTGGTAACGAATCTGAAATTATTTATTAAACACTGTTTAGGATCGAGCACATATTGACTTGGCCACAAAAGGTGCATAATTAAAAGTTACAGTGAGATTAAATAATTATAGTCATTGGCTGTTCTGCTATCTTTGTCTCTCTCTGTAGAAAGGGGGAAATGAAGGAATTTGCTAAAGTGACTTCTAAAATTTGAAAATGCTGGAAGTTGACCCAAGGAGGGAATTAGATAGGAGTTCCTTAATTTATGAACAGTGCCTGAATAATAAGTCTTGTTAGTCGATAAGTATATAATTGCATGTGTTTATATTGTGTCTTTTTATATGGAAACTATGGCAACCAATAGGGAAGTAGTATCACACGAGAACGCGGAAGTCTCATGTACGCAATGTACATTAGAAAGTAGTGAGAAAAGAGCTCGCGTCTCTCGTAGGCTAGTGAGGTGTCACGAATGTGGGCTGAAATGGATTCATTTCAGTTGTATCAATTTAGAGGATACTGCGGAAAATGCAGAAAAGGTCCGGGCTGGTGAGATAGTCAAATACTGCAAAGAATGTGAGGAGAAGCTCCACCAGTCGCGTGAACCCATGAGTTTATCCTCTGAAAAAGAAAATGAGCATCCCGATTCGGACGGTGAGCGAGGGTATAGTACCCTGAAGAACCGAGGCCAAATATCTCCAGTGGAGATATCTGACCTCGATGATGATGAAAGAGATGGGGATCCAATTGGTGATAAACCCAAAGAAAAGCAAAGGAAGACTGGGTCATCTAATAATGACGCTCTCCTCCTTTCATTGCAACAAATGCTACAGGAAATGAGACGCGAAATAAATGAAAATATAGATAATAATAGCCGAGAGATGAGACGCGAAATGAATGAAAATAGCCGCGAAATAAATGAAAAAATAGATAATAATAGCCGAGAGATGAGACGCGAAATGAATAAGAATAGCCGGGAAATGAATGAAAAAATAGATGCCTCGAACCGAGAAACCGAATCTCGATTCGAAGTATTAACTCACAAAATAGACAACATATGTTTGGACTTTGCTTCCTCAATAAACAAATTGAGAGAGCAAACGTCTACTGACATCGATTTGGTCAGATGCGAGGCTCAACAGTCCATAAAGCAACTTCAGCAGGAGACTGAAAGTAAATTAGATCATGTAAATTCTGAAATTGAAGAAATGGATACAAAATTACATAAAATCGACAATAAACTAGAAACACAGCAGGCCGAAATTGATAGTTTAAAGTCAACCTTGTCAGACTTATCATTGAAAACCGAACTGGAAGTAACTGACCAGAAAATTTCGAAAATTCAGAACGACATAGTAAATATTCGAAAAGAAATGACAAAATCTAGTCGCGAAAAATCAGAGGTAACCTATCCTTTCCCCGGTAGCGATTTCTCAGAAATATTACCCGCTACAACTACCCGTGGCGCAGGAAAAGAAAATTTAACGTCAGTTGATGCACGGGATATTGCGACTCACTACCCCATGTATCGGTCAGAACCAAAGTCGTGGTTCAATTCTAATAGTGTGCCGAATCAGTCGAGTGTTGTGACGACTACGGTCACTAGCGTGAGTGCTCCCTCCTTACATGGAGGTATACAATCACATAGCGTGTTGCCGGGAAAAGGAGATGGGTGCCATTCTGAGTCGTTGTTCATGGGTGCGATTGGTCCGGGGATGGAGCCCAATATACTCAATACGACCAACAGAATCCCTTTCACTTACATGGGTAGTTATAACACCGCTACTACGTCGTCGGTGGTAAATCCGGTGACGACTCCGATTGTGCAGGATAATATGTTAATTCCCAGTAACTATTCCCCTGCTTATGTTAGTATGAGCTCTAAAGTTTCCCTCCGGGATAGTGAACATTTTCCCACGTTTGATGGGAACATTGCGAACTGGTTACCTCGTGTTTTCCTGCTACCTAAAAGGTGAACTCACAATTTCCAAAATCTTAAATTTTTCAACTGTACTGAGGACAAAAAACGGGAACTTCTATCTCAATACCCAAAGTGAATGTTACACTGTCTCATTTGAGTGTATGAGTGTATGAGTGTATGAGTGAGTAGTTAGTTTATTAGTATTAATACATGTTAATTCTATTCAACAAAATTTTGTTATTCAAACAAATTTTTTTTTAACGACGCCGGGGAACTGTAATATGCCATTACAGTCTAATGATATTATGTTTTTAATAGGAGGGTGCCCGAAATTTTTTGCACCGACTGTACTTGATGTTTAACAAAAAATTTCTGGCTGTTCATATAATTCGTAATTTTATTTTTTATTCTATTTCAAATTAACATGGAAAAACTGTAAAAAATTCATTGGGAATGATAGTTTTGGGAATCAATATCTTTATTTATATTTTAAATTAGTTATAAGTCTTGCATATGTATATGTAAATGGATTATTACAATTCTTACGGTGTCAGTGCTATCCGAAAATATAGATCCACTATTGGACGAAACTTTCCAGATCAAATAACCAATCTAAAATTCGACAGAATTTTCAGGACCACCCTTCACCTCTCTTTTAGATACCTAGGTCCTTCTAAAATCTAGTTTAATCCAGATTTTACCAAATTTTATTCGTTTCAAAGCCCCACCGCCAAAATGCTTAGTTTTGATTGGCTGATAAACCCACGCTATGATATTAGGGCGCAATTATTCCATTCCAAGCCGGAAAATCTTGCTGACAACAGCCAGATTTCGATCGTCGAGCTTAAAAGGTCGCAACGGAGTGAGAAAAACTGCAAACAAGGTAATATTTGGGAGTTTTTTTAACCTAAAATCGTTGGAAGTCTCTAGGAGCCAAAAAACTATTAAATTTCATAGTCAAAACTGGACTAAAAAAAAAAGCTGAAATAGTAAGTGCAACAGTGACGCCATGTTTTTCATCTGCGGATCGCTATGGACAGGATTCAACAGTAGTGTGATTTCCGTCTTTCTTTTCCCAAAACCGGTTCAGAAGATCAGTGTTTCCCATCATATTTCTACCTCCCAATTTTCCTACTAATTGAGGGTTACAAGACCTGTCCATTATAGATTTGTTTATGTAGTTAGTGAGTGATTTTTTTTTTAATTACATACATGGCGGTATTTAATTTTGTGGTAGTCAGTCCAGTAATCACAATGCACGTGTAAATTTCAGTAAGGGCTCCTATCTGACTCCCAAATTGGGAGTACGGCTTCCAGCGGGATGAGTTGAACATTCAGTTTGTTCCGGGTTCCTGCCCCTTCAGGGCAGGGGTCCTATTGCTAGCTAATACTCCGATATGTCCCCTCAGGGCATCGATTAAATAGGTCGAGTAAAGAATATGATTTAGTAAATATAAGGGCCAGTTGGCCCTGTTCATTTCTTTCCTTTCGTTACCTTTCATAGAGCCGATTTAACATGGTAAAATCTGAATGATTTCTGTGTATATTTATTAGTATAACATGTATTAATGTAGTGTGTAGTATGAATGTGGCATGATGTGTCTTGTAGTTCGAGTAGTATGTGTATATTTGTAATGTAGTATCAGTGATAGTGATAATTAAGTGATGAAAGAGTGTGTTGGACAGTGTAGTATTTACTATGCGATAAATTTTTATTACTCCGTCATTAAGTGAACGTAATATAGTATAATAATTCCGTGTACAAGGTCACATTCAGTTGTTCAAGGGTTCATTATATCGTCGCTAGCCCTAGTGTCAAAAGTCAGTACTAACCGCCATTCTTCCGTCGAGGTGCTTAGTGATTTAGTTTTCATGAAATTGACCTTTCTTTCCGAAATAAAACCTAGAAGGTATAATTCACAGCCCATATGAATGTACAGTTAGGTCAAGTGACCTAAAATTAATATATTCTGAAAGTTTCAACATTCTGCATAGTCTAGAAATCTAAATATTTAAATAAATAAACAATACGTAAATTTTTAACGGAAGTCGGGCGATATGATGCTAGTTCTTCGCTTTGAAAATATATTAAATGTCCATTTTTCTTCGTGGCTGTAGAATTTCATTGTTGATGCAGAATTTTATAAACATTAGACATTATCGCAGATAATTCTATTTTCAGTGAACATACATAGGATTTTTTTTTCTTTCGTTCTTAATAAAGCTACCAAGTATTACATAGTATTGTGTGTGTGGTAAAAGAGTCTTGGGTTCGAGTGAGGTTGTCGTGCGGTGATCGGAATGGGAAAATGTTTGTAGTGATTATAGATTTTAAAGTATTATGATGAAATGTGTAAATAGGCTGGGCGTAGATAGAGGAAACAGGGTGTTTGTAGAATATAGCGTCGTGGCAAATGAATATTAATGTGAATATGAATATTAATAAGTATATGAATATTGTAGTAAATGAATATAGAATATAGGACACCCATATAGTTAAATATATAGTAGCCCAGTGAATACTTCGCCGCGTGTTGATATATAGATATTGAATAGATACGTGTAACTACAAACATCTCAGGTTCTGACCCCTGCACCATAATATCACGCGGACCGGAGGGCGATATATAGTCGGACTACGGTAATACTTTGTAGTTTATGTGTCATAATAGTAATCAACCATAGTAATACCATCTGATAGAATGGGTAGCATCATATAATCGCTGACTAGACATATTGAATAATAAATTATGAAAAGACAATAGTAGTTAGACAACAGGGCTGTAGTGAATCATATCTTCTGGTCGGTTTTAAAAATAGAATGTACCACTCCGTGAGATTTTTTTTTTCTTCACGTTACCTACTCAGGCTAGCTTACAATGTTCATGGAGGCGACAGCTCTGACTGGGTACAGAATCAAAACAATTAGTTATTGAAATTTATTGTCGCGTACCCGGATGTCGACCCCTAGTCCCTTTAAGTATTTTCATTTCTTTTCTTAGTTTAATTAGACGAGGGAAATTAACGACATCCCAGACCGTGGCGTGTCTGCGCGGGGTAGCTATCGGTGAAGTTTGGCATAGAAATCACCGATCCAAAATTCAGTTTATTTAATTTTTTTTTATTTCGGCAAATCATTAGTTAGGGATATCTTAGGTAATACTTCTATTCTAGTTTCATTACTGTCCTCGAACCTTCTTAGTTTTTCTAAGGGGTCGAATATTTTTTTACTTAGAGATTTCAAAATTGGGGACGCAGTTATCTGGTCCCTTTCCCCCTCTCCCTTTTTCCTGCTGGTCTGGGCCGGATACGGGGATCGGATTTCAATCTTACAAGCAAACTCTTGTGGGATTGGGATCTGATGGACACAGAACTTGCATCCTTGGCAGCAGGGCGCCCCTTGAGTCTACGTATTTGAGTAGACCACCCTTTTGGCATGTTAAGAATATTTTGGCTATGGATTTTGTTGAGAGCGAAATTCGACTTCTAACTTTGTAGCGTTAGTTATTTCTCACTTAAGTCTTTGGCGCCCCTATTCTTCGTCTTCCTTCTTCTCTATCTCTCTCTCTGTCTTCATTTCTTCAAGTTTTTTTAATTTTTTCAACCTCCCCCCCCAAGATTTTGAACTTGTTACTTACGATTTATTTAACGCACAACTCTGATCTGAAATTACCAGCTGAGACGTTGCAAGACACGATTCATGAATGGAGTAGATAATGATTGGGTCCTCCATCACATTTTGACCTATCGCTGAAATGAACAAAGACTTCGTAGTTGACGACACTTCGATTACGTTCTTTCACCGTCGTCCCTCTTAAGTTTCTTTTTTAATCCGTTGGTCACTTTCCTTTCTGTTTTGGTTTTCAATTACCTTGTAGTTAATCTGGGCCCAGAAATTGTATTTTGATTTACCTAGTTATATCTTAGAAATGCTCTGTGTTACGTGCCTGCCTCACAAAGTTTTTTTTTCCCATGATTTAAGCACGAACTGATTATATAAAAGTGAAAATTTATAGACGCGCGGTATCAGATAAAATTTAATTTGTTTCCAAATGTAATGTTGGAAGTCATTTGTTTTCTTGGACAATGTTGCAACCTTGTAAAATTTTATTGTTGGGGATGATTAATTTAAATGTGTGCGCATTTATTATAAATATATATATATAGAGAGAGAAATAAATACTTCGAAATATATGTGTAATTAGTATGTGAATATGATGTTAAAGTAAAAGTATGATATTAAATGTATTATGAATATATGTAAGAGCGCTCGTGTCTGTCCCCCTAGACGTGTATTGGTTGCTATAGTTTACCAGAAGTCTTCCGACGAATTTAAGAACGTAGATTTTGTTAAGAATACCGCCGTGCACTTAAGTAATTTTCCTTTTCCTCTGAATTAATGTAAGTGATAACCTCTGTACTTATATAATGGCATGCATTGAAAAAATATCGGCAGGTCTAAACGTAACCCACATCATAACAAATATTATCCCTGAACAATTAACCTAAAACCATTGTGGAAAGTGCACCTTGAATCCTTCTCACCTACATGTGTATCCTATGACTTGACCAGTTTTTTTTTTTTATCCTCAATTTGAACCATCATACTCCGTACACCTGTGGAAGATCATTTTTTTTTAATCCGAACCATGTATAAACATATACGAAAGTGATCCTAATGAAAGGTCTCGTGAAGTGTCCCAGTGTTGGATAAATAACTTGAAATTATTCGATTAATAAATTTGGAAATAGACCGTCTAAGAGGAGAAACTTCCTCTAGTGAAAGTTATTTTCTCGAAATCCCTAGATGGGTATAGACGTAGCAGTGTGCGATTGCAGATATAAACTGTTACCAGTTACAAACCAAATATAGACGACGAATGGTTTTGTAAACCAATAGATATATATATATACATATAGAGATATATATAAATGACCACAAACTAAGTTAAATGGAGCGAAACGTTTTGGACACTACGACTAGTGCGTGAGTTGTGATTTGGACGCTCGAAATTATTAATATTTTAATATCTCGACGTGAGGTAGAGACTCATATAAGTTCTAATACACCAAAAAGTTTTTTTTCTTCCCTCTTTGTCCAATTTTTTTTTTAAGTGAAATAAGTTTTTCTTTTGCGTATGTCGCAAATCATCATTTTGCTTTAGCATGCCTAAGATATGATACGTGTAATTATTTTTTTTCTTTCTTTTTTCATTTGTCAATATGATTGAATATATAAAAAATTACTAAAATATAACACTATGTACTCTATTAATATATAACCAAGAACTTGTGCTTTTAATATTTTCTTCATAATTATTTGTTTTGTCCTTTTTTTTCACTATGAATGTAATAAACTATTTGTACCTTTGTAGTTAGTTGGTTTCCTTTAAACATATATACACTGTCCTGAGTGAGTGAGCATGTGAATGCATGATATATTTAATATAAGTAATTTTAGTGATATCATTTGTCATATTAACATCTGTAATATATGTGTCATGTTTTAATATATGTGTTAAGGTAAATAACCTAGGTCATGAAGGACCGTCACTAATGGTTTAAATCGGCTCGAGGAGTGAAGCAAAAATAGCAGGATAAGCCTAAATACGACATCTTTCTTCCAGGAAGTTGAGACTTTTATTGATGCGATACATAAATTTATATTGAGTTAATAAGTTTGATTTTTTTTTTCCCTCTTGGCTAATTCATATGTGTGGTCGATCCTAGAGGACAGAGTTCAGATGCTGGATAGTTATCAGTCACCGGTCAGAATAACATTACAAAGAATTAAATATCACTTTTCTCATTTCCAGGTCTAGGTCTGGGCAACCCCATGATCGTGGTGCCTGGAGCTAGGTCTGGGTGGTATGAGGGAACATGTGTCTATTCCGAAGCATTCCAAAATTGATTAGTTGTTAATAACATTTAGAATGATTCATCTTTCAACGACTTTCCCGACCTTTTACTATATTTCCGGAATTATCCAGTAATCTGTTTCTCATTAAAATACCCTATTTCTTTTCTTTCTTCTTTACCTACCTCCTTCTTTTACCCTTCTACTTTCTTCTCTTTCTTTCCTATTTCTAAATGAAAGAAAACGGAGTCATGATTGAGAGTAGTCGCTATTGGCACGGTCAATAAGTTGTTTCGATGAGTTTTCTTCGGGAGTCCGATATGGAATAATTAACAATAACAAAAGGTTTATTGGAAGTTACTCTATTGGAAAATAATCTGGATTTCAATCAGTAGGTGATGTTTAGTAATCGTCCTCGTTAAAGAAAATTAATTTGTAGCGACTCCTCTACATTAGCTTTTTTTATCTTCGTTGATTTTTTTTTAACGGTTTTCTTTCAATTTTGGCTAACTGTGACAGGATCTGTTGCCCTAGAAACGGCGGTTTCTATGGCAACGGACAAGAAGTTTTCTTTCATATAAATATTAGTAAGAAAAAGTCATAAATAATATACATGTAGAAAAATGTAGAAAAATGTGTAATTATTCTACAGTCTACAATATTGGCTATGTAATTCGAACTTGAGATCTCATAGTAGCAAATCGAGAAATGTTGCCTACCTACGCCTTATTTTTCGATATTGAACATGAAAAAGGAATATTTGAGATAATTTACTGTTAGTGATATGAAAACGTTTCACGTTTCGGCTCCTACTTTAAGCGATTAAATACGATGCAATTGACAACTTATCTAGGATTCCAACATAAACTCTATATACAGGGCGTTCGGGATAAATTTGACACTTTTGAGTGATAGGAAAAAAGAAAAAAAACAGAAAATATCGTCCTCAGAACAAATTGTATTGAACTCATGGAAATCGTACAATAGAAGGAGAAGAAGAGAAAGCAAAATCACTCAAGAAATAAAAAACATCCTTTGCGACCACAACTGCCTCAAGATGGCTCCTGAATTTGAAGAATGCAGCCTTCACGGTGTCCCTAGGGAGAGTTGCAAATGCCACTTGAATCCTGTCGATGAGCTGGTTTTTTGTGTTGTAGGTAGTGCGTGCGGTTGTTATGTTGCTCCACCACGCCCAACACATAATAATCCATAGTATTGCAATCGGGGGAGTAAGGGGGGCAGATGTCGGGACTGGTGAAGTCGTACAAATTGTCACAATCACTTCAGGGTCTTCACAGCAGTATGGCAAGGAGCGGGGTCACCGGTACACCTCTGCACTTCACTTTGTATCGCTTTCAGTGTTCGTAAAGCCAAAAATGAAATGAAATGAATTCTTTGAGTTTTACGTCATACGGTTATGCCGGCTAGGCTAGGAGTCATTGATGTTGAGAAATGAATGAAATGGTGGAATGAAGAAGCTGGGAGGAAACGGGAGAACCCCAGCGTTTATCCATCACAAAGTTCACTTGGCGCGAGCCAGGATCGAACCGGGGACCCCATGTACCAGAGGTAAACTGTTCAAGAAGCACTGAGTATCTGTCATGATTGCAGAATTTGGCTGTCCCACACTAGTTATCATGATGCAGGTAGTTCTTTTCCAATATTCTGGTGGCTTCCAATCGTTCATTCATGACAGTTCTGTTTGACTTCACAGCTACACCTGAAACCAAAGAGAAGTAATGCGTGAGAATGCTAGCAATATCTTCCGACAACTCCTTCCTGGAACTTTGCAGGATTCAGTCTATCTACGTGCAATAAAACCAGCTGTCAAATTTATCTCGAACACCCTGTATATAGAGTCGTATAGCCTCTGTACTGAAAAGGGACGCTAAACTTCAGTTAACAAACAAACAAAACAAAATCATATATATATATATATATATATATATATATATATATATATATATATATATATATATATATATATATATATATATCTTACTTCAATAGTAGAAATGAGGTAAAGGTATAAAAGTTAACAACAGGGGAAATGATTTTTATCAACTGGCTAAAAATCACGTCACAGAACTGACATTTCAGAGATGATATAGAATTTATGATTAAATATCTCTGGCGCCTACACAACTAATAGTGATGGGATGAGACAGACAATACATGATAATGCTATAACAGACACCAAGACTCAAGATGAATTTAATGTTGTGCTGCGTTGTCAATTTTTCAAAAGACCTAGAAAGATAAAAGATTTTACCAGGAAGAAGATTTAATCTTGGAGAAAACATTCTTTCCTTGCTAGCTTTTGAATAAAACATGGCCCTTTCCTCCGCTACCTTTTAAGCACTTGAATACAATTTTCTTTAGCCATAAAATTGTTTCCCACTGCAGAACAGAGAACAACCGTTGGTGAACGCTAATGAAAAATTGCGCATTAGGTTAAGCTCGATAAAAAGAGATTTGCTGACTTACGTATTGTATGAAATATTTATACTGTACAAAGCAGAAGCCTTTACATTACGCAATAGAAAAGCAGCTAAAGATGCTCAAATAATGACCATAAAGAAAAATGACAGTAATAGCTGCTGCAATGGAAAACGATTTAGACGGCGTTAGATAAAGTTAGGATGGGAGGACACGATTAGAGAGAATTGAAAGTACGGCAATTAGGAAACGAGACTAGCCCTGTACAAATAAATGAGTAATAAATGAAATCAACTTACCTCAGGAAATAATCTGCTAAGGCAGTAGCAGGGGTGGATCCAGGACCTACTTCTGGGGGGGGGGGGCGGTGGGTTATCATACTGCTACTTTTAAGGGCTCCAAACTTTGGGATGGGTTTATCTATATATATAAAATAAGAAAATTTCCTCTTCTGGGGGGGGCGATCGACCCGATCGCCCTCCCCTGGATCCGCCCCTGGGCAGTAGATAGAACAATTAATACACTGGATTTTTACACTTTCTCCCACAACTCTTTTATTATCAAAATCCTGTTATACACAATTATGATATAAAACATTATAACTGCGGTCCGGAAATCAAAATTGTATTCTCTACGGGTTTCTGCTGGTAAGTAGAGAGTTCTAGGCTCTGCAGCAAAGGGAAAGGATATTCCAGAGCTCCAGGCAAGCTAAAGATTTGCGGTTAAGAACTCTCAGTGTTCCAGGCAAGGAAAACAGAGAGTGTGGTTAATTACCCATAGAGCTCTAGGCAAGCTAAGAGGTTTGGGTTAGCTTAAATCCCTCAGAGCTCCAGGCAAGCTAAGAAGAGTAGGAGTGACCAATCGGAATTGTTACCTTCGAAGATTTTGCTTCTTCTTATGTACCCTATCTTCTTGAGTCCTTGTATAACTTCGGGATGATGATGACCTTTGTCCTTTCTTGGATCACATGCAGAGATGGAGAGGGTCAGTGGGTCGGTGAGTCAGTGGGTCAAGTAGGTCAAGTTTCCTGAGTGGGTCAATAGCATGTGACCCACTGGGAGCCACCACCCACCGTGACCCACTGCAACCCACCACCCACCATGACCCACTACGACTCACCACCCACTATGACCCACTGCGACCCACCACCCACCATGAACCACTGCGACCCACCGACTCAGTCTGATTTACCGACTCACTCTGCTCACTGCATTGTAGACAGTATCTTCTGAAGACTGGTAAATTTGTCTGCGTTTTACTTTCAAGACCTTCATTTCCCTTCCTTTTCCATTTGTTTCTGTGAGTAGGCTATACCTGAGGTGAGTAGGCTATATCTAAGTGAAAAAAGAACTTCAGGCACTTTTGGATATTGATATTTGTAATTGTAATAATAGCAATAGGACTTATACTACTACTTGGCTTTCGAGGCCTGTGAGTTTTTAGAGGAGCTAACTACTGGAAAAAAATCATTTTTAAATCATAAATTATTAGTCTATATAAGAAATGAATGTAACTAGATGTGCCTCATCATCACGGCCAAATTGCAAGTCAAATGAAATAACTTTGGTATATAGTTAGGTTTTAATCCAAACTGGGATGTTATATCGCTTTCATTATAATACATATCCTAAGGAGATAGTAGGAATCCGAGAAAAAAAGAAGCCGCTAAATTTACTGAGCTGCAAGCCGTTAAACTTACGGAGCTGCAACAGAATGTGTCCTAGCATTTTTTTAAATTCTCCTTTATGAGGGGGGGACTTTCTATATATAGAAAATTGGTAATGAATTGGTTTGTAAAAATGATCGAAAACGATCGATATTAGTTCAGAAAAAAATTCAGAAACAAAAATACAATGCTTCGCTTCATATATCCATTGCTTTCTACTATAATAATTGCTGAAGCTTATGTTTATTATATGGAGCTTTACAGCACAGGACAATCAACCTATAAAGTTGTGAGAAAAATTGACATGAAATTTGTACTGTGAGCTTAATTACACGGAAATTTTAAGTTTGGATTGTACGCATAATTATATGGAAAATTTTACACTTTTCTTTTCATTTGCGTTGGTCTACTTACCTTGATTT
Organism: Thermobia domestica; assembly: GCF_964235325.1. Lineage (NCBI taxonomy): Eukaryota > Metazoa > Arthropoda > Insecta > Zygentoma > Lepismatidae > Thermobia > Thermobia domestica. Next base: position 129,667,008 of record NC_137467.1, read on the forward strand.
GGGACTTTCAAATTTCATCCTTTTTTCCACTGAAAAGTGTGGATAATTCAACAAGGAAATAATTATACTATGACAATAAAATTTAAATTAATCGTAATTTGGCCTATGACAAACAGCAGTGTGGTAATTGAAGGGGAAGAATTCCTAGGCACTTCTGAACACTTCCCAGGAACCTCGTTCCCTTTTGCTTTCTAGGGGAGAGGGAACTTGGTAATGATATCAAACCTTCATGTGTAATTACAAAAATTAAATTTATAAACAAATAAGAAATCATCAGTTTATCAGGCTTTAATTGATCATTTATGCACAAGATTCACTATCGAAGATGTGGTAGATGAAGTTTTTGTTCTCCATGAGTCGACAGTGCCAACTGACATGGTCGATATGGAAAAGATGTTGTATAGTGATAGAGAGATGATACTTCTTGCTGAGTATTTCAAAACTGATCGAGAAAAATCGTTATCACACTTAAGTCTAACAAGGAGATTGTCGATGAGGACTTTCAGAAATTTCTATGTCGGATAGATGTATTATCAATTTCCACGACAGAGTTCGAACGGTGATTTTCCCTTATGAATTTACAGATGACTGATATTATAAATGTACTAAGTGCTCAAACATTGTCTAATTTGTTGTTCATCAATATCAATGGCCCACCGTTAGAGAAGCTCAAAGTAGACGAGCTAGTTATTTCTTGGCTGAAGGATTTACATCATTCTGCTGCGGATGATTTACAACGAAAAAGTTCTGGAGGCCAACAGGAAAGAAACCCGATTTTAGATTTGTTTTAAGGTGGCAAATTACGAGTTATGGAAAATGTATACTTGTATTACCAGTGGCTTATTTGTCTTATTCAACTTTGTATCTAATTTTTAATAAGTCTCTTCTTTCCTTTTCATGAACTAGAAGGTAAACTACTTTGGATAAATATTCATAATAATTGCAATTATGCATATTTGTAACTTAAATTTAACGTCGTGTTTTAGTGATTACACAAATTACAATTATGAGCATCCTTTATAGAGATGCTCTCACGGAGAGTACCCGAACACCTTTATGCGCAATGAAAAACTGAGTTTTCAAGTCTTTTGTGAGAAAAGTACTGTGAACTGAGAAATCATAACCTTTTCCATATTGTACAGGGGTATTTTCCTGCGAATGGAAGTTTCTTTTGGAATACGTTGAGAAATGAACACTTGCAAGAATACTCTCCTAGTACATTTTAGGCACACACTAATTTCACCCCTCCTCGAAGTGCTTCAATTTCCGCACTGACAGACACTTTACCATTTTATATCGTAAAGGTCAGATCCACCGTTATTGTAAAAGAATGGTAATTTGAGCGATTGACAGTAGAAATTCAAACTCCGATTAGTGATAATTTCACAGTTTTGTTTTATTACAAGTGTAAACTCTTTAGTCAGCAGAGAAGAGGCCGTGGATCACGTGTCAGATGAGTAAGAGTTGGTCACAGTGTATGAGAGTGGTTCATGGTGGGTGGTGGGTCAATGGGTCGTGGTTCACGATGGGTGGTGGGTTAGTGGGTCGTGGGTCAAGTTTTCATTGATCCACACCAACTCTGATCACATGTTAATGGTGATGCCTGTCGTCTGCTTACTTGTTAAAAGAAGTACGTATGTGGCCTTGTTGGTAAATACGGGGTACATGTAGGATATAACAATATTCAAGGCAAGGATACCTTTTGTCAACATACAATTTTGCATGATCCAGTAAGTCATGAAATAACTTTTAGGAACTTCTAGACTGCAATCTTCTTCATGATCCTTGTTAGTACTTTTGGATGATGAAAACATCGTCAAAAATAGCAACCATTCGGTGAGATTTATAATTCGGAGAAAAAAAAGTAATCACAAGTTCATAGGTATACGAGGTGTCTTATCATGCAAACATTTTTCTGCATCAAAAACTCACGAATAGTCACTCTTTCAAATTTCTGCACCTATGTTAAGAAATGGGACACGAAATGTGCACACAGCTTCCATTTCTTCTAATTCTTCATTATTATTTGGCAAACAGTTTCCCTATTCACTTCCATAAGATCTGACATTTTACTGAGACTCGCATTTCCGTAATTTAAAACGACATTTCGAAATTCACCAATTATTTTAGCTGTTTTGACAGACGTTCTCACATCTGAGCGTTCTTTCAACTGCATTTCTCACATCTGGTACATAGTCTCTTCTACCACTGAACCTCTTATGGGGTTCAAAAATACTGCAATGAGAAATGCAGTTGTCATCATGAATGTCTTTCAACATCTGAAATGTTTACATTGGAGATTACCCTAAACACGCACAGAACTTGTCCATATTAAGCAGTGGCGTGGCGTGACACTTTCACAGTTGTTACCGGTTGTTCTTTTTACAAGTATCTCTAGTTTTTCAATATCAGAAAATCTAGTCCTTTTTTCCTTTTAGCGTATCAATCATTTTAAACTATAGGCATTGGCAACAATTTTTCAGGGGGGAGTCAAATCCCACTTCATTTGCCTTGATCTTTTGAAAAGTGTGGCTTTTCGGGTTCTTCCATTTTTACTAAATATAATCGAAACCGTCTCTCAATGAACTTAGATATTCTTCAAAGTCATTTATTTTTTTCTGCAAAAACTTACATCATGAATTTCCTTCTGTAAGATAGTGAGCAAGATTTCTTATCTTGACCCTATAACATACAACAGTTCAAGTAAAAAATTGAAGTCAAAACTTTGAAGGGTTTGGTAGAATTTTGCTGCACGAACTCTGGTTTAGAATCTCATTCGTCGATATTTTCGTCATGGATTTAAAGAGTCCTAACAGTTCATCTTTAAAGCTATACAGCACATCATTTATCCTACTTCTATAGTTCCACCTTGTGTTTGAGGCTGTTGGGATACTTTTGTTGACTACACAGGCCGGCAGCCAGCCCAAAAATGTAGGGGGGCGGCTGAAGTTAATGGGGCCTGATCCAACTTCATCACCATATTATAGTTCATTTGCAAGCCTACTGTGAAAATCTTAGGGGGGCAGCAAAAAATTAGGGGGACCCGGTCCCCCTAAACCCCCTGGATACGGGCCTGTGACTACATAGTCCAAAGCATTTGTTCTTTTTGAAGACTTCGAGAATAAAGAAGCAAATCACGACATAGTTTTAGAAAAAACTTCCACCGTTTTATACAGTCAACGGACTTTTCTAACACTAAATGAAGCCTATGGGCATGACAATTAAAAACAACAACAACAAAAAAAAAAAAGAAAAAAGATTTCTGTATATCTTTGTTTAACAAGAGACTGCTGCTTCCTATCTCACCAACCATAACCGAAGCTCCATCGTATGTTTGAGCAAGAAGTTTTCCGTATTGAAAACTAGTCAGATTGTCAAACACAATGCGAGACAGTCAAACTAGGGTATAGTGAAGACGATTCCACAGTTTTTTTTCAACACATCAAACTGTATCAAAGTGCAAATTCAACTAGTAGGCTAGAAGCTAGGGTTGGAAATTTGCTGAATCGAAAGTAGGTATTCTATACTAAATTAAAAACAAAATATTTTCAACTTAATGAGCATAAATCTTAAATAATAATAAATATACGAATTAGAAGGAGCGCCGGGAAACATCTCTACTTCTCTCTAATTATCATTACTATGAAATTGTATACTGTTAAGACAATGAAATAACTTTACGAATACGGAAATTACAGCCAAGTTTCTATACTTGGATTAGGAAGCAAACGAAACAGTATAGTTGAATCACACTGCCAGCTCGATCCTCTATAGCGAAAGGAGAGCGAGTAGAATAAACATGCTGATGATATTCTAGATTCTCCTTGTTTTGACAGGGAACGTTCCTATTTTTTCCTGTTCCACTCAGCCGAACGGTAACATAAGGGCCATTTCGAGCGTCCAAGGCGCGCAGGATGCTTCTGGCCCTGGTTGGCACGCTGAAAGGTGCTTCTGAAGTGAATGACCGCTATTGGGGTTCGCGTTACCTCTGAAATCTATGGTATCAACAACAATATGTTCCTATTTGGCGCTGGCAGTGTAAATGCGGCATAGGCCGTCCGAATTAAAAAAAAAAAAAAAAAAAAAAAAGGAAAGGAAAGGAAAATATGTAAAAATCTTCTCATGTTGATGATGAAATTTAGAGACATATGAAAACAACGAAAAACTGTCATATTTTTACGTTACCGCCGGTAACAGCGGTAATATGCACTACACGTCCCTGATATTAAGTGTTCACAGTGCAAGAGTCGGTAATGAAGACAGCGAGAAATGTTTATTGATATGATACAACATCCTAAGCATAGTTTCCATCAGCAACCTTATTCTCCTATTACATTCGGAAGCGGTAAAAGTAATATTGATTCACCATAGAGCAGAAACGGTAAAAGAAAGTGAGATATTTTATAGGGATTCCGTATCGCAAGAATGGGTTCTATCTTCGCTTTATCCCTTTATGAAACTGAGATCTGCTACTTCCAGTTTTTATTGGATACTCATAGAGCAAAATCTCCATAAGAAACCTAAATATGGTTATTGATGTGGATTCAGTATTCTAAATTAATTATATCTAAGCAGTAAAATAATATTACATCTCCTTACATCAGATATGAAGTAAGATAGCAAGACATGGTTACTGGCATAGTCTAGAATCAGCGTCTCAAGAATTGGTTTCATCTCTGTCATTATCTCTTCGATTAAACAGGAAGTATAGAGGTCTACAACTTCTCCGCCCGTTTAACTTTGAGCCCCAAATTAGAACAAAACCATCTGAAGAAAATAATGAGAAATGATTTTCGATATAAATTCAGGGTTTTAAGAATAAGTTCCAATTTTACTGTTATCTCTGTATGAAAACAAAAATTGGCACATATACTACGTCTGATCTCATTACTGGATGTTAATACTTTGAAAGTGCACCGTAGTTCTGTCATTTGCTATTCCTTTCCTGGAAAGGAAAGGCATTAAGTTGGTATAGACATCAGTCTGTATCCTCTTCGCATTTTTTTTTTTTTCTGAATCTATTCTCTGGTGAGCTATTGTAGGAGGGCTATTTTTAAAGTAAGGTCCGATTGTCAATAGAAACAAAACTAGTGAAGATAGTGCCATACATTTGAGGGTATTTCTTCTGTACACATTAAGTTATTTTTCTACGTAGTTACCATAATTGTTTAAACATTTCCCATAGCGTTCGACAAGTTTTCGTACGACCACGTCGTAAAAATCACCCGCCTCTGACTGAAGTCGATTTTTAACCGTTGTTTTGACTTCTCTATCTGTGTCAAACCACTGACTGGCGAGAAACTGCTTCAAACAGGAAAACAGATGATAATCGCTCTGCACAAGGTCCGGGCTATACGGTGGATAGTTCAGTAGTTCCCATCCAAAATATCTTATTAACTCTTGAATTTGAGCAGCAGAGTGAACCTGTGCATTTGATGAAACATTTTAACTCTCCATATTGACGCTACGACTGCAACTCTCGTCGCCTCGTTTCGACAGAAACAACAAACATAGCCAACAGCCTCAGTGAAAACAAGCAGTTGAAGATTGGCTTCGGTCATATGCGGAGTAATTTCTTCGACATGTTATACACAAACTTGTCGAATGTTATGAAAAATGCTTAAACAAATACGACAACTAGCATAATGTGTACATAGGAAATAACCAAAAATGTATGGCACTTGTTATGTTTCTATTCATAATCGTACTTTACTTTAAAAGTAGCCCTCGTATATTTCTTGTTACTTGTATCTTCCTTTTGTTTTGAATCGTTTTTGTTATCTTTATTTATTTAGGTTTGTTTTCTTTGACCACGGACTTCTATTTTGTACACATACAAATAGTTTATTTTCTTTTTGGATCAATGCAATATATCCAATCAAAAGATCCAATATATTTCAGGCAAAAAAATTTTTGTAGGCCTTATATCTGGAAAACTGCATATAGTGTAGCCAAACCCAGACTGTCACTTAACTCAGTATGATGTGCTTATTTCGTAAAAAATACGAAAATTCGATTTATGGGCAGTTCAAAAATTTTGTGGCCCCTTATCCAAAATCTAATTATTAGCCATAATCGAAATCTTTTGATCCATTTTTTGGATCATTTCTAAAATTCTTGTTTCATGATATATTTTCTGTATATTTTTTCCTTATAAAATTACACTCTTATATTGTAAAAATATAATTAAAGTTTTGTTTAGCTGTTCATTATTCAACGCTAATATATTTGTGATTGTAATGACTTTGTTCTTGGATTTTATGTATTACAGCGTATTACAGTTAACAATTTTGTCCTGACTTTTGTAGTTAATTTGCATTAAAATTTTATATGGTTCATATCACCAGTTTCCTTACGACAGCAACAAAGTAGATCATCTTTTGAATGAATTTTCTAAAGCATCGCTGGTGACAATTGTGTTTGAAGTCTCAATCTTAGAGTTGTATAATGTGGTTTCTTTTCTATTCTTGATTACGTCCAGTGGTGGATGTAGCCTAGGGCAGTGGTGTCTAGGCCCCCTCAGTTGTTTAGTGACAAAAGAGTTGAGTTAAGTTGAGTTGAACGTACCGTTCAGCAGCGAGGCTATTGTGAGACGTGGACCTACTGATTAACGTGGAATTCGAACCACATGAGCTCCTTCCAGAAATCAAGTCCGGGTTAGGGACAAAAGAATTTAAGCTATTATTTGTATATTTTTGGAAGTTTATAGTAAACTCATGATATACCTACCATAGTCTGGATTCTGGTTTTCACCTTCTGGATCCGCCTGTGATTTCGTCCCATGGCTTAGAATTTGCAATGCAAGAAATGTCAGAATAAAATCTTCTTAGACTTAATCAGTTTTGATTTTTCTTCTGTAAGGACAGATTTTCCATTATGTTAAGTATTTTCGGATAAAACTCCGTATATGAAAGTTCTATATTTGTAGAAAGTACGCTATACTGTAGCTGCCTGATGGGATTCGAAGTCAACTATGTCATTTGGTTGTATATTCCAGTGAGCTCTAATGTAAATTAGTCTTACTATACAATTAGTTCGTAATAATTGCAAGAAAAGGTGTTTAACGTTTATTGTGAACCAGTTCTTTTGCTCCAATGTATTGTTTTTAGACTTTCAAGTACACTTAGTGAGTCGTAATATAGAACGAAGCTTATTTTAATGATCAATATTATTCAGAGTCCATAGTAAATATTAGTTGCTTTAAGCCAGTGTTGATTTAATTAAGCTGTACAATTTTAGAAGTGAAAAGAAAGAAGTGAGCTTGTAAATTAAGTTTAAAGTAGTCACGCACGTACTTCAAACTATAAGTCTATTTTTATCATAATGTAACCTTCAAATAAATTGTTTCTCTGTTTTAAATTGAACTATATCTGAAAGAATGTTTATCCTCTTCCTGGAACAAGCTTTTCTCACAAAATGGTCACATAGGTAATTCGTGGTTTCTTCATTAACATCTTACAAATACTACACATCACTTCGATTCATGTAATGCAAACTGTAAACATTCAAAACTAAGATTGTTATGTATAAACAACGCTTTTTAAAGCTCCCTCAGTTTACAACAGGCTCGTTTTAATGAATAGCTACAAAAAATATTTCTCTCAAAGGATATAGTTATAGAATAAAAGCGGAAATGTTGGAAATTCAATTGAGGAAAATTAGTAAACACGTAACTCTATTTTCGTCTCAGTAATTGAGCTCAAGTGCAGTATTTTTCAAAAATATACAGTAGCTACTGCAATGGAAAGAAATGCTACCTTGTTGATATCTGTGAATTTATTTCTCCTAAAGAAACTAACCACTATTAGCGTGTTGATCTGTCTTGTTATGCGTAATGTAAGTGATCGAAATATGTTACCCTTTCACTGTAGACAATGTTCATATCGTTCACAAAGATTTTCAAACCTATCTCGGAACCAGGCACGCACCCAGAATTTTTTATTTGGACGGGTCCAAGCTGGTGGTCGGTGGGTTGAGATCCAATACTACAAGCCACTATGTTTATAGCATTGAACGGGTATTATTCTGTACCCAAAAAGCCTATAAGTAATTGTAAAATACTTCCACCTATATTTTCAGAGAAAATGATAGAACTAGGTTCCTTTTATAAGAGAAAGAGTGCAGATGAAGTATAACATCAAATTTTCATGCTACACCAATCATTTCTCTGTTAAAGAAGTATAGTTTTATCAGGGCTGCCCACAAAGGGGGGGGGCTATGACGCAAATTGCGTCATTGAAATATTTGTGGGGGGTAAAATCTATATAAATATGTTTGAGAGAGTGTAAAAATTAATCGAAAAGATTTTTTTTTCATGGAAGAACACCTACGGATAGACAATTGAGGGGGGTGCGTCATGCACATGAGGGGGGGCACCACTCATTTTATTGCGAAAGTGTACAAATGTATGTTGAGTTAGGAAGTTTTGGGAGGTGGTCCGGACCCGGTGGATCCCTGTGGGTGTCCCTCTGTTCGGAACAAAGGTTGTTGCAAACTCTTCAAAACTGTTACTTGTTGATCAGATTTTTTCCTTCCATTGACATAGTACGGTAACATATTTCATAACATTTGACAGCATATCCACATTCCTTGATGACATCTTATGAAGTCTCTCTCGGAAGTGTTCTGCCACTTTTTTTTTATACTCGATCTCACTTTACGATCAATCCCGTATAAGCGGAAATAACACTCTCCTCTTCTTCTTTCTCTCTGCGTTTTCCATGGCTACACGATGTCGGCATTCCTGCCTTTAAGTTTTTCTTCCATTCCTCTCTACCCTGGGCGCCCTTTATTTTCTATCCTCTTTTCCTTCGATCAAACTGTATCTTGTATTTCCATCAATTTTGGGTCTTTCCCTCTATGTTTCATCTGGTTTCTTCCTTATACATAAAGCCATATCAACTTCTATTCTTGAAAACTTTTACTCAAGGGTCCCACCTTCACAGTGTCTCTTATATAATAGTTTCTTACTCTATCGTTCCTCGTCACACAACACATACATCTTAACATTCTCATCTCTGCTACTTCTATCTTCTTTTCTTGGGCCTTTGTGATTCCTCAGGCTTCACTACTGTGCATCGTGGCCGGTCTTATTACTGTGTTATATATACGGTCTTTTAATCGACAACTTAATTTCTTGTCACATAGCAACCCGCTCATCTTTGTCAAGATTGTATTTAGTGCTAGGTTTCTGATATAATCGTACTTTTCTAGATACTTATATTTCGGGGTAGATGATAGTTTCTTTCCTTGTAGCTTCCGTCTGCTTTATTGAGTGGCATATATTCTCTTTTTGTTCTATTTATCCAATCTCAATCTTCCTACTCGAGTAGTGCAAGAAAAAGATTTAATTTTGATTTCAGATGAGCAAACTTTTCTTTTTTTTTTATTACGAGAAATCCAAACAAGACAGAAAATACTATAGGTAAGCCAACTTAATTCATTATAAACAGCATATCGCGGCCTGGATACAACTTTAATAAGGGCGGGCGGCGTACGGCCCTACAGAAGATTGTTCGCTGTATATCGAATCGTTTTTGATTCGGTGCTGCCATCTGGGGTATCATGCTGAAACTATGGATTTCCTGACGAGAGCAGTGTTGTGTCTGGCTTTGTAGGTGCGTGAGTATTGATACTGAGTGTTATCAAATTGCGCCGAAAGTCAATCGGTATTGGGAGAGCTACTTATTGGCTAAGTTTTAAGCTACGTTTTCGTACTTTAAGCTAAGTTTAAACCATACTAAGTTTTCGTACCTACACATTGTGGAACAGTGTCGAGAGAATGGGTTAACACTCGGGATGACTACTGCGAAAGCTATTGTGGCCCGTTACACACAACAGGCTCCCCTTGCCAAACATTCACCCACGAAAACCACCAGGAGAAGGGCTTCAATCAAATTGACACCCGTAGTGCTATGGGGATCTATCGATTGGCGTCTGAAGAAAATCCTCCGACACAAAGTGATATGGTCCATACATTCCACCCCGCACTGTCAACTGTGAACAAATCGACTTCCTTAGGTTGACGTATGTGAGGAAGACCCGTGTACACCATCTACTATCGCATCACATTGTTGAACGTAAGACGAATTGCAGGAAACTGTGTGAAAAGTACCTGGTGGATTTCAAAAGGAAGAAAATTGTCACAATGGATGAATCATATGTCCACCTCACTGCTGGAGGTCAAATTCGGACGATCATATACCGTGACATTGACAGCAATGGGCGTAGCAACTTTATTCGTCAGTGCAGGGAAAGTTTCCTTAGTGGCTTTATGATTGTTACGGAATTCGGATATAAGGGTAAGTTGATGATACTTAAAGTGGACAAAAATGTAAAGGTGAATGCAAGATACTTTCAAGAATCCATTCTGACACATATCTATCGGAGAAGCGTCCCACAATTGGTATGGAATGGACGCGAACCAGGTGATGATCCATATGGACAAGGCTTCGAGTTATACTGCTCACTACATTTCTATCAGAACATGGCAGAGGAATTAGGAATTCGTGTCATTAGGATTCCATTTAAAGACATTACTGTGAAGAGCCCAGATGCCAGTCCAATGGATTTTTGTGCATTTAAACTGTTGAAACGACGTCTTCAATATCGCCGCTCGCATCCTGGATAGTCTATGAAATGGTTGCAGACAGGAGTGGAACAGAATTAAAATGCCTGTCTTGCGCTAGAGCTTGCTGCAATGGAAACTGCGATGCCGTGTAATAGTTCACAATACTGGGGGTCCAATAGCACATGATCAATGGTGGCGGCGCGGTGTTTCTTAAGGTTGAATACCCGTAAAAAAAAAAAAAAAAATGGTCGGATATAAAGCGAACAACCTTCTGTAGCACAGCAATCACTGGTTTAGAAAACGTTTGATTTTCTTCTTGAAATCAAGAAAATTTTGTTTTATTCTTGGCAATCGTGTGGCATTCCACTGAAATCGAACATGTGTCAACTCGTATTGTGAAATCAGGGAAAGAGCACCTGTCAAGTATTATCTGTAGACCTTACGCACCACATGCAGAAATCGTTTATGCTAGTATAATGTTAACAAGTAACAGTGACAGTAAAGCACATCAAGGAGTTTGACTCTATTGAAAGCAGTTTTTGAAGTTGTTTGTCTCCCGGACAAACGAACACACGATCAGACATTGTAAATATATAAAGATGATTAGTTAAAACAAGCTCCTTAGTAAATACGGTGTAATTAATGTTATAAGGCGAGGATCATGTTCGAAATGAAATATTTTAGTTTAACCTCCGACTGTTATGCAGTCTAGAATAAGAAGGCTAGTGAATAATAGAAGAATTGGCGGAATGACAAAATGATAGGAAACAAGAGTGCCCACGAATACGATGACCACCACAAACTTACTTAGCCGGTAATTGAACCACGAACCACATACACTAGTGGTAAGCACTCTATGACTAAGCCACCGTGCCCCCCACGACCATGTTCGAAACATGCATTTTTATCCTACAATAGAAACTGTTTAATCCGCCATTTTACGATTCGTCACGTCTTTTTCTTTGCATTCGGGCATTTGTTGATCTTGACCGCCAGGTAAGTTACCTATCGTCTCCACATTAAAAAAAAAAAAAAAAAAAAAAAATCTCGAATGATTTGTCTTTTGTGCTCCCGTTAAAACTATATTGACGTTCGATAATCCCTACTATGAGCCTATTATAATATAACTCTATTGTCTATGGAACCCGGAGGTTCACTGCCGCGTTCATAAAAGTTCTCCATTGACTTCTATCCGTAGCCAACTGCAACAAGTTTCTACTTTGTATTTCTATTTCTACGAGACCCATTTTAATATTGTACTTCCATCTATGCCTTGGTGTTCCTAATGGATTAGATTTCAAGTTAAAACTTTGAAAGCACTTATACTTTCTTTCATTTTGGCTACATGACCTGTCCACCTGAGCCTTCTAGATGTTTGGTCCCACCCTAACAATGTTTGGTAAATGGTATAAATTATGAAGCTCCTCATTATGAAGTTTCCGCCATTTCCCATTCCAATGCCTCTTGAGTCCGATTATTCGTCTCAGGATCTTGTTCTCAAATACGTTCAGTCTACATTCTTCCTTCGGAGTAAGCGACCATCTTTCGCAACCATACAGAACAAAAGGTATAATTATCGTTTTATATATTTTAATCTTCAAATTTCTCGAGGATAAAAGATTTTGAATCGAATAATAACATGAATTAACCTATTTCAGTCGACATTTAATTTCCTCGTGAATATGATTTTGGTCTATTAATGTTGATCGTAGATATTTGAAAGTATCCACTTTATCGAAAGTATTATTTGATATTTTAACGTATCCATAATTTGCAGTATTACAATCCCGACGAACTTCCGTGTATTTAGCTTTCCCTGCTTTTACTTCTAAACCCATGTCACTTGAAGTGTTTAATAAAACCTCTGCATTTCTTTCTATTGTTCTCCTATCATCAGTATAGGCCATAACCTGGTGAATACTATTCAGCTCTAGGCCCTGGTTGCTATCTTTGATTTTCCTTATAGCATACTCCAGGACAAATTTGAATAATAATTATGACAACGCATCTCCTTGTTTCAGGCCATTCTCGACGTGAAAGCTCGTGGACAAGAATTATATATATATATATATATATATATATATATATATATATATATATATATATATATATATATATATATATATATATATATATATATATATAAAGAGAAAAATTACTGAATGTCGTAAAAGATACAAACTAACAACTGTCCTTACGGTTACTAGGTGTCAAAAAATCATTTCTCGAAAAGTAACTTTCTTATAAAACGGACAAACTGTATACAAACATGTAATCAGAAGCCCCCTCCCCTTCACACGGACTTCCCCACGGAACGTCTTGTTATTACTAATTGTGATTTGTGATTCCTCCTTTTGTAGCCTAGACAGGATACGTGCTTCCTATTATTTAAGACCCTAATTCTAAAGAGAATATGATGGCGGCTGGTACTGGAGTCCTCAGGGTGTCGCATTCGAAGGGGGTTTTGTCGGTTGGTTGATGATGAAACAAGTTTATCACACAGGGATAATACATTGTGAAATAATAGGAGAAGTTTACGGTGTCGCTCTACTTTGACGTACTTCCCTTTAATTAGTGTGCTAATTTATTTTGTTCCAAGCAATTAAGCGCTTTGTTTTAGCGTCCTTCTCACCAGCTTCATCCCACTCCACTATCTTGCATCCCAGAGTACGTGCTCGGTCGGCGTTGGCTGAAAGAAAACATCCCGGCTCGTGGCGACCATTTTTTTCTTTCAGTTTTCTTTTTCATCTCCCTGGAGGATGGGGTTGTCATCTCTTTCTCACTTAGAGGATGGTTTCCATAGCAACGATGGACGCAAGTTTTTCCACATGTTATCTTGTTTTTTTCTCTTCCTCTGTGTGTACGTGGAAGTTGTTGTTTCTTATCAAAGTGACGTCAGTTTCCGTAGCTTCTACTCTCTTCCGTCAAGAAGAGAACAGAACTACTACTCCGTGAAATTTACGACTCATGTATACTATTTTTAGAAACGCTTTTTCTCTTTCTTTTTGCTTTAGATATTTAAGCAGGAGCTGTCGGGCTTAACAAATATATTCAGTGATTTGTTTGTCGTAAATAACACGGATACATTATCACTAATGACTTTGATTTTTATCTTCAACCATATGAATGAAGAAAGAAGTAATCCAAGTACGAAAAATAAATAAAGTACAAAGGGTGCTTAAAAAGTTTTGTACAATGGGCCTAAACTTTTTTTATGATTAGCAATAAAACCATAAATTTTTGTGCATGTACTTGTGCCCTTTATGCTAAAGTTGTATAACAAATTTTCTTTCTCTATTTACACATACACCCGCAATGGAGAAGGAAGTAGACAACCGTACTCGTAAAGAGTCGGTCATTGAATTCCTCTAGAAGACCGGAGGTCACTCAGTGACATCCATTCGACTCAAATTACTTCCTGTGTATGGGGATGAGATATTGGACCGCGGCAATTTCCAGCGATGATCAACTCATTAGGAATGGCATGTGTGTAACCATAGGACATATCGTTGAAGTGACTGAGTTATCTGTAGAGTTCTAACATTAATAGTCTTTAGGCTACAGAAACCTTTGTGGCCGTTGTGTACCACATCTACTCACAGGAAGAAAGAATTTGTTTCGAATTCCAGAAAATAAGAAACAGGTACGAGAGACAGTCCTTCAAACCCCCTATAGTCCAGATCTGGCCCCATCCGATTTCTCTCTATTTGGTCGCCTGAAAGCCTATTTCTTGGTAGGCAATTTGCTAGTGGTCAAGAACTCACTGCGTGTGTAAAACAGTGTTATAATAGTCAGCATTCGGGTTTTATGAAAGTACATTTATGAGATGAAAACAACGGTAAGCTAAATTCGTCGCAATAATGGATGATAATTGAGTATCATGCGTACATATACGTAAAGTACACAGGTATATGTGCACAAAATTTCATGGTCCTAGTTCTACTATTAGCAACGTTATGGTCCATTGAGCAGAACGCTTTGAGTTTCTTTGTAAATTTGTGCTTGTAACAAATTTACATGTTCCAAGGTTTTCCTCATTTCAAATAACTTTTTTTTAAAGGAAACTTTAGACTTTTACTGAGGAAGCTACTGGTCTTATCCAGGGCCGGATTTAGCATTTTGGCGCCCCTAGGCCCAATATTTTTTTCCGCCCCCTAATCTGATTAAAGTTACTTTCCTAAACACCTTTATTAAAAAAAAATATATCAGGCCTATATGTTAATTGGTTAAACACCACTCCACGATGCAATTTTATCATTGCAAGTTTTTTGAGGAATTTGCTTGGTTCTGAGCTTAACAAAATACCGTTAATATATTAACAAAAGATTGGTGAATAACTTTGGTTTTGTTCAATTTAGCCATTTGGGAAAATAATTTTTTTTAAAAAAAAAACCTGTAATACATTATAAAATAGTTTTAATCTCAGAAACACAGCTTACATGAAGTATTTTGATAAAGTGACACAAAAACTGTGTTTTAAAGTGAAACTAGATATTTTGTATGTACAAATAGTAAATTGTACTAGTATAAAAATGACATTTTTCCGTTCGATTACGAGATTGCCGCTCAACAATGCGTACCGGTCAACGACATCCCTACAGCCAGTTCTCCCGTGTTTGAGATCAATGTTGTAACGAAGTTGATGCATAATGTTGAAAAATAGTTTAACTTTACCAACAATTATTTGTTCCAATGAACTTCAAAATCAGAATGCTTTATTAGCCTGATTTTTTAAAATCAATTTAAAAAATATGTTAAATTATGGCTATTTATTTTTATTTCTAGATTTTTTAATTTTTTTCTCTCGGCCGTGCGCCCCCTAGGTTCTTGGGCCCATAGGCCCGGACTACCGGGCCTATTGGGAAATCCGGCCCTGGTCTTATCCTAAATACCTTAGACTTAAGGTTTATAAGTGATTATCTTTGGAATGGATTACAGAGTGTCCCAGGAGGAAGTGACAATGCTTTGGAAAATGGCAGTATGAGAAAGTTATGAACGTAGGTACTGTTGAAACCGGTTTATAAGTTACAGGTTGTGAATAATTTTTGATCTTATGTTGCTTCTTGCTCACCTTGGAGGTGAAACATAGTGTATTTGAAAGAAGATGAACTGGCCTTTCGAACAGTGTGCAACACTGAGCAATGGTGTCTGTGGAAGAGAAGTTATTGAGGAAAATTTGCGAATCAGTGTTGCCATCCAATTCATCAATTCAACTTAATTTTCCCAAATTTCCTTCAATATCTTCCCTTCCAAAGACATCACTGCCACATGTTGCATACCGTTGGAAAAGTCATTCTACCACCTTTCAAATGTGCTATGTGTCATTTCTGTACAATAACTGAGTAATAACAAAATTAGGTCTAAACTTAATCATCCGTACTGCCAAATGATTATTTTCCAAAGTATTTCACTTCCTTCCGGGCCACCCTATACATATGTTTTCAAACGATACACATATACAGATCTCTCGGATACAAAATTTGTTAAAAATTAGACAATTTTTCGAGAATTTCAAGAAAATGGAAATGTAGGTGATATCTTCACGAAAGGTACAAAAATATCACATATCCCTGCATCGAAGCGTTTTTCTATAAATAGTTATTCAAATACCGGTAATAAGTATGAATAAGTATGAGTATGACTTTATATATGTTCATACTTATTATTGATATTTGAATAATTTGCAAAATGCTTCAATGCAAGAGTATCATGATATTTTTGTACCATTTGTGTAGGTATCATGTAGATTTTCAAGAAAATCAATAACATGTTAGAAACCTAGAGGAAGGGCTGTGAAAATAAATGTTAGAAAGACAAAAGCCATTGTGATTGGAACGAAGCGGTGGGTTTCAAATGTAGAAGTAGGAAGGAAGAAAATATAACAGGTGATTAGTTTTCGATATCAAAGTAGTACTGTAGTACCTGGGTAGTTTTAGATACCTGTTTGCGTTCAGTAAACTATGGAACGCAAAAAAGTCGCACAGAACACCTTTGGTGACTACTCCCGACAGGCCCAAGATACGGACAAACATTTTTATACATTGACTATAGTCGACATTCGCAGGTTAGGGAAATTTTCTTACCGTCGACAAAAGTCGACTTACACAGCGAAAGGGTTAAGAAAAACAAGCAAAAATAGATACAATCTGTTAGCTAACACTTTATTATGGTACATACATGGTTGGAATGGGCAAAGGAGGTTTTTATTAAAACGGAAATCGGTTTCTAGAAGCACCCATAATAATAATAATAATAATAATAATAATAATAATAATAATAATAATAATAATAATAATAATAATAATAATAATAATAATACTTTCGATTTTTCACCGATATCAGTTTAGGCTTTTTATTGGAAAACCGCTTCGACTTTCCACCGAAAAACATATGATAGAAAACCGAACCGGTTTTGTTAGACAACTCAACAGGTTTTAAAATCGAAACCGGTTTTGATAGAAAACTTGAGAACTTTAAACAGTTCTTGATAGAAAACCGAACCTGATTTTTTAAAACCGGTTATTGAAAGTTATGTCATAAAACGGATATTATGCTCACCTTTAGTGCATAGTAAATATATTTATAAAGCGAAATAAAACATGCAAATTATTATTGACAACTAACTATAGGCATTTATTTAAGCCGCACAACAGTTCGTTTCCTTCGATTTTCTCAAAAACCGTGCATTAATTTTTCCTCTCACGCATGTTAATTTGCTTCTCTCAATGTAATCTACAGTACGAGTATATCGACTGATATTTGTCGTATTCACAGAAGTGCCAGTAAATGAGGGATGCCTGATAAGTGATGAAGTAGTGTTTAAGATACTTGAGGACACTTTTCTGCCGTTGGGTCCCTGGCTCAGAGACCATAATCGCTAGATCAGGATCCATGATCTGGGGTGCAAAGGACCACCCCTCTAAATTTTGGCAGGGTTACCTTGGCCCACTCCCTAAAGTTTGGGAAGGTATATACATAGGACTCCCATACCTCATTAAATGTCGGAAATTACCAAAACTAAAAATTTGATATGGTAGTATAGGACTGAACTATGTAGCTCTTTAAGTTTGAATGGTCCATCTTGTTCCTTTTCAGGGGTTTTAAAAAATACCAAACATGTGAATTTCAGAGGTTTTTTTTTACCTATTAATTCTTTCTGATGAGATCTTATTACCTTACATAGTTATAAATAGTTAAATGATTAAAATGAAAATGCATTGACATCTTTGTGTTTTACGTCCCATGGGTAGGTGATATGATTGAGTACAGGGGTTTATTCTCTTTCATAGGACATGCGTACATCGATGCTCTTATCTTAAATTTTGGGAAGAATGCATAGGACCACCGTTAAAGTTGAAAATGAAATGGAATCTTTAAGTTTTACGTCCCACGGTTATGCCGGTTAGGCTAAAGGAGACGGTGATAATGAGAGATGAGTGAAATGGTGAAATGAAGAAAGTGGGAGGAAACGGGAGAACCCCAAGAAAACCCACGAGCACGGTGTTTGTCCATCACAAAATCCACACGGCGCGAGCTGGGATCGAACCAGGGACAATTAAAGTTGGGAATTGCCAAAAACAATAATTGCTAAATGTTGCATAGGATCCTAATATATACCAATGTAAATTTGGGTGGTACATCTCATTACATATTCATTGCATAATATTACCAATAATTTAAAATTTGGTGATTTTGGAACTAATTTATCTTCTTGGATGAGGATATATTATGTTATATGGTATATGGCCGAGTATATTTGTTCATTTTGTTTAATAATGTATGAGGATATTGATGCACCTCTCTAAACTTTTGGTTGGAATACCTAAGACCAATCCTGAAATTAGGGGATTGTCAAAAACTAAAATTTGGTAAATGTTCTCTAAGACCCAAAAGTATAACATTGTAAGCTTGGGTGGCCCATCTCTCTCCGTTTCATGGGTGTAAAACTGTCAAAAATTCAAAATTTGGAGGATTTTGATCTGTTTTATCCTCTTCCTTTTATAAGAAGATATGGGCACATTGATGTACTCCTCTGAATTTTTGGAAAGAGTACATCGGCTCATCTCCTAAATTTAGGAATTGCTAAAAAAAAATAAAATTTGGTAAATGTTCTCTAGGACTCAAACTATACCCCTGTAAATTTCGGTGGTTCATCTTGTTCCCTTTCATGTACCTAAAATTGCCAAATATTAGTACTGCCACGTGTTAGCTACGTGGTCGGTTATTGACCTAACTTATCTTCTTTTTGGAGACTTTAACCCGTTATATGATTATATGAGTGGGTGCAGGGAAATTCTCTTTTCATAGGACATAGGTACAGCCACTCAAAAAAGTACCTCCCCCCTAAGCGCTCTAATTCCATTACTTGGGGTCCAGGACATTTGCTGTTGTCACAACGCCTAGACAGATGCAACCAAACTTACACGTAACTTTTCTCGAGACTGACAGTAATTGGTAGCACTGAGTCAAGTCTTTATGCAAGTATAATTGTGAGTAGATGACGCACGAAACATTTCTCGATTCTGAGATAAATCTCTCTGGTTCAGAGCGTGTTGTCCAATGAACATAATATATTAATCTCAATATTGCTGTGTATGTAATGTATTATTTCATTATATACTGTAATTCAAAGAAATAAAAACACTGACCACACATGATTCAGAAAATGCTTGAAAGTAGACGAAAATATCAAATCTAGAACAACTGCTGGAAATAAGTTTGTAAATCACTGTCTCCATTGACAGACTTTCTTCAATTCTCCTTATTCCAACATATTTTTCTTCCTAGAGAAGAGAAGATCTTGCTTGTCACACTCAGTATGCATTGAAATTGAAATTGAAACGAACACTTGAAAAGGTTTCAGTCTGGCCAGGATTCGAACCCGGGTCTACCGAATAAAAGTTCAATGCACTAACCATTTTTTAATTGTATTTATTTAGAGCAATATAGAATACATTCTGTGCTACAGTTGCGTGAGAGACATATATAGAGACAGTTATATGGATAGGCTTAAATCTAAAGACTAATATGAACACCTAAAATATATGTGCAAGGAGAATATACAATACAAACTACATCATAGTTTAAGAATAAACATCGAGAGTCACCTGGAGAAATCGAGCGAACAATCTTTGCTCGTCTAGGTGAGTAAACTCTTTTTTCCGAACTCGGTTCAAGTACGTCAGGTGTAGATGTCGGTCACAGAAAGATCGGTAGTTGTCTATAAATAAAATAGTAGAGCAGATGAGCCAGGTAACTGCTCGTTGTTTGGTAGGCGGGAACCACTGAAATTCCGGAAGTAAAAGTAGATCAAAGATGAAATATCTCCCTGAACCGCGACAAATCAGCCCAAGAAAGAAACACAGAGTTTGCCACGCAGGTCGCGTAGCCGTGCATTGTGTATATCGGCGTTCTAAAGTATCCACCTGCGGACAAAAGTCACATATATCGGACGTACTCCTACCAATCTGTAACAGTCTGGTTTTTGTGACAGTCAAGTTATTTACTAAACGATACCAGGCTTCTCTCATTAGGGATGTAAGATACGGCGCTTGAATGGTACGCCAAATAGCAGGCCAATTGTGGTGTGATGCTCTGACTTCACATAGGGGAGTGACATTTATCAATTCAGGTTGCAACAGTGTGATATAGAGGGATTTAGGAGTCCAAGACTTGGAAGGATTGTCACTCAGAACCATCGACTAGGCCAGGATGACCTGTAAGATGTATATTGGACACGATTCAGGAAAACGAACATGGGCAGGATTGTTCCCTGGCCAAAGGCGATCTACCCAGCATTAGAACCATTGCGCAGTGTGAGAGGAGGCATGTTCCAAATGATGTAGGGCGGTGAGCATGTAAAGAACTCGATATTTGTGACGCAGACTGATGAGATTTAAACCGCCACGCGCAGTCGGAAAATATAAAACGCGTCGTTGCACGCGGAACATGTAGCATTTCCATATGAACCAACCAAATAATGACTCAATTTGGCGCGCATATTTATCGGGCAGTGGAAAAAGACGCGATAGGAATCAGAGTTTGGAACTAATGTAAATATTCAGATGGTGAATGCGTTGAGCTAGAGTGAAAGTTCTTGAGCGGCACAATGCTAAATTCATACGCAGCACCTGGAGTAATGGCTGCCAAATATGGTCGTAAGACGAGCGGCATACGGTTTGAAATCGGACGCCTAAAATGAGTGATTCTGTCGTGCAGGCCAGAGAGGTTAAGACGTCCCTGGGAAGCAAGGTCTGAAAGTTATTGACCGTCAGAAGAGTTGTTTTGTGTAGGTTAAGTTGCAAACCGCTCGCTAGGGAAAAGTCTTCGACGTTTCGTAACGCTGAGACAAGTTGAGCAGTGGTACCACAGAGGAACGTTAGATCATTCATAAACGAAATGGCTGTCAATTGCTTGAAGCTGTGAAGAGCCGATGTACGGGGGTACTGGAAATGATGACGGAGAGGATCTAGTGCAAGGCAGAACAATATTCCCGAGAGAGCGCAACCTTGCCTGATACCTTTATGAATCCCAAAAGGGGAAAGAAGATGGCCATTAAGTTGTAACTGGGAAGTAGCATTGTGATAAAGCTGGTGCTAGGGATGCGCTCGAGTCGAGACATGTCTCGAATCTCGACTCGACTCGACTCGAGACATGTCTCGAATCTCGACTCGAATTCGAGTCGAGATTCGAGTCGAGACACACTTTGTAAAATTCGAGACGAGTCGAGACAAACGTATTTCTCGACTCGAATTTTCGAGTCGAGACACGAGTCGAGTCGAGACGGCTCTTAAAAATCTCGAATCGACTCGAATGTCTCGAAAATCTTTCTATAATTTTTAATATTATTTTGAAGAAAGTATTCACTCAGAAACAGCCTTGAAACCAATTCCAGCTTTTATTCCTTCAGAAAGGTACAGAACGCATAAAATTAATAGTTAATCTTTAAAGATCAAGATTTAATTTTCAGCTCAATTCAGTTAATTAGAACTAATAGTTAATGTCGTTGTATTTGGTTGTACTGCAAATATAATGATAATAATAATAATAATTGATTATCTAGTTTGTATAAAACTATTATCCGTAGTCTAAATCTAGTTTGTATAAAAGTATTGCGATAAAGTTAACTTCATAAATTCTCTGAATGAGCAGTGGGTAGTCTATAGTAATTTAGCATAGTTATAATTATTGTGTTTTCGTTCCCATGAACGCAATAGGGTTACGTAACTTCTGGATTATTCGCTTGCCCAACTATTCTGAGGCTTTAATATGTTGCAGCATATCACGAGCTACGGATAATATATAATGTAACATTTGTTGTACATCACATATTATGATACGAGACTATTTTACATAGTATATCTTATCTAATATAAATAAAATAAAGAGTTTGTTTGTGTGTTTGTCTGTCTGTCTGTGTGCGACCTAGGGACCAGACGAGTGGACCGAGAGTTCCCAAAATTTGGTCACGGTTACCTTAGTCCAGGCCCCAGATCAAGACGAAGCGCTTTTTTTAATTTCGAACCAGGGGGGTCTCGGGGGGGGGACGTTTACTGGGACCGACCTGGGGACCAGACAAGTTGACCGAGAGTTACCAAATTTTGGTCACGGATACCTTGTCCCAGGTCCCAGTCTAAGGCAAAGCGTTTTTGTCAAAATTGGAACCAGGGGGTCTCAGGGTGGCGTTTAGCGAGACATGTAGTAAAAGTAATCCAAATTGATCGACATTAGTGTCAAATCCATAGTTTTCACGGTCGCTGAGATCAATGGTGACACTTCCATCAGCGATGGCTTGCATATTCAGCTACTACTGTATGCGGGCCGGGTGTCAGCGGGTGAGGAATACCGAGACATGTATAAATAGCCCATATTGATTCATACTAGTGTCAAATCCATAGTTTTCGCGGTCACTGAAATCAATGGTGATACTTCCACAGGTGTTGACTTCCAAATACAGCCCCCATGCGAAGAATGGGTATATTAAGCTAGTATTACAATAAATGGACTGCTTGGATGCCAAGAACTAGTACAGATAAGTACCATTCACTTCTATGAATAGGTATTTTTTAACATAGTAACATAGTTGTTC
This sequence comes from Thermobia domestica, assembly GCF_964235325.1. Lineage (NCBI taxonomy): Eukaryota > Metazoa > Arthropoda > Insecta > Zygentoma > Lepismatidae > Thermobia > Thermobia domestica. The sequence goes on from NC_137467.1 coordinate 129,689,666, forward strand.
AGGGGCCTTCGATTTCCATCCTCTCAAATGAAAGCTGAACGATTGCTTGATACATGCTGACTATATAGGAGAAATAGTGTATTAAGTTTTCGAGCTTTGCTGCGTATCCGTATTTACACTCTGATATAACTTTAAGTTCACACTCAAATCGAGCTAATTGTTTAATGCATTTCGAAAGCTTTTGTTTTTATGCAGCTCATTAAGGAAAATCTATTTTATAATCGTAACATTTATGTATTAAGAAACTATGAACGTAAAGTGGACTCGACCTAGCCCCGTGGCCGCTGTGACTCAGTGGCACAGCTCTCACCCTTGGTGTGTGAGGACTCTGATTCTGTGTGTGTGTGTGAACTCCGCGGCTAGTGTCCGCGTCTTTGCCGTGGAAGACTCGGGTTCAATTCCCGGCGCGAGCTCATGTAGTTCGGATTCCACGTTAATCAGTAGGTCTACATTTCATATATCCTCGCTGCTGAAAGAGACGGTAAAGTCAAAATCAACTCAACAATATATATGTGTGTGTGCTTATGTTAATTTCCTCGTGGCTGTATGGTTAACACATACGCCTTGATCGCGGGAGACTCTGGTTCGATTTACGGTGGAAGCTCATGAAGTTGTTACCGGTATCCCACTTTAAACTGTAGATCCATGCCTCATATAACCATAGATATAATATATATGCCTTTGATACACTTATTTTCCGACTTGGAAGCCATCGAAAATTTCCGGACACAGAGTCCCGTAGACCGAAAATGAGAAACATGGCTACAGAGTAAAACAGTCATAGAAATTTAAGCTTTTTTAGCTAACTTAATCCTTACATATAATGCAACTAACTTGGCCAAGTTATAATGGAGGAAATGCTATCATTGCAACACTCTGAGAATAGAAAATGTTCGTCAGGTATTACTATCCCCCCCTCTCCTGCAGAATAAAAACCCTGACTAAAACTCAATATATATATATAAAACTATATTGTGTAATGTAACAAACAGTGGCGGATAGTATTCATGTTTCCTTGCAGAGGTCCTTACGAGGGTTCGCTTCCATCTTCCTCTCCCCAAGAACTAAAATAAATTAAAAAATTGCTATTATTTGTTAATCTTGTACAAAGGACGCAATTAAAGTCCCAGTGTAACACCCCTTCACATTTAGATTTTTCCCCTGGAAGAAAGCCAGTTATTATTGTTTCTTGATTTCTCAGTCTTATCTACATAAACATACGAATAGAATTACAGGACAGGACATGTTTAGAGTGCTTGCACGTGACATCTAACTATATTTCTCATCAAAAGTGTCACAGATGAAAATTTCCGTTTGTACTGCCTCTATTTTCTGGTACATATGTTTCATTTATGTTATGTTGCTAAAATTCGTTAGGAAATAAGTACAGACTGCGCCTGTGTGCCTGACAAAACGTAAATGTACTGGATAATTATTTCTTCACTTTCTTCCAGAAAAAAAAGTAACCCATCTCATGTCGGCTAACAAAAGGAGGTAGCGGACCAAAGATAGCCGTTGTTTACCTAACGTCGTTACACAGCAGGGGTTTCATTCAGTCAGAGGGAAAAGAAAAAATAATTTAAGGTTTCTACATTTGTTTTGAAGTGCAATATACTTCTTCCCTTTATTTTAAGAACCATTTCCTTCTCATTTGTCTGCATCAGAAAAAAATGCAAAAAAATCACTAGAATGTGCCTATTTACCCAAAGTACGTACTAGATCACTAGTTCAATAGTAAAATCACTAAATCTAGTACGAAATCATAAATGTGGCATCCCTGGGTTGGAGCGAAAGCAATGGTTGGAGTAAAAACTAGTCCGTATTTCTACTGCGTTCTGTTGTTGAATTCACAGAAATGTTCAAAAATAAATTCAAGAAGTAAAACACGATTCTACAAAAGACTGTTTACTTGCTCACTTGTTTTAGTATTGTGAACTGCGCAGTCATGTTGAATACTTCTGTCCCTTTCTACTTTACAACTTGAGGTGGGATGAGGGTCAGGATAGATCTAGTGATATACCGCTAAAGGAAGTGCTTCAGTACAGAGTCGGAAGCGGTATGTATTGTTTATACTACTTACAACGTTACCCCCCACATAAAATATAAATTCACCCTTTCTCCCTTCCCTTTTTCGAATACAATGAACCGACTCTTTTGCTGAAGAAAGATGCTAAAAGAAAATTGAAACATCTGTGTCTAAACTTTCTTTGAAGCGCAGTCTTTTGTATTTGTAAGGTTTTGAGAGTGTTTTCGATTTAGTCAAATCTTTTACCATGGATTCCTGCTGCGAAATGACCGTGAGTAAACACCCGATCTCGCTGTGCTCAATTTCTCTCGCACACGTGAAATGCGTTTGTTGTTTCCAAAACAAATAGGAAGTTACCTTGTGCTTTTGCATTTCTGCACGCACACAGGTACCATTGTTGTTTTAATGATCAGAAGAAATATCAAAACCATCCGATATATATGATACAAAACAGCTAACAGAGGGAGGCAAAGATAAAAGTAGGCCTATACCAAGTTTTCCGCGTGGTACCATTATGGAGAATAAATATTTGATAAAGTCACGTAGATGCGCTTAAACCTATTCCATCTGTCCTTATAATTTTTCTGGTCTCATCAATTTCTCAGGAGAATACGTACAACATATGTCCAAATTCCATATATACTCTTTCTAAACTAATGAGTAAACTCATTAAGAACACCAACTGATATCAATAAACAGGAAAGAAAACAATACTTTATACTTCTATCATTTGGTACACATCTCTATGAAGCACAGCTTGTTTCTTTTCGAAATAGCTCCTTCGTGTCACAGCTGTGGTTAGTTTTGTTTTGTGTTAGGATGAAAGAGAGAAATGCAACATTTGCTTCGCGGGTAAGTTATATATATTATTAAGATGAGCGGTGATAAGCGAGGTTTAACAAAGAGTGCCTTTCGGATGCACAATTTAACGGGTAGTTGCAGTCCATGTTGAGAATCGAACCAAAGCTATGTAAGACATGTTAATATTGAGCTCTTTTGTGGTAAAAGTGAACTTAAGAAACACACAAAAGACTTGAAACATCAAGCTAATGTAAAGCAATTGAAAAATAGCCTACCTATCGCTGCATCTTTTCTGTGGCTAGGAACATGCAGTGTGTAGCAACAAGAATCGTGTTAAGGACTTTTTTTTTCGAACATAACACTTCCTTCCACACCATAAAAGACAATATAATGTTTGTTAAAAGAAAGTGCACATAATATTTTTAAATTTTGTTTGTGATCCTATCATGCATAATTATAAATAATGCCTTTCATACTACGAGAATGAGTTCAACTATACGTCATGGCCTCTCTAAAGCGGGGCCGCGGTGGCTCAGTGGTAGATCGTTCACCTCTGGTGCTTGGGGACCCTGGTTCGATCCCAGCTCGCACCAAGTGAACTTTGTGGTGGACAAACACCGTGTGCGTGGGTTTCCTCGGGGTTCTTCCGTTCCTCCCACTTTCTTCATTCCACGATTTCACTAATTTCTCATCATCACCCCTCTCCTTTAGGCTAACCGGCATAACCGTGGGACGTAAAACTCAAAGATTTCACTTCATTTTTTCCTTCGAAAGCGATATCTTTCAAAATTATTTATTGTTAGATATTGTAAATTTACGGTATCTGTTTTAGTGGACGGGAAATTTTGCATCTAATCGAATAATTTCATGGCTTCTAACAGGAATTCGCAGTTACGAAATTTGCATCACTGTCTTTTGAAAGGATGCCTAGAAAAAATACTACTAGAAAATAACTGAAAACACAAAATGGATTTGATAGCCAAATTCACGTCATCTTGGCGCGTCATCATTTTTCTTTAAATATTTGTATTTAGTATTAGATTAGAGTTTAGTGTCCCTTTCAGCATCAAGGCTATATGAGACGTGAACTTACAAATTAACGTGGGTTCAGAACCACAGGAGTTCCCATCGGAAATCGAACCTAGGTCTCCCGCACCAAAGACGCGTACGCTAATCATATGGACAAGGGTGTTCGATATTTAGTAATGTGTACATAAAGTTGTGAAATTGCGCTTGTATAATGGAATGCAATTCCTTCTACTGACATAAACCTTCACAATACTTAGCTGGACAAAGTATCTTTAAAAAGAAAATGTCACTCTTTATGTTTCAGTTCCTGGTTCGACTGAAAAATGGAACAAATTGCAATGAGCGTTTTTGGATTATACTTTGTGTAGTTGATTCATCATAAACTTGGTATTTGATACGAATATGAACTATTACACTTATTTGGTGTTTATTTTTAAATAATAAGTCCTAATACAACTTCATAAAGTTGTAATTCTTCTTTAGTTTGTATCACTTTACACAATGACAAATCCAAAAGGTGTGTTGTATCGGTGCAGTACCAGTTTTTCACGTTTTTCAAAATGTTCCAAAACCCAAAGAATAATCTTTAATTTTTGATATTTTAGTCGTCATAAATTACAATTTTATAATGTAGTCAATGTTTATAATTACTGGGCAGTTGGGCGTTTAAACTAATGACATCATAATAAAGTCAAAACCATAATTATGAGTTGAATTGATTCTGAGTTTAACGTCCCGTTCAGCAGCGAGGCTATGTGAGACGTGGACCTACTGATTAACGTGGAATCCGAACCACATGAACTCTCACCTTGAATCAAGCCCAGGTTTCCCACGCCAAAGGCAAGTATGCTAACCGTTAGCCACGAAGGAGCTCCACCATAATTTTAGTGGGCGATAAGAAATATCTCGCCAGTGCTTTTACAATAAATAAAATTTTATAAGTATTAAAGAATAGTGGTAAGAGATTTTATAATAGCTCTTTTATTTATGAGATATGAGTATTTTGAAAAAAAAAAAAAAACAACTAAAGAATAGGTTGGCGGAACCACAAAAGACTCGTAAAATAAACTTTCTTATAAATACATACGCACCTTACTCACCTTTTATAATTGCTATGCTTACGTTCTCCATAAAAACAGAAATTCTCTTTTAGTGATACTTTACACAAGATCATGAAGTGGGTTCAAATTTAATTAAAGGTAAAATACAATACAATAATCCTCAAATACTGCCTCAAGTGAGTTTAAAGATTTCTAAACACTAGTGCGAAACCGGGCTCTGCCGTTGCGATCGATTTACAGGTCTTGAGACGAAAGTAAGAAGGGACTTACGCACACAGTAAGTAAAAACAATTAATATGCCTGTAACTTTCCCCCAAATGGGTGTATCTTAAAACTAACCTCACCATTATTTTTCTAATTAAATTCTAGCCCGAAATTATGTATCATATTACCCTATTCCCATTTTGAAAACTTGACCTTAATTCAAAATGGCGGATTTCAAGATGGCTGCCATCAAGGTCATATCTACCATGCGACTTCCCCCCAGGACTTATATGTATCCACATGGTTTTTCTTCACTTTTCTTCATTAACGCTCCGTTTACAAAGGGTAGTAAGGGACTTCTGTAGTAATCTCTAATAACCACATCACAACTCTTAAAAAAAAAAAGTAGAAAACATGCACCATGGCAAAAATTTGTCATCACAAGTAATGATGCATACATGCCTTCTATCAGCAAAAAAAGTTTCATTGAAATTGGAGCCGGACATTTGAGTGATGTCCCTTGTGGGATGTGAATGAACGTGACGTCAGAACACATCGCCCCCATTCCCGGAATTTACGGGAATTAGGTGAGCTGAGTGAGCACATGTGGTGCCAGCTCTCTCCAGCGACCTATCAAGGATCATTGCGTGTATGCCAAGACGTGTCGCCGTTTTTATCCATGCCAAAAGTCGACATACTGACAATTAGGTAGGTAGTCATGATGGTCTGGCTGATGTGTGCGTATATTTTAACTCGTACATTTTGTCTCGACTCGAATTTCGAGACGTCTCGACTCGAATTCGAGTCGAGTCGAGACAGAGACTGTCGAGTCGAGACAGAGACTGTCGAGTCGAGACACGAGTCGAGACAGAAACATATTTTCGAGTCGAGACAACATTTTCTCGAGACGAGTCGAGACAGGCTTAAATCTCGACTCGACTCGACTCGAATGCATCCCTAGCTGGTGCAGAACGGTAAGTATCTGAGGAGGGAAGTGATACTGTTGTAAGACTTCAAACAAATAAGAGTGGTTTAGGGTGTCAAAGGCTTTTCAAAAATCGCATGCAAGAACTCCTACGGGAAGAGATTGAAATTGGGCATAAGCAAGGAAGTCGCGAATGGTCACAAGTGCGGTATGAATATTGTGGGAGGGGTGTAAAGCCGTTTGAGCGGGGCAGATGTACGGAAGGATAACTTGCTTAATACGAGTGGCTAAAAGCTTAGTAAAAAGTTTGTAATCTGTGTTTAGAAGTGTGATCGGGTGATAGTCCGCCACGCTTGTCGGACTGCCGCCTTTGGGTAGTAGAATGATAACGCCTGCATGTTGATAGACCGGTCCACCTTGCAACAGAAAATTAAATAATTCACAGAGTATTGGACCAACTAGTGTAAAAAAACTTGAGTAAAAGCGGTACCCGATCCCGTCTCTGCCCGGAGATGTACTCCGTTTAACTTGGGAGAGAGTTGTCTCGATTTCGGAAAGAGTGATGGGCGCAAGTAAAGAAGTGCAGTCTTGTTCGGATAGGCACGATGGGATCTTGGTAAGGAAAGGGGGAGGTACTGTATTAACGTCGGGTAATGCGTACAATGACGTGTAGTATTCCTCAAAATGCTCGTACAAGGCGTCTTTGATAGTGAGCTGTTGCCCATCCGAAGTGGACACATGAGAGATAAACTGATGTTGTTGGCGATTGAGGCGTTTAACATAATGATACAAAGACGAAGGTTCAGAAACAAGTCTATCTGCCGTCCCGTCGTCAATGTGAACGCTCAGCGATTCGGTATGCTGCAGCTGTTTCAATTGGTGCTTAACACGCATGATCGCCGCCATATTGGAAACGCTACTTGGTTGGTTCCACAGTTGGCATAGGACACTGTATAAGAATTCGTGCATCTCGCGATAGTTTTGGCGATGTAATTTCCCCATGCCTTGAAAGAAAGTTCGAATTTGAGGTTTAATGTAGCGACACCACCACCTGTTAATATTAGGATAGATCGTACGAGCTCGTAGCCATCGTGTCCAGCTAGCATGAAATAAACACCGGACGTGGTCGATGGTTAAAAGTTGATTGTTTAATTTCCAATAACCACGACCGTACAATTTGGGAAGTTGCGTCGGAAAGCGTAAGGCCAGCTTAACCTGTATGGTCTGTAAAGCAAGCCGCATATTGCTGTATATCAAATACTCTGCTTAGGAGGCTTGCCGGGAGATAGCATCGGTCCAAGCGTGAGCCCAGTTGGGCTGATTTGAAAATAAAAGTATGATTTTTATGAAAATGAAGCCAAATGTCTTTTAAGCCCAAATGTGTAATAAAACGATGAAAAGCTGGAGATGGGTGATATTCACCGCTCGTGTCTTGAGGAAACATGTGACAATTCATGTCTCCAAGAAACAAAATTGGATATCGTGTAATAGGTAGCATGTCAACAACTTCTTCGTGATAAAAACGTTCGCGGGCCATACGCTGATTTGTCCCTGAGTGGCCGTAGACAGCCAAAATACATATACCATCAATAGCACATCGAATGGCCCGCCCTGACGAGGATAGTTGGATATGCGTAGCGTGGAGGCCTCGTTTTACAAGTAAAGCAGTGCCCAATGATGAGGGCGCAATATTGACAATAACAGTGTAATTAGACACAAAGGATAGGTCGGGATCCTTTACCTCCTGCAAACAATAAATATCAGCATCATGAAGCGGTATGAAGTGCGCTAATAGCTGTTTATTCGGTATGCTGCTTATAGAATTAATGTTTAAAGTTAAATACGAACGGGAGTTGACCCCAGCGTTCATTAGGTAAAACACAAAAGGCGTACCCACAAGATAAATGTATACCTTACAAGGCCGTAAAAATCTCCAGGACACATACCTGTAAGTGTACCTCGCCCGCAGAACAACACACACACTGAGTAAATCTGCGAAACACCATACATATTGTTGACCACACACACACACACACACACACACACACACACACACACACACACACACACACACACACACACAAAAACACTGGATTCGAAACAAAACCAAGAACTTCTCGAAAATAGGTTAATATCTTTGCTATACACAAGCAGGAAATTTGCAGATTGACATAACTTTCCCACATAATACGAGTAACACAAGCAGGAAGCAGGGTGACAAGACGAAACAAAGAAACCAGTGAAGTCTTACCACAGTTGCTATTCCACAAGGTCAGGCGTTTGGAGGTCACTCACACTTTCTCGTATATTCGGTTTACGTTTTTCACGTTTTTTACTGATAATATAGGCGAAAAACAGGTTGTATCGTCATTAAAGGCGTTAGCGGGCAGAGGTACAGCTGGACGAAGCACTATATCCTGGGTCATGCCATGCTTAGCAGAAGGAAGACCTGTCGCTTGATCATAAAGTACTACTGTCGCATATGAAGCAAGAGATGAGGGTAGTGTACCTGGGGGGCCCTCGGGGGAGCATGGTACCCCGTCATCCAAATCAGTGGGAACTGAGGGTTGCTTACCTGTTAATATGGTAGCGGATGAGTCATTTGATGGCAATTTGGGGAAATGAGTTTCTGAAGTAGACAGCGGTGTTGACACTTGTTGGGACGTAGCGTCGGAAGTTGTAGCACTAACAGATGATGTCAAGGGCACAGGTCGTTCGGGTACATCACGTGTAGTTTTTGTAACATGACGTAGATCTGTCATTACAGAGGTGTCCCCTTCCAGCCGCGTGGACCGGGCAGGACGTCGCCGCTGTTTACACGTGGAAATCAGGTGATCGAGTGATCCACAAGCGTGGCAAGTTTGTAACTGTCCTGGATAGGAGGCATTGCCTTTAATAGTGTCAAAATGTAATCGAGTAGGGATACGTTTTTTAACGTCATCGAAAAAATCCTGTTACCATTATAAAGGCGTGTAGGAAACACAGTTTTTCAGACTTCATACTCCACACTTTTAATTTCACCATAATTACATAAGACCTGAGACACTTGTTCCTTAGGAAAATCGAATGGCAAATCCATAATTTTAACTCTCGTGAGATTAATTTGTGCGTCCATAATATACACATCACTGACAGATTGATCAAAATGGGTAAAAGATAATTTGTCTGGAACCTTAAACATAAACTTTTCGTAACTATCACTATTTTTGAATTGAACAAACATGCAATACTCTTCGTTATGGAGCTGTAAAGCTTATCTTTTACCCATTTTGATCAATCTGTCAGTGATGTGTATATTATGGACGGACAAATTAATCTCAAATATGTTGGAAAAATGTACACATAACCATGCATGTAATTCAGCCGGGCTAGGGCGTATCGTGCGTGTGGTTTTGTCAAAACCAAATTTTACACTATACTTGCGAAGTTCTTGCATGGTACCACTAACACTGGAGCCACAAAACACTACCAAAACTTGCAAACCCTGTTCAGTTATAGTAATGTCGAAAGAAAGGCGAAGCTCGCAAAAACAAATCACTATTCCCGGAGCTTAACTGTCAACGTCTACTCCCGGCAACAGCCAGTCAGCGAATCCAACCACTCACCCACCGCGCCACTTAGCCTTCAACCCAAACTAATACCTAGTTAAAGTTGTTTCATGGAAAAATATAAACAAGATACTCAAATATAACAAACAAATATAAATAAAATAGAAATAAAAATGTAAATAAGAAAATATAAGCAACTTGTGTGCAACTGCCCTCCCTCCCCCAGAGAAGCTCCCCACCGTTCGAAGGGGCCCATTTTGAGACAAAATTTTCTTACTCCATATACGATACGAACATGAAATTAGAAATGTAGCATCAAATGGGGTCGCTACTTTACATAAACAAAACAGCACACAAAAGGTAAATAGAACAAAAATGAGTCTTGGACCCATTTCAGTAGAAATGTCTACTATCAGGAGTTCTAGAAATAATATTTATTGGTATGGCTTTGAGATATTTCAATATTGTCTCCTTAAATATTTTGTCATGTATGGAATGAGCCCAGGGAGTAACTAACGCAATCGCAGACCTTGTCGTGCGGGAGGGCCCACAGACTCAGGGGGGCCAATAAAGATTAAGAGAAAGTTGGAAAGAGGGGGCCCAAGAATTAGAAAAAATTTTTCTAGTGGGCCCAACTAAGCTTATTAATGCTTCCCCCCCCCCAGAAAAGAATCTAAGTTAAGACGCTGGTCATCGGTTGCAGGGACGGTCCCGATTTACGTTACATTTCGTCTTTACCATAACTTCTAATTTCCAAAGAAGGAAAAACGACAGAAATTATTTTCACATTCTTTGAATTGTATCAACACGTGTAGAAATAGACAGTTCTATGTTTATGTTCCATAACTACTAGTTTATTTTCTTATATGTATATGAGAAATTTGTGGCAAATTGAGCCGGTGGCATTAGCCGAGTGATCATGGGCGTTCGGCTTCTGATCATGAGGCGCAGTCCACTAGGGGTTTGAATTTCTCTTAGGAGCAAGGTCGGCAATTTTAACTGTCCTCAGTATTTCCGTGTTCGTGTCCTTGTAGTGTTTGGAATACGTCGAAAGGACATGAAGTGCCAGTGGCAAACAATACTCCGGTTGCGGCGATTTGTTTTTAAAAGAATGTGAAAGCAGGAAACTCCCATTGCAGCTACTTGTGTTCAAATCCCGTCGTGGCAATTATTAAATTTTCTGAATGGGAAGATAATGTTTATGTAATTGGTATTGTAATTATGTTATTCCTTTATTATTATTATTATTATTATTATTATTATTATTATTATTATTATTATTATTATTATTATTATTATTATTATTATTATTATTATTATTATTATTATTATTCATAGGAACAGAAAAGATATAGAGTATGTCAAAAGATACTGAGAAATCAGTTAAATAAGTTTGGTGGCACCCTTGGAGGTTTGCACCAACGTGGAGCAGCAGAGTGTCATTGAGACAAATAGAAATTCATCGTCGGATTACAGTGTAATACTAGTTCTATTAGGGATGGGATTAGGAAGGAGTAACAGATGACAGATATTAATGTTGAATTAATAATTTTCAGAGTCTCTGGTACGAAAACTAAATCTACCGATTCCATTTAACTAAAGTTTCTGCTCCCCATTGACATGATAGGTGAGAAGAGTGAAAAATAAAATATTCAAAAGGACTAAGAATTGTATCGAAAATACAAGTTCGTATCCAGCAGTAGTAGAACTGATTTTTTTTTTAAATATTGAACATTTTGGTACACCGACTTCATACTCTTCAAAATAGGCCCCTTGGGCACTCACACACTTCTGGTAGCCAGCCTTCCAGGTCGCGAAGGCCGCCTGGAAGTCGTCTTCCGGGATGTTGTTCAGCTCCCTCGTCGTCGCCGCTTCGACCGCTTCCACCGAGTCGAAACAATGCCCCTTGAACTGCCTCTTGATACGGGGAAACAGGAAGAAGTCCGGCGGTGCCACATCAGAGCTGTAGGGGGGTTAGGCAACATGGAAATGCCGAATATGGTCAGAAGATCCCTCACAATCCACGCGCCGTGGCACGGCGCGTTTACATGGTGGAGCTTCCATTTATCTACCAGGTCTGGTCGTGCGCGTGTGATCCGATTTCGCAGCCGTGTGAGCACTTCCACGTAAAATCTTGCATTTATACTCTGTCCAGGAGGTACAAACTCCTTATGAATAATACCACGACGGTCAAAAAATGCAATCAACATCGATTTCACTTTCGATTTCGACATTCTGGCCTTGTTTTTATGGGGTGATTGTGCGGCTCATGGTATACTCCTTGTAGGCCTGCGTAAGCATGTCCTTGGTTTCGGTCGCTGATTTTCTCAGTGTGACACAAAACTTGATGGCGTACTGCTTCTCCAAATTTCGCTCCATCGCAACTGACGACGAGGCGTCACAACAGGAGGTCACTAACACAGTGGTCCACACTCAACTAACGCACGCAGGCGACTGCTGCCGGTCGACACCTGTTCCCAAGGTTCCCCTCCATAACATCCGGCCTTGCAGCCTCCCCCCCCCTACATTGCTCCGCGCGCGAAGGGAAAAATCAGTCCTACTACTTCTGGATACGACGCTGTACATGTAGTTTTCGGAGCTGATCGGTTTGAAATAACTATTCGAACATACGTAATTAGTGTGAACCTCATGCTAGCTTTTTTCATTTCACTTCGATTAAATTTCACATTTTATATGGGCACGGTGTTTCAATATTTATGGCAAAAGCAAAGTATTATTATGGGTCCTAAGGGGGAAATAGATTACGATATTTTCCATTAAACTATTATCGTCGTGCGAAGAACAAGCATTTCAGATAGTTAGCAATAAAGTACGGAAATACATCCTATCAAACACCTTCAACCTCAAATCACAATCAACATGTCAGGTTTACAAATATGTCAGTTTAGCAACCAGTTCACTATCTAATCAGACGTGTCTATCTGTTTATTTAACAATAACCAGATACAGCTCAGAGGACATTTTGTACTGGATATCTAAAATCAACAACCATAATAATGGAAAGGATTTAGGAAGGTATCGGCGAGGGCCTGTTTAGTACATACCATCTCGTCATTTGCGTGGTAGGACTGAGGTAAACTCCAGTCAAGATGGTCGGCAGCGGGAACCGAACCCATGACCTCCCGAAACGAAGCCAACGCTCTACCACTTGAGCTACTTCGCTGAACTCAATAACAAAATATTATCTGCAAAATAAGCTCAGTCTACTCTAAATTGTTTACTCTTATATAATAAACACGACACAACTAATATTTTGTGTTTATTAGTTAAACTATTCAATATTTTGGAGTATTTAGATTCAAAAAATCAATCTTATTAATTTAGAGAAAAACTATTCAGTTTTTGTATTTAGAGATAAAATATTCAGTCTTTTATGCTTATAATGAACTATTGAATCTTTTTATTTAGAAAGAAACTATTAAATATCTTTTAGAGAAACTATTCAGTGTTTCGTTTTTAGAAATAAACCTTTCGAACTCTTGTATTTAATCATTCACTTATTAGAAATCCGCATGTAGAGATAAACAATTCGATCTTTTGCAGCAGATACAAATTATTCAACTTTTTTTCTATTTACAGATAACTATTCAATCTTTTGAATTTAAAGATAAAATATTAAATTTCTTGTATTTAGAGATAAACTATCCATACTTTTTTACTTTAGAGATAAACTATTAAATATTTTTATGTTTGCTTCTATATATTTTTCACATTAAATATTTTCCGTAAGTTTTTATATTCGAAAACCCTCAACCTACTTACCTATATGACAATTAGTGATCAGGGTTCACAACCGCACAATACTACAGACGGAATTATGAAATTAAATGAAATTTATAGTCTAATGCTGTGGTCTTCAATCTTTTTTCCCTAACGGCACACTTTACTGAACGTTTAGGACATTGCGGCCCACTTGTTTGATATTTTTATAAATAATAATAATAATAATATATACTGAATATATATATATATATATATATATATATATATATATATATATATATATATATATATATATATATATATATATATATATAGCAGTGAAACCAATTAGTTTTTATAATAACTCTATACACTACTGAGCATTACTGTTAGCGCTGGAGGTATTGACTCGTACAGTCTGTCTCGATTTTAATCAATTCTGATTAAATTCTTAATGATTTTTAAATTCTAAAATTTCGCGATACACCTCAGAATTAGAAAGGCCTCTCCACCAGTATGTCGCGGCACATCGGTTGAGAACCACTGGTCTAACATCCTATGATTATATTCTTTAAGCAAGGCAACAGACGATTAGTGGAAGTGAGTGATTCTGAAAAATAGTGGAATACGAATGTGCGAGAAAACGGGACAACTTCGACTAAACTCACAAACATGATCTTATTCACCACAAACTTACGTAGCATGGGATTAAACCAGAGATCCCTGGCACCAGAGGTGAAGGCGTGAGACCCTACTAAGTTACCTGACCCCACATGTCAAAAATATTTCAAGTTTCAACTATCAAATTGAATAACAACAATATTCTTACTTTTGTATGATGTGGAACACAATGCATGTTATAACATTCCATTATTTAAAATTACTGCCCACGTGGAACTGGCTACGAATAAGTGGTATTTTTTGTTGGTTTGTTACGTTTACTCCCTTCAGACTTAATTACGTATAACATGGTGTTAGGGAAGAGATTGCATACACCGTTTCTTAGTCCAATGAAACAATCTGCTTGAAACTCTGAGGGTACCGTTAGAAGCAACGCACACGCGCTATCTGCACGTGGTTTCTCAAGTAAATTTATGTCTCAGCGCGTACTGCACGCTCGAAACAAGGGAATAAAATACTATTAACTTTATATGAAGATATAGTAAACTCGCTCTGAATTAGCGCCCATATTATCTAACGAGGCCGTATATTCTTCCGTGGCAATGTAATATGCCTGATGCACGTGTTTGCAGGAGCAAGGAGAGCCACACGTCGTTGAAGGGAGAAATAATAATAACCTTTACTTGGTGTTGGCTTTGTGAAACAAAATGAAATAAAGGAAGAAAAATATTTGTCTTGAAATTGCAACGTAGTGGTTTATCCAGAATAATATATTTGCAGGCGGGTTATGAGAACTTTGGGGAGACAATGTAATCCAACCCTTTAAAGTTAATTCAAAGACTTTGACCATCACTGGTATAATAGTTAATAATGTTACAGCAGATTGCATAGTTACAAATTTGATTAGTGCTTCCAAAATTATGAATGTACTGCGACATCGACATAACAGTCAGAGTTGAACCTTTAATTGCGTGGCCTGGCACGAAAGTAAATTCCGGAGCCAATTATATAAGTGAGAATTCCATATTTACCATGAACGCATTATATCGTCGAATGAGAACTAGAGGAACGTAACTCTAAAAACACGCTTTGCGTATTCTTCATTTTTGGACATAATTTTGAAAAGCCCCATTTGGTGTAAATGGAACGTAACGCTATCTGTTCTCCTTATCGATTATGTGTTGTAATGTAGCTCAATTACCAACTTATTAAAAAAAAACATCTTTCTAAATAATAATAATAATAATAATAATAATAATAATAATAATAATAATAATAATAATAATAATAATAATAATAATAATAATAATAATAATAATAATAATAATGTT
The DNA here is from genome assembly GCF_964235325.1 of Thermobia domestica. Classification (NCBI taxonomy): domain Eukaryota; kingdom Metazoa; phylum Arthropoda; class Insecta; order Zygentoma; family Lepismatidae; genus Thermobia; species Thermobia domestica. The sequence goes on from NC_137467.1 coordinate 129,704,935, forward strand.
TTTGTCCTCTCGCCTGTAAACCTACGAAAATGGAGTTACTTTCTTCTGGTTCTCAAGCGACGATATGACTTTGATACTGATTTTCCACTATGAGTTCACTTAGTAGTGTACAATAGGACAATACGACACTAACAGTATACAATCGTAAAAGATGCCTTACAAAATAATGTTACGTCATTAAATAATTTTAATCCCAAATATATATATTATTTTTCCTCAAGCTCTTAATTCTTTCTTTCAATAGCCCTGGATCTTTCTTGTGCGAGACATAGGGCGACAGTCCTACTTGTCTAGGCCTCCCAGATTTTCAGACTAAAAGACCACCACACCCTATAAAAATTTACGGTATAGTTATGCAGTTGTTTCTTGATTATATCATAACTAATTAAATAATATATTAATACTCATCATAAGTGAATAATAGAGAGTAGTTTATTCCTATTAGTTGACAGGCCCGTATCCAGGGGCGGTCTAGGGGGGCCGGCCCCGTAAATCTTTGCTGCCCTCCTTAAAATTTTCATGGTAGACTTGCAAATGAACTATAATATGGTTGGATCGGGCCCCCTAATTTCAGCCGGGCCTCCTTTACATTTTTGCGCTGGTTACCGGCCTGTTTGTTGAGTATTGACCAATAGGAGCGGTATTCTTTTAAATATCGGAAGAATGATATTAGTTTGTTTCTGAGAAAAATAATGGTATTTATAGCTTTGAACATTTTTTTTAGGAGGGGGCCTATTATGTATTTTTTTATGATTTCGTTTGATAACATATTTTGGTATATTCATCCAATTAGGGGTAGGGCTATACCAATATTTTTTTTTGTAAAAGTTGAACACTAACTAACTAACTCTATGGCCTATGGAACCCAGAGGTTCAATGCCGCGTTCACAAAAGCTCTCCACTGACTTCTATCCTTAGCTAACTGCATTCAGTTTCTACTTTGTATTCCAATTTCTGCGAGATCCATCTTAATATTGTCCTCTCATCTGCGCTTAGGTGTTCCTAATGGTCGTTTTCCGATTGGTCTTCCAGTCAAGACTTTGCAAGCATTTCTACTTTCTTCCATTCTAGCTACATGACCCGCCCATCTAAGCCTCCTAGACTTGACGACCCTAACAATGTTGGGTAAACCATATAAATTATGTAGTTCCTCGTTATGAAGTTTCCGCCATTCCCCATTCTCGTTCCTCTTGGGTCCGAATATTCGTCTCAGGATCTTGTTCTCAAATACTTTCAGCCTATGTTCTTCCCTCAGAGAAGTGACCATGTTTTGCAGCCATACAGAACAACAGGCATGATTATCGTTTTATATATTTTAAGCTTCAAATTCCTCGACAGAATTCGCGACGACAAGAGATTTTGAACCGAATAGTAACACGAATTCCCTGCTTTTAGTCGACATTTAATTTCTCCGTGAATATGATTTTCCTCTCTTAATATTGATCCTAGATATTTGAAACTATCCACTTTATCAAAAGTATTATTTAATATTTTAACGCGTCCATAATTTGCTGTATTCCGGTCCCGACGCACTTCCATGTATTTAGTTTTCTCTGCATTTACTTGTAAGCCCATGTCCCTGCAAGCGTTTAATAAGATCTCTGCATTTCTTTCTATTGTTTTCCTATCATCCCCTATTAAATTTACATCATCAGCATATGCCATAACCTGGTGAATACAGTTCAACTGTCGGCCCTGGTTGCTATCTTTGATTTTTACATAGCGTATTCCAGAACGAAGTTAAATAATAATGGCGACAACGCATCTCCTTGCTTCAGGCCATTTTCGACGTGAAAGCTCGTGGATAAAAATTTTACTCGGACTTTACTTTGGGATTCATTTAAACATATCTTAATTAATCTAATTAGCTTTCTCGGTATTCCAAGTTCTGTAAGAACGTTGTATAATGTTTCTCTCCTAACCGAGTCTTACGCCTTTCTAAAATCAATAAATAGTTGATGTACCGGGGTATTGTATTCCCACTCTTTTTCGAGTATTTGTCGAATGGTAAATATTTGGTCGATAGTTGATCGATTTCGTCTAAATCCGCACTGATAATCTCCAATAATTTCATCTGCGTATGGGGTCAGTCTTGCTAATAAAATATTTGAAAGGATTTTATAGGGTGTTGACAGAAGAGAAATGCCTCGATAATTATTACAGTCAGTTTTGTCGCCTTTCTAATGAATTGGAACAATGATTGATTCTTTCCACTCTTGTGGCAATTCTTCCTTGTTCCAGATAAGGAGAATGAGTTTGTGTATCTTGTTCCACAATTTTTCGCCTCCAGCTAAAATTAACTCAGCCGGAATTTCATCTACACCCGGAGATTTGTGTTTCTTTAATTTCTTTATAGCGGTTTCTACTTCTATTCGGTTGGGTTCTGGAATATACGGTTCTGCGGTGTGTATCTCCTTTCCTCCACGCACACTAGTGTTTGGTTGCGTGTTAAGCAAATCGTCAAAGAAATCTTTCCATCTATTTAAGATGCTATCCGTGTCAGTGAGAATTGTACCGTCAGATTTCTTTAATATATAAGCACGAGGTTGATAGCCTTTCTTAAATTCGTTGATTCCCTTATACATGTCCCGGATGTTTTTATTTTTACTATTATCTTCAAGTTCCTTAATTTTAGCTTTCAGAAAATCGCGTTTCTTTGTTCTAAAAGTTTTGGAAGTTTCCCGCCTGATGTCAACAATATTATGTGTAGTTATTTCATTCGGATTTTGTAGCCAGCGTAATTTTGCCTGTTTTCTCTTCTCTGCTAGTTTTATGCATTCCTGGTCGAACCATGGTTTGTTCCTACGTATTTCCGCGTGTCCCAATTTTTCTTTTGCTGAAATTTTAATGCTATCTCTAATTTTAATCCAGGTATCCATAACACTAGCGCACTCCGAATCTTCTAAAGCCGAGAATCTATTCGAAACTTCAATCTGTATTTCCCTCTTACCTGGCTCTCTTCTAATTTCTTTAAATTGAATCTCTCCGTTTTCGGACAATGAATATTACTTTTATTCAACTATAACCTCTCTCGTATTATCGCTGCTACCAGGTAGTGGTCAGTGTCACAATCAGCCCTTCTAAACGATCGGATATCAATTATGCTAGATTGCCTTCTTCTATCTACTAAAACGTGATCGATTTGATTATGTGTTTTCACGTCTGGTGATGTCCAAGTGTATTTATGAACGTCGCGATGTGGGAATTTTGTACTCTTCACGATTAGGTTTTTGGATGTTGCAAACTTCACGAGTCTAACACCGTTGCCATTACTTTCCTTATGCAGACTTTCGTTCCCTATAATCGGTTTGAAAATATCCTCTCGTCCTACCTTCGCATTGAAATCCCCTAGTAGAATTTTCATATGGTATTGCTTGAGTTGGTCAAAAATATCCGTTCCACTTCTTCGTAAAAACTGTCTTTTATATCGCCATCTTATCTTCAGTTGGGACATGTACATTTAAAACAATAATATCACACCACCGTCCCTTAAGAGTAATAAAAGAAAGTCAGTCAATAAGAAATTCAACCCGTTTAATTGCTGGTATTATACGTTTATGAACGAAAAACCCTGTTCCTAACTGGTGATTTTTATTTCCTTCTCCGTAAAAGAACGTAAAATTTCCGGAATTCACATATCCATTTCCTTCCCACCTAACTTCCTGAACTCCTACTACGACCATCCTGTATTTTTCTAACTCACTCGTTACGGATTTTAACGCGCCTGCTCTATAAAGACTCCAAATATTCCATGTTCCAAATCTCATGTCCATTTTCTTTTGCTGAGGTCGTGCCAGGTTATCAGTCCTTGTCCGAGGCTTTTGTGAATATTTCTGAACAAGTGCTTTTCTTACAGGATGAGGTTGTTAGCCCTACCAAAACCCCCAAGCTGGAAGACCACTCCTAGTCGGCTGTCCGCGACTGCTTATTCAGTATATTCGCAGCTAACCTCTATATCTAGAGGTCTTCTCCTCGATCCGCAAACTGAAGATGCGCCATGCCGTGGTGACAGGAACCCACGTTACACGGAAAAGTTGAACACTGAAATATCGAAATAATATAGAAGTGATTAAACCACAATTTATTCAATACCTGTATTTTGAACATATCACTATTGTGTTCCTTTCCCCTAAATACCTCATTTACGAAGACACTTATGTGTCAGGTGGGGAAGATTGCTTGCTACAGTGAAATTTAGAGTTATGTTGGCGGTAGTTCACTATTGCTTACTTCATAAAAAAGGATATCTATGGATATTCAGAGGCGTAAATTATGATTAACTAGTTGTAATGACAAAATATCATTGAAAAAGTAATACATAATACACTAAATTCTTTTGCTCTTTACTTATTTATTTTCGGTGCCCAGATAATTCACAAATCACATCATAAAAATCATTAAACCACATATCTTTAAAATCACTAAACGTAAGAAATGTTCGGTCTGATGCGTTTCGTAGTAACAAGTAGGCCTAAATATACATTTCATGATCATTTTGTCTGATATAAAGATTAAAGTCAATCTTTCTAAACTCGAATTTATTTAGCCATTCCAATACCCAACAATATTCCCCTCTCTTCTGCCTTTTTCCTTCCTGCCTGATCTACTGCCATCAAAACTAGACTTTTTTGCTTCTTCGTCTTCACAGAGATTTTACATTGATGATGATTAGACTCCTCTAGGCTTGCTTCCCTTTTCCTTTTTGAGTTTCTCGATTAACTGCTAAATCAGCCGTTGGTAGATGTTGGCTGTTCTGTGTTGAACATTCTGAGAATGCACCGTATTGGCTCAATCTGTGACGTTGTAAAGCCATGTTCTTTATCTTGCTTTAACTTATGTCTGATTTATTAAATTATGCTGTTTCACTTCTTCATTACAATTTAAGTGCATTTTAGGAAACAGTGTGCTTCAATCTGTAAGTACTTCATATGTCTATTGATCTTGTGTAATTGTTTGCAATATTACCTGTTTCCTTTGAGATTGCATGGTGTTCACTGCAATAGTTTCTTTTTGATATTTGAAGAGTCTCTCGTTTAGTTTCTTACTCCCATTCAGAATCTCGATTTGAGGGCACTGGTGTACCGTACGTGATTGAGTCGTTTGACTACCTTTCTCTGAACCTTGCCAGAAATTTTGAGAATTTTCATCGAATTAACACACATACGTGAAAGGATCTGAAATTCAACATGTAACAAATTTAGTTAGCTTCAGCAGAAAATTCTTATAACGGTTCAATGAGCAGAATTTTTGAAACAAAAGCCAGATAACAGGATTGAAAATCTTCGTCCGTACAGTAATTTTGTGTAGCCTAGTCAAATACATTTCTGAAAAAGGGAAGAAAAATCAACGTACGGAATTACTGGAGTTCGGATAGATTCGAATTTTGCGTAACAAACTACATCCTTCAATTAGAGAAAACAAGATAATATCATAATTCTGACAATCGAATAACGGGATAGAAGTATTTGAAGTGTTCCTTACGGCACATTTTGTAGGTAAAAGTGCGTAGTGGTGTTGATTTTTATAATTTTACAGAATAGCGATTTAAAGTTTGTCGTTTAACGTTATACTGTGCTACGCATTCCAAGATACGGCATTTTCAGAAAGTTCGTATATCTGTTAGTACCAGGAATTCAGCTATGAAATGTGTTGTGACGTATGACCACAATCTTTCGTTATTTAAGTTGCTCTATTACGTGTTCGAGTTACGCCACTACGCCCATTTACTGACATTTGACCAACATCTCAAATTCGTCTGAACTCACTAATTGTATGCAAAGGAGGCATTGTAGCTCACTAGTGGTACGCTCACCTCTGGTAAGAAGTCCTAGTTCGATCACAGACCACGTGAGGTTTTGGTGAGCAAAGTCGTAGCCGCGGATTTTCTCGAAATTCTTCCGTTTCCTTGCACATTTTCATGCCACCAATCATTTTATAATTATTCACTTTCATTACTCATCTATCTCGTTCAGCCGTAAGAGATGAAACATGGTAATATTTCATTTCTATTGCTAATTCTACAAAATATGGAATCAAATGTCAACAAATTCTTCATGACGAAAGAATCTTCGTCCGTTTGGACGTCGTTCCCCCTTAGTTTCGCCATTTGTTGAAGACACTCTCCACAGCACTCTTGGAACACCCGACAGTCCTGCAGTTTCCGAAATCCTCGTGCCGAGTCTTCGGAACTGCCCTCGGTCAAATTCAAACAGATCGCGCGCCTTCCTCATTCTATACACGTCCAGCACTCTCACTGATACTGCATGCACCGTATATGGGTCTGACTAGCAAGCATTCCTCGGCAGGTAACGCTGCTATCGCCTGGACGGGTTTATATCGATAGTAGGTAGGTGGTCATAATGTTCTGGCTGAACGGTGTATAGTAAATAAATTTAAAATGTAGCAAATTTTCAACATTCTGATTAACTTGCAGGAGATTTCACAAGTTATGACAAGAAGCAACTGACTTAGAAGACAACGGATACTTGATGAGGCAATCTTTTATCTGTTTTTTGAGGTGTGTGGCTTTGACGTGAACAAATATTTCATGCCTTGTGAAATTTTGATGTTTGGTGCTCATCAGTCGCGCTACCATTTTTTTCTATTTTTTCCAGTTCATCGTTATTAACAGAACTCGTACATTGCGCAGTTCGTATACATGTTCACTTTTTCATTCAATCCAATTCAAGCCGCTTCAAATACTATATAACCTAATTGTGTTTGCTTACGAAGAATTAATTGCGTATCAGAAATAGACCCTACACGCCATAGACTTCTGCTGTTCAAAAACCTTACGCATTCGAGTAGGAAAAAGAAAGAAAAAAAGAAAGTAGCAAAAATGATCATTTTAGAACCGGGACACACTCGGGCTCATGCTCTGTATCCTCAATGGAGCTTGCGTTCGCTAATCTCAATGAGGATCACAGTAGTCAAGATTCGCAATAGTTCGAACTTGAGCTTGATATTCACTGTAAATTCTCTTTAGCTCAGTATCGTGCTCATTAACCTCACTGGACTAGAGCTTACTAACGTCTTCGGCTCGATCCTAAATGAGGCTTGTACTCCTTAGTTATCTAGAAATAGTGAGCACGAGATAGTAGGATTGTCGCTACAAGTGGTAGACAATAGAGCTATTGTCTGTTAATTATTTTATTGAGGTGACCACTTTCTTGTCGGGTAAGGTGACCCCCCTCATAGAGCCTTAGGAGGGGGAAGATTTATTATCCGACCTTTAGAAGGAGTCCAGGTAGACCCTGGAAGGTTGAATGACCTCTGCTGTTTGAAACATGATCCTACACGCTTCTCTATTCGGAATTTTAAAAATGGTTTCTTTCGTAATAAATTACATCAATCAAATGACATCAAATCCAAGTAAGTTTTATACATTATCATTATTATTTTAATTGCTTTGATGTATTTGTAATGAAAGAAAATGGAGGAACCCCTAGGAAATTCAAACTCATTGTGTTTGTCCACCACAAACTTATTTGCCCATGGATCGAAGCGGAAACCCCACACACCAGAGATATGTGCTTTACCACTGAGCCACCGTGTTTCCCAAATTACCAGTAAACTACTGTGTCCAACGAACGAGAGATATTTACTTTTTGAAAAGATTGGTTGAGAGTGCTAGAGGACCAGCGTTACCCTCGAATTTTGCGAATATTTTATTTGATCATGAATTAAATAATATGTTGAGATACTATATCATTGTGAGTGATTAATGTAAACGGAATTAAAAATTGTCTGATGGATAAGCAAATTGTTGTTTGAAGTGTGTGTGTGTTTGCTTCGTTTCCTGGGCAACTTAAGTAGCAAACTGTTTGAAGAGTATGTGTTTGTTTCGTATCGTCTCATAGGCAAGTATAACATTAAAGATCAAAGGACGAAACTATTATTATTGTTATTATTATTAGGGGTGTACACATTTCTGTGTCTATTTATAGACATTTGAAACATTGGGGGTGGTGAGGGGAACAGTGATATTTGGTATTATAACTAAGAATATTTGCGAATCTAAAACTTCATGTAATACTTTCTTGTTATTTACATGGAAATATCTGATTAGTTACGAAAAAAAGTCAGGTTTTTTAGAAATAATTGGTGACGTCCCTCAGAGCCCCTGTAGAGTTCATAGTTCATAGGTTAGTGCTGAAACCATGTGTGGAATTCGCTCGAATATTTATAACTAAATGCTTTTACGTAATTCTGGGAGCGAGATTAAACAGAATAGGGTACTGACCAACATTTTTGATCGTTTGTAGATACTATATTGATTATATACAATGTAGATACAATGTTTTAACATTGTGTGAACTATTTGATGAGAATCTGTGACCATATTGGGAAGTGTTTCCGGAAAATCAGTACTTTACATATAAAGAACACTTTAAAATACATACATAGCCGATATATTTACCAACGACATCTGTAGTAAATATTGTTTTATTTACTGTAGTGTAAAATAATTAACTTCAACAGAAAGATTGACATCTGTCTTCCTTTGCATAACAAGAATGAATGGAAAGAAAAAGTATAATAGAAATGTATTGCGTGGTATTTGAAAAATCAATTAGTATTAAATGTTTAAAAGTGTTTTAAATGTGTTCGAAAAGGTTTTTCTATACTGAAAGGTGTAGAATATAGTGCAAACAGATATAAAGGAAAAGAAACAAATAAAGAAAGAAGTTTCACCTTGCGACGGGCAGTTTTCCGACATAGATTTGTACGTCGCAGAAATTGCGTTCGCTCATCTTTAACGTGGATGGGTAGGCTTTTGTGAGACTTTTCTATTTGTGACAGTTAAACTCGAAAGAAAGAAACCCGCTTCTTTATTTTTGATCATTGAAGTGCGCGGGTCCCTTTCGGACTTCTGGCTGAAAAGTATTGCAATTGTAAATTTTGCGATATGTAATGAACAGTGACTTGTTTTCCAAGACGTAATAAATATTGGTTCAAATTTTGCTATGAAACATTCCCAAAGCGAACACTTCTTGCCTTGCTGAGAAAGAGAAAGGGTCTATGCCCGTATCTGATGTTAGGTAGCTTCCCCATGACTTTTGCCTCACAGAAGACCATTCACTGCGTCTTTTTGGCAATAGGATTCCAAACTGAATATTTATTGCTTTGCTGCGAGAAGGGGGTTATCCCAGTATTCAGCCCAATAGTTCAACTTCATGTTAAGGTTACTCGCACTTGTATTGATCGTCAATAGTTTAACTTAATGCTAAGATTACAAGAGCATGCATGCATATTTATAGTGGTATTAAAATGCCTCAATCTTGTGGATGAGAGAAACCTAATGCATGAAAGACATTTTGCTTCTGTTAGTATTAACTAGTGCCTCAAATTAGGAATGAATTTAATACAAATATACTATTTACTGAAATAAACAGTATTGTACTTACCTTAAAATATAGAATTTAACGGAACCGGGCATATACGTGTGCACTGAAGAACATCCACCGCATAACTAACCTGTAATTCAGAATTTTGCCGCTAGGTGTCTCTGGTACAGAGGATGTTGGTATATATGGTTATTAATGATAATTATTAACGATTATTAATGGTATTAATGGTTATTAATGATTTATTATTGAATTAGTATTGTTAGAGTAATGAAACTGATAATCTGCTTGGAAACAAATGTTTTCTTTTGACTCTCTTTTGAAGACATATAGGTAGTAATAGTATTAAAATATGGGGAATCCCAAGAAAGAAAAAAAGTATAGAACAATGTAATAATATTGCGTTGAAAAGATATTTTCATTTATTTGACAGCTATTAATATAATTACTCGGAACAATCTTATTTTTTGTAGTTTACGTTCACGGTTATATGTGAGAAGTTAAAAGAGACGGTGATGGTTTTATGTAGCTTCGCGTTTTTCATAAAAGCTCTTGAAAAAAGTATGTGAAGAAAGTATAAGGAAACCACAGACACAGTGTTCGTCCAGTTGGCACGACCTGGGATCGAACTACAGACCACAGACATATGAAGTGAACGCTTTACCACTTTTTAATAAATAATTTTGTATGAACTTTGTTTTATAGCATCAAAACTTTGTTGTTATGGAGAATCCGAATCATATGAGTTTTCAGTAGGATTGAAAAATAGGATTTTTTCACAACCGCGAAACTTTTTGTGACCGTTCCTCTTGGGGTTTAATTTTATTTTTTATACCGGGGAAAGTTTTAGCTAAGACTGTCTTGAGTTAATTTTCAATTTATCGTGTCCATCAACAGTAAGGCTATTTGGGCAGTAAGGTTATTTTTTGTAGATTCTTACAAGAAACGTTGTTTGTGAGAATCAATTCGAACCGTGTGAAGTACTGTCGGGAATCAAACTTAAGTTTCACATAAAATTGAAACTTTCTTGTGAACTCTCATTGGGAATCAAACCTAGGTCTCGCACAGAAGGGATAGTTTGTTTCTCCAGATATGTCGAGAATCCGAACTGTATGAAGTACCGTGTAGAATCCTACATAGGACTTGCAAGCTAGAGATATTAAATAGGTTTATACGCTAAAGAAACCGATATTTTAATCTCGTACGTGTTAGAATAACAGAAGTTTGTGACTGATCTTTCTTACGAAGTTCTATTGATATTAACTATATATTGTGTACATAAAAACAATAATCATAACTTGTAATACTTTCGTGAAAATATGTTGTACTAATAACACTTTTATTTTTGCAGAATAAAATGGACTCCCAACCACAACCATCATCATCCGCCTCCTTCTCCCTTAACCACATCGAGTGGTTTGAAAAAAATACACAATTCATTAGATATAGCAGAGGAAAAGAAAAGCAGATATGAGGAGACATTATGAACTTAGAAGAAGCGATACTTGCCAGTGGTAGAAGTAGTAGTAGTACCAACACCAATGGTTGAAGAAAGAAAAGAAGTCCTGCCACTAGAAGAAGTAGCAGCACCACTAGTTCAAGAAAGAAAAGAAGCTATGGAAGTGGAAGAAGAAGCAGTGCCACCACTTCAAGAAAGAAAAGGAGGGGGTAATAATGAAATGGATATATTCTTGAACGATGGGGAAGACTATGTAATACTGAGGGCATGTGAAAAAGTTGAAAGACTGAACAATATAGAAATATTAAGAAAAAATAAGATAAAATTCTAAAATACTTGTAAATAGTTGTGCATATATAATGTAAATAAATGAAAGTTTTGTGGGTGATGCGGAAAAAGATTTTTCTTTCTTTTGAATTTCTACCCTTCTTAAACTTCCTAACAGTGCTGAGGTATTCATAAATGTGTAACTTTGTATTTTCTGGTAAGACTGAAGCTAAATCAAAATACAATCAGTAAATATTGTGTGATGAAAATTCATTTTGTGCAGAAGACATAAGTTCATTTTCATATTCTGCAAAGTCTTACTTGAAATTATGGTAAGTTCTATTTTTTGATGAATGGATGTATTTTGAGTTGATTGTCCTTTTCAGACAGAGGCCATACGAGATTTGCTCCTACAGGTTAGTGATGGATCCGAACCACATTACTTCCCGTTGGGAACCGAACCCTCAATGACTGTGAACAATGGAAAGTGGCATTAGGAACTGTTTCGTACGAATAAAAATTACATGCCAAAGGCCCGGGCAGTTACCACTTAGCCATGAAAGAACTTGCTAAATATTTTTTTTGAAAATGGAATATTTTTTATTTTGTTTGTTTTACAGGACATATGTTTCCACAGTAGAAAAAGGTATGATTGTTTTAAAAATTGAGACCATATGAAACATGTAGTTACAGTCTGGATCCGTACCACACTTACCTTCAATGACAATTGAAGTAGAATTTTGTTAATGCTATCAGCTTAATTGATTTTTAAGAAGCATTACTATTTCCTGCTCGTTGTAGAAATGTTCAATTTTCATCTAATGATATGAATTCAACTTAATGTTGGTTGTTTAGTATATCAACTAATAGTATATGTGGAAAATTGGTTTCGAATACAGTATGCTTAAAGGAAAATGAACTGAGATCTTTGAAATTGACGTCATACACTTATACCGGGTTGGCTAAAGGAGAGGACAATGGTTTTATGTAGCTTCGCATTTTTTTATAAAAGCTCTTGAAAAAGTATATGAAGAAAGTGGAAGGAGGAAACGGAAGAACTCGAAGAAAAAAATCTACGAGCACGATGTTTGTAAACCACAAACTTATTTGGTCAAGGATTGAACCCTGGATCAAAACCATTTAAGGTGAAATATGGTTAAACAACTAGTTTGAAATATGTATTCGTGGAAAAAGGAAGGAAGAAAGCAGGTTATAAGTTGTATTTTAAGTCCCATTCTAACATTTAATTGATGAAAACCTAGCTTGGTTTTTGAACTTGCGACTGCTTGCAGGAAAGGTGAAAATGATCTTATTTATTTAACATTCGAAATGTCTATTTGACATGGCATTTGCGTAGTAGGACTGAGGAAAACTTCAGTTAAGATAGTCAATAGTTTTGGTGGTGTTTGGACTTGAGTTTACGGTCCCTTTCAGCAACGAGGCTACAAGAGACCTGGACCTACAGGGTAATGTTCAATGCGAACCACAAAAATTCCCAGCGGGAAACGAACCCTCAATGACTGTGAAGAATGGGAAGTGGGATTAGAAATTGTTTCGTACGTATAAAAATTACACTCCGTAGGTGCGTAGGCTAACCAGTTAGCTACGGAGGTGTTTGGAATTATTCTGAATGTCAGATCAATGTTCTACCACTTAACCCACATTGCTCATTGCCATGTGTGTGCAAGTTCAACGTGCCATGATTATGGTCTTTAAGCTAAGAGAGATGGTTAATGCTGACAGATGAATGTCATTCAAAACAAGATGCACAAGAGGTGAGCACATTACAACTGAGCCATTGCAGTCTGCAAAAATTTCCCTATCTTTCTCTACAACAATTTGATAGTTCACATAATTTATTTATTTCTTAACAAGTTGGTCTTGAGATTCAATAGGAATTGAATTCCTCAAAGCAATACTGAGTTAAGGCTAACGTGCTGATAGATGTGTCAACATTCTTTGGAAAACTAAAAGTATTAGGATCAGATCTTTTCTGTTTTGAACACTAAATAAGTGATAAGTAAGCACTTTAAAAGTTGCATGTGATTTGCATTGTACGTAATATAGATAAAGCTAATGAATACCAACAAGATGAATGGTCTCAAGAACTTGAGCTCAGATGGTATACTTGAACTGAAATCTTTGTTTCTAGCGGGTATGAAGAACTCCTTTTAAGACAACTGGATGAATGAAGGAAAGGAAATGAAGGAAGACATGAGTGTGCGGGATCGAACCATAATTCATCACATCAGAGATGTGTAGCCTATTACATATACATATAAAGGTATTTGAATAAGTATTTGTTCTTTGATTGCACAGCATATATATTCCAGAAAATAGAACAGATAATTAGGAGATGTTCCACATTTCACTCCTATCATCAACTAATAACCCAGATGACAAAGCCAGGCTGTTAGCTGTCTCTTCCTCCAAAAACGGAGCATGGCTTCAAGCCCTACCTTCTCACACACTAGGCCTAAACCTTTCTAATGAGAGCTGTCGTATTGCTACAGCTCTGCGCTTAGGTGCTAATATTTGTGAGCCTCACTTTTGTCCTGCTTGCAACGCATATGTTGATAATAAAGGATTACATAGTCTTTCATGTAAAAAAAAAAGTGCGGGAAGACAATCTCGACATCATATTGTAAACGGCATTATTTGTAGAGCCCTCATTTCAGCGGGAGTTCCTTCAATAAAAGAACTAAATGGTTGTTGCCGCTCTGATGGTAAAAGGCCTGATGGCATGATCTTGGTACCGTGGAAAAATGGAAAAGCACTAGTCTGGGATTTCACATGTTCCGATATGTTTGCTCCTTCCAACTTACCCCATTCTTCAATTCAGGCAGGTCTCGTCGCCGCTCACAGAGAATCAGACAAAAGACTAAAATACTCAAACCTATTGGACAAATATTGGTTTGTAACAGTAGCAATAGAAACCAGTGGGTCTTGGGGTCACGAAGGATCTAATTTCATTAATGAAGTTGGTCATCGAATGGCAATCAAAACTGGTGACCCCCGAGCTACTGCATTTCTTTTCCAACGTATCAGCATCGCCATCCAGCGCGGGAATGTGTCATCGATCTTAGGCACATTACCTCCTGGTAAAGAACTGGACGAGATTTTTCTTCTATAACACACAATAAGACGGAAGGAGACATATCCGAGGAGGCTGACAACCACTTTGACTATGTTCATGAAGAATGTTTTGAATCCAGTTTGGATAAATATACATTGTTGGAAGTCATGGCTAATACTGGTAAATTTGGTAGTGGTAGCAACATTATCTACAGATTTTACTTTGTTACTCAAAATCGTTAAAGACCCGAATGATATTGTTTATTTGTCCGATGTTTATTTTGGAACAAATATGATAGCTACAGATAATCTATGTATTCTTAGATAACTTAAAAATGTATCAAAATATCTGTATTGGTGATTAAAACAACATAATATATAAATTTCATCCGTAAAAAATAAATTTAAATTTCATGAAACAATTATTCGTACGTAAGAAGGAGGAATGTGGTGACGTTGGAAACTTTATAATTTGCACAGTTTACTAAAATATTGTTAAGAATTAGATTTCTTTGTGCTTATCACCATCTAATGATATGTTAGGTATGAAGGTTACAGCATCTATCTTTCGATGAAAAGTGTATTGTGCTGTGATCAATATTAGCATTCGGAGATTTATCGAGTGTACAAGAGAATTTGCATGTATTTGCAGCAGAGATCAAAATAGTTGGGTTGGCCACCAAATGCAAGATGAATCCGAACCACAAGCAGTAAAGGCAACAAACATTGTCGTGGCCCTCAACCTTTAACGAGTTTTTGTTATATGATCTTGCCTATTGCGTTTGAACAGTATTATTTTCAGGTATTGTTCGTTGTGGTTATCTGTGTACATACTTTCCGCGATAGTAAAACAGCTATTGTCTCGTGGTGACAACTCTGCTGAATTTTAAGCGGGAAGAAGTCTGTGGATTGTTGTTTTGCAATAATGCCTGAAACAGAGGGTGTTCAAACTGGTAAAAATGAAGGATAGTAAGACCTAAGTATAGGAGAATCTAGTAGACAAAAAATAGAAAGGCCTCTCCGCTGACTTTTAATTTTTTTTAATACTACACTATATGTGGGATACTCTTTATTAAAACGAGAACAAATTAAAATATAACATTACTGGTTCAACATGTACTCTGAATTCATGCTATGACCACATATACATGGAAAAAATAATTAGGTGAATACAGTGAACAGTTTTTCAATTGTGTGAAACCAATAATGTGAGTATCCTGATGAACAGATGTATCATAGATCTTAGAAAAGTAGTCTTAAACTGAACATAAGAATACAAGTACAATTCATAATCATAAAATAATTTAGTGGTAATACAAAATAAAAATTGAGTTTCAGGGTCAATGTTTTTTTATTTATTATCTCATTGTTGTTTAAACATGTTTTAAGTGGTTGTTTCAAATAAATCAATAAAAGATCCGGTGAAAGTTCTACAATGAGGTCACTAAAACTATGTAAATACCAGTTAAGAAAGGATAAAAGTATGTGTGATTGTGTATTGTATATATATATATATATATATATATATATATATATATATATATATATATATATATATATATGAAGACAATATTTTCAAAAAACTGTTTCAACAGAGGCAACTTCTACTTCTCTTTGTAGGTGCTGAAGATTAGAAGTCAAAATGTTTAATGAAGATAGTAGTAAAGATGTGTGCACCTGTTACTGCAATAACATTCACATAACTATTCAATGTCTAATAAATACGTTTCAAATCTGGCAGTCTAAAAGAAGAAGCTTGCTTCTTTACAGTTTATGTACAAGAGGACATAATAAACCATGAGTGATTCTGTTAGATAAAAAAAGTGTATTGAAGACAAATGTAATAAGTATTAATTCTGATAGGACATACAGATGAAATTCTGAATCAGTTTCAGAAGATGCATGATCGTACTTTAAGAAGCAGTACATATGATGCATTTCTTAAACAACTGATAGAAATATTCTTGTAAAAAGATTTAAGAAGTCAGAATAGAAACCAGTGTGATTAAACTATGAATTGTGTTCATGATTCAAAGAAAATCCAAACAATTGATAGAATTGTATTTCATTGGATGATTTTGTCGGTGATCTGTGGTTTTTTTTACATATACAAAGTGTGAAAAGGATTGGTATGAGTTGATTTATGAGCGTAAAAAACTAATAACAATTGAATCTTGTTGTAATTGTCTAAGAAAGTTTAAAATACTTACTGTGTAGTGCAGTGTACTGCAATAATACTAAAACATTTCTTCTGATAATGAGGAGGGGGAGTGGCAAATGTTGCAGAAGAAGAGCTGATTAACCCTATTACAAAGTTAAAAATGGTGTACAAGCCACTTTAAAATATTGGAAGGTACTCCTTTGGGTACAAATTATTATTATTATAGCAGATAAGTGTTTATAAATCTTGAGGGGATGTTGGTGACTTAAAAAGTTTCATAATGTAAGAATGAATGAACAATTTTACTAAATAGATGTTGGAAAGATGTTCATTAAAACTAATAAATTCCAGATATATTGTACTACTGCAGGCATGAATTACAAAATCCTTCTGTACCCAATAGATTACGTCCACTGGTTTCGGATTGGCAATGCTTGTCCTCATATAAGCTAAATATCTGTTTGCTATTCTTTATATGTGGAAATTACATATGAAATTGTCAACTATTAAGATTTCTTTCGTATACAATGATCTGGTACTTGGGTGCTAGATATTGTTCAAACTTTTAATGTCTTCGAGAGTACACACGTTTTGATCTGATACATTTATTCCCAAGTTTTGGTTAATTTTCTTGCTTGTTTTAACAAGTGTTTTGGATTGTTTTCAACTCAAACGTTTCGTGAGGAGTTTGGTTAGTCTTCGCTATTCCTAAAATAAAGATCCTTCTCGATTGAAATTAGTTTGTCTTCTAAAAATTCAGCCAATGATATATATTTCTTAATGGATCGATTTCGTCTTTTCCCTTTTGGAGATGCATACTATACACCTTAAACAAGCCATCACCACCAATCAGGAAGTCCTCATTACTATCGATAGTATTTTCTACTATAAAGAAAAGGGTCTCTGGGTTCAATTCGGATTTGCGTCTCCATGAGGTATATAAAGCCTTATTCATTTTCTAGACAATTCTCTCAATTGTTATACCTACAAAGGTGTCCTTATCAACATTTCTTAACGAGTATCGTATTAAAAAACCAAATAGCGCCTGGATATAGGATTCAGGGTCTTCGATTTCAGTTTTCACTCGAGCACTTAATATTTATTTCCATCTTCTTTAGCCCGAAGTAGGTATAATTACAAAATATAGTCTTTAATATTTCAAATTATGGTGCACAAATACCATACATTGTATTTGATGTGTCCTGATCTTAAGATCATAGAATCAACTAATAGTTCACCAGTGATCTCAACAGAAAAGCCATTTGTCTTACAAACCAATATCAAATTATTGAACATCTTTGTATACTTCTTTATCTTACCACTGCAAAAGAATGCTGTCCGATAAAGATCAGTGATATCAAATGCTAATATACATTCTGCTTAAATGTCTCCTGTCTACCTTTAAAGTGTCTCTATAGTTCGATCAGCAAATGTTGATATTTTTTGTTGGGTACACGTATCCCCTTGAAATTGTAATTTTCAACTAATGCTGTAAGTGTACAGTACACCACCTCGAGGACAGCATAACAAAATCGATAAAGCAAATCTATAACCTCATCAGCCTGTTTGTCCAATTTCATGCCTGCCATCTGTAATAACGAAATTATATTCTTGTAATGTAACGATAATGTCACCCTACTTGAACTTCACTAGTTAGTTCTCCTAAGTAATAACCCAATTGTAAGTTTGAGCTTTGTACAAATATAATATTGTCTGTGTAGTATTGCATTAAGTCCAACTGTTGTCAATACGTTATAAAGTTTTCGCACTACCAATGTCTTTAACATTTTCTTTCAATATTTATCGTTTTATATTCGTTCCCGATGTTCATGTATGTGAGAATCAAATGTTCATCACCAAAGGTGCACTGTTGTTCCCACGTCCGATCGTTGCGTCCATTTTCCGTACAATGAATTGTAGAATATTTTTGCAATATACTTCATGCCGGGGTTCGTTCCTATATTGTCTTGATTTAGTTGTATGCCTTCATATGCATGATACGCTTCAATGTATTTTTTCTTTGTCTTCTTCGCTTTGGTAGTAAGCAGGAAAGAATTTACATAGTCCCGGAAAGTACTATTTAAATTACTAACTTCAGAACCACGTAGTTCAAAATCCCATCTTTAACATTTCATTTTCTGTGAAAAGTCAATTTATTTATTATCATATTGTTTGTTGTGAAAGTGCGATAAAGCTTGAGCATAGAGTAAGCGGTAGTGATGGTATCACAGTGTTTGCAAATGTTAACGTTACTTTCATCCACAACAGAACGTGTACATGTCTACTGTTACATCTATGTCAGAATAAATCCTTTGATATTTCTTTACTTTGTGTATATGTATTTTGTTATGAAACATTACTCATGGATATAGTGCTGTAACATCCAAATACTGAATAAATAAATTAGTTTTACATTTGTATGGATAAATATCTATGTTCTCTCACAGTATATCTTCAAAAGATCATGTATATGATTAATGTAATTCTTAAATTATCATATTCACTCAAAATAAAAAAATAAAAGTGATGTTATTCTGACGGATCGAATTAATTTTTTTGTATTTAAAATACATAGAATGTAATTCAATACTTAAACAAGTATTGCATTGGAAAAAACGTTTAATATATTCATACTTATTTTCTGTGCATTCTTTTCAGGGCATCCATTTCAAGTATAAATTCTGCACATGCGTGTGCTTGTACTATTACAAATAAATTTATTGACAAGGTGTTAAGATGTACAGTCAAAAGCTAGCTCTTTCAACAGATGCAAAGCGAAAAATAAATAAAGACTTGCATAATATTAAACATGTAACAACATATTCTTCTTCTCATAATAAGAAAAGGAAAGGTGAAATTCAAACCAACTTTCCTTATCGCAAAGTAAATGTGTAAAGTCTATTTCACCACGTGAAAAACGTTTTGAATTTCAAAAACAAAAGAAAAATATTATTGTACATCCACATGATCCTGACATTCCTGAAGAAGAAGCTGAAGCATTTAAGATTATTTATCCCAGACAAGATATAATACGTGATGGTGTGTAGAGACAAAATTTCAGATATGCAAATGAAATACCCTTTGAAGAGGAAGTACTATATCAAAATACAATTTCTAATGGCATTTTGATATTCATTGATGTGAAGTGTAATTGTGCTTTTAATGAAGTAAGTGAAGTTTGTGTAAAAGAATTACTAGAAAGTTATAAAGTTTTTGAACCATTACTTTGTGAAAGTTATGCGATTTGTAGTGAGAAAGAAAGTGTGCATAAATGTGTAAGTGAAAGTGATGAAGAATTAAATAATATTGTGTGGAATTTCCTAATTAAGAAATCAACACGTGAAAAAAAATAAAACAATATATAAAAATCATGTAAAATATATAGATGCAAACGTTATTCCATATCTTTAAACAAATTTAATTATACATATCTGGAGATTACGTTTAATATTGTCATATTTCTGATTTAAGAGAATCGTATCTTGAACAGGATAAATATATATTTCAACAATCATCAATGTATCATTGTTTTCCTAAGTGTGTACGATCATTCCGTATATCAGTGTTCTTTTTATGTCAATGAACAATGTGTGTTAATGTGTATTGCAAGATGAAAACCACAATATAAACTTTTTTGTTACGGTTGTTTTGAAAATGGTAGTATTTTAGATGAACATGAATGCATTACTTTAGACTATGATACGATAGGCTATAACACATGGCGTGCTATGATTATTCTTACAAAAAGATTTGCAAAGATAACAAAGAAAACAAAGACAACATTCACCTAATTACAGTTACTCTTACAAAAGATTTGCAATATAATATGCATTTTTAAAATTGTAAATAATAATAATGGAAAATAAAACTCTTCTGTTAATCAATTACAAAAAGTAAATAATGTGTATAAATTAAAAAACTAATAAAAAACCATCAAATTGGCCAACATGTAATTGTACATATAATGTTATAAATATTGATTGCAATAAACAATATTTCAAGGAACGTTAACATTTTAAAAATCACAATTGTATTTCTAAATAAAATATATCCTACTTAAATTTGTAAATAAAATGTTTTATCACTTTATATTACTTGCTTTTATTATTATTTCCTTACATGCGTTTTCAATTTTTTATATGCAAATACGTTTTACATTATCGTACTTAAACATTCTGTGAAAAAAATATTTCTTGCACTTAAACATTTGTGTGCATTAACATATGTATATAAAGAATATATATGCATTTTATAACGCACGTATCTGAAAAAAAATTTCTGGATTTTATGATGCACGTATATAAAAAAGTTTCGGCATTTTGATTCGCGTATGTGAAACACACTTTCTGCATTTTATAATGTATGTGAAAAATACGTTTCTGCATTTTAAGAGGTAAATATGTGAGTAAAAGTAACTGCATTTTATAATGCGTGTATGTGAAAAACAGTTTCTGCATTTTATAACGTAAGTATATAAAATAAAAATCAGACTATAACAATACAGAGTTTTTAAAATTAATTATTTGATCAGTTTCTGTCTTTTATATTCTCATTTCCCAATGGAAAGTCGATGTTAACTTTTTGATTGTGAATATTTTATTCTCTCGTATTATTTAGTATCTCGTAATTATTTACTCGAACACTGTGTGAGAGTATTAAAAATTTGATGAACAATCTTCGATTGGGAATTTACAAATAATTATCTTCATGCAGCTCTGGACACTCGATGAGTGTGATTATTTTATTCGCTGGCTTCCTATGGAAGTTCCTTGGTAAATAATTCGCTCGTAAACTACTAAGAGCGCCTACGGTGCGAACATACAAGTAATTCGTTTTATTTACAATAATACTCTTACAGTTGTGTAATGTTGAATATTTACTACGTAAACTCCTAAGAACACTTACAATGTGATTATTTTATTCCTTCGTTTGCTGTGCAAACTTAGCTTATTTTTCCGTGTTATTTATAATAACACACGATGTTAAAATAGTTGCGAGAACATTAAAATTCTTGTATTTTGCTGGATCGCTTCATCAGAAGCTCATCTTAATTATATTTTCATTTCTTGCAGAAATTCAGTTTTTGTTTTCCTTCGTTTCAATTGGAAACTCGTTGTTAACTTTAGTTCGTACAATTCCTGTTGGAATCTCATCAGAATAATCACAGATTTTGATTATTTTATTATTTCGTATTATTTACAATAATACTTGTTTAACACTTTTACAGAAACTATTTCCTTTTCTTAACAGAACACTCTATGGGTGTGAAGAAACTCGTCCTTATTTAATTCTACTAATAAATTAATCGGAACAATTTTCATTTGTGAACTTGTAAATAATTGCTGTGCAATTTTAGTTAGTACGCTTCTTGCCTTTACGTTTCTTTTGTTACATAAACTCAGCTTATGTTTACTTTTGTTTCGTTTGGAAATTCATTCTTATTTATGTTCTAAGACATTAGTCGGAACAAATTTCATTTGTGATCTTTTAAATAATTCGTTTCTTGTATTTTGCTGGATCGCTTCATCAGAAGCTCATCTTATTTGTATTTTCGTTATTTGCAAAAACTCTGACCCAATTGTGGGACCCTTAATATTATTGGGTCCCAAGTTTGTTGGGAACCAATAATATTAAGGAGTGTGAACTTGCAACAGTTCGTTTTCAATTATGAAAATAAGCAGTTGTCAAATGTATACTGTAAACTTCAATGTGAAAGTTTCAAGAAAGTAAAACACCCATCAAACTTTTAAATACTTCAAAGTAATAGTAAAACAATTTCAAGAAAAATGAAAAACTCATCCAATATCAAACTTAGAGGAAAATAAAATCGTGTACCATAAGTTTAAGAGTATAAAATAAAGTTATATATGATAAGTTTCACCTTGTAAAATGCCAATGATACCTTTTATTTAGGAAAAGTTTTTTTATGAAATGAAAATCATGAATTGATATTTGTATATATTTTTTCCATATAAACACATAATTTATATAAGCAAAGATAGAAAAAGAATAATATATACAACTATAGAAAAATAATATATACAAGTATACACACACACACACACACACATACAGACACAAATATAGAAAATAATATGTATATACACAGAAAAAAGGAGACAAACATGCAAATCTTAATACTATATACAGAATATTACACATTACAACTTTGACTTCGGTCTTTTTCCAACAGTAAATCTTTAACATATTCTGGATTTCTTAATAACTATTCATATTGTTCATCATACTATTGTTCATTTATTTCACTATTAAATTGCTATTTCACATAAACATCATACACTTCGTTTTTCACATTTTTATTTGTCATAATGCACCATGCTTCCGCCTTGAGTGTTAATGTGTTCACGAAAAAGTACCTGTGCCAGGATTGTTTAAAATATTTTAAGCTGCATTCTTGGCAAAGTAAATATTCTTTGGTTTCCAGTTTAAAACCCTGTCTTTAACACACTTTTCATCTACAAAGTCACACTTGCACTTCCACTTTTTTCCTTTGGACCGGACAGACAAATCCAATGGAAACTTTTGTTGTGAAGGTTGAAAATTCAATGGTGAAACAGTTGTTGGGGGTGTGTCTGGTTTGCAATCATCCAATTCGTCAAATAATCGCTGAATTTCTTCCTCCACTTCTTCTTTAAATGAGTCAGGAGATGCTGGTCTTTCTTTTTCAACTAGGGTCTAATTCATCGCTGGAACTTGAAAACTTTGTTGTGATGTTCCTGCTGCTGCAGCAGCTGCTGAAGATGGCCCTGGTACTGATGAGGATGATTCTGTTGGCGGTATTAATGATGGCTATGTTCTTGATCCAACAGATGAAGTAGAAGACATTATTGGCTCCTCTCTCAAATCTATAATTTCTGTTTCTATAATAATATCTGGAGAAGCTGGCAAAAATAGCAGGTATCCTCCCCTATAAACAAGTTCGGAGATTCTCTTATAGGTTTAAACTTTTCTTCTTGGGGGATTCAACAAACTCAAACGATGAATCCCAGTTTGTCTCCTTGCACAGCTCAATTTCTCGTTGTACCTGACTGTCAAACGACTCCATGATGAAACTATGCCAGTCTTCTCTTCATACCCCATATATAAGGAAAACTTTACGAACGACGTCATATCACGTGGTATTTAAAACAATTTTTCAAACACTCCTTCTACAACAATTAAAATATTTTCACATGTACTTTCCCAATTCTCTATACAATTTTCATAGCTGTATGGGCGGAGAAAACATGTACTTACATTTCATTTATGTTCTCATATATCATTCAACTGATCAAAACATTCTTTTGAAACAACATTAATGTTATTTACATTATGCTGCGGTCATTAACATCCTACAGCAATATTCCCTAAATAATGTTATTCATATCACGTACCAATCAATCATTTGTCATCTACGTATAAAGAAAAGATTTACATGGTCCATGTGGAAATAAATAGTTTATATGTTTTAAAAGAAAAAGAAAATGCGGTCATGCACATCATCTATTACAACAACATTCCATCTTTATTGTTATTCGCGTAAACAGAAAATTTACTAACCAATCACATATCATCTACGTAAAATAAAGGGATTACAACTAACATTCTATTATCAATACCATTCATACTACCAAATTTCCTTTGTATTCGCATTTGGTATCGCATCACGTTCATCCATCAATGTGACAACCTTCTTTTCTATTTGCGCTCAGTACTACCTCATGTTTCAACTGGAACATCCATCATTATGCAAATGTTCTTTTGTATTCGTTTTCAGTGTCGCCTCAAGTTCTACCATTCACGACGCCAAACTTCATTGTATTCTCCGCTGACAATGTCTTATATCCACCTTGCACGCCATCAAACTTCTTTTTATTACTCTGTCGGTATTCTGTGATATTTATCTACCGCAACCTCAATCTTCTCTTGTATTCTAAGCCGACATTGTGTGATTTCCACCCACCGTGGCACCAAACTTGTTTTTATTACTCTGTTGGCATTCTGTAATGTCTACCCGGCGCGCCGTCGGTGTACATTGAAATTTGTGTTCATGTTTTAACATGTAGACACGGCGCAAGCTAACTTTGCACTTTGAAAAGGTTACTTTCCGAGCGAGTGAGATGAAAATGAGAGGAAATGGTTGATACTACGCATGCGCAAGATATGTTGCCAACCGCGATTATCCAAACTTCTCAGTAGTAAATCCTAAATCGTTTACTAAAAAATCTAGTTTCTTTATTACTGAATGTTTGTCTCTTTGCAAAGCATCACACCTTCTCTCCACTATTTTTGCAATTGGTACAATTGATAACAATAGACCATCGTTTGCTCCTTCTTTCTCAAAGCAAGCTCTGACATTATATATCATTTCCCTACTTAAACTTCTGATGGTAGTACTGCTCCCGGATTTTTTGAAAAAGATCTTTTATCTTCCATATCAAAGCGTTAATTAACTAAAGTATAAGAGAATTTGAAATCAATTATTAAAATTATGAATAACTGAATGTATCAAACACCTGAACGTGCTGGCATAAATAAGGGTAAAGAAATTCATACAAATATATCCATACAATCCCAGATATTAACACACAAAAGAATAGATACACATAGTATTTTAGTTCTACAAAATACAAAAATTCAGATTTTTATACACCACTATAACACAATGCTAAGTAATACTGAGTGGAAAACATTCTTTCATCATTCTTATTTTGACCTTTGGGTTACCAAGAAAAGAAAAGAAAAGAAAGTGGAAGCCTCACACACATCTGTTGGTCAATCGCTTAGGGTCTAAAACAAGAGACATGGCTCACTCACCTCTCGAAATTAAACATTTCCTATGCTTGTCGAGGTTTGTTCTTTGGCTGGGTTTCGTGTAGTGTGCTTGTAGATTGAAAATAAGGTGTTTGTTGTTACGAGGGTGTTATTATCGTATTCCGGTCCAGTGTAGTGGGGATAGGCTAGTGTAATAGTTTGTAGGTGTCTCGGTGTGTGTTGTATGACTAGGTGTCTCGGCGTGTGAATTAACGTGATTATGAATGTTATAAACCCCAAAGTGAACCGCAAAAAGATCCCAAGGATGGGTTGCGTCATAAAACACAGCTTTCAAAATAATGTTCAAGAACTCTATTAGATTAGGTTCGGGGAAATCGGGAGGAACGAATGGATATCAGTTTGTAATCACGTGAAGTAAATAGAAACTCAGTATTGAGAAGCAGAAGGAATTATGGATGAAATTACTGAGAGGGTCGTTATCAGTCTCGGTGGTGTCGATAGTGACTTATCCGGAATAGAAGAAATGTAGGTAAGTGTTTCCTTTATGTAGGCATACACATAGATGAAAAATATTTGACATTTCTTTTCTATTTGTGGAATGCAACGTCTATTATTAATAGTAATGATCTTAATATACATAGATGAAAATGTACAACTTACGAGCTATGAATAATACCTTACATTTCTAAATTCATGGTGAATATTTATTTTAGTTGGCAACACAGATAAGTTCACTTTTCTGCCTCCTAAATCACGGTCAGATGGAAGCCAAATCGCGAACAGAATTACGTCACTCAAGTGCAGAGTTGTTGTGTGCCGTGTCTACTGTAAGGTCATTACGAGACAATGCCATCTTTCACTCCCACTCAGCCGGTTTCCAAAACGTGCGCGAAAAGTTCAGTTCGACTCTTGAGTTCCCCAGCGAAAGACGTACGAAAACCATGCTCTGTATACGTACTCCGTAAAACCAGTAATATTTTACATATTACGAATGAATAAAACCAAGTCCCGCATGAATAAATTTTATTCCCTCCCCATTTGTAATGTGATCACATCATAGCTGTTCTATATTATGTAAATGAATGATCGAATTAAAATAATACGAAAGAATAAGTAATTACCAATGAGTATGCCATGGATACGATCCAATAAAAATAATTTAATCATTGCATAGCTGTTCTAATCACCTTCATATCAAATCGAAAGAATAAATAATTAACAACTAGTTTTCAATATTTCGGAATATAATTCCTTTGGGTTTTCTTTAATGAAAACGAAAGAATAAAAGATACAGGTCATTCAACCTTTCCAAAAATTACTAACGGTCAACCTTTTCAGGAACCAGTCTGACCACCTAACAGTCGGGCACTAAATCTTTACCCTCCTAATGACCTGTCCAACCACACCTGACAAGAAAGTGGTCACCCCAATAAAATAATTAACAGACAATAGCTCTATTGTCTACCACTTGTAGCGACAATCCTACTCCAGATCCTACGGTATAGAAGGAAAGAGGTTCTTGAAAAAGTAATAATTTTATTATTTCTAAATCATTCTTCAAATTCAAAATATCTAGACATAATGATTCTGCAAGTCATTTTGCGATTATATACTATTAATGTCACGGACTACACTCACAAGATGATATTATTATCACTGATATAATATATAAAAAGACAAAGTTGGCACAAATTCAGAAATAACTTATTTCAACAGATATGCTGCCTGCTTCAAAACTTGTCATATTGAGAATACTGCTCCAACTCGAGACTATATATATATATAATATATCCCAGAGCATCCATCATTCTCGAAGCGAAACCTTTAAGTCAGGGTTGGCACACTTGAGACAATCGATGATGCCAAACACGGGCCTGAACTACGATAGATTTTTCCAAATTATGCCAGATTCTTTACTTACCTCTCCACACTAGTTTTAAAGACCAGCCATCACTTATTTTCATTAACAGGAGCTAACTGTATTTATGCACTTGTATTAAAGAACTAACATGACCCTTTCACGAACGATAATGAAATAAATTAGTTAATGGCACATTATATATATATATATCTAATTACTAACACCTAATTTATGATGGATCTACTCCATAATGTAGGATTTATAAACTCATTGGAATTTGTACCATCCTTCAGTCGAACCAGGATCTGAAACATAAAGAGTGACATGTTCTTTTTAAAGATATTTTATGCAGCTGAGTATTGTGAAGATTTATGTTAATGGAAGGAATTACATTCCATTACAAGCGCAATTCCACAACTTTATGTATACATTACTAAATATTAAACTCCCTTGTGTCCATATGATTAGCGTACGCGTCTTTGGTGCGGGATACCCAGGTTCGATTTCCAGTGGGAAATTCTGTGGTTTTAGTTCCACGTTAATTTGCAAGTTCACGTCTCATATAGCCCCGATGCTAAAAGGGACACTAAATTCTAGTCTAATACTAAATACAAGTATTTAAAGAAAAATGATGACACCAACATGACATGAATTTGGCTATCAAATCCATTTTGTGTTTTTAGTTATTTTCCAGTAGTATTTTTCTAGGCATCCTTTCAGAAGACAGTGATGCAAATTTCGTATCTGCGAATTCCTGCCCAAAGCCATGAAATTTTCCGATTAGGTGCAAAATTTCCCGCCCACTAAAATAGATACCGTAAATTTACAATATCTAGCAATAAATAATTTTGAAAAATATCGCTTTAGAGGGGCTATGACGTACCTTGAATTCATTCTCGTAGTATGAAAGGCATTATTTATAATTATGCATGACATGATCACAAATAAAATTTAAAAATATTATGTGCACTTTCTTTTAACAAACATTATATTATCTTTTATTGTATTATGTTCGGCAAAAAATGACCTTAACACGATTCTTGTGTTTCTGCTAACCGCATATTCCTTGCCACAGAAAAGATGCAGCGATAAGTAGGGTATTTTGCAATTGCTTTACAATGCTTTAGCTTGACGTCTTTTGTGTGTTTCTGAAGTTCACTTTTACCACAAAAGAGCTCGATGTTAACAGGTCTTACATAGCTTTGGTTCAATTCTCAACACGGATTGCAACTAACCATTGAATTGTGGATCCGGAAGGCACTCTTTTTTAAACCTCACATATCATCACTCATCTTAATAATATGTATAACTTCACCGCGCATTTCTCCCTTTCATCCTAGCACGAAACAAAACTAAACACATCTATAATGCGAAGGAGCTGTTTCGAAAAGAAGTAAGCTATGCTTCTGTGGAAAACAACTTTATAGAGATGTGCACCAAATGATAGAAGTATAAAGTATTGTTTTCAATCCAGTTTATTGATATCAGTTGGTGTTCTTAATGAGTTTACTCATTAGTTTAGAAAAGGTACAAATCTAGACATATGTCGTAGTATTCTCCTGAGAAATTCATGAGAGTAGAAAAATTATATGGATAGGTGGAATAGGTTTAAGCGCACATACGTGACATTATCAAATATTTATTTTCCATTATGGTAACACGCGAAAAACTTGGTCTACTATAATCTTTGTCTGCCTTTGTTTACTGTTTCGGATCATTTGTATCGGATGGTTTGGATATTTTTTCTGATCATTAAAACATAGCAATGATAACTATGTGCATGTAAAAACGCAAAAGTACTACTTAACTATCTCCCCATTTGTTTTAGAAACAACAAACCCATTTCACGTGTGCGAGAGAAATGAGCAGAGCTATATCAAGTGTTTACTCACGGTCAGTTCGCAGCAGGAGTCCATGGTAAAAGATTTGGCCCCTTTCTTCATATTGATGTGAAAACATACTCGCAAAACCCTACAATTACAAAAGATTGCGCTTCAAAGAAAGTTTAAGACACAGATGTTTCAATTTTCTCTTAGCATCTTTCTTCAAGAAAGGAGTCGGTTCATTATATTCGAAAAGGGAAGGGGAGGAAAGATGAATTTATATTTTATGGGGAGATAATACGCTTCCGACACTGTACTGAAGCATTTCTTTTAGCGTTATATCACTAGATATATCCTAACTCCCATCCTATCTCAAGTTGTAAAGTCAAAATGGACAGAAGTACTCTAGATGACTGCGCATTTGAGTTTCAGTGCACAATAATAAAACCAGTGGGCAACTAAACAGTATTTTGTAGGATCGTGTTTTACTTGAATTATTTTTGTACATTTCTGTGAATTGAACAACAGAACGCAGTAGAAGTATGGACTGGTTTATTACTCCAACCATCACTATCGCTCCAACCATTAAATGTTCGTTCCTTGCATGTTCCCTGAGAAAAGAATGAAATTATGCTATATTTGACCAAGATGCTAGATTATAAAAGCGTGTGAATAATGCTAGATTCAACACTAAGATGCTAAATGTGGCTTACTGCTAGATGTATTAGGTCCTAAACAAACCCGCCAAGAATACTTGGAGTGGCCTGTTATATAATAAACGGAAGGATTTCTTCAGAAGAATGTAAAGGAAAAGAAATATAAAAAATGTCCCATCTCTAGGACTTTTTTCTGAAAACGGCTATCCAAGCTTTCCGTATCCAATCGAACAGAGTTGCAACTAAAGCATACTGTAGAATTGGTTAGTCTTGTCTTCAAGCTAAAATCGATAGAAAATATTTTCTAATTAGTATATACATTATTTACATTTATAATAAATTACAAGCAACAAACGCAAAGAGCATATTTGAACACTCAATGATTATATATGAATTATATCAACACACTATACTATAAATAGATTTAAAATGAAAACTAAAATTCAGATCTTGTATATCCTATTTCTAAATAATACGAAATAACCGACATATAACTTCTATATCATATATACAGATTTTTTAAAATAACTGAAACAACAAAGGGCACAAACAATATCATTGCATTGGATGAGCATAATGTTGCATGCGTATACAGACCTTCCAATATTTGAAGGCATTATACTCATCGGTCTACGTTATTGTAACACTGTACTCCTTGCCCAAGTGGCTTTTAAAAGGTGCAATCGGTCCCAACTTATCCTTCATAGATGACAATGCGCGTTCGCATCGAACAGTGCAGGTAACAAAACTCTTGGAAAGAGGATATTTGGCGAATTGACTGAATTACCCTTTCGCTCGACTTAAATCCCATCGTGCGCATTTGGGATGCTATGGAGAGATATCTTGCAACACGTCCAGATGCACCAAGGACCATCCAGCAGTTGTCAAGAACGCTGGTGGAGGAATGGAGATCGCAACAACTCATTACCATCCTTGTAAATAACACGATAGCACAGAGCAGAGCATGCACCACTGTCTGTGGTGATCACAGAATCTTGTACGGACCACTTAATACCTTCTGCAATGTCTGAGAAGATATCATAAATCGCAGTGGTTTCAGCGTCTCTTTGAATAAAAGTGTCATTTTTTTCTAATCATGTATGTATTTGTATTGCTTCCTGTATCACTTTCTATGTATGGTTCAAGTTCCATCAACCTATGTCACTTCGGGCATACGAAACTCACTTTTGCAAGTGACATAGCATGCGGAATTTATTTTGCTCTAAGAGTTGCACAACAGTATATGCCTAGGTATTTACACTAGCAGAAGTGTCCGAATTACGTGAGGAAGAATAAAGTTTAATTAATAAAATCCCAGAAATTTCAGTGTTATAGGAAATAACTCCTTTCATCGTTTAAAAACGGGAAAGCTGGAATACGCGTTTGCTCATTCTTATTGAGAAGCTTATAATCAATAATCCACGTCTCTGACTTAAGTGAATCCTCACATTCAACATTATGTGGTTATAAGATCTGAAGTTAGAGCAGTATAGGAATTACTGTTTCTTACTTCATGAGCGATGTGTTTGCATGCTAGATTTCACAACTGCAACTCAGGCCTCCAACCATAACATTGAAACAGGGGAAGGCAAGATAATTTTGGGCGGCTAACTCGAAATGAAATCTTTCAGTATTACGTCACGTCCCTCTAAGCTAAAGAAAATGGTGACGTTGAGAATGAATAAAATGGTGGAATGAAGTAAGTGAGAGAAAATTAGAGAACCAGGAGAAAGTCCACACACACATAGTGTTTCTGTGCCACAAAGCCCACTTGGCACCAGCTGGGATCGAATCAGAGTCCTCACACACCAGGGGTGAAAGCTGTGCCACTGAGTCACAGCGGTTCCGGAGCTAGGTCGAAACCACCTTTCGTTCATAGTTTCTTAGTACATAAGTGTTACGATTATGAAATAGATTTTCTTTAATGAGCTGCATAAAAACTAAAGCCCTCGAAATTCATTAAACAATTATCGTGATTTGATTGAGAACTTATATTAATAGTTTCTGTAAATTTAAAATTGATTACAAAATGAATATATAATTTTATTAGGTGAATATAAAATATACTCCCACCACAAAACAAATCTATCTAAAATTGTCATGAACAGAAAGAAAAAAGGAAATAGCGTTACAACCAGATTAGTAAGTAAGTGAAATACATTTCAGACATGAATTTCGGAAAATAAAAATTACTGAACCCATCCTTCCTTTAGCAATGCGCAGTACCGATGTCTAGTGAATGAACACCTGCATGATAACAGAGAATTCGGGGTCAAGTTAATAAGAAAAGAAAGCTAAATAAATTCATATTAAAAGTTAGGTATATATCAGTGTGTAAATACGGATACGCACCAAAGCTCGAAAGTTTAGTACACTATTAAGTCAGCATGTATCAAGCAATCGTTAAGCTTTCATTTGAGAGGATGGAAATCCCAGGCTCCTGAACAACTATGTGACTATAGTAAAGTGAGGAGTGTGTTTATCTCACAGTGAACTACTTTGATGCCAAGTAGCCTAACTCCAAAATTGAAATTTTCCAGGAGTGAAAGTTGAAGTTCAGGAAAGTTTTACCTGATGAACCATTCATATTTCTTTTATGTTGGAAACCAAAACCATAACTACTGTATGTAGTTTATTGTTTTACAATTTAGTGTAAACAAAAATCCTTTAAGAAAATACCTATCTACAGAAGTTAAAGGTACCTATCTGTACTAGTTCTTGGCATCCAAGCAGTCCATTTATTGTAATATACTATGTAAAATAGTCTCGTATCATAATATGTGATGTATATACAATAGATTTACGGGTGTCTTGTCTCGAAAAGGTATAGTGAAAGTTGTTTCTTGACTCGGGAAGGTAATTTTGCTTCTGTCAGACTCTTCTCTCGTTTGGTATCTTATGATGAAAATTTTGTCTCGTCTCTTTCTCTCTCGGCAACATTACTGTAAAGCTTTGAAGATTTGAGCCAGAAGCTGTTAATAACCAACAATTTTATAAAAGATTGACGTTTCATTTTAATAATACGCCAGAATTATATTAATCACGTATTAGATAATTCTTATACAAATATTTAACTATTTTTTCTTGAATCCTTCGTGGTTGAATGGGTAACGTTCACACTCTTATGCTGGCAGCACGGCCCTGATTTGGTTGATTCATTGGAATTTAATGTCCTTTTCGCCATTTATGAGACAATATCTAATGCTTAAACTTCAATCCAAATTACTTTATAGATTTGTAACCGAGGCAAACATTCCTACTGAGGATTGGATCCGAGACCATGTGCATAGAAAGCTAGCACGTTAACCATTTGCGAGAAAAGTCACTGGATTCCTACTGGCAGTTGATGTAGTTCGAACCTCATGTTATTCTGTGGATGCCTAGGCTTAGTTAACGTGTATTGCATGCTGAGTAAAGGTATTAAAACACACACACACACACACACACACACACAAATGTTATTTAACTAAACTATATAAAAGTTCATTTTTGGTACGAAAGAATACAAGCCATTCAATAAAAGCGTTTATTTTTACGTTGAAACACATGAATGAGAATCAGTGTGGCTACCCGTCCCCCATAATTAGACATGGTAATATACACATATTTTTTAAACATTTACAGTACTTAATATAACATCTGAATTAAATAAAAATACTGCTACTTCTACCATAAATTATTGACGAACATTTGGATAGAGCATAAGCATACTAAAATTAGTTTTAAAAAGAAATATTTGTGTTCACCATGTCTGATTATGTATTACCTACTCGACGGTAGGGGTTTCACGCTTGCCAAAGGCGCTCTATGTAGCGGGCTTGTTTGGGAAGCGTTTATGCAAAATGATGGTTCAAGAAATTTCATCGGAGGACTTTCAACACGCGGAGAATGAAATAAGCACTACAAATATACTAACGACCGAAGTCAAGCATTATCGGAGCGAATTTGATAACTTCCGGGATGAATTTTCCACCCTCTAAAATCGCCACTGCAATTTTGCATTTTGAAAGAATAGCGTTCAAACCCAGTTACATAAAATGTATCTACTGTAGTCGTATTACTAGCCTCATAATAAAGTAAACTTATCACATTAATTTTCTATTACTATAGTTAGAATTCTAACTTTAGATACGTAATACAATATTTAGTTAAGATTCTAAATTTCTCACTTCTGTAAACGAAATGATCGTTGAACAGAATAGAGCTTTCCACCTTCCTGCACTTTTCTGCTACCGGCTTATAGTGAGATACATAAAGAAGTTTGCAATCTGTAGGTCTTTCTCTCTCTCTCTCTTGTCTACTATTAAAATAATCTTAAACATTTGCACGAAATCCGTGTATATTATCCTCTTGTAATAAATTACATATCATTCCATTCGTCATTGGACAAGATAATTCAACTGAGAGTTGTTCAGGTGAGGTGAATAGCTCAAGTCCTCTTTTACATTCACGGAAAATACTTATATATAATCAAGATTGATTTCTTTGTTTCTCCTTGTATTGTTTACCATGTCTTCAGCATTGTCGCTTGTTTATTTTAATGTTTATTTTATATGTAATAAGTTTCATTTTCACTTTTCATGTTTTATATTCTGTATTGTTTTGTATGTCGGTAACTCTTTAACGTACCTAAGTGTATATCCTTTTTATTCTCGTTGTAAAAAAAATATGAGATCCGACTGTACAAGAAAAATGTAAATGGTTGAGTGGAAGAAAAGGTTATGCCTTAATTCCGCCATTTTAAATAATAAATAAATAAATAAATTAATTAATTTTAGAGCCTAACAGGAAACAATATATAGTAATGTAGAGAATTTAATTTTTCCTAAATGTATGTGCATTATGCAATTATATGCTATAATAGTGGAAATCACAAACTGGAAGGGATAAAAAATATAAATGAATATCAATATCAGTAAAAGTACTAATGTAATGTTTAGGAACTTAGCTTTTTTTTTAATCTGTCTGGTAACTGATGTGTTCCTCGCTTATCAATCATCCTGATATAAATGAGTATGCGCTGGCCTATTATCAAATATCTGTTCCGGAATGGATCAACCTGTAGTTAGGAACCCTACTGCAATTGTACGGGGTTATGTACGGTACGTCGCGGTTATGACTGCTACTCATTGTATTGACCTTCCAAACTCTACACATTGAACAAATGTAGGGTCAATCCGATGTTTTCTTATTTTTTTAAGTTTTAATGTCCAACACTAGATGTACTGTATATATTATAATATGAACAAAAACACCAGAGGTGCAAAAAGTGCAGCCAAGTTCGTCAGCCTCAAAAAGTGTTGAGATGAGGATGGATGAGCCAAGTTCCTTGGCCACTGCATCTGAAAGGAACACTGGAACTTGGCGCGAGATGTCTAACATATTCGAATACATTAAGATGTCTGTTCCTAGTTTCACGGCCGGGACATTTCAGCCCTAAGGCTAGTGGTGACCCCCAAATCCACCACGCTCACAAACACCATCCCTAAGGCTCGTTAACATCATTAATTTGACACTTCGTGGAGGAACATAGGTTTTCCTTGTCTGGGTTTCGAACCACCAATCTTACTGCAGTATACTGTATATGTGCCTTAGCGCATTAGCAAAGTTGATATTCCTAAGGTTGATGGTGGTCCCAAACCCACCACGCCCACCACCACTATCCCTAAAGTTCCTTAACATCATTTTCCTTGACACCTCGCGCCAAGTTCCAGTGTTCCTTTCAGATGCAGTGGCCAACGAACTTGGATCATCCATCCTCATCTCAACACTTTTTGAGGCTGACGAACTTGGCTGCACTTTTTGCACCTCTGGTGTTTTTGTTCATATTTCACTTCTTTTTGTAGTTCACCATGTCAATATCGTATATTGGAATTCTCAATTGTGGCATATTGTTGGATTTAAATTTAAAATTGTACATTTTTAAAGGAGTCATAATGTGTCACATACAACACTAGTTCCCAAGGGCTCTCCCACCGGGAATCGAACCAAAGACCTGTACAAGAAAGACGCACATGCTAGCCACTAGAACGGCGGGGAGGATTTATTCTCTTAAATATCTGTCAGAGCGTTATATCCAAACGAGATTCCGATTCATTTACCCGAACTACAAAATCACGATCGTTAACATCTCATTTTTCATTACCTAAATACGAAGAGTATCAACAGGGCCCAAAACCCTTGATGCTGAATCCTCGCTGCTACATCACTAGACATAGCTGGTGTTTCAATATACCTAGTTGTTCTCTACCTTTTCACATTGCGAAATTACGGAGTTCATTACATGACGCGCATGTTGCGCAGTTTCATACTGCCTCGGGTTTTCCTTCCAATGATATACACCTTTCAAATAGCTTGTAAACTTAATAATATTTGCCACCAACATATCCTAACAGTATATAAAACTACATGAACTGACATAAATTAAAGGGGTGCTTCGGTTGAAGTGGAAAGTTGAAATGATGAAGGGGGATGAAGAATTTTCTCATGTTATTTAAATGTTTTTTTACATATAATCTCATGTTTTAGGAACTTGGAATTGGAATAAAAAATTGAAATTCGGTATGCTTGTACGTTTTCATTAGTATTTCCTAAGTAAATCAGTAAAAATAAACATTTCCAAATTTAGAGTGGGTTTATGGGGAACTGAAAAATCTTTCCCATGGTACGTATTTATGTGGGACACCTTTTACACCCCAAAATTATACGGCACTTCCTGTAGGGCTACAATGATTAAATTTGACGTGATTGTAGTTTATTGGAACTAATCGACAGAAAAATTGCCAAAAATGAATATTTTTATCTTTTAGAGAGTCTAAAGGGGAGATGAAGATATTCCCCACGCTATTTAAATACGCTTTTTATAGACTTATAATCTCATATTTTAGGTACTTGAAATTACAATACAAACGTGAAATTCGGTATGCTTCCACGTTTTCGTTAGTATTACCTAAGTAAGTCAGTAAAAATGAAAATATCCAAATTTAGAGTGGTTTTATGGGGAACAGAAAAACCTTTTCCATGTTATTTATATTGGACGTCTTCTACACCCCAAAATGTTTAGGCACTTCCGGCAGGGTTAGAATGATGAAATTTGGCACGATTGTAGCCTCCCGGGACTATCCAACAGGAAAATTGCTAAAATTGAATATTTTTAATTTTTAAGGAGTCTAAAGGGAGATGAAGAAATCACCATGTTATTTAAATAGGCGTTTTCCTGGAATACAAAATCTTATCTTTTAGATAGTTGAAATAGGAAAAAAAAACTTGATATTCGGGAATTGTAAGCTTAAGAGGTGTGAGAAAGTAGGACGAGCAAAGGCGAGGGTGTGGGGGCGAACGCCCGAAGGGCAAATTCAGGAAACATGAAGAGCAAAGGCACGAAATTCACTGTTGATGAAAAGGCTGATACGTAAGAGATTCTCACACTGTTCACAAATGGAGACACGAAGTATCAAGAACATTTTTACATAACGACTGTGGTAACTATAATATAACTCTGGTACCAATATATTTATGAAAACGGTTACATTTTGTTGCTAGTCTCACATAAATTCGAACAATTGGATTTCTCATTTCTTCGAAAACTCCATTAATTTTAAACATTCTCACCTCTACATTATCTTACTTATCAAATTAATTTCAATATCTATTTAATACCAATGACTGCAATAAAGGAAAAATATTCACCGAAAAAAGACACAATATTGGCTTTCCTTGTCTGGGTTTCCAACCACGAAATTTACGGCAGTATGTAAGTGTCATAGCCCAAGGTTTTAAATGTTAACTGATTCACAGAAGTACTTAATCAATGTGACGAGTGAATGAATAAATCGATATCTGCTTGGCTAAAAATAGTTTTTCATCCATAAAAAGTTCCCATTGCACATTCCTCACATTTAAGATTTTTTTCACACTCAAGTCATTATAAGGTACCTTTATGCACTAACAAATCAATGTGATGAGTGACTGAATGAACCGTGCTTTGCTAAAGACAGTTTTTCACCCATGAAAAATTTCCAATAGCACATTCCTCACATTTCGGATTTTTTTCACACTTAAGCCATTATAAGGTACCTTTATGAAGAATTTCACGTTTATATCTCATTGGGAAGTACCTAATCAGTTTGATGAGTGAGAGGACGAACATATTTATGTTTGGCTATGGACAGTTTCTCGCCCATAAAATATTCCCATAGCACATTAATCACATTTCGGACTTTTTCTGTACTCTAGTCATTATAATGTACCTTTATGCAGAGTTTCACGTCTCAATCCCATTGGGAAGTACCTGATTAACTTGATAAGTAAGTGAGTGAAACGATTTCTTGCTTGGCTAAGGACAGTTTTTTGCCTATAAAACTTTCCCGTTGTACATTCCTTAAATTTCGGACTTTTTCCATACTCAGGTCTTTATAAGGTACCATTGTGCAGAGTTTCACGTTTCTGTCTCATTAGGAAGTACCTAAGCAATTTGATGAGTGAGTGAGTGAAACGATTTTTTTCCTGTCTAAGGACATTTTTTGCCCATAAAAAATTTCCATGGTACATTCCTCAGATTTCGGACTTTTTCCATACTCAAGTCTTTATAGGGTACCATTATGAAAAGTTTCACGTCTGTATCCCATTGGAAAGTACCTAATCATTTTGATGAATGAGTGAGTGAATCGATTTCTTGCTTGGCTAAGGACAGTTTTTTGCCTATAAAAACTTTCCCGTAGAACATTCCTCACATTTCGGACTTTTTCCATACTCAAGCTATTGTAGGGTACCTTTATGCAAAGTTTCAGGTTTCTATCTCATTGGGACGTACCTAATCAATTAGTTGAGTGAGTGAATCGATTTCTTGCTTGGCTAAGGAGAGTTTTTTGCTTATAAAAATTTCCCATAACACATTAACCACATTTCGGACTTTTTCCATACTCAAGTTATTTTAGGGTACCTTTATGCAAAGTTTCAAGTTTCTATCTCATTGGGAAGTACCTAATCAATTTGATGAGTGAGTGAGTGAAACGATTTTTTTCCTGTCTAAGGACAGCTTTTGCCCATAAAAACTTTTCCATAGGACATTCCTCAGATTTCGGACTTTTCCATACTCAAATTGTTATAGGGTACCTTTATGCAAAATTTCACGTTTGTATCTCATTGGGAAGTACCTAATCAATTTAATGAGTGAGTGAATGAAACGGTTTTTTTCCTGGCTAAGGACAGTTTTTTGCCCATAAAAGATTTCCCATAGCATATTCCTCAGATTTTGGACTTTTTCCATACTCAGGTCGTTATAGGGTACCGTTATGCAAAGTTTCAGGTTTCCATCTCATTGGGAAGTACCTAATCAATTTGATGAGTGAGTAAGCGAAAGGATTTTTTTCCTGGCTAAGAACAGTTTTTTGCCCATAAAAAATTTTCCATAGCACATTAATCACATTTCGGACTTTTTCCATACTCAAGTTATTTTAGGGTACCTTTATGCAAAGTTTCAAGTTTCTATCTCATTGGGAAGTACCTAATCAATTTGATGAGTGAGTGAGTGAAACGATTTTTTTCCTGGCTAAGGACAGTTTTTTGCCCATAAAAGATTTCCCATAACAAATTCCTCAGATTTTGGACTTTTTGTATAATCATGCCGTTATAGGGTACCTTTATGCAAAATTTCAAGTTTCTATCTAATTGGGAAGTACCTAATCAATTTGATGAGTGAGTGAGTGAAACGATTTTTTTCCTGGTTAAGGACAGTTTTTTGCCCATAAAAGATTTCCCATAGCATATTCCTCAGATTTCGAACTTTTTCCATACTCAAATTGTTATAGGGTACGTTATGCAAAGTTTCACGTTTCCATCTTATTGGGAAGTACCTAATCAATTTGATGAGTAAGTGAAGCGATTTTTTTCCTAGCTAAGGACAGTTTTTTGCCCATAAAAAA
Organism: Thermobia domestica; assembly: GCF_964235325.1. Taxonomy (NCBI): domain Eukaryota; kingdom Metazoa; phylum Arthropoda; class Insecta; order Zygentoma; family Lepismatidae; genus Thermobia; species Thermobia domestica. Next base: position 129,744,282 of record NC_137467.1, read on the forward strand.
TTTCCCATAGCACATTAATCACATTTCGGCCTTTTTCCATACTCAAGTTATTGTAGGGTACCTTTATGCAAAGTTTCAAGTTTCTATCTCATTGGGAAGTATCTAATCAATTTGATGAGTGAGTGAGTGAAACGATTTTTTTCCTGTCTAAGGACAGTTTTTTGCCCATAAAAAATTTCCCATAGCAAATTCCTCAGATTTTGGACTTTTTCCATACTCAAATTGTTATAGGGTACCTTTATGCAAAGTTTCAGGTTTCCATCTTATTGGGAAGTACCTAATCAATTTGATGAGTGAGTAAGTGAAGCGATCTTTTTCCTAGCTAAGGACAGTTTTTTGCCCATAAAAATTTTCCCATAGCACATTAATCACATTTCGGCCTTTTTCCATACTCAAGTTATTGTAGGGTACCTTTATGCAAAGTTTCAAGTTTCTATCTCATTGGGAAGTATCTAATCAATTTGATGAGTGAGTGAGTGAAACGATTTTTTTCGTGTCTAAGGACAGTTTTTTGCCCATAAAAAATTTCCCATAGCAAATTCCTCAGATTTTGGACTTTTTCCATACTCAAATTGTTATAGGGTACCTTTATGCAAAGTTTCAGGTTTCCATCTTATTGGGAAGTACCTAATCAATTTGATGAGTGAGTAAGTGAAGCGATCTTTTTCCTAGCTAAGGACAGTTTTTTGCCCATAAAAATTTTCCCATAGCACATTAATCACATTTCGGCCTTTTTCCATACTCAAGTTATTGTAGGGTACCTTTATGCAAAGTTTCAAGTTTCTATCTCATTGGGAAATATCTAATCAATTTGATGAGTGAGTGAGTGAAACTATATTTTTCCTGTCTATTTTTTTCCGCTCATAAAAATTTTTCCATAGGACATTCCTCAGATTTCGGACTTTTTCCATACTCAAATTGTTATAGGGTACCTTTATGCAAAATTTCACGTTTGTATCTCATTGGGAAGTACCTAATCAATTTGATGAGTGAGTCAGTGAGTCAGTGAGCCTGAAAACTGCATATTTTGGGGGTCCAGTACTTGAATGTGGTTGAAGGTAGGAATGTGAGATTTGGCATGTGAGTACATCTATGGGATATCTCCTTACATTTTAAATTTCGTGTTTCTACCCTTAATAGAATCGTTTTTACAAAGCCTCGAAATCGGCGATTTTACCCAAAACTCTTGTTCGTGTATAATGTGCATGTTGATAAACTAGGAATCTTTGAATCTAAGTTCAATTGCAACAAAGCTACTAGATGTCAGCTGAGATTTGCAAACATATTCATAACTATTTTTATTACAAGTTGCATCTAAATTAAAGTAATTTGAGCTAACTATTCTTCATCTAATACTTGGTTTTAAGTTTAAGCTATAAAAATGTAGGTGGTAATTTATATTACAGAATCCAGATATTGATATAAAACGAACTTATATAAATGTTGAATCTTAATACATTAAGCAAGAAAGTTTTACATCAATTTGTAAAGTATGGTATTCCATGGTGGAGATTATTTCTTTTTGGAAGGCAGACAGGGTGATTTATGCCCTGCCTACATAGTGGAATATAAAAGAAACTTTTTTTTTTTTAATGAGTTGACTCGCGTAAGTGGAAGGGATAATACTACATACATTTGTTTACTTGGCAGGTATTTGTTTACTTGACACACTCGAATAATTCCTTTCTTCCACACTCAGTCGCCTTCTGCCAATTCAATCATGGGACTTCCTTTTGCAACTCTATTTACAGTTAAACAAGAATGGGACTTTAGGGTACAGCATAATGGGAGATCAATCCATGATATTGGCATTCCAATTTCAAATGAACAGACCATTGTTTGAAGAATGCTCACAATACGCCAATATCTTCTAAGTTCTTTTTAAGTTAATGTCTCTTTTCGTTAGGCCTAAACAAAAGCGCCAACTCCAATAACGCATTTTAGAGAAAACTTTTTTTTTTTTTTAAGGAAAACGTATTTAGAACTCACCAATCTTAGTGTCGGGAGGTTTATGTTCTAGTGAATATATATAGCCTATATTTAGTTTAACGTTCCATGGTTATGCAGCGAGGGTATTGAAAACAGGAATGGTAAAGTGGATAGTAATGGTTTTATGAAGAAAGTAAGAGACGGGAGAATCCCAAGAAAACCTATGCCCACGGTGTTTGTCCACTAAAATGCTAAATGTCAGCTAATTAGTGTTAAGATCACTACAAGGCATACACAATGGAATTAACTTTCAATAACGAGTTCATAATTAAAATTCTATAATATGTGTACAATTGTTGTGAATAATACATAGTGAGTAAGATAAAGTATATTGCCGTTACGCGTCACTCTTGAACAGGATACTTAATTAGAAAGTTGAGTCCCACTGCAGCCTTCACACATACAAAATTTTATGAAGCCTCGTCATAATGTTGAATTTGACAATGCACCCATAGTATATAGTAATCTAAGATGAGAGTTATACATCCTTCGTATAGAAAATACATGTAGATTACATGAAATTCAAATACATAACGATTGAGAAAGATGCAACGAATGAAACGGAAAAGATGGCTTATTAGTAAAATGGCAATAACTGGCTTCCATAACTTAAAAGAAATTAGCGAGAATATGTTTCTGAAGCGACAAACATTTGGAATTCTTAAATCATAAGATGAGGAAAGCAAATATACCATCACTCCTTTTCTGGATATTCCAATGACACTTGAATGATATGGAGCTAAAGCGCCAGTTGTTCTTCAATCATTGTTGTCAACCATAAGATAATTTATTGTAATATACACGATAATGTCCTTAACAATAATAGTTGAATATACGATCATTTTAGAATGCATACGTTTTTGCAGTTTTTGAGTGTACAAGTAAGTTGTAGTTGTGTATTAAATAACTATAAAACACACACACTGAAGTTTTTTTAACAGTTATTCCCGCTACAATAAATCAATAACGATTTGAGAATTAGTAAATAGTAACTTTGCATCCATTCTTTAAATTTAATTACGTTTACGAAAGTGGAAAAATATTATTGTTCCGAGTAGTGTTAATAGGGATTTTTTTTAAAAAATGGTGAGAACAGTGAGTAGGAGTTCGAAACTGAAGATTACTAGATAAATTTATTGTATATTATTGCTATTATTACTAGTATTATACTTATCACGTGCATAACGAATATACGATAATTTTAAAGATGAATATAGATAATTTTGTTCTCTGGGGTTGGCAACTCCGTCTGCAACTGACACACACTCAAAGGCGATGTCACCAGCACGCTCTGGTGCCTTCTCCTTCCAGTTTCTCTAATATTCAATTATCAGCCAATAGGTGAACCTCTGAGTACAATGACGGTAAAGTGATAAATAAAGTTGTCCCCACAGCGAGTATTGAATCCCCGCTGTCCCATGGTAAAGTCCTCACCGACTACGTCACAGCAACTCTTCAGGATTACTCAGTAAACGATTACAATCCTCGAAAATTAAATAAATTCTTCCTTTTCTCTATAGGCAGGTAATAAATCATTCCTTCATACCTTCCAAGATGAAAGGTTGAGAGCTAATTCAGCCATATCCTCTCTTTTATGAGAAGAGAAAACTGCAACAAGTGGAAATTCTAGTATTTAATGGTCTTTAATATATCAACAAAAAATAACCACTTTAATACAACACTTCTGGAAATGATAAAAATGTCAGAATGAGTAGAATCTGACGAACTTCTACACCCGAAAGCTGGAATGTTAGCGGTACTTTACGTAATAATGATGTTCTAACATGGTTCTTTAATGGATGTTGTCAGAGGGTGTCGTGTATGTCATTAGGGGTTGATGACATGGATTTGGAAAGTTGTTATATTTCTGTTTTTAGTTGTGCTGACATGGAAAGGTCATGTACTCTTTTTCGAGTGTGTATACGTGTCTGTAGAGACTTTATACTGGGTATTTTTAAAAATAATAATAATGGAAATTTGAATTAAATCTGGTGATACGTCATTCTGTATCACGTACTTTCGTAGTAGTGATTAAATTAATATTTGAGTCCCACCTGTTAGGCTAAAGGAGATGGTGATTATTTTATTTGTTAAAAATAAGAAGCTCAGAACACTTATAATGTGTGATACGCACTGGGATCGAACCCGGGACCCTTATCATTGGAGCTGAATACTGTATGATGGGAGGGAAATATTTATTCATGCGTGACTTTTTTTTAATTTGTTGGATCGTATTTTTTATTCTTTTGTAATTATTACTCGAACACTGTGTGAATATACTCGGTGAGCGTGGTAAAACCTCGTGTACGGTATGATACACTATGATGGTACATATACAGAGCGTGGTTTTCGTACGTCTTTTGCTGATGAACTTAAGACATGAACTGAACTTTTCCCGCGCTTTTGGAAACCCGGTTGGGTAAGAGTGATGATGTGTGCTTGCAGGGCGTGCTAAAACTTGAATTTTAATACAAAGGAAGATTGCTGACACGTTTGGTAACCATTACAGAATACCGCCAGACTGATAGAAATAACTTTGGCGCCACGGTAGGTGAACAAAAGGAAGAATGCGGACGTGGTAGATAAGCATCACAAATTGGGGACAAACTAATAAAAATAACTTTAAGGTTGGGAATGCCGAACACGTGATTACCTTGCGGTTATGAAAATACTTTAAATACAGGTTATAAGAGACAAAATATATAAAGATACATCATGCAGTCGTATGAGAAGAAGGATCTTTGCAATAGCAATATTGAAGCAATATCTGATGCCGAAACAGAAATATACGAATCATCGTCAGATGAAGAATTTGATTTTGATGCAATAGATTCACCAGCGCTAACAGTTTCACCAACACCGCCAGCATCTCCAATTGTATTATCAAGAACATCACGATTTTGGGCTTTAGATTGTTCTTGTAATAGTGAAAAAGTGGATCGTGAATGTATAAAGAAGGCTATTGAAAAAATGGAATTTTAATGAAACACTAATATGTGAGGGTTGTACGACAGGATCTAATCATGATTTTGATCATGATTGTATGACGACGCGTCCAGAATTATTGGAAATCCGTGCTTGGAGTATTATAGCAAGTCCTAGTGTTGAAGATGATGTGTTTTATTTGTACGCAAACACGCATATTATCGGACTATTAACAAGAGAAAAATTTTATGACGCCTATGTGGAATTATTAAGTGATACAGACTATTTACCGGAATTACTAGAGATCTTCATAAGAAAAGACAAACGGAAAGCGAATATTTCAGATTGAAAAAATGTATTCGAATAGTGCTAGTGTTTCATGTGTGTTATGTAATGGTGAAAACATTAATGTGAACTGTGTATTAAAAACTATAAAAGTATACTTAAACAACAATAATCCAATGGAATGCGTGGAATGCAAGTTACATCTTCCTCATGAATGTAGACATTTTCATAATACTGGATCGTTTGCAGTGAAGTATTTATCTCTTGACAAAACTCTTAGTGAACTCTTTGAAGTGTTTGAACAAGAACATAGTGAAATCTCATTTCGATGCTTTATGCATAAAACTTGTGATCTTTTACAAAATACAGAATTTGTTGGACAGATAATTCCGTTTTTTATTTTTCATACAAATGAAATTTCACCATGTGTAAATCAGTATATTATTGATATTCAAGGTTTTAAAATGTCTGATAACGAATTTATTATTCGTGAGTTTTGTTTAACTGCATGCGATGATACAGTAAATTTCCATTGCTTGGTAAAATCACCAGTTGAATATAATTTATTATCACTAGGATGTCAAAAACAAATTGACTGGTTAACATTAAATTTGCATGGATTGAAATGGAATAGCAAAACTGGATATACTGTATCATGCATACGAAACCTTGTATATCAATTATGTGCAAAGAATTCAACCTTTTATTGTAAAGGTTTAGAGAAATCTCTTTGGATTAAAAGAATATTTGCATTAGATAATGTCATTGATTTAGAAACAAAACATTGTCCTTCATTAAATGAATTATGTGGAAATACATTTAATGAATATTGTTCTTTTCACACAAGTATTGTAAAGAAATCAGGATGTGCATATCGTAATGCACAGCAGTTGAATTATTGGTGGAAATATGAAAGATCAACAGCATTAACTAATGCATTATCAAGATTGTAATGAGGAATTGTAAATAAAATGCATGGGTGTAAGTTTAAAAAATTTATTGTAAATTAAAAAATGTAAATTTAAAAAAAAATAAATAAAAAAAATAAAAAAAATTATTTGTGTTTTCTTTTTAAAAATTTGTTTACATGTTTATAAACAATAGCATCATTCTTTTTCAAAATTTTCTTGTTAAACAATTTTAAACACTTTTCAAATGATTGAGTGCGAATAATATGATGCAGAAAATATAAGACAAAATAACCACATAACACAGAATTATCATGTTGATATTGTTGAATATTTGTAAAGTACATTTTAGTATTTTTCGACAAAAAGTTTTTTATTTCCTTGGGAATGTCCATAGCAAGACTATCAAAGTAGTATCCATGTTTTTTCTTATTGATGTACACTGCAACCCAGTGGGAACCAGCAGAATCAGATGTATCAAGATTAATCACAAGTGCTGCAGGAGGTTTTACCGTTACAGGAAGTTTGTCAATAGGGTAAATTCCAGTAACACTTGCACCAGTCACTTTATCAGTTAGTAACACTTTTAATAATTCATCACTATACATGATAAAGATTATTTTTAATTGTAGTAGGTATGTAATTATCACTGTTATTCACATGTAACACATAATCATACACTTTCACATATTCACTATACAGTAATACTTCATGAACAGTACATCTATATTGTCCGAAACGATGCTTATTATGTGCACACCGATGAACGTGAAAACTTAATGCAGTATACTTTGGACAGTTTATTTCTTCCAAATTTGTAACTTCTCTTTGAAGAATTTCTTGAAGAAAACACTTTCTATTTATTCCGTATGTGTATATGGTTGTAGTATTTGAACAATATGTTTGAAGAATTTCCTTAAGATGTGAATATTCTACATCCCCTTCGTGCCAGGTAATGCCATACACATTCTCACCTAGATATTTGTTTGTGCTTATGATTGGCTCAGATAAGTTATTTAAAGGAAATGGTGGTTTAAAAACCCAATTTTGAAAAAAGGGAACGTCAGGATTTACAATGGCTAGCTCTTTTATAATAAACTCATCTTCGTTATCATGATACGCCGAGAAGTGAACAACAACCCGCATTGTACTCAACTAAATAAATTAGAAGGTGTTATCAGTATAAATATTTCTGTCTTTGTCTACTTGTGCTAAAGAATCGAATTGTGCGTACACAATGCATGTAACAGGTTCAGTTAAAGTTTCTGAAAATGATACTTTTAAATTTACAGGGGAATCGCGTACTACATCCCACGTGTTATCATCTAAAGTTCCTGTTGGAGATAGAATAAATGCATACAGAGCATATCCGTTTGGATACTCATCAAGAGTAACAGTATGTGAATAATTTTGATAATATATACCAGTACCTGAAATCAAAGTATAGTAACTTAGAAGGTATAAATTATTATTAAAATCAGGTGTGAGGAGGTTGGGAGGAAATGATTTTGAACCGACTTGTAATTGCAGTTTGTTAACGTTAAAGTTTCGAAATTCAAAGGGATTAAGATGTGATTTCCCATTGAAGGCTGTGTTGGAGATGAAACCAATAATCAGGCCTTTAGGAACATTACCCAGGAAAAGATTATCAAGGCTGTAAGACTTTACTTGTGCAGGTATAGTATAAGATCTTGTTTCCACTCTCGTCAGAGGTAACTTGGCTGTTTCCGAACCCATTCGTGTATTTAATTGCATAGCTAAATCTGCAGCTACATCAATACGACGTACATGAAGAATAATTTCCTCAAGTGCAACTTTATAACTTGTATTTTCAGCAGACATTAAGCAAACATTATCTTTACTACGATGTAGTTTTACACGCAAACTTACTTTGTTAGGAAGCATACGATCTAAACTTACAATATCCGTATGAAGACGTCCATACATTTCAAAAGATTTACTATTTTTCACCATATTAGCACGTTTTTGAAAACCAGCATTTGTATTATCTAATTTATTAAAATTTTTTGCAGTATCTTTATGCCACATGGCACATGCTAAATGTGTTTGAGAAGCATCATGAGAATAATTTAATAATGTTTCAATGTATGCACGATAAGGATAAGATCCTAATGAAGAACTAATTAATTTATCATTTAACGAAATATCAATTTGACTAAATAAAGAATGTAAGAAATTATTTACGGGTGCGACAACATCATCGTCAGCTAAAGTTGTACCATCAGCTTTAGTAATTTTACAACGTACATAAAGATATAGATAAGCAGGATGAATAAATTCACCTGTTTCTCCTGGAATAACAAATTCAATAGGTCCTTCTGAGGTTAATGTGGAAATAGGACGATATTCAGCATTTGTAGTTGCTTCAATAGCTGTTTGTGTCATTGGTATAGAAAAGAAATCAAATTCATTGGTACAACATTCAAAACTATTTGAATTTAGGAACGCCATTATGAAAAGATGTCCTGTATATGTTTACGTTTTGTTGGTGGTCCAAACTTTACAATTGCAGGAGCTTTCCTCTTGCGTGACCGTCTCTTGCCGTTACCAGTTAGCAACTGTCCAACTTTATTAATTGCTTTTGTCTTTAAACTATTACCAGCTTCTTTTACACGTGCACGAACCGATTCTTTAAATGGTCGATTTTCTAATACATCACCCGCAACTTGCATACCGGTTTGTAATGCTTGACGTCCTACAGTTTTTGCACCTTGTTTAAGAAATGGTAAAGCAAAACGAAATAATCCTTTAAAGAAACTACCTATACCATGTCCCCTTTGATATACAGGTCCTGAAAAATATGGTATTCCGCGCCCACGATGATAAGTAACACGTCTTGCTCTCATTTTTTATTATTATTATTATTATTATTATTTAGAAGATGCCGGAGAGCGTTTAAAATGTAGTGTTACGGTCAGTGTCCCAGAACGAAATGGCAAATTTCGCCCTGCATGATCTTTTAATAGTATTTCAATTGTATTAAAACAAAATTTTGCAAGTGGCATATAATGAATATTTTCAAATGTAATTGTTTGAACTTTTCCATATTTAATATCAGAGATTGTTGCTATACGTAATAATGGTGCTTTTGTATCACCTAAAAATTGATATTGTATAATATCTGTATAAATAAAAATTTGATGTGGATATCCGATATCTATGTATGGTTGTTTGAATCCATGAGATTCTTTTACAAGATCTGATTTTTCAGAAAAACCTAATTGTAAAGCTAATGTAGGCGACAATGTAACTGATTCTACATGCTCATCACATTCAACATGTACAACATTTGAAAAACTAAATCTTATAAAACTCGATATTGCGTTTAATTCTTCTAGTAAATGATGAATGGATGGATAATATCCAACAAGAATTTTACTTTTCATAGGTTCTGCATTTTTAAATTTGTACCATATAACGTTTTCACCCGCGGTAACATTATAACATGTTAATGGAATATGTACTTCACTTAATCCTACATACCAATCGGATTCTGATAAACGAATATTATTTTTTAATTGATTAATAAAATGTGTTGGACTATTTGTAGGATATACATTAGCACTAGCATTTGAAACTAATGTAATGTAAAAACTATCATCAATACTTTCAGAAATCATTTTCGTTTAAAGTGAAGTGTTAGGTTTGAAGTTCCAAAACGAAATGGTAATTTTAACCCGTGTTCATCTTTTAAGTTTACTTCTATTGTATCAAAATATTTCTTTTCAACTTTAACATAATGTGGTGTGTGAAATACAAAAGATTTTACATGACCGTGTTGTACATTATATACACTAAGTTTTCGAACTAATGGACCTATATTTTGTTGTTTTACAATATCAATGCAAACATTAATTGTATTGGGAATATTATAATCTAAATCACATGGAAATTTTCCACGTGCTAATATTAAATCAACATTTTTAACTTTTGTGTCTATAACATTTTTAACATCAAGCGTATTTTCATTAATAAATCCAAAAATCTGTTGTAAACCTGGTGTAACACCAATCATACATTGATCTTCTAATTTTAAAGAATGTTTAATAACAACTTGATTTTTATTTTGTAAATAGTGTAACATACGAACATTTTCAGGAATTAATTGTAGAATTGATTCAATTGATGAATAATATCCCGGTGTTATTGGAACATGGTAGCGTTCAACTTTATCATCGATAACACTAGTAATTATAATTTCCTCATTTTCACCAACATTGTAAAAACTCCACGGAATATTAATTTGTGTTAATGCAACACCCCATTCCCCATCACTTAAATCAATAGGTTGTGCCAATTTAACTCGAAATGATGATGTAGTATTATTCTCAAAAAGATTGCTACTTGCATTTGAAGGAAGAGTAACGTAAAAGTCGTGTGTAAAGTTCGAATTCATTTTGCAGACTGAATAGAATCTGATCTAATCCACGAATTCATACTTGATGGATATCCTAACCATTTTACATACATCCACCCTTTTTTACGTTTTAATACTTTTTCAATGAGATATGTTTTCTTTGAATTTATAATTACTTTTTGTAATTCTTGTGCATAAAATATTCCTTTAATTTCTTCACCGTTCCAATCTTTTAATTTGTAAGTGACAGGATCTGACTTAATACATTTGTCAACAATAAATATTTCTTGTGACCATTTAGGTAAATATCCTTTTTCTAATACATGTTTATACTTACTAACACGTACATAATAACCCTCATTAAATTTACATGTTATATTCTTTTTATTATTTTTATTTCCGTATAATGTTTCCCACACTTGATTCACATTGGAATCATTTACTTGTGCAGGTGCCATTTTAATACTTGAATGGTATGAATGATTATAATTTTTTACAATTTGATCTAATAAATTAATATAACGATAAGTATTCTTTGCAGTAAAATAACGATACAATCTTTCTTTTAATGTGCGTATAAAACGTTCTGCTAACGCGCATTTAATTTCAGAATGAACACTATAATGATTAATTTCATATTCTTTAAACAATTGTTTTACATGACGATTATAAAATTCACCGCCTAAATCTGTTTGTACGTTAAACACGGGTAACTTGAAATTTTTAAAAATTTTTGTTATTGCTTTTACCATTTCAGGACCTTTCTTTGTTTTTAACGGAACACAATATGCGTAACGTGAAAAAATATCAATACAACATAATATATATTTATAATTATTATTATACTTTGCAATATTTTGCATATCTGCTAAATCCATTTGTAATGTTTCATTTGGTGCACTAACATAATACTTTTTACGTTCAAAAACTTTACGAGCTGGTGCATGTAATGTATAAGCATCTTGAGAAGCTAACCAATTTTTAATTTTCTTTTTAGATAACTTTGTTTTGCGTTGTAATGTTTGTATACTTGATAAAGAATCAGGATTTGAATAATCATAATATATTTTTGATAATTTTGTCATTTTTACATACTATATTCTTTCCACTGTTTAAATAAATTAGCAACTACTGCAGGACTAGTAGATTTTTTTACTTTACGAATACGTTGTCTACTACTACTACTACTACTATTTACTTTTGATGCTGGTGTGCTAATAGGTGTACCAATAAATTCTTTAGGAACATTAAGATCTTCTAATAAATTTTTAAATTCATGAATACCTAAAGGATTTCTTGAATATTTCCTTGTACGAACAACATCATTTACTAAATCTATAATATTTGAACCTGGTATTGTTTTTCCTTGAATACGTACAATGCCAGACTTATCCCACTGAATTTTATCAGAACTTGTCAACTGTTTTAATAATAGATCTGTTTTCCTACGAAGTGTTTTCGGTACTGATTGTAAAATGTCTGATACAAATGGTAAAATAGAAGTATTGCTATCTTGTTTGGAACTTGATGATAATTTTTCTTTTTCTTCTTCTTGAATGATAGGTAAAGTAATAGGCTTATGTGAAGAAGAAGAAGATGTATACTGTAAATAACGATGCAAAGCTTGTTGATATAATTTCCATTTTTGTTGTACACTAAGATCACGGCGTTTTAAGATATTATTCATTTCTTCATCTAAACGTAACTGATGTGAATCTATGGATTTAAGATTTGATTGAATTTCATGTACAGCATTTTCAGGAACTAAAATCATTTTACGTAATTCTGACATATTTAACGACTGAAAATACTACTTCCTACTGCTGCAAGAAGTGGTCCCAAGATTAACGGTAAAAGCGCACCACCTTTTTGTAATAACAACTTCTTCTTTTTATTCAATGCAGTACGCTGCTGAGATAGAGCACGTAAGATCTTTTTTATGTCTACGTAAACGTTGCTTCTGACGAGAATTTAAAGGAATGTTTCCTTTTATTGTGTTTTTAGCTACTTGAGATATTGTTCTTATTAAATCCCCTGAAGCATTTTGTAAAATTTGTTTTCGTTTTGCATTTTTGCATTTGCACAGAGCACGGAGCGTGCTGTAGTGTTGTTTCACCTTCAACATCTTGATGTAGACTAAACAAAAATTTCTGTATGCATGTCTTTTACGTTAGCGTACACATGCATTATTTCATTCGGAAAAATATTTGTACGTATTCGCAATGCATCGTTTGTTTTTTGTGTCAAGTCAAATAATAAATAAGTGTGAGGCTCCCGTGTTACTTCTTCGAACACACTCACGACTTCTTTACTATACCGAGGCATAATCTGCCTTGCTAAATATTGTATTTGTAATTTATCACGTGGATTTTTAAATACTATAATATAATGTGCATTTAAACTAATATCACGTGCATGTTTTCCTTTTGGAAATAAATTTTGAATAATAAATATTACAGTTAACTTTTTATGATGTGCATACTTTGTAAATAAATTAGCAACATCGCCATTAGTTTCCGACATTAAATCATCAAGTATTAATAATGAATTTTCTTTAATTTCAAAATTATTCATGTCAGGTATCCCCTCTACAAAACGTATTGTTGCATTTGCATCTAATTTTGGTATTACTGCGCCATAACACCAAACAATATCATTAAATTTTATACTAAACATTTTATCACATTCATTAAGTAACCGATTTACAAAACAAGTTTTACCAGCCCTTGAAGGACCAGCAATTAAAATAGTAGAGGGATGTTGAAACTTTAACATCTTGTAATCAAATGAATGCATACAATAGAGACTCTGCTTTATATACACACTCACACTCATACATTTACATATTTTCGAACATGTGAATTTTAATATTTTCACAATCGTTGATTGTTCGGAGTATACATACTAATGAAACGGATAAAAAAAAATCACTGGGATATAAGATTAAAGCTTGAAATGAAAAAAAATCACTGGGATATAAAATTAAAGCTTGAAATGAAAAAAAATCACTGGTATATGAAATTAAAATAAATTATGAATAAATTAAAATAAATTAGGAATAAATTAAATATTTTTAAGAACGGTTATGCTGTGCATACGAGCCGGTTTAAAAAAAGAGACATTCATACAACTCACATTCATTCATTCGTGGGTCTATAACCGTAAGGTACACTTGCACGTTTTTGTACTGGTTCATCGTCAGTTACGTCAGGTTCGTCAATACGTTTTCGTTTTTTGTTGACCTCACGGTGTGTCTTTGTTTCTCTACAGCTAAAGATACGGAACCCTGGTCTACGAACGATACTGTTTGGGTTTTCTATTACTGTGGACTCTAATTGTCCAGACACTAATTTATAGAAACTCTCAAAGTTAATTTTTTGAGAGGTTCTATCGTTTAGTGTTATCCCCCTAATTTTGAATATATCGCGAACATCCCCTTGGGCATTTGTTAGCCGCATTGCGTAGTTTTTACAGCCAAGACCTATAAAGGTTGTAAATTCCCAACCTTCAGGAATTTCATTTGTAAGATCTCCCAAATAGTTTCCGAGCGGTAACAAGGGGTCCTCATCTTTTTTCTGTAGATACATGATACTGTCAGTGTCACAGTAAATTGCTCTGTCAGGTCCTACAGTCGTCAGTAGTTCGTAAAGTCTAAGTCTAGCCCACGAAGTAATAAATGCGGCTAGTATCACATTAGAAAACGCTAACGGTACGTTTTCGTTTTCAATGTCTCTGTATGTGACAATGAGATGGTCATCATCAATTGGTACCACACTTTGAATTTCATACCTTGCCGTAGTTAAATACCTAAGAAATGTAACCTCATCACTAACAATTATACTCTGTAACATATCTGTGCGCTGCCCCCACTTTCCATACAATGAATTGAGGTATAGTTTCGCACATTGCCTCAATCCAGGGTTCGTCCTAATATTATCATAATTTAATCGTATGCCTTCATGGGCATAATATTCTTCGATATATTTATGTTTGTCTTCTTCAGTGGTACAGTAAGCAGGAAAACCAGAGGCTTCCTGCTTCATCTGAAGGAAGGAATTCACATAAGTCCCGAACAGCCCACCTGAATTCCCCTCTTCAGGATCTAAGAGTTCAAATTCCCATATCTCATGTATATCGATTATTTTGTAACCTTTTTTAAGAGCAAGGTGTAACTCTGGAGTACAAAATGTTCCTGTGAGAGCACACTCAGCATCACTATGAGTACATTCATTAGTGTTTTCTTCTTCCATACATGTGCGGCAAAGGCCGAAAAGTAATCGACCTCCCGCAACGTATGGTAAGATCGGAAAATAGAGGTCCTTTGCAGGGACAATTGTGCATTTGACTACACCGTGAATACTTTCCACATCTGGAAAGTCCGGTCCCGTGTGAATCTTAGGTGATTTAACCGGCATAGGTTTACGCGCCATTACCCATGGGTAAAGGCTAGTTACATCGGCATAAGATATACGCTCATCACTCGTACAATTGACGTAAGAACGAAAGACCTCCGTGCGACCACCGTTGTAACAGTTCTTAGGAATAAGAAAATCAGGTAGATTAGTACAACGTTCTTTAACAAACTTTTGCACTTCCTTGTCCGTCTTTATCTTATTATCCCAAGAACATTCCCATATTTCATATAGGTTTACACCTATACTTTTCATATACGGCGGCGCATGGTTTGCTCATATCCTTTTTCCATCGTATTGTACGAGTCTTGTGCATCGTGCAAAACCGCGTCACGGTTAAAGTGAAAACAATGGCGGCAGGCATGGAAAAAACATCCGTAATACTCAAAGGCAGCGTTGAGTCCTTCGTGCCATCCATCGACCTTGTACCTACCAATATACTTTTCCCCACCTCTCCTAGCATGCTGGATTTCTATCCCTAATTGGTCTTCCATATACATAAGCCATTGCATAGCTTTTGTACTATACTTGGTCTTATGATGAAATCCCAACGCGGGAATGATAGGAATAGTATTTTCCGGTAAGTGCAAGGTACGATATGTACGCATTGCAAGACTTGCAATGGTTGATGATGTTATGAAACATTGCAAACCCTCCGTTTTCTCTTCAATAATATCGCTAAATTTGATGACCGCTTCTGTTAGAATTCTAACATCATTTTTACAATAAGCCAACATATCCTTCTGCAGGTTAAACTCCTCGCCACTTTCCGCACGTTCTTGGTGCCAGGCTTCCAATTGTTTTCTTTCTTCTGTGCTTCGTCCCTCAGGGTCATAGTACTTAAGCGGAGGGTAGGGACCGACATAATTTTGATTCTCTTCAGTATTAAACAAATATGGGAAATCTCCCTTCTTTAAATTTTGACTAAGGCCTAACGTTTTCGGTAATTTGGATAATTTAGCACCAATATAGAGGAAAAAGTCGCGAAAAAAGATACGGTTACCTATATTAATATTAAAAATCTTTTGACCCTGAATAAGAACACTAGGTACAATATGCTGGTCTTCTATTAGAGTTCTAAGACAGAAGAGACCATCATATCTGGATGCATTATGAGCGATCGCCAGGATTTTCTGAAAGACAGGACGTTCTACTAACACGTGGTTAATAAAATCCGTCATTGTCTTAAAAGAAAACGAACGATTTCCAATATTGTCACCGCACGTTTTACAAGGCTCATCGATACCTTTTCGTATACATACGTGACATACATGATGACAACACACCAGTACAACTTCATGTTCCCTTTCACCGCGCTCATTCGGCGCCTTCAACATCGTCTCTACATCATAGGTGATGTAATAAACCTTTTCGTATGAACAGGTTGCTGTTTCTGAACAAAACATGTATGATTTGTATCAACATACGCGCGGCATGTTGAACAAAAATGTTCACCACACATGTGTTCAGATTTTCGCCCCCTCTTATCAAAGATGATACCACAATCGATGCAGAGCTTTACATTATCACATACAGATTTAGCCGCTTTATTATGTGTCAGATGGCTGTCAAAACAAATACCCTCAGCAAACTCTCTATTGCATGCATTACATTTAATCCTGTTTGCAGTATAGTCCCGTTCGTGAGTATGTTCGCAAAAAGTACAACGAGTTTTACACTTGTGTGCACGTGACCTTTCATCATAACCTTCCAAACAATAATAACAATACTTCCGTGCCTTGAGAAAACTTGTAATATTACGAATGGGTTCAAAATGACCAATAGTGTTACCTCTTTGATATAGGATAAAAATCTTATTTTCTGCGTGTTCTCCTGGGTAAAGTACTATATATTCCCGATTATTCTATTCAACCTCCTCATAAACAACAATTTGATATTCCCCTTTCAAATATGCTTGAAAGAGGTCCAGATCAGAGATGTCACAACCTTGCTTACTTTGAACGTTAACTCCTGCCATTTCGCAGAGAACTTCTGCTTTAAGAATCCAATTATTATAGTCTCTTGTTTTTAAATTACATAAAACTTGACTACTTGCGGTATGTTTTGTTATTCCATATATTATGGCCATGGGGAGGCAGTACATATTCTTATTTTCAATGCGAATTAATCGCTTTTCCAAGTAATCTTGGTATTTGCAGTATTTTTGGACAGCACTCATTGCATTAGGTCTTCCTTGTCCGTGGAAATTCTCTGCTATATGGAATCGAAACAATACTTCTTCCCCTAAAAGGAACACTTCATTCGAATTTAGTACTCGTTCGATTGAAGTGAGGACTGTTCTAGCAGTGAAATTGTCCTTTCTTCTAAACGGCACATACACTGGTTTGTTATTAGTACTATTACTACTTTCAACGTATAAACCAATGTAGTCCATGGGGCGTGCATTGGAGATCACATGTTCCAACGCAAAATCGATTAAACTTTCGATATAGGCCTCTGGGTTATTAATATTCCTTTCATCACCCACAGGTCTAACGACAATTTCATGGCCCGTAAGATGAAACTTACGAAACCTTTGTCTGCTTTGTCTTACAACTTCGAAATTACTATTTCTTTGATTATCCCCGCCATTATTATTATCACTACTACTACCACTTGTACTACCACTATTATGACTACCAGTAGTACTACTTGTACTATTCTTATTTATGTTGCCATGTCCAACCATTGGTGGGACACTAGCAGATGACGGTCCAGGCTGAGGAGAAAAAATCATTTGGTTCCCATAGTCATGATTATCCTGTACACAATATTGAGTTGTATTGTATACAGGATTTTCTCCCTGGACCTGTTGCGTGGGTATAACCACAGCATTGTCCGCATTTTCAACCAATCTCCTCATTTCTTCTTCAATTGGTAATTCAACGGAATT
Source organism: Thermobia domestica (assembly GCF_964235325.1). Classification (NCBI taxonomy): domain Eukaryota; kingdom Metazoa; phylum Arthropoda; class Insecta; order Zygentoma; family Lepismatidae; genus Thermobia; species Thermobia domestica. The sequence continues at coordinate 129,762,072 of NC_137467.1, forward strand.
TAGATTGCCAATCCCATCTGCTTTATCATTTAGGAAAGCTAAATCTTCATTTGATAACAAATATAAATTATTAGAACTCAAGTTATGAGTTTCTTGAGGGGTCATGACTATGGCATTATTATTTTCAGATGGGATTAAGCATGGTTCCAAAACAAATCGCGAGCCAAAATCAAAAAACTCAGATAACTCTGTATCATTTATCCTATCTACCTGACCTTCCCCACAAGCTAATAAATACATAACTTTATCTAGAGCCAATTCATATGATTCTTTACTACGGAAAAAACCGTACACAAACAAATCCAATACGTCAGCACTGCTTACACAGTGCTGGAGAAGTAGTATATCATTACCTTCAAAGACACGAAGGGTCCGCAATATGGCTTCGCATCTCACGGTTCCCCTATGGCCAAGTCTGCTTAATTCCATGATGGCTTTCCACGTACTAAAAACCCTAGGGTACTCGTTGAGACCGCGCAAAACCTCTTGCAGGTAGATCTCATCAATCATGTTAAATTCTTCAGTTGGGCAGAAGAAATCCATCTAAAAAAAAACAAAGAAAAAACTATTTTGAGTAATCAACACCACTTTAATAAAAAAAAAGATCAAATAAATACATCTTTTAAGCAACGCTCACATAATAATATCATATAAAAGAAAAAATAATCATCTTTAGTTAATCATTGATATGTAAATAGAAATCAATCAAGTTACTTTATGAAAAAATCAGTAAATATATTCACCTATATTAAATTATAAACTATTCTATTAAAAATATCCACACACACACACACACACACACACACACACAGAGAGAGAGAGAGAGAGAGAGAGAGAGAGAGAGAGAGAAAGAGTCTCTCTTTGTTCATTAATATTGGTTAAATACAAGGCAAGTACAATTAAAAACCATATAATTTCTTTCTTTTAAAAAAAAATCATAATAATAACCATAAGAAATACATACGTTTCAAGGCTTAGTTCTCCGTTCACAATCCACAAAAAAGAAAAAGAAGAAATCTCAGCTGGGATAGTCGGTACTTTTTAATTAATTGCTAGCACCACAACGCTTAGCACAGCTTCAATATCTGTAATAAAACAGGTCTCAATAAATATACTGGTAATCCTGTATACTTTATTTAATACTATTAAAATAGGTTAAATAATCAGGAAAGCTTTCTCTGTGATCTTTAACGCACGCCGACGTAAGAAAAAATGATAAGCGTACACATCAAATACATGTTATATCATGTTGTATCAAGTGTTCTCCCCCTCCCACCACTAACAATGACATCTGTCGGAGAACTTTTAAATTAACTTTAGTTTAGTATAAGCCGTGTGCCGTGTTGACGTATTTATTATTAGTCCTGAATATATATTTATATTTTAAAAGGTAAAGTATGATATATATTTCTTTTTTAGCCATTAAATACTACTGATAGCATTAAATAAGTACCCTTCTCGCAGTTGTGTTCTGTTAATAAAACATAATTTGTGAGGGCATAGTTGATTCTTCTTCTATCAGTAAACCACCAAACGTTCATTATATTACAAATCCCTAAGGGGGACCCACCAACACATATGACCCTTCAGTTGAACATAATTATCATCATCATTATGTTATTACCTATTCAGAAAAACCCGTAATTCTAAAAACTAACTAATGGGGAACCGGTAAAAACAACCCCACATAATTCTCTTTTTTACTATAATATAATACTGCTAAAATCTAGGATCACCTATAACTAATGGGCCCCGCCAGTTATAGGTACGTAATTTTCCTTTTGCTATAATTAATATACTGTTAAAATCTAAGTAAACCTGGGGGCCGCGGTGGCTCGGTGGTAGAGCGTTCACCTTTGGTGTTTGGGGGTCCCGGGTTCACACCAAATATTTCAACATTTTCATGACAAACATTGTTTGGATTTATTTTTTTTTATAAATTGTGGTGGACAAATATCGTACATATGAAAATTTCTCGGTAGTTTTCCCGTTTCCTCCCACTTCCTATATACTTTTAAAAGCTTATTTTAGCTCCCATATTTAGTTCAAACACCTTATTTTTAACAACGAGTTTGCACAGCAAACGATTTATTTTGCAAGTTCGCAATTTTTAAAATATTTTCGAAATTATTTGTAGGTTCACACTATAAGTGTTCGAGTAATTCATTACGAGAGGTTAAATTAATAGAAATCGATCCGTAAAATAAGTTGCTCCGACTAATTTATTAGGAGAATATCTTTTTATTCTCTCACATATTGTTCGACAAATAAAATAATCACCGTCTCCTTTAGCCTAGCCGGCATAATTGTGGGGACTCAAAAATTTCTAAGTAATCCTGTGACTGGGACCCGCCAGTTATACTGCAAATAGGACTACATAATTTCCTTGTAATACAATACTGTTTAAATCTAGAGGAACCCATAACTATGGGGGGGGGAAGGGCCCCCGTTACTTGTAAAAATATACTACAAATAGACGTACATAATTCTCTTTTTGCTATAAGATAATACTGCTAAAATCTAGGATCGCCTATAACTAATGGGCCCCGTCAGTTATAGCTACGTAATTTTCCTTTTGCTTCGCGGATATACAACAGGTTTTCAAGTCAAAAGACAGTGTTCAATAACCAATGTATTTAGGGGTTTCCGTAAAATTTTCTTTCTTGACATTAAAGCTATTGTTTGCGCTATGTGGATACCACCTACGCAAATAACTAACATTCAGTAATATTTACTATTAAAACACAATAATGTTGGGGAAAAGCGCTCCCCCCCCCCAAGACTAAAACATTTCTTTCTGCACATACTAGTCTTAGTTCAAACATTTGCGTTCCTAAAAAGATTATCAGTTGTGTTACCAAAGCGTAGTAGTATGCCATCTATTGGCAAATGAGCTTACTTAAACAGTTCAAGTCCCATCTGTACAACGTGCATATATATATATATATATATATATATATATATATATATATATATATATATATATATATATTAGGTATAACTGATTTAAAGTGCTCGGTATAACAGTTAAAAAAAATCGTAACAAATGAATCAAACATATTGTAATTAAGCATCCTATAATTAAGCAAATAAAACTCTACAAGTAAATGGTCCGTCTTTTATTTGTAGGTTCACATTTTTAATATGTTCTGAGCTTGCTTAGCATACAATCCAATAAATAAGTTGAATTTGCTACGCAAATGAACCAATAAAATAAAATAACACGAACGAATAAAATAATCACACTACAAGTGTTCTGAGCTTGCTTCGCATACAATCCAATAAATAAGTTGAATTTGCTACGCGAAAGAATGAATGAAATAAAATAACACGAACGAATAAAATAATCACAAATAAATTTGTTCAGCGTATAACATACGATCCGTAAATAATAATAATAATAATAATAATAATAATAATAATAATAATAATAATAATAATAATAATAATAACTTTAGTAATCGAAAATCGCAATTACATTTCAAGCGTTTTCAGTATATCGCAAAGCTTATCCTCTTGCATGATTACAAAAATGGTCGTAGGTTTATTTCCCGGATAATGTTTCTCAGAAGCAACTCGTGTAGTTTTTCAATAATTATTCAAAAAACTCATTATTATAATCAAGTGAATAATACATGGCATTTAAAAAAGTTCTCACCTTAAAAATCAGAGTTCGTTCTGTTAAATCACTCACAAAAAAAGTTCAACACACAAAAAAATCAACACACACACACACTATGGAACTGTGTAAAAACAATAATAACAAACTTTATTTTAATACTGTATATATATATATATAAGGATTTCATTATGTCCCTCCCCCAAGCATCATGTTTTCATCGGGTTTTCAGCCCGATTTCATTAATTATAAATAAATAAATAAGTTCATCATATCCGCTAACATCGTTTATTCAGTGTTACGGTAAGACATCTAAAATTTCTTATTTTCAAGTTCGTCAACCGCTGGAGAAATCTCATTCAGACAGGGTATCGATCGATCAACATTCAGGACAGGCTATGTACGGTTTTCATCTAATTAAGGAAAATGCTTACATGTTCATCAGATATTAGATATTCTGCCAAAATCAGATATTGCCACAAAAAATACATCTTCTAAAGAGGAAGAAACATAAAATTTCTATCTGTCTTCTTCATCACTGCAGATAGGTATCGCAGTGACAATCATCGTTAATGGAAAAATATTTCAGTATGTCATCAGTCAAAGTTCCAACAAACAAGGGAGAAAGTGTCTAAGGTTATTCCAGTACAAGCGGAAATAAAATTAGAAAATGCATTGACACTCTATACATGCGTGTCACAAGCCATAGTTCTAACGGATGCCTGGAGAAATCGTGTAAGGCAACGACCCGGAAATAATGGCATTTTACAAAAATAAAACTCTGATCATTCTAAGACAGCCTTCTCTCAGAGACGGAAGAACAATTCACTCGCTCCGTATTTCAAACTTGGCTGTAAACACGAAGTTAACTATAAGGAATAAAAATAATGAACATTAACAAAATAAATAAAGCATTCAATCATACACACATTTCGTATTTCCCATGTTTTTTTTCTCGCCAATTTACATGTGAGAATTGCAATAATTCTCAGTACAATACAGCATTCACCATTGGTGTTTGGGGGAGTCCCGGGTTCAGTCCCCGTACAATACAGCATTCATCTCTGGTGCTAAGGGTACCAGGCTTATTTTCAGTACAATACAGCATTCACCACTATTGCTAAGGGTCCCATATTCATTCCCCGTACAATGCAACATTCACCACTGTTGCTAAGGGTCCCATATTCAATCCCCGTACAATGCAACGTTCATTTCTGGTGTTAAGGGTCCCATATTCAATCCCCGTACAATGCAGCATTCATCTCTGATGCTAAGGGTCCCATATTCAATTCCCATAAAATACAACATTCATCTCTGTTGCTAAAAGTTTCATATCCAATCCCCGTGCAATGCAACGTTCACCTCTGTTGCTAAAGGTCCCATGTTCAATCCCCGTACAATACAACGTTCACCTCTGTTGCTAAAGGTCCCATGTTCAATCCCCGTACAATACAACGTTCACCTCTGTTGCTAAAGGTCCCATGTTCAATCTCCGTACAATACAGCATTCATCTCTTGTGCTAAGGGTACCAGGCTCATTTTCAGTACAATACATTGTTCACCAATAGTGTTAAGGGTCCCGGGTTCGATCCCAGTGCGTATCACACATTATAAGTGTTCTGAGCTTCTTATTTTTAACAAATAAAATAATCACCATCTCCTTTAGCCTAACAGGTGGGACTCAAATATTAATTTAATCACTACTACGAAAGTACGTGATACAGAATGACGTATCACCAGATTTAATTCAAATTTCCATTATTATTATTTTTAAAAATACCCAGTATAAAGTCTCTACAGACACGTATACACACTCGAAAAAGAGTACATGACCTTTCCATGTCAGCACAACTAAAAACAGAAATATAACAACTTTCCAAATCCATGTCATCAACCCCTAATGACATACACGACACCCTCTGACAACATCCATTAAAGAACCATGTTAGAACATCATTATTACGTAAAGTACCGCTAACATTCCAGCTTTCGGGTGTAGAAGTTCGTCAGATTCTACTAGAATGCACCAACGAATTAAAATTATCGTAGTTTCCGTCGCGAGTTGAGATGGTCACCTCACTCAACCCTTCATATAATATAGCACATCCTTGTGCTAATACATATTTTGATAAAAACTAGGTTAAATGCAGACAGGGTGTTTTTTTTATACCTATCAAATAGTAAATCTAATTTTTCTATTTTCATAGAAACTAGGCTAGAGGCAGACAGGGTGTTTTTATATCTATCAAAAAGCATCCCTAGATTATTTCTATGTATTACTAAATATTATTCCTAATATTTTGATAAAAAAACTAGGCTAGAGGTAGACAGTTTTTTTAATACCTATGAAAAAGGAAACCTAGATTATTTCTATACATTGCTAATTTCTAGATTATTGCTAGTTAAAAATATGCTGATGAAGACTAAATGAAAGGGACTCAGCTGGCACAGAACTACGAAGGTCTCAAGCTGACCAATCCCCGACTTGAAGTTGTGAACACATCACTGGCAACACCATCTGTTTCTTCGCCCTATGGTTTTCCATTAAAGCAGTAGATGTACACCATAATGTTGGACGTTCTCATCTCACTAGATCAGGTTAATCAACGGCTTGAGTGTTGGTAAGAGTACGGTACATATTCAACCTACAAATAAAAAATGAAATCTTTCAATTTTATGTCCCATGCTTATGCTGGCTAGGCTAAAGGAGACGGTGATTATGAGAAATGAATGAAATGGTGGAATGAAGAAAGTGGGAGGAATCGGGGGACCCCCCCCAAAAAAACACTCATACAGTGTTTGTCCACCACAAAGTTCACTTGGCGTGAGTGAACCAGGGACTCCCGCGCACGCCAGAGGTGAACGCTCTATCACTGAGCCACCCTTTTCCCAACCTACAAATAAATACACATGAAATATTAATATATCCGAGAAGGCTCCGAGGTAAATATTTAGCCGTAAAAGTTGTTTGTACACCTTTAATTAGCGTAACCTTATTTGGAAAATGATTAATTGTTTCAAGGTTTTGTTCAACTTTTAATTGACTAAGAATTTTCTTTTAAAAACAAACATTTGGACCCGTAATTGTTTACCGAAAGAATTACATATAAATAAGTATTTGAATAATTTAATCATTTACCAAAGCGTTTAATTTATTAACCGTTTCTAAATTGTCATTTAAAACTTAACACTAAATGATAAAACTAAAAATATTTCTAATGTTCAGCCTTAAGTGTTACTAATGAATGGATTTTAATTTGTGAACTTATTTGAAAAGTGCGCATTCATTTCTCAATCACTATGATGTTAGTAAATACGTTTTGCTTGTTATTTCATGTTGATACATTTCTCATTTTCGTAAACATAAGGCTTTAAAATCCGGTGTAATTCCAGAAAAGCCTGTATTTGGTGTCGTGCTCTCCCGTACCATATTTGCTGTCTTTGGACATATTTGAACCCAACTCATTTCGGATTACAACGTCTGGATCATGAACTACCGTGACGTACGTAAATAAACGCTCCCAAGGTAACACTATTTCGTGAATACACCGAATGAATGTGAACGTCGAAGGTAGTAATGTACGCGCTCCTTCTACACTAAAGGTAAGCGAGCTTTCCACTAGAAGAACAAAGAGGGACTGAACGATCTACGAATCTAAAGCCTGTGACAAACATCTTGGCATTTCAGCTAAACGAATAAAACGCAAGCTCTGACGCGATGTTGCCAAGTGGTAAGGGGGTGTGGCTATGGCTAAGGAGACAAACTACAGCGCGATCAGGTGAGGGGGAATAGACGTGGATGTATGCAAAATAAACGTGGCAATACCGCTGGCCTCTCATTTGCTAGCAGCATTTAAAGGGAACTTGGAGCGCCGCCTTCAAATGTCAAGATGTTTGTCACGCCGTTTAATGCTATCCATTGTAATCATGTCGCTGTATGAATCTTCCTCCAATCACGTAGCACTACCATTTAAACCAGAATCTGATTGGCTGCTGATAAGTTCATGTCCTTGAGAACACTCAACTGTTGCCACATTTAGTAAACAAAGAAATACGAATAATGTTTTCCCAGCTGTTCGACTGCATACCAGTACTCCTTTTTTTAAGTATTAAGTTTTGTAGAACGATGAAAGGTAGCACTTGTATCTAACCCTAAACAATAATAACAATACAATAAGACTAACAATGACAAAATTTCGGTTTCATTCATGCATAAACAAAAGTCGTACAGCCAATGGATTGGGGAAGTTCAGAAAAGTGCGTCAAATCACAACATTAAGTCGAAGTGCTTCTAACTGCGACCGGGTAAACAAGTGGGTCACGATCAAGATCATATTGGCAAGTTTTGCTACGGTGTTCCGAGGATAAACATCCCCCCTGCCTTCTTTTTGTTTTAAAAAAATAATGGAATGCGTAAATTTCAATGCATAGGGTATCGTAAGTGTCGCGGCTCTGGAATAACACCATGGCTAGATGAACTCCTATAACAAATGAAGCAGGAACACGAACGCTGGGTTCAAATTGTCGATGGCTGGTTGGCTGACCCGTGACACATATAATGTTATGATTAGTAGTAGGTTAAAGCCAAAGGCACCGATCCTGGGGGGCTGGGGGCCCGGCATTCTCAAAACTCATGTAGATCCCCATGTATTTTTATGAATATGTATTTTATTGTTATATGTACGTTCACCTCTGGTGCTTGGGGTTCCGGGTTCGACCCCAGCCCCCGCCAAGTGAACTTTGTGGTGGACAAACATCGTGCTCGTGGGTTTTCTCGGGGTTCTCCCGTTTCGTCCCACTTTCTTCATTCCACCATTTCACTCATCTCTCATCATCACCGTCTCCTTTAGCCTAACCGGCATAACCGTGGGACGTAAAACTCAAAGATTTCATTTCATTTTTATATGTACGTATTGTTATATGTACTTTTTATGAATAAACAATATTTGGCATACAATTTGTCTTAAAAACTTCATATATGCCTTCTTAGACCCTTGTCTGCAAGCAAACACACATCTGAATGAGTATCCCCAAGGTTACAGAGAAATCGGGGCCCTTGGTTGAAGCTGCTGTTGATGGTCCGAATTAGGCACTGCTTGACCTGAATTTGTATTCAAGTTGAGGGAAAATAATCTGTCCCACCGTCGAGAATATCGACCATTATTTCAACGCAGAGCATAAGTTTGACCATGGGGTCTTGTTCCTGTTTTAGTTGCGATCTCCTCTTGCGTATTTTATCTATATGATGGAAGACAATTTAAGATATTTGAAAATGGCCGTAAACTCTCTCAAGATTGTGGTGAGTTCCCCTTCTTGAGTGGGTGATGAGATGACTGCTGTGGTGATGGTGACCCCCGAAGGTATGTAGCGTAAGTTGAGGCGACCCTCCATTGTAGGAGCAGAGATGGTTTGAACAAGAGTCTTCTGATGCTAACGACGTTCCTTCTCAACTGGGTAACCCCATTCACAATTTACGCAGTAATCTGATATCTTGGCGCTCTTCTTCGGGCATTCCCGTGTAAGACAAGGTTGTGGACACTTCACACAACACGGTGTTGTAGAACAGATAGTATAAGTGTGTCCCAGCCTCTGGCAGCAGGAACACTGAAGAAATTCACCTGAACGGCAAGATTCGACAGTTATACGATAATGTAGCAAGCTTGGAATGCTGTAGAAAGTGGAAGCATTAGTGGAAGTCTCACCATAAACAAAGGAATAAGGATTTATTTGGATGTTGTTATGTAATTTGTTTGTTTCTCCTTTTCATCTGGTGAATGGGGATGACAAGGAAATCCATCTCTTGAAGCGTCAACGGACAATTTCTTTATCATCGCCTTGAGAGTGGTAGGATTCTTCTTCATTTAATTTTGCTCAGTAGCGTATTTCATTTTGTTCTGTTTCAGCACGGCTTCAGTAGTGCTGTAGTCCTTCATTGCATGACAATGGACTTTGACTCTATCCCGGTTAATTGTATAGTCTGGCACCTTCTGGCATGTCTTGGAGATAAGACCTGTTGGATCTTACAGATTCGGTCAGGGAGGAGCCCATATAGGAACATACTCCTGATTGACGTCTTCTGTGAAGTACTCAGAGGTGGTTGAGTGAGGTTAGGCAACTATGTAGCAACTATAAAGTTAGATGACTGACGTACAGTGAGAGCAACGTCGTACGTTACGTTACTTATTGCATTCCAAGCGTCTTTGAAGCTTGGAAATCTGCCCACCGAAAAGTCTCTACTGTCTCACTTTCTTTTTCAACCTAACAATGCACGGCCAGACACAACAGCGAAAACTTTGGAGTTTCTACAGGAGAGCGGAGTCCGTATTGTACCGCACCCGGCTTATTCTTCAGATATATTTCCATGTGACTTTCTCTTCTTCCCAAAACAAGGCTTCGAGGACGCCGCTTTCAAACAAATGGTTGCAAAAGAATGATTTTTTAAAAAAATATTTGACTCATATTTTTAAAGAATGCAATAATGTATCGATGTTTGTGAGGGTTATTTTGAGAAATTTTAAAATGTATTATGTAAACAAATTGATTTTTCGAAGAATATCCTAAAACTTTCCACATATGTACAAAAATCACATAACCCCTCGTCACGAAATTCCGCGTACGCTACCAATAAAAATCATTAGTTATCTTTAAAAGATTGCTCTCAGTTAATGCAGAAATACATTTAACGTTTCCTGAAAATCTGAAATCCTGGAATAAATACAATGAATTTATATAATTTTAAATTCGAAATGACCATATATCACAATCAGATCAATCCATAGCAAAGAGACTTGTTATTACAAAATTCTCATTAGTGTTCACTCTAGCTTCAATATTGTATCTATGTGATAAATGTATGAGAAACCAAGCAACATCATTTGGTAGGACATTTCCATTAATCCATAAGAGAATTTTCTTTATACATAGGCAGTAAAACCTACGATTAAAACATAAAAACATCATTTCAAAACATAATATGATGGATTTTTTTCAAAGAGAATCCTACCCAACTATTTATTTTTTAAATTATATATATCAGGGGTGCCCACAAAGGGGGACTATGACGCAAACTGCGTCATTGAAATATTTGTGGGGTTAAAAATCTATATAAATATGTTTGAGGGGTGTAAAAATTAATCGAAAAGATTTTTTTATGGAAGAACACCTAGGGATAGACAATTGGGGGGGGGGGTGCGTCATGGACATAAGGGGGGGTGGGCACCACTGTATATATTGTTTAGTGTCCTTCGATTTACCACCAACGCCGAAGGAGACGGTATGGATGATAATGAACGAAATAATGGGATGAAAAGAGTGTAAAGAAAGGAAAAAAAAAAAGAGAAAACTTACAAACAGGATGTTTGTCCATAACAAAGCCTAATGACAGCCTAGAATTGGATCAGGACTCCCACGCACCAGAGGTGAGCCGCTCTACCACTGAGTCATCGCTGATTCAGTCACCTTTTCCTATGAATTCTTCTAATTTTGTGCATGACACAAATTTAAATTGAAATACGTAAATGATGATTTATTTGCCTATTTATTATATTTATTTGCCTATTTATTATATCTATTTATTTGCCTATTTATTATATTTATTTCAAGCGTAAACATTGATTTGTCCCTCGAATATTTGTAAGAATATAATCTCAGAAAGAAAGATGGCTACCCAGATGTTTCGAACACGACTAAACACGACAAAGCCTTAGCTATTAAGTTATAAGTAGGCTATCAGGAACTAATATTATGGAAAAGTTAAAATGATATCAAACCAAAAAACTACATATAATAAGCTAAATTTATAAATTAGGAAAGGATAATACCTGATTATAGTTTCCTAATGTCAGCTAAAAAATCATATTCCTAAAACGTGTGTGTTGTTCAACAATATTCACATTTATGGTTGTCTGACAACAACATTATTTTAAATCTCAAACAATATACTAAAAAAATAATGGAATATTGTTCCTATTGTTAAAGTCGAACTTCTTTCTATATTTATTTGACAGATAGTATCTTGTAAAGCTCACAGATGACGAGAAGAACCCTAGCAGAAGTAGTGTAACGTAGGTATGGGCTCGCCCACTTTTCGCACGGGGGTTTCAAATGACACCACGGAATAGCACACAGATAATCACCCGGAGTAGCAGACGACATCTAAGTGTAGACCACACCTCAAACATGGAAAATGGACTTGACCGTGTCGTTGACCTTTCTCCGCTGCCCCTGTTTTAGGGTTCTTCTCGTCATCTGTGAGCTGTAGGTGTTTCAAATGTGTAATTTTGAACCCGTGATTAATTTTTTATATGAGTTGCATTGAGAAGTCGAGAAGGAAAGTGAGATCAAATGTAGAAAGCTGTATATTTCATCTTTTTGTTTCTTTTTTCTTTTTGGTCATTTGTATGTGTGTGTGTGTGTGTGTGTGTGTGTGTGTGTGTGTGTGTGTGTGTGTGTGTGTATGATATAAATTTGTTGACTAAATAATGTGGAATTCAATTGACTTGATTAAAGATATTAAGTTCCTACAGTTTTGTGTTTATAGGAAGAGGGAGAGAATAGTTTTTTTTAAAGCGTCTTGTAATGTTTTGTTATTCCGATTACATGCAGAGCAGACTTAATGACATTGGTATTTGGTATATATGGACTATTTAAGAATATAGAAAAGATAAAATAAATTATTTAAACAATGGAGTTCCTCCCATAGAAATTTGCTCGATTTTCTGTTATTTTTTATTAATTATAATCTCTTGGTTTCCCTCTGTTTACTTCCACCCAATCTACCATCATGACTCCCAGAGCATAGTTTCTATATAATACAGCTAATGTCCCAACCAGTTTCTTTGACTCTTTCCAATTTCATCTACCATTATTCATTATTTTATTTTCCTAATACTTCATTGTTACTTTCCGTAAAACCCGGCTTATTTTCCCCATTTTTCTGCCCGCTCTCTTTGACTTTGACCTATTCCTAAAGTTGAAAAAGCCCCTCCGATATCCCAGTAAGTTTCCAGATATTTTGTCCTCGCTACGAAAATTTGGGAAGTTTATCTGGAAAAATCATTAAAAACGACATTACAAACCACATACGACAGCTGCTACAGTTTTGCGAAACAGCATAGAACAAAGGAGGGGGATATATCAAAGGCCTGCAGTGTGATTCTCAATGTACACTCTTGCTTATAAAAATGGCCATCCAGGTTCAATAACAAGACTCTAGGTTCAATAACAGGTTTCTACTACGTATCTTACTGTTTAATAGATTAGATATTTGTTATTACTTTTTCACTACTTTGCTTTTATTGTCATGCTTATTATTATTATTATTATTATTATTATTATTATTATTATTATTATTATTATTATTATTATTATTATATATCCCTTGCTACCAAATGTGCAAAGCTTGTAAATTCCTTTACAAACTTTATTTTATTTACCAAAAAAAAAAAATGAAAAAAAAACGTTGCTATACCCCAAACAAGATGTAGAACGTACAGGAAACTTATGAGAATCTCAAGTCTTAGAGAAAAAGCAACTTTGAGTAAATGGTATAAGTCACGTGACAAAAGCTCACATGCAGCTAGTATGTTGGTATATGTACATGAAAAGTGCAAAGTATTCTCAGCAATTCATTATGTGCGTTAATTTTAAAAGAGAAAGACAATACAATGCATAGTATTGTTATCTTTATACATCACAATTTCTTCCTTCTCTTTGGTAGCATTACAGGTATGGGACAAGAGTCTACCCATATCAAGTACTAGAGCTCCTTCGTTGTTAAGCGGTTAGCGTACGCATCTTTGGCGTAGGAGACCCGGGTTCGATTCCCGGCGCGATCTCATGTGGTTCGGATTCCACGTTAATCAGTAGGTTCCGTCTCATATAGCCTCGCTGTTGGAATGGGCGTTAAACTCCAAATCACTTCACCTCACCATATCAAGTATTAAATGTAGAGTATATATATATATATATATAGGGCGTTACAAAAGTTTGTCACAATGTTTTGGGAATAGATTCCTCGCATCAAAATAATAAAAAAAAGTTTATGTGGACCTGTGGTCGGAAGTGCATATTTCGTAGTTCTAGGGTGCCGAAAACGCGAAAAAAAATAACTTTAAAGGTCCATAATTCCACTACTATAGAACCGATCGTATTCGGGTCATGACATTACTGAGGAAATAGTATGTAAACTATTCAAACATCCATCTTTCAGAATCTCTGGTACTTGCACAATCATTTTTAGAGAGTCTATTTGGAAGTACTTGGTCACTCTCCAACTGCCTCTCTAAAAATTGCACTGAACGCAACTTATAATCAAGTAATGCAGCACAGATATTTAAATGTTTGTTTTTCTTACCGTTAAATTTAAGAGGATAATTGACGCTCCGTTACGCATAATGGAAAATAGAAACTTCTTACAGTTGTTAGAAAAGTTTAACCTATGTTAAATTAGGTGAAACTGGCTATTAGCATTAATATAGTAACCAAAGTTTCATACAAAGCAAATCACTGTACAATTTCGGAATATTATATATAAGAACTGTACTAAGAATATTTTCTGCTTACTATCACGCATAACGGAGCGTCAATCTTCTTGCTCAATTTAGTTATTTTATTTGTATAAACAGCTCTGATGCGACTTCGCATAGAGGTGTAAGTGAATGGTAGCAACTAGTGTTGCCCAGGAAACGAGAGGTACATTTTCACATTCGAAATGACAGGAGAAAATCGTCGAGTCTCATGAGCAGCACTAGTTCATCCAAGTGTTAGATCTCAAACACTGTTTAAGTGTTACATGATTCATAATATAGAAAGCATAAGTTGGTAATGTTGTATCAACATAATGAAGAGCATTTACCAATCACTGTTTAAGTGTTACATGATTCATGATATAGAAAGCATAAGTTGGTAATGTTGTTGTATCAACATAATGAAGAGCATTTACCAATCACTGTTTAAGTGTTACATGATTCATAATATAGAAAGCATAAGTTGGTAATGTTGCTGTATCAACATAATGAAGAGCATTTACCAATCATTGTTTAAGTGTTATAAGATTCATAATATAGAAAGCATAAGTTGGTAATGTTGTTGTATCAATATAATGAAGAGCATTTACCAATCATTGTTTAAGTGTTACATGATTCATAATATAGAAAGCATAAGTTGGTAATGTTGTTGTATCAACATAATGAAGAGCATTTACCAATCATTGTTTAAGTGTTACATGATTCATTATATAGAAAGCATAAGTTGGTAATGTTGTTGTATCAACATAATGAAGAGCATTTACCAATCACTGTTTAAGTGTTACATGATTCATGATATAGAAAGCATAAGTTGGTAATGTTGTTGTATCAACATAATGAAGAGCATTTACCAATCAGAGTTTAAGTGTTACATGATTCATAATATAGAAAGCATAAGTTGGTAATGTTGTTGTATCAACATAATGAAGAGCATTTACCAATCATTGTTTAAGTGTTATAAGATTCATAATATAGAAAGCATAAGTTGGTAATGTTGTTGTATCAATATAATGAAGAGCATTTACCAATCATTGTTTAAGTGTTACATGATTCATGATATAGAAAGCATAAGTTGGTAATGTTGTTTTATCAACATAATGAAGAGCATTTACCAATCACTGTTTAAGTGTTACATGATTCATGATATAGAAAGCATAAGTTGGTAATGTTGTTGTATCAACATAATGAAGAGCATTTACCAATCACTGTTTAAGTGTTACATGATTCATGATATAGAAAGCATAAGTTGGTAATGTTGTTGTATCAACATAATGAAGAGCATTTACCAATCAGTGTTTAAGTGTTACATGATTCATGATATAAAAAGCATAAGTTGGTAATGTTGTTGTATCAACATAATGAAGAGCATTTACCAATCAGTGTTTAAGTGTTACATGATTCATGATATAGAAAGCATAAGTTGGTAATGTTGTTGTATCAACATAATGAAGAGCATTTACCAATCATTGTTTAAGTGTTACATGATTCATGATATAGAAAGCATAAGTTGGTAATGTTGTTGTATCAACATAATGAAGAGCATTTACCAATGTTTAAAGATACGCAAGTCATTACACAATAATAAATATGGTTTAAGTGTTGTCATATTACAATTATTGTGGACTTCTCGTTACCTGGAAGGATTCTGGTAACTTGTAGATGAAATGAAGAAATAATCAGGGCATAAATTTTGTACATAAATTTACTAAATGAGAAAAGAACAATTTCTGGGAGCGATGAAAAAAATTAACTTTCCCAGAATAGAGACAATATGAGAAAATTCTTCTAGAATCAAGACGAGTCAAGAATTCTACAAAAGAGCCGATAAGCCACGCGTTTTTGTGCCATATGAAATGTTTTTCCACTATTCTCGTTTATCCACATACTCACCGTCCCTGACGTGCCTGCTTCCTATATAAGCATCCCTTGCTACCATTGTTCCTACCAGATGCTCTCCTGCCCTGACTCAATCAGATAGTGTTTGTGCCTTTTAGTAGCTACTTATCACAAGTTTATTATTATTATTATTATTATTATTATTATTATTATTATTATTATTATTATTATTATTATTATTATTATTTTAAAGTTCAATCATGTTTTATGCACTGTAATTTTTATCCCAGATATTCACCCGCTGCATTTATACTCAGCCCTTTTAAATTCAATATGCACCCACTAATGTAGCTTCTGCCTTATGAAACACTCTGTCAGGCAGTAAGAGTGCATTTCCTGTTAAGAGAAGGAAATGTTTCATGAACGTAAGATGGGTCTAAAATAGTATAGTATGATGTATACTTATATGTAACTTATAGATAGGTGCAGTTAGTTATGTATTAGATGTATTAAAATGTTCCACATTGTTTTACGGAGTTGAATAATATGTAGATAGTATGGTTCATACCTTAGTGCTGTAGAATTTTTTGTGACATTTGCGGCTTTCGATTTTTGAGAAAAACGGTTTTCTGTAAACTGCGGTTTTCAAAACTGAAATTGCAAAAGCGCTTTTCAAAACCGAAACCACAAAAGCTCTTTTCGAACACGAAAACCGCCCGAAACCGTGCTTGGGGTTTCATAAGCGAAACCATGTTTGTCCTTTTCAAAGCGGAAACAGTTTGCTGTTTTTAATTACATCTTTTAACAATTGTGAAAGCATCTATCAATCGGAACAATTTCATTGATCTGTATGTGTGTTTTAAGTTTTTTTTCATTTGCTCAAGACTATTACTCAAGACGTCAGTGATAATATTTGCAGCACTGTGCGAAAGGGGTAGTTCGATGGCTGTACAAGTAACACCTAAATTAGGGTTGCCATATTTTAAAATCAGAAAGTGTGTGTGTGTGGGGGGGGTTCTAAACCGTAAGTACTGATGTGAACTTGTGTGTTACAAATACTGACCTGGGATCCTTTGCACTTTTTTTTAAAGTTATTTCTTCGGTGACAATTCCAATGTAGCTACTTTTCTTTTCGGCTGCAGGGAAGCAACCTGGACCCCACCTGATTTTTATATATTTTGTAAAGTAGACAACGAGGAACACGAATCTGAAAGAATTTCGACATTCCGAGTTTCCGAACTCGAGATATTCGAACATAAAGTGACCACGGAAGCACAAACGACCCCATTTGATTTTTATATATTTTTTAAACTAGACCAAAATGAGCAATAATCCGAAGAAATTTTGACATTCCGACTTCCCGAACTAGAGATACTAGAACTTATACAGTAGTTTTATATTGTATGTATAAAAGTAACGAAGAAAGTTTTGTCGCTCTACTGATGGTGTAATGTTTCAAGAATAGAATTCGACCCGTCTAAACTACCTATGTCATTCTTTGCTAGTTTCTACTCCCTTTATATCTTGTACGAGCATTATTTTGTAGGATTTTGGCGTCCACCTACTGGACCTTGACTGACACCCCATTCTGCTGATCTCTTTGAACTTTTCGGTAAAAAAAAATCCCATATTATCTGGGACGTTTCCTAGTCGTAATGGTTTTCGTGTAACTACTATAGATTTTCATCATCGCATTATCTATTTTTCGATATATTGGCTATCGAAGATGTCACGATGCCGTGAGAAATTTGACACATTTTGAAATGTGTGAGTACGTTTTGCAACGATCGCAATCACCTTAAGATTCTTTATTGTCAGGGTCATCGTCCTTTGCCTGCAACAAAAGACATGGTGTCAACATTTAGGTCCAAATAAGATATGAACAGTTAAAGTTATCAACAAACTTAATAACAGCGTTACATTTATGTAAACTCTTTAGGGCTGATGAATACTCTACAGACCTCAGTGTCATTTACAAAATGAGATGTTGATCTAATATGGCCAATTTTAAGATAGCGACGAGAACCGAGACCTAACTACCCTTAAACAAGGCTTCATATTCCGACTGAGAAGAAAAAAAGTAGAATCTGCCTAAATCACATCCATTTCGGAGAGAAAAGGATGTCGAAAACTTTTGCACCATTCTGTATTTTTAAAAGAGACGGAGATTGTTTATAATAGAACTGACCACAAAATACGACCCTAAATCAAAATTTTGTTTTATGCTAACTCCGATGACTGAACGTTTTCCTATTAGCCATAAATAATTTCTAAATTCTTCAATATTGAATTGTTTTAATCTAAGTTACGTGGTATAGGGTTTCCAAAGGTAATATCCTTTAGT
Organism: Thermobia domestica; assembly: GCF_964235325.1. NCBI lineage: Eukaryota > Metazoa > Arthropoda > Insecta > Zygentoma > Lepismatidae > Thermobia > Thermobia domestica. The sequence goes on from NC_137467.1 coordinate 129,780,397, forward strand.
TAATTATCTTTGTTTATTCCAATGTTCACAAAACAAACATTTTTAAAACCTGATTGAGTCAATGAGAATTTTTATTTGTCTTACTGTCGTTTATATCTCCATTTTAAGTACGACCTTTAGGTGAATTTAACATAAACAATATGAAAAACTGAAATTATAAGAAGTTCAGGACAAGCATTTGTAATGAAACGATAACGGTTTCTTTCGCAGATGTTTTGTACAGTCAGCGACAGTAGAAAATGGAGGTTGGGTACATAAGAAATGATAGCTTTTTCCAGTAGCAGAATAGTTTCACTGTATGTCTGATAGTTGGACAACCAACATGACAGCAAATACATGCCCGAAAACATAACATGCCAGGATATTCCTCAATTTGGATAAAAAAGTATTACTATCTGAGAGCATCACTTAGAGAACCAACATCGAGATAAATCTACAGAAATTTCATTCACTTTAAGATCAAAGAGATATGAATTAATGCAAAGGAAACGAAAACAATAATACGCATCATGCAGAGACCGAAAAAGTATGGAAAGCTAAACAAAATGAAAAAAGAAGGAAAGAGGGAAAGGAAAGAGCAAAAGACATAGGCATAAATTAAATTTTAACACTTAAGGATAAACAGTGTCCGTCTTTCCTCCTGCCCCCCGAATCCGTCCTGGTTTTTCTCCCTTCATAGGATAAATCTCATTCAGCATCAAACGCGAACATAATTTATAGTGTTTAACTCTTTGAAAAAAATGTAACTCAGTCCAGGCCGAGACTCGAACCTCGGACCCTTAGCATAACAATCAGACGCAGTAACCACTTACCTACACACGCTATAGCAATCGTGTTTATAAACCAGCCATTACCCTCGCTATCAAACGTCTTAAATCAGCCATAGTCGCGAGTTACCCCACTTACACTTGAAGTTTGAATTTTATTTACGGCCTTTAGCCATCTACGGCAACAGGTCCCATGTTTTCATTAAAAGCATTTGTTCTGTAGATTAAAATCAAGAATAACTTAATCTATACTCTTACTTACTGTTGTCAATATATATATATATATATATATATATATATATATATATATATAGAGAGAGAGAGAGAGAGAGAGAGAGAGATAGAGAGAGAGATAGGTAGGTATATAAAAATCGGATTAATGGGGGTTAAAAGAGTGATTTCGTAACTGCGAAATGGGTGATCGCACCACTACTGACATCTGGTAGCGGTGTTACGTAACACACATATTAGAAATAAAGCTTCGAAACGACAAATTGCACGTTGTGCCGTGGATAAGTCGGTAAGGTGTCTGCTTATTGAGTAGGCAACTCGAGTTCGAGTCTTGAGTACACCAATTACTTTTACCTTGAAAATACATTTCTATATTTTTATATATGTTATTAATAATTGCTTTCCTGCATTTTTTGTAAATTATCTTAAATTAGTGAAGGTTCAGTAAAATCAAGAAGGTTAAAATACACATATATGATTGTTTTATCCGTATGTACAGTCCAGAGATGGAGCGGGTCGGGGGGCCGCGGGTCAACAGAACGTGACCCACTGCAACCCCCCACTCTGACTTAACAACGTATTACGACCCACAGACTCATTCTGCTCAGTGCATTGTAGACGGCTTCTGAACACTGGTGAATTTGTCTACTTTTAAGGCATCCTTTTTCTTTTCATTTGTTTCTATTGACAAAAGAACTTCAGACAATTTTAGATATTGATATTTGCAACTGTAATAATAGCAATAGGACTTATTTGAGACGCAGTCTGTGATTTCTTAGAGGAGCTAACTACTGGGTAAAATGTTTCAATCATGTGTAATATATGAATTATTATATAAAAAATTGAATGTAACTATGTGTGCATGATCATCATATCCAAATTGCAAAGCCAAATGAAATGATTTTTGGTATATACTTAGGCCTCAATCTTAACTAGGAAGTTATCATAAAGTCGGTATCGATTTGATTTTATTACATATTCTAAGAGGGTCCGAATTTTTGCGAAAAATTTAGTATCTCACATGCCGTTCCAGTTGGAGAGCTGATATTCAGTATATTAATTCTTTATCTAATATAAATAAAATAAAGAGTTTGTTTGTTTGTCTGTCTGTCTGTCCGTGTGCGGCCTGGGAACCAGACGAGTGGACCGAGAGTTACCAAAATTTGGTCAGGGGTACCTAGCCCAGGCCCCAGATCAAGACGAAGTCGCTTTTTTAAATTTCGAACCAGGGGGTCTCAGGGGGCTTTTACCGGAACCGGCTTGGGAACCAGAGAAATAGACCGAGAGTTACCAAATTTAGTCACAAATACCTTGGTTCACGCTCCAGATCATAGTTAAACGTTTTTCTCAAAATTCGAACCAGGGGGTCTCAGGGGGGCGTTTATCGGGACATGTAAAAGTAGTAGAAAATTTCCGATATTAGTGTCGAATTAATAGTTCTCGCGGTCGCTGAAATCAATGGTGAAACTCTGATCACATTAACTTCCAAATTCACCTTATTCGAGCCGGGAGTCAGCCGGTAGGGGGGGATACCAAAAAATTTAAAAGTAATCTAAAATGACCGATATTAGTGTCCAATCCATAGTTTTCGCGGTCATTGAGATCAATGGTGACACTTCCATTAGCGATGATTTGCAAATTCAACTACCATTGTATGCGGGCCGGGAGTCAGCGGGGAGGGCGGGGACACGAAATGCCGAGACATGTAAAAATAATCCAAAATGACCGATATTAGAGTCAAATCCATAGTTTTCGCGGCCGCTGAGATCAATGGTGACACTTCCATTAGCGATGATTTGCAAATTCAGCTACATATGTATGCGGGCCGGGAGTCAGAGGGGGAATACTCAGGCATGTAAAAATAATCCAGAATGACCGATATTAGCGTCAATTCCATAATTTTCGCAGTCAGTGAGATCAATGGTGAGACTTTTATTAGCGATGACTTGCAAATTCAGCTACAATTGTATGCGGCCGGAAGTCAGCGGGGAGGGGGGATACCGAGACATTTTAAAGTAATCCAAAATGATCGATATTAGAGTCACATCCAAAGTTTTCGCGGTCGCCGAAATGAATAGTAATACTTCCACAAGCGTTGACTTCCAAGTACTGGCCCCATGCGAAGAACGGGTATATTCAACTGGTATATATATATACTTCTTTAGTTCTTTAATACCAATTATGTATGTACTTTGCCAGTATATGTCCCATAGCGTTAGTTTTTGTTGGAATATTTTATTCCCCCCACTCAGACTATGTTAACAAAATCGTAGTCGTAATTATTCGTACTAACTAACAAGAAGTAACTATAAAGTTATGTAGCTTCCTGTGTATTTATATAAAGTTATAAAGTTATCCTTTATATATAACCTTATATATAAATAGAAACCTTATATATAAAGTTTCCTCTTCTGGGGGGGCGATCGCCCCGATCCCTCCTGGATCCGCCCCTGATTCTACCTAGGTATTTGTTAAGGAAACCTTTCAAACAGTGATGATTTCAGGGCATTACCTGTTCGAGAATTTGAGACCTTGTCGACATAAATTTCCCCCTTCGTGGCCATATTTTCGATCATGCTCAAAGTGGACTAATAATGTTTTATCAGTTTTCTCTCATTCATATCTTGACCATTACCCGGGGAGAATCTTCTGAAATTATCAATGCTTATAATTAGTTTTTCATTACAAATCAAAGGATAATAATGAAATATTGAACATACTTAATATTTTGTTTTCAGCTTTGGATTTTAGATCTGCAATTCATATAATGTTCCTTTCTAATCGAATTTGAGAGAAAAGTAGTTGCCAAAGATTTATTCAAAGAAATGTTCTCAGTCCTCTGATGAAAATATGAACACACTTTTAAGAAAGAAAAAAAAAACAAATTGAATAATACCTACAGGGTTTGAACACATACACTTATGATTAATAGACTATTCACCCAAACGCTCCACCAGTTCGTACGTTTTCACTGAGCTTCTTTAGACTTTTGTGTAAAGTAGTTTCCTGCTCCACATTTTTTTTTTGTTTATTTCGATACGACTATAAGTTTGTGGTGAATATTTGGGCGTTACAGGTGTTGCAATGCATAAAAATCTTTTTCGTATAAACTACATTCAATTTTACGTCCTAATAACTTATATACAACAGGTTGAATCTGTGAAATGATTGGGGTTGGAGTGATCGTAAATGTTTTCATAGTTAGGAGCCTGGATATGAAAACCCCCTTAACGTGGGGATTTACTTTTGTGAATTTTGGTACATTTATTTATACACATCTATGGAAAATTTGATTTCTATAGTTATTTCAGGATTCTAGTTATTTATATGTTTGTTTATGAATGTATTTAGTACTTGGACTTTTAAGACTATAGATTACGTTTTGACGTTTAGACTTGGGATTTCTTGTTTGTATTTAGGTAGTTTATTTTGGGAATTTTTAGTTTTGGGAATTTTTATTTTCTAGTTAGAATATTATTATTACTTGGGTATAGATAATTAAATTATTAATTTTTGTTTTGACAGATGACTATTGTACTTTTACATTCATAATTAGGAAAAAATATACGTTGCATTTGTTTGTAAATATACTGCTGGATGTGTGTAACGATTTCATTGAAGTTAAAAAGGTGAGGAAATCGGCAGTCAATTTAAAGTATAAATAGCACTACTCATGTGATAGTGGATAGAATTGGAACTCGTGCGCTAGGCTGTGATTTGTCCGTAGCCGTCCTTATGTTCATAATTAGGACTACGATAGAGAAGTGGACAGTCAAATTCTCAAGGTTCAGTATCTGACCCTGGGTCTTCATTTTAGTTTTCTACAAGTTATACATAGTCAGAAGTGAAAACATGGAAATGTATACAAATTCATGAGTAATGTATTATTTATCAAATATCGACGAAATGTTTTCTGTAACAATTTCATTCCGAAACTGGAAGAGAAACGTGACAGGCAAGAATCTGTATGTTATTACGGGAAGTTAAGTTTTGTATGAAATTTTGTGATAACAACACTCAAGTTATTGCTATATGGATAGTAGATTTATATAGCAATTTCTTCCAATATCTCAAGATTTATTCTATATTCTGTGATTGATCCGAAAATATGTTGAAGTTTATTAGTGGCAAATGCTATTCTGCTTTTCATGAATTTTGTGAATACGGCTATAGTGTATGTATTAGTCAAATTCTTGTGAGTATTGAGTATAAATGAATTGTGTTTAAAGTTGTTTCGAAGGTTCCTTATTAGCTTGTTTTGGAACAAAACCATATATTTATTGTACAAAGTGTAATATTCGCTATGAAAGATGTTGTAGTGATATGCGAAAAATATTGGTAAATGTTAACTTTCCTAATTGAATACTCTTTTATCTCAAAGTTATCCTATTAAGTTGATTGAAGATTATTGAAGATTATCAAATAAAATAACTTTAATAGAATATTGAATATATTTGTGCTGATAATCAATGAATGCACAGTTATTAATTTTTTATATTTGTTGTAGGATCTATTTTGGAGTGATCAAATTGTTTATAAAATTATTTAAGTCAAATTTTATGTCCTGTTTCCTTAATGAAATTTACATATTATAATGAGACGAACTTTATGTATTATTTCATTGCATAATTCAAATAGACTTTTGAGCGATTTACTCAGTTGATAGTATTAATGCTTCTGTTTCAGCTTATTTATTACACACACACACACACACACACACACTCACACACACACACACACACACACACACATATATATATATATATTTCTTTAATTATTTAAAACCAATTGTTTATGTACTTTACCAGTACTTGTCCAATAGCGTTAGTTTTGTGGAAATATTTTATCTTCCACTCAGGCTACGTTACAAGTCACAAATTCAGTTTTCCACAAAAACAGAATTGTTTTATTTTAATAATTACGAAAGATGGAAAGATTGGTAATTCATTCTACGTGCACAATTGTGTGGGTCAGGGCTGAATGGGCTATGACATTTCCTATAGGTGCCGTGAGAATGCTTTCTTCAGGGAAGGTTTTTAATCTAGCTATTTTATAAACTGACAATAGAAATTGAAATAATACATAATCATCTTGTCCATCACAAATAAGGATTTGTTTATATAAATTACAAAAGCTGTCTGAAGCAATATCTACACTTACTTTATCTAAATTAGTATTAAAAGACATAAATGAATTCCCTACACGTGAATCACCAGACACCAGTCCGGATAAACGACCCCCTGAGACCCCCTGGTTCGAATTTTGAGAAAAACGTTTAACTCTGATCTGGAGCGTGAACCAAGGTATTTGTGGCTAAAATTTGGTAACTCTCGGTCTATTTGTCTGGTTCCCAAGCCGGTTCCGGTAAAAGCCCCCTGAGACCCCCTGGTTCGAAATTTAAAAAAACGACTTCGTCTTGATCTGGGGCCTGGGCTAGGTACCCCTGACCAAATTTTGGTAACTCTCGGTCCACTCGTCTGGTTCCCAGGCCGCACACGGACAAACAGACAGACAAACACACAAACAAACTCTTTATTTTATTTATATTAGATAAAGAATTAATATACTGAATATCAGCTCTCCAACTTGAACGGCTTGTGAGATACTAAATTTTTCGCAAAAATTCGGACCCTCTTAGAATATGTAATAAAATCAAATCGATACCGAATTTATGATAACTTCCTAGTTGAGATTGAGGCCTAAGTATTTACCAAAAACCATTTCATTTGACTTTGCAATTTGGATATGATGATCATGCACACATAGTTACATTCAATTTTTTATATAATAATTCATATATTACACATGATTGAAACATTTTTCCCAGTAGTTAGCTCCTCTAAGAAATCACAGACTGCGTCTCAAATAAGTCCTATTGCTATTATTACAGTTGCAAATATCAATATCTAAAATTGTCTGAAGTTCTTTTGTCAATAGAAACAAATGAAAAGAAAAAGGATGCCTTGAAAGAAGACAAATTCACCAGTGTTCAGAAGCTGTCTACAATGCAATGAGCAGAATGAGTCTGTGGGTCGTAATACGTTGTTAAGTCAGAGTGGGGGGTTGCAGTGGGTCACGTTCTGTTGACCCGCGGCCCCCCGACCCGCTCCATCTCTGGACTCTACATACGGATAAAACAATCATATATATGTATTTTACCCTTCTTGATTTTACTGAACCTTCACTAATTTAAGATAATTTACAAAAAATGCAGGAAAGCAATTATTAATAACATATATAAAAATATAGAAATGTATTTTGAAGGAAAAGTAACTGGTGTACTCAAGACTCGAACTCAAGTTGACTACTCAATAAGTAGACACCATACCGACTTATCCACGGCACAACGTGCAATTTGTCATTTCGAAGCTTTATTTCTAATGTGTGTGTTACGTAACACCGCTACCAGATGTCAGTAGTGGTGCGATCACCCATTTCGCAGTTACGAAATCACTCTTTTAACCCCCATTAATCCGATTTTTATATACCTACCTATCTCTCTCTCTCTCTCTCTCTATATATATATATATATATATATATATATATATATATATATATATATATATATATATATATATATTGACAACAGTAAGTAAGAGTATAGATTAAGTTATTCTTGATTTTAATCTACAGAACAAATGCTTTTAATGAAAACATGGGACCTGTTGCCGTAGATGGCTAAAGGCCGTAAATAAAATTCAAACTTCAAGTGTAAGTGGGGTAACTCGCAACTATGGCTGATTTAAGACGTTTGATAGCGAGGGTAATGGCTGGTTTATAAACACGATTGCTATAGCGTGTGTAGGTAAGTGGTATGCGTCTGACTGTTATGCTAAGGGTCCGAGGTTCGAGTCTCGGCCTGGACTGAGTTACATTTTTTCAAAGAGTTAAACACTATAAATTATGTTCGCGTTTGATGCTGAATGAGATTTATTCTATGAAGGGAGAAAAACCAGGACGGATACAGCGGGCAGGAGGAAAGACGGACACTGTTTATCCTTAAGTGTTATAATTTAATTTATTCCCATGTCTTTTGCTCTTTCCTTTCCCTCTTTCCTTCTTTTCTCATTTTGTTTAGCTTTCCATACTTTTTCGGTCTCTGCATGATGCGTATTATTGTTTTCGTTTCCTCCTAGAGAAACAACCACGAGATAAATCTGCAGAAATTCCATTCACTTTAAGATCAAAAAGATAGGAATTAATCCAAAGAAAACGAAAAGAATAATACGTTTCATGCAGAAACCGAAAAAGTACGGATAGCTAAACAAAATGAGGAAAGAAGGAAAGAGGGAAAGGAAAGAGCAAAAGACATGGGAATAAATTAAATATTAACACTTAAGGATAAACAGTGTCCGTCTTTCCCTCTGCCCCCTTTTTGGTTTTTCTCCCTTCATAGGATAAATCTCTTTCAGTATCAAACGCGAACATCATTTATAGTGTTGAGTTCCTTGAAAAAATTTTAGCTCAGTCTAGGCCGAGATTCGAACCCCAGACCCTTAGAAGGACAGTCTAACGCGGTATCCACTTACCTACACAGGCTCTATCTACTACGTTTATAAATCAGGTATTACCCGCGCAGTTATCAAATGTTTTAAATGAGCCATTGTCGGTGAGCCACCCCAGTTCCGTTTGAAGTTTAAATTTTATTTACCTAACTTAGCCATCTATGGGTAGCAATCCCCTTGCTTTCATAAAAAGCATTTGTTCTGTAGATTAAAATGAAGAATGAATTAATCTGTACTCTTGGGAGCATATTGGTGCACCAACATATCTCTCTCTCTCTCTCTCTCTCTCTCTCTCTCTATATATATATATATATATATATATATATATATATATATATATATATATATATATATATATATATATATATGTGTGTGTGTGTGTGTGTGTCGAATTAATTGAGGATTAAAAGAGCGAGATCCTAAATTTACGGAACGCGTGTTAACACAACAGTAAGGACATCTCGTATCGTTGTTACGTAACACACGCAGTGTAAATGAAGTTTCAAAACCAGAAGTCGGAAGATATGCCGTGGGTAAGTCGGTATGACGTCTGCTTGCTGAGTGGAGAAATCCGGGTTCAAATTTGGGCTGTTACGTTTCTTTTTTCTGTTCCGTTGAAAATACATTTTTGCGTTTTAAATTGCTTTCTTTCATTTTTTGTAGATTTTCTTAAATTAGTGAAGGCCAAGTAAGGTCAGATTACATATATGTCTGCTTTATCTGTGTGTACAGTGCAGAGATGGAGTGAGTCATTTGAGTCAAGATTTGTGAGGAGGTCAGTGGGTCAACAGGACGTGACTCACTGTGACACACCACCCACCGTGACCTCTCTTACTCACGCTGATCCTACGTTTTAAATTTTAAGGTCTCCCTTCTTATTATTAAATTCAATGTATAGATAATTATTGAGTTGATTTTGAGTTTAGCGTCCTTTTTAGCAGCGAGGCTATATGAGACGGGACCTACTGATTAACATGTAATCCGAAACACATGAGCTCCCGTTGGAATCAAACCAGGGTGTCCCACGCCACAGGTATATAATTGTGTCTTATATAGCAGTTAATATTCTTGCTATAAAGTATAAAGTTAAAGAAAACTTGTTGCTTCACGAAAGACATTTGTTGGTCCTTCAAGGTCAACACAAGAACAAAAAAAGTAATACTAGGTGTGCCTTTACAAGTGACTACTATGATAACAACAGAATGCGGCCTCCGGGGGTTAGTAAAACGCTTAACTGTGTGGAAATCGCTGCACACAACAGGTCTTAGGAACACTCACAATACGTAAAATTGAAAGAACAGAAAATAGTGCATTTTTTGAAATGAGCATACAATTCACACTTCACTGAAAAAGACAGAAACTGGCTATTTAAAACTCCAAGTGTAAACCTGCGCTTGGAGCGATTCTATTAGCTATATCACAACGCATTTTCGTGAGTTGCTCTGTGGTCAAGCAAGGAGTTCTCGGCGTGGTTCGCTCGAGGTCACTGGTGTTTCTTTCGAGCAGCTACTACTGCTAGTGTAGTGTGTCGATTCCTCTTTCTTGTGTGTGTGCTATCTGACTAAATTTAATTGTACTTTTCACCTGTTCTTATTATTATCACATAGCAATTTTTTTTGTTCTTTTGGAATCCAGTTTTCTGACTTAAGTTCGATATGAACACGATTCGCCTCAATACAATTCGTATCAGTTTTCAAAGTGTGGTAAATGTGCCGACTTCTATTATTTTACATGAGTGGATTAGGGATACCTTTGGGTTGCCGTTGGAAACTGTGCTCAGCATAGAAATGGATTTTCCACGTAAGCTATTATATATTAAATTAAAAACTCAGGAAGATTGTGAACGCATTTTAAATGAATTTACAGATACTGTTAAGTATTCTGATGCGGTAGGTTCGTATAACCTACCTATTGATTCGGCTTCATATTTGATTAAATTGGTCCGCATTCATGCGGTTCCAATGGAACTTTCCGATTTACACCTTAAACAAGTTTTTCTCTCCTATGGGGAAATTCTAAGTCTTACCGATGAACTCTACTATACTGGACATTTTTACCCGGTGCGTACCGGGCGGAAATTACTTAAAATCGTCCTCAAAAAGAACATTCCGTCATATGTCACAGTCCATGGTCTTCGTTTATGGGTGACATATCCTGGAGAAATTAAAACTTGTGCGCGATGTGATAGTGATCAGCATTTGATATCGCAATGTGATAAACGACTTCCTAAACGTGCTCCTGTGACTGTTCCAGTTTCTGGAGGTTCTCGACTACCTTCCGAGTCAAATTCACGCTTGGCTCCGCCTCCAGTGCAACTTAAAGCTGTTCCAGATGTTACTAACTTCAGTGTTTTTCCTGTACTTTCTACTTCTTCCCTAGTCAAGACTATTAGTGCTGATGGTAATGTATAAAATACCCCTCCCTCAGTTAGTACCCCTGGAGCTCCTTCTTTAGAGAAATCTACTGTAACTATTTCGCCTGCTGATGTTTCCAGCAAAGGTGTGATACTACCTTTTATTACTTCTGGATTGAATCAGGTAAGTTCGGATAATACTTTAGAGGCTGCTGCTGCGATGTCGTTAGTAGTGGACTCGTCTCTTTCAACGCCCTCAGTGAACGTTTCAAGTGACCACTCAGTACATGAACAACACGCTGCAGTATCTAGTCCGGAACTTGTTACCTCTCCTAGTGTTTCTGTTATTCCCACCACAAATTTGCCTAGTGTGATGAATGTTGAGATGGTACCTTTGGATACGTCGAAGAAAAAGAAACGCCCTCTCCATGACAGTAAAGCTCCTAAAGTTCAGAAAGTGCTTGACTCATCTCTGTCTGATGAACCTAGTATTGCTCTCCGCACGCGATCTAAACAACTTTCGCAACCACAGGTGCCCCCTGCATCTAATGAACATTCCTTTTCGTCCAACCAAAATGCTGAAACGCCGTCTTAATTTTTGGTTAATTTTTTTGGAGTTAAAATTTTTGCGGTGTGGTAATTTATCTGCTTCGTGCATAGGCTTTGCATTTTGTATATTACTCCCGTATATTTTACATTTTTACTTTTCTATTTTCCATATTATGTATGGTGTTAGGATTGGTACTATAAACTTTAACGGACTTTCTTCCGCTACGAAACAGGATGCAGTTGCTGCCTTTATTAATACTAGAATGATTGATATTTTGTTTGCCCAAGAGGTTAAAATTACTGATTTACACGGTTTATATAATAATACTTTTATTAGTAATGAAACTGTAGCAGGCACAGGTACTGCACTTATTTATCGCAGTGATTTACACCTCGATCAGGTTTATAATTATCCTGATGGTCGCATTATTACTGGCAATTTGGAAAATATACACCTTTGTAATTCCTATAGTCCATCTGGCTCGCAAAACCGTATTCAACGTAATAATTTTTTCAGCGATGACGTTGCTACTGCATTGCATGCTGGTACTCGATCTATTATTTGGGGAGGTGATCACAATGAAGTTCCCGGTTCTCAAGATTCCTTACAGAACCGTACCCCTTCCACTAATTTGCTTCATGTTCTTACTCAAGTTGGTCTCGTGGATGTTTGGCGTCATTTTCACCCTCACGACCCGGGTTATACGTATGTTCATTCTCAAGGAGCATCTCGCATCGATGCTTTTTTCATCTCTGCATCCTTGCTTCCTCATGTTCAAAGCATAGAACTGGTCCCAGTCTGTTTTTCTGATCATCATTCTGTTATTTTAACTGTTAATTTACCTGTAACACAATATCTACGAAAATCTTTTTTTTGGCATCTTAATACTAGTATTTTGTCTGATCCATCCTTTCAAGCGCTTCTTCGACAAAAATGGAATGAAATAAGTAAGCAATCTTTACGTAAGCGTAACATTATGCAGTGGTGGGACTCTCGGGGTAAACCTACCCTTAGACGTCTCTGTCGAGACTATTGTCGTGAGCGAAGTAAAAACTTTCATGAGCAGTATAATTATTATTACCGACTTTTGCATGAGTACCATCTTGCTTATCAACAAGGGGCTCCTGTTTTATCACAAATTAAACAGGTGAAAGCTTTTCTGTTATCATTACATCGCACCAAGTTATCCGGTATTAGTGTGAGGAGTAAACTTATTTCGAGTCAGCCCACTGAATCTCCCGGTCTGGTTCAAGTAACTGCTGAAAGACGTCGGGGCAAACAACGGCTAATCGGTAAGATTCAAGATGAGGATGGTCGTTTATGGTTGGGAACCAATGTTGCTCCTTGTTTTACCCGTTATTATACCCGTCTTTATAGCAGACATCCTTCTCCGTGCCCTGATGATTTGTTTTCTGAGTTGACTCCCTTAGAACCTGCAGCTCAAGATGTTTTGAATGCCCCTTTTACTGAAAATGAAATCAAGCATGTTATAATGACCACGCCAAAACATAAATCTAGTGGTGTGGATGGATTTCCTTATGAATTTTATCAAACTTTTGCTGATATTTTTATTCCTTTTTTTTACCGAACTTTTTAATGATTTTCGTGTCAACTTACGTTTAGGGACCTCTCTTACGCATAGTATTATCGTTTTACTTCCGAAGCAGTCTCAGTCCTCTTGTGTCACTCAGTACCGGCCTATAAGTCTTACTTGCTGTGATTATAAACTTTTAACCAAGGTTCTTGCCTTTCGTTTACGTAATTTCCTCCCAAATATTTTACATTTTGCCCAATTTGGTCATGATGTCCAACACCCCCTATATTTGGCACTAGCAAATATTCGTGACACCATCGCTTTTTTGAGCGTTATCCCACTCGCGCCACAGCAATATTAAGTACTGACTTTTCCCAGGCCTTTGATAAAATTGATCATGACTATCTTTTTCGTGTTTTGGAAGCATTACATTTGGGCACCAGTTATTTTAATATGCTCCGTGCTCTTTATCGAGATCGTACGGCACAATTGAAACTTAATGGAGCGCTTACTTCTTCATTTCGGCTTGAACGTGGTCTAATCCAAGGGTGTCCTTTATCCACCCTTTTGTATAGCATTGCAGTTATGCCTTTTATTAGTAAAATTTATCGTGAAATTGATGGCATTTGTCTTAATAAGGCGGTTCTCAAACTACAAACGTACGTTGATGATTTTAGCTTCTTTTTTCATTCTCAAAGTGACCTTGATACGATTCAATATAATTTGCACTTATTTAGTCAAGCCTCAGGTGCGACCCTCAATGTTGAAAAAACCAAATTGTTATGCCTTTCCGACCAAGTACATACGTCTTTTGTTTCCCCCTTCACATCTGTTTCTTGTCATAAAATTCTTGGTATTACCTGGTATCCATCCGTTAAACATACCATCTCGGTAAATTATAATCTTGTTGTTTCTAAGTTGGTTACTTTATTCTATCAACATAAAACAAGAAATCTTACCCTTTTTGAACGTGCCACTTTTATTCAGGTTTATTCTCTTAGTCTTTTATATTTTATTATGCAACTTTTCCCGCCCCCGGTTGCTATTCTTAACAAAGTAAACAAACATACGTTATATTTTCTTTGGTATCAACATACTCTTCGGGTAAATCGCCAGGTAGTTTGCAGTCGACCTTCTGTTGGAGGCCTTGGTATCAAGGACATTGCTTTACAGGCCAGATGTCTTTTTCTTCATAGAACATGTAAACTGCTTTGTGTTTTTAGCAATTCCTTTTCGTCACAATACATCATGCGCTGCCTGAGTCACGTGACGCTTACTGCTCCTGTCTCCGTTCATGGATGGTCACAGACCTATCCTTATTTAAAAACGGTAGTTCTCGATATTGCATATGGCCTTATCGCACGGGCTCGGCTTGAAGATATGACCGTTTCACAATTATATCAACATTATGCTTCTCCCTCTTGCGTTCCGCTTATAGTACGTAAATTTCCTAATAATAACTGGCCTCAAATTTGGCGTAACATTGGTTCCCCAGTTTTATCTTCCGCCTTACGTTCGCTTTGGTATTTATTGGTGCATAACTTATTTTTAACAAATGCACGAGCTTATACCCTGGGCATCTCCCCTGCTTCCCTCTGTCACATTTGTGGACAAACTGATACCCTCTCACATCGTCTTCATACCTGTACTAGGATATACCCTCTTTGGCAAAAATATACTCAGATTCTTGCCAGAATCCTTCACACTAGTACCGACTATATAACTTGTGACAATATGATTTTGCGCCCCGATTTTGTTTTCTTCCCTCCAGTTAAACATAATTTTGTTGTGTGGTTGACAATTACAACGGCTGATCTCTTTCTTCATCTTTCTACGGATTTCTCCCCGGATTTATACATTTCTTGGTTATCTTATTCCCTTTTGCGTATACCTGTTCCCCAACGTCATCGCTGGTTTGCTCAGTATTATCAGGCGATCTATTAATTTTTTTTGCTTTAACTACTGGTATGTTTATTTTTTGTATTTCTTGTTATTAGTTGCATTTTTCTAATTGTTATTACTGTAAATATTATGTAAGTGCTCAATAAATACTATAAAAAAATAAAAAAGACAAAAAAAAGCGTGCTTAATAGCGCTGTTAAAGTTCTAGAACCGGAGGGCGGCGGTTCTAGCCTGAGTACAGTAAAATTCTTTTTTCAAAATAGGGATGGCTTTTTAAAAATATATATAAAGTTGTATTTTGAAGTGATTGTAAAACAAATTCAGATGAACTCTCACATTTCCAAGCTCACTCGTATTTATTCGCCATGTCCCAAATTTCACAGAAATAAATCCCTACGTTAAGCGGGTTTACATATCCAGACTCCTAAATATGAAAACATTTACGCTCACTCCAACCTCAATCATTTCATGAATTCAACCTGATTTACATATGTTATTAGGACGTAAAATTGAATGTGATTTATTCTACAAACACTTTTATACATTGCAAGACCTGTGACGTCCAAATATTCACTGAGAACTCATAGTCGTATCGCAATAAACAAAAGCTAGTATGGAATAGTAAACTGCTTTCACAAAAGTTAAAAGAAAGCCCGCAAAAGCATGCAAAATGGTCGAGTGGTTTAGGTCGATACTCTATCAATCATATGTTTGTGTGTTAAAACCCGATAATAAGATTTTCTAAGTGTCTTCCTATTTTCATTTGGAGGCGGAAAACACTTCTTTGAGTAACTCATTGGAAACTTCTTTTGTTTCAAATTCGGCTAAGACGGAACAATATATCAATTGCAAATATAAAATCCATAGCTGAAAACAAAATATAAAGTATGTTTTCCCATTATTATCCCATTATTATCCTCTGATTTGTAACAAGACACGGGTTCGATTCCCGGAGGGTGTTCATGTGGTTCGGATTCTACGTTAATCAGTAGGTCCACGTCTCATATAGCCTCGCTGCTGAACGTGACTTAAAACTCAAAATCAATCAATCAATCTCCAAGAGAGAGAAATAAAAAAAACTTTGTTATGGTAAATTCTAGTTCAAAGATCGAAACACTTGCTTTGCACGTGTTTTTTTGTTTCTTTTTTCAGGGAACAGAAAAGTTGTGGCGCCTAAGAAATTATACCATATAATATTGCAAATTTGCAAGTGGATGTATTTACATTGCAATTTGTGGTAATAAAGATATTATGATTAGAAAACAATATTTCAATAACTAAGTTTAATTTCTTCATCCATCGGAAGTCTTAGGGGCCCCTTATACCTCGCCGCCCCCCGAATATCGATATCGAAAATTTCGAAAGATATTTTCATGTCCACATATTCGCGATATCGAATGTTGATATATGATAATATATATATATCGACGATAGCGATCTATCGACATATCACAGGCCCAGGTCCGAGAAGTGATGCTTGAAATATACTGGAATCAACAATCAAATTCTAAATAAGTTCTCCATTTCCGTATTCAATGTTGAGGGGGAAGAGTGTAAACCCGAATAGAAATTTTAAGAAAAACAAATGTTAAGATAAAAGTAGGTTTTCGTCTCCCCTTGAATATAAAAATTAACAGAAAACTATTACTGCAATTTACCTTTTACTTCTGTTTCTGATTGTTATCACAAATCAGCGACAGTACAATACTTTACATAGTATACCAATACACTCTATAACTTTTCACAACCAAGCAAGCCGGAAGATGAATTTCCTGTGATATTAAAGTGGAATGTTCTACAAAATAGTCATAATTCATTGGCCATATTTCTATCAGTACTTTGGTACGGACCAAGAGCTACAAGACTAACAGAACTAGAAATTAGAGATTTCATTCCTTTTTTCTCTCAGACTAAAAGACTTCTGCATTTTCCTAAGATTTTCATTTTCTTAATATAAGACCCCTGTCCTGGGCTAATTCTGGCTACCGCGGTTTCGAGGTAATCGGTAAACGAAAGAGCAAAGTTTGTCGACTCTCAACTCTCGACAGTTTGTGAGAAGATATTTCACAGTTCATGTTGTTATTTCTTCGTTACAAAAACACTTCTAGCTGACTCTATTCATGGTGAATTACTGAACTTATAAACATTTACAATTATTGAAAAATGAATAATTATTTTTAAACATAAAAAGTAGTTACAGTTCAGTAGAATGCAGTAGTAGAATGCAGAACTGAAAGAAAATATTGTTTATTTGTTGAGATGTGCAAACTGAATGTGAATAATAAGTGTTTCCCATTCTCTTGTCCAGAGGTGGATCTACGATGGACTTCTGGGGGCTGAGTGGTTGGTAATACTCCTATTTAGAGCTACTTTTAAGAGCTCCAAACTCTGGAATGGGTTTTATTTATATATAAAATAACAAATATTCCCTTTCTGGGAGGCAATCGCCATGATCGCCCACTGGATCCGCCCCCGCTCTTGTGAAGCAGACTTTGAAGATATTTAGCTCGTGTATGCTCCTGCGATGGTGATTAAGGATTGTAACATCTGGATAATTTTTATACTGATATCGGATAGAAACTTATCCGGATTTGCAATATCCGGTTGACGGACAAAAAAACGGATGACGGATAACGGATAATATCAGGATAATGGATGACGGATAATATACGGATAACGAATAACGGATAATATAGAGATAACAGATACTATCCGCATGATGGATAACGGATGACGGATAAGATCCGGATAACGGTTGTTATCCGGATAATTTATAAAATTAAGATAACGGATAATATCTGGATAATAGAAAATTCGGATAACTGATTACATCCGGATGACCAATAAAGGATAATATCCGGATAAAGTATGTGGTTTGAAAAAGACAATATAGGAGAGGGACTTATCAATGCTTTCTCCTCATGGAGTTATTAAAAGACGATCATCGGGCAGTGGTCTTTACCATTGAAAGATATTGCTTCTTAAAATGTTTCCTAGTAACTTCCAATTTTCTTGTTCTTGTTGGGCGCGGTGGCTAATGGTAGACCGCTTACTTTGGCGCGTGGGGTCCTTATTGTTTCTATCCCCGGCAAAATAAGTTTACAGTGGACAAGATCGTATCCGTAGCTTCTGTCAGGGTACTCCCGCTTCTTGCCACTTTTCACTCCATCAATTCTACTATTATCATTGACTTGCTTTAATCATTCGGCACGGCAGCTCAGTGGTAGAGCGCTTCCTCTTTTGCGTGTGGTCCTTATTGTTACGATCACCACCCAAGGAAATTTGTAGTGGACAATATCATATCCGTAGTTTTTCTCAGGGTACTCCCACTTCTTCCCACTTTTCATTCCACAAATTCCTATATTATTATTGACTGGCTTTAATCATTGGGCGCGGTGGCTCAGTGGTATAGCGCTTCCTCTGGTGGACCAATTAAGTTTGAGGTGGATGAGATCGTATCTGTGGGTTTTGTCAGGGTACTCCCGCTTCCTCCCACATTTCATTCCAGCAATTCTTCTATTATCACGGACTTGCTTCAATCCTTGGGCACAGTGGCTCAGTGGTAGAGTGCTTCCTCTGGTGGGCCAATTAACTTTGTAGTGGACAAGATCATATCCATGGGTTTTTCACGGTACTCCCGCTTCCTCCCACATTTCAATCCACCAATTCTTCTATTATCATTGACTTGGTTCAATCATTGGGCGTAGTGGCTCAGTGGTAGAGCGCTTCCTCTGGTGGGCCAAGTAAGTTGTGTGGAGGACAAGATCGTATCCATGGGTTTTGTCAGAGTACTCCCGCTTCCTCCCACATTTCATTCCTCGAATTCTTCTATTATCATTGACTTGGTTCAATCATTGGGCGCAGTGGCTCAGTGCTAGAGCGTTTCCTCTTGTGGGCCAAGTAAGTTTGTTATGGACAAGATCGTATCCGTGGGTTTTCGCAGGGTACTCCCGATTATTCCCACTCTTCATTCCACCAATTCCTCTATTATCATTTACTTGCTTTAATCATTGGGAGCGGTGGCTCAGTGGTAGAGCGCTTCCTCTGGTGGGTCAAGTAAGTTTGTGGTGGACAAGATCGAAACCGTGGGTTTTCTCAGGGTTCTCGTGCTTCTTCCCACTTTTCATTCCACCAATTCCTGTTTTATCATTTACTTGCTTTAATCATTGGGAGCGGTGGCTAAGTGGTAGAGCGCTTCCTCTGGTGCGTGGGGTCCTTATTGTTTCAATCCCCAGTCAAGTAAGTTTGTTGTGGACAAGATCGTCTTCGTGGTTTTTCTCAGGGTACTCCCGCTTCTTCACACTTTCCATTCCACCAATTTCTCTATTATCATTGACGCTTTAATCGTTGGGCGCGGTAGCTCAGTGGTAGAGCCCTATCTCTGGTGTATGGGATCTTTATTGTTTCGATTCCCGGCCTAGTAAGTTTGTGGTGGACAAGGTCGTATTCGTGGGCTTTCCCAGGTACTCTCGCTTCCTCCCACATTTCACTCAACCAATTCTTCTATCATCATTGACTTCCTTTAATCATTGGAGATGCCTTGGTCCCTTGAGCATTGCGGTGATGTCAGAAATCAGATTCGGTCCCAAGCATTTGGGTTGTGATGTAAACCTTTGCTGTGGTTCAGTCTCAGTATTTTATTACGCGAGATAAAACCATCCATACAGCTATAAATGTCGTTCTATCTTGCGCAAGCCGGTATTCAATTTGAGCCAATTCGGACCCACATTTTTGGCGCTTTCAGACTAGAAACCGATTTCGGACATTACGCTGTCCTCAAACTACTAGGATCTTTCCAATGTTACCATCCGCGTCCAACAACCCCATGTTTAAAAGGGAAACAGAAAGGACTCGTGTCTAAAATTTCCGGACCAGTTTCTTGAGGTTCAAGTTTAGGGATCGATTTCTGATATCACCATTGTGCTCAAAGGATCAAAACCTTTCAAATGTCGCCAACGCCGTCCAATAACTTCATCTTTAATAGGTGAATAGAAGGGACCTGAGCCCATAACGTCAGGACCCCATTCCTTGAGCTTCGTGGCCTGAGCCTGATTTCTGACATTACTACTGCACTCAGGGACAGTGGTTAGGGATGGGCACCAGCGAGTTCGAGCGAGTTTTTTTTGAAACTTGATTCGACTCGAAACAGACATCTTTTAGCTCGACTCGAAAACTCGACTCGAAAAATTTCTTCCAACTCGACTCGAAACTCGACTCGAATTTGGATCGAGTTTCGAGTCAAGTTGAGCCAAGTCGAGCCACATCTTGTGTGTAGTTTCAAGTTCGTTTTTCACTTATTCTGCATAAACAATATAATTATTATCAATGTTGCTACTTCCACTACAACTTATTATTATTATCATTATTATTATTATTATTATTATTAACTAACTAACTAACTCTGTGGCCTATGGAACCCGGAGGTTCAATGCCGCGTTCACAATAGCTCTCCACTGACTTTTATCCTTAGCTAACTGCATCCAGTTTTTTACTCTGTATTCCAATCTCTGCGAGATCCATCTTAATATTGTCCTCCCATCTGCGCCTAGGTATTCCTAATGGTCGTTTTCCGATTGGTCTTCCAATCAAGACTTTGAAAGCGTCTCTACTTTCTTCCATTCTAGCTACATGACCCGCCCATTATTATTATTATTATTATTATTATTATTATTATTAAATTCTGCAAATAAGCTTGAAAGATAGGCGGTTTGCGTCTGAATACTACAAACTAGTTGACTGCCGATTTCGGTAGTCGTGAAATCTACGAAACAAGGACATCGTTCACGAGGTTCTGGGTTTGAGTTCCAGAGGAGCAAGTATTCGTGCTTGGGCCAAAATTTGTTAAAAGTTATAGCGTGCCAGGCAAATATGTTTAAAACTGTTCTGCCTGGGTCTACGGTTGTCAACGACTTGTGCGGCTTGGCTCACAGCTTATTCAATATCGAACCGAACCGAGAAGCAGGGATGCGCACGAGTCGAGACACAATTTGTAAAATTCGAGTCGAATCGAGACTGCTCGTAAAAATCTTGATTCGACTCGAATGTCTCAAAACTCTTCACATATTTTTAAAAATAGTTTTGAAGAAACTAATTACTCAGAAACAGTTATATATATATATATATATATATATATATATATATATATATATATATATATATATATATATATATATATATATATATATATATATAATTATTATTATTATACAGATGCGGATCCAAGGGGAGCTACAGCCCTCTTGACACTCAGGTATACACTGGATAAAATAGGCTTCAATCCTGCTTTACACTGAATAAAGCGGCAAACTGTGATTTAGTCGCTCCCTTGATCATATCCTGGATCCGGAGCTTTAAGGGTTCATAGCTGTAAAACTATGGGATCTATCGTTAGGGATGCGCACGAGACGAGTCGAGATAGAATTTTCCTGACAAATTTCGACTCGAGACACAGCTCTTGCAATAAAAAAGAATACATTTTTCGAGTCGAGACAGCACATTTTCGAGACGAGAAAGCCTCAAATCTTCTCTCGTGCGCATCCCTACCTATCGTAGTCGGGTTAAGACTTCACTTAGAAACTAATATGTGCGCTATCCAAATATACAATGTTTCAGAATCTAAAGTACACATGCGACAATTTTTAGAGAGGAACTTTGGCTATGTGCGTATAATTTGAAGTACTCACCAAATACCTGTATAAAAATTGTTGCAGAAGTATGGCAGAATTCTGAAACATGGATATTTGGATAGCTCACGTACTAGTTCCTAAATAAGGTCTTGACCCTACTAAGGTAGGTCGCCTAGTTTTGGAGCTATGGACCTTTAAAGTTCACTTCTTCATGTTTTTGGCAGCCTATAACTCCGAAATTAAGCATTTGTGCTCCCAGGTTTGTTATTACCTTTTGTCTTATCTTGGTGTCAGGAACAGTATTTCTTCCAGATATGTTTTTGGGGCACTGCCCCCCTCCCGGAGGTCTGAGAGTGCTCCCCGGAGGAGACCAAAATATTACGTCTATAATACAATAATAAATAGAATAGTACCAGCAGTGCCCCTTCCCCCACCCTGAACATTTTTTCTGAAAGAACAACTGGTCAAGAATCTCCTTGCATTTTTTAAATGGAGTATCGCATCGCAGTTTGCAGTGCAAATGAATGCAATGCAGTGCAAACATGGAAATGCAACATTGTATTTACATGTTTGCACTGCAAATTGAAAAATGTATTGCAAATTGCGATACATCTTTGTGTCTTAAATTACTACGTAAGCTAAAATAAGGAGCAAGTTAAAAATATATTACTATTATTTCAAGAAACTTCCCCCGACTTGAAGGGTCGGTTATTGCAAGAAAAAATGCCTCGACTTTGGATTACAATAGTTTTCCACTTTTGTCTTTCCTTCTCTTTGTCAGTTTATTGTTACTGGGTCATTCTTCAGATCTTCTCAGGTTTCGGGTGATTATCCTTGTTTCTGAGCGTGTAATAATAATAATAAAAAAATGTTCCTTGAAGAAAAGGCGCATTGGCATCAGATTGGACCTAGCCGATATATGGTATATATAGCATGATTGTAGCTTGGTTAGTAAAACGCAGAAGTGCGTACAGTAGATCAGTAAAACAGTAACGGTATTCTTCAATGCCAAAAATACAGTATAGGAAATTACACTCATCTTTGTCTCTCTTTTCTTTTTGCTTTTCATTTGAAGTACTGATATACCTGATACCCATTTACGTTCCTTGTTAAAAACAACATATGTTTTAGCAAGATTTCTTCTTGGAAGACGCCGCGAACCTCAAAAAACATCCCGAACAAATGGACTCTGTCTTTCTGTGTGTGTTTGTACCAATGAGTTGTTTTTCCTAAACCTAATTGTTGAATTTGCCGCTGTGGTAAAACTATTTCGCTCAATTTGACAAATAATATAATAAAATATAATACTTATCCAGCAATGAGCGTGGATTGCAAGGAAAAGCAGTGAACCCTAAAGTACCCCTGTAGCAGGGGCGGATCCAGAACGGACTTCTGGGGGGGTGGATTGTAATACTACTACTTAGCTAGTTTTAAGAGCTCCAAATTTTGGGATGGGTTTTATTTACATATAAAATAAGAAAGCTTCCTCTTCCGTGGGAGGGGGGCGATTGCCCCGATCGCACCTTGGATCCGTGTCTGCCCTATGGCCTCTCCCCGAAATTAAATGCATTGATCTATTCTATCCAATTCGAAGTCATTTTGGCTTCCATGTTATTGGTGACGGAGCTCTTGTTCTTTGTATCTCTGTACTCAAGAAAATAATAATAATAATAATAATAATAATAATAATAATAATAATAATAATAATAAAGCATCTGAATAATAAAGATATTTTTCACCCTTCGTTAAACTTTCTGTGTATTTCTCTGAATCTGGATATATTGTTTTATAGTGTATAATGCAAAAAGGCTTCAAACAGCAATCTGGCAAAAAGTGTTTGTGTAAAAGACACAAACGTCTTATCAAGTTGTTCTACAAACAACTAAACAGCTGACCTTGTTTCTGTTTGCCTTTAAACACAATGTTACGATTTACAAGGCACAGACAAAAGTAGAGAGCAACATGATATTCGCCTAAGGGCAACTTCGTCGCTAAACTGAAGACTAGCACTCTGTCAATATATTGCATAGCTATCAATAAGTCAGACTCACAGGTTCTTTCCAAACGTTTTGTATAACAGGTTAATCAAACTACGTTGTTGTAGGTAAGGGATGAGACTCTGAAAGGACGATGCGTTGGAGGTCAGAGCCGTAGCTAGAAATTTCGTTGCCCGGGGCAAAGTAGAATTCGGCGTCCCCCGACACTCACCTTACCAAGATTTGACTTTACTTTATGTGCTTTTATTTTTAACATATAAGAGAAACACCTTTTTGTTGTTATGCTACGCTGTTTTTTTTTTTACCAAGCCGCTTAGACAGCCAAAAGCGATCGTTATGTCTTCTTTAACAAATAAGAGCCACTCTCAAGAGGCTTATTTTAGACCTGCTGCTAAACTTGCCAAACTACCTTGTATACAAATCCATTTGGAGAATAATTATGAAAAAAGCATGGAGTCGATTCTCCTACGTCAGGACGACCATGTTAGACATGGAGTTGCTGGACGCGAGTGGTAGCGTTGGAAAGGTCCGGGTCCCCTGAGTCGAGTCGAGTTGTCGAGTCGAGCTAAAAGATGTCTGTTTCGAGTCGAATCAAGTTTCAAAAAAAAACTCGCTCGAACTCGCTCGTGCCCATCCCTAACCACTGCCCCTGAGTAAAGTAGTAATGTCAAAAGTCTGGCCCAGGCCACGAAGCTCAAGGAATGGGGTCCTGACGTCATGGATTCGGGTCCCTTCTATTCACCTATTAAGGGGATCTTCTACCTCTTCGCTTATGTTTCTAAGTTC
The DNA here is from genome assembly GCF_964235325.1 of Thermobia domestica. Lineage (NCBI taxonomy): Eukaryota > Metazoa > Arthropoda > Insecta > Zygentoma > Lepismatidae > Thermobia > Thermobia domestica. Next base: position 129,804,648 of record NC_137467.1, read on the forward strand.
CCATTTGAAAACATGTAAATTTTAATATGGTAATTTCTAACAAAGTATTGCAGGTAATGACTTGAAATGTTTAATACAAGTACACTAGACCCATATAAATCCAACCACGGTTTCCAATTTACGTTACATGCGTTAGATTAATTGCAATATATTCTTCAGTAAGTTTGGCAACAGAGAATAAAAAGTATGCTGCAGAGGGGAGAGGGCTGACCATCTGTTCTAGCTGCTTTTAATGTGATTCTCACTTCTCAGTGGTTAGAATGGTCTGGACTGGAAGAGCCCAAAACCACTTCTTTCTTCCTTTCACGGTTTGTTTGTTTCTTCCACCCCCTGCAGTCACAAGAAGACAACTTGTTTCGGAAAGCATTTTGAATTAGTAGCAAAAAGCAAAACTGAATGACACCACGGACGGATTAAAGGGAGGGGCGGTCACTCCCTCCGAGAACATTTGAATACTTTGAGTAATCGGAGTAAGAAACAGAAATTGCGTAATCTAATATGAAAAGTTTCTTGAAGTATACAGATCAAGACGCATTTCAAGTGTCACAGCATTGTACTCTCCTCCCCTCCCCTCCCCTCCTAATTCCCTTCTGAAGAAGTTCTCTTTTATTCCTCTGTTCCATATTAGCCTTTACACTTACACTTTCACTATCCAGCATTGATTTTGACCATACCATCTGCACAGCAAGGCGAGTAAGGTTTACGAGTCCTTCCTGCCCCCTTTTTCTGCCCCCTTTTTAAAAATTGCTAATTATAATAAAATTTATCGAAAACAATTCATCCCAACGATAAAGACTTATACACATTCATTATTGCAATCTTAAAATAAACTCGCCGCCTGTCGCGTATGCTAGGGATCTAATATATACGAATAGATGAAAAGTTAGTTTGAAGCCTTATGTATTGTTTTTCTGTAAGTAAGTCCGAATTCATACTTGTTTCTATTGTTGCATCGACAAAAGTGAGAGCCAAATCGATTTAGGCTCGTTGGTCTTTGCGAGGTCCCTAAAGATGCAAGGCCGTGGGCAGTCGCCCACCACTTGAAACGCCTCTGCACTAGAGGTCTGCACGTGCTCGGGCCTACAAAGCATGTATCACTTCGGGCCCGGGAGGGGTTCGGGCAGTAGCGTCATTTCAGATTTGGCTTGGGGGGCAAGACCCCTTGATATATGTAAAATTTCGCGTTTTTCACTGACTTACTACTATTCTATTGATAAAATCTATATAAATCTCAAACTCAGGGGGGCAAATGCCCCTCCCTGCCCCCCTAAATGACACCCCTGGGTTCGGGCTGTGAATTTTTAAATATACAACCATATTCCTTGGACTTTTTCGGGCCTAACTTTTTAAATATAGTGTAAAACACAAATTGCACCGTTCTTTCTGAAGGACTTTTAAAACACAACTGCAAAATCAAACCTCGAAATGCTGTAAATAAAAATACAATCTTGCATTAGTAATTAAGTTTCTGTGATTCGGGCTTATTTCGGGCTCATTTGATTATCACGGAGCTCAGTCCGGGCTCGGGCCTAAATGCTAAGACATATTTCGGACTCGGATCGGGCCTCACATTGTAAATTCACGGGCCGGGCCCAGGCTGAAAATTCCGACCCGTGCAGATCTCTGCTCTGCACCCGCACACATTCCTTCCTAGTCCAGAAAATCTCCTGCCCTCCGCATCGTCAATAATGGTAAATTTGTTCCTTGTATATTTGCTTATTATTGTAAGAGAAGTGCAAACGAGAACTCTAAACTTTGTTCGTTCTCTGGGGTAATGTGAGTAATGCAAATGAAGAAAGATATGCGTAATATACAAATGTCAGAAAAACTTGATATCAATTTGAATAGACCTTTTACGTAATGTTTATTTTAAAAATAATAAACTTATGCAAATATATCGAGGCATCTGAAATTTAATGTTAAATAGTGACGAGTTAGCCAGAAGGGGCGTGCACTATTCAGTTAGTCAAAGAACTCATATATGTAGCTTGAAAACTACTACTATTTAAACCAATATTGAATTAGACAAATTTGTAAAAAGTAGGATAACTATAGTTGGAAATAGTGTGTGTATTTTTTTAGGAGGAAACCCAGAAGTACATTCTCGATAAAATAATAATAATAATAATAATAATAATAATAATAATAATAATAATAATAATAATAATAATAATAATAATAATAATCTTCCTCACTTCAATCATAGGTTGAAGCGCAAGAAGGAAATTTTAAAACTTTTCTCTCCCCTGGGAAAGCTGTTTTATAATTTGATAAGATCTCTTCTTCGTAACTGCATCTATCCTTGGTCGGGCCGCGGTGGCTCAGTGGTAGAGCGTTCACCTCTAATGCATGGCGTCCTTAGTTCGATCTCAGCTCGCACCAAGTGAACTTAGTGGTGGATAAACACCGTGTGCGTGGATTTTCTCGGGGTTCTCCCGTTTCCTCCCACTTTCTTCATTCCACCATTTCATTCATTTCTCATAATCACAGTCTTCTTTAGCCTAACCGGCATAACCGTGGGACGTAAAACTCAAAGATTTCATTTCAATTTTTCATTTACTTTCCATGGTTTTCATACTGCGGGCACTGGAGTTTCCGAACTATATCATGGCGGCCATTTTGAAACTGGTGCTCCATATGAAACATCTTTTAGTACAGCGTTACTTAGTTTTCCAAGACCTTTCGAACGAGGTATTACTCGACCCATATTCCCATTTGACATTTCAGAGTTACCCCCCGCTACCCCCATTTACGGGCGGCGGAGAGGGGTACTTTTGACGGAATTGGTTTTCCCCCTTAGCAATATATAACGTGTACTTCAAACATTTCTTCTATGTTTTATCATTTTTCAGATATTTCCGTGGATTGATTAAAATGGCCCACCCTATATATATATATATATATATATATATATTGACGACAGTAAGTAAGAGTATAGATTAAGTTATTCTTGATTTTAATCTACAGAACAAATGCTTTTAATGAAAACATGGGGCCTGTTGCCGTAGATAGCTAAAGGCCGTAAATAAAATTCAAACTTCAAGTGTAACTGGGGTAACTCCCGACTATGGCTGATTTAAGACGTTTGATAGCGAGGGTAATGGCTGGTTTATAAACACGATTGCCATAGCGTGTGTAGGTAAGTGGTTACTGCGTCTGATTGTTATGCTAAGGGTCTGGGGTTCGAGTCTCGGCCTGGACTGAGTTACATTTTATTCAAAGAGTTAAACACTATAAATTATGTTCGCGTTTGATGCTGAATGAGATTTATCCTATGAAGGGAGAAAAACCAGGACGGATACGGGGGGCAGGAGGAAAGACGGACACTGTTTATCCTTAAGTGTTAAAATTTAATTTATGCCTATGTCTTTTGCTCTTTCCTTTCCCTCTTTCCTTCTTTTCTCATTTTGTTTAGCTTTCCATACTTTTTCGGTCTCTGCATGATGCGTATTATTGTTTTCGTTTCCTTTGCATTAATTCATATCTCTTTGATCTTAAAGTGAATGAAATTTCTGTAGATTTATCTCGATGTTGGTTCTCTAAGTGATGCTCTCAGATAGTAATACTTTTTTATCCAAATTGAGGAATATCCTGGCATGTTATGTTTTCGGGCATGTATTTGCTGTCATGTTGGTTGTCCAACTATCAGACATACAGTGAAACTATTCTGCTACTGGAAAAAGCTATCATTTCTTATGTACCCAACCTCCATTTTCTACTGTCGCTGACTGTACCAGAACATTATGGAAGCATGGATAACGATGGATAAGATGTCCTGAAAACAATGCAAGTGAAAGTAAGTCCATTTTAGACTTACTCACAGTTGGGTGAATAAATTTCGTTGCTTTGTTAGTTTTTAATTAGTAATATTCATACTAATTAATAATAATGATTGCAATTACTAACAATCTTTAAAATTTCAATAGCAGTCATCCTAAACAACTGAAAAAGTGCTTTGAATAGCGTTATAGCTTGTTTGCTATCTATGCGTCTACAGGTATCTGTATATTCAAATTTAAACCTTTCTGAGATTATCAAAACATTGAGTATAAAACCCAGAACACTGTTTCTGATCTCACTTTCACTTTAGGTTCTGAACTTTATCATCTGAATATTCAATGGAAACAAAAAGTGAAATCAGCCGATATCTCTAAAAAGATGTAATTGTAATAAAATAATTGTAACAAATTGTAATAAAATAATTTAAGATTTTGTATTCCATATAATTACACACACACACACACACACACACACACACACACACACATATATATATATATATATATATATATATATATATATATATATATATTGAAAAATTATAAGATATTGGCAAAGACATCCTCTTGAAACTTATCTCGGATAACGCTAATTGGTAAATCAGTCAAAGGATTATAAGAAAGAATGAATTATATTAGCAATAAATTCATCACATACAAACTGAAATTCATTATATTTGCTTTGATATTCGTCAGCAGTTTAACCTTATAACAGTGAACGTAGTTCTATTTAAAAGAAACAGACGAAATATTAACCAAGACTGTAAATTAATAATAGTACAGAAATTATTTATGCATATTCTGGAAAGAAGTAGAACGTACTTTTCAAAGATACTGTATACAGGTTTAATCTTGTTGATGTATATTAGGATGGAGGGGGTAAATCTAAAAAATCGGGATAGTAGCACTTACGATAATCACACACTCTAATTAAAACTTGATCAAAATGAAGATTTAGCAATTCTTAAAAGCATGCATATATATATATATATATATATATATATATATATATATATATATAGAGAGAGAGAGAGAGAGAGAGAGAGAGGAAAGTCACTAAAATTGGAGACGTCCCGTAAGTCGGGTTCCCCGTTTATTTCGCAAGACAAGTGACTCTGCCTGAACGAAAACATAAAGACGTAATCGTTACGTTATTAAGGATGGAGCACCAAACAGCAATTAACATCCGCAAAGTTGAGGCATTCTTTGTTTTGGTGTGGAGGGAAATTTTGACGTCCGTGCATAAATCTGTTGTTTGGGAAAGTTGTAGGAAGTTAGTGGACAGACTTTGTACAGTTTAATCTTTAGGAAGTACTATTCTTTGTAACTGTGTTGTTTATTCAGTAGCACATACAGTTGAAACTGGTTAAATGTCGAGTAAAATGCAAACAACAAGGTTTCCTAAGTCGGACTCCATGCCAGATCTAAAGGGGAACCCCTGATTTCTTTGCACAAGACATCCTTTATTGTGAATGAAAGATTGCAGCCTGTTACTAAACTCGACATATTGTTACATATTGTTTCAGAAGCCAAGGTCATCTTTTGTCATAACATACTCTCCATAATAACATATATAATAAGAAATAAAATTGATTTATAACAGTGTAATAGGTAAAGTGTATTAGTATACCACAATAATGGAACGGGTAGTATAGTGGGAATATAGTTATAGTGTATTACCTGTCACATGGAGACAATTACCCAAATGATCCATATTTCATTGAGTTGTGACTAACAGTAGAATAAAAGAGATTGAATAAAAATAATAAGAAAAATGCATAATGTAATTAATTAATATTTAGAATAAAAGAAACAATTACATATAAGTCAAATGAACAAATATATTACGGTACCGTACTAAAAGAAAGAAGCATACAATAAAAACAAAAGCATGTAAATTGCTAATAGATAATTTTGACTTGTTATACTATACCATTCATTAGTTATAATTTCTTTTTGAGTTTATATTTAATGTCCTGACGACAGCTACTCAGAGACATCATGTCGAAGCTCTGAAAGGAAAGAAGTGAATACGAAATGGTGGAAGACTAATGAATGCTTGTTGAATGATCCATTCGCTTTAGAAGCTTTATTTTTTTATACGAATCATCGTCCTTGTTTGTTACAACTGGTTGGCACTATGGTTTTCAATCTTAGACCATTCATTCTGTTCCATGCTAATAAAAAAAAAAACTTTATGCACTATTAAGTGATAATTCATTTATTATGTAATAATACAAACATGATCTACTTCAATCTTTGGTGAGCTGAAATGAAAGGTAAAGAAATTTTCGCGCACTACAGGGGTGTCCATGAACAAATAGAACACTTCTCAAGACAACGCACTACAAGCACGAGGATGTGACAAGTAAACTAGAGATCTTACTTGCAGAATTTGTGATTGGGAAGGCTACAGTTCAAAGAGTGGTCACGTTTCATTCATTTCTATGGCAGATAGCGACTTGACTATTCCACAAGCAGGAGCACACGACAATTATACTGATTGCTTGTTATCTGACAAGTAAACCTTACGTTTGGGTGAATCCAGTTGCTGACTGAGACACATATGAGAAAGTAGGACTAAATGTGGTCAGTATTTCAGTGAAGTTGTAGGTGCGAAGCTCCAGGGGTTTAGGAGATACAGCTACCAGAACATCACATGGAAGTACAGAATAGTCTTCATACAGTTGGAGGTAAAAGCTCTGTAAGACCTCTTGTAACGACAAAAGGTGAATAACAAATATATGGGTACATATTAGGACTAGGGGGAAGTCATATAGTAAGGATATACCTGACGGCGGTCATCTTGAAATCCGCCATTTTGAATTAAGGTTAAGTTTTTAAAATAGGAATAGGGTCGTGTAATACATGCTTTAAGGCGCTAATTTAATCAGAAGAACAATGGTGACGTTAATTTTGATTTACGCGCAATTGCTAAAAAGTTACAGGAAAATTAAATATTGTTGCAGCATATGTATTAGTCCTTTACCCCACCTTGTAAATTTTGTTAATGATAATAATTAAATAAAAAACACGAGGATAAATATTAGGTCTATAGTAAGAGTTGCCTTGATGGCGGTCATGTTCAAATCCGCCATTTTGAATCAGACAAAAGTTTTAAACAAAACGCAACTCCAACGGTATAACCATTTTTGCTTTATCATTAACCCGCACAAAATTAAATGGATCGCTCCTTACGACTACTGCTTTGACGAAATTGTTAACGACAAATGTGTCAAGTGTAACTCGATTGCCTTTGTCAGGTGTGCTCACTGTGAGCAGAGCATTTGTGCAAGTCATGCACACTTTTCTGAACTACATATTGATTGTACTAATTGAGGACTTTTCTGGAAGAAAGACCCAAGTTCAATTATGACTCAATTCCACTTTGGTCATTTTCCCTTAAATTAGCAACTTGTTTATGCGATAACAAATGCTGGTTAATGATAAAGCAAAAATGGTTATACCGTTGGAGTTATTGTAAAATTTGCTATTAATAAGGTGTCAATGTTATGCGTTTTGTTTAAAACTTTTGTCTGATTCAAAATGGCGGATTTGAACATGACCGTCATCAAGGCAACTCTTACCATAAACCTAATATTTATCCACGTGCTTTTTATTTAATTATTATCATTAACAAAATTTACAAGGTGGGGTAAAGGACTAATACATATGCTGCAACAATATTTAATTTTCCTGTAACTTTTTAGCAATTGCGCGTAAATCAAAATTAACGTCACCATTGTTCTTCTGATTAAATTAGCGCCTTAAAGCATGTATTACACGACCCTATTCCTATTTTAAAAACTTAACCTTAATTCAAAATGGCGGATTTCAAGATGACCGCCGTCAGGTATATCCTTACTATATGACTTCCCCCTAGTCCTAATATGTACCCATATATTTGTTATTCACCTTTTGTCGTTACAAGAGGTCTTACAGAGCTTTTACCTCCAACTGTATGAAGACTATTCTGTACTTCCATGTGATGTTCTGGTAGCTGTATCTCCTAAACCCCTGGAGCTTCGCACCTACAACTTCACTGAAATACTGACCACATTTAGTCCTACTTTCTCATATGTGTCTCAGTCAGCAACTCGATTCACCATAACGTAAGGTTTACTTGTGAGAAGTTCTCTATGGATTGTAGGAATGAATTGTGGATACAATGTGCAATCTGTGGATTTGTGAATGCATGATGTGTGCACGGGAAATGACCGTGAAACATAAATTTGTGACTTCTGTCGTAAAAGGGACGATTAATGAGGTTTGATTTTGTTTTTGTTTGGGACATATAAGATTCATCATACATCACTTTTATCTTGCGATCAGTTTCTATTTGTTTAATAACTTCAAAATTTAAAAAAACGCATCACAGATCTCTGTTGCAATGCACTATATTGCGCATCGATAGACGTTCCTTGAGCCTACCTGCTTCCATGTTCAGTGTTACTGCATAATGCTAATTTCTGACCATTGATTCAATGAAACCGGTAACTTCTATCAATTTAAACAGATGAATTGCAAACCTTTTCGGATACTTTTTAAGTATTCACTTCAATCTTCCTCGTATTTACTGTGATTTCCAACCGTTTCCTACTGACAGTGCGTGAAAGGTCTAGTTTGAAATTCTACAACCTATATTAATTATCAAATTCAAATTTTACTTACAAATAGTATAAGCTCATAATTTTATATTTTTTTCTATTGATATTCTTTAATAATGTGACAACAGAGAACACCTCAGATTTGAAGTTAAATATCATCTGAAAATAATAAAACCATTTGAGTTTCATTATTATTGTCATACTTTTGATGCACGAAAACGTTCTGTTGCACACAGACATAAATTCGCTATTATTTAAAACTACACTGCACAGATTAAAGATATCTCTATACAGTTCTCATTTAAGAAATAATAATGAATTCTTTTTAAAGTTATAAAACGAGCTAGCTACATTAAATTTTGTGACATTCACTTTTATTCACTTAACCAATAGACATTGGTGTTCTATGCAGGGCCGGCCTTAGAAGGCGTGGGGCCAATTGGCAATTTATACTCTACAAAATGTTTCAAGAGTCCCATGACATACAGTAACTCTGTTATTATCAGAGTTAGAGGAAAATGTTGGAGGTAAAACTGTCTACAAATATGATGCTTTCAATCTAAAATGAAGGCATTTTTTAAATCGGACGAGACGTTTGGTCTGTACACTCTTCATGTGCCCAATGTTAAGTGAAAATGCAACGTTGCCATTTACCTGGACCCACAACATAAGTGAATAAAGTGACTGTTTCTTATTCTAACGTATCAATGGCCAGCTCCCATTTCAAACATGCCCCCATTCACCATACTTTCAGAAAATTTATCCACCTCCCGCCTGGTCCTGTCCTTTCCCATCCCTTCTATTAATTTCATGGGGTTCATTTCTTGAAATTACTCCTCGGGTCCCACTTGTAACTACGAACACATTTACAACTACATACTACTATTTACCATACGGTCACAAAATATACCCACATCCCTCCCTGCCCCTCCCCCTATTTTTAAAGGCATGTTCGTTTCCACTTCCCTTGCCACATTTATAACCACGAATACATGTAAAACTACATACTGCAATTTAACATACAGTCACAATAAATTTTGTAAGAGTATGCTGAATGGGGACATGTTTGAAATGGGGGATGGCCATCGGCACGTTAGCGTAAAAGGTAATCACTTACGTTGTAAGTACAGATAAATGATAATGTTGCATTTTCATTTAACATTGGCCGCATAAAGAATGTACAGCCGAAACGCTCGTCCGATTAAAAAAATCCTTCAATTTAGATTGATAGCATCATATTTGAAGACATTTTTCCCTCCTACATTTTGTTCTAACTCTGATAATAACAGAGTTATCCTATGTCAGGGGACTTTTGAGACACCCTGTATAAAATATAGAAATAGATAGATAGACAGATATATGAGACAGTTCTGACAAACATAATGGTAAATGTCACTTCCGGTGAAATTATTTAGTGGAGTGGATTGGGGTTGAATCATAGAACAGTATGTAGGTAGTTCAATTTCGAAAATATACCTGCAGATGGCAGGGAGAAGTTGTTTAGTATGTGTCATTCAATTGAATTGTATGGAAAGGGTCAATATTCTTTTCCAGTTTACCCGAAAGTTAGAAAATGTGACATAACCTTTTTATATATTTCCCCAAACTTAAAGCATTTTATAGACTTTATTTCCCTATGATAGAATAGGAAACAATCAAAATTAACACTTGAAAACAGTAGGCGAGTTAATGGAATAACCGGATTTAAGCCACAATTTAATGTAAATTGCATACATGTGATAGTAGAATTAACTAACAATATTTATATATCTCCTCTGAAAAGTATAGTAGTTACAATACCACTTTTAGTAATTTTGAAATGATTTATTAAAAAAAAATACTTATTTTTTCAAAAACAATGAAGTGCGTTGTTAAAAACAAATTATAATTTTGGAACTTCTAAATTCACTTAACATTTATTTAAGTTATTTTAAATAAGTCATATTATTATCCGTTTAAATTCTTGCTTTTCCGGTGCAAAGTCTTTTAGATTTTTGTAAATTCAAATTATTCCAAAGTTCAGACTCAATGTACAAAATGACTAAAGCTGTTTAAACTTTCTTACTAAGGTATGGATATTTTAAGATAATAATTTATACCCCTCAGCACCTATCCCGTCGAATTTCCGAAAATAATTTCTTGGTGGGACTTGACATCACAAGTTTTCTATTCCTTGTCGAAATTTCAAGTCTCTAGCTTAAGCATTTTGCTTCAGCGTTAATTAATCAGTGAGTCAGGATTTCTTTCATATACAACTAGCCTTCGGCTAGCTGGGGACTTCGCCTTCGTGAGAACGTCGAATTAGTGTGAAGACGTGAGAAGGTAAGCTAGGTCAGTTAGAGTGCAAGCCACTTTTTGGAGCTGCATGATCGGTAGTGACACTAATGATAAAACTTAAAGAGGTTGAGGATGGAGTCAATGTCATCTAAAGATATGGTAGAAGTTCCATTAGATTATAATTGCTCTGACTGTGAAATGTAGAGGCGATATTTCTCCCAATCTGTTTTAGCAAAATTATATTTCGGAATGAAAACTTGTAGATCTGTTTGCTGTGTGTCAGACAGAATGATTGTGAGAAGAATAGATAAATGATCGCTCCCTACTGAACGGAGTACCTCCACAGTACTTTTAGTTAAAAGGTTGTTACTAACAATAAATACATGAAGAGTGAATTACTCTTAGGATGAATGTGATGTGGTATAGATATGCAAGTGCTGTGGGTGCTTTGTAAAAAGTCCACAAACCTTTTATGTCGGGCCGCTTCTCGTGAATGATAATTGATGTCAAGTAGGATTATATAAGTTCGAAAAATTTGATCCAGGAACATAAGAAAATGATATGCTAAGCTTGAGTAGAGCGAACATAAATGGTGGCAAGAGTCAGGGTGAGTGCAGGACAATAGAATAGTGAGTGCAGGACAATGTTCAGAATATTGATCTGGATATGATGGTATGATATGACGACGAGGCAATGAATTTTTGATTGCAAGCTCTTCTCTCTTCTCCCGTCTCTTCTACGAGCAATATCGTGAGGCAGATCGGAACGAAGAAGATGGTAAAGGGGAAAATAAAAGCGATATGATGCTTTCAAGAATTTTTCATTCAGTGAATGCAGTCAACATTATGCAATGAGGCCATGGTTCCAGCAAGATTCTATTAGTTTTGAGAGATTGGGCATTAGCAAAAAGAAGTTAGGTTACTGCCTAATATTTGTTATTGTCCAAAGTGTTCAGTAACTTTGGCTCGGAGAGAAAATGAAAATGTGAATATAGATCTGGAAAGGTAGCTGGAGTGTGGATATTAAAAACGTGGTACGGGCTTTTGTGGTATGAGAGAGTATCTAGACATAGAGTCCTATAGAGAGATTATAGTGCCTATAGAAAAATTGGTTGCTGTGGAAGAGACATGAAGGTGCAATGGAACGACAATCCTGGTTTTTCAGGCAAAGGTTTTTGTTTACTCTTATTTAAAGTATGGGTAATCAATGCTTTAGAAAAGTAAGGAACAGATTTGATAGGAATAAGTGAGATGGTTTCCAATGTAGGTGTTACAGACAGAAGGTTAATTTAAGAGCGTGCAATTATTGATTTTGTAATGACGACAAATTGATGGAAGAGTGAACTTGTTGGTCGGATGCCAGTTTCTTAAGATAATTTTCAACTTGCACATTTCTCATTTCCGACTGAATGGAGAGTTCATGGTAAAAATGAAAGCTTAAGGCGTCAATTTTTTTTAAAACAAATCCTTCTCTCTATATTTTGCTACTTTTACTCTGGTATTAAGTGTAGACAAATGGACGCACAAACAGTTATACCTGGTATGGTTTCCAATGCTAATGAATAACATAATGTGGGAGTGGTTCTTCTAACTTGGAACTAAATGCTTTAGAAAAGTAAGGGATGAAGTTAATAGTTTGTTTCCTTCTACCAGAAACCTTTATCAAAAAGAAAGAAATAACATTTACCAGGAAGAAGCTATATGTCAAATTACTGCTTTTAAATGTAATTTCTTTCCCATGTGGAGATAGGCGGATCGCATAAGGTAACGCCTTCTCTTGAGCAATGAATATTTATTTATTTGTAGTTTGCATCCAGAGTTGAAGAACAAGATTATTCAGTGTTCGATTTTTACTGTTTGCAACACAATATTACAAAATACAAAAATACAGAACCGTACAAATAAAGGAAGAAAAACGTTTTCTACAACAAGGAATGAGATTGTGAAGTGCTGGAAAGACTTCTTGATTCTACAGTAATAGTGCAGAGAAGAAGTCCATGAGGATGTTAAATTTGCTGAGCAGATCGGGGTGGGCTTTCACCTTTGGCATGTAGGTGCGTAGTAGGGCGGGGCGAACTTCAAGAAATGTAAACAGAAGCTTTTGTCTCTAGTTCTAAAAGTTGATACAGGCAAAGATAATTTCGTATGTAAAATTTCAGATTTTTATCTTTGATTAAGGGTCCCAACTTTAAGTTAACAATGAAGCTATTATTGGCATATGATAAAAAGTAGTTTTTTCTTCTGTTCAGTAGGGTTATTGTTCTAAAACATGCATTTTTAAAAAGAAGTATTACTTAATTATCTGCTTTCAGAAACGCATGCTTAGTATCCAAATTTCCAAATTTCCTTCTTGATTCCTCGTATGAAGCAATCATTCCATGTCTGGTTTTATGACCAAAAACTTTTGTGGAAACCCTGGAAACTTCTTTTACTACTCGTTCAACTGCTTGTGAATGGCATTGAATTCCTGTAAATTCCAGTGGTTCTATTTCAATCTTTTCCAGCAATTCTTCATCTGACATTGAGTTTACAAGTGGAGATGGCGTTGTGACGGAAGCATCCCAATCAATCATCTTGTAGTAGTTTTCTGCTTCGAGATGAATCATAACATTTGATTTACAAAATTTTCTCACTCCAGCTTGATTGGTCGTTCTTGCAACAACAATCTTGTTTACTGCATCTTTTCTTACTTCAATGTCTGGATCTGCAAGAGCTGCAAGAAGAATATTTTCACTGTGGGCAAAATAAAAAATTAACTTTAGAGATCTTATTGCAGTTTCCTTCATCTCACTATCGGGTAAATTTCTAACTTTCTCCAAAATAAAATAGAAGTTACGTGATCCATCAGTGCAGTTGGAATGGGTTTTTATCTCGAACCATACACTCTAACGATGTAGGTTACAAGCTGCAATAGGTTTTTGGATGGATTTCTTGTGCTCATGAACAAACGAAGGGTTTGATTGGCGAGCGTCATCCACCTGGCGTAATTAAGGGCACCTGGAGAAGCAGTTTGTAAAAATTTTATCACAGCATCAGCGTTGTCCTTTCCCTTTTGTACTGCGATGCAAGCCTTCAGCAAATACTTTTGATCAGCGCTAAAATCTTTTGTGATATTCACACAAAATTCCTTGACGTTTCCAGTGACGGGCTGGAAATCAACTATTGGAACATCCCATGGATCAAAATTTAGCATATTTCCGATATGCCCCGAAAATCCCTTTGGACCAGTTGTTTTGCCATCAATATTTTTAAAAAGTTTTCTTAGTGAAAGCTCATTCAGATGCAATATACAAATGAGCCACTGTAAAGGTCGATTTAAAGCTGTTTCCAGTCGATGTATAATTCCAGAATGTTCGCCGGTGTTTGTATTTGTTCCATCACATACCACAGCATGCAAAGTAGCTGTCGAATCCGTGTCACGTATAACAGAGTATTTCATTTGAAATATCTTCTGCTTTGCCACTTTGTGGAGCAATATGATCCACGTATTGCTCACTAGGATATGCAATAATAACGTAGTGATCCTCCTTCTTTGTTAGTTGTCCTCCATCTGGTCCAAATAGTCTGGTTTCATCTATGCGCCCATCAAAACCAACACAAATTATCCTGCGGAAGTCAAACGAACGAGATTCTGCTCCCTTGTCTCTTAATAAATTCGCTGTCTCCGCAACTTTGTTGGTTCTAGTATATTTTCCGGTTTATCCAGTTTCAGGTCTTTCAGGCATGCATTAACTAACTTGCAAGCATCTCGGTTACTAACGCCAGTTCTTTCCATCATTTGGCTTAAGTTTGGGTATTGATGCCTATTTTGTGCTGGCCGTTTTTCGGAATCTGTGTCTTCAGAGTCGTATGTGTTTGCTTCATAAGATGATTCATCTTCCAAGGCCACACCACTTGCTTCATTTTCTTCCATAAAGTTCAACTGACAGGCAGTAGTTTTAGTCGTAGTTAGGCTTTGCAAATGCTTTTTCCTAAACCGCTCTTCCTGGTCCTTCCTCTCTGCTTTTTTCTGAAGTGAACTCGAAACAATCTTGTCAATCGAACCGATTACCATTTTCCGACCCGAAGTCTGATCTACCCAGAAATTCCACTCAATTTGTGGTACTTTTATGGCGCATTTACACAACTGTCTGTCCATTATTTTGTTTCTAACACACTTGCAAGTACAGATATCAAATACTTGTTTGAAATTACTGAAGTCCGTTTTGGATGTAATTGATGTGCGCTTTGCTGGTGGAAATTTTTGGAGCTGTAGGGCAAGTCGTATGAGCTTCGAAAGTTTGCCCAAAACGCTGGAATATCCAATGACTGGAATGCTAGGTTTGTTCCAGTTACTGACAAGATCATTCGCCACATATTTTAAAATATCTCTCGTAGAAGGTGCTTCTTTTCCCTCTTCAGGTAGCATTTTTCTGTAGAACAGGTAGCATTTAACTACTTCTTCCTTCGTCGGGAGTTGTCTTCCAGAAAATACTTCAGGCTGACCAAATAAAGAATGGTGAGACTCTGATCGAGTCAGTGGTCCTCTCGAAGATGAAGCCATACTCACTGTTAGTTTGCTATACTGAAATATATACAATTTCACAAAATCGTTGTACTCGGTATGGGAAATTTGAAACTAAATATGAATGTAATAGATTAAGAGATATACTTCACACCCACTAGGGATGAGAAGTCCGTTTTTCTGAGGTGGTTCACCCTCTACCTCTTAGATATTTGATGATAGCGTGCCGTATTCCCACTCACAGTGAGAACCCGTTTTTTAATGAGGCGGATGTCCTCAAATCGAAAGTATAGATGATTATTAAATTGTTCTGCTCCCACTAAAAGTGAGAACTCGTTTATCAATGAGGCGGGTGTCCTCAAATCGAAACTGTAGACGATTGTTAAATTGTTCTGCTTCCACTAAAAGTGAGAAGCCGTGTATTAATGAGGCGGGTGTCCTCAGATCGAAAGTATAGATGATTATTAAATTGTTCTGCTCCGACTAAAAGTGAGAACCCAGTAATTAATGAGGCGGGTGTCCTCAAGTCGAATGTATAAAGCTATGACTCCCTTGTGCTCTCAATAAGAGAAAAGCGCGGTGATGTCAATCTTACGATCCTTCACAGTGTAAGCTCCTTCAAAAATATAGACTTTCTTGTGGCTCCCCTGTGGTCTCAGACGAGAAACACGGTGATGTCGAAAAGAGACTGATCCTCCACAAAGTGAAATTTTCATCTCATATTTTTTTTTGCTAGCCGAGGCTAGCTACCCGCCCGAGGATTACGCCCTCCATGGGGAAAGAGAAGTTTGAAAATAGGGAGGAAAGGACTGGAAGATGGTTTAAGGGAATTTTCATTACTTTATTATCACTTTATTTCATAAAATTTATTATTATTCAGCAGGTGGATATTGCTATCTTTGCGATAGCAATCAGCAGGTAGGGGAATGTCGGTATTGCATGATTGATTGTAAGATTGGACAATACTTTCTATATGGGAGAAGAGAAGAATGAGATGACTATGAGATGAGGTGCACTAGACAACACAACACGAGGGTGATTGTTAGAGGACAGATGCAAGTTAATCTCCTTGCTTGGGGGATGCTCCAAGTATTGATGAGAGACAAAGGGAAGCACTGTTAGTAACAGAGGACTACTGTGCGGAATATGACGATGTGGTATTAGGTGGAGGATGGTCGATGAGAAAAGTACGAGTCAGTGGAAGATCAGGGTGGTCGGGTGTTAGGCAGTAATGATACAGTGTGAAAAGGATTGAAAGAGGTGAATGTGTTATGGAATGTGGAAGATCGAAGTTCGTATGAGCGTTAATAGTATCTCGGAGGAGCGGGTGATGAAGATTGAGACGTGTCTGAAAGTACTTAAGGCGAAGTTGTTCGAGATGGAATAAGATGTGAGGAAAAGGCAGTCGGTCGTATAGAATCTGAGTTGGACTGGGAAGTTTGATGCGGTATGCTATACGAAGGGCGTGTCGTTCGAGAACTTTAAGTTTGTGATAATAAGAAGGGGGAACTGAAATCCAGGCAGGATGGCCATAAGTCAGCACTGGGCGAAGAAATACTTTGTAGGTGTTTAAAAGAAGACCCCAAGTGATACCAGTTATGCGTTTAAGTAAGTTAAGTCGACGGTAAGCTTTTGCTGTAACATCCTGCAGGTGTGCTTTCCAAGAAAGGTGGCTGTCCAATGTAAGTCCCAGGTATTTGACTGTTTTAGAAAGCTGAAGACGAGTGTCGTTAACTGTGAGATTTAATAGAGATGGATTGCGGTGGACTTGGGAGCGTTTATTGGGTGGTAGGAATGCTGTAGTTTGTGTTTTACTGGCATTGATCTTAAGCCTCCATTTATCACACCAGAGGACAAATGTATCTATCGCCTCCTGCAGGGCTGTGTTAAGTTGGTGAACAGTGCGACCTACGGCAAGAAAGGCTGTGTCGTCGGCGTATTGAAATAAGTGAACGTTGGTAGGAAGTGGAGGCATATCTGCAACATATAGCAGATAGAGTAGGGGAGAGAGCGAAGAGCCCTGTGGTACACCGGAATGTAGGAAGATAGGATGAGATGATTGTTGATTGATGAAAACGTATGCAAGGCGTCCAGACAAGATATTATAAATGAATCGTATGTATGCGAGGGGAAGGCGAAAATTGAGTAACTTAGAGAGAAGTCATTGAAACCAAACTTTATCAAATGCCTTTTCCAGATCAAAAAGGACCAGGCAGGATAGTTTTGTCGTATTGTAGTGATTAGTAATGTAGTTTAGAAGACACATGAGCTGATCGTTAATACTGAGCTGTGGACGGAATCCTGCTTGGTGGACTGGCAAGAGATTGTACCGTGAAAAATGAAGATGAAGGCGTTGTACTATGATTTTTTCAGAATTTTAGTGAAAACTGGGGTGAGCTGAATCAGATGGTAAGAGGATACTTGGTCGGGAGGTTTCTCTGGTTTAAGAAACATAAGAACTTTAGACGTTTTCCACGGAGCGGGTATATAGCCAGTACAAAGGATGAAAGTATAGATCAGGGCAAGAATATTTATCAAAACAGTTGGGCTTTCTTTCACATGGCGATACGAGATGTTATCTATGCCTGGTGCAGTGTTGCGTTTGCGGGTAACTACATGCTTGATCTCGATAGGAGTGATGGGGGCAGTGAGAGCTTTGTGAGAAGAGACTGTGTGATTCACGTTGGGTTGAAGATGTGGAGACCAAAAGTTAAAGTGCTCTGTAGGATGATGACGAAAATGACGTGTAGCTGATAAAGGCGTAAAGATATCCTGTAAATAGGTAGCGAAGGTATTAGCTTTATCTTGGTCTGAGTGGAGTGCTTGATCATGATGAATGAGTGGATAGGATGTTCTAATGAATTTTCCGGTGAGTGCGTTGAAACGCTTCCAATATTTTGTAGGGTGGGATGTATCAGAAAGAATATTGCAAGCCTTGATCCATTGTCGTAATTTATAAACTTTAACATAGTTTGAGACTGTACAGTGGAGGACTCGATGATGTTGAAGAGCTTCACGGTTTCCAGATCGCACATATTCTTTATAAAACTGACGGGAGCGCTGTATGAGAGTAAGAAAGTGTGGGGGTAGTTTAGGTTTATGGGATGAATATGTAGATTTAGGAATGAACTGTTCGGAGGCAACATGTATATGTTTAGTGATATGATCCAGGGTAGAGTATAACTCGTCTTCCGTAGTGGGAGGAACGCATTGCTGAAGAGAGTGACTTAAGTAAGTTCGATGCTTCGACCAATCTGCTTTATCATAGCGGGGGATGAGTCTGGGAGGGGGTGGTGTGTTGGTGATAGAGGTGGTGGATACTCGGAGGTTGAGTTTAATTGGGACATGCTCGCTTCCTATTGGATCTAAGATATCGACGTGAATACGGTGTGATAAAGAAGATGAAGTTATGGCGACGTCTGGAGTAGTATTTGATTCTGGGCGGATGGGTTTAGGTAAAGGATGAATTATACCGGTCGTAGTTGTGACAATGAAATTCGTGAAAGTTGTTTTACCTCTATCAAAGCGGCTGTAAAAGTTAATGTCTGCTAAAATGATGTAATGACGGAAGTTGTTAGAGATGTAGTGAAAGAATGATAGTGTAATTGTGTGACCGGGACGAACATAAATGGTGGCTACTGTTACACATAATGACTTATAATAGAGAGTAGTAATGAGATGTTCTGGTAGATTTTGAATCGGAGCGGAATGAATACGATGAGGTATATGAGGTGAAAAACCTATGCCAACGCCGCCATTAGCACGGCGGGCTGGTATGGTACTATCATGGCGAAGAATGTGATATCCTGGAAGGCGGCAAGTGAGCTTGGGTGTAAGGTGCGTTTCATTCAGAAAAAAGTATTGACTTTTTCTTCTAGTAGCAGTTGTTCAAACAGGAGTTTATGGGTGAAAAATGAGCAGATGTTGAGGAATAAGAATATGAGAGCCATGGTGAAAGCCATAGTGAAGATGGATTTAGACAGTAGTTTTGAGAAGAGTTGCATGGAAATGTACGTAGGGGCCATTATAGATAGCATGGAAGTCAAGATGGAAAAGGTTGCGAGCGGCATGTTGAACATGCTGTAACATGAGTGGCCGTGCCAAAGGATGGACGTTCTGAAGGGTCAAAGTGATGAATGCTAATACTTGATGAAGGGTGACATATTGATTGGGTTCCAGTGGTGTATCCACTGTTTGATTCTGAGCGTCGTGAGTACGTAATGGTACTACTAGTTCTGGTTTAGTCTCTTCTGGAGTAGGCCGAGATTTACATTTATAACTGTAAGTTGGATGAGATCTTTCGTGGCAAGTATTACAAGTAGGAGCTTGTGGAAGATTAGTGCAGGTGCGAGTTGGATGAGGCCCAGAGCAATAGCCGCATTTGAATTGGTTTGTGCAGCGATCAGTGGAGTGCGTATTGTATTCCTGACATCTTTCGCATCTAAGAGGAAGTGGTGCTGGTGATCGTGACGGTTCTACACGATGTCTCTTTTTGAGGATGAATACTCCATTATCTAGTAGATCGTTGATCGTTTCTTGTGAAGTGGTGAAGATCCGGACCATGTAGGTGGCCCCTGGTTATTCCGAATACGGATACGTTTTTTGAAGGAATAGGCTTCCTCTCGTAGTTCATCTTCAATCTCTGCATCTGTTATCGACGGATCAACCCCGCGGACCACTACCGATATGGTAGGTGGTTGGCGTGGGGGTGGGCGCTGTTTCTGTTTATTGTTAGTGAGTGGAGAAAGTGTTGCGGTTTTTCCGAAGATTTCTAAGCTATGTTTATCTCGGATGGTTGTAGCAAAGTTTGGGGATGATGACTTAATGATGAAGCCATTCTTGGTTTCTACTATTTGTGATATCTCAGAGCGTGGTCGGTATTTCAGAATTTGTTGAAGAAGGAGTTTCGAATTCCGGTACTTAGGATCGTAATTTTGAAGAAGATAGCTATAAATGTCCGGTTGCAGCTTTGGAGGAGGCAGAGGAGGAAATTCCTCGTCAATGATGAAACGGTCATCGTCTGATCTAGAGATGCTGTGGGCATCTGTATGGTATTTCTTGGATGGTGGCGATCTTGACGACGGCACTGGGCAGCTAAGAGGTGAGCGAGATCGATCTGTTTCTGTTGTAGACTTTTCCCTACGAGGCTTCAGCTTTTCCGTCGTCGTCGAGATAGTAGAAGGTCGGGAAGATGATGGTCCTGAAGCCTGTCCGGTATCCATAGCCAGATATAATAAGCGATGAGAAATTATACACAGCTAACTGTGAAGTGATGGAAGCAAAGCGAAACGAAGGATTCAGAATTGATGAGCAAAAAATACACAATAATAGTGTACTTCAGCAGGCTTCCACTTGGGTGAAACCCTCGATCACTCGTAACCTGTCGCCCGAAACTGAATTTCGATCGCCGTGCGTCCACACGTACGCAAAGAAGACAGTCTAGACTTGTTACGAAAGCTGTACTGCACCAGCTGGTTAAGTGGATAAAAAATATTTTTTTTACGTTTATCCACTTAAAGGGTTGCGCCCTTTCTTCGGGAAGAGGTTGGATGGTATAGGAGCATTAATTTTAATATGGGAGGGTCTAGGTGTTGTTTAGTCATCTTTATTTAACATTTTATTCAGTTTACTCCGAGGGATGGGCGTCAATTAAGTGAGGGCAATTTTCATGTGCCATGGATGCTAAGGAAGATCGTCTGGCTGACGTATAAGTCGTAGTCGTTCTTTAACTTCGGTGCCTGAAATGAAGAGAAAATACCAAAACACAGTTGCGGTGATTCAGGTTCATCAGGAGCTATAAAACATACGGTGCAATCACAGAAATAGACGGTAGGCAAGACAGAAGGAGTGGTAGATGTCATGAGGGTGAAGTGCTATGACGCCACAACACATGGGTATTGTTAGTAAGACGAATGCTGTTAGCTTCTGCTCCTGGGGCGACTCAGGAACTAATGAAAACAAAGGCAGCCCTGTTAGTGGTTGATTTACTGTGCATGAGATGGATAGATGAGCGGTGAAACTGTGCCAGGATGATAAACGTGGAAAACTTCCGGATCGATGTTCTCGTGGCCGATGTTCAAATGATACAGGGTCATCAAATGTTGTAAAGGTGTCGGATAATAAACAGCAGGGGTATCAAACTCTCTATCATAGCGGAGAATGTTCATGAATACTGGATGAGCAGTTTCAATGCGTTTCGTAATGTATTTTAAGCGGAGAGCCTCAAGATGGGATAAGAGCGGTGGAAAATAAATAGGTCGTAGAGT
Organism: Thermobia domestica; assembly: GCF_964235325.1. Lineage (NCBI taxonomy): Eukaryota > Metazoa > Arthropoda > Insecta > Zygentoma > Lepismatidae > Thermobia > Thermobia domestica. The sequence goes on from NC_137467.1 coordinate 129,826,080, forward strand.
AGACGGGTTGGGTGGGGGAGCTGGACACGACAGGCTAAACGAAATGCATGGCATTCGAGTATTGCTAGTTTTCGATAGTACTTAGGAGGAGCTGGCAACCAAGCTGTGTGACCACATGTTAAGACCGGACACATGAAAACTTTGTAAGTGTTTAGGAGGAGATTTGAAGGAGACCCCACGTGGTACCAAGTAGTCGTTTCAGTAAGTTAAGTCTGTTTTTGGCTTTCTCGATGACAGTGAGAAGGTGCGGTGTTCAAGTAAGCTTGGAATCGAACACAATGACTAGATACTTAAGAGTGATACGGATGGTGACTGGTGAGTTATCAACTTGAAGTCGTAATAAATGAGGGTTTCGGTGTACTCGAGATCGACGACCAGATGTGAAGACGATAGCTTGCGTTTTAGTAGCATTGATTGCCAAACGCCAACGTTGCACCAGTAAACAAATGTGTCAATTACCTGTTGAAGACGTTGTTGCATACCAGCAATTGTCCGTCCGACAGCGAGAAATGCAGTATCGTCGGCGAATTGTAAAAGTTGTATACCAGGAGTAATTGGTAAGTCGGAGACATATAGCAAATACAACGGAGGAGAGAGGGAAGATCCCTGAGGAACGCCAGAATTAAGGAATGTTGGAAATGACAGAGCATCATTGATCGATATGTAAGCAAGTCGGGTTGTGAGAAAGGAGTGTATAGTTCGTATGTAAGAGAGAGGAAGTTGGAAAGAGTATAACTTGTATATAAGACCCTGGTGCCAAACTTTATCGAATGCCTTTTCAAGTTCGAATGTAACCTGATATGATGGATGACCCTGGTTGAATTGATTGTATATAGAGGTGCTGAGACATAGGAGGGGGTCCAGAATGCTGAAACTGGGGCGAAATCCAGCTTGATGCAATGGTAGAAGAGCGTTAGTCTGTAAGTGATCGTGGAGACGACGCACTAATATACGGTCAAATATTTTGCTGAACGTGCACGTCAGTTGTATAGGTCGGTAAGAGGTAACGTCAGAGGGTGCTTTATTAGGTTTGGGAAGAGTAATACTTTTGAGTACTTCCAAATGATGGGGAAAAAACCGGTATTGAGTATAAATGTATAAATAAAGCTTAGGATGGTGAAGACAACAGGAGAAGCGTTTTTATCAGAGTATAGGTAAGCCCATCGAAGCCTGGTGCTGTATTTCTTTTCTTAAGGAGAGTAGACTGGATATCTGGCGGTTGGATGGGTACTGTGAGTGCATTATTTAGTTCCAGAGCGTGACTATGATGTGGTTGCAAATGTGTTAAGTTAGGATCAGATAACCGATCGATTTCTGTAAGTAAACGTTGTGGAGTATGCCAGCCAGGTAAGGGAGTAAAGATATTTTGGAAGTGTGCGGCAAAGGTATTGGCCTTGTCCTGATCAGAAGAGAGTGCTTGCTGGCTTACAACTAGTGGGTATGGTGTCCTTTGGAATTTGCCAACGAATTGATTGAACTGTCGCCAATATTTGGTAGGATGGGATGTTTCGTTGAGTTTATTACAAGCTCTGGTCCAGTGAAGGCGTTTGTATGCGATTATGTAGTTATGAGTGATGCGAAGATATTGTCTATGAAGGCGAAGTGCTTCTAAATTACGGCTGCGGGTGTATTCTCTGTAGGCACGTCGAGCTGCAGTTATGAGAGAAAGGTATCGTGGAGGAAGTTTCGGTTTGTGCGGGGAAATATATGCGGTTGGAATGCGTTGATCAGCGGCCGTATGTAAGGTGTGAGTGAGATGCTGAACGGCAGTGTCTAGGTCATGTTGTGATGTTAGCTCTAAAATATCAGAAAGTGCTGAGGCGATGGTCACTTGGTACGCTGGCCAGTTGGTCTGATGATATACATAAACTTTTCTCTTCGGTATGGTATGGTGTGAAGAAGTGTTGGTAGCAAGAGACAGCTTGATAGGAATGTGATCGCTCCACAAAGAATCCAAAACGTCAACATTGATGTGAGAGTTCAGTGTTGTAGAGGATATAACGATATCAGGTGTGGTATTGCTAGATGGGCGAGTTGGCCTAGGAAGTACATGGAAGTGGCCGGTCGTATTAAGTGTAAGGAAATTCAAAAATCGTTTTTGTGTTGAGGCCGGCTGTGAAAATTGATGTCTCCCATGATAATGAATTTACGATAGGTGTCAGAGAGGTATTGAAAAAACTGATATGGTATATCCTTTCTCGGCCTGACATAGATGGTTGCAAATCTATAGTATGATTTTTGAGATATAAGAGAACAACATTGTATTCGGGAACTGAAAAGCAGGTGGTAGGATAATAGACCGATGGGGAATGCGAGATTGCAAGCCAATAGCTGTACCTCCATGGAGCCGAGCGCCGTTTGGTCCATCATGTCTGTGGAGAACGTATTTAGGAATATAGCAGGGTATATAGGGAGCTAGGAACGTTTCGTTGAGAGCAAAAGCGGTGATGCTTTCCTCCAGAAGAAGTTGTTAAAAACAGTACTTAATGCGTAAGAAGAGATCTTATTTCAAAAATAAGAAATTGTAAGCCATAATGGTGTGGACCAGAAGTATGGAAATAGCACTGATACTACTGAACCTGGTCAAACAGCCGTTTCAATGGGTTGAATTTGGAAATGAACGTTGGATCCACTGTATGTGGCGTGTAATGTGAGAGTGTAAAGAAGTTTAGCGGAGTGAATGATTTGATTGAGGACGTGCTGGCGCTGAAATGGCAGGATATTCTGTAAAGTAAGAGTTATGAATCGTAAGAGGTCTTCTACTGTGACAGGATGTGTCAGCAAGTTTGCAGGTAGGGTGCTGTCATCAGAAGTTTTGATGGGTGCTACTAATTCTGGCTTATCAGATGCAGGTGTGGGCTTGGCACGGCAACAGTAATTGTATGTAGGGTGCTTCTCAGGGCAAGTGGTGCATTGAGGAGGTGCGCTTGAATTGGGACAATTTCGGGTCAGATGATTGCCACTACAGTACCCGCATTTGACGGTGTTAGCACAATTATGAGTGTTATGATCGTTGGATCGTTGTAAATTTGGCATTTCTCGCATCGTATTGGGAGAGGTGGAGGCGTGCGAGAAGGCTCTACCTTGTAGCGGCGGCGATATATATAAGCACCGTTAACAAAAAGATGATCAATTATTTGCTGCTGGTCGGTCAAAATACGCACAAGGTAGGTAGGGCCACTGTTGTTACGAATTCTAATACATTTTTTGATTTTCAGGCCCTCGTATCGCAGTTCATCAAAGATCTCATCGTCAGTGAGTTTGGGTTCAATGCCTCGGATAACTACTGATAGAAGTGGTGGACGACGAGGTGGCGGAGGTGTTTTCCGTTGGCTCGGATTGAGAGGTATCAACACAGCCTGCGGCCCAAAAATTTCATAGGTAGCTTTGTTTCTAACATGAATATGAAAGTTAGGGTTAGGAAATTTCAATATGATTCCATCCCTAGTAGGAATGATTTGGTGGACATCAGCGCGCGGAACATATTTATTGATTTGCATGAAGATGGCGCGTGCAGTCCGGTACTTGGTATCGAAGTTCCTTAGGATAGAATTGTACATGGTTTCCCTGTTAGCTGGCAAAGTAGGAGAGGATGACGCATTAGCCTAGTCCATCTCTGTGTTTCTCGCAGTCACTGAGGCATTGGAACATTCTCCATAAGAGCTATAGTGTCCTGGTTTCTTAGCATCTGATTCCTTGGAGTGCCTAATTGGAGATCGTGAGCGAGATCGAGGTTCAGTCTGCTTAGAGGTATCTGCTTTAGTGGTCTTCGTACCAGCAGAGTGACCTGGTTTCGTGGCTGTACACTTCGCTCCCGTCGGGGAGGGGGGCATGTTGATGATTGAACCTAGCAGAGGATGCGACTCAGATGAAAGTGTTTCGAGGCAATAGTATATGGAAGTGCTAGAGGAAGCCCACTGTGGCTCTCACTTGAGGAAGCAATACGTCCTCGCGGAGATGTCGGGCAGTGCAAGCACTGGCCCTCCACAAAAGTAGATGAAGAAAAGTGTAGGTGATGATGGCCACCTGCTCCCACTTGAGTCAGCAATACGGACTGCAAGGTGATGTCGGTTGTCTGGAGCAGAACAAAACAATCCTCCTTAAATGAACAAAAGACAATTAGATGCTCGCAGTGCGTTAGTAATCGGTCTCAGGTCTATGGATCAATGATCGATCCTGAATTCTGAGAGTATGATAATATTTTTTGTAATAGTAAAGAGTTAGGGATTAGGGAGTTCTTTATTCATAATTTAATTTAAAGACTATTGCTGATCCTGGCCATTAGAGGGTTACGCCCTCTCTTTAGCACAGCTTTTAGTACACTATTGTTTAAAGAATTTCGTGATGGTCTATGTGCAATTTTCAAAAACAAAGATTTAAAAAAATCTAAACACAAGATTAGTGCAAAATTTAAATATGAGTGCAGAAAAGAAACCACATAAAGTTGGTGCAACTAGGAAACGTTTTTTGTTTTTTTTTAATGTTTAAGAAAGTGTATATAGAAATTGAGGTGCTTTATGAAATATATATGATGACGGTGAAAGATGAGATGCAGTGCGTGCACGCCACAATCACAAACACTTTGTTATGAAGGCAAATGAAGATTAGTTCTTCCGTCTCGGGGCGGCTCGAGACTGATGGCGACATGAGGAAGCCCAGTGTTAGTGCTGAAATTATACATGGTGCAGAGATGGAAACAAATGAGGGAGATGATCAGCTATATGATAAATATGGAGGATATCATGCTCGTCGGTGGTAGGGTGCTCAGTATTAAGATACATCGTAATAAGTATATTTAATGGCGTGTGCAAGTAATTATATGGGGCGTCAGTTTCAGCATCTGCTTGTAGGGTATCGAGAAGAAATGGGTGTGAGACTGGTCGTCGAGAGAGTATATATTTCAAGCGGATATCGGCGAGGTGTTGAGTCAGTTGAGGAAAGTCAATGTGCTCGTAAGTCAGAAAGTTGGGATATGGTAGTCTGACATGATGTGCAAGTCGAATGACATGACGCTCAAGTATTGACAAACGGTCATAGAACTTCGTGGGAGCGTTGCACCAAGCAATGTGGCTAAAAGTTATGATAGGCCGAAGGAACATTTTATATGTATTTAGGAGGAAGGTGGCGTTTAGGCCCCAATTAGTGCCAGTTAGACGGCGAAGAAGATTGATCCGGACATTAGCCTTTTGAGAGATTTTCTCAAGATGAGCTTTCCAGTTAAGTTTGGAGTCGAATACAACCCCGAGATATGTGGCCGTAGTAGTTGGATGTAGAGAATGGTCGTTAAGTGTGACTTTAAGGTTTCGCGGATTGCGATGAACCTTGGAGCGGCGTTTCGGAGGTAAAAAGACCAGCGCTTGAGTTTGTCACTATTGACAGTAAGTTTCCAAGTTTTGCACCATTGCATAAATCCATTGAGATTGGATTGTAATGTCGTGCTGATCTGATGCATGGTCTTGCCAAGAGCTAGAAAGGCCGTGTCATCGTCATATTGAAATATGAATACGTTTTCCGTAGGTTTTGGTATATCAGAGGCATATAGTACATATAAGAGCGGTCTGAGGGCAGAACCCTGTGGAACGCCACAATACTGAAAAATAGGGTGTGAGATAGCTGTACCTATACAGACATATCCGATTCGATTTACTAAAAAGGAATATATGATACGTAACTAGCAGATCGGGAGGTTTAGCTTCTGTAACTTTCGAATAAGTCCATACTGCCATACTTTATCGAAAGCCTTTTAAAGATCCATTAAGACGAGGCAGGATGGAAAGTTCTTGTTATATTGATTTGTTATTATTGTAGAGAGCCGAAGTAACTGATCATTAATAGAAAATTCTGGTCGAAAACCTGCTTGATGTATGGACAATAAGATATGCTCCTGAATATGTAAATGAAGCCGCTGGACAAGAATTTTCTCAAACAGTTTACTGAAAACTGTTGTCAGTTGTATTGGGCGGTAAGAAGTAACAGAATGTGCTTATTTATTAGGCTTAAAAAACATACAAATTTTGGATACTTTCCAATCCGCAGGGTAAAAGCCAGTGCGGAGAATAAAGTTGTAGACTGTAACGAGTAGTGTAAGTAAAGAGAATGAAGCTTCTTTTATTAGCCGGTAAGAAATATGATCGATGCCTGGTGCAGTATTACGTTTCTTATGAAGTGCGCATTGAAGTTCACATATAGTGATTGGTGCTGAAAGAGGATGGTCGATATAATATTTTTTTCTCCCGGCTAGCATATGCTACCTACTGCCCGAAGAGGGTTACGCTCTCTGTAGGGGAAGAGATGTAAAAGTATTATTGACTTTAATTGGGAAACAATAAATGGGCTATGGGTAATGAATAATCTTTATTAACAAACAATTGAGGTCATTATGGTTTTATTACCATAATCATGTGGAGTAAGGTACAGATGGAAAGGAGCATCAAGGCTGTAATGAAAGATGAATGAAGTGCAGTTCACATCACAACACAGAGGTTCTGGTAGTACGACAAATGTGTGTTATCTTCTCGCCTAGGGGCGGCGCTAGGCATTAATGAAGACAATGGTGCCCTGTTAAAACGGTAGGTATTACGGTGCATGTGATGGCCAGACATTTAAAAGATGAGCATCGGAAGCGTATGGTTGATAGTATATACTGCCAGGGTGATCTGGAGGAATGGTGTAGCGGTACAGAGTAAGCAGTAATGAAAGTGGAGGAGTGAGAGCGGCAGAGGGGAAGAAACTACGAGCGTGTTCTTCGAAAGTTTGCTGTAGGAGTGGATGATTGGACTGCAGACGGCGGGTAAAATATTTTGTGTGAAGTGTTTTCAGATGATACAGTATGTGCGGGAATGTGAGTCGAGCATAGAGGTCCCGGGTTGGACTGGGCAGCTTAATGCGAAAAGCGATGCGCAAGGCATGGCGTTCAAGAATTCGTAGTTTTTCATAGTATGATGTTGTTGCAGATATCCAGGCTGTGAAACCGTAGACCAGTATAGGTCGCAGAAAAATTTATGCGTGTTCAGGATAGTAGGTGCAGAGAGCCCCCAGGATGCTCCAGCAAGGTTTTTCAGTAAATTTAAACGACCATATGCCTTTTTTGAAATATCTTGAAGATGTGCCGACCAGGTAAGGCGATGATCGAAAGTATGGTCAAGATATTTGACAGTACAAGAAGGCTTGAGCGATACATCTTGAACAGTCACATTCAAGAGACGGGGGTTACGGTGCATACGAGAACGCCATGTTGGAGATTGGAATACAATAGCTTGGGTTTTCGTCGGATTTATTTTCAAGCGCCAGTGAGAGCACCAATTGACAAAGGTATTGATTGCGTCTTATAAAGCCAAATTGAGTTGGTGGATAGTTTTACTAGTGGCGAATTATGCAGTGTCGTCTGCATATTGAAATAGTTGTACTGTCGCTGGAACAGCAGGAAAGTCGGCAACATATAGAATGTACAGTAATGGTGACAAAGAATATCCTTGTGGAACCCTTGAGTGAAGGAAAATTGGAACAGAGTAACTGGAATTTATGTAGACGTAGGCCAGGCGACAGGTGAGAAAATTAAAAATGAAGCGAAGATTTGCAATAGATAATCTGAGTTGCTTCTGTTTGAAAATAAGAGCTGGATGCCAGACCTTATCGAATACCTTTTCTAAGTCAAACAGGACCAAGCAAGATGGATGTTCTGTGTTATAATGGTTCTAGATGGAATCGGTAAAGCGAAGAAGTTGGTCGTTGATGCTGAAAGAGGGTCTAAAACCAGCTTGTGCGAGGGGAAGCCTGTTGTGAGGTGCCAGAGAGCAGTGAAGACGTTTAACGAGGATATGTTCCAGAATTTTGCAAGATGTTGATGTTAATTGAATGGGGCGGTTAGAACTGACAGTGTGCGCAGTTTTGCCTGGTTTGAGAAACATAAGAGTTTTGGATGTTTTCCAGTCAGCAGGGATATAGCCAGTACGAAGAATAAATGTATATATAAGTGAAAGCAAATATAAGACAGTATAGGAGCTTTCTCGAACGTACCTGTATGTAATAGAGTCCATGCCAGGAGCAGTGTTACGCCTATGAGCAACAACAGAAGTGATGTCAGATATCAAGATTGGCGCAATAAGTGGATTATTTTCGGGAAGAGTGTGCTGAATATTAGGCTGTAAATGCGGAGAGTCCAGATTTAGCTTGTAGACGGGATGTGGACAATGAGGAAAATCAGGTATTAGTGGTGTAAATATGTCCTGAAGGTACTGTGGAAAAGCATTAGCCTTGTCAGTATCAGTATGAAGAGGCGTATTATTGTCGATAAGAGGGTAGGTTGTTCGAGTATTTTGCCCAGTGAGTTGCCGAAAACGCTTCCAATACTGCATTGGATCAGAAAGAGAACCGAGATGATTGCAAGTTTTAATCCAACACCGTAGTTTGTAAGCTCTGAGATAGTTGTGGACGGTACGTTGAAGTTGTCGGTAGTGATGCAAGGAGTCTGGGTTGCCAGTAGCAACGAAATCCCTGTACAACTGACGAGAACGTTTTACCAACGGCAGGTATTGTGGAGGCAAAGATGGTCGAAAGGTAGAAGTAGTAGATTAAATATTTTTTGCCTGCTAGAACTACCCGAAGAGGGTTACGCCCTCTGTAGAGGAAGAGAGGTAGATGTACTATTGCAATATATGGAAAGAATAGATGGGAATAGGTGGTTAAAGAATCATTTTTATTAACAAGCAATTCAGGTCATTATGGTTTTAATAACTATAATCATTAGGTTGGTTTAAGGTTTAGATGTGAAAGAGCATCCAAGCAGATGGATAAGAGCAGATGAGAATAAAGTACAGTTCACATCACAACACAGAGATTTTGTTAGTTTGACAAATGCGTGTTATCTTCTCGCCTAGGGGCGACGCTAGGCATTAATGAAAACAAGGGTGCCCTGTTAGAACGGTAGGTGTTACGGTGCATATGATGGCCAGATATGAGGGAGATGAGCATCTGAAGAATATTGTTCGTAGTAACGACTGTCTGGGTGGCCAGGGGGAATAGTGTAGCGGTAGAGAGTAAACAGTAATGAAAGCGGAGGAATAAAAGCAGCAGAGGGGGAGAAATTACGGGCGTGTTCTTCAAATGTTTGCTGTAAAAGTTGGACTGCAGACGGCGGGTAATATATTTTGTGCGAAGTGTTTCCAGATGATAGAGGATGTGTGGAAATGTAAGGCGAGCATAGAGGTCCCGAGTTGGACTGGGCAACTTAATTCGAAAAGCGGTGCGCAAGGCATGGCGTTCAAGAATTCGTAGTTTCTCATAGTATGATGGTGGTGCAGATAACCAGGCGGTGAAACCATAGACAAGTATAGGTCGCAGAAAAACTTTATAGATGTTCAGGATAGTAGTCGCAGAGGGTCCCCAGGTTGTTCCAGCAAGACTTTTTAGCAAATTGAGACGACCATATGCCTTTTTTGCGATAGCTTGTAAATGGGACGACCACGTAAGGCGGTGATCGAAAGTAAGTTCAAGATATTTGACAGTACGAGAAGATTTGAGAGGTACATCTTGAACAGTTAGATTCAAGAGACGAGGATTACGGTGTATACGAGAACGGTATTTCGGTGATTTCGGTTCAAAATTGCTGGACCTGGGTTTAGGGTTGTGAACGATTCAAGCGCCTCGCTCAAAGCCCATTCACTTATCGAGCCGAACCGAGAAGTGATCCGAGCCAACAGCCCACCCAACCGAGCCAGTTCGAGCCAATGGCTCACCCGAGCCGAACCGAACCGAGCTGATTGCTTACCCCAACCATCAGCTCAGTTGATCTGACTCGAACCCAAATGGGATGACTCGTGTCAACGGAGCTGGTTCGAGCCATTGGCTCCAATCGAGCCGAGTCGATGACTCGTCCCTACCAAGCCTGCTCAAGCCATCGTCTCAATTGAACCCAGCCGATGGATCATCCCAACCAAACCAGCACAAGCTGTTCGCTCAGTTGAACCGGTGAGCCGGTTGGCATCACTATCCCGGTTGGGCTTCTGCTTTGCCTAAAAAATTAGACCGTGCAGTACTCGACCTTGATGGTAAGAACTACAGTATATACTTATATTGGTGTTCACGGCGTGATTAACTTGTTCCGCGACCAACGTATTTCGAGGTGCTTTGTTTTGCATCTATTGTGCGTGTTTGTGTCGTTTTGCACCTATTTCCACATTTTGTGAGTCACCGGAAGTGGGTGAAAATTGGCCTACAAATATGGTAGAACAAGTTATTGCTTTTCCGCCACCAACAAATTTCGAGGTCGTTTCTTTCGCATCGTTTAGTACCTATTTTTAAGTAGTTTTCTGCGCGTACTTCCTCGTCTTGTGTGTCACTGGAAGTGAGTCAAACGGGCCTTCAAAGTGGGAGTTAAATGACTCACTGCTCCGCTACTACAGAATTTCGAGGTCCTTCCCTTTGCATCGACTACTGCCTAATTTGTCCTGTTTCGTGCCCCTATTTCCACCCATTTTTTTGCGCCACCAGAAGTGTGTCAAAATGGGTCTCCAAGGTGTGACCTTAATGACCCACTGTTCCGACACTATCGAATTTCTAGGTTGTTTTTTTCGAGTCCTTTAATGACTTTTTTAAAGTTTTCTGCAGCTATTTCTCGTCTTGTGCATCACCCGAGGTGAATTAAACGGGCCATTAAAGTGGGAGTTAAATGGCTCACTGTTCCGCCACTATCGAATTTCGAGGTCGTTTCTTTCGCATTGTTTAGTGCCTGTCACCGGAAGTGGGTCAAAATGGAGCTACGAATATAGCGAATCAAATTAATGCTGTTAGCCACCAACGAATTTGGAGGACGTTTCCTTCACATCGTTTAGTGTGTATTTTGTATCGTTCTGTTCGCCTACTTCCACGTTTTGAGTATCACCAGAAATGCATCAAAATGGACCATCAAAGTGTGAGGGAAAAGATCCATTGTTCCGCCACTATTGAATTTGGAGGTCGTTTCTTTCGCATCGTATAGTGCCTGTTTTGTACCGTTTTGTACGCCTATTTCCACTTTAGTGCAACAACGAAGATGGATGAAAATGGCCTGCAAGTATAGCGGAATAAGCTGATGCTGTTCCGTCACCATCGAATGTCGAGGTCGTTCCCTTCACATTTTTTATACGTGATTTGTGTCGCTTTGTGCGTCAGTGGAAGTGGGTCAAAATGAGCCTTGAAAATGGGATGAATATGTCTTTTTCTGACATATTTGTAGGTCCTCTTTGACCCACTTTCGTTGGCTCACAAAACGTGAAAAATGCGCAGAAACGCTACAAAACATGCACTAAACAATGCGAAAGAAGCGTCATTGAAATACGATACTGGTGGGACAGTGGTTCATTTTTCTACTAACATTGAATGCCCCCTTTAACCCGCTACCATTGATTCACAAAACGTGGAAATAGACTTAAAAACGGTAGAAAACACGCACAACACGATGTGAAGGAAACGACCTCGAAATCGTTCCTGACGAAACTGCATTAACTTGTTCCTCCATATTTATAGGTTAACATTAACTCATTTCCGATGACGCACAAAATGTGGAAATAGTCGCACGAAACGACACAAAAATGGCACTAAACGTTGCGACCTAGAAATTCGATACTGGCGCAACAGTGAGTCATTTTCGTCCCACCTTGGAGGCCCATTTTGACTCTCTTCCAGTAATTCACAATACGTCACCTCGAAATTCGATAGTGGCGGAACTCTTGGTCATTTTCGTCCCATCTTGGAAGCCCATTTTGATCCACTTCCGGTGTCGCACAAATGGTAGAAATAGGTGCATAAAAGCGCACAAAACAGGCAGTAGGTGATTTGAAGGAAACGACCTCGAAATTCGTTGGTGGCGAAAGAGCATTAACTTGTTCCCAAATATTTGTATGCCCATTTTGACTCATTTTCGGTGATGTACAAAACGTGGGAAAAGCGAAAAAGCTCACACAAAACGATGCGAAAGAATGCAGCTCGAAATTCGTTGGTGGCGGAAGAGTGGGTCATTATTGTTCCACCATGGTGGCCCATTTTGATTCACTTCCGCTGACACACAAAACGTAGAAATAGGCACACACACACAAAACAGCACAAAACATGCACAAAACGATGTGAAGGAAACAATCTCGAAATTCGAAGGTGGCGGAACGGCATTAACTTGTTTTGTTATATTCCTAGGTCAATTTTGACTCATTTCCGGTGACGCACAAAACGTCGAAATAGGGGTACGAAACGGCACAAAACAGACACTAGTCGATGTGAAAGGAAGGACTTCGAAATTCAGTAGTGGTGGAGCAGTGGGTCATTTTCGTCCCACCTTCGAGACCCATTTTGACCCACTTCCAGCGACGCATGAGACTTGAAAATACACGCTCATAACGGCAAGAAACTGACACTAAACGATGCGAAAGAAGCGACCTCGAAATTCGTTGGTGGCGGTACAATGGGTCATTTTTGTCCAACATTGGAGACCTATTTTAACCCACTTCCCATGACTCACAAAACGTGGAAGTAGGCGCACAAAACGGCACAAAACGATGTGAAGGAAACGACCTCGAAATTCGTTGGTGTCGGAACAGCATTAACTTGTTCCGCCATATTTATAGGCCCATTTTGACCCACTTGCGGTGACGCACAAAAAGTGAGAATAGGCGTACAAAACGGCACAAAACTATGCAAAAGAAACCATCCCGAAATTCGTTGGTGATGGAACAAGTTAATGACGCCGGTGCTCACGGCATTTGACGCTGTCTTGTTATAAAAATCTATAGTCGTTTCGCTATCGAGACGAGACGAGATGCACTAAAAGTACCCTCGAGATGCACTAAAAGTACCCCTTGAGATGCACTAAAAGTACGAGACAAAATGCAACCCTGTCGTGAGCACCACTAAAAGTATTCCACATTACTGCTTACATTTCTCATGGTTTCTCTTTCCAGTATAATCAGATCATGATTTCAAAACGAGTTAAAACGAGCTGAACGAGGGAGCTACTTGTCACACTCGGCTCGACACGGAATTCGACATCAATTTATGGAGCTAAATATAAACAGAACGTTTCCTTGCACTTTTTTTTAAAAAAAATCTCTTTTATGGAAGAAAGGACTCTACATATGGGAAATTGGTAGTGGGTTGATTTGTAAATAATAATCGAAAACGATCGATATTAGTTGAGAAACAAATTGAGAAACAAAATACAGTGCTTGGCATTATATATCCATTCCTTTCTGTTATAATAATTTCTGAAGCTTGTGTTTAGCGTTCAGAGCACAAGGAAATTAAGTTGTGCGAAAAAGAGACATAACATTTGTACAGTAAGCTTAATTATATGAAAATTTTAAGTTTGTACGGTACGCTTAATTATATGGAAAATTTTATACTTTTTTCATTTACGTTGATCTCCTTTACCTTGATTTGGGACTTTCAAATTTTATTCCTTTTTCCACTGAAAAGTATCTATAATTCAACAAGGAAATAATTATCATTGATAATTATAATAATTATCTATATAATTGAATTCACTATAATTTGGTCCATGACAAACACTTTACCATTTCATACTTGCTGTTATGCTCGTTCTTCGCACTGATCAGATAAAATATCAATGTAAACAAACTGAACAATGGAAGAACAACTAAGAAACATTTCTAAAATTGGATATATTTTGTGTGAATATATACCCAACAACGTACATGTGTTTTCATTCGGAAGGCCGATGGGGGCTGAATTTGAACGTAAACACTATCGGGGGTGTCACTTCACATCTGAGCAATCCCGATAAATATGAATTCGACACAAATATTGGTCATTTTCTACTACTTTTACATGTTTCGGTAAACGCCCTCTGAGACCCTCTTGGTTCGAATTGTGAAAAAATCGCCTCTGGCCTTCAGCCGATACCGCGAAAACTATGAATGTGACACTAAAATCTGCCATTTTCTACTACTTTTACATATCCCAGTAAAAGCCCCTATGATCCTCTGGTTCCAATTTTGATAAAACAACGCCTCTGGTCCGCAGCCTCAGGGGGCTGTATTTGGAAGTCAACCTGTGTTCACCATTCATCTCAGCGACAGTTAATACTATGGATTTGACACTAATATCTGTCATTTTGGATTATTTTACGTTTCGGTATGTAATATACCATTACAGTCTAATGTGATGATGTTTTTAATAGGAGGGTGCCCGAAATTTTTTGCACCGACTGTACTTGACGTTTAACAAAAAATTTCTGGCTGTTCATATAATTCGTAATTTTGTTTGTTACTCTATTTCAAATTAACATGGAAAGCTGTAAAATATTCATTAGGAATTATAGTTTTGGGAATCAATATCTTTATTTATATATTAAATTAGTTATAAGTCTTGTATATGGATATGTAAATGGATTATTTCAATTCTTACGGTGTCAGTGCGATCTGAAAATATAGGTCCACCATTGGACGGAACTTTTCGAATAAATAACCAATCTAAAATTCGACAGAATTTTCAGGACCACCCTTCACCTCTCTTTTAGATACCCATGTAATCTAAAATCTAGTTTAATAAAGATTTTACTATTCTTTTTATTTGCTTCAAAGCCCCACCGCCAAAAAAACTCTGTTTTGATTGGTGCAATTACTGACGCGATATATCAAAGCGCCAACATCTTGTCTTCTTTTGTTAAAACCGGCGGAGCAAGCTCTATAATTTCTGATGGTGACGATTTAGGCAGATTCTACCCAAAAATCTGCAGATTTTCAGGTAAATACGTAATACAAGTGAAAAAGAACATGGCTGGAAGTTGCCAATAGTTGAGAACAGAGAATTTATCAGTTTTAAAACCCATAGAAGTTAGTTGATATACGAACATCAATTTCTGTGACTCCATATTTGACAACATGAATCGTGATGGATACAATTCGGGATAGTGTGTGCATTTAATCTCCTTTCCCATACCCAGTTTGCAGTTCAGTGAATCGAATAGTAAAATTTCCCTTTTCCCTCACCTGAATCAGTGTAGGTTCGGTCAGACCTGTCCGTTCAGTAATCTGTCTGTGTAGTTAGTACGTGATTTTTTTTAAATATATATATGGCGGTATTTTTAGGTCTGTTTGTAGTGTTAGTAACCATCAGCATGTACGTGTAAATTAAGCAGAAGGGCTCCTGTCTACTCCCAACTTGGGGGTACGGCTTCCAGCAGGGATGGGTTGAAAGTATAGTAGTCATAAGGTTCTTTTCCCTTCAGGAAAGGGGCATATATTTCTCAATAAATAGTTTGGGTATTAACTAAACAGTTTAAGAATGTGATTTAGTGAATACAAGGGCCGATTGGCCCTGTTCCTTTCTTTCCCTTTCCTTTCGAGCCGATTTTAAAGAAAATGGTAAAATCTGAATGTTGTTTATGTGAGTAAATAGTAATGATTAATATGTATTATAACATGTATTAATTTAGTTTGTAGTTATGGATATGGCATGTATGTGTTTGTAATGTAGTATCAGTAGTAGCGATTGTAGTTAAGTGATGAAAGAGTGTGTGAAATAATGAAGTATGGACAGTGTATCATTCGTATTCGATCAATAGCTAAATGCAACATATCGATCTATAGTAATATCAGTAAATAAGAGTGTCATAGTATCAAAATTCCGTGTACAAGGTCACATTCAGTGGTTCAAGGGTTGATCATATCGTCGCTAGCCCCCTAGTGTCAAAGTTTCAGTACTAACCGTCATTCTTATGTCGATGCTTTTAGTGATTTAGTTTCCAAGAAATTGACCTTTCTTTTCGAAATAAAACCTAGTAAATATAATTCCCAGCCCAAATGCATATACAGTTAGGTTAAGTGATCCAAAATTAATATTTTCTGAAAATTACAACATTCTACTTAGTCTAGAAATCGAAATATTTAAGTAAATAAACAATACGTAAATTCTTAACAGAAGTCGGGCGATATGATGCTAGTTTTTCGCTTTGAAATTATATTAAATGTTCATTCTTTTTTTCCTCCGTGGCTGCAGAATAATTCCATTGTTGTCAGAATTTCATAAAATTGAATAATATCGCGGAGAACTCTACTTTCTGTGAACATACATACATATTTTTTTTCATGAAGCTACGAAGTATAACATAGTATTGTTTGCGTGGTAAGGGAGTCTTGAGTTCGAGGGATGTTTTGTGTGATGGCCGGAACATGAAATGTTGGCAATGATTTATAGATTTAGAAGTATATGACGAAGTGTGCATATAGTCTGGGTGTAGTTAAAGAAATCGGGTGTTTATGAAATACGACGTCGTAATAAAAGAATAAAATGATAGTATGAATATATTGTGAAACGAAATGAATGAGAGGACACCCATATACATAGAGATATATATAGATATATATAAGCCCAGTTTATGATTAGTCACGTTTCGGTAAAAAGAATATATATATATATATATATATATATATATATATATATATATATATATATATTTAAGGATTATGTGCAGATATCCACATCTCGGGTTCTGGCCCCTACACCGGAGCATCCTGCGAACATGTGGGTGAGATATTGCTGGACTATGTTAGTGCTTAAT
Source organism: Thermobia domestica (assembly GCF_964235325.1). NCBI lineage: Eukaryota > Metazoa > Arthropoda > Insecta > Zygentoma > Lepismatidae > Thermobia > Thermobia domestica. The sequence continues at coordinate 129,842,626 of NC_137467.1, forward strand.
ATCTTAATTTGTTATTGCAGTCGTATTCGTTCATAATAATCTCGTTTAATAATATTTGTAGCATCATATAATCGTTGACTGGACATATTTAATAATCAATTATGTAAACTCAATAGCTGTTACATAACGGGGCTGTAGTGAATTATATTTTTCGGTCGGTTTTAAAATAGAATATCCTGCTCCGTGAGATTTTTTTTCTTCACGTTACCTACTCGGGCTAGCTTACAATATTCATGGAGGCGACAGCTCTGACAGGGTTACAGAATCAAAACAATTAGTTATTGAAAGTTATTTTCCCGTACCCGGGCATCGACCCCTCCCCCTTTGAATATTTTCGTTTTCTTTTCTGTTTTCAAACTAGATAGTGATGGAAATTAATCGATGCCTCAGTATTTAGCGCATTCTGCGAAGGGGAGCTATCGGTGAAGTTTGGCAATAGAAATCACCGATCCAAAATCCAGTTTATTTAATTTTTTTTATTATTTTGGCAAATCCATAATTAGGGTCTCTCTCTTATTTCATTGCCTTCGGTCTAATTTTCGTACTTTCCTCTAGATCCTGTCTCAATTTTCGGAGAGGTCGGATAATTTTTTTATTGTTTTAGAAATTTCAAAATTTAGGGCAATGACATCTTGCCCTCCCCCCTTTCTCTCTTTCGCCTGTTGGTTTGGGACGGATACGGTTACCAACTAATAATTTTACAAGCAATAACTTGTGAAGTTATTATTTACAAGACACAGACTTGCTTCTTGGCACCAGGTTTTTCCCCTTGAGTCTACGTATTTGAGTAGACCACTCTTTAGGCATATTAAGAATATTTTGGCTATGGTTTTGTTGAGAGTGAAATTCGACTTCTATCTTTGTAGCGTTAGTTATTTCTCACTTAAGTCTTTGGCGCCCCTATTCTTCGTCTTCCTTCTTCTCTATATCTCTCTCTGTCTTCATTTCTTCAAGTTTTTTTTTTAATTTTTCAACCTTCCCCCCCCAGATTTTGAACTTGTCGCTTACAATTTATTTAACGTACAACTCTGATCTGAAATTACCAGCTGAGATGTTGCAAGACACAATTCATGGATAGAGTAGATAATGATTGGGTCCTCCATCACATTTTGACCTATTGCCAAAATGAATAACGACTTCATATTTGACGACACTTCAATTACGTTCTTTCACCGTCGTCCCTCTAAGTTTTTTTTATCCATTGGTCACTTTCCTTTCTGTTTTGGTTTTCGTTTATCTTGTAGTTAACCTGGGCCCAGAAATTGTATTTTGGTTTATCTATTCATATCTTTAGGAATGTTCTGTGTTACGTGCCTGCCTCACGAAATTTTTTTTTATTTAAGCACGAATTGACTATATGAAAGTTAAAATTTATAGACGCGCGGTATCAGGTAAAAAGATCAATTTTTTTAAATGTAATGTCGGAAGTCATTTGTTTTTCTTGTACAATGTTTGCAACCTTTTCTGAAATTATTGTTGGGGTTATTACTTAAAATGTGTGCGCGATTATTAAATATGAATATATATATAGAGAGAGAGATAAATGAATACGTCGAAATGTACATGTGCTTAGTATGTGAATATGATGTTAAAGTAAAGTATGATATTAAATGTATTATATGGATATATGTAGGAGCGCTCGTGTCTGCCCCCCAAACGTGTATTGGTTGCTATAGTTTATCAGTAAGTTTTCCGACGAATATAAGAATATAGATTTTTGTCAAGAATACCGCAGTGCACTCAAATAATTTTCCTTTCTTCTGAATAGATGTAAATCATAACCTATGTAATTATTTAATGGCATGTATTAAGAAGTAACGGCAGGTCTAAATGTAACCCACATCATAATGAATATTATCCCTGAACTACCAACCTAAAACCATTGTGGAAAGTGTACCTTTAATCCCTCTCACCTGCATATGTATCCTGTGACTTGACCAGTGTTTTTTTTATCCTCAATGTAAATCATCATACTCCCTACACCTGTGGAAGATCGTCTTAAATTCGAACCATATATACATATATACAAAAGTGATCCTAAAGAAAGGATTCATGACGTGTCCCAGTGTTAAACAAATAACTTGAAATTATCCAATTAATAAATTTGGAAATGGACTGACTAAGAGGAGAAACATCCTCTGGCGGAAAGTGATTTCAAAATCCCTAGATGGGTATAAATGTTACCGTATGCGAGTGCAGCTATAAACTGCTAATAGTCACAAACTAAATATAGTTGATGAATGGTTTTATAAACCAATAGTTATATATATATATATATATAAACACAAACTAAGTTAAATGGAGCGAAATGTTTTGGACGCTACAAGTAGTGCGCGATTTGTGATTTGAACGCTCAAAATTATTAATATTTCATTGCTCAATGTGAAGTAGAGACTCATAAGTGCTATTACACCCAAAAGCTTTATTTCTTTTCTTTTCTTTGTCTATTTTTTTTGTAAAACAAGTGTCTTCTTTGCGTATGTCGCAAATCATAATTTTGCTTTAGCATGCCTAAGATATAATATATGTAATTATTTTTTTTCTTTTTCCATTTGTCAAGATGATTAAATATATAAAGATTTACTAAAATATAACTCTATGTATTCTATTGATATATAACCAAGAACTTGTATTTTTTTAATACTTTCTTTATAATTATTTTCCTTTTTCACCATGAATGTAATAAACTATTTGTACCTTTGTAGCTAGTTGGTTTCCTTTAGAAATATATACACTGTCCTGAGTGAGTGAGCGAGTGAATGCATGATAGATTTAATTTAAGTAATTTTAGTAATATCCTTTGTCATATTAATGTGTATAATATATGTGTCATATTTTAATATATGTGGTAAGGTAAATAACCTAGGTCATGAAGGACCGCTACTAATAGTTTAAATCGGCTGTAGGAGTGAGACGAAAATAACAGGATGAGCCTAAATACGACATCTTTCTTCCAGGAAGTTGAAACTCTTATTGATACGATACATAAATTCATATTGAGTTATAAGTTTGATTTTTTTTCTTTCTTAGCTAATTCATATGTGTGGTCGATCCTAGAGAACAGAGTTCAGATGCTGGATGGTTATCAATCACCGGTTGGAATAACATTACAGAGAATGATTTCGATTTTCTCATTTCCTGGTCTAGGTCTGCGCAACCCCACGAACGTGGTGCCTGGAGCTAGGTCGGGGTGGTATGGAGGAACATGTGTCTATTCCGAAATATTCTAAAATTGATTAGTCGTTAATAACCCTTAAAATGATTCATCTTTCAACAACTTTCTCGACTGCTTACTATATTCCCGGAATTATCCAGTAATCTATTTCTTATTAAAATACTCTATTTGTTTTCTTTCTTTTTCCTCCCTTTTCCTACCTCCTTCTTTTACCGTTCTACTTCCTTCTTTTCTTTTCTAATTCTGAATGAAAGAAAACGGAGTCATGACTGAGAGTAGTCGCTATTGGCACGGTCAATAAGTTGTTTCGATGAGTTTCTTCGGAAGTCCGATATGGGATAATTAACAATGAGATGAGTATGCATTGAGGGACGGACAATAATAAGAAACTTTATTGAAATTTACTTTATTGGAAAATAATCAGGATTTCAATTAGTAGGTGATGTTTCGTAATCGCCCTCGAAAGAAAATTAATTTTTAGCGACTCCTCTCCTCTACACTCTCTTCTTCGTTTACTACTATTTTTTTTACGTTTTCTTTCAGGTATCCCTCCCCTCAGTTGACACCCGGCCCGCAGCCGAATAGGGTGAATTTGGAAGTTAATGCGATCGGAGTTTCACCATTGATCTCAGCGACCGCGAAAACTATGAAGTCGACACACATATCGGTCATTTTCTACTACTTTTACTTGTCCCGGTAAACGCCCACCTGAGACCCCCTTGATTCGAATTTAGTCAAAAACGCTTTACCTGGTCTGGGTCCTAAGCCAAGGTATCCGTGGCCAAAATTTGGTTATTCTCAGCCAACTTGTCTGGTCCCCAAGCCGGTCCCGGTTAAAAAAACTCTTTGTCTTGATCTGGGGCCTAGACCTAGCTACCCGTGACCAAATTTTGAAAATTTTCGTCCACTCGTCTAGTCCACAGGCCGCACACAGATAGACAGACAGACACTCAAACAAACTCTATTTTATTTGTATTAGAAAGGTCAGATCCACCGTTATTGTATTAGTGCGGTGCTTGAGTGATTGATCGTAGAAATTCAAACTGCAATGAGTGATAATTTCATAGCCTTCTTTTATTATAAGTTTAAACTCGTTAGTCAGTAGAGAAGAGGGCGTGAATCATGGGTCAGAGTTGATAACAATGGGTTTCGGTGGGTCTGTGGGTCACAGTGGGTGACAGTGGTTCATGGTGGGTGGTGGGTCAGAGTGGGTCACGGTGGGTCGTAGGTGACGATGGGTGGTAGGTCAATTGGTCGTGGCTAAAGTTTTCATTGCCCCACACCCTCTCTGAACTAGTGTTGAAAATTAATCAGTGAAAATCAATTGCAGTGATCAATCAATTGAAAGTAATTGCTGTGGAGATCATTTGAAATTGAATTAATTGCCAATTAATTTCAATTTCAATTGAATGACTGAATTCAATTGCAATTACTTTCAATCGATTGATTGATTCCAATTCATTCTCCTTCAATTAACTGCAATTAACAATCAACCATTACTTACTTCAGTTGTTAATTGCAATTAACAATTAAATGTACAGATTAATTGTTAATTGTTAATTCAATTGAAATTTGCCCAACACTGTGAATCTTCTCTTCATTGCCCTGATCCGGCCCTTCAAACTTTTTTTTCCTTCTATCAAAGCCAGTACTGCCTATTTGGGAAAAGTCTCAATGTAGAGGATTGCTAGTGGTAAAAGCGATCTATCCACTGTTCTGTTGGAAAGGGGGGGGGGGCTGGTGGAAAATGCCATAAAATTTTACGTTGCACAAAAAGGAAAATATCTACATTCGACACGACTAATCTATATTTATATAATTGAAAAAATACTATGTTAGTTACTCTAAATCTCCCTTACCGCCCCACCGATCTTGATCAAATTTGTAACATGGATGAGTTTCACGGCTGGGCTGGTTTTAGGCTATTCACTTTGATGGTAGAACTGAGGAGGAGGGAGTGCAAAAATTAATAAAACTTAATAACTCCTGAACCACTTGACCGATCTTGAAATTTTCAACATAGATGAGGCTCAGACCTTGGATCGTTTTTATAATTTAAATTTGACGGAGCAACGTGGGGGCGGAGAAGGAGGGGAGATATATAAAAATCAATTTATATAAGACTGAAAGTGACTATTTTTGTAACTTAATAACTCTTGAACTATCTGACCGATCACAATCAAATTTTCAAGATATATGAGCTTAGGGCCAGGGATTACTTTAGGCTTTTCACTTTAACGAAGCAACGTAGGGGAGGGGGGAGGGAGAGAAATTTAAAAATGATCAAAAATGGCCGATATTAATGTTGAATCCATAGTTTTCGGGCCCGATGAGACAAACAGTGACACTTCTGATGCTGTTTCAATCCAAGTTCAGCCCTACTTTAGTTGGGAAAGGGGGAGGGTAAAATCGAGGAGAGGGGGATAAACATTTTAAAATGATCGAAATTGACTAATATTAGTGTCGATTCAATAGTTTTAGGAGTAGCTGAGATTAACAGTGACAATTCTGATGCCGTGTGCCGCAGCACGGGGGAGGGGGAGCTATATATAAAAATAATCGAAAATGACCAATATTAGTGTCTAATCCATAGTTTTCGGGATCATTCTGATGAACTGTGACATTTTTGATCCGGTTTAAATGCAAGATCAGCTCCGCCACTTACGGGAAGGGGAGAAAGTGATATATAAAATGATCGAAATGGCCACTATCAGTGTCGAATTTATAGTTTTCTGGGTCGCTTAGATGAACAGTGGTACTTTCGATCCCGTTTAAATTCAAATTCAACCCCATAACTTGGGGAAGAGGGAGGAAGAGATATTTAAAAATGATGGAAAATGACCGAGTGCTGAATTCACATTTGTGGGGGGTTGCTGAGATAAACACTGACACTTTTGATGCCATGGCCCGCAACATGGGGGAGGAGGAAATATACATATAAATGACCGAAAATGACCATTATTGGTGTCGAATCCATGATTTTTGGGGTCGCCGAGATGATCAATGATCTTTCCGATGCTGTTTAAATCGATGCCATTAAAAACGAAAACAGCATATTTCACGGGTACTAAACACATGAAATACGGAGTTGAGCATTTAAATTTTCATTTCAACTCAGCAAAGCGGGAAATATATGCTAGTAATACTAATAAAGCTCAAGTACTGTCCTTTCTCTATTTCAAAACCAACTTTTTAAAATCTCTTCCCTGTAATATCTATTACTGGAGCTATCAGTATATTTTGTTTTTTTTTATAAAGAAAGGGCTTTTTAATGTTGGTTCGGAGCTTGAATCTGACAGGCCGTTCCCAACCATACTATCTCGTCTCCAGAAAAACTGGATTACAGGGCAGAGTCTAGAGCAAGAAATTTATATCTCTTTGGCTTAAAAAAAAAACAACTTTAGTTCGCATACTAGTCATAGCACATGTTTAGAGGTTTCTCAACGAATCTGTATGAGACGAGACCTGCAAATGACACAGGACTGAAAGTTGAGCTTACACGAAAAGTCGAATCTGGTATCATCCTAAAACAAAAAACAATCCTAATGGATGACTACTTGCTCCTAATGCTCATATTTCATTCTCATGTAAAGACTTAGGATGAGCCCGACCCCCTAGGCTCCCCTTGGATACGGGCCTGTATGACCCCCCACCCTTGAACACAATTATCTGGAAGAAAGCCTCTATTCTTCCCTTTGTCTTTCTAGTGTACTGAAAACATGAAAAGCACACTAGGTCACAGAGCATAGAGTTGTAAATGATTGACATGTTGCATTGCAGACATATTTCGTACCGTTGATGATTTTTGGAGGTTTTCCAGGGACAAAATTCCCCTCGGAGTTATACGTATCTCCTATGGTGCTGAATATGAGTGGAGTTGATTTTGTCGTCCCTTTAGCAGCGAGGCTATATGAGACGGGACCTACTGATTAATCGTGAAATCCGAACTACATAAGCTCTCGCTGAAATCGAACCCGGGTCTCTCACGATAAAGGCGCGTACGCTAACCACTTAGCCACGAAGAAGCTCGGAGCTCATTTTGGAAAAGAAGAAAGCACGTTATGGGAATTTCAGTGCAGACAACTAAGTATGACGACTGTTAAATGAATATTCTTGATCTTGAATATATTGTGATAATGTTCAATCTTATTCGATAATGTCATTCTCTCTTTAAAAAATGGCATTATCTTTTCTGTAACTTACTACAGCATACAAGTTAAATTTCACAGAGTGGGGAAAAGAGGGGAAGGGATTACAACGTACGATGGACTTCGCTTCCTATCCGATTCTATTCAGCGTTGCAAAGAACCTGTGTGATTGACTGATAGCTACACATAAATTGACAGAATGAAAGTCTTAATTTTAGTACTGACCTGCCCTCAGGGAAAAAAGCAAGCTGCCCGCACTCGTGGCTTCTGTGTCTTGTAACATTGTGTTTAAAAAAGATAGACACAAGGTCAGTTATCAGTTGTTTAGTTCTTTGTAAACCAACTGATAAGGCTTTTTCTCTTTTATACAAATCATATTGTTGTTTGAAGCCTCTTTATTCCTTATAAAAACAATATAACCAGAATCACGGAAACCCACAGGAATTGTAAAGAAAGTTGAAAAAATATCTTTTTCATTCAGATCCTTTATTATTATTATTATTATTATTATTATTATTATTATTATTACCATTATTATTATTATTATTATTATTATTATTATTAGTATCACATAATATTTTTCGTTAGTCCTCATAGCAATTAATACTTAGCAGCAGGGGTAAAAGTGCGTGGGAACGCGGGGGCCCCATCCTCACCTCCAAAAAACTGTGTACGGCGCCTCCCAGTTCCTAAGCAATTAAAATGGGCAAAGATAGGCATGAGGGACGGCGTGACGTTATACCGCTACCTGCCGTCCCCCTACCTTTTCAGAGGATTCCTTCCCATCTAGCCTAATCCCACTTTGTCTAACGATTTATCAGCCACTTATATCTCCAAGATAAGAATGTCCACCATTTTAGGCGAGATGGGAATTCCCATCTTACTTAAACCCATCTCTCCTAAAATGGCGGTAGTATGCAAGGAGGGAACTTCTGTACTAAAGAGGGAATTGCTCTAATAGCATTTTAACCTGATATTTCAATCAATTTTGGCAATTTCTGTCAACTACAATATAAATATATAATAAGTACCATACAAGAAGAAAGCATATGGGGAAGGCGGTTTAATGAATTTAGTCCCCTTTGGTTAGTTTTGGGAATACTGGAAATTGATTGACAAACAGAAGCTAATCAGAAACAGGATAGAAATATAGAGGGTGTTTCAAAACAACACTGACAACGTTTGGGAGCTGATTCCTGACACCAAGATAAGACAACCTGGGTGCACAAATGCTTTCTTTTGGCGCTATGACCAGCCAAAAACCAGTCGGAAAAATGTCCAAAACACCCGTAACTCGAGAACAAAATGTCGGATCAAAGTTAGGGGGAAAGGAAATGTATATTATTTTTAGCCATAGCTTCCATTAATGCACAACTCGATATGGTACAGGGGCAGCACAAAGGTCACCCCAAAGAAATTGAAGAATTATTGGGATATTTTATCAAACGTTGACTGAGGCAAGTTAACTACAATTAAATACGATATTTCAACTAACAGGAATCTTGGAACACGGTCAAAGTTACAAGAACATTATTAAAATTATATAAAAAAGGGAAGATGGACACATTTGATTGATCTACTTTGTCTCAGTATAGAATTGGCTATCGAGGAAGAACTGAAATTATATGAATTCCATAAAGTTTAAATGTTATGCCTTCTAGGCTAATGAAGACAGAGAAATCACTCATGGCTATCGGGTAGCGTGTGCGAATTTCGCATAGGAGACCCGGCACCGATTCGCGGCGGGAGCGCAAGCAGCTCGGATCTCACGTTAATCCGTAGCTCTATATATCATGTAATTTTGCTACCGAAGGGATGCTAAACTGAAATCCGATCCAATAATAAAGAGAGGTAATAGATTGAAGCTAATTTTTGGGAAATGAGAATGTAGGAGAAAACAGGATAATTCCGAGAAATCTCACGGGTACGATGGTATCCACTACAAACTTTTATAGTCTGGGATCGAACGAGGTCCACTCCGCACCAGAAGTAAGCGCTCTATTACTAAGTCACCCCGCCCCTACTTTGGAGGAAACACTATGATTCTGACAGATGTATCGATATACTAAATAATGTATGTGATGAACCAGCATACAAGAAGTACAAACGGTCAGAATGTGGGATTCGTGGAGTTTTCTTTGTGGAAAATTGGTAAGTACGTTTTTCTATGTCAGTTATTCTTAACTGGATGCCCGCGTCTCTTAGGGATTGACGGAGGTCACGGTGACTCAGTGGTAAACACTTGCCTCTGGTACGTGGGGCCTTTGGTTCGATCCTGAGCCAAGAAACTTTGTGGTGGACACCATCGTATCGTGTGTGAGTTTTCTCGGGATACTACAATTTCCTTCCACATTCTCATTCCATCATATCTTCCATCAACATTTACTTGCCTTAATTATTGTCTCCCTTAGCCTAAAGAGCATAATCGTGTTCGTTAAAATGAAATAATTCATTTCATTTTACAGGGGTTGCTTACAGTTTGTCGGTGGGTTACCGTTAAGATAGTTTTTAATAGGTTGTATTATTGATACTAATATTTGTAAGAAAGAAGGAGTTTATGGGGCTCATAATTTTCGAAAGGCTGAGAACTACAATTGTACGTTGATGAAATGCTAAAGGTACGAACTAAATTTGATTTGTGAGTCTTTTAGCATTATGTTTTTATCAGCATTATTAGTCGTATTATGGACAAGATATAACTCACATATCTACAAACCAAGAAAACTAACAGTGAAATTTGATATTCGACAGTGAAATATAATAATATACAACTTGGATATCAAATTTCGAGGTTAGTTTTCTTGGCTTTGGACATGTTCAACTTACATGTGTTTTCGTGATAGTCCGAACTTTTAACATACAAGTATCAGTCTCCTAGATTACAGTAAATAATTATGAAGATTATTCTAAATCTAACAAATAAGTACAGATAACGATCACTAAAGTTCATAATTGACTTTTGAGAACATGATGGCCCTAACTGACATATCACATCACTACCTTTCCATTTCCAAAATTATCACAGATTTCAAAATGACGGATTTCAAGGTGCCACCGGAAGTTTGTGATCTACGTGATCTAGAAAGATTGTAGATCACATTTTGTCAATACGTGAAACTACCACCGTTTGCATTGTCTATCTTTCACTATTTTCACGATTCAATAGTTTATTTGATGTATTTCAATAACATAGCATAGCCCTTCTCCCATCAATTTTGACGCCCCTCCGTTTCTTATGACGTTCAGCCCTTATAACTTTGCACATTTACATATTCCCACATCCTCTATCAGTTACACTACGTCTCACCCCGCAACTCGATTTATCCATTTGGACCCTTTACTTGTCAGAGAATTTCTTATTAATGGAGAAACAGGGAACATAATTCTACAATGACTGGCAAGTAACACTTACCAAGTGTAACACTCCGATTTTGATAAAATTTGGTAGATAGATACTACACATAAAATAAACGAACACATGTATTTTTATTTTCTGCGGTAAAGCTGTTTTAGGGGGGCAAAAACCCACACCCAAAATTTTGAAAGTTGACGCCCGAAAAGCAAAACCCTTTTGCGTTCCGAGCATACCCCTAGTCCTAAAAGGTGACGGATTATAGGTGTTATACTTTCATTTGATTGAGGTCCGTATCCTAAGCAGGATAAGGGCGTTTATTTATGTATTTATTTGTTACACAAAATAACGATTACACAGTGTGAAATGAATTTTTGAAAATAGTTAGAACTTGGGTTGCTTGTATCTCTTAATTTGGATTCCAATACAAAAATATTTTATGTAAATCTATATTATTTCGGTGTGTAGGACAAAAGTTCAGCTCGTATACAAAGCAGACAAATGGGTGCCAGATAAACGCAATAGACTCCAGTCTGGTCGATAAAAGATGTCGAAAACCTATTTGGGTGGGGGACTTCAACCAGATACTTCTATTGTTGCGCTGTTTCAGCGTCAGAGCTCAGTGAATAATTAAGTAAGAATGGTAACCAGGTCATATTCTATTTGTGCTTGACTGCTAAAATACTCGGAAATATACTATTTCGTGCAGCAAATATTAGTAAAATAAGTTCTCAAATATGAGTTGTAATACTGATATGGCTCTGTTCTGTGTGTGAGGGTAGTTAATTAGTTGTTATTCCTAGGATTAATAACGAAGCAGTATAATTTTTTTTTTTTTTTTTTTTTTTTTGTAGTTCACCATATGGTAACACGCATATATGTATATGCTACAGTGGTGTGGGAAGGAAATTAGGATTTGAATTATTAATTTTGTTTATTGTCAGAGGAAATGTATACCTATATTAAAATCATAAAATCAGAAACAGAAGAGAGGGCTATGAGCAATTCATTTTGTGTTACAGAATAACTTTGTACGTGTAAACGTGAACTATTAAAAGGAATAACAAGCCAATACCATTTTAAGGTAAAATTATTTCATTTAGTGTTCAAAATTATAAAATGTTATTGATAATTATGAGATATAGTTTATATCAGGGCCGTAACGTGTGAGGCAGAGGGGGCAACTGTCCCCAAGGAAGCTTCCCGCCGTTCTAGGGGTCCCATTTTAAAACAAAATTTTCTTACTCCATATAAGATACGAACATGAAATTATAAATGAAGCATCAAACAGGTCATTTTTCTGGGTTCACTACATTACATAAACAAAACAGCACACAAAAGGTAAATAAAACAAACATGAGTTGTGGGCCCATTTCAGTAAAAATGTCTATTAGGGACCCTAGAAATAATATATATCCGTATGGCTTTAAATTTTAGTTAATATTGTTCACTTAATTAATTTGTCATGTATGAAACGGTCCCAGGGGCGTAACTAACGGTCCCCAGACCTTGCCGTGTGGGAAGGCCCACAGGCTCCAGATGCCTCATAAAGAGTAAGAGAAAGATGGAGCCCAAGAATTAGAAAAGCAACTTTTCTAGGGGGCCCTATACGGCGATATATATATATATAGGGCCGGATTTAGCATTTTGGCGCCCCTAGGCCCAATAATTTTTTCCGACCCCTAGTCTGGTTAAAGTTACTTTCCTGAAAAAAATTATATCAGGCTTATATGCTTATTGCTTAAACACCACTCCACGATTCAATTTTATCATTGCAAGTTTTTTGATGAATTTCCTTGGTCCTGGGCTTAACAAAATACAGTTAATGTATTAACAAAAGATTGGTGAACTTTACCAATGATTATTTGATAATTACAAAAATGATAAAAAAAAAAAATCATTTTGAATTTGTTCATTAGGGGATTTGTTTCAACAATGACTTCGTTCAAATTTGTTCTTTGTAGATTTGTTGCAAAGTTTCTTTCTTAATTATTCATTGAAGATTTGTTAATTTGTATTTCATATCAAGATATCATTTAAAAACTGTATTGTATTGTATATATATTTAAACTATGTTTATATTAGAGTGATGGTACTTATACAGAGGCTGTTCAAAAAGTAAGTGTCTTAAGGTTATCATTCCAGGGTTCTTTCCTTTGTAGTCAAACTACTACGGAAGTCCGCATTCGAGCCCCATTTACAACGATAACGTTGTATATTATAAAAAAAAGTTTTACCTGTATAAAATTTACCTGTGCCAATTTATAAGAAAAGGAAGCAGAGGCGGATTATGTGAGCAATTTTATATAATGAAAAGAGATATATGTAAATTATTTTTGATTGTCAATTTTTTCTTACGTAGTTGCTATGGTTACGATGTAAGTGTAATGAATTTGAATTCAGTAGTGATGAGCAAATGCAAGACCAAGACCAAGACCGGGGCGGTCTTGGTCTTGGTCTTGTTCTTGCACATCCAGTTTTGGTCTTGGTCTTGCACTGGAAACCTTGGTCTTGGTCTTGGTCTTGCACACCCAGTCTTGGTCTTGGTCTTGGTCTTGCATGCAAGAGTCTTGCAAGTCTTGCATTTAAGATATCTTATGCTTTTCATAGGTAAATATTACTCTGGATATAAGGGATAATAAACTCTACAATGCGCCAATAATAAGGGAAATACAATGTGTTTCTAAATGTAATATAGTTTTACCTTCGTGTAAGTACTGTACCACAAAGGTGATGGCTTTTATTTTTTTAATGTGCCTACGCTTCACTACTTATAAGATAAATCACAACGTTTCATAATCTGTTTATATTTTTTAACAGATCCAACACTCAAACTGGGGAGGCTACCCCTGAGACTCAAGAAAAAAATCAAGACGGCACAGATTATTGAAATACCATGAATTGCAAAATTATTTTTACACTCTAAAGGCGTCAGATTGTTCTTTTCAACCACGATTAGCTAATTCTTGTATTAAATTCCAATTAAATATTGAGATTTTCTTTACTGATTCCAATATGTACTCTGTGGAGCAGAAACGTTGACATTACACAAAAGCGATGAAAAAATTGCAGGCTTTCGAAACATGGCCATGGATCAAAAAGGAGAGAGTTACCTGTGTTGAACGGAATGAAGTGTTAGAGGAACAGAAACTGGTTGAATATTGGCTGAGGAGAAGCTGTATTATGCGGGACGTGCTAGAGGGTATTGTGGATGGAAAGAGAGGGAGGGCGGGAAGGAGATACAGTGAAACCTGTCTATGTTGGCCACCACCGGTTCCATTGAAAAGTGGCCAACTCAGACAGGTGGCCAACTTACAGAAAATAAGTGTGATTGGTGTATTTTAAAGATAGAATTTCTAGTATTACTTGATTGTAAAATTTTAATAAGCAATGGCAGCATAGCTACTTTTAAATAATGTATATAGAGTAATTATAACAATGTACAGTACTAGAAAAAAGTACTACATTATGTTTAATATATGTACCTTTATCTTCTTGAAAACTAGTCTGGTACACTTAGTTATTCGGATTGAAAGCGCAATAACACAAACAACCATATAATAGAAACATACTCACAGTTTATTGAAATTGATATTGTAGCATACTGAGTTATTTAGATTGAAAACAGGGGCCGCAGTGGTTCAGTGGTAGGGCATTCACTTCTGGTGCATGGGGTCTCTGGTTCGATCCCAGCTCGCGTCAAGTGAACTTTGTGGTGGGCAGATACCGTGTGCGTGGGTTTCCTCGGGGTTCTCCCGTTTTCTCCTACTTTCTTCATTCCACCATTTTACTCATTTCTCTTATCGCCGTCTCCTTTAGCCTACCCGGCATAACCTTGGGACGTAAAGATTTCATTTCAGATTGAAAACAAGAAAATCAAAATTAGAAATTGAACGATATGTGCAGTCTATATGTCTTGTTTTCGACAGTGACAAATATTTTCTGGAGATTCCTTTCGAAGAAATAACAAATCAGTTATTATACAAATTTATTCATCGTGGTTCATTCTAAACGTATTTCTTTTATTCTTTTTAGCACATATACACGTTCTAATTTTGTAGTTAATTACTTCTTGCTCATGAGCTACAAGTGTTTCTTCGGAGCAAAATATGTTTTAAGAAAATCTTATGGGAATTCATATCTCCAAACTTCCGCTACCTTTCCACAAGCCGTCAGGTGCCAATACTTGACAATTGATATGGTTAGCTTTAACCTTGAGAATTTTCCGGAATTACTAAAGCTCTCCACTGATGAAAGGAGATGATATAGCTAATGTTCTTTTCAAAACAGACAGGGTAAACAAATACGTATAACCATTTCCTGAATTCCTGTACGCGGTTTTTCATATTCACATCTTCCTTCAGCAACCCTTTATGAGGGTAGTGTTCTGGCCATTGACCTCCAAGAACAAATTGTGCGAATCCATGTTTCTTTGTGTCCAGTCACAAATACAGAACATCTGCCTCTCGTATGGGAATAAGAAGGAGTTAAGAAAAATAACAAAATGGTATTTTGTGTGGCCAAGATTCGCAGGTGAATTTATCATTATCATCATAGGACAAACATTGTTTCAATGTGGCCAACTTCTAAGATAGACAGGTGGGCAACTTACAGAGTAATAAGTAACGAATGTCTTATGGGAAAATGCAAATTCAACACGGACCAGGCTAAGATAAGCAGGTGGCCAACTTAGAAAGGTGGCCAAGTTCACAGGTTTTACTGTAGTAGTTGAAGGAAGGTATTAAAACAGAAAATTGGTACGTCAAGACGAAGAGACTAGCTGCGGACCATTGAACGTCGAAGCTTCTCAATTGCAGCAAGTAACCTGCCAATAATAGGAGATAGCTATGATGATGAGGATGATATGTTCACCAATATTGACCAAAATAAAAGAGAGAGAAAATTAAAGTAATAATGATTATTATCCAAACTTTTAATATTTTAGAATAATTTGAGTGAAAACTAGAAACGATTCAACTGTCTATGTCTTTTGTGTAAACTCAATTTATATAAATACTTTTGACCTTTATTAGAAATACAAAATTACTTCATCCAAGTTATTTGAAATCTCACTTGTGAATATGGATTACTAGCATCAATTACCCGGTTTGGTGGGTTAAACTTAAAAAAATAATAATAATATTTCGTTAGTCAGTCACTTTTTACTATTACTAAAGCGCTCTCTGATATCGGTCATTTTCGATGATTTTTATATTTCTCTCTCCTCCTCCCCAAGTTGTGGTCTGAATTTGGATTTAAACGGCATCAGAAGTGCCACTGTTCGTTTCAGAGACCCCGAAAACTATGGATTCGGCGCTAATATCGTTCATTTTCAATAAATTTATATATCTCCTCTCCCATGTTGCGAGGCACGGCATCGGAAGTGTCATTGTTCATCTCAGTGACCTCGAAAACCATGAGTTTAACATTGATAATGGTCATTTTCGATACTGTTTATATATCTCCTTCCTCCCGCTCCCCCGAGTTGCGGTGCTGAATTTACATTTAAACAAGATTGGAAGTATCACTGTACACCTTAGCGACGCCGAAAACTATGGCTTTGACACTAATATTTCATTTTTGATTATTATTGTGTATCCCCTTCCCACCAAGTTACGGGGCTGAATTTGGTCGTAAACGGTATTAAAAGTGTCAGTATTCAACTCAGCGACCTCGAAAACTATGGATTTGACACTAATATTCGTCATTTTCGACCATTTGTGTATATCTTCCTTCCCCTCCGCCAAGGTACATCGCTGAATTCGGATTTAAAAAGCATCGGAAGTGTCACTGTTTATCTCAGCGACCTCCAAAACTATCGATTCCAATTTAATATAAGTCATTTTCGAACATTTTTAAATATCTCTCCCTTCCCCCTCCTCCAAGCTGCACCGTCAAAGTGATAAGATAAAAGCCATCCAAAGTCCGAACCTCATCTATGTTGAAAATTTGATTGAGATTTATCGGCTGGTTCATGAGTGATGAAGTCACAAAGACAGTCACTTATATTTTTATTTTTTTACTATATATATCTCCCTCCTCTACGTTGCATCGTCAAAGTAAAATGATAAAAATCGTTCCAGGCCTAAACGCCATCTATGTTGAAAATTTGATCGAGATCGGTCGGGTGGTTCAAAAGATTAGGAGTCACAAATATAGTCACTTTCAATTTTATAATATAGATTTATTGTTGTAGTAGACCTATAATGTTATATCGCTCAATCCTCGATGTACCGTATATCTAAAGAGGTTAAAAGTTATATTGATAAACAATTATTCAACGTATAAGAATTAACCTATGAAATCAAGCTTGTGGTCACAAGTACTAAGTTTTTGTCAATGTCTTGAAGACGTTATTTCGATATTAATTTTATGAGAACACATTAAAAATTTCCAACGGATGCTTGAGTCTCGGAACCAAGGTCATACCCATGTAGTCGACATATGCTGTACGGAATTACCGATGTTCAATACTACATTTCTCGTTAGTTTTGGAAGAAGAACAACACTGATATGCTTTTAAATGAAATGACGTATCTAGTTTAACGTCCCACGACTATGCACAAAGGCAAAGGGAGACGGTGATGATGAGAAATGACTGAAATGAAGAAAGTTGGAGGAAACGAAAAAACGCCGAGAAAATACACGCACACGGTGTTGGTTCACCAAAAAAGCTCACATGGCGCAAGATAACACCTGTATGGCTTGAAAACGAGCAATATGTTACAGAAAACGCGAACCAATTCAGGAAACGATATACTGTAGCTATATGCTACAGGAGCAGATCGATTCACACGGATTGCATAAAACTACTGGGAATACATTCACTCCAGTGGCATTTTTACTGAAGCCAAGAACTTCAAGTAAAAGATGTATTAATTTTTCTCCTTTTTTACATTCTATAAAAAAATTCAAGTAATACCAGTACTTGTGCAAGACTCTTGCGCAAGAGTCTTGGTCTTGGTCTTGGTCTTGCACCCTTGGTCTTGGTCTTGGTCTTGCAGCCTTGGTCTTGGTCTTGGTCTTGCATCGGGATTCCTGGTCCTGGTCTTGGTCTTGGTCTTGCATGCAAGACTCTTGCAAAAACTGCAAGACCAAGACTCTTGCGCTCATCACTAGAATTCAGACATCTTGTAATGAAGAATAAGCCATAAGATTTACTGCTACGTAAGTTTAATCATTAAAACTAGTACAAAAATAATAATTTGTGTTTGCCTTCGTATTTAAAAGGAACCAGGTAATAATTAAATACTATATCAAAAGTTGTTATAGCTAAATAGTGTGTATAAAAACAGAAATATATATAAGATATTTAAGATGATAACCTTACATTTTTATTTCTAAAGTTTCTAGTTCTATTTCTGCAGCTAGATTGTGTTTGATTACCGGTACCATTATAGTTATTCCCTCTATTATTAAAACCAGTTACATTAGAATGATTCTCAGGTTGCACATTAATATTACTAACAGAAGCATACTGAATTGGATTACGTCTAGAACTAACCTGACCTCTATCCGGAATTCTATTATTATTATTATTATTATTATTATTATTATGAATTAGTGACTGACTTTCATAATTCTGAATAAACATGATTAAATGATTGAAGTTAATACACTGTGCAGACATTAACAATTGTTGTAATCTGTGTGGCAGCAAAATTCTAATGGATGCTATAATACGGGATTCAGGATAAGTAGGATTTAGAGATCTTAGCTCATTGTACGTTGATACCACAAACTCAGTAATACTTCCATGGAGTTTTGGACTGTAAGATTTGGTTCTTAAAATGGCGTCTCTGTTTGCAATCATGAAATCATTCTCATAATTTGACAATAGAGCATTTTTAAAATCAGAATATGTATACAAATTGCTCCTGATAGCTTTATACCAAGTTAAACAAGGCAGTAGCAATACATGTGGCAGCAATTTTAGATATTGGGACTCGTCTATACCTATCAGCTCGCACTCATCTTCAAATTTTTCTAGAAACAATCTAGCAGGGATATCCTCAGGTACGCCACTAAATCTAGTAAGTGACTTAACCTCACTAAATCTTATGCGTTTACCTGCAGTGATTTTCATACGCCTGTTAGAATTACGTCGGGATGACTGTCTCACTGTTCTTTCTGCATCTGTACTTTCCTCTTCACCGCTTGATGACGTGTTGATTTTCACTATGCGATGGGGACGATTAGGTTGACGGTTAGAAAATGCAGAACCTACTTCGTTCCTATGTCCATCCTCTTGTGATGTATCGTCAGGGATACCTTTCTCTTTCAACAAATTGACCTCTTCCTGTAACCGCTTAATATGGTTCTCATGCACACATACTGTAGATTCTAAATCATTTATTGACTCTTGAAATTCATTGACCTTTTGTCCTATTTCTTCTAATTTTCCGTCATATCGCTCGAATCTGGTCATAATGCACTGGTTCATATGAGCAAGTTCACTTTGAACGGCTTTCCATTTGTTTTCGTGACATAGTTCTATTTGTTTAAACTTCGCTTCGAAATCTTGCGTTTGTTGATTAATCTTTTTCTCAAGATCTTCCTGGAGCTCCCTAATTTGTTGAGTTTATTCTTCCTTGAGTTCCCTAATTTGTTGAGTTTGTTCTTCCTTGAGTTCCCTAATTTGGTGAGTTTGTTGAGTTTGACCTTCCTTCATTTGTTGACTTAATTGCTTTAGCATATCCATAACTTGATTAATAGTTACAGTTTGCAACATAGTTTCTTCTGTGCTATCAGTCGTAGATCTATCGTTATTCTATACACTAGCCATATTTATCTTTCGTTCTATCTTTCTTCCACTACGTAAACACGTATATTGAATATTCATAAGTCTCTTTAAATAAACTTAAAACCCCGTCTTTAGTGATCTTCAAGACTGTACAGGGTCCCGGGTTACGTTGCACCATAAAAATGTAAGGTTATCATCTTAAATATCTTAAATATATTTCTGTTTTTATACACACTATTTAGCTATAACAACTTTTGATATAGTATTTAATTATTACCTGGTTCCTTTTAAATACGAAGACAAACACAAATTATTATTTTTGTACTAGTTTTAATGATTAAACTTACGTAGCAGTAAATCTTATGGCTTATTCTTCATTACAAGATGTCTGAATTCAAATTCATTACACTTACATCGTAACCATAGCAACTACATAAGAAAAAATTGACAATCGAAAATAATTTACATATATCTCTTTTCATTATATAAAATTGCTCACATAATCCGCCTCTGATTCCTTTTCTTATAAATTGGCACAGGTAAAATTTATACAGGTAAAACTTTTTTTTATATAATATACAACGTTATCGTTGTAATTTGAATCAAATTTAAATTTTTAAAATGCCTTTAGGTATCTGTGGTGTGCATAAGGAATTAACTTAAAACTATTGCTTTTGCAAAATTCCGCTTTTTTTAAAGCACGAAACGGAAACATGACATGAAATTTTCGGAAAGTATTGCTATTTTCACTGCCAGCTCCTGATTTTAGATAGTGTATATTCACAATGGAGGGGGGTGCATGTGCTCCGGTGCACCCCCTAAATCCGGCCCTGTATTTATATATATATATATATATATATATATATATATATATATATATATATATATATATATATATATATATATATATATATATATATATATATATAAACAGCGTTTTATTTCAAAAAATAAAGGTCCCGGCAGGCTAGACCTCAGCTTCATAATGGTTAAAAAGTTGCATGCCTTTCAGGCTATTATTATTATTATTATTATTATTATTATTATTATTAATTACTAGCATATTATTGTAGTCTTGTAACTAAATTTTTTTACGTACATATATATAAAGATTCTTTAAAAATGTCTGATTCTTACATATTATTCTATAATACAATAAACGTAATGATAATCCATATTTCTTAGTGATTTGTTTCTAGCTTTTTCATCATTTTGTAAACGGGCCAAAGTAAACTGCTATTGTTTGTTTTCAAAAGGCATCAAGAGTTCCACAAATACTGAATTTCGATAACAACACACACATACAGTACATTGTCCACATAATGCTCTTCAGAGTAGTAGTCATGCTACTAAAATGTTCTACAAACCTCTACTAAATTAATGGATAAGCTTTTCGAAAAAATCTATGGGATGTTTCCACTTAATTCTCTTTCTAATAATGAATAAAAACAATTAGTTGGATACATGAAAATGGGAACTGAGTAAATGCTTTTCTGCGGAGAATGTACAGAGGTGGAGTCCCTACAGAATTTTCGTACTGGCTTTCAATTCAATTCAGTTCAGTTTAGAAATTTTCCGTTCGGTACGCCCTACCGTTGCGTACCACCAGAAAAAAAAATATATACAGGGTGTCTCAAAAGGCCCCGGACATAAGGTAACTCTGATTTTATCAGAGTTACAGCAAAATGTAAGAGAAAAAAAACTCCAACTATAATGTTTTGAATCTAAAATAAAGGAATTTTGTAAATCGGACGAGGCGTTTGGACTCTACACTCTTCATGCGCCCAATGTTAAATAAAATGCAACGTTGCCATTTCCTGAACCCACAGTATAAGTGAATGAAGTTACTGTTTGAAATGGGGGTTGGCCAACGACATTTTAGCGTAAAAGAAAGTAACTTCATTCACTTATGTTGTGGATCCATGCAAATAACAACCTTGCACTTTCATTTAATATTTGGGCGCGTGAAGAGAGTACAGCCAGGGCCGCTTCTTCGCTTAGTTACGCTAGGCACGTGCCTAGGGCGCAAAAGATTTGGGGGACCAAAAAAATTGGAGGCTGAAAAAATAGAAAAAATAAATTTCGCTGGTGCAGAAAACATCATTTCCGCACCGGTTAAGCTACGTGCTTACAAACTAGATTTTGGCAACTAAAATAAATGTGATACCTATAATTTTACTTTTGTTAATTGAAAATAGATATTTATATTACTTGATAAATGAGAATACTTAAGGACAGTTGTCTGAGAATAACTAGGGTGTGAAAACAAACTATTAACTGTACTAATATTAGGAAAAATAGTGTTTTCTGCTATTACCAGACACAAGCCGAGACTGTGAAAATGATTCATTGTGCACTTTTTAATTATAATAATTTACTAGAAACCTATAAATGCAACCTCCGTCCATTTAAAACTACTAGCTTGTCACTCAACATGACAAACTGAACATCAACATGATGAAAGAATTAAAAAACAAGAAAACAACAATTATAATATACTTTTGATGAGTTCAATGTATTGTTTTTAAATGCACACCAAGCCCGCCACTTTGTTAAAAAAAAGTAAATAATGTAGAGAGTCCAAAGAGCAAAAAGAAAGAAAGGGAAAAGAGTGATAGAGTTAAGAGATTTTTTTTAATAAGCCTCCACTCCCCCCTGCCTTGGCCGATTTCTTACGGTCTTATCATAGAGCAGTCGCAACTTGCCTCTGCCTTTTTTCTCTCTCATATACTCTTTTATTTCATTTTTTTCTCTCTGCTATTCGGGTTCGTCCTCAGCAGATTTGATGTGAGGCTCCGTTTTATGGCATGGTGCCTAATTATATAAACTATGCCTTATTTTCTTCTTTTTAAAAAATATACTGTACATCTCGAGAAGGCGCCATCTAGATTTAGGTACCACCTACTGGCGATACATGAAACTACACGTTAGGGATGGCCAGACGGATCCGGATCTCGGATATCCGGATCCTATAATATCCGGATCCGGATCCTATAAGATCCGGATCTCGGATCTGGATCCGAAATTTCGGATCTTGAATCCGGATCCGGATATCCGGTTCCTGGATCCGGATTCGAAATTTCGGATCTTGGATCCGGATCCGGAATTTCGGATCTCGGATCCGGATCCGGATATCCGGTTCCTAAATCCGGATCCGAAATTTCGGATCTTGGATCCGGATCCGGATATCCGGTTCCTGGATCCGGATCCGAAATTTCGGATCTTGGATCCGGATCCGAAGTTTCGGATCTTGGATCCGGATCCGGAATTTCGGATCTTGGATCCGGATCCGGATATCCGGTTCCTGGATCCGGATCCGAAATTTCGGATCTTGGATCCGGATCCGAAGTTTCGGATCTTGGATCCGGATCCGAAGTTTCGAATATTGGATCCGGATCCGGATATCCGGTTCCTGGATCCACACTCGAAATTTCGAAGTTCAGATTCGTACTCCTGTTTTGAATATTTTAGGCCTTAGATTGAGACCCAGAACTAAACTATCCATATGTATAAAATTTACTAGGTGAATTTTATCTAACTCAGTGGGAAGACAATTCAATTTAAATGACAAAAGATTACATCAAAATCTCATTTTCACATTTTTCGGGGTTAGACCATTGTTCCGCACACCCCATCAATTAGTCTTTAGTATATCTTTAAACGTACTACAAGTATGCCACTTTCATCTCAAGTCAGTAGTTTTATAGATCTGCCTTTTTTATATATTAATCGAGTTAGGATTAAAATTCGATTGTTTGTGAGACCTATGATAATATTTTCAGAATGAGTTATAACCTTGAAAAACTGCATAGTAATGCTGCATATTTTCTTTGTGCCACATTGGAATTTAATGTAGTCTATCTTATACAATCGGCTCTTATGATTAATTCAATGATCTGAACTCCTGCAGCATTACGCTAAAATCATGGATGTCTTTGCATTTTCGTCATCATTTCTACTTTTTTTATTACGAGCAAAATAAATATCATAAGCGGTATTTTACATAATACATATAGACGCAGATCAGTCAGTTGATTGCTTAAAGTTTATAGCAAAGCTATTACATTTCTAAGACACTGGCGGCCTTAGGACAAAATCCATGGCTTTCCCATGAAATCTTAAATATCTCTATATAAAAAGGGCAAAGTCCTGAGTGACTGAGTGAGTGACAGATCACCGTACAGACCAAATTGCTTAAGCTACAAACTTGAAATTTGGACAGTTTATAGGCTTTGTGACGTAGGATACCACTAAGGAAGGACTTTGGGAAATTCGACGAGGAAGGGGGGAAATGGGGTGGAAAATATTGATGATTCTTGACCTTAGATACTTCAAATTTGGTATTTGGGTTTCTCACTGAAAATAATTTGATACTTGTTTAAGTGCTTTTTGATATTTAAATTAGAAGGGGCAGGGAAGATGTAGAAAGTAAAAGAGCGGGTGGTAATTGCAATTATTGCAATTAGTATAATAATATGCCTATATCTCGGAAACTTAAAGGGTTAGAAACATGGAATTTGGTATTTCGACTTTTCACTTAAAATAATTAGATACGTATTTCAACGTTTTTTTTATATATGTGGCCCAGAAGGGAAGAAAAAGGGCGAGAAGAAAATTAAGTGGGGATTACAATTATTGTATAAATATGTTCAATCCTTTGAGGTTAGAGACTTAAAATTTGGTATTTGCATTTCTCATTGAAAATAATTTGACATGTGTTTCAGGGTTTTCTGACGTTTTAGTAAAAAGGAAAAGAAAAGAGATGGAAAGGAAAGAGGGTGGGGATTGTAATTATTATAATAACATGTCGATATCTGGGAACCTCTGAAGGTTAGGAGCATAGAATTTGGTATTTGGACTTTTCATTTGAAATAATTAGGTATGTACTTCAGCGTTTTTAGATGTATGTCTTAGAAGGGAAGAAAATTGGCGGGGAGAAAAGACTTTTATATCTCGGAATCCTGGAATGTTAGAGAAATGAAACTTGTTATTTGAACAAAAATTCGTTATGAAATGAAATCCTTGAGTTTTACGTCCCACGTTTATGCCGGTTAGGCTAAAGGAGACGGTGATTATGAGAAATAAATGAAATGAAGAAAGTGGGAGGAAACGGGAAAACCCCGTGAAAACCCACGAGCACGGCGTTTGTCCACCACAAAGTCTACACGGCGCGAGCTGGGATCGAACCAGGGACCCCAGGCACCGGAGGTGAACGCTCTACCACTGAGCCACCGCGGCTCCTTAAAAATTCGTTATGTTTGCAGGCGTATGATGTGCGAGGCCGTAGACCAAGCAAATGTGTGGGCTGGGGGGAAAGCCCCCATGTACTCGCACTGAAATTCGGCATGTCTCGTGATACCTGAATGTTATTACATACAATTTGATATTTGAACTGAGGTTCGGTATGGTTGTAGGTTTACGAGGTAGGAGGTCATAGGCCGATCAAAAGAGATATCAGAGGGTCTAAGGGCAAATCCCCAGACATTTCTTTTTAAATTGATTACGATTAGAGGCTTTTGTGGTGCGAGGCCCTAGTAACGGGGGTCTAGTGGCGAAGCCCCCAACTGCCGAAGTCTATTAAGTATATAAATGTATTTGCGTAATGACTGGAAATTGCATGTATGCCTGTGGACAAAATTGCATAAGTAGCCACGAGAAATGACAATCCTTTAATATAAAAAATTTAAAAAGCTACCAAAATGTACTCTTGGATGAGTTGTATAAAATTATGTTTGCGCAGGGGCGAATCCAGAACGGACTCCTGGACGGGGCGGATGGATTCTTAGGGGGTGGTTGGGGATGCTAGCAGTGAAAAATTACTTAGATGATCTGAAATTGCCACAAATTACTACTAAAGTACACTGTTAATGGTGGCGCTGGGTAGGGGCGAACGACTTTTCTCCCTCCCCCTGCATCCACCTATGTGTTTACATCAATGATATAGCTCCTTATGCGACCTATGCAGAGTTAATAGTAGTGGATTACTAATTACAAAGATACGTGTTACTGCTCGAGGCTCCATATGGTATTTTGTATACACATACAGTACATTAATACATTGATTTTGATACATTAATTGCCATTTAGAACTTCATCTCTACTACAATTCTTAATTCTAACTGGAGTGGTACGGTCACAGAGAAACGTATTTTTAAAGAAAGAAAAAAAAGCTCATCAAGAGCAAGAAAAGGAAGTTACTCCTTAATTTGATTTGATCTATATTTTATGGGCTGTTCTATTAGCAATGGCCTAGCCCATCACGACTAGGAAATAGCCTCATTCAGTGACCACAATAACTCAGAAAGAATTAGAAAAGTAAGCAGCCTGAGTCTAATGAAGAAGCTTGGGCTTGAGACTAAGGTTTCATCCCAGCATTTGACTAGTGTTACAGAAAACAAAGGACAAATTTCCATCAGGACGACCGCTTTAAAAAGATTTACTACCTTTTCGGTCAAGTATTTCCACTAGAATCGAATCTGACAATGAGATTGCTCTTACCTAACTCGACAGTTTTACTCAATCAAATTTGGAGTAATTGTGACATATTAAGGCACGAAAACCAAATATCAACACAATGAAGAGAACGCAAGGCTGTCACACGATCAGATACCAAAAGTGTCTCAAAATCTTATTTTAAGCATAGGAATGAAAATCACTTTGTCAATAATATCGAAAATTTTGCTGATTCGGAACACCCGAATTTTCTGACACGGAGTTTCGAATCCGGATCCAAGATCCGAAATTTCGGATCCGGATCCAAGATCCGGTTTTTCGGATCCGGATCTAAGATCCGAAATTTCGGATCCGGATCTAAGATCCGAAATTTCGAATCCGGATCCAAGATTCGGATTTTCGGATCCGGATCCAAGATTCGAAATTTCGGATCCGGATCCAGGATCCGGTTTTTCGGATCCGGATCCAAGATCCGAAATTTTGGATCCGGACCCAAGTGGATCCGGATATCCGGATCCAAAAATATCCGGATCTGGCCATCCCTACTACACGTTACACCTGCAATGAAAAAATTACAACTTCAATGTTTCAAATTATTTACTTCGTTAGTTTACAAAGCTACTAGTTTGGCTACAATAATTTTTTAAAGTGTTCCCGGACTTTTCAAACAAAGTGTACTATTTATATTTATTATTATTATTTACAAAAGTACATATACAGACAATTACAGACATAAAACCTGAAAAGAGACAGAGCTGAAAGGAGACTAAAAATAAAAAATGATTAATATAATATATAAAAGTGATAGACCCTATTAAAAATGATAGTCATAATAGTTAAAACGCAAAAATTTCCTTCTCGTTTATTAGGAAATCGGTTCTCCAGATTTCCCCCAAATTTTCTCATATTAAATTATATTTACTGTTTATTTACTTTTAATCTAACTTGAATTTTGCCTCTTGACAGAACACAAACAATGCACATTCTGCACTACAACACTACACTAACACTAAAACATTAAACAGATAAAGTTTTTAGCTCTTGGCTTCTTCAGAGCTGATTTCTTATTTGATATCAAATTTCTTTAATTTTATTTTTATTTTTTATGTATCACAGAAAATTTATCTTCTTCTTTCTTCTCGTCTTTCTTTCCAAAGATTTTCCAAAACATGCCTAGCCAGAGTACTAAATATTTCTAGTTTTTGTTCCTCTTCTATGATCGTTTTTATGCTATCTTGTTTCAGTTCATTCCTTATTTCTTTTATTGTATCGTTTGTTACATATCTGTCGTAAGATCAGGAAACATGCTCCGGAGTGTGAAGATCGCCACTAAAGCATTTATCGTCGTAAGTTTAGTCTTTTAAAATGTGTTTTAAATGGTCCATGTCCTGATATATATTCTATCACATCTTTACATTTACTTATTTCAAATCCTTTCTCTTGTTTTTAAATCTGGTATGATATTTCTAGTCCTGGCACCTTTCCTGAAATTTTTCCATTTTTTTTTTCCATTTTGTTCAGATGATTCTTTCAATATCTTCATCGAAACTTGATATTTCTCCTGTGATTTCTAGTATCTTCGTCATTTCTTTATTTTGGATCCAGGTTTTGATACATTTTCTTAATATTTGGAGATGTATCGGCTCTTCACATGTAAGTAATTGCAGTACTTCGGCTGGGATTGTCTTCATTATGTTATTTATCCTTATTAAAATAAGTCTCTGCACTCTTGTCAATGTTTATTTTAGTTTAATATTCTTAAAAATTCGGTGTCCCCATATGTCCACGCAGTACCGTAAGATTGCCATTAAAATTGTCTAACTTGAAAATCTTCTTGTCCAATCTAAAGTCCTTTGTTGCAACTGTTAGTAATTTGTTGGCTACCTTTTTTTGCTTTTTCTGTTATTTCTGTTATATTTTTTATGAAAGTTTAATTTTTTATCGATCCATACTTCAAGATACTTGAATTCATTTACGTGTTCAATTTTTGTATTATTAATTTATATTATTGGATCCCTATTTAAATTTTGACCAAAGACCGTATATTTAGTTTTACTTACTGATATATTTAACTTCCGTGTAACGTGGGTTCCTGTCACCACGGCATGGCGCGTCCTCAGGTTGCGGATCGAGGAGGCCTCTAGATATAGAGGTTAGCTGCGAATATACTGAATAAGCAGTCGCGGACAGCCGACTAGGAGTGGTACCCAGCTTGGGGGTTTGGGTAAGGCTAACAACCTCATCCTGTAAAAAAAAAAAAAAAAAAAAAAAAAAAAAAAAAAAAAAAAAAAAGCACCTCTTCAGAAATATTCACAAGAGCCTCGGACAAGGACTGATAACTTGGCACGACCTCTGGAAAAGAAAATAGACATGAGATTTGGAACATGGAATATTAGAAGTGTTTATAGGGCAGGCGCGTTAAAATACATAACGAGTGAGTTAGAGAAATATAGGAGGGACCTAGTAGGAGTTCAGGAAGTTAGGTAGGAAGGAAATGGATCTGTGAATTCCGGAAAGTTTACGTTCTTTTACGGGGAAGGAAATAAAAATCACCAGTTAGGAACAAGGTTTTTCGTTCACAAACGAATATTACCAGCAATTAAACGGGTTGAATTTGTTACTGACAGACTTTCTTTTATTACTCTTAAGGGACGGTGATGTGATATTATTGTTTTAAATGTACATGCCCCAACTGAAGATAAGGATGACGATATAAAACATAGTTTTTAAGAAGAAGTGGAACGGATATTTGACCAACTCCCGCGATACCATATGAAAATTCTATTAGGGGATTTCAATGCGAAGATCGGACGAGAGGATATTTTCAAACCGAATATAGGGAACGAAAATCTGCATAAGGAAAGTAATGACAACGGTGTTAGACTCGCGAACTTTGCAACATCCAAAAACCTAATCGTGAAGAGTACAAAATTCCCACACCGCGACGTTCATAAATACACTTGGACATCACCAGACGGAAAAGCACATAATCAAAATGATCACGTTTTAGTAGATAGAAGAAGGCAATCTAGCATAATTGATGTACGATCCTTTAGAGGGGCTGATTGTGACACTGATCACTACTTGGTAGCAGCGATAATAAGAGAGAGATTATCGTTGAATAAAGGTAATATTCATTGTCCGAAAACGGAGAGATTCAATTTAAAGAAATTAGAAGAGAGCCAGGTAAGAGAGAAATACCAGATTTAAGTTTCGAATAAATTCTCGGCTTTAGAAGATTCGGAGTGCACTAGTGTTGAGGATATCTGGATTGAAATTAGAGATAGCGTTAAAAGTTCAGCAAAAGAAAAATTGGGACACGCGGAAATACGTAGGAACAAACCATTGTTCGACCAGGAATGCATAGAACTAGCAGAGAAGAGAAAGCAGGCAAAATTACGCTGGCTACAAAATCCGAATGAAATAACTACACAACATTTCGCAGACATCAGGCGGAAAACTTCCAAAACTTTTAGAACAAAGAAACACGATTTTCTGAAAGCTAAAATTAAGGAACTGCTGTCGTTCCCCTTAGGCATTTTTGCGTGAGAAGAGTTGCCATCGCAACTCTGAGAGGTTGCTACTGAAGTCACTGCCTGTAGAGTACATACCACAAACAAATCGCTCTAAATTACTGCATGTTTCCTCGGTTGGTAGGTCCACAGTCTGTCTTAAAGAGGCAAAGGACTAAAATTTTTTGTCGCTGTTTTGATAGATTTTAAATGCTGTTTTTTCGATTTTCCAGAAATATCTGTGCCAGTGAATGCATGCAAACCTAATAGTCCTCTACACAAATCAGTTCCGAGAGGTGAATAGAGATCGAAAAGGTGAATTACGCATCTTCACTGGAGATCACCGACAAGGGTGACTTGCGGGCCAATGTCTTCAAAGTAATGTAACAGAAGCAGTGCTACGTCTGTATCTGGTGAATATATTGTCAGGTGAGCGTCAGGGTATTTTCTTCGAGCATGGATTGAATGTATAATAATGAGTGTATCCGTTTCTTCATGACTGTGATTTTTCAACTCGTCTTCTAGCAAACCTGATGCTGCTTGTGCGCAATCCTCCCACACAATGGTGACCTGCTTCTGTGAAGACATATTTCGGAAGTAATCGATGGTTTCTTTCGCCAAAAATGCTGTTAAATGTCGTTTTCTGCTGGAATGTGAAAGAAAATAGCTCATAGATACATTACTGATATTTGTGGAAGTATCCACATGGAACTCGAGTGATGTACCTCCACTTCGCTTAGCTCGCATTTTTTCTTTCAAGGAATTTTCGATGTTCTTATCGAGTATAATGCGAATTTCGTCTGATGATCGTGAGAACCACTCTATATTTTTTTATCACAAATTCGCTTGCAAAATCACCGCAAGTTTTCACCGTCGGGGTCTTCTTCATGCTTTGTATAATTGACATTCCATAAATTATAATGATGTTTTTACTTTGAACACAACTGTTCGAGTTTTCATCAATTTCTGGCTCGGTACTGTTGCGTGAATCCAGCATTCCTTCCAAAGTCCGACTCCATCTTGTAAGTTATTTACACAGTTTCATTTCTGGAAATACAAGAAAGAATTGGGGAAACACTTTAGAAACGAAGAGTAACTCACAAGAGGACTAAAGGTAACGTAAAGCAAGTGATAAGATACAATACTTACATTGCATTTGAAATTCGGCAAGTAACTTCACAGTTTCCCTGCTAACTGTGAGTAGTTCCACTTTCCGCCGCACTTATATACTTTGTCCCGAGTACTAGAAAGTTCCAGAAACTTCCACTGAATTCAAATGGAACGTTCTAAAACCCCATTGAATTCTAATGGAAAGTTCTAGAATGTCCGAGAAAGTCTAGAACATTCTATAATTTTCAAGAATGTTCTAAAATGGTCTTGAATTTTTGGGTAAGTTCTAGAATGTTCGGGCAAGTTCTACAAAGTTCTATAATGTTAGAAAAAGTACAGAAAGTTCTAGAACGTTTTAATAAAATGCCATGGAAGCCTCTAGAGCCTACTAGAACTTTTCATTAGAATTTTATGGCTATTTCTGGAACTTTCTAGAAGTTTTGCATAAATGGTGATATACAGGGTGTCCAGTATACAACGTAACCCGGAGTTTGGGATAGTAGAACTTTTGAATCTGAAGTGATACACAAATAATGGCTATACCAAAATGAAGCCTTGTTCTTGCATATATTTTGAAACTAGGAAGCAACGATTTAAGTACACTAGGAACCATACAGTGTTGCCAGATGTAATTAAAGATGTAAATCAATTATTTTGCAAACGATGTAAATTGACTCATAACTCATATGCATGGATGTTCTGCTGTTAATTTTCAGTTTGTTTAATTGAAGTAGCTTGAAAACTATGGAGCAGAAAAAAGAATTTTTCAATTCCACCGATAACTAATCGGATAAGGCCTCTGTAAGTGGGAACTAGGGAAATCCTAGTTTTCATAAATTAACACTGTGAATTGGCAACTTTACTGATGTTTCAGTGCATCAAAAGGTGTGTTAAGGATCTGTCTACATTATGCAATTCCTGAAAACAATGAAATACAAAGTTTGAGATTATCATGATAAAACGTTTACTTACATGCACCCGGCAACTAATCGCACAAATGAATAGACTCTTTACTGCATTCAAAGACCAGGCAAGTACTTTTATTGTAAAATAGAATAGCGCTATTTACTTCCTCATATTTGAATCTTTGTTATATTTTCTTAATGTTCCTCAGGTTTTTCAATAGCCTACCGTAGCAATTTCGCCCCCCGTACACTCATGTCAAGTAATTGTATTCTAGAAAGCATTAGATTGAACACAACGCCTGATTTCTACCACTGAAGGAACATCAATATCACTTTGCTCGGTTTTCCTAGAAATACAAATCTTTCTGTCGGTATAAAAAAGCTGTAAGTTGCGATTAATTCAGAGGTTGTTCACTATCTATAGTGACGAATTACACACATTGTGCAGTCCCACAAACTGGGAAGAGAAGTAAGCTGCCAATTGTGTGGGTACCTTGGACTATTGACTGTGCATAACAGGTGTGGTAAGTACATATCGAGAGAAGTGCAGATGAAAATAAGTGCTTATTGGGAGGGCTACATAACTGCCTTTTCCAACGTGAACTACGGTTATAGTGCCATTATTAAACTGTGCAAGAAGCGTGGATTCACTGTGTCCAAAAATGGTATATCACGGGTGTTGAAAGGGGCAGGTAAGGTGAGGCGTGTGATGATTCCTGGGGGCAGAAACAGGCCAACCCCCGGCCTGCCACTAGCCGCTACGAGCTAAAATTCGACAAGTCGTAGCTCTGGTCACCAGAGAGAATCTACCCACACAAGAGTATCGCGAACCGGCTACAGAGGTCACTGAAGACAGTAGATACCATCATTCACCGCAATTTGAGATTGGTAAAGAGGTGGATAAGCTCTTGCCAAAAGAAATCCAGGAACGTCGCACCAACTGTCGAAAGCTGTATGAGCGGTACCTGGCCGGTGAAAAGTGGAAGTGTGTTGTAACACTGGACGAGGCATACTTTTATCTGGATGACTGCCAGAAGCCACGTGCAATTTTTTATCGATTGACAGGTGCGAGGGCCTTTCAAAGATTGTTCACTGAATAAAAGAGAAGCTTTGTCTCAGGTTTCGTGCTCATTCCTGGATATTCCTACCAATGTAAAATGACTATATATCGTATAGCCAAAAACGCGAAGGAGAATTCGGAGTATTATCAAGCTAACGTCCTGACACACATTTATCGACATAACTTCCCCATCTCTGCGGGAGAGACAATAATCGTGTGTGGGCGCATCAAGGCAAGGCGCCAAGTGACACATCTCACTCAACCTGCCTCTTCCTGCAACAAATGGCAGCAGAAACTGAAGTTAGTGCTATCAGGGGACTTCAGACATCCTAGTGAAGTTTCCTGATGCTTCACCGATGGACTTTTGGGCCTTCAGAATCCTACAAAGAGCCAGGAGACCCCGCACCGTTGAAGGCCTATGGAAAACCTGTCAGGAGTAGTGGTTGGGCTTGACATGACCACACTACGTACCAGTCTCCTACAGTGGAAACTTTACTGTAGGACAATTCCCAAGTGCAGGACCACCAAATAGAATACTCTCAAAGGTGGTGACATGGTTTCCCTTAAGGTAAGTTCACGTTCACCACGTGACAAAAAAACAGATAACTGTATTATCTTCCACTATTTCTATATTTGTAAGAAGTTAGTTGCTAATAGTTTATTTTAGCCTTAGAGTCTGACAGAATAACTTTTTAGTTTAGGCAATGTACACGATTAGTAAGGAGACATTAAACATTTAAACATCAATATGTAATGCAAGACTTTTATTTTTTTTTAATATTGCTATGATTTGAAAATACATTAATACAAGTTATTTCGTTTGTGTAATACAAAAATTACATTAATTCCAGGTTATCAAGATGCTAATAATTTCTGCATTCAGACCAGTCTCTTCCTCTGAAATTCTGCTGATTCTAATTGTATTAAATTTCGAAATGGCTGGTGCTTTCTTACTTCCACTAAAGAATGATAACTATATTAACCTAGGACAATGTTTGGTTTCAGCAAGTAAAGTATTTCTCTCTAAAAGTAGGCAGACTCAAATCATTGACTTTGTTAACCTTGAAATTGGATCCTTGATCGCACAAACAATTGAAAGTGAAATCCTAAGTCCAATTGTGTTCCAAGCAGCAAGGGGAAAACGAATCAAAAGGAAACTTAACTCAAAGAACGACCTAACCATCATTGTCTGTGATAGTGGCAGTTCTCTTCGAAAGATCATTGGGAAGTACAAACTAAAGCCTTCGTGGAATTTCAGGCGTGAGATTTTCGTGGTTCTACCCACCATCCATGAGACAAGGGAAAGTTTAAGGCACGTTCTTGAACTTGGTTGGTCACAGAACATATTAAATTTATACTTAGTTACTTTCTGTAAAAATCACTTACATTTAGAGTTACATATGAATATATCAATATGTGTCGTAAACTTCAATCCTTTTCTAAAATCTGAATGGGAATCAAGTAATATACATATTTCCCATTGTACAGATAAAGGAGTTAGTAATACAAATACTTTGTATGGTAATAAGTTGAATAATCTTCACCGATACATAATTAAGCATTTAGTACTTTGCGGCCATCCTAACACCCTGTGTACTGAGACTGACGACCACGTAAGGCCTGAATTAACAGGTGGTATTTACGGAAATTTATTTTTAGAAATTGCTAAACACATGAATTTTACATTAGCAAGTTTTCGCGTCATGAAATCTGGAAAAGAGAATACTACGGAAGTGGTAAAGCGAAGCTTTAGACATTTGAAATCAGGGAACAAAGAATTTTTCGTCCCTGCTGTACCACTATTTGAATATATTGCTAAACATTTTGATTATAGCATAGTAGTTGGTTATGATACGGCAATATTTTGTGTACCAGCATCAGAAGAAATCCCTATGTGGAAAGCCATGACTTTAGCATTTGAACTACCTGTATGGATCGGCATTTTAGGTTCTTTGGTTGCAATAGGAATAGTAAATAGAATGCTTTTGAAATGTACATTTCGCGAGGGAATGTGTCTTACACCAGATCCTTTTATGCATATATACGCTATATTTCTCAACATATCAGTAAATCAGCCTGTGTATTTACCTTGTAGAATTTTATTTATCATATGCGCATATTTTGGTTTCATCATAACAACAATCTATGTGTCACATTTAGCACGCGTGTTGGCGATTCCTTTGCAATATCCTGAAATTGATACACTAAATGAAGTATCAAAGAGTGGTCTTGAGATCGGAAGTTTCCCTGCGCTTAGTGAAATTATCAAAACTTCTGAGAACAAAGCAATGATTGAAATGAGAAAACGATACAAAACAACAGAAGATGTTAGTTCCTTCTTAAAGTATACCGTTGCTTTTGACAGGAAAGCGGCAATATATGGTGTAAAAACTAACCTTGAAGTTAGAATCATTTCCTTACGTTTGTTTAAAGATGGGAAACCTCTAATTCACTTTGTTAAACAATCTATTCTTCCTCAATTTTACACAGTTTATTTTACAAGGGGTTCACCGTATCTACTTAAATTTAATATCGTTTTGAGAAGGTTGTTAGAAGGTGGATTTCGTGGTAAGTGGCACAATGACCTAATGCATTCTCTAATAAGCAAACGTGACAAACTGGAGTCTTCCGATGAACAAGGAATTCGTAAAACTATGTCATTCAGTCGTCTGCAAAATTTATTTCTGATATTGATAATGGGACTCGTACTAAGTAGTATAGTGTTTGTGATAGAAATGATAGTACATCACGTAAAACTATACACTCATAGATCTAACAAGTAGTAGTGCTACGTGTACACTAAGTAGTGCAATGTTGTAAGGAGTTTGGTTTGAATAGCGTGATATATTCTCAGTTAAAAGTTGAAGCGTAGAGTGAAGATGGAATACATTTCTTGCGACCCTTAATTGATTGCAGAGGATTGCTTCTCACTATCTAGTACCGCTCCTGCTCTATGTTGACTAACGTTAAAAGAGAAACCTATGATTCCTAACGCTTCCGTTTTGAATAACATCTCTGTGAACGAACTTGTTTCCTAAAATTTCCCCTGTGCATAGTGGCCAAAATTGATGATGATCCATCAAGTAGTTCTTGAAATTTTTGTCTCCCAGATGGATGGGCGGACGGACAGGATAAACATACAAAGGAGTTTTAGTATACAGAACTTCCTGAAAACTAAACTCAAAAAATCTTTAATACACGAAGAAGAGCGGCCAATAGCTCCTTTCTAATGATTAGACAACATCCAATTCCATCGCCATCATAACTAGCTCCCTAGACTGGAATTCCTAGCCGTTGATTTAGGTGTCTTTGTGTATTCTATTAGACCAGCAGCTCCCAAACTGGGAATCAAGAAGGGCCAGCAATGAGAAACAAATTACTCTCAAAAATAAATTGTGAAGTGAAAAAGAAAGTGATCTAGTGTGTGATTGAATGGAAAACCGCAGAACGATTGGAATTGACTCTTGGATATAGTTATCAACCACTTTGAACCGAATTTTTACAATATCATGTTACTTTGACTAAAATGCATATCTTACGGTAGTAGCGGGGATTGTACTTTATAACAAAAATTTAGTATCTCACGAGCGCATCAAGTTAAAAAGATGAAACTCGGTACATAAACCCTTCATTAAAAATAAAGGGCCTCGTGTCTCAGCATTTTTGAAAATTCTCATTTTAAAGGGGGGTGGCAAGGAGGCATTCTCTGTAATTTATTTCCTCACATTGAAAGCGATCGTATCATAGCGAGTACGTACCTCAAACTTAGTTTTTATTATCATTTCGATTAAAAGAGCGTATCCTAAACAGCTAGAGATGTTTCAAAATGTTTGAAGGAAATACAGTATCTCACAAAACCGTCAAGTTAAAATGCTGAGAGACTGTTAATAAATTCTTAATTAAAAGTAGGATTAAACATGTTACAGCGTTTTCGAAAATTTCCATTTTAAGGGAACATTTTCTATAATTTCTTTCGACATATCAAAAGCGACGTTGCCTGTTGTTTATGAGCACATCACAGGAGGGAAACTATTTAAAAAGAAGTTTGAAATAAATGTTGGAGCGTAAGACTTTCCTTAACCTTACTTGATGAGCATATTGCAAAGATTTTTTATCTTTTAGGATAGAGCTAAAAGATGGTACACGGGAGTTTGGACTTTTTAAAATCATCTTTTATGATAAAAGTTTCCTCTTATATATAATAGTAATACCTATTACAAATACGTATAAGTTCCTCTAAATAACCGGGTAATTTGTTGGTGAATTATAGGAGCCCAATGACCATGCATCTTAGACCGTATTGGATATGTGTCTTCAAATGACCGTGCATCTTAGAGAGGAGAATTGTAACTCTCAATGACCATGCGTCTTAGAGAAGTGGTTAAGGAACTCTCAATAACCATGCGTCTTAGAGATTATAGGATAGGTGTCTCTCAATTATCGTGCGCCTTCGAGAGGGTTAAGGAACTCTCAATGACCATGCGTCTTAGAGAGAGAGTTAAGAAGCTTCAATGACCAGGCGTCTTAAAGAGTTGTGGTTGGCTATTTGGTCAAGGCTGATGTCTTCTGCGGTGACCCGGCTCCTTTTATGCAGAAATGTTGCTGACTGCTTGAATCTTCGACACCTTCCGATCCTTGGCGATAGTTGACGACGCCTTCTTCGTGCATGTCATCTGAAGTATGTTTACAACTAGAACGTGTTGCTAAAACACGTGGAACCCTACAGTATATAAAGGAGTAGAAGGAATTCGAAATTTTTGCGAAAATGGAGTATTTCACGAGCTTCTTAAGTTACGAAGATGAAACTTGATATTTTATCTGCTCATTACAAATAAATGGACCGTGTTATAGTGTTTTCCCTAATTTTCTTGTTTCGGGGGGGGGGGGAGGGAGGGAGGATGCAATTTATGTAATTACGTTCACCACATTTAAATCAACATTCTCTGTCGTTTGTGATCGCATCGTAGGCAAAAGAGTTAACCGTATGACCGGAATTTTGAGACATAGCATCTTTCTTCAAGCTGTGTTTTTTTTTTTTTTATCATGTCACTTCGTTTAAAGGGAGGTAGAGGCGTTTCAAACTTTCTCCCGAAAGAGAGTATTTATGAGATTTTGTCATTGAATTATCATTGAAATGGGTGTCCTGCGGGGAAGGGAGTTCAAATACTTCCACGAATCTATTATCCCCGTGTGGAGAACGTAAATTTCAGCTACTCTAGTATATACTCGTAAAAGTACGTGATCGAGTCGCGAGAATACAGCAGAACCGATTGAAATGAATTTCTGGATATAGTTATCACCTATCTATTTCGAACTAAGTTTTCGTCAAGTTACTTTGATTAAAATTGAGGTGAGGAATGGAGTCCATAATTTATGCGAAATGTTGAGTATCTCACGAGCACATCAAATTAAGAACTATTCACATAAAAAAAAAAACGCATTTAAAATAACGTACCCGAGTACCAGCGTTTTTGAAAATTCTAATCTTAACGGGGGCAAGGATACATTTTTCTATAATTACTTTCTTCACGTTGACAACAACGTTGCTTAGTATTTATGATTGCATCCCGGGCAAACGGTTTAACAGTTTGAAATGTACTTTGGAACACACTGAGTACGTAATTCGAGATAGGGCTTTAGCTACTTTAAACGCTATACTTCTTATTAAAAATAAAAGAACACGAGCACCAGCGTTTCCGAACTTCCGGTTTTCAGGAGGGAAGGGGAAATTTCTATAATTGTTTTTACTGCTGTTTGTGATCGCACCATGGCCAAACGGTTGATCCGTTTGAAATGAATTTGCAACATAGTACCAGCTCAAATTCGATATTATCATGCCACTTTGATTGAAAGCGTATTCTAAAAGGGATTTAATTTTGGGTTTAGCATCCCTTTCAGCAAGGAAACTATATGAGACGTGAATCTACCACTTAGCGTAAGATCCGAACTACATGAGATCCCGCTAGAAATCGTACCTGGATCTCCCACGCCGAAGGCGCGTATACTAACCGCTTAGCCACGAGGAGCTCTATTAAAGGGAATTATGAGGTTCTAAATATATGGTAAAAAAAAATATCTTGTGGGTTTTTTATTTTTCACTCTCATAGAAATGCGTAACCCAAGAATAGAAAGATGGTTCCAAATATTTTCCGCAAACCTATTATCTCCTCGTGAGGAAAACGGGCATTTCAGCTAGTTATAAATAAAGTACCACTTGATTCCTAATGATCATTTACAATTTATCTCTATCTAAATTCACCGTCACTACACGTATGAAGTTTGTCTTTGTAATGGTAGGGGTGGACGTGAAGGGATCCCCAGATAAATAAGGATGGCAATCACTGTACTAGACCATCAGGAACTGAATCTGTCACAGTGTGTAAGAAGGTAGATATATTTACGTCTCAGCTACGTAGAAACATCGAAATATTAAGTTGAAGATAAATATTTCATATTGAAAGTAACATTTTAAACTATTATTTCCTTTTTAATTAAATATGCGTTTTCATTTGAATAGTATATGATTTATTACAATTCAATGTGATTTAGTTTTAAAAGTTCGTTTTTCATTAACCGCTTTTGATATATTTGTTTTAATTAACATTAGTGTTATAACCCTTAACATTAGTGTTATAACCTATACGGTATGTTTACTGCCTTCTTTGTTTGTGCCATATTACTTATATTGTTTCGCTATGTAAGCAGAGAGTTATCAGAGCTTTAAACTATGATTTATGTATTGTCAACTAAAATTAACAATTTTTACAGATATAATTGAACATAAGATTATTATGTTATACAAAATGCTAGAATGATCCAAGTTATAATTCACGGTTTCTTCAGCTATAGTTATAATGCTGTACCCAACAATGTTGTTGTGAATCAGCCCTAGCTTGCTTAATTTAAATATTAAATATTAGTACGTAACACCAATAATGTTAAAGAACTATTTCCATTCTATTTGCTTATATACTACCTCGATCAAAAAAGTTCCAGAAATTCACTTACAAAATTAAAAATACAAGTTTATTTCTGAAAATTGATGTCCCCTGCGAAGTAATCCTCATCAACTGCAACGCACTTATGCCAGCCTTGATCCAGTTCTCAAAACATTAGTGGTACTCGATTTTCGGTATCTCGATCAGAGTAGTCTTCGATTTTCGTATTATCTCCTTTCGGCTGCTAAAAAGCGTTCTTTGTAATGGTTTCTTGAGTCGATCAAACAGAAAAAGTCGCATGGAGCTAAATCCGGTGAATTCAGTGGCTGTGGAATGGTATTCGTTATGTTTTTGGTGACAAACTAGCGGATAATGATAGTATCGTGCGACGCTGCGTTGATATGATGCTAAATGCACGAGTTGTTTGTCCAGAGATATTTTTTTGGCGAATTGCTTCACGCAAACGCTTCATAACGCCCAAATAATACTCCTCATTGACTGTCTGACTTTCTAGCAGAAATTCATGATGTACAATATCGTTGTAATCCATGAGAACCGTGAGCATCACCTCCTTTTTTGACTGAAAACGACGTGGTTTTTCTGAGTTGGCTCATTGGGTGCTCGCCACTGGTACAGCGCTTTTTTATTATTATTATTATTATTAGCGTCATTCCCGAAACACTTTTCCAACATTTGCACTATTGAATCGTTTTTAACGCAAAATTTAGTACACATTCGTTGTTGCAAAATTAACAATAGAAACGATCGATCAATCGAATCGATCAATTGCAAAAATCGAAACATGCACCCAAAAATATGTACTCAATACTGCGTCACTTTCACAGCGCCACTGGTACACTAGGATGTTCAAATTGGAAGGAAATATTGCTGATAGGTGAGGCAACTCACAGAAAAAGAAAACGTCAAATCAGGTGACTGAGAGCCCCACATGGTAAAGATTCCGGGAACTTTTTGATCAAGGTAGTATTGTATTGCCTATTGCTTTATATGGGTATTGCTTTTAACGTCACTAATTTTTATTTCAAAATTTAGAATTCATTGAATGCAATGGTGTAAAAATGACTTATTAAATTCACAATCATCTTTCTTAGATATTCTCACTTGCATTTCTAAAGAACCAAGTAGAATCTCTAATGAATGTTTTTCGTAGAATATAAAATAAAATAAATACGACATTTTTATTTCAATAAAAAATTTTAAGAAAAATCTATGTTTTATTTTTAACAGCAATGATAATCATTGATTCTTTAAAACGTAATAAGTCATTGTATATAATAGTACAAAAATGAATCGTTCCTTTGACGATCATCATTCCTATATCTGTATTTAAAAGCTTCAAAGTTATAACACAGTTCTGAAGATGGAAGTAGAATTTCTAGTAAAGTGGTTTCTTTTCTCTCCTTTTTCTTTGCAAAATATAAATAAAATAAACGACTTGTTTATCTAAATTAACATTTTATAAAGTATCTTTGTTTTGCTTTTAATATCAATGATAATCAATGTATTATCTATAATTTTATAATCCATTGTATGTAATAGTGCAAACATTAAATTCTAAATTGACAATCAACATTTTCAGATGCTGAAACTTTAGGTGGTAATATATTTCTGATGATGTAAGTAGAATCTCTAGTGAAATATTTCTCGAAAAATGTAAATAATAATAATAATAATAAACACGACTTGAATTCATTAAACCAACTATTTTCTTTTATTGTTT
The DNA here is from genome assembly GCF_964235325.1 of Thermobia domestica. Taxonomy (NCBI): domain Eukaryota; kingdom Metazoa; phylum Arthropoda; class Insecta; order Zygentoma; family Lepismatidae; genus Thermobia; species Thermobia domestica. The sequence goes on from NC_137467.1 coordinate 129,883,763, forward strand.
TGTATTACTCAGTAGAGTGTATTATGGCTAAAGGTTGATATTTGTGTTGAAAATAACATTTTACATTTTGCATCAAATACAATACCTTTGAAAATAGTATTATGAGATGCAGTCGTTTCTTATTCATGACAGATTTTGCACATATATTATAAAATATTGTTTACATGTTTCCTGGATATGAAATTAAATATATGAGATTTACAACTCGAGATTTTACTTTTCCTTTTTAACTCCCGCTAGTCCAAGATTGGCATAAGCTACTACAAATAAAGTTTTCTCGTGATACTCGAGAAATTTTTGAGAAAGGAATACGGAAATAATATTTATTTCTGTTTCATATCTGTTTATTCTCGTAATTTGTCAACTAATAAATTACTAAAATTTATCTGATTATTTCCTATCACTATTTTTCAAAGTGGCAAAAAGCATAACTCTTGGTCAAACATGGTATCAAATACTTTCCCAAGTATTTGTCAATTTCGTTCTCAGCAGTTGGCTCCCCTGATAGCTTTATCTGTAAATACCTGTGTTATTTCAATTCCTACTATTTTTATACAATGTTGCCAGATCTACTGATATTCCAGAAGATCTCCTGCTTTTTCTACGTTCTACTGATCTACTGCGAAAGAAAATGAAAAGTGAACAATCTCCTGCTTTTTCTTACTTCGAGAAGTTAAAGAAATGTATTATTATTAATATTGAATTTTCATTGTTTCCTCACATAAAAAGATGAAATTTCTCTGTTATAATACACAAAGCTCTGTAGAACATAGAGTTATAGAGCTTTACTGTATATAATACGAATCCAAAAAATACAACTGTACGTCATCTTCTATAAGATTCGTCTATATTCTGACTTTCAAGATTTACAAGTAAGTGTTGTTTAGATTGGGACTTGGGTTGGAAGAGTGGCTTAGATCGTTTCTCCACGATCGTCAGCAAGAAATCGTCTTACGCCACGATCACGTGTGACTGTACCATATAGCTACGTTATCGCTACGTGCATGAAAATACATTTTCCCACTTTACTTCCCACTCCTCTTTCACTACGTTTCAGTAGCGTACCCAGGAATTTATTTCGGGGGGGGTTCAAACTAAATATGAAGCTATTTTATATTAAAATTGCTAAAATTGCCCCTAAAATTAGGCTAAATTTTTAAAAAGTCGAAATTTCGGGGGAGGGGGGTCCGGACCCCCGTGTCCCCCCCCTTCCGTACGTCCCTGCTACGTTTTACTTCACACACGTGTGTATCAAATAATATTAATATAAATCGGGACTTTCCCTTTCATTTGCTCAATGTAGTACATCGGAAATGAATTCTGGACTGCTTGTTTTGACTACTGCCCCCTTAATAATGGCAAATTTTATTGCTCCCCGGATTTACATTCAAACGCTACCACTGTATGTGTCTACTACTTTCTCCTGTTTTTTTATCTTCGAATCTCCTGCTTTTCCAACTGACTAATCTGGCAACACTGTTTTCTTATAATTACTCAACTGTAACATTAGGAGCTGTATGGACCATCAGCAAGCACCGAATGGAAGAACGTCATTTATTGTACTATTTAAAGTTGCGATATTATAGATACAGATATAGGAGAGAGAGATTTAAATTCTTACGTTTACATTAGAAAGCGTTAGTTGAAAAACAAATCCACCTGGTGTAACTTCCCATTTCTGAGCCTAAGCCTGCTCCAGCGCCATCTACTAGCGATTGGCTGAACTACGTCCTGCCTAGCGGCGAACAAGTGCTCAGCGCGCTGTGGCACCTTGTTCCTAACAGGCGCATCAGAAGTTTTCTAGACCTAGTGGCCATCACCAGGGGCGGATCCAGGACGGACTTCTTGGGGGGGGGGTTGTAATACTGCTACTTAGAGCTACTTTTAAAAGCTCCAAACTCTGGGATGGGTTTTATTTATATATAAAATAAAATAAAAACTTTCCTCTTCTGGGGGGAAGCGATCGCCCCGATCGCCCCCCTGGATCCACGTCCTGTTTTCACGTGACTCCCCAGTTTGCCTCACGGCGCTGGGTGGACGCCGAAAATTGGGAAACACTGGCCGGGAATCGAACTCGGGATCACGTGGATATTAGTTCAATGCTCTAATCACTAAACTACGGTATTCCCAGCAAGTGCGCAGGTTAATTAGCGCTACTAAAAAGAAGTAGTAACTAGGCTCGATTTCTACGACATGTCATATTTTTATTCTGAGATTCTTTCACTTGTGCAATTTAATATAAACAAATTTCTGAGTCTTGTGAACACGAAACCATGGTTTTTACGGGCCATATAAATGCATATTTGAATTACATTTGAGATTTGGCGAATATTTGGGCCCGAAATGATTTAAATCAAATGGCTGGTCACATTTTAGGCAAATTTCACTTATTGCTCAGAAATATACTTGTCCTTAATAACAACGAGGTTTTTATATTTTTTTTTTTCTTTACATATATTTAGTCATGTTTAACAGAAGTTGAAGAAATCAACGTAAAGGTGTTAAGGTGGTTCACCTGGTGTATCGACAATCACTGTGAAAATACAAGTCTCCACTTCATCTTCTAAATGTTTCTGCTCTCTCCCTTTGTTCTTCCTTGCAAAAACCCTGAATTCTAGTTTCTTTGTTGAATATTGGTGGAAAATATGTCCATTCACATTCAAGAGAGACTTTAAAATAACAGAAGAAGAAAACACTACTGTGAAATTTGTGGTAATCTATATTGAGTACGATTGGAGATATGACCTCTGGAGAATTTCTCCCTGGGCCACCTCCTGAAATAACCACAAGTACTAATGATAGTGCCCGTTCTTTTTCTTTTTATACTGAACATACTGATACTTTTTTACGAGTATGAGAGATATTTAACAAACGTTGGATATTTGTAATAAAATCTGACATCATATTTTCAAGATGCTTGAAATTACATGTTCTAGTAGCGTTAAGTTGCGTGGTTTTATAGCAGTAGGGTCATTTCGGCATCTGCTTAAAGAAATAGGATAAGGATACTACTTTGATACCTGGCCGTGACCTAAAAGAAAGGGTAAGGAGATTATCTTGATATCTGTGCGAGATTTAAAGAATAAAGGAATTACTTAGACACCTGATTAACGCCTAAAGGGCAGGATTACCTTCATATCTGGCTTAAACCTAGGGATAGGGTAAGGACCTGTTTAAAGGAATGTAGAGCAGGGGGAGAAAACCCAGAGTTAATTGTACATAAGCAATTGCGTACTTCTCCCAGTGTACGACGTTCAATAATATCCTTGAGTGTAAACCGCTGAGTTCCACGAAACACTAAATTATTTAGACATGAAAGTGTGTCGGGCGAAACGTAGCACACGATATCAATCTACAGGCCGCTTGCAAAATTATAACTGGTGCAGAAGTACACTCGGCACGAAAATTCAACTGGAACGAATTACTCAATAAGGACAATATTGTCAAATATTGTACATTTGTAAATTCATGCATATTTTCAAAGTTTTTAGGTCATAGAAATTTCAGACGTAGTAATAATTGTATTTTCTAACTAAGCAGCACAAACATGTCTAGTGAAAAATGAGTTAACTGTAAACTGATGATTCTGTGAACTATTGAATGTAAAACGGATGACTTAAGAATATGAAAAATAAAAAGAATTAGAACCAAGATATACCTTCCAAAATTTATTTACTGCTTTCAACATTTATTTTAAATAATGTTACTCAATTTTTAAATGCAAATATCATGTCACAAAGTGTTGATAAAATATCATAGTACAAAACATTGGTCCAAGATGTGAAAGATGATACTTTGAGCCTGCTAGAGTAAATGAAGAAACATGTAGGGTCTAGATCTATTTTGTTTTCCACCACTTTTATGTGGTTGAAGAGTTTGTTGTATCATTTCGTAAATAAAAATAATTACCTTTTATTTTTATAATTATTCCCCTAAACTTTTGTGATGAACGAATTCAATTGGAACTTGTAATATGCCATTACAGTCTAATGATATTATGTTTTTAATAGGAGGGTGCCCGAAATTTTTTGCACCGACTGTACTTGATGTTTAACAAAAAATTTCTGGCTGTTCATATAATTCGTAATTTTATTTGTTATTCTATTTCAAATTAACATGGAAAAACTGTAAAAAAATTCATTGGGAATGATAGTTTTGGGAATCAATATCTTTATTTATATTTTAAATTAGTTATAAGTCTTGCATATGTATATGTAAATGGATTATTACAATTCTTACGGTGTCAGTGCTATCCGAAAATATAGATCCACTATTGGACGAAACTTTCCAGATCAAATAACCAATCTAAAATTCGACAGAATTTTCAGGACCACCCTTCACCTCTCTTTTAGATACCTAGGTCCTTCTAAAATCTAGTTTGATCCAGATTTTACCAAATTTTATTCGTTTCAAAGCCCCACCGCCAAAATGCTTAGTTTTGATTGGCTGATAAACCCACGCTATGATATTAGGGCGCAATTATTCCATTCCATGCCTGAAAATTTGTTGACGACAGCCGACCCGGATCTTCCAGCATATAAAAGGAGAAATTAACTAGAAAAGTTGCATTAAGAAGGTAAAACTAATATAATAATTGAATAAATACCGTCCAGGAAGCTATGGAGCCATAATTTGCCAATTTTATAGTAAAAAATCGGACTGTAGAGCAGAAATAGGAAGTCAACTCGGTAACGCCATGTTTTGCTGATATAATTATTGGTGGACAGGTTCTGTGAAGTGCATCAGTTTGCTAGTTGTTCTTAGAAAGAAAAAAAAATCTATAAACAGTTTCGGAAGAGTAGTGTTTCTCCCTTAAAAGATTCTCATCCTGAAAATTACTCCTTTTAGAGTTACGTTAGGCCTGCCCCACTGCCGATTGTGTTCGTGTATGTAGTAAATGTGATTTCTTTTGTACTTATTTAGTAATAACATGGCGGTATTTAATTTCCTTGTAGTTAGGATAGTGATCACAATGCATGTGTGAATTATCAGTAAGGGCTCCTATCTGACTCCCAAATTGGGAGTACGGCTTCCAGCGGGATGAGTTAAACATTTAGTTTGTTTCCGGGTTCCTGCCCCTTCAGGGCAGGGGTCCTATTGTTAGCTAATACTTCGATACGTCCCCTCAGGGCGTTGATTAAACACTTAAGAATGTGATTCAGTGAAAACAAGGGCCAGTTGGCCCTGTCCCTTTCTTTCCTTTTCCTTTCGAGCCGATTTAAAATGGTAAAATATGAATGTTTTCTGTGTGTATTTATCAGTACAACATGTATTAATGGTAGTAATAATTGGTGTGTATTGGCATGATGTGTCTTGTAGTTTAAGTAGTATGTGTATATTTGTAATGTAGTATCAGTGGTAGTGGTAGTTAAGTGATGAAAGAGTGTGTGATATAAGTAAATGTGGACAGTGTAGTATTTACTATGCGATAAATTTTTATTACTCCGTCATTAAGTGAACGTAATATAGTATAATAATTCCGTGTACAAGGTCACATTCCGTTGTTCAAGGGTTGATTATATCGTCGCTAGCCCTAGTGTCAAAAGTCAGTACTAACCGCCATTCTTCTGTCGAGGTTCTTAGTGATTTAGATTTCATGAAATTGACCTTTCTTTCCGAAATAAAACCTAGAAGGTATAATTCACAGCCCATATGAATGTACAGTTAGGTCAAGTGACCCAAAATTAATATATACTGAAAGTTTCAACATTCTGCATAGTCTAGAAATCGAGATATTTAAGTAAATAAACAATACGTAAATTTTTAACAGAAGTCGGGCGATATGATGCTAGTTCTTCGCTTTGGAATTATATTAGATGTTCATTTTTCTTCGTGGCTGCAGAAGTACATTGTTGCTGCAGAATTTCATAAACATTAAACATTATCGCAGATAATTCTATCTTCAGTGAAAATACGTAGGATTTTTTTTCTTTCTTCTTAATAAAGCTACCGAGTATTACATAGTATTGTGTGTGGGATGAAAGAGTCTCGGGTTCGAGTGAGGTTGTCGTGCGGTGATCGGAGCGGGAAATGTTTGTAGTGATTATAGATTTTAAAGTATTATGATGAAATGTGTAAATAGGCTGGGCGTAGATAGAGGAAACAGGGTGTTTGTAGAATATAGCGTCGTGGCAAATGAATATTAATGTGAATATGAATATTAATAAGTATATGAATATTGTAGTAGATGAATATAGAATATAGGACACCCATATAGTTAAATATATAGTAGCCCAGTGAATACTTCGCCGTGTGTTGATATATAGATATTGAATAGATACGTGTAGCTACAAACATCTCAGGTTCTGACCCCTGCACCATAATATCACGCGGACCGGAGGGCGATATATAGTCGGACTATGGTAATACTTTGTAGTTTAATGTGTTATAATAATAATCAACCATAGTAATACCATCTGATAGAAGGGGTAGCATCATATAATCGCAGACTAGACATATTGAATAATAAATTATGAAAAGACAGTAGCAGTTATACAACAGGGCTGTAGTGAATTATATTTTCTGGTCGGTTTTTTTTTTAAATAGAATATCCTGCTCCGTGAGATTTTTTTTCCCCACGTTACCTACTCGAGCTAGCTTACAATGTTCATGGAGGCGACAGCTCTGTATCAAAACAATTAGTTATTGAAATTTATTAGCGTACCCGGATGTCGACCCCTAGTCCCTTTAAGTATTTTCATTTCTTTTCTTAGTTTAATTAGACGAGGGAAATTAACGACATCCCAGACTGTGGCGTGTCTGCGCAGGGTAGCTATCGGTGAAGTTTGGCAATAGAAATCACCGATCCAAAATTCAGTTTATTTAACTTTTTTTTTTCGGCAAATCATTAGTTAGGGATATCTTAGATAATACTTCTATTCTAGTTTCATTACTGTCCTCGAACCTTCTTAGTTTTTTCTAAGGGGTCGAATATTTTTTTTTACTTAGAGATTTCAAAATTGGGGACGCAGTTACCTGGTCCCTTTCCCCCTCTCCTTTTATCCTGCTGGTCTGGGCCGGATACGGGGATCGGATTTCAATCTTACAAGCCAACTCTTGTGGGATTGGGATCTGATGGACACAGAACTTGCATCCTTGGCAGCAGGGCGCCCCTTGAGTCTACGTATTTGAGTAGACCACCCTTTTGGCATGTTAAGAATATTTTGGCTATGGATTTTGTTGAGAGCGAAATTCGACTTCTAACTTTGTAGCGTTAGTTATTTCTCACTTAAGTCTTTGGCGCCCCTATTCTTAGTCTTCCTTCTTCTCTATCTCTCTCTCTGTCTTCATTTCTTCAAGTTTTTTTAAATTTTTTTTCAACCTCCCCCCCCCGAGATTTTGAACTTGTTACTTACGATTTATTTAACGTACAACTCTGATCTGAAATTACCAGCTGAGACGTTGCAAGACACGATTCATGAATGGAGTAGATAATGATTGGGTCCTCCATCACATTTTGACCTATCGCTGAAATGAACAAAGACTTAGTATTTGACGACACTTCGATTACGTTCTTTCACCGTCGTTCCTCAAAAGTTTTTTTTTTTTTTTGTAATCCGTTGGTCACTTTCCTTTCTGTTTTGGTTTTCAATTACCTTGTAGTTAATCTGGGCCCAGAAATTGTATTTTGATTTACCTAGTTATATCTTTAGAAATGCTCTGTGTTACGTGCCTGCCTCACAAAGTTTTTTTTCCTTCATGATTTAAACACGAATTGATTATATAAAAGTTAAAAAATTTATAGACGCGCGGTATCAGATAAAATTTAATTTGTTTCCAAATGTAATGTTGGAAGTCATTTGTTTTCTTGGACAATGTTGCAACCTTGTAAAATTTTATTGTTGGGGATGATTAATTTAAATGTGTGCGCATTGATTATAAATATATATATATATATAGAGAAATAAATACTTCGAAATGTATGTGTAATTAGTATGTGAATATGATGTTAAAGTAAAAGTATGATATTAAATGTATTATGAATATATGTAAGAGCGCTCGTGTCTGTCCCCCTAGACGTGTATTGGTTGCTATAGTTTACCAGAAGTCTTCCGACGAATTTAAGAATGTAGATTTTGTTAAGAATACCGCCGTGCACTTAAGTAATTTTCCTTTTCCTCTGAATCAATGTAAGTGATAACCTCTGTACTTATATAATGGCATGCATTGAAAAAATATCGGCAGGTCTAAACGTAACCCACATCATAACAAATATTATCCCTGAACAATTAACCTAAAACCATTGTGGAAAGTGCACCTTGAATCCTTCTCACCTACATGTGTATCCTATGACTTGACCAGTTTTTTTTTATCCTCAATTTGAACCATCATACTCCGTACACCTGTGGAAGATCATTTTTTTTTAATCCGAACCATGTATAAACATATACGAAAGTGATCCTAATGAAAGGTCTCGTGAAGTGTCCCAGTGTTGGATAAATAACTTGAAATTATTCGATTAATAAATTTGGAAATAGACCGTCTAAGAGGAGAAACTTCCTCTAGTGGAAGTGATTTTCTCGAAATCCCTAGATGGATATAAACGTAGCAGTGTGCGATTGCAGATACAATCTGTTAAGAGTTATAAACCAAATATAGTCGATGAATGTTTTTTTTTTCGTAAACCACTAGATATATATATATATATAGATATATATATATATATGTATAGACACAAATTAAGTTAAATGGAGCGAAACGTTTTGGACACTACGACTAGTGCGTGAGTTGTGATTTGGACGCTCGAAATTATTAATATTTTAATATCTCGACATGAGGTAGAGACTCATATAAGTTCTAATACACCAAAAAGTTTTTTTTTTCTTTCCTCTTTGTCCAATTTTTTTAAGTGAAATAAGTTTTTTTTTTGCGTATGTCGCAAATCATCATTTTGCTTTAGCATGCCTAAGATATGATACATGTAATTATTTTTCTTTCTTTCTTTTTCATTTGTCAATATGATTGAATATATAAAAACTTACTAAAATTTAATACTATGTACTCTATTAATATATAACCAAGAACTTGTGCTTTTAATATTTTCTTCATAATTATATGTTTGTTTCTTTTTCTTCACTATGAATGTAATAAACTATTTGTACCTTGTAGTTAGTTGGTTTCCTTTAACCATATATACACTGTCCTGAGTGAGTGAGCGAGTGAATGCATGATAGATTTAATATAAGCAATTCTAGTGATATCATTTGTCATATTAACATCTGTAATATATGTGTCATGTTTTAATATATGTGTTAAGGTAAATAACCTAGGTCATGAAGGACCGTCACTAACGGTTTAAATCGGCTCGAGGAGTGAAGCAAAAATAGCAGGATAAGCCTAAATACGACATCTTTCTTCCAGGAAGTCGAACCTTTTATTGATACGATACCTAAATTTATATTGAGTTAATAAGCCTGTTTTTTTTTTTTCCCTCTTGGCTAATTCATATGTGTGGTCGATCCTAGAGGACAGAGTTCAGATGCTGGATAGTTATCAATCACCGGTTGGAATAACTTTACAAAGAATTAAATTTCACTTTTCTCATTTCCAGGTCTAGGTCTGGGCAACCCCATGATCGTGGTGCCTGGAGCTAGGTCTGGGTGGTATGAGGGAACATGTGTCTATTCCGAAGCATTCCAAAATTGATTAGTTGTTAATAACATTTAGAATGATTCATCTTTCAACGACTTTCCCGACCTTTTACTATATTTCCGGAATTATCCAGTAATCTGTTTCTCATTAAAATACCCTATTTCTTTTCTTTCTTCTTTACCTACCTCCTTCTTTTACCCTTCTACTTTCTTCTCTTTCTTTCCTATTTCTAAATGAAAGAAAACGCAGTCATGATTGAGAGTAGTCGCTATTGGCACGGTCAATAAGTTGTTTCGATGAGTTTTCTTCGGGAGTCCGATATGGAATAATTAACAATAACAAAAGGTTTATTGGAAGTTACTCTATTGGAAAATAATCTGGATTTCAATCAGTAAGTGATCTTTCGTAATCGTCCTCGTTAAAGAAAATTAATTTTAGCGACTCCTCTCCAACCTCTACATTAGCTCTTTTATCTTCGTTAATTTTTGTTTTCTTTCAATATTGGCTAACTGTGACAGGATCTGTTGCCCTGGAAACGGCGGTTTCTATGGCAACGGACAAACGTTTTCTTTCAATTTTGGCGACCGTTGACATCGGACAGTTACCATGGAAACAATTGTTTTCCCTGGTAACGAATCTGAAATTATTTATTAAACACTGTTTAGGATCGAGCACATATTGACTTGGCCACAAAAAGTGCATAATTAAAAAGTTATAGTGAGATTAAATAGTCGTAGTCATTGGCTGTTCTGCTATCTTTGTCTCTCTCTGTAGAAAGGGGGAAATGAAGGAATTTGCTAAAGTGACTTCTAAAATTTGAAAATGCTGGAAGTTGACCCAAGGAGGGAATTAGATAGGAGTCCCTTAATTTATGAATAGTACCTGATTAATAAGTATTGTTAGTTTATAAGGATATAATTGCATGTGTTTATATTGTGTCTTTTTGTATGGAAACTATGGCAACCAATAGGGAAGTAGTATCACACGAGAACGCGGAAGTCTCATGTACACAATGTACTTTAGAAAGTAGTGAGAAAAGAGCTCGCGTCTCCCGTAGGCTAGTGAGGTGTCACGAATGTGGGCTGAAATGGATTCATTTCAGTTGTATTAATTTAGAGGATACTGCGGAAAATGCAGAAAAGGTCCGGGCTGGTGAGATAGTCAAATATTGTAAAGAATGTGAGGGGAAGCTCCACCAGTCGCGTGAACCCATGAGTTTATCCTCTGAAAAAGAAAATGAGCATCCCGATTCGGACGGTGAGCGAGGGTATAGTACCCCGAAGAACCGAGGCCAAATATCTCCAGTGGAGATATCTGACCTCGATGATGATGAAAGAGATGGGGATCCGATTGGTGATAAACCCAAAGAAAAGCAAAGGAAGACTGGGTCGTCTAATAATGATGCTCTCCTCCTTTCATTGCAACAAATGCTACAGGAGATGAGACGCGAAATAAATGAAAATATAGATAATAATAGCCGAGAAATGAGACGCGAAATGAATAAGAATAGCCGGGAAATGAATGAAAAAATAGATGCCTCGAACCGAGAAACCGAATCTCGATTCGAAGTATTAACTCACAAAATAGACAACATATGTTTGGACTTTGCTTCCTCAATAAACAAATTGAGAGAGCAAACGTCTACTGACATCGATTTGGTCAGATGCGAGGCTCAACAGTCCCTAAAGCAATTTCAGCAGGAGACTGAGGGTAAATTAGATCATGTACATTCTGAAATCGAACAAATGGATACCAAATTACATAAAATCGACAATAAACTGGAAACACAGCAGGCCGAAATTGATAGTTTAAAGTCAACCTTGTCAGACTTATCATTGAAAACCGAACTGGAAGTAACTGACCAGAAAGTTTCGAAAATTCAAAATGAGATAGCAAATATTCAAAAAGAAATGACGAAAACTAGTCGCGAAAAATCAGAGGTAACCTATCCTTTCCCCGGTAGCGATTCCTCAGGAATATTACCTGCTGTAACAACTTCCCGTAGCGCAGGAAAAGAAAATTTAATGTCGGTTGATGCACGGGATATTGCGACGCACTACCCCATGCATCGGTCAGAACCAAAGTCGTGGTTCAATTCCAATAGTGTGCCGAATCAGTCGAGTGTTGTGACGACTACGGTCACTAGCGTGAGTGCTCCCTCCTTACATGGAGGTATACAATCACATAGCGTGTTGCCGGGAAAAGGAGATGGGTGCCATTCTGAGTCGTTGTTCATGGGTGCGATTGGTCCGGGGATGGAGCCCAACATACTCAATACGACCAACAGAATCCCTGTCACTTACATGGGTAATTATAACACCGCTACTACGTCGTCGGTGGTAAATCCGGTGACGACTCCGATTGTGCAGGATAATATGTTAATTCCCACCAACAATTCCCCTACTTATGTTAGTATGAGCTCTAAAGTGTCCCTCCGGGATATTGAACATTTTCCCACTTTCGATGGGAACATTGCGAACTGGTTACCTAGTGTTTTCCTGCTACCTAAAAGGTGAACTCACAATTTCCAGAATCTTAAGCTTTTCAACTGTACTGAGGACAAAAAACGGGAACTTCTATCTCAATACCCAAAGTGAATGTTACACTGTCTCATTTGAGTGTATGAGTGTATGAGTGAGTAGTTAGTTTATTAGTATTAATACATGTTAATTCTATTCAACAAAATTTTGTTATTCAAACAAAAAATTTTTTTTTAACGACGCCGGGGAACTGTAATATGCCATTACAGTCTAATGATATTATGTTTTTAATAGGAGGGTGCCCGAAATTTTTTGCACCGACTGTACTTGATGTTTAACAAAAAATTTCTGGCTGTTCATATAATTCGTAATTTTATTTGTTATTCTATTTCAAATTAACATGGAAAAACTGTAAAAAAATTCATTGGGAATGATAGTTTTGGGAATCAATATCTTTATTTATATTTTAAATTAGTTATAAGTCTTGCATATGTATATGTAAATGGATTATTACAATTCTTACGGTGTCAGTGCTATCCGAAAATATAGATCCACTATTGGACGAAACTTTCCAGATCAAATAACCAATCTAAAATTCGACAGAATTTTCAGGACCACCCTTCACCTCTCTTTTAGATACCTAGGTCCTTCTAAAATCTAGTTTGATCCAGATTTTACCAAATTTTATTCGTTTCAAAGCCCCACCGCCAAAATGCTTAGTTTTGATTGGCTGATAAACCCACGCTATGATATTAGGGCGCAATTATTCCATTCCATGCCTGAAAATTTGTTGACGACAGCCGACCCGGATCTTCCAGCATATAAAAGGAGAAATTAACTAGAAAAGTTGCATTAAGAAGGTAAAACTAATATAATAATTGAATAAATACCGTCCAGGAAGCTATGGAGCCATAATTTGCCAATTTTATAGTAAAAAATCGGACTGTAGAGCAGAAATAGGAAGTCAACTCGGTAACGCCATGTTTTGCTGATATAATTATTGGTGGACAGGTTCTGTGAAGTGCATCAGTTTGCTAGTTGTTCTTAGAAAGAAAAAAAAATCTATAAACAGTTTCGGAAGAGTAGTGTTTCTCCCTTAAAAGATTCTCATCCTGAAAATTACTCCTTTTAGAGTTACGTTAGGCCTGCCCCACTGCCGATTGTGTTCGTGTATGTAGTAAATGTGATTTCTTTTGTACTTATTTAGTAATAACATGGCGGTATTTAATTTCCTTGTAGTTAGGATAGTGATCACAATGCACGTGTGAATTATCAGTAAGGGCTCCTATCTGACTCCCAAATTGGGAGTACGGCTTCCAGCGGGATGAGTTAAACATTTAGTTTGTTTCCGGGTTCCTGCCCCTTCAGGGCAGGGGTCCTATTGTTAGCTAATACTTCGATACGTCCCCTCAGGGCGTTGATTAAACACTTAAGAATGTGATTCAGTGAAAACAAGGGCCAGTTGGCCCTGTCCCTTTCTTTCCTTTTCCTTTCGAGCCGATTTAAAATGGTAAAATATGAATGTTTTCTGTGTGTATTTATCAGTACAACATGTATTAATGGTAGTAATAATTGGTGTGTATTGGCATGATGTGTCTTGTAGTTTAAGTAGTATGTGTATATTTGTAATGTAGTATCAGTGGTAGTGGTAGTTAAGTGATGAAAGAGTGTGTGATATAAGTAAATGTGGACAGTGTAGTATTTACTATGCGATAAATTTTTATTACTCCGTCATTAAGTGAACGTAATATAGTATAATAATTCCGTGTACAAGGTCACATTCCGTTGTTCAAGGGTTGATTATATCGTCGCTAGCCCTAGTGTCAAAAGTCAGTACTAACCGCCATTCTTCTGTCGAGGTTCTTAGTGATTTAGATTTCATGAAATTGACCTTTCTTTCCGAAATAAAACCTAGAAGGTATAATTCACAGCCCATATGAATGTACAGTTAGGTCAAGTGACCCAAAATTAATATATACTGAAAGTTTCAACATTCTGCATAGTCTAGAAATCGAGATATTTAAGTAAATAAACAATACGTAAATTTTTAACAGAAGTCGGGCGATATGATGCTAGTTCTTCGCTTTGGAATTATATTAGATGTTCATTTTTCTTCGTGGCTGCAGAAGTACATTGTTGCTGCAGAATTTCATAAACATTAAACATTATCGCAGATAATTCTATCTTCAGTGAAAATACGTAGGATTTTTTTTTCTTTCTTCTTAATAAAGCTACCGAGTATTACATAGTATTGTGTGTGGGATGAAAGAGTCTCGGGTTCGAGTGAGGTTGTCGTGCGGTGATCGGAGCGGGAAATGTTTGTAGTGATTATAGATTTTAAAGTATTATGATGAAATGTGTAAATAGGCTGGGCGTAGATAGAGGAAACAGGGTGTTTGTAGAATATAGCGTCGTGGCAAATGAATATTAATGTGAATATGAATATTAATAAGTATATGAATATTGTAGTAGATGAATATAGAATATAGGACACCCATATAGTTAAATATATAGTAGCCCAGTGAATACTTCGCCGTGTGTTGATATATAGATATTGAATAGATACGTGTAGCTACAAACATCTCAGGTTCTGACCCCTGCACCATAATATCACGCGGACCGGAGGGCGATATATAGTCGGACTATGGTAATACTTTGTAGTTTAATGTGTTATAATAATAATCAACCATAGTAATACCATCTGATAGAAGGGGTAGCATCATATAATCGCAGACTAGACATATTGAATAATAAATTATGAAAAGACAGTAGCAGTTATACAACAGGGCTGTAGTGAATTATATTTTCTGGTCGGTTTTTTTTTTTTAAATAGAATATCCTGCTCCGTGAGATTTTTTTTTCCCCACGTTACCTACTCGAGCTAGCTTACAATGTTCATGGAGGCGACAGCTCTGTATCAAAACAATTAGTTATTGAAATTTATTAGCGTACCCGGATGTCGACCCCTAGTCCCTTTAAGTATTTTCATTTCTTTTCTTAGTTTAATTAGACGAGGGAAATTAACGACATCCCAGACTGTGGCGTGTCTGCGCAGGGTAGCTATCGGTGAAGTTTGGCAATAGAAATCACCGATCCAAAATTCAGTTTATTTAACTTTTTTTTTTCGGCAAATCATTAGTTAGGGATATCTTAGATAATACTTCTATTCTAGTTTCATTACTGTCCTCGAACCTTCTTAGTTTTTTCTAAGGGGTCGAATATTTTTTTTTACTTAGAGATTTCAAAATTGGGGACGCAGTTACCTGGTCCCTTTCCCCCTCTCCTTTTATCCTGCTGGTCTGGGCCGGATACGGGGATCGGATTTCAATCTTACAAGCCAACTCTTGTGGGATTGGGATCTGATGGACACAGAACTTGCATCCTTGGCAGCAGGGCGCCCCTTGAGTCTACGTATTTGAGTAGACCACCCTTTTGGCATGTTAAGAATATTTTGGCTATGGATTTTGTTGAGAGCGAAATTCGACTTCTAACTTTGTAGCGTTAGTTATTTCTCACTTAAGTCTTTGGCGCCCCTATTCTTAGTCTTCCTTCTTCTCTATCTCTCTCTCTGTCTTCATTTCTTCAAGTTTTTTTAAATTTTTTTTCAACCTCCCCCCCCCCCCCCGAGATTTTGAACTTGTTACTTACGATTTATTTAACGTACAACTCTGATCTGAAATTACCAGCTGAGACGTTGCAAGACACGATTCATGAATGGAGTAGATAATGATTGGGTCCTCCATCACATTTTGACCTATCGCTGAAATGAACAAAGACTTAGTATTTGACGACACTTCGATTACGTTCTTTCACCGTCGTTCCTCAAAAGTTTTTTTTTTTTTTGTAATCCGTTGGTCACTTTCCTTTCTGTTTTGGTTTTCAATTACCTTGTAGTTAATCTGGGCCCAGAAATTGTATTTTGATTTACCTAGTTATATCTTTAGAAATGCTCTGTGTTACGTGCCTGCCTCACAAAGTTTTTTTTCCTTCATGATTTAAACACGAATTGATTATATAAAAGTTAAAAAATTTATAGACGCGCGGTATCAGATAAAATTTAATTTGTTTCCAAATGTAATGTTGGAAGTCATTTGTTTTCTTGGACAATGTTGCAACCTTGTAAAATTTTATTGTTGGGGATGATTAATTTAAATGTGTGCGCATTGATTATAAATATATATATATAGAGAGAGAAATAAATACTTCGAAATGTATGTGTAATTAGTATGTGAATATGATGTTAAAGTAAAAGTATGATATTAAATGTATTATGAATATATGTAAGAGCGCTCGTGTCTGTCCCCCTAGACGTGTATTGGTTGCTATAGTTTACCAGAAGTCTTCCGACGAATTTAAGAATGTAGATTTTGTTAAGAATACCGCCGTGCACTTAAGTAATTTTCCTTTTCCTCTGAATCAATGTAAGTGATAACCTCTGTACTTATATAATGGCATGCATTGAAAAAATATCGGCAGGTCTAAACGTAACCCACATCATAACAAATATTATCCCTGAACAATTAACCTAAAACCATTGTGGAAAGTGCACCTTGAATCCTTCTCACCTACATGTGTATCCTATGACTTGACCAGTTTTTTTTTATCCTCAATTTGAACCATCATACTCCGTACACCTGTGGAAGATCATTTTTTTTTTAATCCGAACCATGTATAAACATATACGAAAGTGATCCTAATGAAAGGTCTCGTGAAGTGTCCCAGTGTTGGATAAATAACTTGAAATTATTCGATTAATAAATTTGGAAATAGACCGTCTAAGAGGAGAAACTTCCTCTAGTGGAAGTGATTTTCTCGAAATCCCTAGATGGATATAAACGTAGCAGTGTGCGATTGCAGATACAATCTGTTAAGAGTTATAAACCAAATATAGTCGATGAATGTTTTTTTTTCGTAAACCACTAGATATATATATATATAGATATATATATATATATGTATAGACACAAATTAAGTTAAATGGAACGAAACGTTTTGGACACTACGACTAGTGCGTGAGTTGTGATTTGGACGCTCGAAATTATTAATATTTTAATATCT
The DNA here is from genome assembly GCF_964235325.1 of Thermobia domestica. Lineage (NCBI taxonomy): Eukaryota > Metazoa > Arthropoda > Insecta > Zygentoma > Lepismatidae > Thermobia > Thermobia domestica. The sequence goes on from NC_137467.1 coordinate 129,900,892, forward strand.
CGACGTGAGGTAGAGACTCATATAAGTTCTAATACACCAAAAAGTTTTTTTTCTTTCCTCTTTGTCCAATTTTTTTTTAAGTGAAATAAGTTTTTTTTTTTTGCGTATGTCGCAAATCATCATTTTGCTTTAGCATGCCTAAGATATGATACATGTAATTATTTTTCTTTCTTTCTTTTTCATTTGTCAATATGATTGAATATATAAAAACTTACTAAAATTTAATACTATGTACTCTATTAATATATAACCAAGAACTTGTGCTTTTAATATTTTCTTCATAATTATATGTTTGTTTTTTTTTCTTCACTATGAATGTAATAAACTATTTGTACCTTGTAGTTAGTTGGTTTCCTTTAACCATATATACACTGTCCTGAGTGAGTGAGCGAGTGAATGCATGATAGATTTAATATAAGCAATTCTAGTGATATCATTTGTCATATTAACATCTGTAATATATGTGTCATGTTTTAATATATGTGTTAAGGTAAATAACCTAGGTCATGAAGGACCGTCACTAACGGTTTAAATCGGCTCGAGGAGTGAAGCAAAAATAGCAGGATAAGCCTAAATACGACATCTTTCTTCCAGGAAGTCGAACCTTTTATTGATACGATACCTAAATTTATATTGAGTTAATAAGCCTGTTTTTTTTTTTCCCTCTTGGCTAATTCATATGTGTGGTCGATCCTAGAGGACAGAGTTCAGATGCTGGATAGTTATCAATCACCGGTTGGAATAACTTTACAAAGAATTAAATTTCACTTTTCTCATTTCCAGGTCTAGGTCTGGGCAACCCCATGATCGTGGTGCCTGGAGCTAGGTCTGGGTGGTATGAGGGAACATGTGTCTATTCCGAAGCATTCCAAAATTGATTAGTTGTTAATAACATTTAGAATGATTCATCTTTCAACGACTTTCCCGACCTTTTACTATATTTCCGGAATTATCCAGTAATCTGTTTCTCATTAAAATACCCTATTTCTTTTCTTTCTTCTTTACCTACCTCCTTCTTTTACCCTTCTACTTTCTTCTCTTTCTTTCCTATTTCTAAATGAAAGAAAACGCAGTCATGATTGAGAGTAGTCGCTATTGGCACGGTCAATAAGTTGTTTCGATGAGTTTTCTTCGGGAGTCCGATATGGAATAATTAACAATAACAAAAGGTTTATTGGAAGTTACTCTATTGGAAAATAATCTGGATTTCAATCAGTAAGTGATCTTTCGTAATCGTCCTCGTTAAAGAAAATTAATTTTAGCGACTCCTCTCCAACCTCTACATTAGCTCTTTTATCTTCGTTAATTTTTGTTTTCTTTCAATATTGGCCAACTGTGACAGGATCTGTTGCCCTGGAAACGGCGGTTTCTATGGCAACGGACAAACGTTTTCTTTCAATTTTGGCGACCGTTGACATCGGACAGTTACCATGGAAACAATTGTTTTCCCTGGTAACGAATCTGAAATTATTTATTAAACACTGTTTAGGATCGAGCACATATTGACTTGGCCACAAAAAGTGCATAATTAAAAAGTTATAGTGAGATTAAATAGTCGTAGTCATTGGCTGTTCTGCTATCTTTGTCTCTCTCTGTAGAAAGGGGGAAATGAAGGAATTTGCTAAAGTGACTTCTAAAATTTGAAAATGCTGGAAGTTGACCCAAGGAGGGAATTAGATAGGAGTCCCTTAATTTATGAATAGTACCTGATTAATAAGTATTGTTAGTTTATAAGGATATAATTGCATGTGTTTATATTGTGTCTTTTTGTATGGAAACTATGGCAACCAATAGTGTAGTTTATCTTTCCTCAACTTATCTAATTACTCTTCAATTCTTCTTTTCTTATGAAAATACCTGGCCTACTTATCGATTCGGCCATTTCCTTAATGCAATACTCACTATATATAAGTATACTACACATAAAAAAATTATATTAATTCGTATGTACTATTATTCAATATCTAGGGGTATGTTTAACTGGAGATTCTTGTTCCCGGATTCAGGGACTTTTTTATTTTAAAGACAAAACACCATTATTTTGTTGATCCTTTTATTTCCAAGATAGATAAACTAATAAGAAGTTTTTAGTAATCGCACACGCAGAGTTATTCCCCCAGAGTCTTCACTGCAAACTCTGAAGTGTTTCTATCTGTATAGGCCCTCGCTCCGAGCCAGTACATTCCTAATGTAAATTCTCTACTCCTCTAAAAGTCCTTTAAATGTTGGGGGTCCTGTGGCATAAGCTTATTGCTGTCCTCACTGATGCAACAGCTCATCTTAGCCTTAAATTTAAAAGCAATTCTCTCACTTGAAGAAAAGCTTGTCCTAGCTACACAGAATCCTCGTAAACAAGAAAAACTGTGTTCGGGATGCCTAGCTAAAATCTTTATGAGGATAAAGGTGAGGGTAAGGTAAAAAACAGTCTCTCATTATGAGACAAGAAAATGGCCCTTAAAGTAGGCCGTGCCCTATCCATCGGTCTCTCACTAATGAGACCAGAAAACTTGACCCTTTTACAAGGGCCAATCCCTATCACAGGTTAAGACAGGAAAACAAAATTACAACATGTAAAAACTATACAAGGTTTGAGAAATAACTTCTCAACCATAAAATGGATCGAACCCAAAACCGTTGGAGTTCGGGAATATCCTTCATAAGACCTAACCAAAGGTTTAACAAACCTTTATCTTAATAAAATCTCACCTAATTAAACATAATTCCTAGCAGGGGAACAAACTTAAGAAAATCGAAAATAGCTTAAGAAAAAGTTAACATCTTAAATTATTAAACTATGTATCCTATCTCCCTACTTGGCCGTACGCAAGACCACCTAACCAGCAAGTCTTTTTACTGCATAGCCCTGACAAAAAAAAAAAAATCCTCGAAGTTGACTTAAAAACAAAAGTGGTTGATCCACGTTCACCCAGGACCGAAGGCCTTATGTAGCCATGTGATCCAATGGTTTCTGAAAGAACAACCCTGACCAAGAGAACAGGGATCGCTTATATACGAATCGGGAAACACGTTGCAGAATCTAAATACGAAAAGTTCCCTAGTCAAAAGAAAGAAAAGATCGTTAACTTTGAAAAAAGGAAGGACGCTAACTACCTCCCCTCCTATAATTTTCCGTTTCTCTGCAACACATGTGGACTAAAACTATAGCTTCTAATGGACCAGTGTTTCTATCTATCTTTAAAACTAAAAGATTCATTGTTAACTATATGAGCTGAAATACTTAAGAAAAATAATTATACAGTTTGCATACAATATTCAGACTAATATACATATATATATGAAATAAATTATTAGCTTCATATTTACACTTAATATATATTAAACACCCAGGCCTGGGAATAAACCTAATATTTATACGTTTGTATATATATATTTATCATATAAAAGTACAAATAAAAAAAATCATTATTAATATAAATCAAGTAAGTGGCAAGAAAATGTCCACTTACATATACCCCAGCTATATAAAAAAAAAAAAAAGAAAAAAATGGAAAGAAAAATAAGAATATGAAATTACTTGCTTGTGCAAATTGTTTTAAAGTTCAGTGTCTCTTCCAGTCTATTTCACTTTCACAGCAATACACTAGCACTTAATGTAAATAATTAACACACAAAAACGATATATATATATATATATATATATATATAGATAGATAGATATACTTATCTATTTCAAAGTTTTACTGTCTCGGACCGTCTTTGAACAACATAAAAGAATTAAAAAAAAAAAAAAACTTTACACTCAAAATTAATTACACACAAACGTTCCAATATTTAATCACTTAGTCACTGTTTTTAATCACAAAACACAGTTGCACTCTGTAGAATATTTAAAATTCTAGTTTCCTCTTTACATCTTCTTTTCTTACAGGTGCTCCTTCACATTCAATGTCTTTTCCCGGAGTACGAGGAAGAGACTCTAAGTCGAGGCATTCACCATCAGTGATCAGGTCTATATAATCTTCATCGTCGGTGTCTCTGTCCTTGGAACAGGAAGGCCTGTTGAAATTATATGCAAAGGAATCCTTCCTAATTTTCTCGATGTCTCGTACTTGTTCTAGTGTTAACTCAGGGATTGGTAACTGCTGCTTCTTGTGGACTGGTTCCTCTGTCTGATCCCCTAAACGTTTCTGTCTTCTTTTGTTATTCCTATAGGAATCAATATTGAATAACAACTGCAGTGATAACGGATTCTCTGGATGCGGTCTAACAGCCGCATACACGGAGCGTTTCGAACTAGGAACTTTGAATTCCATTGAAACAGATTGGATCAACCTTCAAAATTCGCAGAGACTACGCAGCTTCCGACTTGCTTGGTAGAGATCTTAAGAGCAAACTAAGCTAAAGGTCTCACTTTAAAAAAAAAAAAAAGAAAAAAAAAGAAATGTCAAAAACAAGAAAAACGAAGATAAAACTGAATAGCCTAACATTTTCTTTCTCTCTCCCTTTTCATTTAGTTTCTAAACAACTAGGTCTGAGGATTGAATAACTTTTCCCCCTCCAAATCTTTTCTCTTCCTTACTGGACAAACAATGAATATAAGAGGGCTGTAATTCTAGAATGTGTTGGCAGAAAGAAGGGGGCGCCACATACGGCTTTAACATGTCTGCATTGGTTCTAGTTTCCTTTCCGTCCCAATCATTCCTAACAATATAGGAATTCGTAGCAAGCTGTTTCACAATGGTATATGTACCCGAATATCTATTTAGAAGCGAAGATGCTACTTTCTGGGTGGGCTCGGACAAGCGGATCACCCGTAACCAGACCTTACTCCCAATTTTAAATGGGTTTTTTCTTCTTCCTCTATCATACATTTTCTTGTAGGCTTTGTGTCTTTTTTCTTGAACTTGGTTAGCCCTCTCTAACGCGACAGTCATTCTGTCTTTCAGTTCTTCCACGTATTTGGAATAGTTGGGTGGTTGTTCGCCTTCCTTTTTTATGCTTTCTCCAGGGTGCCTTAAAATTGGGTGGGGTAGTTCACGCCCAAAATGAAGATAGAAAGGGCTATATCCTGTGGAGCAGCATACTCTTGAATTGATGGCAAACTCAATGTGTTTAATATCCCTACTCCAATTCTCATGGTATTTATTATAAATACCTAGTAGCAGTTTTACGTCTTTAATAATCCTTTCGGATTTATTGGCCTTAGCCCTGTAGGCGCTAATATAACTATATTTAGTTCCTAGAACCGTCATAACTTCTCTCCATAACTTGCACGAAAACACACTATGATTATCAGAACATATATATTCATAGCTTCCGTACTCTGAGAAGAAATTAACTATGCAATTTACCATAGTTTTTGCTGTCAGTCTTCTTATGGGGTATAGTTTAATAAATCTGGAGAAACCGTCTACTACTACAAAACAGTATCTGTATCCTCCTTCCTTTGAAGATGGTAGAGCCCCAAAATTGTCTACAAAAATAATTTGGTTGGGCTTAGTAGCTAATGAGCTCTGCAACTCTCCAAATTTTGTGTTGATATTTTCCTTAAATACAGTACAGGCTACACAACTTTTACAGAAACCCAGTATGTCACGTTTCATATTATTCCAAAAATATGTGTTTCTTATTTTTCTCAAGGTTTCATTAAAAGAAGGATGTCCGGATTCTTTAATCATGTGTCCTGCATAGCAAGCAGAAGCGCGCAATATTTTGGGAATCCATATTACATGTTTTATCTCGTTCATGATTTTAACACGGCGCATAAGAATCCCTTGGTCAGAAAAATATGTGACACTATCTAGGTATTTGAGTTTATTTCTCATTGAACGAGAGAGTGTTTGTCTTTCGTTTCTTTTGAAGCGGATTAATTTATTCAGAAAAACATCTTTCTCTTGATATTCTATTATCCTTTCAAAATCTGTCAACTTAATTAGAATCCCATTTGAAGTTTCTTCTTTTTTCTCTTCTTCTTTTTCGGCAAGAAGACAAAAAGGTAATTCCCGAAAAAACGTTTTCTTCTCCCTATTCGAGGCTGGTGTCGTAGTAAAATTCTCTATATTTTTCTTCTGCTTTTCAACCTTCATTTTTTGCTTTTCTATTTTAACAGATTTACTATCTATTATATCTGTCAACAGAACTTCCGATCTTTTTACCTCGTTAAAATCAACAAGTGCACCATCTTCTAATTGTATCTTTAAATAACCAGGATCGTCTCCTCCCAAAGGTAAGTTCTCTTCAGCTTCTTCAGAACCAATGAATTCCGGTCCCTCTGTGTGATTATTTTCAATCCTAGATAATAAATCTACATGCTGTATCTTTCCTGGTCTATAATGTAAAACTACATTAAATCTCATGATGCGTGTAGCCCAACGACAGACCATCGGGGGAATATTAGTAGCCTTTAATAAACTTATAGCAGCTCTGTTGTCTGTATAAACATGCACTACAGGAGCATGTACTAAATAAACTTCAAATTTCTCAATGGACGTAACGATGGCAAGCAATTCAAGATATGCAGAACAATACTTTTCTTGAGCTCTATTTAATCGCCTAGACCCGTAGGCAACCACTCCTAATCTTCCTTTATCATCTTTCTGACAAAGAGTGTAGCCACTCGCTATTTTTGATCCGTCAATGTATATAAAGAAAGGTTCATTTAGTTTTGGTAGCAGAAGTTCGGGGTCTTCCGATAATGCTTTCTTCAATCTGTCCAAAGCCTGATCATGTATACTCTCCCATTTAAAAACAGTGTTTTTTCTGAGTAACTGAGTCATCGGAGCAATAATTTCGGCCATGTTTTTAATTCGAAAATGAAAAAAGTTAAAATAGCCTATTAAAGCCTGAAGTCCCTTAACATTCTTCGGCCTAGGGAATTGATTTGCCATTCGAATCTTTTCTTCCGTGCAGGTGACCACACCAGGTCGTATACGGAAACCTAAGAACTCTATCTCTTGAGAAAACAGAACAGCTTTCTCTGGATTCAAAGTAAGTCCGGCGGACTTCATTCTACTTAAAAATTCATTAAGAATTTCAAGTAATTCTTCCTGTGTTTCGCTGCCTAATAGGAAATCATCATAATAAGCGATTACCTTTGTGAAATATAGTTCTCCTAGTACCATCTGCATTAATTTTACTAGCGAAAAAGGCATATTTTTTAAACCATAACACCCGACTCTGTATCGGTATATACCTTTATGCGTATTAAAGGCCGTATACTTTCGACTGTCTTGGTGAATTTTTATTTGCGCATAAGCAAATTTAGCGTCCAAGATGACGAACCAATTCTTTCCTCCCAAGTGCGCTAGTGATTCAGTTAAACTAGGTAAAGAACATGATTCCTTAATCGTCATAGCGTTCACCTGGCGCGAGTCCAAAATTAATTTATACGAATTATCACGCTTTTTATGCAAAATGGGGGCGCCTACAAAATCGGAATGGCACTTTTCTATCAATTTATCTGATTCCATTTCGTCTAGAAGCTTCTCCATTATTTTTTCTTTTCTGTTGAAAGGGGCCTAACCCGAGAATAAAATGGGCGGGGATTGGCAACCCTGATTTCATGTTCTAGTAAATGGGTTAAACCAGGCTTAGTTGAAAATGCTTCCTTATGTGTGTACAGAATATTCTTTAACCTCTCTTTTACATTAGAGTCTATGTTGACTTTACTCAACATTTGGTCTATCAAAACTTCTTTATTTTCTCCTAAAAACAGACTGTAACGATCCCGTTACGAAGAGCTATGACGAGAGGAGAAGATAAGAAGATAGGGATTGTAAAACATCAGATCAATGTCAACCTTGCATTTCTCTTGAAAGAGAATGTTAAAATTAATGTGTATTTTCATTTTGTTTCTTAAAAAATACTGAAAGGTAAGAGAGGAAAAAGAATGAAAGAATTTGTAAGTTGCGAGCTGTTTCAGTTGAGTGTATTTAAGGAGAGAGAGAGAGGGGAGGTAATCTTGCTTACTGCCTCAAGGTCGTGGTCGCAGCGCGTGTATCCCGTGACGCGATTGTGGCGCCAGGAACCATGGTCGGTACGATCGTCCGTAGGGACGGCGTACTAGCTATGTTGTGTTGAAGACGTGTAGGTGTCTTGGGATTGGTTTCCGGGGCATGCAGGTGCCTTTGGTTTTCGTTGTTCAGAGGGGAGAGTACGTCTGTTCGACTAATGTTTCTTATGGTAGAAGAGGACTTCTGTTAACTAGACTTATATTGCATCGTTTGATTCTACCATAATTTCTTGTTGGATTTCTCCATTGTGTGTGTAATTAAAAAGGAATGAGAATAGTGAATTGTTGCCGCATATTGAATTTACTAAGTTTTCAAAAAAGAAGTGCAGCAAAGGAAGTGAATGAAGAGGATTATTTGTGAACGTAGTTTAAAGCTGCTTTTGCCCAATTGTTTTCCAAGTCGAGTGAAGTTCATTTTCGTTCCACTCGTCATTTTTGTTCCTCGATTTTGCCGTGTTCAGGGTGAGTGTAAAGAGAATAAAGTAAAAGAAGTATATTTGACTAAGACTTGTCAAAACGGCGAGTTGCCTTGTCCGAGGTATTTGCCCATTGAAATCTTTTCCTTGTTCTCAATTTTTATGGAATGAGAACGGAGGAGAATTGCGTGTGAATTGTCGGAAAGATTCTGGTTTAGTTTCACTAAGCATTCTAAAGAAATATTTATTGAAACCAACTCACTTTATGCCATTTCTCTATGAGAAATTGTGGAGTCATTTTTGGTTGGTGAAAAGGAGATGTGGGAGGAGAAGTACGGGCAACAGTTGAATCTTTATTTTGCCTTAATAAAGTTAATTGCTATCATCCCTGGAAAGTATCATTGCTGTTACTTTGATATTTCTTGGACATACAGTAACGTCCAAGAAGTAGTGGAATGCGAATGTGGAAAGACGCCAGCCTGAATCTTGGCCGATCAATTAGTAAGAGGAATATTAGTTGGGGAAACATCTTCGTTGGGCGTAATAATATATTCTTTGGAATATTAAGTATTTTGCCGCTCCGTTATAATTATTACAAGGGCGGGTTGCGAAGTGCGACAATTTGAATGTCGATTGAAACCCTGTGTTTTCGCAGAAGTTGACTAAGAATAGTCTGAATCTGATTATTAACTGTCTTGTATATGCAACAACAATTAAATTATTCTCTATTCCTCGTATCACTTGAGAGACGAAATGCAGACCGAGGTTTAATTGCATATGGAGGTAAATATGAATCCAAAGGAACTGTGAAGGTGAGTGTTAAACCATTTATTATATTCTTTGATTGGTCCGTTGTGTGTGTTCTATGTTGTGTGGGTTGTTAATTTGCATTCATTGTGGTTGCTGTGGTTTAACGTGGTCCAACTCGTCGTCCATACGTTTTCATTTTCCGAAAAATTTGGATAATTCAGCATTTATCATTTTTGGCTGTAAGCTGATATTACTTTTCGTACTTGAGGTAGTATTATTAATATTGCTCCGTTATATTTCAATTACTGAAATTACTTCTTATAGTATGATTAAGTTTGATTAATTTATTGATTAGCCAGAGATTTAATTGGGAAGATTTTTGAACGAGAAAAGATATTTCGGATTCTGATTTTGAATTTTACTAATGACTTCCCTTGCTTTAAAAATTGAATATACATGAAGTATTATTGTTGAGATTGCATTAGTATTCATCCCTCCCAGAGCTTGGATTTTTACGAAGTACATAATAATTTAAAAGATTTATATTGAAACTGCTGAGGGAAATTGATTCTCGATCTCTCTCCTTAATTGAAATTAAATTTAGTAAATACATTGATATTTGGATATATTTATAATATTGTATAGTTAATTTTTTTTTACTTGCCTTTGGCTTGAATTAACACAGAACGCAGTTAAATTGAAACTGATGAATAGAATCTATGATACGGAACTTCGACGATAAATTTATTGTTGTTTTTAGTTATCTGAGCAGTCAGATATCACCTTGTAATTTGTTATTGTTAATAAACCTTTGTTAAGTTGATCTGAGTCTTTGGTTATTTATTAGAAATTTATTAGATATAAGTACTTTATATTTGTGGTATTTTTGGTGTAATGTTGAATGCTGAATTATCACTTAATGCCTGCTTTTGCTTTGGATACCAATGAAGGACATCGACTCGTGTAAGTTCCCTCTGTAGTTGGTTGGGGGAGCTGCTGATTGGTCAACATATCGTGCGACCTTTTGATAATCCACGTGTGTTGGACACTCGGCGGATTTCCTGACTTCGACGGCGGATGGGAACGCTATAAAATTTGCAACATAGCTAGTACAATACCATACCATTTTTTTTGGTTAGATTATTAGTACCATACCATTTTTTTTTATGGTTAGATTATTAGTACTATACTATTTTTTATGGTTAAATTGTTAATACCCTACCATATATTTTTTTGGTTAGATTGATTGTTCCATTCCATTTTTTTTTCTTTTGTATGGTTAAAGATTCTATTCCATTCTTTTTGAGTAAGATTAAAGTATTGGTTCCGCTGTATGGAAATTTTTTTTTTGAAATCAGTTTCGCTTTATGAGAAGAGTTACTAAATTTTGAATTAAATTCTGATGAGATTCCTCTCTTTACCGAAATTTGTGAAAGGTTATTGCTTCCGAATTGTTGTACCAAGTATTTAAATAATTCAGAATTGGATGAATTACTCAAAAAAAAAAAAAACAAAAAAAAAAGGATTGTTATAAGGATATTGGTAATTTCAAATTACTATTATTTGAATGGTCGTGCTGGTTGATGTTAGACAATTATTACAAATTGTTTAGTATTTTTGTGAGGCTGCCATCGATTGGAAAAAAAAATAATAATAAATCAAAATCTAGAGATAAAGGTTGGTTGTTCGATAGATCCATTCTGTTTCATCTGGTTTGTCAGTAGTGTCCGTAGTTAGTTTAATATTAAGTTTATTTATAATATCTTGTGTTGAATATTATATTATTTAATTGCTGTTTGTTGAATTCTTGAATACCTAGTTACAATGAATGATCGGTCTGAATATGTTAGCATTGATATGCCCGAAGGATACTCGGAATTAGTCACACGTGATAGAACGGGTTATTGTGAAGGAGATACGCATTCGGAATTTGGTAATTTAAGTATGTCTCTTACGCCGACTATGCAAGGAAGCCTATTTGCCAGGCGAGTTTCATTAGGAAACAATAGTAATTTGGGGAGAGTGAATGAAGACTCAAACTCTATAAGTTATGGTTTCAGTAGGTTGGCTAATGCTAGTAGTTCTAGAGAACCACAAAGGGATACGAGGCAGGTTACCTTTGAAGCTTCGATGAATCAACCCGTGCAAATGGGTTTTGGAAATAGGAATTTTTCGAATGAGCATGCTGTTGGTAATAATCTAGGTACTGGTTCAAATAGATATCTGAATCTTAAGAATTATTATCGAAGAGTGTCTCAAATTCGGAATTCGACTCCTAAAGCTCCAATGAGTTCTCCTATTTTACAGCCTATTGGTAAGCCTATAGAGACACATAACCTAGAACCAGGTGCTTCTAGTGGTAATAACAGACCTGATATGAATGATGTCGAACATAATCTGATGATTAAATATGCATTTAAACGAAATAGCGAATCTCTTGAATTAAGATTCAAGAATTTAGTAGTGACTGATGGGAGCAATAGTAATTTGGTTTTTCAATTTTTGCTTAAAATCGAAGATACTCTCTTGGAGACTAGTTATTCCCTTAGTATGATATTGACAGTGATAGTTGCCAAATGTACAGGGACCTTATTAAGGGAAATACTTTTTGCTATTAATAATAACATAGGTTGGCAGAATTTAAGAGAGAAATTATTACATAATTTTGTTACTCCTATTAGTCGCCATGCATTTGTTTCAGAATTTATTTATAGAAGGCAAAAATTGTCCGAACAAATAAATGATTATGTGAGATCAGTTATTGTCGCGATGAATGTCCTAGGTTTTTCAGGTCCTGAGTCGGAATTAATAAATATTATAATTTGTGGTATAAATCCCAATCAAAGGTATCGAATGCTTAATAACTATATTCCAGCAACTCGTTTGGAGTTATTAGATATAGCTGATAGACACGTGTTGAATTTCCGAGAACAATCTGATTATAATATGGAGATGGGTACTAATAAAAGAAAGGCTAACTCATTTGTATCCAGTTATCAAACTAAAGGTGTATATCAGAATAACTTAAAGGATAATGAATCTTTGTTAGATAATAATAGTAGATCCACCCTTAATGAAAATAGATCGGGTAGAATAAATGGAAACTCAGGGAATTTTCGGAATTCCAATAGGAATTTTTATAAATCTGAGCCTAGACGAGATGAGAGACTAGGTCAAGCGCAAGTTCCTTCAGAGATGAACAATACTGTTGCTTCATTCATTGTGGGGAAAGTTCATAATCAAGTGACGGACATATGCGTAGATGGTGGTTCGAGTTTCAACCTAGTTCGGATGGACTTGGTTCGTGCCTGCGGTATGGAGAACAAGATAGTGATTACGCAAGTAAAACATGTAAATGCTCCTTCGGGTTTGCATTTTACTACGAACCAGGAAATTAATTTGACTTTGAATCTTTCGGGTCACTTCGAAAGAGTGGGATTTAAGGTTGTTAACCAATTACCATGTAAATGTTTACTCGGAACTCCGTTTTTGCGTACTACATGTTCCGTCATAGATTATTCGAAGAATATTTTAGTGCTCCGCAATGGGAAACGACGTATATCATTGAACTTTAAGAAGACGGTTCGTCAACCTGAATTTCATTCCAAAGGGTTTAAATCAGTATCTCGAGATGGCCAGTTGAACCCGGGAGATACTTGGGAGCATCATAGAAGAAATCAAATTGAAACCAAGGATAGTATTGTTTCGATTTTCATTTATGAAGATAGATTCAACTATGGATTACATGATGAGGGCATCCAATGTAATCTGGATTCCTCAGAGACTGAATCGAGATTGTTGGAGATTCGAATGCCAGATGACATCCAGTTAGGTCAGATTAGAGCCATGATTGATTCCGAGGTGGACTTAGGGAGTCCTATAGAAGATACGTTGGCTACTATGGCAGATGCTTGTCGCCAGGAATCGTCGACCAGTGGTCCAGGTGGGGTGAATGATGTGTCCGAATTCCGGTTTCCATCTTTGGAAAATTCAACTACAAGAACTTCAGGAAAAATTAATACTACATCAAGGAGTTCGTCTGAGCGGATTGGTGTTGGTGGAATAACATGTAGGAGGAGACCATTGAGTATTAATGGGCAGAACTACAGACCAGCGGTTAATCGTGCTACATTTCCAGCTGGAAGAGTTGGAAGTTCAGCTGATGTTGTGGTTACTTCCAGATCTCATCATCGTGGTGCTGAAAGTTTGGCTTCAGTTGACTCTCAATGGAACTTTGAAATTAGTTCTCCTTCGAGTAGGATGCAAATTGGTGCGCAAGAGGATTCCAACATGGGACATCCGAATTATTGGGTCTCTGGATTTTCGGATGGACTTGGTGGTGCAAGTGAAATGTCCTTCCGAGGATCTTCATCTGCAGAAATAGTTTCGCCTGTGAATTCTGCTGGGAGGCATAGTGATCATGAAGTTTCGCATGCCGGTAATGGAGTTGGTGCGAGTGGAATGTCCAATGATCATCGAACTTTTTCTGATAGTGAACCAGCTAATTGGGTTTTGAATACCGAAACTCAGGATAATGATAGTAGAACTTTAGAATCTGTGTCTGGTGGTGATCCTATATCAGATGGTGCTCAACCTGTGGATAATGTGAATATTGTTCACAATTCTGATTCAACGATAGGAAATGTTTCGAAGGCTGGACAGTCCGAGAATTATAGCAAGAAAAGACGTGAACGTCGTAGAAGAAGGAATGAAAGGAAGAGGAAAGAAGTTACTGAATCACCTAAATTAGCTGATGGGGTTGAAGGATCTTCTGGTGATAGTGATCCAAATAAGGGTGATAAGGTGGATGATTCAAATCGAAAGAGTGTTTCACCAGGTCAGTGTAGCAGTGGATCAGAAGCGTCAGACGTGGATTTTGAACAGTCTGAGAACTTTCATAAACTCATACAACGTAATAAAAAGTTCCAGCCTATTGACCATTGCTTGGGGTCATCAAATGGCGCTCAGAATAACACACAGGTGTTTAACCATTTAAATACACAGGTGAAAGACCACGGCTTGGGTCAAGACTCTTGGAAATACGAAACCCCTGAGATTTCTAAATTTATTAGCTCGATGAAACTTAAGTATGCTGATGTTATTTCAAAAAGGGTTGGATACTTTAAAAAATTTGTCAGTTCATGCGAAATACGTCAGAAGGTGAAGGAATCCAATCAAAAGAAGATGGGACACTTAGCTTCAAACTTTAGCCGGAGGATTAACGCACACTGGATGTATGACATCGTTGGAGCATTACCTAATTCCAGCGGTTATAAATATATTCTCATCGGGGTGGACAGTGCAAGCAGATTTGTGGTGCTTGAACGTCTTAGAAGTTTGAGTTCTGGTGTGGTGGCCAATAAACTGATGGAAATTTTTAGTAGACTAGGCTTTCCGGAGGCCCTGTCTACTGATAATGCCTCTATATTTGTATCGGAATATTTTAAGAAGTTCTTATTTGGCCTGGGCATTAAACACATTAGACTAAGTCCGTACCATCCTGGTGGTAATGCAGCGGAAAGATTTATCAAAACGATGAAAGCTTCTCTCAGGGCTTATATTTCCACCAAGCAACATCTGTGGTCATCCCTTATCCCAGAGCTGCAATTTACCTTAAACATCAGCGAACATTCGGGATTGAAGATGTCGCCAATCGAGATCTTTTATGGACGTCCTTATAATACACCGCTCGAGAATCGATGGTGCATCAACGATACCGATTTCGGAGGTAAATCTTCAGCAGAGCTGTGGAAGAAGGCGATTAGTAACATGGAGAAAAGCTGGGCATCTAGACGAAAATTAATGCTGCAGAGGAAAAATCCCGTTAATCTAGACATTGGGCAAAAGGTGCTTTTGAAGGCGCATGTAAAGTCGTCGATTAAAGACAAGATAGCTAAGTCACTGAGTGACAAATGGTATGGACCATTTGTCATCAGAAAGTTTCTTACTCCGAATACTGTTTTAGTGTCGGATGACAACAATAATGAAGATTCCTATAGACGTTCGCATGTTTCTGAGATCAAGGTCTATCGAACCAGACGAAATGAATAATGGTAATTAAGAGTGTTTATTGGATATATTGGAATTTGTAAGAATGTATATGACTATGAGGCTATAATTGTTATTTGTTAGTGTGTCTTAGAATTTTGTTTCATTGTTATTTCATCATGGCCATGATGAACAAAATTTCTGTAAGTTTGTGTGCTACCTCCATAATGAACATATTATAGTAAGTTACCTCCATGATGAACAAAATTTCTGTAAGTTTGTGTGCTACCTCCATAATGAACATATTATAGTAAGTTACCTCCATGATGAACAAAATTTCTGTGAGTTGCTTTGAATGAACATATTATAGTAAGTTATCATGGAACAAGTTGTATATAGTATTAATTGTATATTCTTGTATATAGTAGTAATTTATTATTAATATATTGTGTATATCATACAGTATATAATTTATAGTTATACATAGTATTTTGTGTAATTTATTATATTATATTTATGATGTTTGTATGTTTCGTAGCCTCGCTGTTCTATCATGACGAAAAATTCCAGGAAGAAGAATTTTTCTTTTTCCATCGGCGGCCAGCCTGTAACGATCCCGTTACGAAGAGCTATGACGAGAGGAGAAGATAAGAAGATAGGGATTGTAAAACATCAGATCAATGTCAACCTTGCATTTCTCTTGAAAGAGAATGTTAAAATTAATGTGTATTTTCATTTTGTTTCTTAAAAAATACTGAAAGGTAAGAGAGGAAAAAGAATGAAAGAATTTGTAAGTTGCGAGCTGTTTCAGTTGAGTGTATTTAAGGAGAGAGAGAGAGGGGAGGTAATCTTGCTTACTGCCTCAAGGTCGTGGTCGCAGCGCGTGTATCCCGTGACGCGATTGTGGCGCCAGGAACCATGGTCGGTACGATCGTCCGTAGGGACGGCGTACTAGCTATGTTGTGTTGAAGACGTGTAGGTGTCTTGGGATTGGTTTCCGGGGCATGCAGGTGCCTTTGGTTTTCGTTGTTCAGAGGGGAGAGTACGTCTGTTCGACTAATGTTTCTTATGGTAGAAGAGGACTTCTGTTAACTAGACTTATATTGCATCGTTTGATTCTACCATAATTTCTTGTTGGATTTCTCCATTGTGTGTGTAATTAAAAAGGAATGAGAATAGTGAATTGTTGCCGCATATTGAATTTACTAAGTTTTCAAAAAAGAAGTGCAGCAAAGGAAGTGAATGAAGAGGATTATTTGTGAACGTAGTTTAAAGCTGCTTTTGCCCAATTGTTTTCCAAGTCGAGTGAAGTTCATTTTCGTTCCACTCGTCATTTTTGTTCCTCGATTTTGCCGTGTTCAGGGTGAGTGTAAAGAGAATAAAGTAAAAGAAGTATATTTGACTAAGACTTGTCAAAACGGCGAGTTGCCTTGTCCGAGGTATTTGCCCATTGAAATCTTTTCCTTGTTCTCAATTTTTATGGAATGAGAACGGAGGAGAATTGCGTGTGAATTGTCGGAAAGATTCTGGTTTAGTTTCACTAAGCATTCTAAAGAAATATTTATTGAAACCAACTCACTTTATGCCATTTCTCTATGAGAAATTGTGGAGTCATTTTTGGTTGGTGAAAAGGAGATGTGGGAGGAGAAGTACGGGCAACAGTTGAATCTTTATTTTGCCTTAATAAAGTTAATTGCTATCATCCCTGGAAAGTATCATTGCTGTTACTTTGATATTTCTTGGACATACAGTAACGTCCAAGAAGTAGTGGAATGCGAATGTGGAAAGACGCCAGCCTGAATCTTGGCCGATCAATTAGTAAGAGGAATATTAGTTGGGGAAACATCTTCGTTGGGCGTAATAATATATTCTTTGGAATATTAAGTATTTTGCCGCTCCGTTATAATTATTACAAGGGCGGGTTGCGAAGTGCGACAATTTGAATGTCGATTGAAACCCTGTGTTTTCGCAGAAGTTGACTAAGAATAGTCTGAATCTGATTATTAACTGTCTTGTATATGCAACAACAATTAAATTATTCTCTATTCCTCGTATCACTTGAGAGACGAAATGCAGACCGAGGTTTAATTGCATATGGAGGTAAATATGAATCCAAAGGAACTGTGAAGGTGAGTGTTAAACCATTTATTATATTCTTTGATTGGTCCGTTGTGTGTGTTCTATGTTGTGTGGGTTGTTAATTTGCATTCATTGTGGTTGCTGTGGTTTAACGTGGTCCAACTCGTCGTCCATACGTTTTCATTTTCCGAAAAATTTGGATAATTCAGCATTTATCATTTTTGGCTGTAAGCTGATATTACTTTTCGTACTTGAGGTAGTATTATTAATATTGCTCCGTTATATTTCAATTACTGAAATTACTTCTTATAGTATGATTAAGTTTGATTAATTTATTGATTAGCCAGAGATTTAATTGGGAAGATTTTTGAACGAGAAAAGATATTTCGGATTCTGATTTTGAATTTTACTAATGACTTCCCTTGCTTTAAAAATTGAATATACATGAAGTATTATTGTTGAGATTGCATTAGTATTCATCCCTCCCAGAGCTTGGATTTTTACGAAGTACATAATAATTTAAAAGATTTATATTGAAACTGCTGAGGGAAATTGATTCTCGATCTCTCTCCTTAATTGAAATTAAATTTAGTAAATACATTGATATTTGGATATATTTATAATATTGTATAGTTAATTTTTTTTTACTTGCCTTTGGCTTGAATTAACACAGAACGCAGTTAAATTGAAACTGATGAATAGAATCTATGATACGGAACTTCGACGATAAATTTATTGTTGTTTTTAGTTATCTGAGCAGTCAGATATCACCTTGTAATTTGTTATTGTTAATAAACCTTTGTTAAGTTGATCTGAGTCTTTGGTTATTTATTAGAAATTTATTAGATATAAGTACTTTATATTTGTGGTATTTTTGGTGTAATGTTGAATGCTGAATTATCACTTAATGCCTGCTTTTGCTTTGGATACCAATGAAGGACATCGGCTCGTGTAAGTTCCCTCTGTAGTTGGTTGGGGGAGCTGCTGATTGGTCAACATATCGTGCGACCTTTTGATAATCCACGTGTGTTGGACACTCGGCGGATTTCCTGACTTCGACGGCGGATGGGAACGCTACAAGACTCTCTGAAATCTTCGACTTTTCTTCTATATAAGCATCAAAAGCATAAACAGGAGACATATAGTCTTCTATTTTCCAACCGAATAAACCAAATGATAATACTATTTTATTCTTATAAAGAAAATCTCTCCCACATAAAATAGGCTTCGATAAATAAGGGAGAATAAAGAATTTCTGTTTTACACACTTCCCATAGAAATTGACTTCTACAGTAACACTTTTATTTACTGAAGTGGAACCTTCTGCCAGAGACAAGTACATTATGTCCCTTTTAACTTTACAACCTTGCTTCTCAAATTCTTCGGCAACTTGACCGGAAATGAAAGAATAGGAGCTCCCACTGTCCATAAAGAGTAAATAGTCTTTTCCAAAAATACTTGCTTTAATTAAGGGTGGCCTTTCCCATGCTTTTTGGATCCCCCGCCTACAGCTGACCATAAAAAAGTTCTCCGCCTTCGTTTTTCGCTCTTCTTAGCCTCCTCGCATGCGAAGTTTCTTTCTGTGTCCCTCCCTTCCTGTTTATGGGGGGCACGTGTCCCTTGAGAACTCGGAGGATCACCTTCCCCTCTTTGTTCATTTTTCCTATTGACAGCTGGTTTCTTTCGCTCGTAAGTGGCCTCTGTAGTTTTCTGTTTCTTCTCGGGAATTATAAATCTGGTGAGGTGCTTTTCTTGGTCAAACTTCCACCCAGATTTGCTCAAATGAAGCTGAATTCCAGCATGCTCTAAGAAATTAGCTCCTAAAACAGTGGGGATGGAGGGAGAATCCAAAATATAGAATGGAAAAGAAAAAACTCTCTTCTTCAAACAAAAACGAGGAAAAACTATTTGCTTAGAAATAGTACTTCCGGTTGCCAGAAGAATTTCTTCGTGTATTTCCTTCATTTTCGCTCCATTTTCTATCCATTGTTTAGCAATTTCAGAGCTCGTAAATGAGATTTCACTCCCGCTGTCGAAGAAAATGTCTGTTGATCTACGATAGAAGAAAGCGTATGCATACGGAGAGCATTTCTTGTTATTTGCTACTCTTCTAACGGTTGCAGCAGCAATCTGATCGCCTTTCTTCTCGGATAATTTCTTGAATTTCCTACACTGATTCTTAAAATGCCCTAAAGCATTGCAAAAATGGCAACGTAACTGATCTTTCTTTACAGTTTTTTCACTAATTTGTTCCCCCAAGTTACGTTTAAATAATGCCGGATCTAAAGCCTCAGCTTTAATTTCAGGTACTTTACTAAGATCCTGTGCGTTATTAGAAACAATTGCTAAGTCCTTTCCTACGCTCCCATTTTTATGCAACTTTGCGTAATTTACTTCTTCTAATAAAATAGATTGGATCTTTACAGCATACGCTTCCAATTCTTTAAGCGTGCTGAATTTTCTTTCGTGCATGTAAATTTTAAATTTAG
This sequence comes from Thermobia domestica, assembly GCF_964235325.1. NCBI lineage: Eukaryota > Metazoa > Arthropoda > Insecta > Zygentoma > Lepismatidae > Thermobia > Thermobia domestica. Next base: position 129,920,586 of record NC_137467.1, read on the forward strand.
GATGTGACTTACTAATAATCCTATTTACTTGCTCCTCTTCTGACGGTGGGGTTCGAAGTCTACTGTATAGAACTGCCATACTTCTCACAAATTTTGCCATGGATTCCGAAGGCAATTGCACTCTCTGCGCAATTTCTGATTCAATTTCGAGTTCATAATTGAAGCTATAGTATTCTTGTAGAAAGCTATTCTGGAACTCGGAGAAATTCAAAAATGGAGCTTTAAAATTGAACCATTGCTTACTATCCCCGTCTAGTAGATTGGGAACTATCTTATCTAAAATATCTTCCAAAGAGATGTCTCTTCTCTTTGAATAATCCCTTAAGGATTCTATAAATAAAAACGGATTGTCGGTCGTTGATCCGGAAAAATGTGGCAATTGTATTTTTACTTCGTCCACTATTTTCTTACAAGAGCATGTGCTAACTGAGCTTTCCCCGTTTTGACTGTTTGTTTCTACTCTATCATTATTTCTCTCGTTATTCTGACTCATACTCCTAATTAACTGCAGAATTTGTTCTACTTCAATATCTGCTTCTCCTTGTATCCCCAGAGCTTCTTTCAACGCCCTTATATCTATCTGTCCGGCCATGTCGGTTTTTCTTCCTGATCTTAATTTCATAAAAAGGATATGGTATTTTGACTTCAAAAATCCCGGCAAAGAGCCCACAAAATATGTAGTTTATCTTTCCTCAACTTATCTAATTACTCTTCAATTCTTCTTTTCTTATGAAAATACCTGGCCTACTTATCGATTCGGCCATTTCCTTAATGCAATACTCACTATATATAAGTATACTACACATAAAAAAATTATATTAATTCGTATGTACTATTATTCAATATCTAGGGGTATGTTTAACTGGAGATTCTTGTTCCCGGATTCAGGGACTTTTTTATTTTAAAGACAAAACACCATTATTTTGTTGATCCTTTTATTTCCAAGATAGATAAACTAATAAGAAGTTTTTAGTAATCGCACACGCAGAGTTATTCCCCCAGAGTCTTCACTGCAAACTCTGAAGTGTTTCTATCTGTATAGGCCCTCGCTCCGAGCCAGTACATTCCTAATGTAAATTCTCTACTCCTCTAAAAGTCCTTTAAATGTTGGGGGTCCTGTGGCATAAGCTTATTGCTGTCCTCACTGATGCAACAGCTCATCTTAGCCTTAAATTTAAAAGCAATTCTCTCACTTGAAGAAAAGCTTGTCCTAGCTACACAGAATCCTCGTAAACAAGAAAAACTGTGTTCGGGATGCCTAGCTAAAATCTTTATGAGGATAAAGGTGAGGGTAAGGTAAAAAACAGTCTCTCATTATGAGACAAGAAAATGGCCCTTAAAGTAGGCCGTGCCCTATCCATCGGTCTCTCACTAATGAGACCAGAAAACTTGACCCTTTTACAAGGGCCAATCCCTATCACAGGTTAAGACAGGAAAACAAAATTACAACATGTAAAAACTATACAAGGTTTGAGAAATAACTTCTCAACCATAAAATGGATCGAACCCAAAACCGTTGGAGTTCGGGAATATCCTTCATAAGACCTAACCAAAGGTTTAACAAACCTTTATCTTAATAAAATCTCACCTAATTAAACATAATTCCTAGCAGGGGAACAAACTTAAGAAAATCGAAAATAGCTTAAGAAAAAGTTAACATCTTAAATTATTAAACTATGTATCCTATCTCCCTACTTGGCCGTACGCAAGACCACCTAACCAGCAAGTCTTTTTACTGCATAGCCCTGACAAAAAAAAAAAATCCTCGAAGTTGACTTAAAAACAAAAGTGGTTGATCCACGTTCACCCAGGACCGAAGGCCTTATGTAGCCATGTGATCCAATGGTTTCTGAAAGAACAACCCTGACCAAGAGAACAGGGATCGCTTATATACGAATCGGGAAACACGTTGCAGAATCTAAATACGAAAAGTTCCCTAGTCAAAAGAAAGAAAAGATCGTTAACTTTGAAAAAAGGAAGGACGCTAACTACCTCCCCTCCTATAATTTTCCGTTTCTCTGCAACACATGTGGACTAAAACTATAGCTTCTAATGGACCAGTGTTTCTATCTATCTTTAAAACTAAAAGATTCATTGTTAACTATATGAGCTGAAATACTTAAGAAAAATAATTATACAGTTTGCATACAATATTCAGACTAATATACATATATATATGAAATAAATTATTAGCTTCATATTTACACTTAATATATATTAAACACCCAGGCCTGGGAATAAACCTAATATTTATACGTTTGTATATATATATTTATCATATAAAAGTACAAATAAAAAAAATCATTATTAATATAAATCAAGTAAGTGGCAAGAAAATGTCCACTTACAATAGGGAAGTAGTATCACACGAGAACGCGGAAGTCTCATGTACACAATGTACTTTAGAAAGTAGTGAGAAAAGAGCTCGCGTCTCCCGTAGGCTAGTGAGGTGTCACGAATGTGGGCTGAAATGGATTCATTTCAGTTGTATTAATTTAGAGGATACTGCGGAAAATGCAGAAAAGGTCCGGGCTGGTGAGATAGTCAAATATTGTAAAGAATGTGAGGGGAAGCTCCACCAGTCGCGTGAACCCATGAGTTTATCCTCTGAAAAAGAAAATGAGCATCCCGATTCGGACGGTGAGCGAGGGTATAGTACCCCGAAGAACCGAGGCCAAATATCTCCAGTGGAGATATCTGACCTCGATGATGATGAAAGAGATGGGGATCCGATTGGTGATAAACCCAAAGAAAAGCAAAGGAAGACTGGGTCGTCTAATAATGATGCTCTCCTCCTTTCATTGCAACAAATGCTACAGGAGATGAGACGCGAAATAAATGAAAATATAGATAATAATAGCCGAGAAATGAGACGCGAAATGAATAAGAATAGCCGGGAAATGAATGAAAAAATAGATGCCTCGAACCGAGAAACCGAATCTCGATTCGAAGTATTAACTCACAAAATAGACAACATATGTTTGGACTTTGCTTCCTCAATAAACAAATTGAGAGAGCAAACGTCTACTGACATCGATTTGGTCAGATGCGAGGCTCAACAGTCCCTAAAGCAATTTCAGCAGGAGACTGAGGGTAAATTAGATCATGTACATTCTGAAATCGAACAAATGGATACCAAATTACATAAAATCGACAATAAACTGGAAACACAGCAGGCCGAAATTGATAGTTTAAAGTCAACCTTGTCAGACTTATCATTGAAAACCGAACTGGAAGTAACTGACCAGAAAGTTTCGAAAATTCAAAATGAGATAGCAAATATTCAAAAAGAAATGACGAAAACTAGTCGCGAAAAATCAGAGGTAACCTATCCTTTCCCCGGTAGCGATTCCTCAGGAATATTACCTGCTGTAACAACTTCCCGTAGCGCAGGAAAAGAAAATTTAATGTCGGTTGATGCACGGGATATTGCGACGCACTACCCCATGCATCGGTCAGAACCAAAGTCGTGGTTCAATTCCAATAGTGTGCCGAATCAGTCGAGTGTTGTGACGACTACGGTCACTAGCGTGAGTGCTCCCTCCTTACATGGAGGTATACAATCACATAGCGTGTTGCCGGGAAAAGGAGATGGGTGCCATTCTGAGTCGTTGTTCATGGGTGCGATTGGTCCGGGGATGGAGCCCAACATACTCAATACGACCAACAGAATCCCTGTCACTTACATGGGTAATTATAACACCGCTACTACGTCGTCGGTGGTAAATCCGGTGACGACTCCGATTGTGCAGGATAATATGTTAATTCCCACCAACAATTCCCCTACTTATGTTAGTATGAGCTCTAAAGTGTCCCTCCGGGATATTGAACATTTTCCCACTTTCGATGGGAACATTGCGAACTGGTTACCTAGTGTTTTCCTGCTACCTAAAAGGTGAACTCACAATTTCCAGAATCTTAAGCTTTTCAACTGTACTGAGGACAAAAAACGGGAACTTCTATCTCAATACCCAAAGTGAATGTTACACTGTCTCATTTGAGTGTATGAGTGTATGAGTGAGTAGTTAGTTTATTAGTATTAATACATGTTAATTCTATTCAACAAAATTTTGTTATTCAAACAAAATTTTTTTTTTAACGACGCCGGGGAACTGTAATATGCCATTACAGTCTAATGATATTATGTTTTTAATAGGAGGGTGCCCGAAATTTTTTGCACCGACTGTACTTGATGTTTAACAAAAAATTTCTGGCTGTTCATATAATTCGTAATTTTATTTGTTATTCTATTTCAAATTAACATGGAAAAACTGTAAAAAAATTCATTGGGAATGATAGTTTTGGGAATCAATATCTTTATTTATATTTTAAATTAGTTATAAGTCTTGCATATGTATATGTAAATGGATTATTACAATTCTTACGGTGTCAGTGCTATCCGAAAATATAGATCCACTATTGGACGAAACTTTCCAGATCAAATAACCAATCTAAAATTCGACAGAATTTTCAGGACCACCCTTCACCTCTCTTTTAGATACCTAGGTCCTTCTAAAATCTAGTTTGATCCAGATTTTACCAAATTTTATTCGTTTCAAAGCCCCACCGCCAAAATGCTTAGTTTTGATTGGCTGATAAACCCACGCTATGATATTAGGGCGCAATTATTCCATTCCATGCCTGAAAATTTGTTGACGACAGCCGACCCGGATCTTCCAGCATATAAAAGGAGAAATTAACTAGAAAAGTTGCATTAAGAAGGTAAAACTAATATAATAATTGAATAAATACCGTCCAGGAAGCTATGGAGCCATAATTTGCCAATTTTATAGTAAAAAATCGGACTGTAGAGCAGAAATAGGAAGTCAACTCGGTAACGCCATGTTTTGCTGATATAATTATTGGTGGACAGGTTCTGTGAAGTGCATCAGTTTGCTAGTTGTTCTTAGAAAGAAAAAAAAATCTATAAACAGTTTCGGAAGAGTAGTGTTTCTCCCTTAAAAGATTCTCATCCTGAAAATTACTCCTTTTAGAGTTACGTTAGGCCTGCCCCACTGCCGATTGTGTTCGTGTATGTAGTAAATGTGATTTCTTTTGTACTTATTTAGTAATAACATGGCGGTATTTAATTTCCTTGTAGTTAGGATAGTGATCACAATGCACGTGTGAATTATCAGTAAGGGCTCCTATCTGACTCCCAAATTGGGAGTACGGCTTCCAGCGGGATGAGTTAAACATTTAGTTTGTTTCCGGGTTCCTGCCCCTTCAGGGCAGGGGTCCTATTGTTAGCTAATACTTCGATACGTCCCCTCAGGGCGTTGATTAAACACTTAAGAATGTGATTCAGTGAAAACAAGGGCCAGTTGGCCCTGTCCCTTTCTTTCCTTTTCCTTTCGAGCCGATTTAAAATGGTAAAATATGAATGTTTTCTGTGTGTATTTATCAGTACAACATGTATTAATGGTAGTAATAATTGGTGTGTATTGGCATGATGTGTCTTGTAGTTTAAGTAGTATGTGTATATTTGTAATGTAGTATCAGTGGTAGTGGTAGTTAAGTGATGAAAGAGTGTGTGATATAAGTAAATGTGGACAGTGTAGTATTTACTATGCGATAAATTTTTATTACTCCGTCATTAAGTGAACGTAATATAGTATAATAATTCCGTGTACAAGGTCACATTCCGTTGTTCAAGGGTTGATTATATCGTCGCTAGCCCTAGTGTCAAAAGTCAGTACTAACCGCCATTCTTCTGTCGAGGTTCTTAGTGATTTAGATTTCATGAAATTGACCTTTCTTTCCGAAATAAAACCTAGAAGGTATAATTCACAGCCCATATGAATGTACAGTTAGGTCAAGTGACCCAAAATTAATATATACTGAAAGTTTCAACATTCTGCATAGTCTAGAAATCGAGATATTTAAGTAAATAAACAATACGTAAATTTTTAACAGAAGTCGGGCGATATGATGCTAGTTCTTCGCTTTGGAATTATATTAGATGTTCATTTTTCTTCGTGGCTGCAGAAGTACATTGTTGCTGCAGAATTTCATAAACATTAAACATTATCGCAGATAATTCTATCTTCAGTGAAAATACGTAGGATTTTTTTTTCTTTCTTCTTAATAAAGCTACCGAGTATTACATAGTATTGTGTGTGGGATGAAAGAGTCTCGAATTCGAGTGAGGTTGTCGTGCGGTGATCGGAGCGGGAAATGTTTGTAGTGATTATAGATTTTAAAGTATTATGATGAAATGTGTAAATAGGCTGGGCGTAGATAGAGGAAACAGGGTGTTTGTAGAATATAGCGTCGTGGCAAATGAATATTAATGTGAATATGAATATTAATAAGTATATGAATATTGTAGTAGATGAATATAGAATATAGGACACCCATATAGTTAAATATATAGTAGCCCAGTGAATACTTCGCCGTGTGTTGATATATAGATATTGAATAGATACGTGTAGCTACAAACATCTCAGGTTCTGACCCCTGCACCATAATATCACGCGGACCGGAGGGCGATATATAGTCGGACTATGGTAATACTTTGTAGTTTAATGTGTTATAATAATAATCAACCATAGTAATACCATCTGATAGAAGGGGTAGCATCATATAATCGCAGACTAGACATATTGAATAATAAATTATGAAAAGACAGTAGCAGTTATACAACAGGGCTGTAGTGAATTATATTTTCTGGTCGGTTTTTTTTTTTAAATAGAATATCCTGCTCCGTGAGATTTTTTCCCCCACGTTACCTACTCGAGCTAGCTTACAATGTTCATGGAGGCGACAGCTCTGTATCAAAACAATTAGTTATTGAAATTTATTAGCGTACCCGGATGTCGACCCCTAGTCCCTTTAAGTATTTTCATTTCTTTTCTTAGTTTAATTAGACGAGGGAAATTAACGACATCCCAGACTGTGGCGTGTCTGCGCAGGGTAGCTATCGGTGAAGTTTGGCAATAGAAATCACCGATCCAAAATTCAGTTTATTTAACTTTTTTTTTTCGGCAAATCATTAGTTAGGGATATCTTAGATAATACTTCTATTCTAGTTTCATTACTGTCCTCGAACCTTCTTAGTTTTTTCTAAGGGGTCGAATATTTTTTTTTACTTAGAGATTTCAAAATTGGGGACGCAGTTACCTGGTCCCTTTCCCCCTCTCCTTTTATCCTGCTGGTCTGGGCCGGATACGGGGATCGGATTTCAATCTTACAAGCCAACTCTTGTGGGATTGGGATCTGATGGACACAGAACTTGCATCCTTGGCAGCAGGGCGCCCCTTGAGTCTACGTATTTGAGTAGACCACCCTTTTGGCATGTTAAGAATATTTTGGCTATGGATTTTGTTGAGAGCGAAATTCGACTTCTAACTTTGTAGCGTTAGTTATTTCTCACTTAAGTCTTTGGCGCCCCTATTCTTAGTCTTCCTTCTTCTCTATCTCTCTCTCTGTCTTCATTTCTTCAAGTTTTTTTAATTTTTTTTCAACCTTCCCTCCCCCCCGAGATTTTGAACTTGTTACTTACGATTTATTTAACGTACAACTCTGATCTGAAATTACCAGCTGAGACGTTGCAAGACACGATTCATGAATGGAGTAGATAATGATTGGGTCCTCCATCACATTTTGACCTATCGCTGAAATGAACAAAGACTTAGTATTTGACGACACTTCGATTACGTTCTTTCACCGTCGTTCCTCAAAAGTTTTATTTTTTTTTTGTAATCCGTTGGTCACTTTCCTTTCTGTTTTGGTTTTCAATTACCTTGTAGTTAATCTGGGCCCAGAAATTGTATTTTGATTTACCTAGTTATATCTTTAGAAATGCTCTGTGTTACGTGCCTGCCTCACAAAGTTTTTTTTCCTTCATGATTTAAACACGAATTGATTATATAAAAGTTAAAAAATTTATAGACGCGCGGTATCAGATAAAATTTAATTTGTTTCCAAATGTAATGTTGGAAGTCATTTGTTTTCTTGGACAATGTTGCAACCTTGTAAAATTTTATTGTTGGGGATGATTAATTTAAATGTGTGCGCATTGATTATAAATATATATATATAGAGAGAGAAATAAATACTTCGAAATGTATGTGTAATTAGTATGTGAATATGATGTTAAAGTAAAAGTATGATATTAAATGTATTATGAATATATGTAAGAGCGCTCGTGTCTGTCCCCCTAGACGTGTATTGGTTGCTATAGTTTACCAGAAGTCTTCCGACGAATTTAAGAATGTAGATTTTGTTAAGAATACCGCCGTGCACTTAAGTAATTTTCCTTTTCCTCTGAATCAATGTAAGTGATAACCTCTGTACTTATATAATGGCATGCATTGAAAAAATATCGGCAGGTCTAAACGTAACCCACATCATAACAAATATTATCCCTGAACAATTAACCTAAAACCATTGTGGAAAGTGCACCTTGAATCCTTCTCACCTACATGTGTATCCTATGACTTGACCAGTTTTTTTTATCCTCAATTTGAACCATCATACTCCGTACACCTGTGGAAGATCATTTTTTTTTTTTAATCCGAACCATGTATAAACATATACGAAAGTGATCCTAATGAAAGGTCTCGTGAAGTGTCCCAGTGTTGGATAAATAACTTGAAATTATTCGATTAATAAATTTGGAAATAGACCGTCTAAGAGGAGAAACTTCCTCTAGTGGAAGTGATTTTCTCGAAATCCCTAGATGGATATAAACGTAGCAGTGTGCGATTGCAGATACAATCTGTTAAGAGTTATAAACCAAATATAGTCGATGAATGTTTTTTTTTTCGTAAACCACTAGATATATATATATATATAGATATATATATATATATGTATAGACACAAATTAAGTTAAATGGAGCGAAACGTTTTGGACACTACGACTAGTGCGTGAGTTTACAGCGATGCATTCCTATTATAATTAATCTGTACCCATTTTACCAACACTGATCAGAGGCGCAATAATTAAGCATATAGCTTAGATGTAAAAAAAAAGAAAGAACGCTGTTATTGACAGGACATGTTGTCATGGGAAAAGACTATGACAAAAACTATCGTTTTGTTATTGACAAGATTATTAGTTGTTATGGGAAAGATCATTACTGAGTTATACACACGAAATTGGAAGATATGTACAAAAGCTATGGTTGCTGTTGATATTTCATGTACGTATAAAACAGAAGAATAAATCGACGATATCTGGACACAATTCATGTTTATGGTTAGTAATTAGTAGTTGATATATTTATTATAATAACGTAGTGATTTAAAGGTACATAAACGAATCAGGGCTAAAGCGAAGTGTTTTTATAATATATTTCGTTTTATCTGGTGCCGAAACCCGGGACTATACTATACTATTTAGTTCCGAAGAATAGTAAGAACTGAGTTTATGTGTATACGTATTTTATGAATTTCACTACTTTGAGAAGTGGGAAGAGAATCCAAAGAATTAGCAATATGCAGGATTCCGAGATTGAAGAAGTACCCAGTATTTCAAATGAAACCATATCTGGAAATGCCGTAACTGTGTCTGAACATTTCTATTCTAATCTTGTTGATACGATTAGTCAATTACTAGATGCTAAATTTGATCAACAACAAAAATTGTACGAAGAAAAGCTAGATAAAAAGCTAGAACAGATACTAGATGCTAAATTCGAACAATACAATAAAAAGCTAGAACAGATACTAGATGCTAAATTCGAACAACACAATGAAAAGCTAAAACAGAAATTTGATCGACAACAAAAATTGTACGATGAAAAGCTAGATGAAAAGCTAGATGAAGATGGACGAAACGAAAATAGTGAAGAACAAGATGGTAATGAAACCATAGAACCTGTGACGAATGATGATACGGAAGATGCTACAATTGAAGAAGAACCGTCATCTCCGGTCAAGAAAACCTCCACTACTACTACAGGCGTATTCAAAATTGAAGTGAAAGGTCTGCCGAGATTATACCGGTTAGGGAAATTGAAGAAATTGTTGACTGATAATTTGAAGTTGGGAAGCCATACTATTAAGTCGCCGAAAAGAGCGAGTTCTTGGATTTATTTGATCTTCAAAACTGAAGAAGACCAACAGATGGCAGTAAAGATTTTGAATGGATACAGTTGGAAGAAGCGAGTTCTTTCAGCCGAAGTTGTCGAAGCCGATCAACGTAAGCGAAAATTGGAAAACTCTGTTGATAAGGATTATAAAAAGGCGAAAGTTCAGTTATCCGTAGAAGACAGAATAAAACAGGCTACAATACCTTTGTGGGATGTTAATCATAGAGAACAGTTGAAGAAGAATACTGAAGAAATAAAATCTTCACTCACGCGACTAATGGATTTGTTGCCGAGAAGGAATTTAGATTTAACAAATTGGGCAGAAGAAAGAAAAGAGAAGAATGAAGGACTTGCTGACTTTCTGAAGCATTCGTCTATAGAGAAGATTACGGATGATTTGAAAGATTATGTCCAAAACAGAGAAAGAAACTGCTTGAACGTAACATCGCTCTATTTCCAGATCTTCAATGAAAAGGAAGAAGGTGAGAAACCTCCACCACTACAGCTGTTGTTCAAGAAAGAATATGTGAAAGAAACTATATGTGACATGAATTTTCGAGTATCTCCAGATTATTATTTTCAAGTGAATACTTTGATGCTGTATACTTCCATCGCAGAAATGGTTGAAGTTGACGAAGAAACTTCCTTGGTAGATGTGTGTTGTGCCATTGGAGGAATTGGATTTATTTTTGCTAAGAGTTGTGCTCAAATTCTTAGCATAGATGTAGTTGAAGATGGCTGTATTCCCGTTTGTGACTTATCGTTTAGCTTGATTGAATCTTTTGGCCATGTAACTTAGATTTGAGTTACGGATGGATAACAATTCCTAATTTATTCTCTCAGATGTTATGAGTTGTGTTATGAATACTTCATTTGGACTTTATATTTGAGCAACATGTTATGATGTGATTAATTTATCTTATCTTTGTATTAACTTTGAATGTTATGTTTACCTTTATTTTACTTTACATGTTCAAAAGAGATTTGATTGTGTTAACTTGAAATCCATGACAGTGAACTTAAATTGAAGCTTTTAAATGTAATTATTACCTTCTGATCTTGTTGTTGACGTGTGATATGATGGCAATCTTAATTGTAAATAATGTTGTTTGTATATGAATGTTATCGCTCAATGTAAAAGAGGAACAATTAACTAGTAACTCTGTGTAAGTCATCAGTTACTTATAATTTTGAATAGACCCACGAATAATATTTTTTAATGAATCGACGCTTTATGATATGTGATTAGTAATAAAAGAAAAATGTTGTTATAAATGAATTGATATATATATGGAGAAAGAAGAGAAGAGAAAACTACTTATATTGATGTAATAATAATAATTAATAGGAGAATTGATTTAGTAATAATTAGTACGAGGGCTATTCAAAAAGTGAATGTTTTGAAAATATACAGGGTTCTTTCCTTCACTATAATACTGTTACGGAATTCCCGTTCTGGGCGACATTCATACAGCGATGCATTCCTATTATAATTAATCTGTACCCATTTTACCAACACTGATCAGAGGCGCAATAATTAAGCATATAGCTTAGATGTAAAAAAAAAGAAAGAACGCTGTTATTGACAGGACATGTTGTCATGGGAAAAGACTATGACAAAAACTATCGTTTTGTTATTGACAAGATTATTAGTTGTTATGGGAAAGATCATTACTGAGTTATACACACGAAATTGGAAGATATGTACAAAAGCTATGGTTGCTGTTGATATTTCATGTACGTATAAAACAGAAGAATAAATCGACGATATCTGGACACAATTCATGTTTATGGTTAGTAATTAGTAGTTGATATATTTATTATAATAACGTAGTGATTTAAAGGTACATAAACGAATCAGGGCTAAAGCGAAGTGTTTTTATAATATATTTCGTTTTAAGTTGTGATTTGGACGCTCGAAATTATTAATATTTTAATATCTCGACGTGAGGTAGAGACTCATATAAGTTCTAATACACCAAAAAGTTTTTTTTCTTTCCTCTTTGTCCAATTTTTTTTAAGTGAAATAAGTTTTTTTTTTTTGCGTATGTCGCAAATCATCATTTTGCTTTAGCATGCCTAAGATATGATACATGTAATTATTTTTCTTTCTTTCTTTTTCATTTGTCAATATGATTGAATATATAAAAACTTACTAAAATTTAATACTATGTACTCTATTAATATATAACCAAGAACTTGTGCTTTTAATATTTTCTTCATAATTATATGTTTGTTTTTTTTTTCTTCACTATGAATGTAATAAACTATTTGTACCTTGTAGTTAGTTGGTTTCCTTTAACCATATATACACTGTCCTGAGTGAGTGAGCGAGTGAATGCATGATAGATTTAATATAAGCAATTCTAGTGATATCATTTGTCATATTAACATCTGTAATATATGTGTCATGTTTTAATATATGTGTTAAGGTAAATAACCTAGGTCATGAAGGACCGTCACTAACGGTTTAAATCGGCTCGAGGAGTGAAGCAAAAATAGCAGGATAAGCCTAAATACGACATCTTTCTTCCAGGAAGTCGAACCTTTTATTGATACGATACCTAAATTTATATTGAGTTAATAAGCCTGGTTTTTTTTTCCCTCTTGGCTAATTCATATGTGTGGTCGATCCTAGAGGACAGAGTTCAGATGCTGGATAGTTATCAATCACCGGTTGGAATAACTTTACAAAGAATTAAATTTCACTTTTCTCATTTCCAGGTCTAGGTCTGGGCAACCCCATGATCGTGGTGCCTGGAGCTAGGTCTGGGTGGTATGAGGGAACATGTGTCTATTCCGAAGCATTCCAAAATTGATTAGTTGTTAATAACATTTAGAATGATTCATCTTTCAACGACTTTCCCGACCTTTTACTATATTTCCGGAATTATCCAGTAATCTGTTTCTCATTAAAATACCCTATTTCTTTTCTTTCTTCTTTACCTACCTCCTTCTTTTACCCTTCTACTTTCTTCTCTTTCTTTCCTATTTCTAAATGAAAGAAAACGGAGTCATGATTGAGAGTAGTCGCTATTGGCACGGTCAATAAGTTGTTTCGATGAGTTTTCTTCGGGAGTCCGATATGGAATAATTAACAATAACAAAAGGTTTATTGGAAGTTACTCTATTGGAAAATAATCTGGATTTCAATCAGTAAGTGATCTTTCGTAATCGTCCTCGTTAAAGAAAATTAATTTTAGCGACTCCTCTCCAACCTCTACATTAGCTCTTTTATCTTCGTTAATTTTTGTTTTCTTTCAATATTGGCTAACTGTGACAGGATCTGTTGCCCTGGAAACGGCGGTTTCTATGGCAACGGACAAACGTTTTCTTTCAAACTTGTGCTACGTAGATCTGAGATAACTTATTTTGGCATAACACGGACTTTTTTATATAAAAAAAATTAACTGCATTATGCAAAATATTTATATATTAGCTTACTTCTTCTGTATGAATACAAATATTGTTGTTGTAATCGTTTATGTATGTTAACAATTAGTTTTCGTATAACAAATGTATTATTCTGTACGTAGTATTATTTTTGCCATTAAAATCTTTGAACTATGATTACTGATATGCTATAATTACTGACTAATAGTTATATTCCTTTCATAGATAGCGATTGGCATTTAAAAGGTCCATTGTAAAAGTAAATGATTTTTTTCTAACAAGGAAATCACTTGGGATCGAACGGGTGAATACGAACAAAAAGGAAATTATGTGTAATTTTAGCAGTTTTGAAGCAAATAGTGATGTCCGTTTTTCTGCAAGATGCTGTAAACGTCCGCAAGAGCAGGGCAAAGTAGAGCACGTGCCATAATACAGGGCGTTAGCTCCCGTAGCTCGCGCTTCATCAAACTTTGCTATGGTGCCCTACTTGATTGTCTTTAACTGTAGTGTACGATTTCCTGTGAACGTAGCCATGTTTTGCCTTTTCTTTGCTACATATTGTGACACGCATTTAATATTGCTTTTTGCCTTTAGTTTCGGGTATTGTTGCAGGAGTTTTATTTATTTATTTTTATGAGTTGAATCCGCGCACATGATAATCCTCGAATATGTTCTCTAGTGTGGCATCAGTAAACTGTCTGATCACAATGTCGACATTATACCTTTTAGGCGACGGTTCGTATTCACTTTGGCTACTTTCATTGTCTCTTGCAGAACATGCAGTGTCATTATACGTTCTCACTTCTTCCTCTTCATTCTCTACAGAATCTAAACCACTGCGCTCTAACGTTGGGAGACTTTCGGCTTCTAACTAATTTCCATATTTTTGCAAAATTAATTCTTCCAGAAAACATGCGAATATCTCATCTCAATCATTCGCACTATATTCATTCGATTGATCAGCCACTCTTCGCGCCATTTGACGTCTCACTACACATTCAACCTTTCCTCATGCCAAGAACTAGCGTTTGCAGCTTCACTATTGAAGTAGTGCAGGGGTAGATATGAGCTAGGTTCTCTCTGCCCCTGTATAGCGCCATCTATTGGTGCAATTTTGCAACACCTTGCAGATAGACTGACATCACCTATCGCTTTAAGGGTACAGACACTGTTCATACTCTTATTTCTATGCGTATTTTTTCGGTCGAGTTCAGGTACTTTCCTTGACGGTCAAATACGCACAAATATGAAAGTATGTGTAATGTTAGCACCTCTGAAGAAAACAGTAATGTCCGTTTTTCTGCAAGTTGGTGTAAACGTACGCTAGAGCACTTGCCATGTTGACAGGGCGTCTATAATTTCTGACCCCGGGCCATTTTTGCGGAAACGTTTGAGTGGATGGAAACATCAGCGCACACGTATCCCATTATTTTGAGGGCACACATGTTGAATAAAAACGTATTGCCACATGGGACCCGTACGGTCCCATGCAGGGTCCACCTCACAATTTTCAAATGGTAAGGTGGGTGAAGTAGTACATCGTTTGAAAGGTATTGCAAAAAAGGAACAATCTGCATCAAGTCCCAAGTCTGTATGCGCATCCTACGCAAAATGGTGGTCATAGACTCTTTCATGACAACGGTATTGACATTTTGACTGTTTACTATTTTGTACAGGGTGAGCGCAGAGACTCGGGACTTAATTCATCTTGTTTATTTTCAAAATATCTTTCCAATGATATACTACTTGACTCCCCTTACCATTTAAAAATTTTGGTTGAACCTTGTCTGGGACCCTTCGAGACCCTGCGACACAATTATTTCATTCAAAATGTATGTCTTAAAAACAATGGGATACGTGTTGGCCTATGTTTTACTCACCCAACCTCTTTCTGCAGAAAATGGCCCGGAGTCAGACAGTATAGACGCTCTGTAATTATGGCACGTGCTCTACTTTGCCCTGCTCTTGCGTACATTTAGAGCATCTTTCAGAAAAACGAATATCACTGTTTGCTCTCGGGGTGCTAACATTACACATGCTTTCCTTTTTGTGCGTATTCACCCGTTCGAGCCCAAGTACTTTCCTTGTAAGTATTTAATATATTTGCATTTCTTGAAGTCACATATCATTGGAACTTAAGAATCTCATTTAAAGTGGAATAAAGTTTGATAGAATCAATATGATTGCTTATTTCTTTTATTATTATTTCCAAATGCTTCCAAGTTCAAGCGCAAAACTTTGCATATTACCACAATGTAATGATAATATTACATTCTAGTTATTTTACTCTTGGCTAATTTTGCTATTTTATACAGTTATATAACAGAACAAGAATACTGTCGTTTCTATCCCAAGTTTTTATCACCAAACAAACACATTTTTTTCACTCTGACTCAGATACTTCGACAGCAATATCTATTTTAATAATTATCGATTTGTCGAAATTGTAGGGTAATTCACTAATATGGTCCTATTTTTGTAAACTATATATATACTAAGTTTTTGTAACTTTATTAACAGCAGATATATATATATATATATATATATATATATATATATATATATATATATATATGTATATATATCTGCTGTTAATAAAGTTACATGGTTGCTTTCAATTTTATAACATTGTATGGTCCTTGCTCTTTCTTATTCTTATGTAGGCACCAACATTAATAACACATTCTTGCAGTCGAAATCCAGCGTTGGTGATAGACAGCTGCGACAAATCGCTTGGCACAGAAACATTATCGGACTTAGGAAATGTTGGGTTATAACGCGATCTACACCATTGTATTCCTTTCTTTAGGGATACTTGAAGAAAATTGTGGAATGAAGAAAGTGGGAGGAAATGAGAGAACCCCGAGAAAACCCACGCATACGCTGTTTGTCCACCAGAAGGTTCACTTGGCGCGAACCAAGGATCGAACCAAGGACCTCATGCACCAGAGGTGAACGCTACTGCGGTCTCCTACTTACATTTCAGAATATTTATATATCTGTGACTTGGATCTAAAGGGGCCGATGTAACTTTTTGTCAAAAATGAGATGTTCGTCAAATTTTAACGTCTATAAATGGATAGTTTCTTGTGCAAGAAAAGCAAATGTTAATATGAATAGAATGGCATATATTCCAAACTATTTCGTGTTGACATTTGCTCTTCTTGCACAAGAAATATATATACAGAGTGGCCCATTTTAATATTTCCATGAAAACATCTCTAAAACGGTTGAACATAAATGAACTGAACAAAAGCTCAAATAGGAAATACCATGGGGCGAATCGAATGGTCATGTCGCGGTGACCCCCATTGCCGCTCTTCAGGGGATTCCGGGGCCCAACTTTAAAATTTTAAATGAAAACGTGGGGCGACCCAAGCGGCACACCGACGTCGAAAAGACGTGGTTTTTTTGGTGTAAAACACCGTAAAATACACCGAACATGACGTGATTTACACGTCTTTTCCCACGTGGAAATGTCCGGGAATATGACGTGATTTTTATGACGTCTTTTACACGTCATAGAATATGACGTGATTTCTATGACGTCTTTTACACGTCATAGAATATGACGTGATTTCTATGACGTCTTTTACACGTCATAGAAATGACGTGTAAATCACGTCTTTTTCACACCCTTCATGTGAGTTGGGGGGGGGAGTTCTCGAAATGAGGCGGCGAGAAGCAAAGGGGTGTAAGTGACATTTGCAATAAAGTATGGATGTCTCAAAAATGGATTCTGCACAGCTAAATATACAAACTGGATGGTGAAGCTCGTCGCAGTCCAATAGAAAGTCTACCCATGAATGCTCTACGCCGAACTTCGTTATACACTTTGTATATTTTGCTGTGCAGAATCCATTTTAGATACATACATACTCTATTGAAAATGTCACTTACACCTCTTTGCTTCTCGCTGCCTCAAATGTCATGGAAGTCTGACAGGATTGTTCAGTTCCAAATGTCAAAACCATTAGAAATTGATGTGCATCCGCAGTTTTGACATTAGGAATTTCAATCCCATGTACTACCTCGATTATTCGCCACACTTTTGAGGCTATTTATCAGCCCCTATTCAACCGTTTTGCACCAAAGTTAGAGGTTAGGCTACTAGGGCTACCTAGTTTTGGCCCCGTAAATTTTGAAATAGATCGGTTGAATAGTGGTTGAAACAAATAACCCTGAAACTGTGTCGGATAATCGAGATTCTACTATACATAGATTGAGATTCCTAATGTCAACACTGGATACACATCAATTTATGATTATTTGGACATATGGAACTGAATAATAATAATAATAATATCTACTCTAAAACACACAGCTTACAACACATTTTAAAAAAAAATGATAAAAAAGAAAATATACTTTTTCTTTCTTCTTAACTGCGTTTTTTTTCTTCTTTTTTTTTAAGAGTTCTGAACTGATCTCTGGCCGCAACACTTTTCTTGGGTTGAATAAAAAGTCTACGAGTAACAACTGGACAACGTTTATTATAAGTAAAAACAATAATGAAAATAAATTTAGCCTCGTGGCTGCTGCTTGATTTTTCACCATTGTGTTGTAATTTGCATAATAATTTCCAAGCTCCTATACCAGATAAGCAAGACCACTGGGTTATTGGAATAAATAACAGATCAGGATAGACCCTAAGAACCCTAGATCTTGCCACAGCCACCACCCTCTTTCGGAAGCACACATTGGGGAACGTCAAAGTATTGTGGTCTATTTGATTGGTCTGTACCAAGATTTTGGAAATTTCGCTTCTCCGAAGATTCGTATTATCTATGGATTGGGGATTTCCATATCAAATTGACCACCTCTAGTGTTGTTGATTTCTATTTTTTTAGAATTTGGATACTAGCCTATTGAATAGTACATATTCGCCTCTTAATGTGTGGTATATTTACCTACACATTAAGAAACGAATATACAATAGCTGTCGAGGAATAATTATATACCTAATGCAACAGGAAAGAAACGGCAGCGCTTGCTCCACGAAAGGATAAATTTAAAGCCATACATTAAAAAGAAAACCGAGACGCATTGGATCGACTTGAAAAACATAAAAAAAAAAACCTCGAATGTAAGACTCACCCTTGGCGGAAAAAAAAAAGCCCTACATAACTTAAGAATGAAAAAAGACGAATAAACATTGTAAAAACAAAGAATGAAATGGAAAAATAAAGGAACATTGTACTTACAGTACCTAAGAAAATGAAATGAAATGAAATCTTTGAGTTTTACGTCCCACGCTTATACCGGTTAGGCTAAAGGAAACGGTGATAATGAGAAATGAATGAAATGGTGGAATGAAGAAAGTGGGAGGAAACGGGAGAACCCCGAGAAAACCCACGCACACGGTGTTTGTCGAATACAAAGTTCACTTGGCGGGGGCTGGGATCGAACCCGGAACCCCAAGCAAACGAGGTGAACGCTCTACCACTGAGCCACTGCGGCCCTTAGTACTAAGAAGAATCCACTCATTTCGTCACTGGAATTTATTCATGTGCATTTACTAGTACCTTCTTCTTAATGAAATTACGGTACAACACGTGCTTTCTTAAATTTTATAGCTATCCATTATTACGCTAGTATGCGCACACATACACACAAACACAACCACCCACATCCAACACACACTCACACACACAAGAACAATGGGTTTTATTGACAGTGCAAAATTTACGACTAAACTTTTATAACTCCAATTTAAGACACCTTTATTTTGGAGGTGAAAAATCGAAAAAGAAAGTACATCTTAAAATTAATTAATCTCTGAGGGATGAAAGCGAAAACACACAACCATTAATTTGAATTCTACATTTATTAGTTATATGTACAATGTGCACGTTTTGTCGTATAAAATAATATTCATACTGTTTGTAATGCAACAAGAAACACTGATTGTCTATATTATTTGTAATACAAACAAGAAATATGTAGACAATGCATATCTGTTGGTTATAATCTAAAACTTACAGAGATCTTTTAATAATATAAAATAAAAATAATTAAATTTTCCTATAAATTTCGTATGAAGGAAAACACCTTTCATAGTTATTGAAAGTACAGAAATACAGCATCATATCAAAAAAGCCTCACGTGCTTAAGGAGGTTAAAAATGGGGACTGCGGTAAGTATCCCACTTCTTCGTCTATTATATCAGTAGCAGTTTCTTCCATCTTTTAGTTTTCGAAAGAGATGCCCTTACCTTGATTTTCAACAAAGCGAGGAGGAACAGGTCAACATGTTTCAAGCATGCCGAATCCTTTCATCCTCAAACAACAAGGCAGATGGAAGTGAATATCTTTCTACTAACGTTTTGAAGATTTGTGGCAATTGTTCATTTGAAGATCTTTATTTTTACTCACGAATGATAAGTGTCTTTAAGGCTAGTTTGCACAACGTGAACTTTGCTCTTTTTTTCCGCGGGAGTTAAATTTCATCGCCAGCTCTTTGGAAACCAAGCATCAGAGAAAGGTCCCTTTTCCTCCCAACGATGACAAATAGGAACACTGAAACAGAAAAAAAATCATGAACAATCATAGTGCAATTTTTCAGGTGCGGAGAAAATTAAAAAAAAAAAAATACAATACGTCATGTGCAACTACAATCAATACGCAATAAAACGATTAGTTACTGCACTCGCTTGCATGAAGTCACTTATTCTCAAAAATCCACTTTTAACGGCCTTCCATACAGCGAAATTAAACTACCATTAATTTTAGTTATTCTGTAATAGCTTAACTTTTGATTTTATTGCAGCTGTTAACTCTGATTGTTCAGGAGGATCAAACAAGTTGGGGGATATAAAACTTTATATATACAGATACATGACAAATAATTCTGAAACACTCATAGAAGCCTACATCACGTATTTTCTCATAATATAAAATGCCACTCTAAGACCAACTTTAGGATGTGAGCTAAAAGTGACGACCAAGTATATTGATACGATATTACAACTGATGCAAAAAAAAAAAAAAAAAAACTGAGTTTTACGTCCTACAGTTTTATGTCGGCTAGGCTAAAGGAGACGGTGATGATGAAGACTGAATGAAATGGTGGAATGAAGAAAGTAGGAGAACCTCGAGTAAACCCACGCACACTGTGTTTCTCCACCACAAAGTTCACTTTGCGGGGACTGGGATCATAACTGATGCAGACTGATGTAGTAAGAATAGTTTTTATGGTATGAAACAAAGAACTTTCTAATAATAAAATAATATAGCTACTCATTTATCAAACACAACTAGACAACGATAGAAATTACATGTATTATCTTTCACTACTGCTATGTAACCCCCAAAATGAAGTCAAAATTCTGCATTTACATATCGTGACAGAACTGCGCTATCGGATGCAGCAATCTGACAAGCTGTACACAGGTGGAACTAACCAGAAAAGGTATCCTTCTACTGTGATAAGAAATTTTATTCTGATTGGATACGATTTGGTAAGTTAAATTTATGATGCAAGACGAAACATATATTAGCATTTCAAAATATGACAAAAAATAAAGTGAAAATTACAAACAAAATGGTGTATAACTTATGTATTTCGAAAAATAAAAAATTGTGAGCAAACGCCCCCTCACTTGTTACTGGAGTATTTTTAAGAAATAAGACTTCTAGAACCAGAATTCTGTCACAAGCAGTAGGGTGAAAATCGTCACATTATTTGTTCTGAGCAGGGTTAGAAGTTGCGGCAGTTATTATTATTATTATTATTATTATTATTATTATTATTATTATTATTATTATTATTATTATTATTATTATTATTAGTAGTAGTAGTAGTAGTAGTAGTAGTAGTAGTATAATAAAAATAAAACTTCTCTTTGGTGAAAATTATATTTTACCCCTCTGTTGAGAAAAACATTTTCGGGAGGAGCACTTTTACCCATTCAAAAAAAAAAAAAAGCGCGAACACTATAACATGTGATACATTCCATATTAAAGCTATGCTTATATATAAATAAGTCAAATAAAATAATTGCTGAAGGAATAAAAATTAATAAACAAAGAAATCTTTAAAAATCTAAAATAATAAATAAATAAATAAATAGAGTGTATCTGAAGAAGACAAGGGTAGTTGCTGAAACAGTTACATTTAAATAAAATTGGCGCAGCTGTGGCTCGGTGATAGAGCGTTCACCTCTGATGCCTGGGGCCCCTGGTTCGATCCCAGCTCACTTCAAGCGACTTTTCTTGGAGTTCTCCAATTTTTTCCCACATTCTTCATTCCACCATTTAATTCACTTCTCATCATCACCGACTCCCTTAGCCTCAGTGCCTGATCGTGGAACGTTAAATTGAATATTTCGTTTACATAAAAGTATTGCCTTGTTCAACAATTATTTTATTTTAGTTAAGTACTAATAAAATATTACTACTTTCTTTCTTTTCTTCTTACTCGGCATTTTCTTACATGGGTATTATAAAATAACATGTCAAAAACTCACCTGTCGCAACTTTGGTATGTATGTCATCCTCCACAGTGATATTTCTAGAGCAGCTAGACGAGCAGAAAGGGGTCAGAGTTACGGCTTTCAAGTTCAGTTAAGAAAGATTCCGTGCTAGGTGGTCTGCTGTTGATCAATTCATCATTTGCAGGAGCATTGGCCACACGCTCTGGAAAGTGGGAGTACATGCAAGGCTTATTTTGGCAAATAACATGTATTTACAGCTAGGCTTATTACAACGACTAAATACATTTAACATGAAATGAAGCAGTTTAATTTCATGTAAACAGTAAAGTGAGTTTTTACTGCATTTTGTATTAAAAAAAAAAAAAAAAAAAAAACTGAGAGCTTATAGAGGAAAATGAGTTAGCAGGAAAATATCAGCCATAAATTTCACATGCTTTCTGTTCTGGATATTTTCAGCGTAAAGGACGGTGTGAAGAAGAGTCTGAAATCGTCTCAACCTCGGTGCAGGAATGGTCACTTCTTAAATGGAAAGATACGTAAAATAAATATTGACAAACTTGTGGACAGATAGATTTTATGGATTATTGTCTGCCCGTTGTTAACAAGAACCAGGGATCGGAAAATCTTTACGAGTTTTACGTCCCACGGTTATGCCGATTAGGCTAAAGGAGACGGTGATGATGAGTAATGGATGAAATGGTGGAATAAAGAAAGTGGGAGGAAACGGGAGAACCCCGAGAAAACCCACGCACACGGTGTTTGTCCACCACAAAGTTCACTTGGCGGGGCTGGGATCGAACCCAGGACCCCAAGCACCAGAGGTGAACGCTCTACCACTGAGCCACCGCGGCCCCATAAGAAGCAGGGATCGGATTTGAGAACGGAGTGAGAGCGTAAACTATCGCATCTTGAACACAAAGAACACAAATGACTACCTGCGTTTTCGAACGCGGACATTTTTTGACCAAAAACACCAAGACAAGTAATTTCTTGCTATGTATTGCTTCATTTAAATTCTGCAACGTGTAAAAAAAAAAAAAAAAAATCTTACATTTATAATACAAGCTTGAAAAAATCAAGAGCTCCAATTCTGGGGTAGGTTTTATTTTTTTAAAAAATAAAAAATATCCTACTCTGGGAGGGGCAGCAGATATGTAAGCCCCGAAGCAATGAGGTATGTTTTTTTTTTTTTACTGATGGGGCTGCAGTGCCTGTGGTAGAGCGTTCACTTCTAGTGCGTGGGGTCCCCGGTTCGATCCCAGCTCGTGCCAAGTGGTATTTGTGGTGGACAAACACCATGTGCCTGAGTTTTCTCGACATTCTCCCGTTTTCGCCCACTTTCTTCATACCACCATTTTTCACATTTCATTATCACCATCTTCCTTAGGCTCGGTGCCTTTCCTGGGGCGTGAAACTAAATATTTAATTTCATTTCTTTTTAATGATGAGGAATTGGTGTTCTACCTGAAAGCAGGTTTTTGACCCAAAGAGACTTCCATTGTTAATCCGCAGCCCCCAACCACGGTCCCTTAATAAGACATTTGGTTTCCTTTGAATCGTTTCACGATTAGCAGTGGAAATCATAATAATATAGTCATGTAAGGATACTTAATTGAGCTGGAATATATATTTTTTGAACTTCAGTGGCAACATTGATAAGTATCCATCATCACATGCTGGCACTGGAGAAAGTACTGTAATCTAAAATGCGAGGGAGCTGTCTACTCAATTAATGAACAAAATATTGGAACAGTCAAAAACCCGTTACATTATTATGATTTCCACACCGAATTCTGTAGCACAGTTACGGTAGCCAAGTGTCTTGTGAGGGTGTGTAGGGCGATGCTTGCAGTTTGAGAGTGCTCTCAACTGGAGTAATATCCTCCCACTGATTATGCACATATACAAGGGGGGCACTACTTTAGCAAACGGGTCTACCAAATATTCATCGATTTTGTGGATTTTTTCACTAAATTTAAGACAGTAGTGCTAGAAAAGGCTAAACAAAACATAACTGAGTGAGCGAAGGGGTTAGAACTTCCATAGGGCTCGTTGTTTCTAACTCTGAAGTCATACACGATTGGCATTGCAACCAATTGCCGAGGGTCATTTCCCAAAGGGGTTCACTCGAGCAGTCGGTTCTACCTAACAGGAAATTCATAGGTAATATACGATGTGAAACATATTTTTGTGAAGGAATGAAAGTGTGAATGTAAGTAATTAATGTCAGTACACAGCAAATTGAAATGAATTTTGGGCATTATTCGGGCAGACGGTTCTACCAAATTTTGACATATTTCTTACAGTTTCATATCAGGTTAGAACAATGCATTTCTTTTAGCAGAGCATTAACTAAATCAGAAGCTCCATTAGTGCTTGCAGATTGACTTCAGGCCTCAGTACAAATACAGCGTGGACGTAAAGCGTAACAATTTCAGTGAATAAAACATGAACCAATTTATATCAACTCCCCACTAAAAAGCAGGAATAATATATAACCGAGTCAGAGTAGGAGCACAGCAACAGGGTCCGAGCGGCAGCGACGGGATGCGTCCGTAGGGAACAGGCGCGTCAGCGACGGGGAATATACGTCTAAACGAGAATAGTGGAAGAGCACACTTACATATACAATACTTTCACTGATCACTTAAAATTCAATTCAATATGCTGTACACTGACAGTAATTACTTATATTCACACTCTCATTCCTTCATGAAAAATGTTTCTTATAATATTTTACCTATAAATTTTCTATTTGGTAGAACCGTCTGCTCGAGTGAAGCCGCATTTTGAGTGATAGTGAAAGCATTGTAAACGTAAGTGTGCTTTTCCACTATTCTTCTTTACGCGCATAGTCCCCGTCGCTGACGTGCCTGTTCCCTAGGAACGCACCCCCTCGTTGCCGCTCGGGCCCTCTTGCTGTGCTCCTGCACTGATTCCAATAGAATGCATTTGTGCTTTTTAGTGGGCACCTAGCAAAAGTTGTTTCGTGCTTTATGCACTGTACTTAATATGCCACGCGTCGGGAAGGTTCTAGAACACAAGTCCCCCCATATAGGTTAACAGCTAGATTGGTTCTTTTCTGTACCAAAGTTTAACATTTAATTCACATGTATTGTTGAGCGAGCGTCAGCGAGTGAAGGCGGGTTAGAGCCCCGCACGGCACGTTCTTTTCTGTCTTTGTTACAATTAAGTGGGAGGGGGACCTGTGTTCTAGAGCCTTGCCCCATGCGTCTACTCTATATTTATACTAACCCCCGTGAAGGCAATCTGCAAGTAGTAATGGAGCTCCTCATTTAGTGCATATTCTGCTATAGGAAATACAATGCTCTAACCTAACCTGAAAATGTAAGAAATGTATCAAAATTTAGTAGAACCGTCTGTTCCAGTAATGCCTCCAAAAGCATACATTTACTGTCATCTCGTTGTTTCCTTGTATTTAGCAATCTTTCGCCTTGGCAAATAGTACCACAATGCGTGCAGTTTTTATTATACGGATCCATAGTATAAGTAGTAGTAGTAGGAACGGGTTAGAAGAAGCCCCGCGGAGGTTGGTTGGTGCTGTTCTCGACATGAAATAGGCAAACTTTTCGTACATTTTACAATCTATGGATCTGTATAGTAAAACTGCACCACAGAATGACATACTTTCCCATGCATACTCACTCCCATATACGGTTTATTGAGAATAATAAAACATACATTATCATTTTACTACCTTCACTATTAATATTTTATATAGTATTCTACCTAAAATATTTAATTTGATACAGGCGTCTGCAAATGTTAACCTAATGTAGGTATCCTCGTTCTTTCTACGGTATTTTAATACACTGTAATAAGAAACCATAGGCAACGCTACATTACAATACTCAATCTGTTGAATTTTACACAGAATGCACCTAGATAGGAATAGGATAGGAATTATACTTACTTGTCTTAAAGCTGACCTTTATCACAGGTGCCTTTAACAAAACACATTATGTATATTCACACATCATACAATCAAAACACGATTCTGCAAATGGCTCACGATTCCCAGCATGCACTGCTCGCAGTTACAGTACGGGGAACGTCCGCGCTTTTTAGCACCTAAAAAAGACGTCTATTTTTGGTGATGTTCGACACGTGATTCTTTGTACCATTCTGGCACGTGATAAACACGTACAATTTAGGTCATGCTTGACACGTCATTTTTGTTACCATTTTGGTACGTGATAAAGACGTTCCAAATTTTCAAAAGACGTCATTTTGAATTCGAACCCCAAAAAAAGACGTGTTTATAACGTGACTGTGCTACTTGGGGAGTGACATCTCATTCGATAGATCTTTAAAAACTAAAAAACGATGTGGTAAAAGAGTGTTCATATTGGTCACAGTATCCATAATGACCGCCAAGATATGTTACCTGTATCAGATAAACGTCCAGTAGCACCAATATGAAAACGGTTGAACATAAATGAACCAAACAAAAACTCAAATAGAAAAGCCATGGGGAAAATCGAATAATGTTGTCGCGGCGTGTCCCAGGGCATGGGGGCCCAGGCACAACTTAGAATTTTTTAAACGAAAATATGGGTCAAGTGATACCTCGTTCGATAGATCTTCATACACTAAACAGCGTTGTGGCAAAAGAGTGTTCATATGGGTCACCGTTTTCAAAATGGCCTCCAAGACATGGTGTCTGTATCAGATAAAAAGTCCAGTACTACTAATATGAAAACCATTGAAGATAATAACGGATGAAAAGAATAAAACTCCTACAGGAAATCACAGAGGGTATTTATCATTCCACGCCTCGAGAATAATCCAATGGGAAAAAGATGATTAAAGTTTAAGTGACATAATGCTAAAGAGAAAATCTAATTGTTAGAAAATTATCTTTTCGATCTCCCTCCGTAAGTGAGTGAAGTATGGGAATGAATGGTAAAATTTCAAATGAGAACCACTTTTACTTGCATTAGGTATGGTTTGTCTTAAACACTTGGATGGTACTGTGATGAATCAATATTGTGCAGACGACTTTTGAGCAAAACCAACGTTTGTACACATTGTTCTAAAATTGCATTGTTCGACAAATTGGTTTCGCATTTCAGTTGATTCGTTTTTGCACAAATCATTGCCTGCAATCAAAATGGAAGTTGCCATTTAACAAGAATTTTACCTACTTTTCTCCATTACAGACATCTCTCTCTTATAAAAACACATTACAGATAATTTTGTTGTGTAGATACAATTTGCAAAAACTAAGGTTCTCGTTTGCAATTTCACCGTTCCTTCCCGTCCCGCTTCACCCACTTAACGTTGGACCTATGATTTTCAAGGAATTAGATTTCCTCCTCTGCATTATGACACTTTTACTCTAATCACCTTCTCCTCTGTTACAATATTTTCGAGCCGTGAAATGATAAATACCCTCTGTGATTTCCTATAGGAGTTTTATTCTGTTCATCCGTTGTTATCTTCAACCGTTTTCATATTAGTGGTATACTGGACGTTTATCTAATACAGATAAGTTATCTTGGCAGCCATTTTGAATACGGTGAACGATATGAAAAATCTTTTGCCACATCGCTTTTTAGTTTTTAAAGATCTATCGAATGAGGTGCCACCAGCCCCATGTTTCTATTTAAAATTTTAAAGTATGGCCCCGGGCCCCGTTGACGAGCGGCCCTGGGGGTCACCGCGACATCACCATTCGATTCACCTCATGATATTTCCTATTAGAGTTTTTGTTCAGTTCATTTATGTTCAACCGTTTTTGAGATATTTCCGTGGAAAGATTAAAATGGGCCACCCTGTACTAGAGACCTGCACGGGCCGGGCTTGGGCTGGCCGACACTGATTTCTCTTCAGGTCGGGCCGGGCTGGGGCCGATTAATTGCAATTCTTTAATAATTATTGACTTTTGTTAAACGATAATTGGAATAAAGCCAAACGTTGAAGAAGTGTGTGCGTGAAAAATGTTACAAAGAATGCAATAGCTATTTACAATTTATGTTGCTTAGCGGCTCCTCTTTCACTATAGACGATTGCAGGCATTATGCGGTAAATTGAGCTCTGACCTTGACCTTCACTGAACTCTAAATATAAAAAGAAGGGGTGGGAATGTTTTGCCTGTCGCAAAACAATATTGACATCTTCACTTTATGCTAAAAATCAATTAAGTCAGATTTTTGTTACAGGGAATGGAGTTTTTGTTCTCTCGATGACAGGCAAAGTTGTAAGAGGCAATAGTGCCATTCGGGAGGCAAGCGTCAGGTTGTGAACCAGAGTTTAGAAAATGTTTCTGAGAGTTAGGTCAAATTTAGTACTAAATTTTGAGAAAGATTTGGGCTCGAGCTAATTTTTTAAAAAATTTATCGGGCCGGGGTCGGGCCAAAAACTTTTAAAATCTATCGGGCCCGGGCCGGGCTTGGGCCAAGAATTTTAAAAACTTATCGGACCGGGCCGGGCTCGGGCCGAAAATCTCCAAAACTTTTTGGGCCCGGGCTGGGCCGGGCCTAGGTACGTTTTGGCTGAATTGGGATCGGGCCGAAAAATTCGGCCAGTGCAGGTCTCTACCCTGTACATATATATATATATATATATATATATATATATATATATATATATATATATATATATATATACACGAGATATCGTCTATGAATTGATATATGACTTACCTTGAGACAGTGTAATAAGTAAACAAAAATAAACAATTAATTTTATTTCGGGGTTATGTCTCTTTAACTATGCTGATTACTAATTTTTTGTCAGGCTCAACGAATAGCTTGATGAACGTGCAGTTCACGATCATTTTCATTTTAATATGTAATGTGGCTATCCTTCAGCACCAATTTTCAGATTTACAAAAAACGTTTCTCTATACTTTCTCGAAAACTACGCATGATGATTTGTACTTATAAGCGCGCCATAGACGCACGCACTTGCATGACCAACATGTATGAAAGGTTTCTTTCATCATGCATCTTGAAAGAATTTTTTGCCCACACACGTACCAACATGCTGACCAACTTACTGAAAGTAGTTTGAGAAATGTGGAGGACGAGGAAACGCGTGCTTTTTCTTTCTGCAACTGCACGACCTTGGCATGCGACGGAGGAGAGAGTCACGTGATTTCTTCCGCTGTCGTGATTGGCGGACGTAAATATAAAACAGCCACCTTGCATGAACGAGACCATACACGGTAAACATGCATACAGAACGGCAAAAACATCAAACATGTTTTCAGAAGATTTTGAAAACTTTCAACATGAATGAACGAGGCCATACACGATCAACTTGCCTGTGGTTTTATCATTTTTCATGCAAGTCAGGCTGTTTCTTCAGGCATGTGTTAACGTGTATGGGCCCCAATACATATCATTTTGTTCAGCTTGATTAGATTATTGATTTTTAAATGTCTCATCTTCGGGCATTTTTTCCCCATTGAATACTAATAACTATTGTATAGCTTTATCTCTTTATACGAAAATTTATCTTTAAAAATCAAAATTAAATTACTTATTTCATTTTCTATTTCGGCATCATCACAGTAATAAATATACTTTCTGCCTTCTAGCACTAGCATATATTCCAGATATCTTACACTCGCCATTTCAAAACCGTCAAATGAGTTATAGATTTACTTTACATTGTAATAATTAATAATAGATAACAGCATATTCAACATTTCTTTCTAATTTGATTTTGATTTGAGTTTAGAGTCCGTTGAGCAGCGAGGCTATATGGAATGTGGGCCTGTACCTTAACTTGAGATTCGAACTATGAGATTCCACCGGAAATCGAACCCGCGTCAAAGGTGCGTACGCCATCCAAATAGTCACAAGGGAGCTCATTACTATTCTTATTTTATTGCTGTTATTGTTTAAATGAGTACATTTTACATCTAGTAATGAATATATTTTTGACAACTGACTAAAAAGAGCTTTCCGTATCTTAACAATAAAGGTTCCTGCTTTAACCGAACTTATTATTTTTTTTTACATGTTATACCACAATAATTAGTAAACATAAGTATTTGTTATTTTATTAAAACCTTATATATCCATGTATATTATAATGAGTAACTAGCAGAAGACAAGTATTCGTTTCTTTATTAAATTCTTACTTATTTATATACTATACCAAGTAAATGATATATACGTGCATATGTATAGTCAGGGTGCGAATTACCGGGGGGGATGAGGGGGATTTTCCCCCTTAATCTCATTTTGTTCCCCCCCAAAGAAGTCAGCTGAAGTATCCCCACCGGGGATGCTCGCTTCCCTCCCAAGCTATGCTCAGTATAACTCCAAATTTCACTGATTTTTATCATTTCTTGTAAGTATAATCTTCTAGCTCTATTTCGAAATGATCTATGTAAACTATTCAGTTTTGGTCATTTCTACTTACCCGCTATTTTTCTACTTACCTCATAATTACCCGCTATTTTCAACGTTGTTTGGTTGAACTATATTATTATGACTACGTTTGTTACTTGCAATTCTTACCTTCGTACCTTTCAGTTCGTCATCGTTCGTGAATTTGAATGTACTAATTGCGTATAACAAAATCACATATAGATTTATAAATATGCTTAGCGGTTGGCCAAGAAGAGTAAATAAATAGCTTGTTCCAGCATACTTGCCGAAGTTCGGACATGTCATATTCATCCTCTACATTTGTATCGATTATCATCTTATTTTAAGTTTTGTTATAACATGTTATTCATTTTCCAGTGTATTCTTTGTTAGCAAATGGTCTTCATTCCCTACTAGTTTGTATGTATGCAACTCAAAAGTTGCATTTAATTTGTGATAATTAGCATAGTAATCACTGCCTTTTACAGTTTACGGAAATGAACTTTTGAAACTGTAAAACTTACTCAAAATCTGAGATAGACCTATAGGTATTTTCTCGTAACTATATGTTAACGTACACGTTGGGGATACGCTCCTAGTGAGCAGACATGTTAGTGAAGGTGATTTTTAGGTGAATAAGCGCATAATTGAAGATTTGTTTCAGCATTTGTTAATGCTAATATCTATTTTTTTAAACAAAAAAAAGTATTTCCGTTTTAACTGATAATTTTAGTGGTTTTCATAAGACTGATTTTTTTTTTTTTTTTTTTTTTTTTTTTTTTTTTTTTGCAACCTGTATGTAATAACGCAAAGTGGAAGATTTCAATATGAGTGGAAAAATTAACATATGCTTGTGATAATGGCTATCGCCGAGTTATTAACTAAATAAACCTTAGAGAGCTACGGGAACAAGAGTGAGTACAACATTTAAACACGTTCAGAAAGGTTCGGTGGGGTGTGTACATGTTAGACAATATATACGTACATAGTTATTGTCTGTAGATTTATTAAATTAATAAATCAGTTATTTATTACAGATGTCATTATATATATATATATATATATATATATATATATATATATATATATATATATATATATATATATATATATATATATATATATATATATATATATATATATATATATGGGGTAAGGCATTATTGTTTCATTTTTAAATTTGCAGCTTCAGATTTTATGTCCTGTTGGCCTAATTTTATACCCCTCAATATAGATTATCTAATTTGCACACTGTGTATAGTAATATATGAGGCTGCAATGTACGAAAATTCCATCCTCTATATCTGTGTGTTTTTCTTTCGTCGTTGGTGAACGTAGTTCATATGTGGCATGTAATTTTATCATAGTAAACTCTCTTCGGTCGCTTACAGGTTTGAAAAAAAGGAAATTATCTAGGTGTGCCATCTCAATGAAAAAATTCAGTCGAAGATAACACTGATAACGCAATCAGACGGAAATCGCACGGTCGCAAATTGGCAGACACTCCATGTAGTATTATTCCAAGACTCTAGAAGAAGATAAGTGTTCGTTATTTTACTAAATCCTTCTCTATCTACATTATCCCAAATAACTAGTGGATCATCATCATAAGTATTCTGCCATTATTGACAGGTCACTTGCTACAACTGACAAGGAACGGACATGAACCTGTTATCCAGACATCCGAATCAAACCTAGTTTATACTATAGGGAAAGATTGTATCAGATATCAGGATTTATCTCTATATATCAAGGAAAAGATTGCATACCAACACACGCTTTCCCCTTATACCTATTCTGTCTAGCAATACAAAACTTTGTACACACATGTCTTATCTCCTATAGTATTTTTGGAGATAAATTTGGATTGTGTGTTTTTACTCGGGGCCGCTCCAGAGGGGTCCAATGTTGACAGCAGGGATTTCTGGAAGGTATTTTCCCGATATTCTCCCAATTTTCCCTGTTCAAGTACGTTATGGACCTCAATACATAGCACCTCTGGAAACCTTGTTTCATGCTGAAGGGAATGAACTATAAACCATGACTTTCCAATGAACAGTGTTGATGTAATAGCTATTTCACTGCGAGTCTACGAATTTCTTTGTACTAACAAGGTTAATATGAACCAGGGACTTACTCAATTGTCCACCTAATTTTTTGTGCGTGAACATGTCTTTGTTATGTTTATCGAATGGACTAAGTTTGATACGGATGTCGGAATGACAGGTTCATGTCTGTTCCTCGTAAAAAGCTTCCATGCTCCACAGTCTTCCGCTAATCTATTGACTTTCAATTTCTCTGTTTTGATATCATCCATTAATTGTAGTTTCCATCGCCCCCTCCCTCTCTTTCCTGCCACCATACCATCTAGTACGTCCCTCAGGATACAGTTCCGACAAAGCTAATTCTCTCGATTCTTCTCCACACCTACCTTTCGAAAGCTTCCACTCGATTTTCATTATTTTTTCGTAATGACCATGTTTCTGACCCACACAATACAGTACTTCACACAAAGCTTTTTATGAGTCTTTTTCTCAACTCTTTATTCAAGATTCCACAAAATAGTGATTTTTTCCTCCTAAAGGCTTGTTTCACCATTCCTATTCTTGCTCTCATTTCAGGTTCACATTTCGTATCCTTTACTAATAATACTACCCAGGTATCGAAAACTAGTCACCTGTTCTATATTCTCCCCTTCTACTTCTTTATTTGACACCGACCTCTTCGTTCCAATCACCATGGCTTTGTCTTTCTAACATTTATTTTCATCCCATATTCTTCACAGCCCTTCCTCAAGTTTTCTAAAATCTCTTTGATTTTCTCTTCAGATTTTGCGCGGCGTATCATCTGTAAACCGTTAACTAGTGGAAAGTAAGTATTATTATTATTGTTACCTGATTAAATACTTATCAGTCAATAACAAAGCAACTGGTAGAAGATAAGCATGCGTAATTGTATTTGTCTCTTTTTTAAAATACAGATTACAAGCAAACCAAACATCTTAAATAAAATTACTTCTCATTATTAGTTTCCATTTAGTTGCACTTGATTAGACAAACTTAGGTGTTGTAACCATCTGCTTCTTCAACGTTAATACTACTGGTATTATGGGACGTTTTGAAGCATTAAAAAGGACATTAAAAATTCATTAAGCATAGCTGATTGCATTGCAGACAGAACTATTTTTATCAAATGATTGCATTGATCACATACTTTGATGCATACAAGTTAACATGAAAATATGAGTGTGCCTATTGGAACAGAAACAGGTGTGTCGCTGAGGGAGAATAACCATCCGAACCTTCTGTACAACTATTTTGTATGCACAGTTCTCGGGAAGGCGAACCCAAATTAGGTTCTGTTTCGTACTAATGCAAACTTATGTAAGACCCATTGTACTCTTGTATGTATAAATAATAAAAGGATGGGACGAACATAATTCGTGGGAGGAGTTAAAAACAAGAACAAAAAATATTCTTCAATGGATGACGTTATCTTTATCGTGGCATTCTTTGGTGACAGAGTACAAGGGTGCAGAGGGAGACAATTAGTGCAAGACAATATCTCAATGTTTCACCTTTTTGCTTATTCAAGTAGCGCCGACCTTCAGATGGATATCTTGCTCAAGGTAAATGGCCAGTTCTTCTGTCCTTTGATGCATGTCTTAAATGTCTTTTGATGATGACAGAAGACAATAAACCAAGAAGTTACGCAACCGAAGTCAGTAGGAGATTGGATGCAAAGAGTTCTTTATATCTTCTATGGTAGCATCATAAAGTATTTCATCCACTTTTGTGTACCCAGAAACCTTTAATGAAACAGATTTCTTTTACAAGCATTACTTAGATTTCGATTATGGCTTAATAAAATAGTGTAATAGTGTGAAAGGTTTATTTAGGTACTTCCGAAAATAACGATAAAATAACAAACACTATTTGTTCACACATATTGGCTTTAAATAGTATGAATGCTTACGGAAGAAACACAATAATTTACCGAAGTTTTCTACAGATAGCTATATAGCTTATTTATCAGAATTGTTATTTATTTGCTTTATTTAAAATAGTTCTAAATATACTGAAAACCAATTAATAATACAAAGAAAATTTCTACAGAAAGTTTTTCAGGTCATATTCTATATTGAAAGTACCGTTCCACTATGCACCAAGTGAAATTGAAGGAAATCTAGAAAATTTTCATTAAAGGTGACCTATCGTCCGATTTTAACTCTATCTTGCCTTAATGAAGAAAGAACACTAACCGTTCATATATAAACGTTACATATGTATATTACAACCTGTTTATATTAGTATTTGTCCTGAAAGGATATGAACATGGCCCCCTCTTAAATTTCAGCAGAAGTGTACAGAACCACTTCTTAAATTTTAGAAATTACTAAAACTAAAAAATTAGGAATGATAGCATCCCTAGTAGCAAAATCGGTTGGCCCAACGTTGAGAAAACGGTGGTTATGCGACATACAAACGGTGATCCAACGTCATGTTTGGCCGCTTTGGCAACTAATTCCCACCCAAACCATTTCTCACCCATTTTCCAACCAAAAGAGGGTGGGCCTTCGTTTACCCAACCAATCTCCAACCACCTCCCAACGTTGGGCCAACCAAAGCACAACGAGATTGAGAATGTTGGGCCCTGGTTCACCCAACCAAATCCCACCAGTCTCCCTCCGTTACGCCACCCAAACCTCGACGTTGAATGGTGGTTTACCATCCAAATGCTAACGTTTACTCAACCAAATCTAGCATACTTCCCTGACGTTCCCGAAGGTGTCCTCGCGGCGGGTGGAGTAGGGTGGTGTTGTGTGGTTTGGCACGTTTGACTTTTTCTATGGTGTTCCTGAGATATTCTGATCTGTTATTTATTTAGATAGTTATTATTTATATATAATAATGACGCAGACATAGTCGATCGACTGTATCTCCGTCATTACTAATTAATAACTCATGAGGTTTGGCTGGTGTAACGTAGGGAGACTGAAAATGTTGATTATTGACTGTGCGGAACAGTCTACGATTCGACTCGCTCGACAACTCGGTAATCTTCTGCGTAATTTGTATATAGGGCCCTCATTATAGTCACGTTAAGCGCACAAGTAATAATTTTAAATTATCACAAAATCGTTGAGATCTTGGTAATTTATGTTTGCTGATACGGGATTTCACTTTGGAATAATATTATGGATTGAATTGTCTTGTCTTTTGTTACAATATTGCCCATATATTCATTATATCGCAGATGTCTAGTAAATAATTAAGTTGTAAACAATTGAAATATAGGACTGTTACTGATGTAGATTCGGTTAGGTGAGACTTCGCGAACCGTAACATATCTCAGGTTTTGTTCAAATTTGACAAAATGCAGAAAGACCCAACTTGTTGAAAACCGTAAAAAAATATTAAAAAATAAAAAAAGTGCTACAATTTCCGTCGCCATTAGGTAGGAGCCCTTGTTGCCACTATTAGGGGTCCTGGCCGCTACATAGGTTTTTTCTCCTCTCTACTTTTTACAAGCTGTTGTGCACAGTAAATCGTGCCTTTGAGAAAATTTAAACAAAACGCGCACTGGTTATTTACAAAATCAACTATATTCCCGTCGTTAAATCAAAACAAGTGTACCTTTGCGCCAAATAGTTCTTTCCATGTACGCATACAGTGCCACTTAGAACATCATAAATAGCCAAGAATACATTTCAACTACTTAAAAACTAAAATCAACTTCCGAATTCACATTTTTCCTCTGAAAACCAAAACAAATTGTCCAATCAGGGTAGATTGATTTAAATCAAATTCGGGAGAAAAATGAATTGATACCATTGAACAACACCATGTCGGTGCCGAAGCCAGCGAGATAGCTGTACTTGAGAAGCTGGCTCTTCACATCACCAATTGAGAGCATGAAAACGAGAGTTACATGCAGAAGTTAATTAGGGAAATTCCCGTTTTCAACGGGCAACGGGAAAATCTCGATTTCTCGTTTACTTGATTCAGGGTTCATAACTGCTACCGAAAACTACCACCATTCGAAGTGTAGTCTAAGACAAAATTCTTTGAAGTGAGCATTAACGAAGCTTCTACCATTCGAGTCGATCGGCATTTGTATCTGTTCATCTGTTCGACTGTCCATCTGTCTCTTGCACGTTAACACTCATAAAACTTCTCCAATTTTAATGAAACATGTAATGTGCCTTCCTTTAACTTGCACAAATAGTCCTATTGTTTGAGGTTGTTATCCTTCGAGTTGAGGAGGTAAATAGGATGAAACACATCCCATGTTGTACATTTGCATATATTCATAAAATATAATTTTCCAATGTAACCCAACGAATAAATTATTTAATTTCGATAAACGTAATGTATATTTTCTTCCCTTTAAGGTTGATTTAAAGGAACAAGTTTTGCCAATAAATGTCACTACAGTCTTCGTATCTCTCTCATGTATTTTTTACCTTTCACGAAAATTTACAATTTCTCTTACAAATGTCGACCTAGAGATTTCAAACTTTTGGAGAAGGAACTTCATAACCTATCGAAGGCAACAATCCGTGCCAATTTCTTATTTTGAATTTTCTTCATTGTTGAAAAAGTTATATTGTTAAAAGTTTGGATATCCCTTTCAATAAAAAAGCCATTTTAACAATGAAGAAAATTTTAAATAAAAAATCAGCACGGATTGTTGCCTTCGATAGGTTATGAAATTCCTTTTCTAAAAATCTGAAATCTCTAAGTTGAAATTTGTAAGAGAAATCTTGAATTTTCGTGAAAGGTAAAAAACACATGAGAGAGATACGAAGACTGTAGTGACATCTATCGGCAAAATTTGTCCCTTTAAACTAACCTTAATCGCATTTTAATCAGTGGCAGATCTAGAAAGTAAAAACTAAGGGGGAGGGTTGCCAGAACCCAGACTATGATGGATATATCATGAGTTTAGTATAAACTTTCAAAAATATATAAATAATAGCTTACTGGAGGTCCAAGGCCCTCCAGGCCCCGGGTTAGTTCCGCCACTGATTCTAATCAACTCTATTGATTTCGGTTGAAACTGGTCGAGAATTAGCGGGTAAAATGAGCTGAGGACTCTTGAGATTTCCTTATTTAAAATAATATACAAAAATATGTTTCTTTGATGACGTTCATCAAAATGGTTCAATTTTGATGCTGTATGGTCAGCGGTGTAACTTACGTGCTTACAGTTCCCGAAACATTACATGGTTACTGAAAAATTATTAGGAGATAAAGGAAAGAGCCTAGATTGAAAACCCAGCTCTGTTGGAAGTCCCATCTTTGGAGCTTCAGAAACATACCCATTGGATGAAACTACATTCAAAGCGAGAGGTTACCTTACCTTCCCTTCCCCCGATATTTTAAAAATTAATTCCGCGAAAACTTAACGTGAAAATTATTCGATTTTTGATGCTACCGACTTTCATGCTGTACTGTATATTCTTTTGAGACTTTTCTGCTTGTAATTAAAATCAGTCAAGAATGGAGTGAATTTACGGAAGTCAGGCATCTTGCGACTTGAAATTGAGATGTGGGTGTCGTATATTATTTCTGATGTTTCATAATAATTATTAGCATTGCTTGAAATCAAGAATGAGGAATAATATTAATGCCATTCCTATATTTTATCATTTTTAAAAAAGAACTTTCGAGATATCTTTCATAGTTTTTATGTACAGCGAACCACAAAAATATCTCCCCCCTAAGTGCTCTAATTCCATTACTTGGGGTCCAGGTAATTTGCAGTTGCGAGAACACCTGGACAGATACAACCCAACTTACACGTAACTTTTCTCGGCACTAACAGCAGTTGGTAGCACTGAGTCAGGTCTTTATGCAAGTAAAATGGTGAGTAGATGACGCACGAAACATTTCTCCATTCTGAGATAAATCTCTCTGCTTCAGAGCATGTTGTAAAATGAATATCATATGTTAATCTTAGTATTGCTTTGTATGTAATGTATTATTTCAGTATACACTGTATATTCAAAGAATTGAAAACACTGATCACACATGAATCAGATAATGCTTGAAAGTAGACGAAAATATCAAATCTATAACAACTGCTGGAAATAAGTTTGTAAATCACTGTCTCCATTGTGAGACCTTCTCCAGTTCTCCTTATTCCAACATATTTTGCTTTCTAGGGAAGAGATCTTACTTGTCACACTGAGTATGTATTGAAATTGAAATTCAAACACTTGGAAAAGTTACAGCCTGGCGTCATTCGAATCCGGGTCTACCGAATAGAAGTTCAATGCGTTAATCACTCACCTATTACGCCACTTAAGCTGCCACCCAAATTAATGCCTAGTTAAAATCGTTTCATAGAAAAATATAAACAAGATACTAATGCTTGTGTGAGAGTCTTAATGACTTTCTCGAGATTTTCTTGTTTAACTCAAAAACAAGTTAAATAGACGTTTCTCAATGAGCAAAATATCACGAAACGTTCTTCAAGTTAAGGCTACGAGATCGGTTTCAGAAATGGTCCCGATTTACAATACATTTTTTCTTTACCATAACTGCTAATTTTCAAAGAAGAAAAGACGACAGAAATTATTTTCGCATTCTTTCAATTATATCAACACGTGTAGAAATAGACAGTTTTATGTTTATGTTCCATAACTACTAGTTTATTTTCTTATATTCATACTAGGAATTTGTAGCAAATTGAGCCGGTGGCACTAGCCGAGTGATCTCGGGCGTTCGGCTTCTGATCATGAGGCGCAATCCACTAGGGGTTCGAATTCCTTTGAAGAGCAAGTCGAAATTTTAACTGTTCTCAGTATTTCTGTGTTCGTATCCCTGTAATATTTGGAATACGTCGAAAGGACATGAGGTGCCAATGGCAAACAATATTCCGGTTGGGGCGATTTGTTTAAAAACAATGTGAAAGCAGGAAACTACCTGGGTTCAAATCCACTCGTGGCAATTATTATTTTTTCTGTATGGGAAGGTAATATTTATGTAATTGGTATTGTAATTATGTTATTTCTTTATTATTATTATTATTATTATTATTATTATTATTATTATTATTATTATTATTATTATTATTATTACCACAGAAGAAAAGAAAAAGTCACATAGTCGAAGGTATTCATAGGAACAGGAGAGATATACAGTATGTCAGATGTTTCTTGGGTTAAAACATAAACGCAATAATATTATTACGTTTATGGATTTAGAGATAGAATTATCATTTTATACCGAGAAAGCTAATTAGATTAATTAAGATATGTTTAAGTGAATCCCAAAGTAAAGTCCGGGTAGGAAAATTTTTGTCCACGAGCTTCCACGTCGAAAATGGCCTGAAACAAGGAGATGCGTTGTCGCCATTATTATTTAACTTTGTGCTGGAATACGCCATAAGGAAAATCAAAGATAGCAACCAGGGCCTAGAGTTGAACGGCATTCACCAGGTTATGGCATATGCTGATGATGTAAATTTAATAGGGGATGATAGGAGAACAGTAGAAATAAATGCAGAGATCTTATTAAACGCTTGCAGGGACATGGGTTTAGAAGTAAATGCAGAGAAAACTAAATACATGGAAGTGCGTCGGGACCGGAATACAGCAAATTATGGATGCGTTAAAATATTAAATAATACTTTTGATAAAGTGGATACTTTCAAATATTTAGGTTCAATATTAACAGACGAAATTCATATTCACGAAGAAATTAAATGTCGACTAAAAGCAGGGAATTCGTGTTACTATTCGGTTCAAAATCTCTTGTCGTCGCGAATTCTGTCGAGGAATTTGAAGCTTAAAATATATAAAACGATAATTATGCCTGTTGTTCTGTATGGTTGCGAAACATGGTCGCTTACTCTGAGGGAAGAACATAGACTGA
The DNA here is from genome assembly GCF_964235325.1 of Thermobia domestica. Taxonomy (NCBI): domain Eukaryota; kingdom Metazoa; phylum Arthropoda; class Insecta; order Zygentoma; family Lepismatidae; genus Thermobia; species Thermobia domestica. The sequence goes on from NC_137467.1 coordinate 129,960,684, forward strand.
AAGTATTTGAGAACAGGATCCTGAGAAGAATATTCGGGCCCAAGAGGAACGAGAATGGGGAATGGCGGAAGCTTCATAACGAGGAACTACATAGTTTATACGGTTTACCCAACATTGTTAGGGTCGTCAAGTCTAGGAGGCTTAGGTGGGCAGGTCATGTAGCTAGAATGGAAGAAAGTAGAAACGCTTTCAAAGTCTTGACTGGTAGACCCATAGGAAAACGACCATTAGGAAGACCTAGGCGCAGGTGGGAGGATAATATTAAGATGGATCTCGCAGAGATAGGAATACAAAGTAGAAACTGGATCCAATTAGCTAAGGATAGAAGTCAGTGGAGAGCTTTTGTGAACGCGGCACTGAACCTCCGGGTTCCATAGGCCATAGAGTTAGTTAGTTAGTTAGTTATTATCATTTTATAACAACAAGAAATGGAATATAAATATTTGTCAGCTGATAACAGTAATTCATTTTGTTTCGCCCTTCTTCTAGGTAGAAACGTGAGGTGACATCTTAAATAGGATCAATCTCGTGACTAGAGTTGTAAATTCGATCACTATTTGCAATTTGTGAACAGCTAGGAACAATTCATTTTTGGCCCATACTACAGCAGTAAGGGCGTGTTTAGCCATTATGTATTCATCAATTCTTGTCCAAATACGTTACGTTCCCAGACAGTTACGAATGAAGGTTGATCCGGATCACGTACTTTTGTGTTGTTGGCATTTCAACTGTGAAGGAAGTCGTCTCAACTCTTAGACCCCGAGAAATTGAATATTTTTCTTGTTAGTATACATCACAAGTATCAATATTGCAAATTATAAAAAATTCCTTGGTTGTCACAGCTGAAATCGAACCCGCGACATCATCACTATTAAACTAACGCTTAACCCACTACTCTAAGTCACCACTGTTCTGGAAGAAGGAAAAAACTAGATGTGCAGTGAATTCAGTAATTACACACTTTTACGATTATGGATGTGTAATAATGCAGAAACTTTCTGATTTCAGTCATGATAAAATAGTAAAGTATTATGCAGAAGGAATAGTGCAGAGAATTCAACTTTAAATTGATAACTTATATTACGGAGGCGCTGCCCTATGCTCTCGCCTCGAGCCCTGATTTTTCACAGCACGGCATTGGACAGATACTCATATTGATTAGAATCTGGTGTTTCAGGGCACTCGATTATTTTTTAAAGATAACTAGTTTAACGAAACTTCCTTAGTACCTGGTTTCCTATTTTTACGTGTTTTACAGTTTTTTTCAGTAACTCTTTAAGAACCGGGACAAAAACACAGAAACGTTGACGACAGTAAAAATCACAAACACTATTCGCGCGTTCTTCCCTTGCCTGAAGTAAAACAATAAAATATGGTGAACATGCAATTTTTGGGCTTCCATCTTCTGTGTTGTCAAATCCATAGTTGGAGTGGGTCAGTGGATCAAATGGATCGAGTTTTCTGAATGGGTCAGTGGGTTGTGGATCAACAGCATGTGACCCACTGCGACCCACCACCCACCGTGACCCACTGCGACCCACCACCCACAATTAACCACTCTGACCCACTGACCACTTCTGCTCAATGCATTGTAGACAGCACCTTCTGTACAGCATATTTTTTCACTCTCGACCCTAGCACCCTAAAAGCACGTTTCTGATTGGTTACAGCTTGCGATTGTCCAAATCTTCTGGTGTATGTATTTTGTATTATAATAGTGATAGAAGGAAATTATCACTTTGTTGGAATTGAAGTAGAAGAAAGTTGAATAAGCAGTTGAGATTAAATTTAAATCATGGCAGTCAAGGTGGGACAAAACGAGCCCTCCGGGGCTTCTAACCCGTTTCTACTACTATTATTACTACTACTACTACTACTACTTATATTGTGGATTCGTATAGCAAAACTGCGCACGTAACATAAGCAAATCACTTTTTTGAGTATTATTTTAATGAAAAATTGTTTTGAAAATTTAAAAAATAAAATATAAAATTAAAAAACTTTTCTTGGCCCGGGTTTGAACCCACACCAATACCAATTATAATCACTGGCTCATTGCACTAGTACGCTCGACCATGAACACTGCCAGTAACAGGCACTTAATTTTTGCTATATTTATGCTACTTGGCGAGAAACGGATAACTCCAACTAACCAGCGCCCTGTATTTAACTCCTATGAGTAGGATCGGGCGTGATTTAAAAATATGCTTCTGAACACTGGTGAATTTGTCTACCTTTTACTTTCAAGGCCTCCATTACCCTTTTTCATTTGTTTCTGTTTACTTACTTGAGATGAGTATTTCTAATATAAGTGAAAAAAAACTTGAAGCAGTTTTGGATATATAATAATTACTGAAGCTTGTTTATTACATAGAGCGCTTCGAGCACAGGGCAATCAACCCATAAAGTTGTGAGAAAAATAGGATAAAATTTGTAATGTAAGCCTCTGTAGTTTGGTCTACTTACCTTTATTTGGGACTTTCAAATTTCATCCGTTTTTCCACTGAAAAGTGTCGATAATTCAACAAGAAAAGAATTAGACCATGATAATTTAATTGAAATTCATCGTAAGTTTGCCCATGACAAACACTTTACCATTTTATATTGTAAAGGTCAGAGCCACCGTTATTGTAAAAGAGCGTTGCTGAGCGATTGACCGTAGAAATTCAAACTCCGATTAGTTAGAATATCACAACATTGTTTTATTACTCTTTAGTCGTTAGAAAAGAGGCCGTGGATCATGTGTCATTGGTGATGATGACGTGTTTTGGTGGTTCAGTGGTTCATGGTGGGTGGTGGGTCGGAGTGGGTCATGGTGCGTGGTAGGTCACGGTGGGTGGTGGGTCAGTGGGTCGTGTGTGAAATTTGCTTTGACCCACGCCATCTCTGGTCAAATCTGTAAAACCAAGCCAAACAAAGAGCAAGATTAACAAACAAAACGCTCAACACCTTGGCTATTCATGACATAAGTATTGCATGACCTGAAAAACTCTAGTATATCCACAAATCATCATTTGTCATAGTTTACCGAAATACGACAGGACTTTTCCGACAACCTGATACTTTAAATGTTGTTAATGCGCAAAGTTCATTGATCTCATTACTTATTCACTTACTCTCTTGTAGCGTTTAATATTTTGTAAAGATCAGTTGAATTATTTTGTGTGCATAAAAAAAGGAAAAGGAATTGAATTAGTGGTATTATATTGTAGTTGGATACACTGAGTGTGAAAAGAGAGTTCAATAAGTTAGTTGGAGAGGTACGATCCTAGTGTTAAGACGTCCGTGCGACATTGTAACAATTGTAATATCTAACGCCAAAATATAATTATATAATATATTAATGAGCACTAATTTAACATACAAACGAGTTAACCCGTCCATGCGAGCTTTTATTATAGTGTGCTATCGAAAGAGATTTATATAAAAGAAGTTTAGTGGAGTCAGATTACAGAAGACATTATCCTTTCGATAAAGAAGAAAAAGGAACATTGCACTCTTACGATCATCAAAACCTTTAGGGTACTTTCTGTAGATATAGAAAGGTGAAATGTACTCTCCAGGCTTCGTGTAGCGTGCAAGTAAACAAATAAAAAGCAACAGGATGATATTTCCCTCCCCCAAACCCCCTGCAATGGAGTGTGTTGATTATTCGACAAAAAACTTGAAATCCAATTAGAAAATTCATAAAATATAAAATATGTAGCCAAATCTCGACCCTGCATTAATAATAATAATAATAATAATAATAATAATAATAATAATAATAATAATAATAATAATAATAATAATAATAATAATAATAATACAGAAATAACAGAATTACAATATCAATTACGTAAACAATACCTTCTAATAAAGGAAAAGTAATAAATACCACGACTAGAGTCGAACCTGAGTCGCTGTAATGACAGTTTTCTGCTTTCACACTTTGCCATCAATTCCTCACACAAAAACAAGAAAATAAACTAGTAGTTATGTAAGATAAACATAGCGCACACTATTTTGAATTGAATTGAATTGAAAAAGGTTTTATTCAAGCGGGCGAGGTTCAGCATATTGCTGCTCTACCACCTAACCCTTGTCAAGGAATACATTGAGTTATACAAAAACATACAATCAATTGAGTCAAAAGATTCGGTTATATACAACAATAATACAGGTATACAGTAAGATGATAAAAAAAAGAAAAGAAGAAAGTGGTACTTTTAACAACAGGCGTTGATATAATTCAAAGAATGTGAAATTAATTTCTGTCGTCTTCTTTGGAAATTAGAAGTTAGGATGAGGAAGAACAGTAGTAATGTAAATCGGGAGGAGTTAAAAACGATGAGATAGCCTCAGCTTGAAGAAAGTTTCACATTTTCCTCATTGGCAAAGGTCTATATAACTTGTTTTCGAGTTAAAGAAGGAAATCTTGAGTAAGTCATTGTGACACTCATAAGGAACGTCTCACGATTTTAACTAGCTAATAGTTTAGAGGAAGGATGAAGTGATGCGGTACGTAAGTGCTTAGCGTATTGAACTTCTATTCGACGGACCCGCGTTCGAATCCCGGCCAGGTTGAAACTTTTGAAATGTTTCAATTTCAATACATACTCAGTGTGATAAGCAAGATCTTCTCTCCTCCAGAAAGAAAAAGATGTTGGAATGAGGAGAATTGGAGGTCTCTCAATGGAGACAATCATTTACTAACTTATTTCCAGCAATTGTTCTAGATTTGATTCTTGCGTGGTTAGTATTTTTGTTTCTCTAATCATATAGTATGTATTGAAATAATACATTACATACACAGCAATATTGAGATTAATATATGGTGGGTTTTTTTTTTTTTTTTTTTTTTTTTTTTTTGTGGAAAACACGACCCGAACCATAGAGATTCATCTTAGAATGGAGAACAGTTTCGTTAGTCACCTACTTTACAATTTTACCTGCATAAACACATAGATCAGGGCTACCAACTTTGTCAGTGTCGAGAAAAGTTGCGTGTAAGTTGGGTTGCATCTGTCTAGGCGTTCTCACAACTGCAAATGACCTGGACCCCAAGTAATGGAATTAGAGCACTTAGGGGGGGGGGAGGAGATACTTTTGTAGTTGGGTGTGCAGTACGGTGTATATCATATTTGATGTTTTCATTGGGCTTAAAATCAGTCAAGAGTATGGGTGAATTTGATGAAACAAATATTCCTCTCGTTTAAAAATGTTCTGTAATTACTTTCGTAAAAAATTATTCGATGTAGACAATGTTGTATAAACCTATGTCAAATATGTTGTTTATTGAAGCTTTTACTCAGAATCCTGACAGCTTAGAGTTCACATTATGCACGCAATGGATCCAATTAACATCCGTTTCCCAAGATTTTCAAAATGCTGTAAATATGTTTTACTATAACTTTCGTTGAAAAAAATGTTTTTTTATTATGGCGTACTTTTTTTCTAAAAACTGTCAGTCATCTGTACTGCTTGGACACTCCCCAATTTTAAATATATTACTAAAAGCATCTCCACTTTTACATATATGTGTTTTGTAGGAGGTTATAGTCTTATTTCTATTGTTTAAAATTAAAATTAGTAAAGTAAAACTGGGGAGGGGGATAGGTTGTTTCAACAATGCAAGACAGTATCACTAATCATTAGCATATTTCACCTAGTATTAGTACTGATAATAAACTACCAACATTATTCCCCCCTCCCCCAACTACTAAAGTTTTCCCCCACACTTTCAAATTTCGACTCGAAACCAAAATCAATCATTTGTTTAATTCATTTGTTATTGATTGTTTTGAACAAAAACCCATTTGTTTCGAGAAACATAAAGAGATATTTGCAAACTGAAATTGTAGGGCCAACTTCACATTGACCCCGCATTCAAATTTCGATTCGAAACAGAAGCGAATCATTTGTTATTGATTGTTTTGAACAAAAACTCGTGTTTCGAAAACCCTTTAAGAGATATTTACAAAATGAAGTTCGGGGTCCAACTTCATACTGGCCCCCACTCTCAAATGTTGATCGAAAACCGAAGTCAATCGTTTGATTTTCGTTTCTTATTGATTGTTTTGAAGAAAAAAAAAATCATTTGTTTCGAAATCATATGGAGATATTTACAGAACTAAGCTGGAGGGGCTAACTTCATCTCCTCTCTGGCCACAGTTATTGTTTATCTTGTTAAAAATGTAATATCTAAGAAATAAAACATAAATAAATAAAAAATATATAAAATGTAAAGTGTCAAGCTTTAAAAAAGTAGTGAGCCTTGCCTGAAGCTAAAAGACAAAAAGAGAGAAATTCAACGAACTAGTGTCAAAAGACAGGTGAGTCTGACTTAAATAAGACCGTATGAAACGACAAAGACAAGGAGAAGTAGGGGCAAAAAAAAAGGGGTTAAAGAAAGGATCTCCGGAATGTATGGATACCTTATGTTTATATAGTCAGTGCTGGATTTAGATTTGATGGGGCCCTAAGCTATTGAAAGGGTCCCTTTATATGCCAAGCTTTTTTTTTTTTCAGCGACAAAATGTTTTTTTTTTTTTTTTTTTTTTTAAGGTTTGAATGCATGCTATATTCTAATTTATGGGCTTAATGGATATCTAAATGGAAACAAGGGCCCATTATAAGCAGGCTAGGAAACTGGGGCTAAATTATAAGCGGGCATGCATAAATACAAGTGGGGCTGAGAAATAGAGCCCTATTACTTCCTTCATAAAAGCCTAGTTCCTTACAACATAAAACACCATTCTTGTATGTGCGTTATATCTTGCTTTTTCTCGTTATTTCGAAATTACATTTCAATCAGTTTTTCTTTATTTTTGGGGGGGTCCTCAAGCGAGCGGGGCACTAACCTATAGCTTGTTTAGATTATATTTATACTGTATACAGGGTGGGCCATTTTAATTAATCCACGGAAATATCTAAAAAATGATAAAACATAGAAGAAATGTTTGAAGTACACGTTATATATTGCTAAGGGGGAAAACCATTTCCGCCAAAAGTACCCCTCCTCACCCCCCGGAAATAGGGGTAACGGGGGGTAACTTTGAAATGTCAAATGGGAACATGGGTCGAGTAATACCTCGTTCGAAAGGTCTTCGAAAACTAAGTAACGCTGTACCAAAATTTGTTTCATATGGAGCACCAGTTTCAAAATGGCCGCCATGATATAGTTCGGAAACTCCAGTAGCCGTAGTATGAAAACCATGGGAGGTAGATGAATGGAACAAAATTGAAATACGCAAATATCATAGGGCATATCGAATGATGTGACCCCTGCGATCCCAGCGTCTTTCCTAAAGGGATCTTGTGAGCTAACTTCAAAATTTCAATGTCCGACCGGACAACGGTTCGGGCGTACGCTTGACCTACCCAATGCTGTTTGGAAGGCAGACTTCAGGGATAGAGAATTAGTGCACTCAGTTAATGCGGATTGCCACAGTCAAGGGCGCCCATAAGGTGGGCAAGGGGGGCTCTCGCCCCCCTAGAGGAAATTGTGCTTCGGAATATCGAAAACTCAATAGAATTTTTAGAATAGCTACAGCAAAATTTGAAACTATATTTGAAATGTCGCTTTTTCTTGCCTCCCTTGGAAACCACAACATGGGCGCCCTTGGCCACAGTTACATTTTGATTAACTATTAGCACTCATGTCATATTGTGAGCTTGAGGGACGAAACAGTTTGTACGTATATCCCCGAAATGATTTTCGAATAACCAGCACGCATTGCATAAAAGTTTCTGTGGCGACGGAGATTAGCAAATTCACACGTTTGTAAGTTCCAGCAACAGCATTATTCGACAACTTCTTTCGTATAATGTTCCTTCTGTTTTCGCATCAAATCACACTTAGCCATACAGATATGCGTTACCATTCAAATAAAATTTCACCTTTTTTCATCCTTACAAACAAATGTTTCAACCATACCATACCTATTTGTAAGGTAGCCTTAATTTGCGAATTAAAGTAGAGTTCTCATTTGAACTTTCACTTTACTTTCCACCCCGCTCACATACAGAGCACAGGAAAAGATTATTTTGCAGGACTTGGATATCTCTCTATACATTATGGCAATTTTACTCTAACATTTTTATCTCTGTTGTATCATTCTCGAGCCTTGGAACGCCTCCGTGGTTTTCCTATTTAATTTTCGTTATTTTCATTAATCTCTAACCGTATTCATACTATGGGCACTAGACGTTTTCTTAGACACATTCACCATGTCTTGGCGATCATTTTGAAAACGGTGTCTCATGTCGAAAATATTCTTACTGAAACTGTTTGATATTCATTTGTCTATGTAACATGATGTTACTCGCTCCAAGCTGCTATTCGAAATTTTCAAGTTGGCCCCGGATACCTTTCAGTGGAGTCACCCCGACAACACCTCTCGATGTGCCTTACGTCAGTTACCTACTCCAGTTTTTCTTCTGTTGATTTATCTCCAATTGCTTTCATACTACGGGTACTAAACCTTTTCTCTGACATGGATACTATGTTTCGGCGGCCTTTTGAGAACACTGCCATTTCACCTCAATCGTTTCCTCCTGCAAGATGTTTGATTTTGCAAGATTTATCAAACGAGGTACCACTCGACTCATGTTACTATTTGAAATCTTGAAGTTAGCCCCCAAGACCCCTTCAGGAAGGCCACTGGGATCACAGGGACCACACTATTCGATATGCCCTATGACATTTACGTATTTGAATTTTGTTCCATTCATTTACCTCCCATGGTTTTCATACTACGGCTACTGGAGTTTCCGAACTATATCATGGCGGCCATTTTGAAACTGGTGCTCCATATGAAACAAATTTTGGTACAGCGTTACTTAGTTTTCGAAGACCTTTCGAACGAGGTATTACTCGACCCATGTTCCCATTTGACATTTCAAAGTTACCCCCCGTTACCCCCATTTCCGGGGGGTGGGGAGGGGTACTTTTGGCGGAAATGGTTTTTCCCCCTTAGCAATATAACGTTTACTTCAAACATTTCTTCTATGTTTTATCATTTTTGAGATATTTCCGTGGATTAATTAAAATGGCCCACCCTGTATACTATATACATTTTCTTATAAGATATATTTTATCTCTTCTTTTCATTAAGAATTTTAATTGCCAGCGTCATATATGCCTTTTAGCCCATTGAGTTAAGGGGTATAATTTTTCTTTCTTCGAAATGAACTATAATTTTTATTATGTGATTTTACGGATTTCTTCTTCGAGTAAAATTAGTTATTCTTTGTTTCTTCCAAAATGAATGTTCATTATATATAAATTTTATAATATAGGTATATAAATTAAAATTATTAACTATTTATATATAACAAAATCAAATGTCATGAAGTAAAGACATATAAATGAATTGGAACAACAAATTAGTAAAATCAACCAATGAAATATTAGTTCATCTTATATATATATATATATATATATATATATATATATATATATATATATATATATGTATGTACACACACACACAGAGCCGGATTTAGGGAGGTGGAAAGGTGCACGTGCATTCTCCTTCATTGTAAATATACATACCTAAGGTGGCTGCCATCTTTCCTTTTGGGCTTAAAAGAAGTTTTGCAAAATCATAGTTTAAATCAATTTTCTGAAGGTTGAAGAAAAAGAATTTACCGACAACAAACACAGCATTTCCAGGGTAATTGCTCATTTACACCACAGGTGACTAAAGTATTTGAAAAAGAAAATCAAATTTAATTCAAATGAACTGGTAGTTATTAGTTCCTCCCCGTTAGAAAATCCTGTATCCGACCATGTATATACAGGGTGTTTCAAAACAACACCGACAAAGTTTGGGAGGTAATTTCTGACACCAAGATAAGACAAAAAGTATAGGCCAAACTATGTGCACAAATCCTTCCTTTCGGAGATATAACCTGCCGAAAACATGAACAAATAAATTTGAAGGTTTATAGCTCCAATACAATAGGACCTATAGTAATCGGGTTAAGACTTTATTTAGAAACTAGTATGTGTCTTATCCAAATATTCATATTTCAAAATCCTGCAGTATTTCCGCAATAATTTGGTAGAGGTAGTTGATGAGTACTTCAAATTACATGCCCGTAACCAAGCTGCCGCTATAAAAATTGTTGCGTGAATATCTTACGATTCTGAAACATGTATTTTTGAATAGCGCACATATTAGTTCCTAAGTGAAGCCTTGAACCGATTACGATAAATCCCATAATTTTGGAGCTATGAACCTTGAAAATTAACTTTTTTTATATTTTCGGCAGCCTATAACTCCGAAAGAAAGCATTTGTGCACCCAGGTTAATCTATACTTTTCGTCTTATCTTGGCGTCAGGAATCGCCTCCCAAACGTTGTTGGTGTTGTTTTGAAACACTCTGTATGTAGAAGATGTTTATATATATATATATATATATATATATATATATATATATATATATATATATATATATATATATATATATATAATATGGGTCAGATTCAGGGCGCATTCATGGGGAGGTCCACTGAGTCTGGACCCCTCCCAAAAACCTTCCTAGCTCAAGATACAATTGTAGACTTTCTCAAGAAAATTATACTTGTTTAACAAGGAAATGATTGATGTAGCATGAAAATTTGATCTTACACTTCAAATGTAATCTTTCTATTATGATAACAATCTAGTTCATTTTTTCTGAAAATATAGGTGGAAATATTTTACAATTACTTATCGTCTTTTCGGGTGCAGAATAATCCCCGTTCAATACTACATAGATGTAGTGGCTTGTAATATTGGATTCCTCCCTCCCCCCCCATCAAAGGTTGGACCCCTCCCAACAAAAGTTTCGGGGTGCGCCCCTGCTCAGATCTTTAACATCGTTGCAGGCCCGTAGCCAGCCCAAAAATTTAAGGGGGGCCTGGTAGAAGATAGGGGGGACCGATCCAATCATATTATACTTCATCACCATATTATAGTTCATTTGCAAGCCTACCGTGAAATTTTATGGGGGCCAGTCAAAATTTAGGAGGGCAGCCCCCCTGCCTCCCCGTGGATACGGGCCTGCATTGTTGTATAATATTATTTTGGTTTGTGTTAATTATATGCTTATATCAATATCATAACTACAAATTATAGGCCTATGTACACTTGTACTTTTTGCTCTTTTCTCTCTATATAAATAAAATAGAAAAGTGAAAAATAAATTTTCTTTCAACTTATTACAACCTTGATGGTACAGGCTAAATTGCGTACAGGTCTTCTCTCTGGTTTTCATTCAACTCGTTCAACTTAGTATCTGGAAGCAATAAAATGGCGCAACGATTTGCGTCATTTCCTATCTTCAATTGTTTCCCAGCGCACGTCTTCTTTGAGTACAGCCCACTGTTGATTGCTTCCGTAAGTGAAATTAAACAACTGCTTTCGTTCGCTCACACAAGAAGTTAAGACGCCGTAAATGCGGAACTATACAATTAGCTCATTTGCATTACAATCCATGCTTCTTCTTGTTGCTGTCTTAATTTTCTATTCCGTTTTATTTACTCTTCTTCTCTTGTGTCAGTAATACGGAATCCAAAGGTCCTCATGTCATGGGACCAGCAAGCAAGCAGTTAGCTGATGGCCATTGGTGATTGATTGAACCCAATGATCTTGCAATTAATTTTTAGTAGATTTACGCTGAACTATTTCCAAAATGAGCGTATAGCTACCTTTATACCCTAGATCCGAGAAATGATGCTTGAAATATACTGGAATCAACAATCAAAATCTAAATATGTTCTTCCATTTCCGTACCCAAGGTTTAGGGGGAAGGGGGTGAAGCCCAACAAACACCTCAAGCCAAACAAAAGTTAGTTAAAATAAAAGTAGTTCTACTTCCCCCTTAGTAGAAAACTATTACTGTAATTTACCTCTTACTTCTGTTTCTGATTGTCTTCACATTCTTATCCTATAATTGTGTCTCGTAAAGAGACCCTCACTTTCTCTTCCCTTCCTCTCTACCCTACTAAAATCAGCAACAAGATGAGCACAATTCTGATTTCAAAATATACATGCATAAGTATCAATAAAGTGAAAGAATAAAAATGAAACGAAACGAGATTCATGAGTTGATGTAGGGAGAAACTTAAACACATCTCAATGAAACCTATAGACATCTGTTAAAGGTACAGGAGTGAGACAAGAGAGAGAAAAGGAGATAGAAGAAGAAAAAGAAAAGGGAGCACAGATAAATATATTGGATTTAAACGTAGTAAGAAAAGAACCTGACATTATAAAGTTCCGTTTCCAGAAATTCAACAGTAGGCCATAATATAGAAACTATTCAAATATATAGAGGATGCTTGAAATATTCATTAAGTCACTTTCAAAATGAATACCAAACTTGCTGATCAAATTAAAAACTCAATGATTCTTTCCTGTTCTGCCTAATGACCCTCCAGCACTTTGTAACACAATTTTTATCTAATCTTATCTTTATGCAGAACAGGAATTCATGTTGTGCCTAATTCCTGTTCTGTCTAATTCACGCAAAAGGGATATTTAAATTTGAGTTAAATTTATTAGTACCTATTTCCCCTTGATTTTCAAATATCATTCAAGAACTCTGTAAATAAAATGTTAATGTGCAAGTGAGGATTAGTTGGATTGAACACGCGAGTGGAACGAATTGTTTCTTGTGACCGAATACCCCTAAAAATCATTTTTTAGTATATCAAATGTAGTGAAAATGTCCGGTATAGTGTAAAAAGGAAAAACACCACAATTACGTTAAGTAAAATGATTACACAATTTATTAGAGATAAATACTACCAAATATCTACAAAGGAAACTTTAGAAGAACAAAGTTTGCTCTACAATAACAAATTAAAATATCGGAAAGGAAATACAGTTTTAACTTCTTAAAGTCACATATATATCTTGTCAATTAGAAAGAACAAAACTTCGAAACTTTAAACATCATACTTATTATAAGCACGTACTAAACCCACACACAATCTTTATTGTTATAAATCTAAACAGTAAGCTGCAGCGTCTACATAGGAAATCTATTAATACGGTATAAATGCCCTTCATAATATAACATTTTTCCATCATACTTTCAATTCACAAGTACTGCCATTCTGACTTTACACTGTCGATACTAATATTCAAATAGTACACAATCAGAACTTTGATTGCGTTTTTAACTTTCACCCTGACTTCACACTTAAAACATAATTTCATTTTAAACTGTGAGTCATAGAACTTCCACTTTTTTTCCCATTCGTAAGATCACTTTCCGAAAAAGTAAACAAATGGTGGTCTGTGATTGGCTGGAAGCGCTGGCTTTCCTCCAATCAGTTTTTTTTAGAAGTACATCAGACAGAAATACAAATAGATGGATATGTCATTATTGAACCGCGAGATCATGATTGCGGAAAGAAACTTCATATAGACAAGGCGTACAGAGAAGAGCTTCAAAATTCGTGTTACCTGCTGCAGATAGAAGATTTCAGTGGCAGAGAAGATATCACCGGCATGGTTTTTCCCACCCCTTCTTTGTGTTGTTTACCATGTAAATAACTTGAGCATGTGCATGATCGATAAAGGGGATTTCCCTGGACTCCATGTGTTTCTGGGGTTTTCCCTCCTACTATCCAAGCCAATGGTAAAGTGAAAAATTCATCACGCGCTTTCCTATCTTCTTTCTTACTCTTCTTTCCTTCTCTAATACACACTGTCCGGTAAATGTCTAAGGATAAAAACGTAAATATCGTGAACAGGCGTTCCACCAATCAGAAATAAGCATTAGTTTACGTTTTCTAATTTTGACCAATCACAAACAAACATTTGTTTACATTTTTCAGATGGATTATTCTTTTTACCACTGGTAAAAACACTTAAATTCCACACAACTGAAGAGTTTTTTTTCAGCACCTTACTCTACCTATAGTAATAATTGTTATTTAGGCTACCGACAGAGATCAGTAATATAACCATACAGTAAAAGAATGGTTGTTCATAATTGCTTGTATAATATGCAACCTAATCTGTTAGGTCTTATTGTTCAATTTCCATATTTATGTTACAATTATTCTTAATATTTCAGCTTGTGTACGAGGAAATGTTTACTGAATTATCAAAAGTCACTTTTTTTAAATAAAAAATTTCCTATTATTTTCCATGTCATAAGAATCCACATTTTCCCAGGGGAGTTTATCTTTTTAACTATTTTACTGTTCAGTTAGCTCCAGGCTCGCTGACCAGGTCCAGATCTCCTGGGTGAAGTTGTAGACGGCCAATAGATATTGCGTAGATATACTCGTAGGAAAATAATGGTGGTCTATGATTGCTAATTTAATTTCAGAAAAGCTGAAACGATATAAGAAAATCAAGAGGTCCTGAAAGCAACAGGAATTGTAGGGAAAGTAGTTAGTATTAATTTCCCCTAAACCTAAATATCCCTTTTTGCGTGAATTAGGCAGCACAGGAATTCCTGTTCTGCCTAAAGATAATGTTAGATCAAAAATGCGTTACAAAGTGTTGAAGGGTTATTAGGCACAACAGGAATTAGGCATAAGAGGAAGACACCATACTCAATTTGCAGTGAAACTGTAGAATTCCGAGACACATCTAGAATCTTGGCAAAAATTTAACACATGATTTGTTTCTGCGTGGTTCGGTTGCAAATTCGGTAGTGTTCATTAAATATACTGAACCCAAATACATTAACTTATAATATACATAGTAGGTAGCGTAGGTTATACCTTCCATTTTAGACTACTAATGCAAACTGAACAAAAAAGAAAGAAAGAAAATAAGATTTTATCAGATTGGCAATGAACAACACACATTTTAGCACCGCAAAATCCGTTTTCTCAAAAACTTCGCATCATAATTTACCTTCATCATGTTATTTCGTTCAACTTGATATAATCTATCGATTGTTTAATAATTAATCATAATTCTGAGCTGTATCTAATTAACCATAGTGTGTACCGTTGCCTTGCTAGTATCACAATAAAAAGCTTGGTGAAGATATACGTCAGTATTCGTTTCATTTTAATAATTGGCGTGAATTTATCGTAAAGTACCAATTTGAGGAGAAAACAAAAATTCGTTTTCTCAACTTTCTCAAAAACTAAGCATGAGATTTGCACCCTTATCAATTTGTCTAGTTCAATGAGATCTAACAAATTTTTTATCTTCCGACAAAAGAATTTCCGTTAAACGCAAAAAATTTATTGTAGAATGAACAATATCCTTATTTTTAAATGTCTATTGTTAATTGTATTACTTCATAAGTACAAACTGGCAAATGCCCGCGATATCCCGCCAATAGTCCAAAACCAAATCCATAGCAAAATACCAAAAAACCAGAAAAGGACCAACAAACGCCCGGACGTCATAAAAATACACCTTCCCTAACCAATAAACCTAACCCTAACCCTATCTCTCTTCTTTCATAAAATTTCTTCGTTATTAACTCTAATATCCCAATAATCTTTTACTTTAAAGGACAGCCGTCCAAATCCAATGCCTGTAAACTGAACTAAATTCCCCACTTTAGTTCTTCTGACGGCTTGTGTGTAGGTGGAGTTTCCTTTCATTTTTCCTCCCCCACACACCCTTTATAATAACTATCGTTATTAATTTGTCAAGAATTAAATGATCAAAGCAAGTGTGCCTCTCCTCTGAAGAAATAATTTCTCCATAAAATCGAAAAAATGTCTAAGTTTCAGGTAAATACTATTAGCATTTATCTATATCTTTAAAAGATGAGAATTGTTTATAGTTGAACTGTAAAACAGTAGGAAATACTTATACAATAATTTCGAAACTATCTGAAATTGCATAGTGAGCAATAAAATATGGTACGCTTTTCACAAATCTGTCTTTCAAACTGATAAAATACTATTTGCTTAAGTTTATGATTTATTCTTTAATTTCATGCTTTATATCTTACAAGATAAGTGTTAAAATTATTTGTTTACTGTCCTCTTAAATGTTCTCAGTAGGGATGGCCACAAAGTTCCGATTCCGGGAGAAACCGGTTCTTGGAGATCAGGTTTTCAGAACCGGCTCCAGACCTGGATCCGAAAAGTCCGGTTCCTGAATCGGATTTTCTAGAACCGGATCCCCACGAAGAACCGGTTCCGGCCATCCCTAGCTCTCAGGTATCTAGAAATTACTGCTTGTGTTTGTCAAGAGAGAAATGTTTTGAACTCCTTTTCAAAATCTGTTTCTCTCCTGAATTATAAAGGTTTTCCAGTTTCTGTTCTTAACCATATACAGTTCTTCTGTATACGTCTGTAGCATATGAAACACAAATACCAACAAAATAGTGTATTTAGATTGGAATCAAGAATCTCTTCAATCATTCCTTTTCACTTGTATTGAAAAGATAGTAGTAATCATTAAATGTCATGTTAAAATGTTCATTCGTATTTTTAAAATGCTTGAATTTTTAAACTATTATTTACACCTATTTTATCTTTCTATGATAATAGAAATTGAACACAAACTAATACTGAGACTTGAAGAGACGCCATTGGGGTAGAAGTCTGCATGGGCAGGAATTTTTAGCTTGGATGCGGCCCGGCCTGTGAGTTTATAATGTGAGGCCCGACAGAGTCCGAAATATGTTTTAGCCTTTAGGCCCGAGCCCGGTCCGATATACGATAATTTTACAACACATTTTCCATTAGAGGATTAATTTTGCATTTTAAAAGCTTGCATGGTTTACAGAGAATAACGAAATAAAGGTTATGGTTTACACTTACTAACTATACGAATTCCCTAAAGAAAATGGCCATTTATATAAATTCCGACTCCCTAGCCTCGGTGCTTAGTTGTAGGAAGTTAACTAAATGTTTCATTTCATTTCATTCATATAAATTCTTATGAAATAGAAACATGAATATTTCAAGTATATAAAACAAAATGTCAAGTGTATAAATTCTTATGCAAATGGACGCGTACTGAATTCATTCAGATAGTCCTCAAAGCAGTTATTGTCGATTGTTGTAAAGAAAAAGAATAGAATCCACACTCTGGCCCGTCAAACTTTCATTCACAGATAAGCTAAGCATGTTTATTTCTGTTACTTTTAGTTTTTTTTTTTTTTCTCCACTGCACAGTTAGCTTTACTATCAATTACACAATGATAATCAGATTTTTAGTGTGGACCTCTTAAGGTGGATCACTAGGTGTTCCCAGTGCTATGCTAAACGCTGCTTGAGTAATGTGGCGTTGCCAGATAGTGTCGAATATTTACTGATACCAGATAATAAAGGAAGTAATCATGGAATTCCGCTTGGATACTTATTAGAGAAATTAGTTTTAGACCCTTACCGTAATTCCGCTTCTCGAACTGCAACGCTAGAATCCAGGAATTTTCTTATTGTGACTACTACAGTAAATGTACCAATTTGGCAACAACGCATTATGGCGTTCTGCGCAAGTTTCGTTCCAAAATCTATTTCCTTAAATGTAAATTAATATTTAAATAAAATATGAAACATAACACGACAAACGGTCAAACAATATATCTATTTCGTAATAAGATCGTTACTTTAAAGTACTTTACACATACAAAGAAACATTTCGTAAAACTGAGCACTTCAAGTAAGATCTTATAGTAAGTGCCATCTTGTGTGCTCATTATAAAGCGAATAAAGTATTTTCTTTTATTTGTTATCTTTTTCGATATCAGGAGAGACAACCAAATGAATCAGTGTCTTGTGCTGTAGCTGGAACATTACTCTATCTTATAGTACAATATTTATAATATGTAACGTTTTATTGCGCAGTTGTTAAGGAAATAAGCTAAAATATGTACTGACATCCGAGTGGTGATCCACCTTAAGTTACAAATAGATGTGCTTTCATAAGTTTTCTAAAAAACAATAAATATCGTTGTACAGTGTGTTTACAACGTTAGGCCCGAAAAAGCTCGATAAATATGGTTGTATACTTAAAATTTACGGCCCGAGTCCGAAGTGATTTATGGTTTGTAGGTCCGAGCCCGGCCCGCGGGCCGGGTAAGACCTAAGCCTGAAGGCTAGACTCGAGCACGTGCAGACTTCTACATTGGGTCATTACATCCTTTTCCGATGTGGATGACTGTTTGACAATAAGTTTACATCAGAGGTGAGTGGTAAATGTGATCATATAAATACATAAACAATGTACTCAAAACATTAAAATTTTCGAACAATCTGCAGGATAACGCAAATGAACACACACACACACACACACACATATATATATATATATATATATATATATATATATATATATATATATATATATATATATATATATATACCGGGTGCGTCATTTATAATGTCAAACCTTGATGACGGAGAAACCAAAAGAGAGAGAGAGACGCGAAACTTTGCACGAAGCAACTATACAGAGGGGCACATTGGTAGACGTATTATTTGACATCACCGGATGAACAGTGTTGCCAACCCAATATAAAGTTATGATTTTTTAAATGGAAGGACCTAAATTGTATTTCATAATTTAATTCAACACTAAAAAGGAAGACGAAAGATATGCCATCCGCAGGTCAGTGTTGCAAGCTTCTCGAGAAATAACGTTAAATATGAGTCACATTTAAAGGCCTTTTGCACACACAGAGAGTGAAGTACACACTAGTTTTGCACAATAATTTAAATATTGGCCAGAACGGTTTAAATTGACACCAAGTTTAGATGGGTCCGTTAAACAGTGTTGACATAACAGAAAAGACAAAAGTCGAGTTTGGATATGGTGCAATAACTCGAAAAGGCCATAAGTACATTACCGTTTAAAATTTATAGGACAATTTGTTATGTCATAAGAAGCATTCTCACGTTTATTTGAAGTCGATAAGTCAAGTACTTACCGAGATATTAGGAATTTTGTAAAAGCTGAGAATTTTGCGCTGTAGAAGTTGGTAACGCTGTCTCAAATTCCCACTTTTTCCCCCAAAGTTGAGAAATTCGTAAAGAAGTGGTTGAAATAAAATATAAACATTAATAAACACACATACGATGAAAAAGAAACGTTTTTTCAGTATTTGAAACGACTAATTAAGCGTAATTTACTGGATATGAAAAAAAAACGTAAGGAAGTAATAGGACTTCATATGACAAGATAATACAAAGACGTAGAAGACATGTAGGTACCTAGTAGCTACTTTCGCACAATGAAACTATTTATCCTGTTATAAGTTTGGGACACCAAACTCAAAACAATTCCAATACTCGCACCACTAAACGATACGACAGGTCAAGCTGCTTTACTATGACAAATCTGGATTGAGCTACGAAGGTATGTATCATATGTTTGAAAGATTTGCATATACTGATATGTAGGGTTACCAGACGTGTTCTTTTATGAGTACATGTACTGTTTTTCAAGGTATTCACTTTTCTATCCTCTTATTTTGAAGAGGAATATTCTTTTGTACTTCTTTTTTTAATAATGTGTGACTCCTGACATGCTGAATACTTTTTCCATGTATCTGTTAACAGGAATTGGTAACATGCAGGTAATGTACACAGTGAGTATTGGATTGTTTTGATATTGGTGTCGTGCGAAAGTAGCTACTAGGTACCCACATGTCTTCTACGTGAGGAAGGGCCCACAGGCTCCGGGGGCATAAATAGTAAGAGAAAGATAGAAAGGAGGAGGACCAAGAATGAGAAAAACAACTTTTTCTAGGAGGCTCAAATAGGCCTACACGTATTAATGCTTGCCCCCCAGAAAAAATCTAAGTTACGGCGCTGTCTCTAATGTGAATTTATTGGTACAGTTCTGCTAATAGTTAACTATATCAGGTTGGTCTCTTGAAACCGTGGGCCGTGGAGATAAACAATCTTACAGGAGGATAGTATTCAAATTTTAAGAAGGTGGGGAAAGGAGAGCGAGGATGAGAAGAAAGAAAGAAAGAGAATGAAAGAAACACTTCTACATTTACTTCATAATGAATTTAAGCACATATAAACGAAAAAAGGATATCGGAACCCACCACCATAATATTTGTGGAAGTGTTGGAAACATAATATTCTGAAGGAATATATTTCCCGCCAATTCTGGGGCCTCAGTGTTTGGCCCAATTCTGGCCTTACAGCAGTGGCGGATCCAGGGGGGCGATCGTGGCGATTGCACCCCCAGGAAAGGAAACTTATTCATTTTATATATTTAAATAAAACCCAATCCCAGAGTTTGGAGCTCTTAAAAGTAGCTCTAAGTAGCAGTATTAAAACCCACGGCCCCCCAGAAGTCCGTCCTGGATCCGCCCCTGCCTTACAGAAGCTACCATCTAGGCATTCACCTCGTGGGACTGAGGAAAACCTTAATAAGGAATACCGACTAGAGCCGGGTTCATGCCCACGCTCCATCTACCTATTTTAATGCCTTTTTTTTGTGTGTGTGTGTGTTGCACAGAGTCTGGTAAGGGCACCCAAACAGGGCAAATGTGTACAGCTTTAAAATGTTTAAATGTTAAAATTTGCTTTATACTGTACTTTGAACATGTAATTCAATGTGTATTATATTCTTCTTACAGCAGCATGGTTTATTTCCTAATACTTTAAGTCTATGGTTGTTAGTATTTATAATTATCACATCATACTAATCCTTCTCAAAGCTCATTCAATTAGTATGAAATTCTAGACTTAGCAGTTTGCAACATTGCAAACCTTCACCAACAGGCAATATGTCGCGAGAATATTTCCACCTATACTCGCATCGAAATTCCCAGCCTTTGTTTACAATCAGTACAATATGTTTCTGTCGCCTTATCATGAAAACAATGCTGTCCAGCGAACCTAACGGTCTTCGTTTTCTCTGTTTATTGTTTACAACACAAACTGCCATCTTCCAATATTGCCAGGCGTACAAGGTTTTCGCACACTTTCGAACAAGAACACTTGTACAAAATTGAGTGTGCATTATATGTAAGATTGTATTACATAATAACTAACTCGATTTGTCATAACGTTAATATCTGAGTCATCTCAAAAGCAGCAATTTATGTAGTAATAGCACTTGGTCCATGACTGTGCAGAAATAGGTACATTCGGTTCGGCGATTCATGTGCCTGGCAACCATGAATTAACCATGTAGGGGTGAGAAGCAAGGTTTTGACGCTCGCACTACAATTGTTGTTTGTAAACAATTTTCCATCCTAGAGTGAACGGACAATAAAAAGAAAAGTTATTTACGTACGTTACGAAACATAGCTGAGCGAGCATCGGCAAGCGAGGTTGGTTAAAGTCCCGCAGAGCTCGTTTTACCCCAATGATAATACCGCATGACATTACGTCACGCTCGGGTGGTGCTACTTCGGTGTAAATCTAACCTCACCCTTACACTTGGATTTACACCTGCGCTGAGAAAAATCCGTTCTCCGGACAGCGGTATATTCTACAAATATACGGAATCCTCTTGCTTACTACAGAAAGCAGTAGGGTGCATACGTTATCCGTATGCTACATAGGCACTGCACTTAGGTGTTACATCACGCCGCTGCAGGATGTCTGATATCTAGCAATCTTCCTTATATTATATGCATATATGTATGTTACCTTCGTCAGCTATTTGTTATATAGTCCATTTGTATGTGAGATCTTGACCGCCTATATTGTTACATACGAAAAGGACGTATAGATGGAACACTTATACAGAAAGTTTTATAAAACATGCGTTTTCAGTTATACGTTTGCTGTATGTTAAGTCCAAAAACTACAGGATTTACAAATGTAATGTACGATTTTACGTGCGCCACATACAATTATTTTTCTCAGTGTGGGATATTCAGATTTTCTTTCTTATGATAACCGATCGCAAGAATTACTACCATTTTGTGTAAAAGTAAGAAATTAAATGATTCATAGTTTATTTTTTCAAATTATTCTAATTTTTGTGCTGTAGTGTAGAAATATCAGTTTACTTTTACATTCTGATTTAGAAGATGAACTAATGGTAAAGTAGGCTTCTAAGTGCTCAAGCGTATTTTGTGGATAACAACAAAATAAAGGTTGAGATTCCTACCTGTCTGGCACGTTTAAGAAACAAAGGAAAATGGGTTAAGCTCCTATGTTGGTCGTCCGTTTTTAGCAAAATTTTGAAAATTTACCTAGAAGAAATGGATAATTTGCTTGTTTGTGTGGTTGATAATATGTAGGGAGAGCGGAAATTAAGTTTATTTTTTTTATATATACGCACACATAATCATGGAACTATTAGACAAACGGAGTGAACTACTTCGCGCAAGGATACCACATGGTTGGATTGTGGGAAAGTAACGAGCAATTGTATTCTAAACATATACAGGTGTACAAAGACACTCCAGTTGGTATCCTTACGCAGAAACAAGAACTTATGACTCTATTAATTTTACCCAAATGGGTCCAAACTTTCTTAACCCTAACCTAATCCGACCCTACTCATCCCTACGTTACTCTACAAGACCCTTAATTTAATTTAAGATCCTTAATTTAATTTAAGATCAACGTTTAAACTTTATTTTGCTTAACTATTACATTGTTAATCGATAGATCAAATCGACCTAAACAAAGTGAGATAGCCTATTTTGAGGGTATATTCTTACTTGTAGTTTCCGAGAAAATCGAGAAATAATCTTCATGGCACGTATAAGGGGTTCGCTCGTGCAGACGGTTCTACCGAATAGAAAATTTATAGGTAAAATCACTGGCGGATCCAGGGGGCGATCGGGTTGATCGTCCCCCAGAAGTGGAAACTTTCTTATTTTATATATATAAATAGAACCCATCCCAGACTTTGGAGCTCTTAAAAGTAGCACTAAGTAGCAGTATTACGACCCACCGTCCCCCCAGAAGTCCGTCCTAGATCCACCCCTGGGTAAAATACGATATGAAACATTTCTCGTGAAGGAATAAGAGTGTGAATATAAGTAATTACTATCAGTGCATAGCATATTGAAATGAATTTTGACTCTGTGTGTGTGTATGTGTGTGTGTGTGTGTAGAAGTATTATATAGCCCTATGTCTACTCTTCCACTATCTTCGTTGATGCGTATATCCTCCGTCGCTGAAGCGCCTGGTCTATACGGATGCACCCCTTCGCTTCCGCTAGGGCTCCCCCTGCTGCGCTCCTGCTTGACTCGGTTAGATAGCATTCGTGCTTTTAAGTGGGCACCTAGCACAAGTTGGTTCGTGTTTTATGCACTGTTTTTATGCCATACGTCTACACTGTATTTATCCTGAGCCCTCATGAAGACAAGTAGTAATGGAACTCCTCACTTAGTGCATGCTCTGCTAAAAGAAATACAAAGCTCTAACCTAACCTGAAAATGTAAGAAATATGTCAAAATTTGGTAGAACCATCTGCTCGAGTAATATCTGCAAGGTATATATATATTTCGTTGCCAAAAATAAGGTATAACTTTTATTATGCTGGAATATACAGGGTGTTTTTAAAAGCACCGACAACGTTTGGGAGGTGATTCCTGACACCAAGATAAGACAAAAGGTATAGACCAACCTAGGTGCACAAATGTTTCCTTTCGGAGTTACAGGCTGCCGAAAATATGAAAATATGAACTTTAAAGATCCATCGCTCCAAAACTATGAGACCTACCGCAGTCAGGTCAAGACTTCACTTAGGAACTAATATGTGTGCTATCCAAATATACATCTCAAGGTACTCACGCAACAATTTTTATAAAGGCAGATTGGATATAAGCACATAATTTGAAGTACTCATCAACTACCTGTATAAAAAGTGCTGTAAGTACTTTGGGACTCACTAAATTACGAGAATATTTGAAATGCTTAAAATGGAAAGAAGTGTTATACACTAATTTATTTTCTTCCATTAGATAGAGTTGTTCAAGTATTACGTAATCATATTTTTAGTCATTTTAGTAGATCATCTCCTCCCTAGTTAAGCAAACGTAAGCAGATGATTTACACACTGCTAAGCATTTTTGTTTTTTAATTTCTCAGGATTTGTTTCGTGGCTTTCCGAGTAAGCTCATTCAAGGCATGATGTTTCCTTTCACCCTTTTCGTCTGTTCGCGTTCTATTTTTTTTTCTTTTTTAAGAACGGTTAATTCATTGTCAGTACGTTCTGGCGGCATTTGTTACCTTCAATTGGTATCTTCAGGGATTATTGATTAAAATATTCGAGAAGCAAGATGGAAATTGAAACAGAGTACTAAAGATAACAATAAGATTGAGCAGTAAAACCTTTTGTCCCTAGCCCAATGAAACGAATGCTTCGTTCAATGTCAAAATAGTTAAATCATGAACTTAATTAAATCCATGTTTTATATATTCAAGTTTTTTTTTTTAACTTTTGAATTGCAGTATTCAGAAGTTGCAGAGAAAAATCATATACCTAATCCTGTGAAAAAAGCAAACTATAATATTCCTTTCTTTTTCGCTGAAATTCGGGTCATTTAAGCGTCCCGAGAAATATTTTCGGAACACCAGAACGCAGATCTCGTTTCCGTGATGGTCCCAGATTTTCCGAGACGAATGGCAACCCTAAAATAAAACAACTTTTATTTGAAGTTTCTTTATTTCAAAATTTACAAAAAGTCGTTTACATGTTAATAACTTACATACATCATTGTTGTTTCAGGTTAACTGACGAAGATAAATCTATAGAACAATTTATGACTACTAAAATCATAAAATCTGAGCTTCAAAGACGATGTGACTTCCTTGGTGACCGGTCAAGGCGTCACAAATACAAAGATATCAAGTTTTCAAGCTTAGAATTACAGAAGAATTTTAAAAAATCTACAGCGCAACATGGAATGAAATGTGAAATGTTGTTTTTTAGTGAAATGAGATCTCGCAAGGAAGAATGGAGGACGTTCTGGCCCCCAAAATTGTTAAAAATCAGGATTTAAAAAATTAGAATTACATTTAACTCTGCATGTCATCGAACAAAGAAGTTCTTTCAACTACGATACACAACTACATTCTATGTTAACCATAGGGAAGAATATTTCTGGGAAGGATACGAGGACGCCCTGAATCACAACAGCAAACCAAGTTTACAGTTTACAAGATGTAATTTCGAAGCAGAGCAAACTCAGAAGTGCAACAACTGAAGATTTCAAGAGCCTGTAGTACATGTCTCGTGCACTCCAGTAAGGAGCAATCTGGGGGTAGAGGAGGGGCTTCACTAAATCTAAAATAATTGTAAATAACGTATATAGTATGTATTTATATAAAAAATAATTTATTATATGTATAAAGTGATTGTAAATATTTGTATTATATGTAAATACACTTGTACATTTGTAAATATATAAGTTGTAAATATTTCCATTATATGTAAATAAAATTGTAAATATGTTAATATAGATTTTGTGTTTTATTTGTTAAATTACACGTACACAGGAACTGTTTAACATGCTGTGTACGTCCCCGCGATTGTAAAAGACGATAAGGGTGAAATTCAGAAAAATAAAAAGAAATTGTGGTTGTGGAAACGGTAAATAACTGGAGTTCCGTCCGTAAACCCTGCTTTTCAGTATCTTTAGTACAAATTGACATTGGGTGTCCAAAGAGGCATTTTGTTAACCAAGGTATTTGGGTGACCAAGGTATTTTGTTAACTCGGTATGGTTATTTTGATATTTCGATCACTGCTATTTGCGTAAGGAAACTGGAGATAAATACAAATTGTTTTAGTTAGCACCTAGAAGCGAGTGGCAATCATCTTCATTATCTTAGGTCTGCTATACACAATGAGATAGATCCTAGGAAATATCTTACGATTTTTCGTAGAGTCAAAATCTTAACGTATATGACATCAGATCGCATGTTATTTTCTATGTTCTGAACGATCCTATGAGAATTCTCTTGTTTAGAGCACGCTCTATTTCGGAAAGAAAATTCGTAAGATTTAGATTTAAGTGACATCAGGTGAGAAAAAGTGAAAATAAATTTCTTCTCCCCGCCAGCAAAGATGCTATTTGCGCACTTATTAGTGTATACGAGGAGAGTACATTTTTATATCATACAAAATCAACGTTCTATAACAACAGACATGCAAGTCAGAAAGCACTGGAAGACATTGCAGGCCAAGTATGCGTCGTGAGATCTGGCACTTCTTCGGAGGATGTAAAACAGAAAAAATCTTTACCGGTACGTGCATGGCATAAAAGAGTATCTCCTTCGAGATTTGTCGTAAAATTTGTCCTACAATAAACCGTAAGATATTTCCTAGGATTTATCTCATACTAGTGTATAGCAGGCCTTACTGGGAAGATGTCGACAAAAGTCATTAAATAAAGATTTGTATATATTGACAACACAGTAAGGAAAGTATTTCAACGTGGATATACGAGGGTCACTACGAAAGTTTTGAGATGTGAAATAACTTACATATTTAAAATCAATTTAACACTTACATTTTCTCAAAGTATTCACCATTACACTGTACATACTTTTGCATCCTCGAAAACCACTTTTGGAAGCAGTGTTGCCAGTATTTTTGTTCAAGTGTTGAAAGTTCATTCTCGTAAGCCACTACAGCTTCTTCAGGCCTGCAAAATCCCTTCCCACGCATGCGATCTTTGATCCTGGGAAACAGAAAAAAATTCACACGGGGCCAGGTCAGGGCTATACGACGGATGAGTCATAAGTTTTACCTCCGTAGATTTTAAAACTGAATTGTGATGTTGGCCGTGTGTGCGGACGTGTTGTCATGATGAAGCAGGATCCCACGCAATCCAGTTCTTGGACGCCGTTCCCGAAGCTTCTGGGATACTTTTGTGAGGCAAACAGTGGTGTACCCCTGAGCAGTAACAGTCCTTCGTTCTTCAAGTGGAACAGTTGCAACATGGCCAGATTTGGAGAAGAAAGTTGC
This sequence comes from Thermobia domestica, assembly GCF_964235325.1. Lineage (NCBI taxonomy): Eukaryota > Metazoa > Arthropoda > Insecta > Zygentoma > Lepismatidae > Thermobia > Thermobia domestica. Next base: position 129,987,506 of record NC_137467.1, read on the forward strand.
GACCATCTTCTTCCCCACACTTCGCGGTCGCTTCACTTTCGTGGGTGGATTTTCGTCTGGAGAGATCCAAACTGTAGACTGGCGTTTATTTTCAGGGTGAAATTGATAGATCCAAGTCTCATCACCAGTAACAATGTCAGAGACGCGTTGAGAATTGCCTCCATCAAATCTTGCAAGCACACCATTCCACACGCATGCGCTTCTGCTGTTCAGTCAAAGTGTGAGGCACCCAACGAGATGAAACATTCCTGAGCCGAAGACGATCATGAAGAATTTTTGTTACTGCTGGCGATCCAATGTTCACTATAGATTCAATGTCCTTGAAATTTGTTCGAAGATTTTCTCGAATCATTTGTTCTACAGCGGCAATGTTTTCATCTGACACAGCTGTTGCCGGACGTCCAGCTCTCTCTTCATCTTTAAGCGATGTCCGGCCTCTTCTGAATTTACCAAACCACCGAAAAATTGTAGCACGGGAAGGAGCAAGGTCCTCAAGTGCTCGCTGCAAACGGTCAAGGCTTTGTGTCTCGTTCAAACCACTTTTGAAATCGTAAAGGTTCATTGCCCGAAAATGTTCCCTTTCGAGCTCCATTCTAGACAGCCGAATACTGGTCACATCAACAAACAAGTGAAGGCGATACAGCCACGCCGATAAGCGAGGCGAATTGAAACTTGCTTCGCTTCTTCACTCTGGATACCACTACCGAACGCAATTGTTGGAATTCAAATACTGTGCCACAACAATGCGTATCTCAAAACTTTCGTAGTGACCCTCGTATGTATCTGCCGGACGCATCTGTTATTCCATTGAAAACTATAGAATTTGAATATACCATTGAATAGACAACAGCAGTCTCTAAGCGGTTGAGATCTAAAACTTGTTATGTTGCTTGTATTAGTGAATAAGATCCAGCATTCAGATCAAATTTCCATCTATTCAGTGAGAGAAGCACTATAACAATTGATAATATGTAGTATAGTGCGTGCAAATTAAGAGATTGTAATGTCTAGAAATGCGTTAGAAAAATGATCGAGAAGATGAGATCAGGAATTATCACGAGAGCTAAACAATCTTAACATTTTAGTAATGAGACGAAGAAAGTTTGAAATGAAATTAAATATTTTAGTTTAATGTCCTACTATTATGAATTTTAGCCTTAGGGACACAATGGTTAAAGCTGGTGAATGATGATGGAAGAATTGCTGGAACGAGAATACGGAAGGAAATAAGAATGTCCCGAAAAAATCCAGGGATACGATATTGTCCACCACAAACGTACTTGGTTGTAAATCAAATCAGGGACTACACGCATCAGAGGTAAACGCTCTTCCACTGAGCCACAGTGCCCCCCAGAATAAAGTTTGAAATACTACTTCACCTGATAGATCAAGGGTAAATAAAATGCATGTTTCAGTGTTTAAATGAGAAGGAAAGGTAGATTTCTAACTATTTCAATTTCTCTTGATTTTCTATTAAAGGGAATCTATTTAAAAAATATGCGCGTAAACTACCTTCATTCAAACAAATATAATTTCTCACTAGTAAAAATAATTATTAAAAAAAAATATCTGTAGTTCTTCGTCATGTGCTCTCTACATAAGACTGTAATTAACTATGATAAGCTTGAAATGAACCAGAATGGTTTATAAATTACTGAGTCTTTTAGGCCTGTCCTAAATACTGTTCCACTCCATTCGAATTTAATATTGTTTCAGTACACTTTTTAAAAATAAGGTTTCAATAAAATTGTTAAAAATAGACACTACTGTTCTATTTTATTATATATTGTACAAACACCAGTAAAAGTATCTCCCCTCCAACTGCTCTAATTCCATTACTTGGCGTTCAGATAAATTGCAGTTGTGAGAACGCCTGGACAGATGCAACCCAATTTACACGAAACTTTTCTCGGCGCTGACAGCAGTTGGTAGCACTGACAAGTAAACCTTACGTTTGGGTGAATCGAGTTGCTGACTGAGACACATATGAGAAAGTAGTACTAAATATGGTCAGTATTTCAGAGAAGTTGTAGGTGCGAAGCTCCAGGGGTTTAGGAGATACAGCTACCAGAACATCACATGGAAGTACAGAATAGTTGTCATACAGTTGGAGGTAAAAGCTCTGTAAGACCTCTTGTAACGACAAAAGGTGAATAACAAATATATGGGTACATATTAGGACTAGGGGGAATTCATATAGTAAGGGTATACCTGACGGCGGCCATCTTGAAATCCGCCATTTTGAATCAGACAAAAGTTTTAAACAAAACGCATAAGATTGACACCTTATTAATAGCAAATTTTAACGTAAATCCAACGGTATAACCATTTTTGCTTTATCATTAACCAGCATTGTTATCGCATAAACAAGTTGCTAATTTAAGGAAAAATGACCAAAGTAGAATTGAGTCATAACTGAACTTGGGTCTTTCTTCCAGAAAAGTCCTCAATTAGTACAATCAATATGTAGTTCAGAAAAGAGTGCATGACTTTACAAGATGGGGTAAAGGACTAATACATATGCTGCAACAATATTTAATTTCCCTTTAACTTTTTACCAATTGGGCGTAAATCAAAATTAACGTCACCATTGTTCACATGATTAAATTTGCCTCTTAAATCATGTATCACATGACCCTATTCCTATTTTAAAAACTTAATCTTAATTCAAAATGGCGGATTTCAAAATGGCCGCCGTCAGGTATACCCTTACTATATGAATTCCCTTTAGTCCTAACATGTACCCATATATTTGTTATTCACCTTTTGTCGTTACAAGAGGTCTTACATAGCTTTTACCTCCAACTGTATGAAGACTATTCTGTACTTCCAAGTGATGCTTTGGTAGCTGTATCTCCTAAACCCCTGGAACTTCGCACCTGCAACTTCACTGAAATACTGACTACATTTAGTACTACTTTCTCATATGTGTCTCAGTCAGCAACTCGATTCACCCAAACGTAAGGTTTACTTGTGAGTCAGGTCTTTGTGCAAGGAAGATTGTAAAGTAGGTCACTAACGAAACAGTTCTCTATTCTGAGACGTATCTCTATTGTTCGAATCATGTTGTCCAATGAACATAAATGTTATTCTCAATATTGCTGTTTGTGTAAAGTATTATTTCTTTATATACTGTATGCTTAGAGAAATAAAAATACTGACCAAGCATGAAACAGAAAATGCTTGAAAGTAGGTGAAAATATCAAATCTAGAACTACTGCTGGAAATAAGTTTGTATATGATTGCGTCCATTGATAGATTCTCCTCATTCCAACATCCTTTTCTTTCTGGAGAGAAGAAGATCTTGCTTGTCACACTGTTCATGCATTGAAATTGAATTTGAAATATTTGGATAAGTTTCAACCTGGTCGTTATTTGAACCTGGATCGCCGGATTGAAGTCCATTTACCTACTGAGTTTTTACTGCACATGTACTGGACTGTACAAAACTTTACAGACTACGGTTGGCTCCTTAACATAAAACTTTACAGACTACGGTTGACTCCTTAACATAACACTATAATAAGTAGTGAAGACACAAACATATATATTAACACTAACATAACAGATGAAAGCACTTGCTCAGGGTAAGCTAGAGGTAACGAACAAGAAAGCGAGAACTGACGAAATTACAACATCTAGAAATCTACTAAAATACCGATTGTCCAATGCAGAAGAAAAGAGCTTGTAACGAGTGCGTTTAAGAAAGTTGTAATAAGTGTGAGCATCCATCAATGGGGCGTAACGGTGAATGTAAACTATGGTGCATGTGACTAGAAAAAAGAACAGCATGATGAAAGAATGTAAGACGAGCAACAGACATAGAATTGAATGAACGGCGGATTGAGAGGAAAGTCATAACTCGACCAAAGACAATGGATTAACTGGTGTGTAAAGACTTAACGTTATGGACGGCTGTATAGAAGTCAAGCATAAACAAGATGCAACATTTAAGACGGATATTGACCAGTCCTAATTCTCCCATAGAACGGAGAAGGTAAAGGGCTAGACGTGGGGGACGAAAGAAGAAACCGAGCACAATATTCCACAGAAATAAAGATTCAAACCGTCTCGCATAGATTTCCGGAAAAGTGAGCGCTATTGGATATAATGCAATAAATGAAGATGACGAAATCGCTGATAATATAACAGATGACGAAAGTCGGTTAAGACTGGTGACAAAACTTCCTCATACAAAACGATGGGGTTTGACGTAAAGGGAATACATAATATCTTCAAAGGGGTGATATGTGGTATTTCTGGGGTCCCGGTGTTGGGAGTGGGTAAAAGAAAATCTTTGAATTGGAGTAGATGGATTTATTGTGGATTGTAATGTAATCCTGAGCAACGGGCATAGCACTGTAACGTGTCGAAGATACGAGCTATCTGCGTTGGAACCACACCGGTAATAGTGACGTCATCGTCAATCGCGAAGATGTTCTGGCCAAGAAAACGAAAAGGACCTGGTGGTTGTAAGGTTGCCAACTTCCTTAATAAAGGGTTTAGTGCGAAAGCGAAAAGAGTAGTTGATAAACTATAGCCTTGAAGAGAACCCCGCTTCATCGGGATAAGAGAAGAAAGATACCAGTTAATTTGAATTCGGGAAGTAGCCGTAGAGTATAAATTCGCAATGACTGCGTGGAAGGCTAAGGGAAACTGCCAAGCTACGAGAATTTGAATAAGAAAACTGGTCGACACTATCGTATGCCCTCTCTAAATCGACGGCTAGAGCACAGGCTGGAACTTGCCGGAAATGGAAATAGGAAAACAGATCCCGCAAAGAGCGAATGATATACGTAAGATTATGTATGGAGTGAAGAGTAGCTTGAAATTGGACTGATGTAGTAAGGAATAAGAGGACATAAACAATCTGTAAGAATTTTCGTGAGTAATTTAATATCAACAGGTAATAAAGAAATGGGCCTAAAGTCCTGAGCCAAAGATTTGAATTCTTTTGACCATTGTTTCTACATAACAATTTATATTTTAATATGACCGAAATAAGAGTTTTACAACCTTGAAATTGTAAAAGTGTACAATTTGCTGAAGACACTTCACACCAAGTGTCCCCCCTTAATTAACAGCGATATCTTAGAGTAGAGTGATAAGCGTTGGTTGCACATCTAGGTGATCTTGGGTTCGATTCCCGTTGGCTAATTAAAGGATATTTTTATCATCCGTAATGTTGATACATCCAATGTAAGATAACATGGAAATAGTCAATGTCTTTCGGTCTTGGTGTTGAGACGAATTTCTTCAGTCAATATATGTCTTCTTCACTAGCAATAGAAAAATGTGACCTACGAAACACGACTAAAAGATTGCGTTAGCCGTATCAATCTTCATTCGTACTGTCTGGGAACGAACGTGTTTAACGAACAATTGATGAATACGTAAGGCATATCGTTAGTATGGGTCGAAAATACGACTGATCTAAACAAAGGTTATTGTTTGGCAGTAATTGCTTAAGTTTCTACTACATATTCTACTGCTACTGCTGCTAGAAATATTACTGTTTGATCAATTCACAATTTTAGGTAAGTTTCATATCAACCATAAAACTTGAAATTGAATAATCAAAAACCTTATAAAATATAAAGTATGTAGCCGCCCCTTCACATTGCCGGGTCACGACTATTAACATCACCAAGGCAACACGAGACGGTTCCAAATAGATTTAAAATTTATGTTGGCCTGGATATCGATAGGTACGCTGCCAAGTCCCCTGGTCGTGGTGCGTAGCAATGTGGTCGGGATTGGGAATCTCCAGATGGTCTTCGTGGAATACTGATGACTATTAGATATAGCTGAAATGGCAGTTAACAGTTGATCAATATCACAGAAAAGAACATTAGGATGATGGACGGGAATGAAGTGCGTATGACTATAGCGCCTCATAATACATGTCTCAATCAGGTTTTACAATTAATTATTTGCCACAGACGTGAAGTATTCAAAGAGAACAATACGCTACAGACGAAATAGACAGGGCTCTATAGGCACCATGTGGCTAAATATTGCAGCGTTGCCTCGAATATTTAGTTTCACCGTGACTATTATAGTATCCTGATTGATATGCATTTGCGACTAGCGTTAGACTATGCTATACGGCCGCATCCACCATCATTACGCTTCACCACTATAGACTAGATAAAATGCTATCATCTGCCAAGAACAGCTACGGTACCTATTTTCACCTACGACAGAGAAGTACGACGTATTCAGGTGATAAAATATTGTTAGGGGTTCTAACTGTTTACTCGTACATGTTACTCATATTTATATCGCCTTCAATAAAATATAAATATTATAATATAAAATTTCATAGTGCAGATGCACCATATGATTTAACACTATTCCTGTAATAATATTATGTATTCTTTTTCACCTTGTTTCAATTATAAAGCATCAATAACAATTTTCATGACAGGAACTTAATACATCAATCTTTTTTTTTTTAATACATTCTGTATCTACTACTTTTCTTCTTCTTCTTACAGAACATTTCATAAACAAATTTAAGATTTCATGTATGAGAAAGAGTTCTAAATTAAATTTACAATAGATTATGAAGAAATATGTATCATGTTATTTTGTTACATAATTTCGTTAAATATTTGAATAGAAAATTGAAATTCATTATATAATTCATAATTCCAAATCTGCATATATACTAACAAATTGAACATCTTTATATTAATAATCTTTGACTCAATGATAAAATCGATTAAATAAACAAACTATTTCAAATTTTTTTTGGCTTTCATATAGACAGATAACACAGGAGTTGACAAATTTAATTTCTATTACAGCATAAAATATACTGTTAGGACCATGTGCCAAAATGGTCCGTTACAGTTTTGCCGGCCCATCAAAGAAAAATTTTAAAATTGTAGTTTTAAAATTTTTCACAAAATATCGTAACCTCCATTAACGTTGGGCAACAAAGGGTTAACATAGCATCAAAGGGTTAACATTACAATAAAGGTTTAACATAACAACTACAATAACTAAACACAAATAATTAATAAAACAATAAGCATTGTTCTTTTTCTGTTAACAAGAGTACAAACCTAGTTTTCCTGACTCGTTATTGCGTTAATGGTAGTGTTTGTTTCGTTAAAGTTAGATACCACGCAATTATCTTCCATTTCAGGATTATTAGCTACATTACTATGGACAGTACAACTCGTGTGACAACAACATCTCTGTCTTTCGTTATCATCAGTTAAATAATTACAATTTCTTCTACGGAAGCGACTACGGTTATAGTTCCGATAACGTTGAAATCGACCTTGTCCTGTGTTAAATTCCATAGAACTTGTTTGTACCGCTGAATTTGCCATTTGTTTGTTCTGCGAAGTTCTGTTAAAGGCAGTTCTTACGACAGGCGTTTGTCTCGGGGGATAATTAGGACATCTCTGTATATCCGCCAGACGGAATAATAGATCCTCTACTGAACGACAAGGAGCAGCGCGTAGCAATCTTGAATCGTCGGGAGGAAGACAAGATAGAACAATATCGATGGCTTCATCCTCATCATACTCTTCTACAATCATCCTGTATTTGTCCACCAATCCCCACGCAAATTCTACCATCGACGCGTGACGAGACTTGACATACCGTTCCTGCAGGAGTTGACGCTTCTGAGATCTCTCCATCTTAGGAGACAAATAATGTTTTCTGAACATATACAAGAAATCATCATAGCTGTAAATGGAACTAGATACGTTTCGTAACCAGGCGCCTGCAGACTTGACTAAACAGCGCGTTAATAATAACAATTTGTCATTCCCAGTTATTTTGAACATCACAGCATATTGTTCGAACTCATCAAGGAACATCCGAGCCGCCCCTGGTGTAACTTGACCCCCATATTTAGGGATATCGCTTAAATCACCAGGTTTGATACAACAAGCATTATCTCGATAAGGTTTCATACAACAAGTACTATCTCGATATTCATCATCAATATGTAAACCTTTCCGCAACTCGGCTAAGGATATAGCGTTCTCACGATCAGAATAGTCGGAACACTTTCTATCTGTGGAATATCGATATGGAACTAAATATTTTTTCCACTCCTCACTCGAATTATCCTCGCGATGTGATGGTATTGGCCGTCCTACATTCAACATGGTAGGGTTCGTGTTCGTTTGTGATGTTCCCGAATTTACATGTCTAATACATTTACAACAATCATATCCCAATTGACTAGTAACTGTTGTTACCGTGGCGGTACTTAAAGAAACAGATGTCGCAATCACGGGTATTTCGGAAGATGCATTCATACCTGAAACAGAATCATGAATTATAACAGAATTATCAACTTTAACACTTGAAATATCAGAATTGTTATGGTTAGTTCTACCTGTAATTCGCTGAGACAATAATTCATAATTATTCTTTTGTCTTTCTACCTGAGTACTCAACTCTGAAAGTAATTTACTATGACAGTCCACTGTAGCTTTCAGAGTTTTCAAGTTCTCCTCCTCGGATACAATTTTCTCATTCATCTGCAGCATTTCATCCTTCTGTTTGGTCTCCGTCACTTGGATTTCCGCTATTACCGTCTTCATTTGAGTTAGGTCATCATGCACCTCCTTTCTCAACTCGCTATTCGTAATATGTAAGGATAAGATAGTGGAAGAATTTTTAGTTATCTGGATATTTTTCCATATCCAGCTCTGCAACAGTTCTGCCATCTTATGTTCATATATGCTAAGACACAAGAATAACAAATAAAGAAAACAGATGGAAGCACAGCTTCTGTGTAACTGTTGTCAGATGATTCACAGGCTTACAACAATATTATTGTGACCGATTACAGAAAGTATAGAACATTATTCGTTACTTGGCATAAGTGCCAAAGATATTTTGCAAAGCTTTGCTCATATTAAACGATAAATACGAATGCAAATTCTCTCAGATAGTAACTAGTTATTAATGATATGCTCGGAGAGCGATGTGTTGGTGCTGAATTTTTCTTGTTCGCCGACTTCATGACCAGATCCGACGTCACAATCTTCTGCCTATTCATCAAGCTGGTTTCTGGCCTCATTTTAGTACTATAGGTCAGCTATTACGTCTTACCACGGCCGTTTATAACCAATATAACCGGGGTTTTCCTTCTTGTTTAGTCACGTTTGATCTCGAGAAAGCGTTTGATAAAGTTTGCCATCCTGGGCTTATTTATAAACTACATCAATATATATTATCTACTTTTTACATACACTTGGTCAATTTCTTCTTAACAGGACGTCTGGCATATTCATAAACAGCACTTTTTCTTATCCAATCGTCTTACACTCTGGAGTTCCTCAAGGTTCGTCTTTGTCGCCTCTCCTCTATCTCTTATACGTTGCCGATCTCAGATTACCAGCCAACATCCAAATTTATTAGTTTGCTGACGACACAGCTTTTCTTTCAACAGCCCGTACTATTCAGCAAATTAATCGCCTTATGCAACCTGCTATTGATCGATTTGTCGACTGGTGCAACATATGGAGACTGAGTATTAACTCTGCGAAGACACAATCACTTGTTTTTTTACCACCAGGACGACGCTCCAGAGTGTACCGTAACCCGACTTTACTACGCCTTCATGTTGAGCATACACCAGTTCCGGCTCATTCGACTCTGACTTATCTTGGTATCGTCTTTGACAGTAAACTGTCTTGGATCAATCATCTTAAGAAGGTTGTCACCCAGGCTCAAAATGGACTCAATTTGCTTAAAAGGCTAGTTGGTACAAGCTGGGGCTTACAACCCTCTACGGTACTACATACCTACAAAACTTCCACGCGAAGTACCTTAACATATGGTCACACGGCTTGGGTCTCTGCATCTGATAAATATTATCAAAAATTGTGTATCATGGAGAGACATGCCTTACGGTTAGCGTATAGAATCAGGTTACCAAGTCCAACCAGGCTCCTGTACGATCTTATCGATTTTCAGTCCTTACTTCCACACTTGAAGCAACTTCGAATCCGATATATTACTAGTCGGTTTGAGTTACACCACGAAATGCTACAGGACATTATACGCTACGATAGAGACAACGATGCACCTACACGATACATCGACTCTCCGCTGCAACACTATATGACATTATATCATCTCCAATTGGACCCTGCCACTAGAGATCCCGAGATCTTTGCCATATATCATCCACGTCATCTATCACCTCATGTTTATCCATCATACTCATAGTGATTACCAACTAATATGGGCCTCCCCTGTCTTCATCAGTTCCTGAGTGGCCCCAGGAACAGAAGATAACTGCATCTGTCCACTAACAAAACCTCGTGATGTGGCGTCTAGTGCAATTCATTCATTATCATTTCATCATATCGTCCTTTCAGTTAATATATTATGTTTTCTACTTCGTTACTAGCCCTTTCCCTTTTTTGCCTATATGCATATATATAATATTGTTCTACGTTTCACTTATATGTGCACCTATCACCTTATATACTCGTTTTGTGCACCTATTACCTTTTTTTATTATTGTTATTGTTTAGTTATCGTTCCCTTGATTAATCATTATCAGTATTGAATGTATGTATAAATTATTTAATTCTTAATGAATAAAGAAAAATCTCATAGACCTACTATAATATTGTGGAGTCTAAAATGTTTATGAGTCACTACCCAGAAGAAAGGGCAAAACCCTTTAACCGGGTAAACGCAAAAAAAAAAAAAAAAATGTTGGTGCTGAATTAATACACAAGTAAATTAACACGCTAAAGTGGTAGTCATTTTGTGTTCTTTCAACACCTCATTTTTTACAGTGCATATTCATAAACAATTATTAACAACCATATAATATTCTTCTGGAAGTTAGCTTGCTTAGGTCTGCTTCGAAGTGATATTTTTCAGACGGTGTTATAAAATTCTACTCGGACTAATTTATTGATGCTTCATAAGTAAGTATTTCATTCATAACAAATAATGTGGCGTGAGTCGTTTGTACTGAAAACACCCATGAACGAAGTTTATTCTTGAGGTTAGTTTTCAGACGATTTTCTAAAAAAATGATTTGTTCATATTTTCTAGGTAAACTAGGGTGTCCAACACTGGCGTTTCTGGCATGTAAAATTTGAAGGGGGGGAGACATCAAACAAAGTGATTTAAACGGTACTACCTAGCCCAACCTGTTTATTATCTTCGATTCCATTTATTATCTTTCTGCTTACCTTCACGGACCACATGAGGTATATCAAGAACTCTGTTATAATCGTTTCACAGCCTGAATATTATATTCCAAATAAATATAATAATTATTATTTATATGTTATTCTGTCGTTAATGAATAAATTAAATTAGAATAAAATATTGAATATTTTGTACTTCAAAATATTGGGGGGACGCGTCCCGCTCGTCCCCCGCAGAGACGCCCGTGGTGTCCAATCATCCTACTTTAATGAGATTGTCTGTTTTCAGAAAATCATACAGTGATCAGACTAAAATGCAAAGAGAACACAAAATGTTCCGTTTTTTTTTTTTTTTTTCTGATAAGCCTCCCGTTCTTGGCTTGTGTTTACGTAGTACACTAGCAATTTATTGTATGTACTTCAACAGTGTTTTGAAGGAAAGAACAGCCCTTCTACAAGAACACAATCATCAAAAAATACGAATTCAAGAGATGATCAATGCCCCTAATTCTGGTTCCTGTTTAGCGTCGAAAGATAATATTAAAGTTGTAATTATCTAAAATAAAAAAATATTATTTTGAAAAAAAAAAAAAACTAGAACTGTCTTCCTCACTGGCACGTATTACCACATAATAGGTATGACAGTTTATAAAGTTTTTTTTTAAAACCTTGTCATTCTAAAATGAACACAGCAACAACCATGGGCGGAGTTATGGGGGGCCTGGAGGGGCCAGGCCCCCCAAAAAATCTAAGCTAAAACAATTTAAACCTTTTTAGGTGCTTAATATCATTATTTAATCAACTGATCAACTTATACCTGTTACGTTAAAAAGTAACAACATCATCTTTATTTGCATTGCTTTCTAACCATTTTTCACGATTGTTACTGAAAAATATAATTAGTTCATTATCATAAATGGATTAAGCACATCTTTGAGGTTACCCAATGTATAGGGATTTTTTTTTTTTTTTTTTGGTCACTGCAAGGAAATGCAACATTACCGTTGGCAACACTGACTGTCAAACACAGAGACTGAGTATATCCCGCGCCGCCAACCCCGCCATTTTTGTCAGTTCAGTAGTTCAGTGTAAGCCGTCATCTCGTGAGTTTTAGACAGTGTGGTGTGTTATGTGTGTATAAACAACGAGCAAAAAACCTAAACCTGACATTCGTTCGTTTTTTAAACAAAGAGAACAGGAACCTATTGCAAATAATAGTATTTCAACTATGGATAACACTCCAGCAGTGCAAAGTGATGCTTGTAAACAGACTCCTAACCTGCAAACGCTGCCATCTCGTAATGAAGGAAGAAAGACTGAACTTGCGCCTTCGCTTGGAATTTCAGCAAATGACCTAGGTGATCTTTGTAGCGGACCAGCTCGTCCAATCTTGCAGCATTTTCCTTTGACAGACTTTCCAGATAGTAGAAAGCGCAACTTTTCTGTTTTGTACTACAAAAAGCATGAATGGGTAGAATACAGCATTAAAAACGATGCAGTTTATTGCTTTGCCTGTAGGCAATTTCCCCTCAAGCAACAGAGAAGAGTTATTTGTTGAAAAGGGTATGAAAAAATGGAAAAAGGCTGGTGAGAAATTAGATAAGCATGCCATTAGTATAGCACATTCTTTTTCTATGACAAAATGGGTTGAATACAGAAAACCATGTCAGTCCGTGCAAACATTATTGTCCGACAACCACAAAGAACTAGTACTAGAAAACAGAGACTATGAAAAAGTTAATAGATATATTGCTATATCTGTTAAAGCAGGGTTTATCTCTAAGGGGTCATGATGAGTCTGATATGTTAGGCAACAAAGGAAATTTCTTGGAATTATGTGACTTCTTTTCTAAGTACGATGAAAATTTCAAAGAAAAATACAATAAGTATTTTAACATGACTAGCCCTGATATCCAAAACGAGTTGTTGTGCATCATAAAAACAGAAGTTTTAAGAGTGATTGTAGACGAAATAAATAGCTCTGGATTTTTTGCACTAATGGTAGATGAAGCAAAATCCCATAGAACTCAGCAGCTTTGCATTTGCGTCAGGTATTTAGTAGGACAAGAGATCAAAGAAAGAGTAATAGCCATTGAAGATGTGTCACTTTCAAGGTCTGCTATTTCATTAGCTGATGTTATATTAAAAAAATTAGGAGATATTGGATTAAGTGCGTTGATGGTTGGCCAGGCATATGATGGAGCGAGTGTAATGTCTGGAATAAACAATGGTTTACAAGCTATCGTCAAAAAACAAAACCCCTACGCAATCTGTGTCCACTGCTTGGCCCACAAAGTAAACCTAGTTCTAGTTGCAGCTTGCAAGGACAAAGATTTAAGCTGCAATTTCTTTAACATTATGCAATGTCTGTACCAATACTTCAGATATCCTGACACACACGCTAAATTTGATATAGTTCAGAGAGAGCTAAACATTACCAGTCCGGGACCTCATGAAATTCACAAACTAAGCGATACTCGATGGCCTTGCAGAGCCAATTCAGTTTTATCTGTAAAAAGAAACTACTCCGCAGTTATCGCTGCACTCACAGCTACAGCTTCGGACATAAGGAATCCCAAAAACCCTGAAGCAAAGGGTCTGCTTTTGTCTGTAACCTCACTGGATTTTATCGTATGTTTGTCAGTGTTTCCTCAGTGCTTGCCATTAATCAATGTATTTAGCCAAGCTCTACGAAAAGCTGACTCATCAATTGCACAAAATTCAAATGTTGCTAGGGGTGTGATCGAAGAGCTAACTAACAATCGAAACCAAGTCTCATGGGACAAGAAATGGCTAGACATAAAGGCTTTTGATAACGAGTTTGACCTAAGGATTTTTCAAAACAAAGATGAGAGTGGTATAGCTACAGATAATAGCTCCAAGCCTAAACGACCTCGAGTGATATCGAAAACCCTAGATGATTTTGTAATTTGTAGTTCAGTAGGCCAGAGAGATAGAGATGATATGTATCCTGAAACCACTAATTTGCAGAAAAGGGATGAATTTGTCAAAAATAAGTACAAAAATGACTTTTATTACCCTTTGCTAGACATTTTAACAGAAGAGCTTAAAAGAAGGTTCAGCGGCGAAGCTTTGGAAATAGCTGATGCCAGCGAACGGTTTATCCGAGTAGATGAAGCTGGAGCAGAACCATTCATCAAAATGTTTTCTATACCTGAAGTTGATAGAAATATACTAAAGGCAGAAATGGTAGTTTTAAGAAGAGTTATGGAAAGTTCTGGTATAGATCTGCAAAGAAACCCGCTAAAAGAAATTGTTGCAAAATTAATGGAAGTTGTATTAACGACCGGCTCAGAGACATACACAAGTTTTGGCACCGTTTTGAAGATTGCTCTCGTTTTGCCATCAAATAGTGCCACCTGTGAGAGATCCTTTTCAGCAATGAGGCGGATTCACAACTGGTTGCGGTGCACTATGGGCCAAGAAAGGATGAACAACTTAATGGTCCTATACTCAGAATCAGATGTTGTAAGAAAATTGGATATAGAGAGTTTGGTTGATATCTACAGCTCAAAAAAGGAAAAAAAGAAAGATAACCCTTATGTAAAAATAGGCCTAAACCCTCAAAGTATTGATCATTTACTCAATAATTAAAAATGTGTTTTTCTCGAAGTTCTCAATGCAGTAGTTTATTTATTTATTTATTTATTTAAATCCGCTGACTCCAATAGGAGAATCCCAATTACAGGAGTCTTACATAAAATATTACATCTATGTTATCAATTTAAAACAAACACTAGAATAAAAAAATACAAAAAATAGAAAGAAACACAAAGATAAAAAAATACAAACACGTACAAGAATGCCAACATACATAAGTATTTATGTTTCGAGACCTATTACCATTACCTAATACTATTATGTGCTGCAATTTACAGACAGGGGTTTACATATACTCCAAATTTACATAAGTTTCCACCAAATTACAATAATTTTTTACTTTACAACTAAAATCCAAATCACATATTTTTACTAATTTGTTGTATGCTTCACACATTGCAAATAATGGTGAATTTTTATATCCCACTGTTTTGGGTATTTTATTTACCAAAAGATTCCTATTTCTTAATTTACATGGGGTAGCGTTAAAGCATATTCTTTCCAAAAACGTACTATCATCAATTAATCCATTGATAATTTTATATAGGAACATTTGCTGGGCTACAATCCTTCTGTTTGTTAATTTGACATAGTGAAATTCCTTTAATAACCACATATACGAAATTTTTCTCTGATAGGATGAAACAGAATATTTTTTGAAATATAAGTATCTTAAAAATTTCTTTTGTATTGCTTCAATTTCATTTTTTTGTGATTTACAACTTGGTGACCATACTATTGATGCATACTCCAATTTGCTTCGAACCATTGAATTATATAATATTTCAATAACTGATAAATCATGGATATTTTTTGTACTTCTTATAATAAAACCTAACATTCGATAAGCATCATTCGTTATATTATCAATATGACTTTTAAATGACAAGCTATTATTAAAATATACACCTAAGTCTTTAACCTCATATTTCCTTTCCAACTCAACACCATTTAAGTAATATTTACAATCAATATAGCTCCACTTTTTAGTTATCATCATAAATTGACATTTTTGTAAATTTAGATACAACATATTTTCAACACTCCAATTGTAGACTTCCGCATTATCGGATTGTAACACATATTCATCATTCTTATTTTTTATTTCTTTATACAATTTTAAATCATCCGCGTACATTATACAGTTCGAATGTTTAATTTTAGACGGTAAATCATTTACATATATTAGAAAAAATAAAGGTCCTAAGTTAGAGCCTTGCGGTATGCCAGAACTCATTTGATAAAAAGAAGACTGATGACCGTTGTATGAAACATATTGTTTTCTATATTCAAGATACGATGCCACTAATTTTAAAAACAACAAACTCAAACCAAAATTTGACAATTTATTCAATAAAATATCATGATTAATTTTGTCAAATTAATTAATTTTGTCAAATGATAGTTAGACCTATCATTTTCAATGTCATGACTTAATATTTTTGTTTATCGTTTAATACGTTTTAACTAATAAAGAAGTTAAATCCTTAACTTAATACTCGTTTAATACTTTTTTTTAACTATTAAAGATTAATACAATTCTTTATTTATTTTACCCTTTTTCACTACATCTTTTACATATCATACCAACTATTAGCATGACACTAAAGCCGTTCAAGTCATTAAATACCCTTTACCTAAACCCCTTGGATGCCCCCCCCCCCCCCAATATGCTATGGCAAACTCCGCCTATGGCAACAACCCTGCAATATGAAATATTTTTCAAGCTAAAAATCAACAAAGGAGTAGTTTAGTTTTGAGAGTAAGTTTTCTTCGAAGTTATATGAAAATACTTTTTATAATTTGGTTAATATTTCACATATAAATGTTTTATAATACTAACTGCAGTATGACTTAATTTAATAAATAGAAGGGAGAAAGTTTAGTGTGGTGGTTCGTACCTTTCATTTTATTTCTTTTTAATCATGCGTTACTGGATTTCTCGTTCTTTATTGTCTAAATAATAAAGAGTATTATGCTTAATTAATCAAATATAATCTTTCTTTCATAAAATTAGTATTAAGAGCCATCATACTTAAATTAAGCAGAAAAAGAGAAAACAGTTTAATGATATTTGGTGGGAAAGAAATTGTGCCAAAAGAGAAGTTTACAAGATTGATAAAGGAAATTAATAATTCCACTGCGTTACTAAAACTCTGAACTACTTACAATATGTATTAATGACAGGAGGAAACAACCGATTTAAACTTACTTTATACACCACACTCCTCTGTAGGTGCGAATTCAATAACTTACAAAGAGTGATCTGACTGGACCGGAACTCGAACCCGGGATCTCTGGCATACCGTACAGATGCGTTAATCACTACGCCACCCTGTCCACTTCCCAGAACAGCCAACCGTCAAAAGATGTTCTCAATATATGGACAGTGGAATATCCAAGCACAGCAGATTAGGCTGTGGTATAAGCCATGTAATCTGAGCGGAGAACACCGACTGCAGGAGTGGAAGAGTGTTTAGTTGTTCTGGGAAGCAGACAGGGTGACGTAGTGATTAACGCATCGGCACAGTATGCCAGAGATCCCGGGTTTGCGTCCGAGTCCAGTCAGGTTACTTTTTCACTCTTTGTAAGTTAGTTACAACATACTTCAACAAACAGAATTTCATTATAGGAACCTTCTCAAGCGATTTGATCATTTGAGTCTTTGAACATTTTATATCCGTAATGTGTTAATAAACTTTGTTCTGAAATATTCATTATCATTATTATTTTTGCTACTGTCAGAATAAGTAGCTAGAATGAAGGAATCTAGTGAAAATTATGGTAACAACACATCAAGATCTGAGTAATTATTGATGTAGAACAGTTTAAAAATGTTTCAGGACTTGTCACTCCTCATCCCTCCAACAAATTTGTGGGATCTCAAATATCTGTGGCTGGCTGTGGATCTGCTAATGCTATATTGAAGTATACCAAATTGTTCATTATGCAGAGTTCTAAGTACTTTTTAATTTTCTTTAGGATATCAAAAGCTATTGAGAGGAAAATACGGTGTAACAATGCAAACTAATTGGAGAATTTTTCAGTTGAAGAGAGGAAGAATTTATTTAAACTGTGTCGACATAAATTATTGCCTATAAAGTTCCTTTTATTACGAAAATGTATTTTTTCTCTTAATGTTCTTTATTTGTATTAACATAAGATTTTCTGATATAATTATAAATGAAGTTGGTCATCGAATAGCAATCAAAACTGGTGACCCCCGAGCTACTACATTCCTTTTCCAACGTATCAGCATCGCCATCCAGCGCGGGAATGTGTCATCGATCTTAGGCACATTACCTCCTGGTAAAGAACTGGACGAGATTTTTCTTCTATAACACACAATAAGACGGAAGTAGAGACATCCTAGGAGGCTGACAACCACTTTGACTATGTTCATGAAGAATGTTTTGAATACAGTTTGGATAAATATAAATTCTTGGAAGTCATGGCTAATACTGGTAAATTTGGGAGTGATAGCAACATTATCTACAGATTTTACTTTGTTGCTCAAAATCGTTAAAGACCCGAAAGATATTGTTGTCAAGCTGTCCGATGTTTATTTTGGAACAAATATGCTATAACTAATGTTTAAGAAAATATGTCATACTTTTTATCATGTAACTTTAGTTTTGGTTAATGGTTGTCAAAATAAACTATTTAAATTTGTATTCCTTAAACTTTGAAAAATTCTAATAAAAGAGATGTATTTGAAGATAAAAAATAAATAAATTATAAAAGATAAAGATTGTTGTATTGTTGTATACTGGTGTGCGCTTCAAGACGTCTCTATGTAAGAACTCTTCTAGAAACAGGGAATATTAGCATTTGGATGTGTCGGAGTGCAGTGACAGTGTTCATCATGATCGATAGATGAGTGGGGCGAAAACCGTATTTAAATCGGTTCAGTGGTTAAGTGGTTCAGTAACGACATATTCTTAATCAAATTAGTTTTTAGAATTCTAACAATTGTGGACTAAAGTATTTCGTTATTTCAGTTGATCTCAACAATGAAAAGAACAGTATCGCTCTTTATTATTTAAATTAAATCAGTTTGTTTTAAATTAGTTTAACTTTTTAACATAATATCAATATCTGCAGATTCAATTTATTATGAACATAATCGAGACTTTTAGAATTGACAACTCTTCAGATGAAACCACCGTTAATCAGGAAGATGGCTATGAGACTGAGCCTATGAACTCCAATAACATCTGTGTCTGTGATTCAGATATGTTTAAGTCTAGCTCTGCACTGGAAGTTTCTGACACATCAAACGAAGTGCAATAAATATTTTCTCAATCAAAGGGGTTTGTCCGTTCATATTGGCAAGTGCCATTGCGATATATTAAAAAATAAACGAACCATCGCAAAATCAAACCACCTCGTCAATTATTTATCAAATTTATTATCACACCTAGTTCTGGATATCAGTTTGCAAAAATTATCAACCAAACTAGACGATATTCTTTGCCACTTAAAGGCCAATATTCCGATTCGTCGTCGAGTTCCACGAGACGCCCGTTCATTTGTAGGAGATTCTTTATGTGAAATAATTAAAAATATCACAAATAATAACGATTTCGAATCTTGGATCGACCTTTTTCTCTTTCCATATGTGGTTCTATGCATCCCACCACTTTCTGAAAAAGTCTCAAATCTCACCACTTAGGTAAAAGAAAGAGTCAGAAACTGGTCTCAAAATCATTGAGAAGCACTATTAGACCAGCATTTAAAAGCTTACTATAAACCTCGCAAAGTAGCGAAAGCAAAACCCTTCAACTCCAAGATCATTGAACAGAAATTATCAGACGGAGATATTAGTGGTGCAGTGAGATTATTGATTTCTGAAGACATAGTGACCACACCAGATGCGTCAGTGTTGAAAGCTCTTAGAGAAAAGCATCCTGCTCACTCCCACTCATTCGCTAGTCCAGAACCTCCTGAATGAAGCCTCTACTTCTGTACTCAGAGTATCATCTGCAGAATTCTTGAAAGCACTGAAATCCTTTCCGTCTGGATCGGCTGGTGGAATGGATAATCTACGCCCCTCAATTCTAAAAGGTTTGATACTAAGTCAAGACTTCGAATCAAAAGAGCGTCTGATCACTTATACATGTGAACTACTACATTTAATTATATCTGGAAATGTACCTGTCATGTTTAGAACTATTTTCTTTGGTGCGTCACATGCTTGTCTGCTAAGATTGTTTATTTCCGAGTGCGTGATTCATTAATAAACATTTTATCACCACATTAATTAAGGGTTTGCGTACCATCTGGGGCAGAAACTGCCGTCCATGCGGCACGAATGTATTATTCATCTCCTCACACTGAAGTGAAAGCATTTTGAAAATTGATTTTCACAATGCTTTTAATGAAATCAACCGCGATTCTATGCTCCTTTCTGTCAAAAATAATTTTCCAACCTTCTATCCATATATTTATCAATGTTACTCTCAACCAAGTAACCTTTTTATGGGAGAAAATAACATCTTGTCACAACGCGGAGTGCAACAGGGCGATCCGCTAGGCCCTGCTCTGTTTGTTTTGACTCCCCAACCCATTGTAAGTGATATTAATACAGAGCTGAATATTTGGAATTTGGCCGATGAAACCATAGCAGGAAATACGGATTTAGTGTTAAGTACGTTAAACAATATTCGAACTAATGCATCAACTATTGGCTTATTTTTAAATTACTCCAAATGCGAATTGAGCTTTCTGGGCGCCACAGATGATCAAATTGAGAAACTCTATCAGAGTTTTAATGAATCAGCACCAGGAATTCAGCTTCTAACATAATCTAATGCTGAATTGTTAGGCGCTGCCATTTCAACCGATGCACGGAGCAAAATATTATCAAAAAAGATCTCCAAATTAGATTTATTCTTTTCCAGATTAGCCAAAATTTCAACCCATTCTGCATATTATATATTATGAGTATCACTTTCAATATCAAGGATATTGTACTTCCCCCGACGTTCTCCTTGTTGGCGAGAAGATGACTTACTAGAGAAGTTCGATGAAAAATTAAAAACGGGATTAGAATCAATTCTCAACTGTTCCTTAGACGACAAATCATGACCACAAGCTTCCTTATCAGTTGGGAATGGAAGTCTTGGCATATGTTGCGCCTAAGACATTGCTATTCCATCTTTCCTAGCTTCAGTCTATGGCTCTCGACAATTAATAGGATATCTGCTCCAGCGGGAAGTCGATATAAACACGGATCAAGATGTGCAGTACTGTATGGCCAAATGGACTGATTTAGTAAGATTAGATCCCCCAGCACTCGAAAGAAGAAATATTCAGTCAGCCTGGGATGAACCTATAAGAAAGCATCATATAGCTTTACTACTCAGCTCAACTGATAACCTCGCAGATAAAGCCAGGCTTCTTGCTGTCACATCCATTGAAGACGGAACACGGCTTCAAGCCTTACCTTCACCTTCTCTGCGGCTACATCTATCTAATGAAATCTTTCTTGTAACCACTGCTGTACCTTTAGGAGTAGATATCTGCGAGCCACACCATTGCTCTGCATGTAACGATTGTGTGCTGGCATGATTTCACGACATACCAGTGTAAATGACATTATTCTAACAGCTCTCATTTCAGCAGGCGTTCCATCAGTGAGAGAACCAAATGGATGCAGTCGCAATGACGGAAAACCGTGACGGAATGACGTTAGTGCCATGGGAAAAAGGGAAGGCACTTGTTTGGGATTTCACCTGTGCGGATACTCATGCTCCCTCAAATGTTGCAGATACATCGACTCGAGCAGGACTCGTAGCAGCACGAAGAGAGGCCGACAAAAGAAATAAATATATCAATCTATTGGACAAATATTGGTTTGTGGCAATAGCAATTGAATCAAGTGGTTCATGAGGACAAGAAGGGCTAAATTTCATCAATGAAGTGGCCAACGCATATCGCTAAAATCAGGAGATACCCGAGCAAGAGAATTTCTGAGACAACGGATTAGTATAGCCATTCAACGGGGGAATGTGTCAGCTATTTTAGAAACTTTGCCAACCGGCAAAGAATTAGAAGAATTTTTATTTATTTATTTATTTATTTATTTTTGTAGGCGTTTTTACGCAAATTTGTAATAAAATACTTCGTTTCTGTGCAGGAAAAAAATAAGCAAATAATAAAAATAAAAAAAAAGTTTGACGTAGAATATAGAACTACGTAACAATTTTAAATTTAAATTATGTAACAATATGATATTATTATATAAAAAATTTCTAGGTGGATAGAAATTATACTGAACATGAAAAAATATAAACAATAAAATTATAAAAGATGCATATACACTTCTATTAGTGACGATGTTTTGTGTAACGCTAGAACTTCTTTGATGCGATGTTTAGCAGTATGTAGGATTTTGAGAAGTTTAATACCACGACATTGCTGTCCTTAGAGTCTCTGGTGTCTTTTTAAATCCTAGTTCTTATGTTTCCTTTCAAATACTTTAACTAAGAAAGCAGATAAGAATTTAAAGTCGACTTTCATTTTTTTCTTTTTCTTCTTTTTAACTTCTACGTCCCACGATTATGCCGATTAGGCTAAAGGAGACGGTGAAGATGCGAAATGAATGAAATGGTGGAATGAAGAAAGTGGGAAGAAACGGAAGAACCCCGAGGAAACCCAAACACGTTGTTTGTCCACCACAAAGTTCACCTGGCAGGGCTGAGATCGAACCCGGGACCCCAAACACCAGATGTGAACGCGACACCACTGAGCCACCGCACCCGCTTTATTTTTTTCACTGTGATATTCGTTTGTAATATTTTATCGGTATTTTATTTTCTAAAATTTTTGATGGTCTAAAATTTATATCTATCTATATCTATCTATCTATCTATCTATCTATCTATCTATCTATATCTATATCTATATCTATCTATCTATATATATATATATATATATATATATATATATATATATATATATAAGGTAAGTGCACCAATAGCTGACACTTTAAGGATGCACTTCTAAATCTAATGCTTTGGTTTGTAAATAAAACAACATAGAAGAATTATGACTTTAATAGCTGAAAATTTTAAGTTCAAGGAAAGGTTTTCAATTGATATTAGACCTTCAGATAAACATATATGAGTCACTGAAATTTATATGTAATATAACCCACTTGTACCAGTTGCTGACACACGGAAAATACCAATGATCCAATACCTGACATAGTAATGTGCCAAAAGCTGACAGTTTTTCTTTAAAGAATGTACAATGAAATCATTTATTAGTGCCCAAGAAAAAAGTTACTAGCAAACATTCCACAATAGAAATCATTTACTTATCTTTGGTATGATATTAAATACTCGCCCGTACTGATGAACCACTCGCCCCAGGTGAGTGGGGGAGTGGTTATTTGCATTCCTGGGTTAAACGGAAGGAACAGTGCTTATAATATGTAGAATTTGCTCTTTGTTTGGGTACTTATTCAAATATATCCATTTAAAATTCCAAGACATTTCTTACCTTTTGTTAACACGGTATTTCTCAATTTCTTCTATCAGATATACACCCACCTTGGAATCATATTTAGGTGTTTTTTTTTTTTTTTTCAAAATGTCTTCATATGCATTGCATAGCTTATTCTCAACTTTCGGCCAACATCTGCCATATACAGTCTTTAACATAACTTCGACGAAAGCTTCGTTTTGCTTGGTCTTCAAAACCTTTCTAGGAAAATATTCACTTTAATACTGTACAATTACATAATCATTGACGTACATATCCAAGCGCTCTTGAGTGGATGGAAAACTGAAACATCAATCGGTTGAAGAACATGAGTGGAATTGGAGCTACAAGCACAATAATACTATTGTTACTACACTCGGTGAGATGCGCTGCATAACCATCAAGGAAAACCAAACAGGACTTTTGATATTTGACTTTTCAAGCCATTGTTGAAACACATTAGTCATATATTCATAAAATGACTCTCCTGTCATCCAACCTGACTCAGATCTAGCTAGACACTGAATTAGCTACAGAAACTGGTATTCATTTGTAACTGTATTCAACCATCGGGTGAGCCAAAATACCCGAACCACTACTTGTAACCAGCGTTGACGTACATACATCATTGCTTGCATATGTGTATAAATTTTTTTCTTCCTTACGAACTAGCACTATTTCCTTTCGGACACGAAAAGAATGCAGTCTCGTCTGGGTTAAGAATCCTCAATGGATCTTAAGGTGCTTGGATAAAATACGGCACTCTTGATTGTCCCAACAAGTTCACACACTTCAGCTCATCCAGTTTCCAACAAGAGGAGGAACTGTAACTAAATATCTCTGTTCTAATCAACGAAAAGTTTTTCAAACAAGCAGATATCTTTATTTTGTCAAATCTATTTTAGAACAATCACACAATACTTTTTTCTGTAAAATAACGATGTTTGCATCATTGCGTTGAACAAATCCAATGAAAATTTTCCATGTCAGGTCTTGGTAAAAAACAATATTTTGCTACTCCAATAAGTGACAGCTCCTGTCAACTTTTGGACCGAGACATCCAAATTTAGTGAAATTGACAACAGAAGACAAACGTTACTTTCTCGTGTAAATTATGTATGAAATCCATAAATTAATCCCGTTATGCTGTTTACCACTGCCTGACATGCAGTGTCAGCTACTGGGAAACCCTACACACAATGACACCAATACTTGAAGTTTTAGAGTTTGAAATTTAACAAAATTTTCCTCCCGGGATTCAGTACCCTGTTTCATCAACATAATAAGTATTCAACATGCTATTATACTAATAAAAATTCATTAATTAATATAAGAATAACGAGGTAAGTAGGCTTACTGTATTTATTAAGAATTCTTCTCACCTCTGCATATTTCCTCATAGCAAGTAATTCAACTTCGACATGCTTCTATCATTTGGAGCGCAAATTAACCACGATTAAGCAAAATGTTGCCAAATCACTAAGAAAAGTGTGTGCGTTCATAAATCTGTTAATGATCACGAATAACCTTATTATGTTCAATTTAAAGTAAAAGTGTCAGCTACTGGTGCACTTACCTTATATATATATATATATATATATATATATATATATATGTGTGTGTGTGTGTGTGTGTGTGTGTGTGTCAAAACAAACGATATATTAAATGCTCCATATTTTCTAGAAACAAAATTTATAATTTATAATTTGCACTTCACGTATATCATCTCTTTTTCTTTTAACTAGGGTTCTAATTATTTCTAAAGAAAAACTAGTGCGTGCACTTTTGATGCATATCGTCTCGGGTTCGATTTCCAATGGGAGCGAATAAACAGTTTACTTTTACAATTATTCACTTTCATTACTTATATGTCTCCTTTAGACTAAAAAGTTTATTTCAAGTTTTGAAGAATTAAGAAACTAATTTCATTCTTTACTAGATTTGTTGAGTTGAGTTGATTTTGAGCTTAACGCCCCTTTCAGCAGCGAGGTTATATGAGACGGGATCTATTGATCAACGTGGAATCCGAATCACATGAGCTTCTGCCGGGAAACGAACCCGGGTCTCCCACGCCAAAGGCGCGTACGCTAACCGCTTAGCCACGAAGGAGCTCTTCCCTAGCTTTGTTGTTTGGATTATGTTTGTGAATATGATTGATGTGAAATCTGTTTATATATAATAATGAAGTTTCTTATTGTCTTTACTGAGCTTTAACTATAATCAATCATCTAAAAGACGATAATCTGCTGAAAGACCGTAATTTATTAATTAAATTACAAAGATTTTTGGCAATCAATCCATGTATATTTGAAAGGTATATATATATATATATATATATATATATATATATAAATTGAGCCAAATATTGCATTATAGTTTTCTCTCTACTAATAGTTTGAAAGAAAGGAACATTCAATAAGGATGTTGTATACAACATTGTTTTCGAATATTAATACACATTACACATTTATTGTTTATTTAAATTCAGTTTATTTAATTTTATTAACTATTTTATTTATTTGTTTATTATTTTTGTACTTTTTGTATCTATATAAATACAGGTTCAGTTTTATTGTCTCTCGGCTATATGCCATTTTATATCAATTCTCATAATATAACCTTCTTGCTAAATGTATTTGCAAAATGATCAATGTTGGTATAACGTTTTAAGATAAAATCATTTCTAAAAGAAAAATCTATTCGTTCTCTCTTAGCTTGAATTGATGTTTTATATCCTCAGATGTAGACTTAGGTCCACTCACCTATATCATTAAGTTTTGTTATAAACAGTTGTTTTGCAATATACTGTATAGTAAATTTCATGTAATAATAATTCATGAAAATGAAATCGACTAGAACAATTCAATCGTAATTGTTGACAGATTACAGCACGATTTGCTGTCACCATTCCATGCTTCGTTGACACCAGTATAAGTTCACTTCTCTTATTGTGTTCAAAGAATTATAACTCTCATAGTGAAATTTTGCATCTGTGAAAGCTGTTTTAACACCTCCTGTCTGTATAAAAGAGGATGTTCCTGTTGTTTAGAAAGGAAATTTTATTCTTACCTAAAACGCATATACAATTTCAATTTGAGAGCACGATAGAAAATGGTATAATATTTATTTGTGTAATCAATGTCTTTTTTGAATTAATTTGTTGGATATCGTAAAAAACGACCTTCACACAATAAACCAGAATTATTTATGATCCGACTTATGTCATTTGACTGATCTTTCGTGTTCTGATTCATCAGGTGCAACAAATTTGTTGAAATTTTATATGAGCATAAATTATGCAGAGAAATGTTCTATGTTTTCTCATGGACAAAAGAGTATATCTTATGTTATTAACTTTTAGTCTTTTTTAAAAACGGACCTGTTTTAGTAAAAAGATTACACTTAAAAGATGTATCCCGAAATTGCTCTAGAAGTTCTCCTTTGACTAACACTTTTTTGGTTTTATTTATTTTCATTAACTAGATATGAAAATCATTGACTTGTAGAGATCAAGATGGGTTTGTAGATAATGTTGATAAAAGTGATATTTCATAATCTTATTTTAATTTATTGTTTATGATGTTAGTTGCATAACACTCCGATGTGATCTGTTGATAACTCATTGCACAAAAAGGATATTGTCTGCTTTCACAATATGGACATAATTCTTTAATATGTAATACTATATATTTTCAGGATTCCTTTCATTATTGTAGCTTGAAAAATAAAAAGGGAAACAAAGCTTTACATTAGTTTCTGTATTACTCCTAGATTATATGAAATGTAGTTATTAAATTAAAGTCAGAATGCATATATATATATATATATATATATATATATATATATATATATATATATATATAGAGAGAGAGAGAGAGAGAGAGAGAGAGAGAGATTAACAAAAAGATACGGCAAAATTTCAGGGGTTGATTCCTTATGGGTAGACAAGCAAAATCGTTCATATGACCATATGTCGGGAAATGTATCATTACAGAGTTACGGCCATTGACCCGCCTAATGGTGTGAAATAGTCACATTCTGGTCTCTTCTTAATGTGACTCAATTTAAACCTCAATAACTCAGACCCTAATAAAGCTAGGAAGATAATTTTGGTATCTATGTATTTCTGAAGGACGACACTTTCCGCTGATATATATTTTATGTATGTGGGGGATACCACGGTAAACAGGGAAGGGTATTTACGTTTTGTTTTTTTTTAAATCATTTTGGGGATGGCGTTCCTTCCCCCTTAAGGGAACACTCATAAAATCCATATAAGCGGAAAGCTTCATCCTACAGGAACACATTTCTACTAAAATTATATTCCTATCTTAATTTGAGTTTGGGATATTGAGGATTAAATTGAGACACATTAAGGAGCGACCAGAATGTGACTATTTCACACCATTAGGCGGCTTAATGGCCGTAACTTTATAACGATACATTTCCCGACATATGATCATATGAACTTTTTGCTTGTCTACCCATAAGGAATCCACCCATAAATTTTGCCGTACCTTTTTCTTACACCCGATATATATATATTAATGCTAAAGGTTTCAATTGGAACCTCCACCTTCGTCAGTGATTTAAGTTCACCTGTAACATCGTAGAAACAAATTGTATAAGCCATACAAAGTTCGAAGCAGGTCACACCTGTTATTTCGAACTATTAGTGAATGTTAAAATTATGTAGGTGCATGAAAGGATGATTTAAATTAACAAAAATTTTTTTACTTACCAATATATCCTCACGTGGGGAAACTAAATATTCTCCAAACTTATTGGAACAATAAACTAATTCCGTCTTCAGTGGTAAAGTAACAAAGATAGAAAAGGATAAAAGAAATATGGTATGGGAACAGGAATACATACCACCAAATGAACATAACGAAAAAAAGGCCAAAATTAACGAGCAGAGCACAGTGGGAGAAAGTAGGAGTTGAGTTTGAAAGAAGCATGGTGTCTATGATAAGTCACTGTGGTAGAACCAAAATATATCAAAAGTAGGTAACCGATTTTATCAATGTTGCCAGTAACCAAATTTAAAGTCGGTTTATATTTATGAATAAAGAATGATTCTTTAATCTCTCGTTGCTCTTTGTTTTTCTTAAAACTATTACATTAACCTGTTTTATATTATCTAGGATGTTACTTTAGGTAAAGTGACAATCCCGACATACCCTCTTCTTGTGACTTTTTTGATTGCCTAATATATTCTTTAATTTGGGTGTTAATATTGTGCTTGGTCTGACTTATATATGATGAGTCACATTCACACTGAGCACGACAAATATTTGACTTATTTAGTGAATCAACAAAATAACTTTTAAAACTGGTGAGACACTTTTCTATACTTTTCGTGGTGATAGTGGAAGCAGGTATGTTACGCTTTGCAAGAATACGTTGAAGTTTTGTTGATAATTGTGGAAAGTAAGGAATTCCATCCAAGTTTTTTTTTCTATTGATTTTTTTTTTTTTTTTTTTTTTAGAAATTTGCACCGATATATGTGTTTTTGTTAGGTATGCAACTTATAAACATTCTTTTCTCCTATTAGATATAAAAACTGTATTTCATCATTGAGATCACTTGGATGATCACAAATTAGAAAAATTCGTCCAAATATTGGCCTTCTACAAGGGTGGATAGACTGACTGTTAATGTATGTAAGTAGTGCCTGCAGTCTGTTTTTGAAATACTTTTGTCATAAATTTATTGTGCGATCGTGTAATCAGTAAATATAGAAAGGGAAAACAGTTATCAGTTTCACTCTCGAGAGGGAACTTCAGTCTAGGATGCTGATTGTTGGACTATTCAAATATTTGTAAAAGAGCATTTTCGTCACGTACAAGTAGTAAAAACGTCATCTGTATAACGATATTATCCTATATTTTTAAATGTATCCTGTTGTAAAATAGACGTTTCTGTTCTCTATGCCTATTAATTTTCTATGCATTGTGTATATAATTAATTATGTATATAATTAAAATTCTCTAAACTTTCAATCGTGTAAATGAATGAGAAACATTTCAATTGGGAATTAGGAATTTGATTTCTGGATTGTCGGCATCTAAGGCCATTTAGCCCGTCACGTATATGAGGGATGACGTCCCTCAGCAAGTACACTATCCTATGCAAGGGAAGGAAGGAAGCGGCCTGGGACCATTATAGTAGGTACCATCACGGCATTTGCCTGGTATGAATGAGGGAAACCCAGGAAAAACCTCACTTAAGATGGCTGGCCTTAAAAAGTTGTTACACGTTTTCGACCGAGTGTCCCCATCGGG
Organism: Thermobia domestica; assembly: GCF_964235325.1. Classification (NCBI taxonomy): domain Eukaryota; kingdom Metazoa; phylum Arthropoda; class Insecta; order Zygentoma; family Lepismatidae; genus Thermobia; species Thermobia domestica. Next base: position 130,017,064 of record NC_137467.1, read on the forward strand.
AATCGAACCCGAGACCTCGCACTGAAAAGGAGAGCTTTAGAGAAATATTTGACATCCACGCAATTGTATATTTGGATAGTCTTAGAAAATCTAATACAATGTATAACAAAGCAAAGTGGAATAACATTTGTGCAACAAAAGTTAAAATTTATTCGTATTCTAGTTCATTCCTGTTCATGGACGAATAAAATATTTTGTCAGCAAACAAATATGTTAAGTAATCCCACAGAGGACAACCAATCATGAAGTTTATCCTCCGATATGAACCATCATGGATCAGAAATGGAGTTCGGATCAACCTGGTTTATTTGTTAGGTACCTTTTGTTAAGTTTGCATATAGTAATTGAATATTATTGTTGTAAACGTTGGAAATATTTTGAGGTAGCAACACATTATATCATATCAAGTTTTCATAGATTAATGGGTATACGGAATGCAGGTGACAACATTCAATGCATCTCACAAATCAGATATTTACTGGAGGTTCTTTTGTTTTAATGTAATGTGCACCAATTGCAAAAATACTTCGGTCATTATCCACATCAGTCAAAACCTGACTTTCGAAGAAAAATGGACATATCACCTTTGCGCAGATACCCATCGAATTTAATTGTTTCGTATTGAAGTTAGTTTATATTTCTTTAATTTTTTATGTTATTCCTTTCATCTGCAGATTCGCATAATTACTCATGACGTGTCTTTTCGAGATGTCAGAGAGCGGGTAAGTGTACGACTTTTCTATTAATATTTATCACGTAACTTGTTTTGTAATTATATTTCGTAATGTGTTTTTTACTACTTTTATATTTTACATTATATATTATTTTATCCATTTACTATACACCGATATTGTATATCTGAGATCTGTGAATTACTTCCATTTCTAATTGTAGCTATTTTGGACAACGGTGCCTAAAAGTGCACAATATGTTATGAAGAAGAAGAAGAAAAAATGTAGAAAATATGTTGAGATAGATTTATGTTCATGTAATGGTAGCTGCTGTAACTAGAGATAGTTATTTGTTTCGTGTTGCTATGACAACAGAAAGATTATTCATGAAATTTTAAAACTAAAAAGTTAGTTGTGCTATGCATTTGATGTGCCTAATTTTCAAGGTATGCAGTTATTAGAATTTGCAATTACATATAAAAAATAAAGTGCTGAATCGTGTTGACTTATCTAGAGATTCGAATTGTGGGCAATATATGTAATATAAAGATAACAAAAAGTATATAAAAAAACGTTACATATTATTTTAGATGGTGTTTCCGCCCAGGAACCCTTGAGATTTGTGTGAAGTAAAGTAATTAATCTCCTAAATAACCGTCAACACGGAGTACACTTTATTGAGAGTCGAAAGTAATAATGATGAAGTTGGTGATGTTGAAACACCAAGATCGAATACATCAACGAATGTGGCTGATCTTATAAAACAGTTAGGTCAATCCTTGTCACAGCAAATGAAGCAAATGGATACTAAATTTGAACAAAAGTTTCAGCAAATTTGAACAAAGCACACAGCAAATAGATACTAAATTTGAGCAACTGACACAGCAAACACAACAGATGGATGCTAGGTTTCAGCAAATGGATAGCAAATTTGGACAACTTACCCAGCAAATGAATACTAAATTTGAGCAACTGACACAACAAACACAACAGATGGATACTAGGTTTCAACAAATGGATAGCAAATTTGAACAAATTACGCAGCAAATGAACACTAAACTAGAACGAACAGACTGTAGGATGGAACAAATTTTACATGATTTACAATTGTACAAAGTTTGGTTGAAGTGGTTGAAGCCCAAGCTAATGAACACAGCAATCAAATTAAAGTATTACAGGAAGAAATAAAAACTATCAAGGAAAGGATCATTACCATAAATAATCCTGATCAGATCACCAATAGTGAATATAGGCCAAATGATCCCAGATTGATTTCTATACAATGCATTAATTTCAATCATCTAATTATGATAGTACATTTTGAAAATCAATCAATAGTGCAAAGTAACACTAATCGAAACCAAAATAATAACAACCGAAGCCAAGCCAAGCCAAGCCAACGTGAAGAATGTAGTCCTAATGTAAGAAGTAATGACAGATTCAATTATACCGATAATAGAACCGAACCCAATTTCAGAAGAAATAGAAATAGTAATCGTACAACATTTAGAAATCAGGTAAACAGTACATCTAATTTTTCCCGAAATGGATTTCGTAACAATTTCATAGGTGGCAGAAATTCTCAAAATAGAAACCAAAGTACCGTTAAAGCAAATAATAGGCAGAACTGTATACACGGTTGTGGCGTGCAATGTAACTTAACCGAATTCTTTGGTAATATAGCTTAAACTAATGTTGTGCGTCCGAGAAAACATATTCAATTGATTTTTGTTTTATTTCCCTTTGACTATCGTAATGATTTCATTTGTCATTCGTACTGGAATGGATTATTAAATGAATGTAAGATTATTGTTGAGACAAAATGAAATTAATATATATATGTATTATATTTTACATATGTGAGGGCTATTCGGAAAGTAAGGTAACCACGTATGTAAGATATGTAACGGTCTAGGATTCTTTCTTCAATTGTAATCAATTTAAGAAGTCCTCGTCGGAAACCATATATACAACGATACTGTATATCTGACATCAGTGAATTACTTTCATTTCTAATAGTAGCTATTTTGGGCTACGGTGCCTAAAAGTGAACAATATGTTATGAAGAAGAAGAAAAAAAATGTAGAAGATATGTTGAGACTGATTGATGTTCATGTAATGGTAGTTGCTGTAATTAGAGATAGTTATTTGTTTCGTGTTGCTATGACAACAGAAAGATTATTCATGAAATTTTGAAAATAGAAAGTTAGTTGTGCCATGCACTTGATGTGCCAATTTTCAAGGTATGCAGTTATTAGGATTTGCAATTACATATAAAAAAATAAAATGCTGAATCGAGTTGACTTATCTAGCGATTCGAATTGTGGGCAATATATGTAACATAAAGATAACAAAGAGTATATAAATAACGTTAGAACTACCGTTTCTTGTTCCATCAAAACAATATTTTCCCTGATTGCAGGTAAGCCGACTTTCAACACATAACACTAACTAAACATCCGTATGAAGTCAACCTACTTAATTAACGTGGACAACGCAACTTGTAGATTATGAGAATGCCAGGTAAAATAGTTAATATGTTTTTATGTTCAATTAATTGTAATATTGATTACTATATACAAAATATAAGATTCCATAATATTGGAGATAAAAATCTAACATGATGATAGTACTGACATAAAATAAGTAGCCTTATCATAGCTTATCAACTGGACTTTGGTTAGTAATTTAATTTTCTATTTACTTTGTCCTAGACATGAATTTACTTGAATGTACCGTGACAAACTATTGAAGAGAGAGAAAGTTTCTCTCGAACTGTAAGTTTAACTTTAGAGATACATAAATATTTTGGTATCTTTTGCCACAAAACTAACTTATATTCTCCTTATATTAAGAATTTATCTGCTGCAAAAATATTCTCCAAGCTGTTTAAGTAGATAGAATAACCCTCAGGAATCGTAAACCTAACAAAAATGCAATTTTAAATACTATTTATGTTGTACAATATTTTATCAAACTTCTAGGTTTATTTTATACCTTCTAAAGTTTTCTTCTTTTGCTACAAAAATAAGATGCAGTGCCACTAAATTCCATAGGATTTTCCAAATTTGAGATTTTATTTAGTGTAAAATGGAAAATATTACAAAGAAATTTAACAGACAACAAATACTTACGTTACGTAATACGCAGGCACAATTGAGAAATAGGGGTTCAGTACATTATTTTGGTAATACTTTGATACATTTTACGCTACTTAAAACTAAATTAAGGGAATGTTGGAGAAGGAATCTAATGTTTTAACTTTGGAGGGGAATGTTGAGGATGACATCATCTTATTTCCTATTATTTCTCAATATCTCTCGTTCTTTAAGTACAATGCTTTCTTCATTATTTCTTGTTATGTTGTACAAACTTTTATTGAGCAATATTCTCCTTAATTCATCTAATTCTTGGTATAGATTTAATGTCTTACTGTTGGAATTAAATGTATAATATTAAATGTATATATATTAACAAATGGCAGGGCTGATTGAAAAAAAAAACTATCAAAAGACAAAAGAATGAGTGAGTTCTTTTTTAAAAAAATATTATAGAAATACTGCAAATGAAATTGAGGAATTACTGTAAACACTTGTTCCTCAATTTCATTTGCAGTATTTCTATAATATTTTTTAAAAAAAGAATTCACTCATTCTTTTGTCTTTTGATAGTTTTTTTTTTCAATCAGCCCTGCCATTTGTTAATATATATATTATCCATTATCTGCTGTATCTTCTAGATTTTCTGACAGTGTAATCGCTTTATCTTTTATACCGGAATATATGTATTTTGCTTTATTTTTCTGCATGTAAAGGAATTTCTCCAACTGTTAGTTGAAAATCCTCGATCGATGTGGTGGACACTACTCTTATTGTTCTTTTCCCTTTAGCTTCACATCTTCCATTATTCTAGCTCTCAGACACAAACTCTGTGCCATATAATTAATGTTGGCAGCGCTTACTATAAATTTTAATTGGTGATAGGCAATACTTCTGACTTCCGATATTATTATTATTATGATTATGATTATGATTATTATGATTATTATTATTATTATTAGCAATAATAATAATAATAATAATAATAATAATAATAATAATAATAATAATAATAATATTTCTCGGCTTATTACTATATTAGCCTACTTCATCTTGCCTACATTTAGTTCAAGGCAAATTTCTTTACACACGTCCAAAGTGATATTTATGTTTTCCTTGATCTGGCGCGATATCGTGTCCTATCTAGCCTACATAGTCCTTTTATGTATGAAATTGATCCTGTTCATTCAAGTTAATTCTCTGTTTCTATAATTAGTTTCCTTGATCATGTGTTCTAAATTAACGTTGAAAAATAACTGAAATAAGACATTCTCTTGCTTCAAGCCGTAATAAGTCGGAAAGTAAATATTAAGCATATTAAACAGAGTTTTAATAGCATTGATTAACAAGTATTTAATTGCTTATGTGGGCAACTGAAGTGTAGTAAATTTTCAGTTAAAAGTTGTCCACCCAATACGCTTTTCCTACTAATAGAAATATATAGCTTAAATTTTAGAATATGTTTTCAAGATTTTAGAAATAAGCAAATAAATAAGCAAATAAACGACAAAGAGAAATATTTCCGGACATTTCGTATTACATAAAACTCTAAAATATCCGTAAAAGACTTATATATATTTCTATTCTATATTATATCAAGTTTAGTGGTTGTATATATCTCGTATATAACAAAAGTAGTTTTAAAAAAAGTTTTTTTTTTTTATTTTGATTAGCTGAGATATTGTTCTATAAGTGCTTTAAGAAGAAAGTAGATGGTAAGAAAAAATGAAAATAGAACATATAAATAAATAAATAAATAAAATCCTATTCCTCTCTCGGGCTTCTAGTATTCTGCGTGTCATGCTTCCTTCATAAGCTAAACCTAGCCAGGTCTCAACTAAAATCAGCCTGGAAGATAGCATTCGACATGAACCCATCACAATAGTCGCTGAAGTCAAGCTCAATGAGCTTTGAAGGCTATCACGGATGTGAATCTAATTTCTTCAAGATAATATAAGCTTCCACCTTCCCATTGCACAATCTCAGAATCTTTTCTTCGATCGGAGAGGATCATGGACTCGATCTCAAACAGTATGTTCCCTCAATGTATGAGATACGTGACAATAATAATACTAAGAAGAATAAAATAAAAATAAGAATCAACTACTGGACAAAATATGCCTGAGAAAATTAATATTTTTAAGCGTAACGGGACTTTTTGAAATAACAGTATATGTGGCAGTAGAATATACTTTCCTTCCACTGTTCATAAACAGAGCTAACAAAACAACTCTTACTTTATTCGATAAGATTTGTATCTCAATATATGTAACCTAATAACCAGCAGTAATTGCTCTCATAACTAGTAGATCTTTTGAATTTTTTACTACTGGCGAAAGAAAACATTCACCTACAACTTCCCTTTACTTTCATTTACAAAATAAAGCTATTCAAATAATTAGTACTAAACTTTCTGAATTGATAAGGAATTCACATTTAATATTTCGTAAACTTTATCAAGTTTCAATTATGAAGGACAATAGAGACTTATAATGTACTCATCAAAGAGGTTTTCACACTCTCAGAACTTCGTCTTCAGTGGATATCTTCAATTATTTTAGTAAAACGTACTTTATTAAATTATAAATTTCTTGGTTACACCGAAATTTCCGTATACATTTTTGAGGAGGTCTGACTGCTACTGAAATAAATAATCATAGATACATATGAGTACAGGATATGCAACGCTGTACTAGTTTAAATTCCATAGTGTATGAGGTGCGAGATCAAGGAAAATATGAAGAATTGAACAAAATGCTTCTAAGGTGTTTGGTAACAAAGTGGCTCCGGAGTAAGATTTGTTACTGAATTTTTGCACGTGAGTTTTTTATTTATTTATTTATTTATTTATTTATTTATTTTTATAACAACAATGGCTGCGATCAGCTCAAACCTATTCCCCACGTAACTAACGTGGTGTGGAGGATTGGATTATCAACCGCAGTTGAAACAAATACTTCATGTTATGAGTTAACATCAGTTTCGAGTTGCGAAATAGTCTTAAATATTCAGATGCATATTTTCATAGTGGAAAATTATTTTACATTGAGATCATTCAAGGATATCAGGGCACATTTCATGGAAAAGTTTTCCCGACACATCAGCCTCTCAAAAAACTGAAATACAGATATTAATTATGAAATTCTTTGAAATGATTTTCGATTGTAACAGGAAACGTGCAACACAAAAGAAAATGCGAGCTAAAGGCAATATTATAGAAGTGGGCAGCCACATGCTACAAAGACCTCAGAAGTCAAGCAGGCGATTATTTCCAGAAATATCTGAGAGAATACGTTATAGTATATTAAAATTAGATATTAAATTTAAACCATACAAAATTTTGGTTCTCCAGGAACTTAAGCCTTCAGATTATGTAAAACATGTTAAATACTGTAGACGACTGCAGGAAATCATCGTATCTATTGTAATAGATGTTTCACTGTATTTCATGTCAGATGATGCATGGTTTTAATTTTCTGGCTATGTTAATAGCCCAAATAACAGGATTTGAACCGATACTATTCCCAGGTCAACATTTGAAATCCTCCTTCATGATCATAAGATAGGTGTTTGGTGTGCTGTGTCAGCACAAGGATAGTCGACCCATTCTTCTTTACTGACACTATCAACTTAGGTCGACTATTTGCTAGAGCAACGAAGTGAGGAAGAACAAGATAATGCATTTTTCCAACAAGATGGTTCAACAACACATACATCAAACCAGAGTTTGAGTGCAGTTCGTGAAGTGTTCGGGGAGAAGAGGATAGTGTGGAAGAGCTGTGATCTCCGACCTCACTAAACCTTTTAATTATTATTAGTATGATTTATTTCTCTAGAGGTCATTAAAGATTAAAGTATATAGAAATAATTCACACACACTGGACAATTTGAAAACAGACATTTCTGACGCCATTGCATAGATAACACCAGACGAGTGATGGCGGGTTACAAAAAACATACTTCGTTGTCTTGATATTTGTTTGCTCCAAGAAGGACATCATTTTCAATATTTTTTGTAATTGTCATGTAGATGTAATCGTAACTAATAATATTGCTACTGTTGTGATTAACCTATAATATAATGTTGTAATATAGTGTAAACATAAAAATAAGATAAATTTAAAAAATATCCAGTAACCGTAAAAAAATATTTAAAAAATATTCAGTATTAATATCTGGGTCCCTTTAGTTGCAAAACCTACAAAAAGAATGTAATAGGTATAATCTTGTAGTGTTAAGTGCACTTACACTATGCTTAATTAGTAAGAAAGTGAAATTATATACTTAGGGTAGAATAAATTGACCCGTTTAAAGAAGCTACCAGGTTAAAAGTATTTTTTTTTAAATACAGATATCCATTGAAGACGAAGCTTTAAGCATGTGAATACCTCTTTGCTGGATATGTTATAAAGCCACCATGGTCCTTGGTAATGGAAACTCGATAAAGTTTCCGAAATATTGGATGTTAATTCCTTAAGAATACAGAAAGGTTAGGACTAACTTTAATGGTAATATATATTCCGTTCGCTCCATTAGTAAATATCCAAAGAAATTATTCCGAAAAGAAATTGTTTGATAAAAGGAGAAATTTATAGCTGTATAACAACTCATAACTCTTTAAATGTTCACAGAATTGATGACATTTTCTATTTTACATTAGAGGGTTTAGTTAGAAGGTGTCACTTTATGCAGTTCGCAAAATTACGTAAACCGTCAAATCTTGTGCCGTCAAAGGTTGTTTATTGTTCCTAAAAAAATATAATAATATTTAGAGTACTACAGCATATTATCATCTCGTTTCTTTCTTTTCTTTTCTTCTATTTAACTTCCTGTAACATGTTTTAGGCACGACAAGTTTTCTTTAAATGTTACACATGTTTTCCGCTTGCCTTGCCCTTGGTTTATATATTTCCATCATCACACCACGTTCAGAAAAGGGCTGTGAACGTGATGGACTACTCTGTGTGTGTAGTACAGAACATTAGCGGACTGGGGAGCTGAGGTCTCCGATGCTCAAAAGAGGATTTGAATGTGCATTGTTGACAACTGTTCTTGACTAATTTCCCGAAGTGTGTTGTTTGTCGCTTTAAGCAATCAATGAATAAACTTCTTTTGCAACCAAAAGTAGAATAATATAATAGCATATAATTAATTTTTTCAATCAGTTATCTTCATTTTCTATTGTCTCAATTTCTTAGAATAAAAACAAACTAATGAGTCAAATCAAGTAGGTTTAAATTAACGAGGTTTAGAACTCTTCCTCCGAGATTCTCAAGTTAAAGCAAGATAAAATTGCATTTCAGTCCTTTTTTTTAAAAAAATAAATAAGGTGAATTCCGATTATTCATTCATTCGGGTACAGTTTACCTGTGAAAATAAATTGAATAAGAAAATAGTATTGTACTTTATAAGAAAATAGTGAAATATTTATAAGAAAATAGTTTGTGGAAATAGTACTTGTTGCGTTTAGTCGAAAAATAAAAATATGTAAAATGTTTGTGAATAAAATCTCCGTTTTTAAATAGCAATAGCTTCGTGAGATACTCGTAATTGAGTGGCCTTGGCGGTGCCTGTGGTGAAGTGCGCGAGCTTTCCGCTCTGTGTCGCTAGTTGTAGCTGCAGCCAGCTGCCTGCTGCTTAACTAGCGGACGGCGTATTTTAACAAAGGTACTACTAGAGTGAAGTTCGAAAACACGATCGTGGGAATTGTGAAATGGAGGTGTTAATATTTGTAGTTACTACGACAGGAACCAGTGGATTTTGGCTGCAAGGAGACAAAAGGAATATCTAACCACTAAAATGGCTCTGTAAGGAAAACAGGTTTGGAGACAGAAAAAAAAAGAAAATGAAAATGAATGAAACAGTTTCTGGTTTGTATGGTAATTATTCTTACTTCCATTAGAAACTTCCATTTCACTTTTCTTATTGTCTTGTTTGGAAGTGAAATAATGAAAAGGAAAATAAATGAAAGAAATTTGGATTCTGTCAACTTACGTAACTATTAAATGCCTTGGTTAAGCTATTTGAATAAAACCCCTTTTGGATTTTTGCTTTTAACTATAAATTGAGTTTCAGTAGCTAACCCTGGTCATTCGTATTGGGTAGAGAATTCCAATATCATTTAAAGTTTCGATAAGCAGTGCTTTATTGCGTTTAAAGTGGGGATTTTATATCTAAAGATTCTAGTGTCAAACAAATCTTGAAAAAAAAAAAAAAAAGGGTTAAAGTGTGTTACTTTCTCATTGGATGTTGTATCTGAAAGTTAATTTAGTTCACTGCAAGACTTTCTTTATTACTTTTCGTTCATGTTAATTGTTACTAAATTTCACAAAATAAAGTTTGTTAGTTGTTATCTGAAATTGGGATTTGCATTAATTTGAAACTGATACGAACCTATTCTACCCTTCTATTGTAACTATCGCGCTCACTCGATGTGTGGACGTTAATTGTCAGTGCTGGTTGTTTTATTTCCAGGAATTATTTTGCAGTAAAGAATTTAATGCTATTTATATTCCTAGTGGGTAGAACAGCTAGAACTGGGAATTGGCGGATACATGGAATTATATATGTGTATTTCATTACGCAACACATATATAATTTAAATAAGGTACCTTTGTTAAAATACGTGTGCAAAAATAATTGAAGGGTTTCATGAACAGGTTTTCTCTTTTTGAAAGTTTCTGTATAGCAGAGTTTCTGTGGAAGGATTTCCTGCTTAATGCTTTATTGGCAATTTGTTTATTGCAATTGGTACTGTTTGTGTATAGACGTTAATGTGTTCGTACCTCTTGCATTGTTTATGGCAGGTTGCTAAATGCGTAAAATTGATAGTTATGGAAGTCGCATGCTAATGTGGGAGGAAACTTTATGGAAGAATATTATAGAAACATAATAGATATGAAATTCCCAAATTATATTGTAGTGTTTATTTATATATATGTAATTCCTCTCTCCCCGTTATATTGTTTTATATTTAAGAGTAATATGGCGCAGTTTAATGATATAAGGGCTGGTTTTGTACACGATAATGATCAATCTAGCTCTAGTGGCGATGAGTTTGTGGGGTATCAATATGAAAATCCCTTATTTGAAAATGACCTGAGCGGAAGACAAATTCCTAATTATAATAGTACTTCTCCTAATATGGGAAGGGGAGCCTCTAATATGAGAGGGGGTGGTCCGACCGAAATGGTACCTCCACTAACCCGTCAATTTCAATTCAATTTTTCAAGGCATGCGTCGGATAGCATGTATAAAGTCTTAATGGAGGAAATTAATAGTTTACCAGTAATTGATGGAGGAAATACTGACTTGACTTTCAAGTTTTTGCTTCGTTTAGATAGTTTTCTCAGGGGACGGGATTTCCCGTTGGATTTGGTGCTGATCGCTTGTCTTTCTCGAACAAAAGGGGAAATTCAGGAGATGGTACAATCTCTGATTGGAAGTTCTCTCTCTTGGGAGACTGTTTGTAGGCGAATAATGGTGCGTTTCATCTCTACTATTGCTAGAACTCAATATATGAAGTTATATTTTTACACTACTATGAGTGAAGAGGAAACACTCTATGACTTTATTGATTCTAAATTATCTATAATTAAGGTTTTGGATATGAATTTTGATGAGCATACTATTTGTAGTCTAATTGTAAATATGGTTACTCCTCGAACGCATGAATTTTTAGTTGAGCACGGATTTCCTAACACTTTTGAAAACTTGTTAACTTTAGCTGCTAGGTATGATGCCTTGTTCCGATATAAAAGGGATTATTATAAGTTAAGCAAACGAACCTTAGGTGACAAACAAAATCAGGTCACAACACAAAAGTCACCTAATATGTTGAAGGCTCGTGGCATGCGTAGCTCAGTGGTTCAGGTACCGAAACAAAAATGTTATATTAATCATCCTAGTGTTCACCAGTTAGGTTATGAAGACGACTCAATTAGTGGAATGCAAATGAGGGAGAATTGTCAGGCTACAAAAGTAAATAGATCTTTGGGTAATAATACTCATAAATGTAAACGTCCTCATTCAGATTTAGATAATTTCAATAGAGTAAGGGGTGTTCAATCTCAACCATGGTCTAATGTGAAAATAAATGAATTTGGGGAATCTACTGAATCTAGTATAGCTCATACGCCTGATAAAAGGTTAATGAATTTGATTTCGGTGTTAATTTATATCAAAGGCGAAGCCGTACCTTGTGTAATAGACACTGGTAGTAGTAACAATTTCATTAGTCAGCGCTATTATCAACGTTTAAGTAGTATGTGTCGTATAAAAAGTGAGAATGTGAACTTACAAACTACGGGTCTTGGAAATACTCAGATTCTCGTCAAACAGAGAGTTCGTATTTACTTTCGCATGGGACGTCAGCAGTTTTGTGAACTGTTTTATATCATCGAGTCAGACGACTTTGATATTCTTTTGGGTAACAGTTTTCATACAAAGTATAGTGCTGTTATTGACTTACCAAATAACTTATATAGAGTACAAAATCGAAGATTAAGCGTACCTATACATGATGCCTCCCAGTTGTCGGCAGACACTATGCGCTCTTCCCTTTATACTTCTAGGGGAGAGGATCGTGGAAGGCAACCACCATGCAACCTAGGTTCGCAGGAAACATCTTCTACTCCTAGTACTTCTGCGAGTTTTCAACAACAGCATGGATTGCCGGAAGCTGCTGCATCCACGTCATATGGAACTGTTCCAAAAGAACCAGACCCAGAGTTGGAGTTTTGCTATGATCATTCGGTTCTTCATCCAGAGAGGATTACCGAGGAAAAATTTTCAAGGTAATTATAAGGTTTCGCCTGAACTTTTACAAATAGATCCTAGTTTACAGAAATATGTTGATAAAATTTTAAATAATTATCAAGATGTGATTTCGGATAAAATCGGTAGAGTCAAGAACTTTGAATATAAAATAGAAGTAACTGATAATACTCCCATTAGACAACAACCTTATCATCTCCCTACCTTTAAACAAAAAGAATTAGAACAATATATTCAACAACTTGAGAAAGATGATATAGTTGAGAGGGTAGACTTTTCACCTTTTACTTCCCCATGCTTTCTTGTAAAAAACTCAGATAAAAGTAGTCGTTTGGTCGTAGCGTATGGAGAAATGAACAAGCGGATGATTTGTAATAATTTTCCGTCTCCTAACATGGAGAATGTTATATCAAGTATTTCTAATCACTCTATATTTAGTAAACTGGATCTACGATCCTCCTTCTTTCAGTTGACCTTGACTAAAGACAGTCGTCCTTATACTGCCTTTGTCACAAAAAATAAAATTTATCAATTTAAGGTTTGTCCGATGGGTTTTCTAAATAGTCCATTTGTGTTAAGTAATTTAATGAATAAGGTACTTGATGGGTTAATTGGAAAGAATTTGGAAATATTCTATGATGATATTCTATTGTTTAGCTGTAATGTCGAAGAACATAAGAAATTGTTAGAGGATGTTCTCTCCCGTTTAAGAAAATGGGGTATAACCATTTCCCCTAAGAAAACATTTTTGTTTCAACAATCTATAAAGTACTTAGGGTTTCGTTTTGAAAAGGGAACTATGTGTATTGACTCTGACAGAATTAAGGCAATTCAGGATATTCCAAAGCCTAAAAATCGAAAAGGAGTGAATAAAATATGCTCATTTTTTGCATTTTACTCTAAGTTTGTAAGAAATTATTCGGAATTGATAGCTCCTCTACAGGAATTACGATCTCCTAAACGAGTATTTAAGTGGACAAAAGATCATGATATTGCACTTCAAAGATTGAAGGATGAATTTTGTACTCATGTAATTTTGAAAGTTCCTGATATGAACTCAAGCTTTATTGTCCATTCGGATAGTAGTTTGCGTCATTATTCGGGAGTTTTAAGCCAATATGATGAAAATGGTAATTTGAGACCTGTTGCTATGTTCTCTAAAGCAATTCCCCCTACAGATTGGAGTAAAAATGTCTATGAGTTGGAACTTAAAGCTCTCACTCTTTGCTTAGAACGATTTGAATATTATCTATTCAATCCATTTGTTGTATACAGCGATAGTAAAAGCCTCTCTTGGCTTCTTACAAATCATAAAAGACAACGACGATATGGAACTCTTCTGGAGAAACTTGCACGTTTTAGGTTTAGAATAGTCCATATCCGCACTAAGGTCAATTGTATAGCTGATTTTCTCAGCCGTGTTGGCAATCATTTGGAATTTTATACGAAAGACGCAGATACTGTTGAAGTTGTTAAAGATCATGGTAAAAGTGTAAATGTGTCTTTTGTAAATTTTTGGAAGTATCCTGATTTCAGTATATCCTTGAAAGAACATCAAAGGAAAGATCCAGAGCTTCAAGAGATTATAGCCAAGCTTGAAAGTAAGCAGGAGGTAAGAGGTTATAAATTACAAAATAACATCTTGCTAAAACGAACGAAAGGTAAATCTGGTCAAGGTTTTAGAGCTGTCGTACCTTCTTCTTTAATTAAGAGCATTCTAGAGTATGCTCATAATTCTTTAGTACCGGGAGGTCATATGGGAATTAAGAAAACGATACAAAAGGTTGCTTCTCGCTTTACATGGTCAACAATGTATTCAGATATAAAGAACTATGTGAATATTTGTGAAATATGTCAGAAATGTAAAGATAAAACTAAGAAACCTATGGGAAATTACTATACTAGAAATGTAAAACACCCGAATTACATTTGGCACATTCACGTAGCTGGGCGTCTTCCCAACAGTTCGGGATATGAGTTTATTTTGATTGTAACAGATTCTTTCAGTAGATTTGTGTTTTTAGAACCTTTGAGACAATTAAATTCTAAGACTATTTGTAATAAATTATTAGATCTTTGTCTGAGATTTGGATTTCCAGGTTGTCTTGCACGACGGCGCGACATATTTTGTATCAAAGTACATTTCTCAATTTTTGTACTCTTATGGTATTCAGGATGTAAAATTATCCCCTTATAACCCGTCGCCGAATAAGGCGGAAAGAACCATAAGGTAGGTGAAGAATTTAATTCGTGCATACGTTGATAAATCACAAAGAAAATGGGCCCAATTGTTATCTAAAATCGCATTCACTATCAACATTAGCATGAATGAAATTACTGGGTATTCACCTAGCGAAATTTATATGGGAAGAAAATTTTATCATCCTCTTGATATTAAATGGTTATTAGATTTAGAAATTTTGGACGATGACCTAAATAAAGATGAGAAATTTGCTAATATTTGTAATAATATTCAGAATTCCTGGAAACGTAGTGAAAAAATTTACTCTCAGAAACATATTCCCGTTAATTTAAATGTAGGAGATCTTGTCTTAGTTAAAAGAGTGTTAAAATTGTCAGTAGAAAAGCACTTTAACCCAAAAATTGCTCCTCCTTGGGATGGTCCATTTGAGGTGTTAAGTAAACCTACACAGAACACAGTATGGTTGAGAAGTGTAGAAAATCCTAATATAAGGTTGAAACGCCATGTATCCTTTTGTAAAATCTTTAACGTTCCTCCTAATGCTCAGGGTAATAATAATTAAGATACCTTTATATATACTTGAATTGCTTGGTATTTGTATTGAAATTTATTGTTATATGTCTTGTTGGAATACTTGTTGTGTTTGTTTTATTCTGTTTTTTTCCTGCAGGAAAATCTTCATTATTGTTAAGGGCTAAGAGTTGTGGTGGTAGAGCCCATCATCATCATCCGTGTTCGTCGCGTGATTGTCGTTATGTAATGGAGTGGATAATCTAAAGTTTGTAAGAGGATTAACCATATAATATTGATCTTGAAGGAAATTTGGTAATGTACAAATTATTTTTATTTTTCTCCTCTTGATTAGTATAATAATATTGTTTGGCCTCTTCGGGGGAGAGGGAAATTAATGTGTTGCGTTTAGTCGAAAAATAAAAATATGTAAAATGTTTGTGAATAAAATCTCCGTTTTTAAATAGCAATAGCTTCGTGAGATACTCGTAATTGAGTGACCTTGGCGGTGAGTGTGGTGAAGTGCGCGAGCTTTCCGCTATGTGTCGCTAGTTGTAGCTGCAGCCAGCTGCCTGCTGCTTAACTAGCGGACGGCGTATTTTAACAAAGGTACTACTAGAGTGAAGTTCGAAAACACGATCGTGGGAATTGTGAAATGGAGGTGTTAATATTTGTAGTTACTACGACAGGAACCAGTGGATTTTGGCTGCAAGGAGACAAAAGGAATATCTAACCACTAAAATGGCTCTGTAAGGAAAACAGGTTTGGAGACAGAAAAAAAAAAAGAAAATGAAAATGAATGAAACAGTTTCTGGTTTGTATGGTAATTATTCTTACTTCCATTAGAAACTTCCATTTCACTTTTCTTATTGTCTTGTTTGGAAATGAAATAATGAAAAGGAAAATAAATGAAAGAAATTTGGATTCTGTCAACTTACGTAACTATTAAATGCCTTGGTTAAGCTATTTGAATAAAACCCCTTTTGGATT
The DNA here is from genome assembly GCF_964235325.1 of Thermobia domestica. Taxonomy (NCBI): domain Eukaryota; kingdom Metazoa; phylum Arthropoda; class Insecta; order Zygentoma; family Lepismatidae; genus Thermobia; species Thermobia domestica. The sequence goes on from NC_137467.1 coordinate 130,033,311, forward strand.
ATTGCTTTTAACTATAAATTGAGTTTCAGTAGCTAACCCTGGTCATTCGTATTGGGTAGAGAATTCCAATATCATTTAAAGTTTCGATAAGCAGTGCTTTATTGCGTTTAAAGTGGGGATTTTATATCTAAAGATTCTAGTGTCAAACAAATCTTGGAAAAAAAAGGGTTAAAGTGTTACTTTCTCATTGGATGTTGTATCTGAAAGTTAATTTAGTTCACTGCAAGACTTTCTTTATTACTTTTCGTTCATGTTAATTGTTACTAAATTTCACAAAATAAAGTTTGTTAGTTGTTATCTGAAATTGGGATTTGCATTAATTTGAAACTGATACGAACCTATTCTACCCTTCTATTGTAACTATCGCGCTCACTCGATGTGTGGACGTTAATTGTCAGTGCTGGTTGTTTTATTTCCAGGAATTATTTTGCAGTAAAGAATTTAATGCTATTTATATTCCTAGTGGGTAGAACAGCTAGAACTGGGAATTGGCGGATACATGGAATTATATATGTGTATTTCATTACGCAACATACTGAACTTTATAACATTGCTACAAAGGTAAAATCTTAACTACTGTATTGGGTGAACTTGAAGGAAACATCGGAACTGATTTTTTTTTTATTTCAACATTCTGCTCTAACATATGCGAACAGGAAAAAAATCGTATTGTTATTTGCAGTAATGTACGTTGATCTGTAACATCTGTTAAGAAAATGCGTCAATGTTTTCTGGTGTAACGTACTTTAGCTTGAAGATGGTGTTTAATTCGTTGAAACATGAGTGCATTTCAAAGTGAGAAACCTGAAAACTATTGTGTGGTGGTATATCAGTTAATTTATAAATAAGTATTTCTTAGTATTAATTATATCTTTTACATGAGTTTGTAGTGTTAGCTTTTACTAAAATATTCTCTCAATACTACAGTAAGTCTTAGAAAAGCTGTCATCATGAGTTCTCTTGATCGGTTGCAAATTATTGTATATCATTTAATGTATTGACGGATTACAAAGAAGTTAGGACCTCATTAGCTCAAGTTCACTATTATCACGAAATCAAAACTAAAACATACACATATAATGGAAAATTTCATGCTGATTTTACGAAAGCAATGAATGTCTGACAGATTATGAAACTAAAATATAATTGTTTCTTTCCTTACTCCTGTTTTTGAGGAATTCACAGTTGATCTGAACAGAAGTAATAGACCTAAGACATTTGATTGAGAAAGTAAGAAGAAGGAACACTTTGAGAAACACATTAACATTATGTTGAATTTAACTAGTGTGAACGTGCCAAATATTCTATTACAAACCGATCATGTTTATTACATTTATATTAAGGTTTATAATAAGCCAGTAGGAAACAAATCACATTCACTCACTTTTAATTGATTGGATCAGGATTCGATCGAACACACAATAGAAGTTCAGAACTCAATTTTAAACTTTCAGTTCGTCTTATATAGTCAAAGTTCTAGATGTAAATACAAAATAAACTTGACAAAGTATCTTGACACAGCAATGCAAAAGACTATGCCTCCGTAATTAAGGGAACTTCTCAACTTAAATATTAATTTGCTGCATAGCATGCATGTTATAGGTATATTGTTAATACATTCCAGAAAATATTTAAAAAGCAGCATGCCTGGCAATTCAAGTATATGAGACAACAAATCGTAATGCAGATGCCACTAGTGTATTGTCGAACAATTGATGGTGAATCTGCTGAAATATATTGAGGCTTTTTGAATACCGGCGAACACAAAGCCCTAGAATTCCAATGTCCACTTGAGTAACTAACAGAACCTTTACCATAGTAACATCTATAAAATAATATAAAGAATTCAATAACTCAGAATTATCTCACTGTATTGGCTATATTATCAATAAAAAAGCTACAGAACATTCTAGATTTCAAGAAAAAGTTATAGACAAGTTTGCTTCCCAGAAGGACAAGCGAATTGATTTCATGTATAAATAAAGTGGAACATTCATTATGAATAGATACTTTTTATTATAAGCAGGCTATATATTGTTACTTTTATTAATTTAATCGTTTCGCTTATTTAAAATATTGAAATACTAACCGACCAGAGAAATTATATTTTCCAACAGTAAACTTTCGAACAATTATGTCACGAAACGCCACTGTTCATATGCCTTGAACTAACTAGTTCATGTTTACGGTAAATGAACATAATCATTTCACATTTGTTTACAGTTTACTTTCACGCTTAAGAAAGGACATATTTAGAAAAAACTACTCACAATGTTATATAACAGATAGATAGTAAGGTAGACAGCAAATCTATTTATTCTTGCATTTTCTCTGTAGTCTGTTCATTGTTTTTCCTCTAAGGAGGGAAAATATGGGGATTATGTAGGTTGAACACTATCGTTATAGTTTCTATATAGTCTCTGTGCTATAGCCATAATACAGACATTCGAAATAAAATTCTTGGAATCTTACAAACTAACACATGGAAATCACACTGATAAAGCTATTGATCTTAAACCAAAGCATATAAAATAATAATCACATATAAAGAAAAACCAAGGCATTCATGTGTTTAGATACACATTCTTATATATGAATTGTCAACACAAGGAAATTAGACAGCCCATATTTGTTTTGTCTCTCGTGACATTTCGTAGAGAGAAATTCGTAATGGATGCATCAAGTAACAAGTCTAAAATTAAATATATAGATAATACTTTAGTACAAGAAAGATAATTTCTAGTTTAAGTTCGAAACAACCATTATCACTATTCTTCTGTTAGCTAACAAAAGACGTTCTCCTAGCTACCGAAATATTCTACTTTCTTCATCTCAACTGAAAACGTTTCGAATTTAAACAGAAAATAATGTATGTGATATGTTCTGGTAACTTTTGATTACGAAAACGTTATTACATTTTGCTATTGGATGTGGTTATGGCATCATTTAAGGAGAGAACAGTGCGTAACAGAACTGTGCAACCCACGGATACAGCAGACATTAACAACACACTAAAAGTTAAGAAAATGAAAGAAGACAGGAAAAATAATCGCAAAATATCCTTGCATTCAGCTGCTGGATTCGCGAAGAAGATAAATCGCCAATGGCAATAATCGAAGCAAGAATCACAAAGTTTTTTTTTTTTAATTTAAGTTTATTTATTTATTTTCATACCATGTCACTGCATTACTGTCCAATTTTCTTTCAGTAACCAATGGAATTGCTAGCAGGCAGAAGGATGTTATCTACCTTGAGGATGAAGTATTCTCAGACAGCTCATTCCGCATTTCATTTCCTATAGGTGAGCATAAAACCACTACTTCACAATCTGATCGTCCTCTCTGCATCAGGGCGATGTCATTTTTGGAAAATCATTTCCTTCGATTAATTTTCAACAAACAGCACAGTAGATCACGCTGCAACCCTTCATATAATTTTTTACTGGCTTTAGTTCATCGATACAGATGACGATTTTGTTAGCCTGAGCCTTGTTACTTTGGCAAGTTGAGTTAGCTCATCTTTGTCTTCTCGATCAAATGGAGTAGCTTTTCGTAGACCCCAATAAGCTGATAGTTCAATAACTAGACATATTCGTCCCACACGAATGCTACTTGTCTTTTAAAATATTTCCATTCCATTGGAAACACAACTTCTGCACTGCCGATTCAGAAGACCACAGATTAACCAGGGTAAAATGGTGGCTAAGCATCTTGCGGCAATTCGACGTTTACAAGTCTAAACCACTATTAATTTTTTCACACTAATTCTATTGATGATATATATTTTTGCAAAGGTTCCACTTAATAATCTTAATCTTTTCTCACTTAATTATTTTTTGTTTTTAAATTAAAAATACAATTTTAGAACATAAAGGAACTAATATGACAGATAAAAAGATACTTCAAAATCATAGTTTTAAAACGAATTTTACCTCATAAAACTAAAAATTTAATTTTTATATACGCATACAAAATTCCCTTTTTTAAACAATTTTGCTCTGTTCTTGAGTGGAAACAATATCGTTAGAGGAACAGTATCTGATTAGGCGAAAATGAAACTATAGACCAAAAATGCAGGTGAGGTGTTAAGTTTTTAGCTTCATTAGAAGCAAAAAAAAATCCTTCTAACTCCTTGCTCTAATAGCATAACAATGTCCCAAATTTCCATAGATAACAATGGTTACGAATAATAATAAACAAATGTTTTTATGCAAAATTGGAAGTGCATTATTATTCCCTAACATACGAGAGATCTACATTTCTATGCAGGACACTAATTTCAGTTCTGAGCAAAGGATGGCAGTGAAACAAAATCCACTTAAATTAAAGGTTTCGTACTACACCAGAATGTCCATTGCAATAGTGTTGTCGAAATCATAAATAATTACTTGTAATACAATTACTTCTAATACATAAACAATAGTTACTTCTAATTCATACAGATAGAGACGCAACTCTACTAGCGCCTTTTTATTGAAGGGTGTATTTTCAGGCTCGTTCAGATGTTAGCTTCACGCTGGGAAGCTCACCAGTTTCCCGTAGTTTAGTATACACATGTGTAAAAACCTGTGCAGTAGGAATTCTGTGGAGAGGAAATCTTCGCTGCTATTCTTCCACCGCACCTTTGTCATTACCATCACAAAACCTGTAGACGTACCTCATATCTGCATATTGAGCATGGGCGTATTGGAACAGCATTCTATACAACACAGTCAAACTTCTTTCAGTCTACACACAAGCACTTTGCACTTCCTCACGGTACCGGAACTCCTGCTATCACATGCACACACGAGACACAAAAAGACTAATAAAGGGCCCTTTCAAGTTAATGAGTTGCGGTGCGCCACTTACAGTAGAAAAATTTTTAAAAAATCGAGGGAATCAGACATAACAATGGGAACGTCTCTGTTCTTGTGTACATTGAGACAAGCAAAATGTTTGTGTGCATTAGAAGTAATTATTTATGATTTCGACAACCCTATTGTAATGGACATTCTGGTGTAGTATGTTGTACACAAACTTTAATTAAGGTGGGTTTTATTTTACTACCATCTGTTGTTCAGAACTGTAATTAGTATTCCCGCATAGAAATGTAGAGCTCTCGTATGTTAGGGAATAATATTGCATTTTCAATTTTGCATAAAAACATTCGTTTATTAATATTCGTAACCATTGTCATCTATGGAAAGTTGGAACTTTGTTATGTTATTAGAATAAGGAGTTAGGGGATTTTCTTCTAATTAAGCTAAAAACCTCATCTGGATCTTTGCTACACAGTATCATTTTCGCCTAATCAGATATTGTACCTCTAACGACAGTGTTTCCACTCAAGAACAGTGCAAAATTGTTTTAAAAAGGGGACTTTATAGGGAAATTCGAAACCTTCCCCTCCGTTACTTCCTTCTTGTACGAAGTACTGGGAAAATCTGTATACCATCTGCAAGCCTGTTTCATTAGCTTTCAAACGAAATATAATATGTAACATAACCCCAACTACAGGGTGTGCAAGAATGTTTCAAACGAAATCGGCAAGTGCAAATATATATATATATAGGAGTTGGACAAAAAATCTAAAACGTTTGCAAAAGTGTGAAAATCATACTTAGTATGGTGCGGGCCTCCTTTTGGCTAGAGTGTCTGATGAAGCTAAAGTGTTAGTTGGCGAAACTGTAACACACATGTAGTTTTTAATGTGAATATATTGTTTTGCTCAGCAAATAGTTTGTTTGTTTTTAAGGATGTTTGAAAACAACACCGACAAAGTTTGGGAGGTGATTCCTGACACCAAGATAAGGCACAAAGTACAGACCAACCTGGGTGCACAAATGCTTCTTTTCGGAGTTATAGGCTGCCGAAAACATAAAAAAATGAATTTAAAGATCCATAGCTCTAAAACTGTGGAACCTACCGTAGTCAGATCAAGACTTCACTTAGGAACTAATATGTGTCCTATCCAAAATCCATTATTCAGAATTCCAAAGTACTCATGCAACAATTTTTATAGATAGAGTTTGGCTAGGGCATATAATTCGAAGTACTCATCAACTACCTCTATAAATAATTGGTGCGGAAGTTATGAAACATGGATATTTGGATAGGACGCATACTAGTTCCTAAATGAAGTCTTGATATGACTATGGTAGGTCTCATAGTTTTGGAGCTCTATAGCTCCGAAAAGAAGCGTTTGTTTCCCCAGGTTGGTCTATACTTTTTGCCTTATCTTGGTGTCAGGAATCATCTCCCAAACGTTGAAAGTGTTATTTCGAAACTCTGTTGTTTATCGGTCCGAAACAAACAAAATCTTATGAACTACTTGATGAATCACCGTCAATTTTGACCAGGATGTATTGAATCAAAAGTTGGAGTTCTAGATTGTTGAAAGAAGTGATCCATCCAGTTGATCCCAAGATATAGACAATCGAAAGTCAGTTCCATATGTATTCTCAATGGAGGAATTAAGAACATCCTTCCATAAACTACCCTCAGTGCTGCAGAGATTAGCGCGTTATTACAATGTTTAGGATACAAAATACTAAAGTCTTCCTGAAATAGAACGATAAAATGAAACTAAGTGATTTTCTACTCGACAAATCTACTCGTTAAATATTTTCTAATTTTAAATATTCATACATCTTACTAAAGTTTTTGAAAGAGGAATGTAGGGTTAGAAGGGAATGAAAAACCTCAAACTTCAGTTTTTATTGTGATAAACCAAACTCCTTCACGTGGTATACAATGACATCGTTTACATTTATCTTAACTTGACGTTGATTAGACTACTATTACACCTAGGTCCTCATAAATTGCTCAACATTCGTAAAAGTATCTAAACAAGTTGAAGTATGTGATATAGATCAAAATTGTTTACCAAATACGAAGTACCTTTTAAAATAGCTCCATATTATGAAATATTAAGTTCTGATTAAACTAGATCTTAAAATATAGTATATATTATATAGATGTAACAAGTCAGTCTGAAAGTAAAAACAGAAAATGAATTACTTTTTAAAAAAAGGTGGAAATATAACTACTTTTTTTTTTTAGGTATAAGTGCTTTCGTTGAAATTCTTCATCAGATGAGAGCGAAAGAAGTAAGAGGAAAGGAAAAGAAAGAATAAATAAGATAACAGAGAAAACATTGTGATAGTCCGATGAATACTGTGTTGATACTCCAGGCGACTTATCAACTCTTTTGGAAGCTGTCTTCGAAGTCATTGTATAAAATGCTTATGACAACACATTAAAATATTCCATTCTTCCATGGCATGACATGTTAGATCTGGAAAACCCGTCAACTATGGAACTTCGGATTTTTTTTAATAATTTGTCAGAGCAAGTAACTAGATAGTTAATATTAGATCAGCAGTACAGATTTTCTCCTCCATTATTGATGATTCAAGCGAATGGTACACTGAATGAAGAATGGTCCAGTATTCTTCTGGAAATGATTCAAGTATTATTTACCTCAATTTTCTAACAAATATAAACTGTACTGGGGTCTAAAGGTGATCCAAGCTGTACGAGTATTAATCAGGTAACTAAGTTGCATTTTGATATAACTAAGTTGCGTGTTTCTCTTATTTTGAAAATTGTGTGTGTGTGTATTATTCTCCTCTTTCACTTCTAACATGCAAGGGATTTATTTTTTTTTATATTTTTTTTTAGAAAGTAAATAAATGCACATCAAGCCTTGCTCTTTCCTTTCACACATACAGGAGTGGTTAAAATTGTATTTTCATTGATTTGTCAGAAGCTTGCGTAGCCGCATGTTTGCAATATTTTTCTTCGTTTTCCCCCAAGTTGTGCAAAATTTTATACTAATGCTGCTTTGATATTATAATTTCCATTGATTGTTTACCATTAACGTTCTGTAAGCATGTGGCTAACACGTCCATGAAAATTAGCCTTTATATGGTGTATTTAAATTGAAAAAATGAAATGAAATCTTTAAGTTTTACGTCCCATGGTTATGCCGGTTAGGCTAAAAGGAGACGGTGATGATGAGAGATGAGTGAAAATGCGGAATGAAGAAAGTGGGAGGAAACGGGAGAACCCCGAGAAAACCCACGAGCACGGTGTTTGTCCACCACAAAGTCCACACGGCGCGAGCTGGGATCGAACCAGGGACCCCAAGCACCGGAGATGATCGCTCTACCACTGAGCCACCGCGTCCCCCTATGTATTTAAATTGAAGTAGCAGAGATACTATCGAGTAATAATTAGAGGTAAAACAAAAATCATCAAAAAATAATTCCAGTAGAACAGTGTCAGGAGATTAGAAAGGTGTATTAATTGCAATAATACATATCAGGTCATTGCAAAATAAAATTGTTGTTAAAAGAAGAAAAAGAAGGATATACAATGTTCTTGTTTATATATAGTTTTTGAAGCTTTTACAGAGTTAAAAAATGTATTGGTTCTTATATCTAAATTATATACATATATATGTTATAATTTATATCAGTATGTGCGAATACAAAATGGTATTAAAGTGCACGTCTGGTATTAGCTAATTTGTGTTAAATTATTTGGTGCTCATTATTTACGTAGGATAAAGTTTAGGCGTCGTTAGACATAAAAAATAAGCCTACTGATATAAGTAGGTGACACTGCATAGGTAACATTTAGAAGCAGTAACCCAAGAAGATGATAAGTATGGCAAACACAAAATTAATCAAGACATTAAACATAAAAAAATCTATGTATACGATTAAAGTTTCTTTTTTAAGTGTATTTGAGATTAAGAATAGTCAATCCAAGGCACGTGCATTTCCCCAATACCTCGTGCAAAATACGGTTTGTTTCAAAACGAATATTTCTCTCTTCTTTCAAAATAGTTTATTTTGATTCTACAGACATAACCTGAGTGAAACAATGTTTATATATTACTGAACTGGGTGAATAGTTCTTTAAATTGGAATGAGAGATTTAAAAGTTTAGAATTGCAGGTTCGGTCATATCATTTTAGACCCAAGTGTGATGAATTCTTTGTAGTTGTTTAGGGTTTATAATAATTCTAGTAGTGTTACCAGAACTGGTTGTTGAAGTTCGGTGTTATAAACTTCCATGTTGTGTCATAATCCCTAAAAGCACACTTTATACACTAATTGTCGGCATGTTTGAGAATTGGTAATTGCAAAAATAAATAAATAAAAAATTTAAATACATTGGTCCAAAAGTGCGTGTTGGCCAGCCAACAATTTATCGTCATTTATCCAACACTTTCGACCTTCCAATTTTAATTCCTTCACAGGAGTTATATTTGTTGGCAAATGCTCGGTAAAGTTGCCAATTACAATGTATGACTAACGTTAGCTATTTACTGACCTACCTTCTGGTAATTGGGCGTGCTTTGTGCTGCTACGGGTTACAGCAACTGAGAATCATATATATGAAAACATTCTAAATTTATACCCTACAAGGTTTCAAATAAGGTGTAACTCACAATATGTTAAAGAAATTTCTATTATTTTAGGTGCATCAAAGAAGTTTAATAATTGAGAACAAAAATTTTAGGAATTATCTAAAAAAAGAAATGTTTCAAAAAATTGCGATATTGGCCAATAATTAGCTTTTGGATCAGGGGCCACAAAATTTTTGAACAGCTCCTAAATGAAGTTTCCGTATTTTTTACGGAATAAGCACATCATATTGAGTTAAGTGATGATTTAGGTTTTTGGCTACACTATATGTACTTCTCCAGATATAAGGCGTACAAGAAAATTTTTGATTGAATGAAATATATTGCATTTTTTTGATGAGGGGCCAGAAAATTTTTGAATGCCCCCTGAATCGAGTTTTGTATTTTCTACGGAATAAGCATATTATATTGAGTTAAGTGATAGTTTGAATTTGGCTACCCTATATGAAGTTCCACAGATATAAAGCCTACAAGAAAATATATTCGCTGAAATATATTGGATCTTTTGTTATACGATTAAGATATGTGCTTTAAACATTAAAAGAGTAATAATATTAGTTCTGAAATTTATTTTACAAAGAAATATGAAAAATGTTATAAATAATTACTTTTGTGGTGTTTTATTACAATTCAACAAATGTTACTTGAAATTTTTCATGAAAGTAAGCTTCCTGGGCACTTATCGTCATACGTATACTTACAACATTAGTGTACTTGCAATTTGAGAAGTTTTCACATTCTACTATCATCTTGTAACAGTTTCGTCTCGGAATTAATTGTTTTAGCACCTTCCATCAATTGTAGTTTTCTCTCCTCTCTTTTGCTTCCTATCACACCCCGTCAGGATATAATTTTTTCTCAATGTCCTAACCAGTTCCTTTTTCTCTCTTTAATTATCTCGAATATTAATATTTTATCCCTCCCACCATAACTTCTATCATATCCCTCAGAATACAATTTCTTCCCAAACAATGTCCTAACAAGTTTCTTATCTTATTTTTAATTACCTTGAATATTATTCTATTTTCCTCTTAACCATACCTTCTATCACGTCCTTAAAAATACAATTTTAACTTAAACAGTGTTCTATAAACGTAACCAACAAAGTTCGGTCGCCTTTTATGAAGGTCTGTGTTCCATTGGCCCTCGCACCGTGAGTTGAATGTGAATGGAGACAAGGCAAAGGTCAATTGTTGGTGTGGGTATATCCAACATACTATTTGGTTGTGACAATGCAGTTACACCGTGAACTTGCTTAAGGACAGAGTGAACATGGGACCTCCACACAGCGTCATAAGGGAGTGCATGCTGTACAAGTTCAAACTGAGTTCAAACGCCGTTGCAGCGGGAAGATATGCCAGGCCTTTGGTGAGGGTGTCGTGACTATGCGGACAGTGCAGAGGTGTTTTAACAAGTTCCAGAAGACCAACACATGTACAAAATGACTATCTTCAGGCAGCAATTGAAACGAACAGTGCCCAGACATATGAGAAACTGGGACTACATTTCAGTGTGAGTTGAGAAACCATTTGGTAGCACCTCCATCAACTTGGGAAGCATTACAAGTTGGGTCGATGGGTCCCACATGACTTGACTCCGGGCCAGAATTCAACGCGAAAAGACACCTCTTTCTTTGCTGTCTCGCCTGAGGAAGAAGCCATTTTCGGACAGTGTGTTGACATGTCATGAGAAATGGGTTCTGTACGAAGCTCCACGGCGTTGTCATCATTGGTTAGCATCCCATGAACCGGTTCCAAAACAGCTAAAATCAGCACTGCACCAGAAGAAGGTCCTCCTGTGTGTTTGGTGGACTGCTCGCGGCACTGTGTATCAACTGATCAGAGCACCAACGCAACTGTTTACGGTCAGCAGTTAAGCCTGTTCAAGAAAAGGTCAAAACTCTGGATCCAGAACTTCTGAATCGCAAAGTGGTTTTCCTGTTACAGGACAACGCTAAGCCCCACGTGGCTAGTATGACCCAGGATACCATTCTACGCCTTGGAGTGGAAGCACTATTGCATCCGCCCTACTCCCCGGACATTGCACCGTCTGATTATCATCTGTTCCATTTCTTGGACAATCACCTTAGAGAACGCCAGTTCCAATCCTTAGTAGAGGTGCAAAATGCACTTGATACCTTCTTCGCTTCATGGCACGGCCCACCAAGTTCTACCGCGATGGAATCCATGGCCTTCCAAAACGTTGGCAGAAGATCATCGATGCTGATGGGGACTATTTTTCATCTTCCAGGTAGTCTTAGGTGACATATCGATGTTCGAAAATGGTGGGTGAAAATGTGACAAAACTTTCTTGATTACCTTTATAATAAGTTTATTTTCTTTTTTTAACTATCTCCAAAATCTTTTTTACGTTCTACCACATCTATGTCCTTCAGAATACAATTTCTTCTTGAACAATATCCTAATCAATACCTTGAACTCGTTTTAATTACTTCCAATGTTAGTCTTCTTTTTCCTTTCTACATACCTTTTATTATATATATATCTCAGAATACAATTTCTTCTCAAGCAATGTTCTAACCAGTTTCTTACCATTTTAATTATATCCAATATTGCTATTTGCATCCATATTATTCCAAACATCATAATATTGATATTCTATTCAACCACTTTTCTAAATATATATATTTCGAGCGCTTCTAACTGTTCTTAATCACTTTTTCGTAATTTTTATTTTCGTGTTCTGTATTGTTCAATATTCCACTCGAAATATTTGTTGGTAATTACTCAGTGATTCACAAAAACAATTTTCCTTTCTTCTTAGAAGCATTTTCCACTATTCCTATTCTTGCTTTCATTTTCCCGTTCACACTTCAAGTCTTCACTAACAACAATACTTAATACCGAACTCTATCACCACTTCAAATTTGTGGTTGCTACAGTTATTTTTCTTGCAATAGTCCTTATTTTGGTGTTTCTAGTTTTTACTTTAATAAGAATAAGAATAAGAATAATTTATTGTCGTTAAACAACATGATGTTGTAATAGACAACGTCAAAATTTAAGTTCGTGTACATTTACAGTTTTTCCTCAAGCTCTCCATGTTACTTTTCTATTTAGATTCTGCAATACGAACCGCTCTACCTACGAGGAAAATACCTACCGAAATTTAATCTTCTTTATTCAAATTCGTTTTTATTAGTTTTTATAAATATGTTTGAATAAAGTTGGTAACAGGCAACACTCCTGTCAAGTACCCCTTCCAGATGCATATCTCTGTGTCCTCTTCTATTCTGATCTACCAATAAAGCCCAGATTCTTTTTTAAAAATCCAATCCTTCAACATATATATTCACGAAATACTGTAATGTAGAATAGACAATATTTCGGAGAGGTTCCTTATTATTCAAGTGACGTCTTTGAGTTAAGTGTTACGTCACGACCACATCGGACAATCTAATAGGCAAAATCATGGGACGTTAAACTGAAAGATTTCATTTCGTTTTTTCATATATTACGGAATGCGATCACCCTGCACAATTGGTATGAAATAGCCTTATATAATACAATGTAAGTAATGTTACGTGTTACCTTTTATTTTTCCTTTAGAACATGCATGTAGCTATAAGCAAGAGTCAAAAAGGTGACGTAAAAGAGTGGCAAAAGGGAGCTATTGTACTAGGTCGTCCTATTGGTTCTTATAGTATTGAACGTAGTAATCTTTTGAGGGAGGTGGCACGTCGTTGGTGTGTGCCAAAGCCCACAGTGAATAGTGATCATTTAAAGTGGAAGAAGTCGATGAAGGATGTAACCACACTTATATTACGCTAATTTCGGTATCTTAGTAATTTCAATTAAATCATATATAACCTCAGATTCGAAAACTAGCCTATATGTATGGGTGGGAGAGGAGAACACATCGATCGGTTCCCCCGATATTAATTTTAGTGGTTTCGTAATTCCACACTGAAATATAGAAAAGGATACGTAATCTATTATCGCTACTAACAAGCAATACTATGAAAATAAATCTCTGAATAGTAGTAGTAGGATTTGAGTTCATAAAATAATACTCGTACAACCGATCTCCTTTAGAAATTCAAACAGTATATTTAAACTTTCAAGAACCCAATAATCAACATATATTTAACAATTCAACAATAAGTATTGCATTATGCTCTTCGTGATAGTGGAAAGAGAATTTAAATAGATTCAATCTTAGACTATTATCCAATTAACAACGTAAACTATTCTGCCTCAGTAACAGCTAACCTGTTCTAATTAGTCACGCAGATTGGTAATAATGCAGGAATCTAATTCAATTGAGAAAAACGTAGAAAAGCTATAGGCAAAGTGCCTAAAACTAACAAAACGGCAAACTGCCCTTTAAATGTAAGAATAATATGATAAAGGAAGGAAAAGCATATAACTTACGTACCTCACTGCCTTATTAAGCCAATCCGTGCTATCAAATAGAACAACTAGCTGACATGACGTTACAGCACTCTTCAAATTTCATGAATACATTCAAATTTTAAAGTTCAACAGAATTATACTTTGAATATAACTCGTAGATTATGTATATAGAGTAACCTTTTTGATATAATAACTCGATCGCAAATTATGATAGTAGTAGCGATACCATTATACTTCCTCCCTCGGATGTTCCAGCACAACTATGGCCAGCTATAAAGAGAGATCATCCGTTGTGCTAGTACGTCCCACCAGAGGGCATAACCAACAAAAACAAAAGAATAGGCAAGAACGAAAAAGCTTTTTCGGTACAAAATAATACAATAATATAAATTATTCCTAGAGACACCTTTCTATAAATATTTAATAACCAGTGACATAAAATCCATAAAATCCATGGATTATATGTTATAAGGACTAATCCCATCGAAGCAACTATGGCAGAAGAAACATCAGCAGCAGTCGTGACCATAGATGATTGTAGAAATTAGCAATCACAAACATTTTCCAAACTCTACAGGAATTGCTACAAGAGTACAATGTCGGATCCACTCAGGCAGTTTTTGAGTGAACGCCCAAATCGCCACTCAAGAGAAAACTCACCTGACATGGTGAGTCAACACGACATTGGACCACAAAACAGTGGCGACGTATCTTGTGATCGTACTATTCATGTTTTACCTGTACTCTAATGATGGTCACTCGAGGATGATGTAATAGAGAGGGGAAGAACATTACCTACAAACATTACCTATCCAAAGATTACCTTCAACTTTTGGATAGCGATTTCATTTTCCGGGTTCTTCCAAGATGGTGCCATTCCAGATCCATTATATCAAGATGACAATTCAATGTTCACCAAGTTGTAATTGTGCAGGATTGATTAGCACAACATGAAGCACACATTTACATCCCACCTACCCTGCTAATTCCTCAGATCTCAGAGTTCTTGAGAAAATATGCGACATACTGAAATAAACCGTGAGGAGGAGATTTTAATATTATCTCAATTTCATACTCAGCAGGACAAGTTGTTCGTGGGATGAATCAAACTGGACATGTCATCCTCTTCCACTGACAATACATCATATAAAATTAAGGTAGTGATTCGGGCTCGTGGTGATGTAACTCCGTATTATCAAACAAAGAAAAGTTGGCGTTCAGTAATATTTTGTTTGATGTGTTTATGTATTTTGTGTATTATGTGTTTGATGTGTATACACTGTGACTATTCTTTTCGTATGACCACGTTCTCACTCCTTCGATGAATAGTTTAAACCTAAATATCTAGGTATAGGTATAGGTAATACCTATATAACTGGGTTATACCTTTACCCTATACCCAAATTAAAACAAAGATACATCTGTCGTACTTAAAAATGTTCTTTGGCAATTTGCTTAGAATAATATGGGAATTAATTTATGTGAAATAACCTCTCCAATATATATATATATATATATATATATATATATATATATATATATATATATATATATATATATATATATATATATGTGTGTGTGTGTGTGTGTGTACCAAACAAACTTGCCAATGCAGCAGGACGTACAATTGTGCGTTTTCGATATGTAATAATAAGCCATATTTCGTTATCTTTACACAGACACCACGTGATTTTAAAGGATATAAGTTTTCAAAAATCAATGAATTATATTATTAGATTTATTTATCTCTCTCACTACTTTCCTAATAACATATATCACTGGGAAAAATAATTCAGTAGAAAGTCCTTTTGTCGTTTTACAAATATAAAAAGCACCGTAATATCATCAAACGATAACGATATTTCATAAACAATAACAATAAAATTTGAATTCAAACTGTAAACCAGTTCTCACACTAACTATATCAATATACAACTGAGTCTTTTCAATTCGAAGTCCAAGCAGAATTGGGAAAAATATAGTCCCAACATCGATTAAAATGTGTATTGGCCAACCAACAATTTGCCGTCATTTATCAAACAGTTTCGATCTCGCATCTCCAATCACAACTGTACTTCTTATCCGGGAGTTACGAGGGTTGCTATATATATTTCTGGCCTAGGCAACACTAAGTGTTGCCAGGTGCAATCTGACATTTCCATTGGAAAGTTTGACATTTTGTAGCATAAATGTACTCAGAACTTTTTGACTTACGACAATTTTTTTTTCTTTTACAGGTACTTGAAGAAATCAACTTGGCAAAAAAATGGAATTAACTCGTGAACATTTTCGTGCGATCATTTTTCACAACTTTCGACGTGGATTATCACGACAAGAGTGCATCGATGAACTTAAATCTTTGTATGGCGACGAAGCACCATCCTATAGCACTGTGAAAAACTGGTACAACGAATTCAATCGTGGCCGACGCTCGCTCAAAGACGAATTCCGTGAAGGTCGTCCAAAAACAGCCGTTGTGCCAGAAAACATCGATGCCGTACGTGAACTGATAATGCAAGACCGTCATGTGACTTACCGTGAGATAGAGGCATGCCTAGGCATTTCTTCCACCAGCATACATTCGATATTGCATGAACACCTGGCCGTAAAAAAGGTTTGTTCTCGTTGGATCCCGCACAATTTGACAATCGCTCAAAAGAAAGCTCGTGTGGATTGGTGTAAAGAAATGCTGAAAAAATACGATCGCGGTGCTTCAAAAGACGTTTATAAGATCGTCACAGGTGACGAATCATGGATCTATGCGTATGAGCCCGAAACAAAACAGCAATCGACCGTGTGGGTCTTCCAAGACGAGCCAAATCCAACGAAAGTTGTTCGTGGAAGAAGCACTTCGAAGCAAATGGTCGCCTGTTTCTTCGGCATAACTGGTCATGTGGCGACTGTTCCGCTTGAGCAACGTAGGACGGTCAATTCTGAGTGGTACACCACCATTTGTTTGCCTGAAGTCTTCGGAGAAATTCGAAAAATGAACAAGAGAAGACGAATCATTGTGCACCATGACAATGCGAGCTCTCACACATCGGCTCAAACCAGCGCATTTTTGACCGGCCAAAACGTCGAAGTGATGGGTCATCCGCCGTACAGCCCTGACTTGGCACCCAATGACTTCTTTTTATTCCCACACATCAAGAAAAAAATGCGTGGTCAACGATTTTCGTCGCCAGAAAATGCTGTTGAAGCATTCAAAAACCATGTTTTGGAGGTGTCTCAATCGGAGTGGAAAAAGTGCTTCGAAAATTGGTTTGAGCGCATGCAAAAGTGTATAAATCTTGATGGAGAATATTTTGAAAAACAATAAAACCATTTTCGTTGATAAATATTCGTATTTTCATTATTAGGCCAGAAATATATATAGCAGCCCTCGTATGTTGGGAATTGAGTTGGTTGGCATATGCTCGGCAAAGCGACCAATTACAACGCAGAGTCAGCGTTGGTAGTTTACTAACATATCCTTGCTCACTGTTAAACGCAAAGCCTGTGCTGTTACGGTAGCCTATCCAAAAGAACAATTGAATCTGTCACTGTGAGAATGGATCGTCGAATTTATATTACTACAGGCTCATTATTCGCTATAATCCAACTTTGTGAGTCAGTCTATCTATTTCACACAAAAATGTAGGGGCCACGGTGGCTCAGTTGTAGAGCGCTCATCCCTGGAACGTAGGCTTCCTGGTTCGATCTCCGACCAAGTAAGTTTGTGATGGGCAATATTGTGTTCATGACTTTTCTTTGGGTACTCCCGTTTCCTCCCACATTAACATTCAACCATTCTTCCATTATAATCCACTTGCCTTAATCATCATCTCTCTCAACCTAAAGGGCATAATCATAGCACGTTAGACAGATATATGTCACTTAATTTTATTTAGTTAAAAACATATATCTACCAAATTTTAAACAGCACCAAATCTTGAAATTTTTTCCCCATCCTAAAGTACTTTTTTTATACTTTTATAAAATTTATAGCAAAACGTAGTATTTTTTTTTAAATGGAAAACTCGATAATTTAATGCTTGAAAGTATTTCTATACAGATTTGGCGCTCCTCGAAATTTCTTCAACTCGTCCTTGATGGCTTCAATTAAAGGAATTGCAGGATCCGTCGAAGTTAAAGTACTATCCGCTAGTATCATTCTTCGATCAATAAATGGATATGTTGTAGAAAATCGGTAGATGCTGTCATCTGTGAACGATGTCGGAGATGAAATCTCAGGTCCAGTTAAGCCATTTGTGTGGCTCAGAGGTCGAAATTTCCAATGCTGCATGTGAGTTTCGCTGCTACGTTTGCGTGCTCCACAAGGAAATGTCGAAGCTCTTCTAGGACGAGAACGCGATGTTACTGAAGTGCGTCGAAAGGACGTACTTGGACTCAATTGTACGCTTCGAGCTTTGAACGGAGATTCGATTGACCTGTAAGACAAGAGGGATAATGTATAAATAATCTACAATTTATTAAGAAGGATATTTATACAATTAGAATATGGATATTACATACTTCTATAATGATGATAAACCAACCACAGCTGATTATGTCAGTGGAGTTCATGTGAGTCGTGTCAGTGGAAGTACTACCAATCATGTACATTACTTAATATGATATCGTATCATTATATACAGACATTTTTCATTAGTGAAATTATTAAAAATTAATATAAAAAGTGCAATTAAAAATGTATCGATTAGTATAGGACTAGGAATCAGATTTCTGGCCTTTCGGCATCTATGACCACGTTAGCCTGTTACACATATAATGGATGATGTTCCTCGGCGATCACGGTGCCCGCGGAATTGGAGAGGAAAAAAGGAATGGGACAGGAAGGAAGCGGTCTGAGACTATTATGTTAGGTACCAACCCAGCAATTGCCTGGTGTGAATGAGGAAAACCCAGAAGAAAACCTCATGAGGGTGGCTGGTTTCAAAAAGCTGTTACGCCTTTTCGACCCACTGGGACCGCTGGGATCCACTGGGACCCACTGGGACCGAAAGGCGAGGCAACTACACTACGCGGGGCTAGAAATGTATCGAAACGTGGACAAAAGCAGTGCTTCATAGACCTCAACTTTTCTCGTGACGCAATAGAGCATAGAGGGATAAGTTAAAACTAGGTTCCTCGGATTCATCGCTCTCAAATTAATAAAAAAAGCGCAATTAGATATTTATTCAAGCGTGAGCTTTTTATTTTTATTTTTACTTTTATTATTATTATTATTATTATTATTATTATTATTATTATTATTATTATTATTATTATTATTATTTTATAGGTGGTATGATCGGAAGTTCCTTATAAAATTGCAAATGACTTATTGTGATGTGCCTTTGAAGAAGGCATGCACGGTAGGTTTGAAGTATTGATATGAGTCAGAAGATTGCACATGAAATTCGCCTGACCAAGACCAGGTTGTAATCAACCGGACCCCAAGTTCATTTTTCGAGGCTTATTTATAAAGAACGATTAGTAAACCTCCCACGCTCATCGGATTTTTTTCCCACTATGAAAGCAATAAAACCCCAAAACAGACAAAGTTGTTTCACTAAGATACACTAAGAATAAACATGTTAGCATTATTATACCAAGAGGAGGAAATCACAATAATTAACTGTCAAAGAAGAAAATAACAAAAAAAGAAAAATACGACTGATATACTTACACTACCATATAATTAAATTTCATAATGTTAAGAAAAGAATAATATATGCGGAATTCGACACTCAAATACATCTATTTACTTAAAAGAATAAATGCAATTGCTAATTAAAATCAACCTTGCTTCGAGTCTTTTCATATTGATATTCGTTCCTCAAATGATTAGGGAATATGTACAACAGCAAACAAAGTAAAAAGTAAAACGATATCAGACAACATAACTAACTGTAATGATTGGTATCAAAACATTATTTGTGAATTATTGTCAGTTTATTTACAATGTAAGAATAGCATATATCTTCCCTAAAGACGTGTAGATCGAAAGGTATTATCAGTCTCTTATTGTTTACGATTGGTCATACGTCAATAAGGTTGAAGGTTCCTTTGATACTGCCAAAAATGAAATTTAGTAGGTATACTTCCAAAGTTCAATATGAGAAATGGTGCAATATGATAATGATGAGGGCACACCATATGAGTCACTTAATAAAGTGTTATAAAAGGGAGTTGATTGCTGAGTATTTTCTGAGTATTGTTAAGTACGGGGCAGGAGCGTAAACACTATGAAATGAAGAAATATATATACTACACTTCGATTCTCCGAAATTTGTATGTTGAAAAGAGTCGACGAACTTCTGATTGGCACGATAAACTACTAAAAGCCATTAAGAATCAGTTGAGAATGCTCCAAGAGCATTGCCAGAACGAACTTAAAAACAATTAATTTTTCTTATTAACTTCTACAGACTTTATACTAATTGTTCTATTTACTTTATTATTATATTCATTAAGCAATTCTTGTAATATAACTATCCATTTATAATTTCTCTGAGTACTAAATTTTTTCCACATGTTTTGTTTAAGAATTCTGTTAAATGTTCTACGATATGTTGTTTTACGAAGACACATGCTCAAAATGGAGGGCTCAAAATTGAAAATCTGGCAAAATATCATCTCTACGACATGCGGTTCCAGAGATATGGTTCCTTAAATCTCCCGGAATCCGAACTTTTCTGACCAATATCTGGGGAACGGTGACCAGTTTGCCAGTAGCTACCGGATATATATATGGTACCAAAATGTTCACCATCCTCTTCGGTATTGATCTACATGATCAACTTCAATATGATCTCTCTATGACTTACGATTCCCGAGATGCGGCTCCTTAAATCTCCCAAAATCTGAACTTTTTGAGACAGTTGATCAATATCTAAGAGGATGGTAAACATTTTGGTACCAAATAATAACTCGTGGTCGCTGGCCAACTGGCCACTGGCCAAACCAGTGGCCACCGGTTACTATTTGGTACCAAAATGTTTACGATCCTCTTGGTATTGATCAACACCAATATCATTTCTCTATGACTTACGTTTCCTCCTTAAATCTCCCGAAATTGGAACATTTTTGGTCAATACCTCGGGAACGGTAAAAGCGACGCGAAAAATTCCATCACTTCTTTAGATAGTTTTTGATGTTCTATCGAATGGAGGCTCAAAAATTGAAAAATTCCCAAATAACACACAAACACACACACAAATAGACATAGAAAATTCAGTAACGAACTTTTAAGTTTGTTGATAATATGGGTGAAGAATATAATGTGAAGTAATAAAAAAGATGTAAAGACATTATTGGGAGAAAAAATGCAATTCAAGTAAAGTACATCAAAGTGCAGTAGAAAGATATGATGGAAATGAAACAAGAACAAATATAAAAAATATTGGATAGTATTAATAGTACTATAATTCTTACATGAAGACAAAGTTCCCCAATGATCATAGTATATAGATACTTCTAAAGGAGAGTATGTAGAAGTGCCCTACCAGTGATGGAAAAATATATTATGATTAATTGTACTGGTAGAAGTAGAAACCCGAACCTGTCAGCTCAAGTAGCTTTCCATTTAACTCAGAAATTTGACGTAAATTTAGTTTCGTTTCAAACCATTCTTTGATCTAATTGTCCTCCCCCTTCAATTTTTAAATGTCAGTTCTTATTAGTCAATTTTTACTGCCCATGTTTATCATCAACAAAAACCGGCGAAGACACAAGGTAAGTAACATAATTTTTCCCTACATAATTTGTGTAGAATGTGTTCACAATGTTTGCACCTTCAACCGTCGCATCATCATCACTAACATTATACGAAAATATGGAGGCAAGTGGACACCTAATTATATAAACATCAAATATTTTCAAAAAACAAGAAACATGAAAGATACTAAGTTTAATCATGAATAAATAGCAATATCGTTTCATTATTATTATTACTGGAAAGACAAAGAATAACCTTGTATCTCTATCGCACGAAGTATATATATATATATATATATATATATATGAGTGAGCAATAGTTTAAGACAATGATAAAGTATACGTAGTTACGTTTTTTCCTTGTAATTATACTGTACACAGAGGAAAAAGAAGAAATCGATTCAATAAAACAATAAGCAACAAATATTGCGTAATAAGACAGGATTCACGATATTACCGTAGATTATAAGAGACGTTCCTAAAGGGACGATGACATACGTTCGTTAACTTCGTAGGATCCGTTTCGAATTTAGCAGTTAACAATAGTACACACACTCGTCTCCCCCTTACCAACACAATAAAATAAACTACAAACCATAATTAATTTTGGCTAAGCTTCCCGAGGTAAAATGATTATACCGGGAAACGAAAAGAAAATATTTAAAAATCAGTACAATTATAGGGAGAAATTTTAAAAAAATCACTGTTTGACAAGCCACTGCAAAGGCACGAAAAGAAAGAACTGTGTTGCACTTCTATGTTAATCAGCCATTCGGAGGCAAAAATAATAAATACAGAACTCATCGCCCTTGCTGTTAAATTCTGGATGACATTAGTTGATTTTGCATCAAAGTGTTCAAGCCGAAACAGTCCATAATAGTTTAGAACATTGCTTGAAGTCAGCTACATGCCATACCTGACCAAACATACCTACTGATTGTACCATGGTGAGCAATAAGTTTCGAAAGCAGTTTCTATATCTGAATGCTTGTGTAGAAAATTATAAAAATAGATTAACTGTTATATTTTATATAAGTTCGTGCTTTCCGAAGTGCCCTTTTTTTATCTTCTCTGTTTCTTTGCCTAGGCTCTCTATACCAACCCACTTTTTGTTCTTGTTTTCTTCCTTCTTCTTTCTTGCTACGTTTCTTCTTACTCTATCCCATTCATTGCATCCATTTCACCTTAGTTATGCCAAGAACTTTTTAAAATCTCGTTTCTTCTGTTCTTCATCTTGGTTTAAATCTCCTATTCTTTCCTCCATGCTTTTTGTGAAATTCTTTTTCGCACCCTCATCCACATTACTTCTTTTCATGGCAGTACGCACCCGCTGGACACTGTTTTGGTACCAGGTACCAGGTAACGTAACAGTTAGTATGTTGAAACTGTTATGTGATTGTGATTTTATTAATTTTTAACATAGACTTGCTTAGTATGATGTTGTGCTTAGGCTGACAATTTGGAAACAAAGCCTGATAGAATAGTTATTTAATATTATCCTGCATTTTTAAATATCGTGTGTATGTATGTACTTGTTATTTTTGTTTTCGATGTCAAACACATTACAACTAACTAGTGCCTTAAACATAAGTTCTTTGTTTACAAATCATTTTATAGGAGTGTTTGCATGTAAGGATTTTTCTTATATATTTTTCTTCCACTGGCAATCATTCTTAACACTAATCCATGTGAAAAGTTAGGTACTCATTGTATTGCTATTTGTATTGATAAGAAAGGCCGTGACGAAAGTTGGGGGCGCGGTGGCTCAGTGGTAGAGCGTTCACCTCGGGTGCTTGCGGTCTCGGGTTCGATCCCAGTCCCCGCCAAGTGAACTTTGTGGTGGACAAACACCGTGCTCGTGGGCTTTCTCGGGGTTCTCCCGTTTCCTCCCACTTTCTTCATTCCACCATTTCACTCATCTCTCATCATCACCGTCTCCTTTAGCCTAACCGGCATAACCGTGGGACGTAAAACTTAAAGATCTCATTTCATTTCATTTCGTGACGAAAGTTTTAATTGTTTTGGTTGGATAGAATAAAATACATGTTTTATCTCTCTCCCTTATTTGCTCTCGATTACAAAAGTTTTAACAGTAAGCTGTATTTTTTTAAATAATTTCCATGTGTCTATGTTTATAAAAATGATTATGTACTTATTAATCACTAAGTTTGTTTTAAGGAAACAAAATATTAAATATCTATAGTAACATTTTTCTCTTTTATTGGAAAACTCAATCGTATTTATCTGCATGATAAAGAATCAAACATTCATTTCTACGGTTTGCAAGGACAAAAGATCCCACATTCACTCCTACCTGAGTACAAACTAAAAGACTTCTCACTTACAAGACTAAAAATTGCGTTGAAGAAAAATATATTGTAAAAAGAAAAATGTTAAAAACATTTTTGTTAAAAGATATTTTGTATTTCATTTCTGTACCGAAAAATTGCTTTCAGATTTTGAGTTTCAAGAAATCTTGAAACAAAACCCGATGTCAACAAATTTCAAGCAAATATTTAGTCTCAAATTTTAAAATAAAAATATAACAATAATTATTCAACAAAAAGTTGATTTTCTCATTTAGCTTTTTCTTGCAGATTTTTTCGATCGAAATTTTTATGTATAAAATTTTTCGTTTCAAAAGTTTCTTCGCAAAACTTTCAATTTCATTTTTTCCTTTTAAGGTTTAGTATCGTTTGAAAACTTTAATGAATAAATCTTTTCATTAGCAAATTTTTCTTTACACATTTTCCCGTTTGATATTCTTTTCATTCCACAATTTTTGTTTGAAATTTTTCCGCTTTTAAAAATTATTTTCATGTCACAAATAATAGTTTGAAAATTTTCGTTCCACAATTCTTTGTTTGAAAATTTTTCTCGCAAAAACTTTTGTTTGAAATTTTGTTTGGCACATTTTTTTTTGTTTGAAATTTTTTCCTCAATATTATCTGTTTGAAAATGTTTTTCTATAAACACACAATTTTCTATTGAAAATTTTTCTTTATACAAGTTTCTCGTTCTATTTTCTTTATTTCAGAAATTGTCATTTGAAATTTTTCATTTCAGAAATTTATGTCTGATTTTTTTGCACAAATGATACAAAATTTTTGTTTGAGCAATTTTTTATTTAAAATTTTTTTTGTACAAAAAGTTTTTGGTTACAATTCTTGTCTAATAATTTTTGTTTAAAATTTCTTTCATAAAGTCCATTCCACAAATTTATTTGTTTGATCATTTTTTGTTTAAAAGATTTTTATTTTCACAACTGTGTTTGATTGAAATTTTTGGAACAATTTTCGTTTAAAATTTTTCATTAATCAATATTTTGTTTGAAAACATCTTTCTATACATATTTTTTTTAAATATTTACATTTCTTGAATTCATTCCTTTACACAAAATTTTCTGTTGAAAAGTTTTTTTTCAAATACAGTAAAACCTCTAAATAACGGATAGCAGTGGGATAACCGTTACTGAGAGGTGCCCGTTACAGTGAGGTTACAGAAATTTAATTTCTCACAACGGTAATTGTATGCAGCAATATACAGTAAATACCTTATGTGTGAGTGTAAATACGTAAAGTTCAATATCAAAATACTCTGTTTAGTACGTATTTGAATTCCTTTCTGTTAAATGATATTATTGCCGGTGGATGTGTTAATATATTCGTATACTGCAAAAGATAATATGTGTATGGTAATTTTCTTAAGTACATGTCATCACCTTGTAAACGTGTTTCATTTATTTCAAATTCTCAGAAGCTTCTCAAAAGATGCGCTAGCAACCAACTAACCGTTGAAAGTCTTTTGTTTAGCAAAAATGGCATCCTTTTTCTACTACAGGGGTAATAAAACTCATTACCAAGTGTCTTTTGAGAATCCTCAGTACTGTTGTGTGTGTTTGTGTACTGGCGCAATATCTTCGTTGGTGGAATGGATGAAAAGAAATGTTATTGGGAGTGCATATGTTTATTCTCTCAGCCCCAATCACAAAGAATGTCCTCTTAGAGAAAGTAAAAAAAGGAAGCCGGAAAAATTCCAACCCAGACTCGTTCCAGTATCATAAGTAAAAGAAAAATGTTGCTTTTCCAAAAAAGTTAGAGAGGAATCATTTCTCCTTGAAAACGTTATTGTAAAACAAACAAGGTTTGTTTTATTATCTATGAAATTGTCGAGAAAGATGCAAGGTCCAGAGGATAAAGGACCAAATTTGTTAGGGAAAATCTTTCGCATAGAATTCTTGGCCGTACGACTGAATCTGCATGAGTGTTATTGCTTATTAAACTTTTTTTTTTTTTTTAAGGATTTCCACCAGAAAGTAGTTTATTGCGGACAGATAAAGAAAAAGTTTAAGTTCAGCTTGAAGCTGTTCTCTTTGATGGTTTACCAGGTCTAGACTCATGATAGATACACTTGTGGACTCATGATAATATATCGCAGGACCGAAAATAATTCCTGTCCGTTATGAAGAGGTTATTGAAACGTTCGGGGAAAAAAAGGACTGTCAGCGTTCGTATCGAGAGTGTCCAGATACGAACAAAACGGAGGGTTTTGTTCCGTAAGAGAACATATATTTTTGCTGGGACAAAAAATTTGCCTGTATTGTAGATGTGTCCATTATTGAGAGGTGTCCTTTAAGGAAGGTTTCACTGTAGTTACACGGTTGACCGTCAAATTTGTTCGGTTTCATCAATTAATTAAACGGTTTAATTTTCCTCCTGAAAATGTTAGGCGGTTAACTAGAAAACTATAACGATTAACCGTTTAGCTTTTAAATTTTGAGAACAAAAATAAACAGTAACCCTTTTATTTTAAAGATTAAAGGCAAAATAAATGGTTTTATGTTTTCTTTTAAGAAGCTCTTAACAAACAAACGTGTAAGGAAAACATTCCATTTTCTATTAGGTAGTCAGCCTAGGATATCACATCATATGATGAAAGTAGCTATGAGAAGTAATATCACGTGAAATGTGTGAAGCATAGTATATGCATGTACGTTATAAAGAAGTTGAAATTGATGTTGTCAACCTAGTTTCTGAAGAGGATGATTAAAGTTTTATGGAGAAAAAAACTCAAAGGCACGTACCGTGATTTTAAGCACAGTTATAAGTTTGAAGGAGTAAAATACTCATCCATAGGCCTCATATTCAAATTTAAGAAGAAATTTAAGACAGATACCATAAGCCATGGTAGAATATCCTAATAAGTGGTTTTCTTTCGAAGTTAAACTTGTACTTCAACCACAATAACATTGACGTCATAGTTCAAACCAGAAAAGCATCACTTTCCATTCACTGTTTTTCTAGAACTGTCTTCCCAAATTACATAACGTAACATTGTCGAAAGAACCATTCACCTTAGACCATGAAAATGTTTGGTATGAGTCATGTGACTTGAACAGACTTGCTTTAATTTGACAGATTTGCTTCCGTGTCACTTTGCCTGCTACAATAAAGATTTAAAACGATAAGTTAGGTCGTATCTGAACTTTAATAGTCTAGGAATCTCATTTTTAATTTTTCTTATAGTGTTAAATTTTTAATAACATTATCATATTTATTTACCAATTACATATATTATTAATATTTAATTTCTTCCAAGTTTTCGTTAACGTCAATTAGTTACTCATGTCGTTGTTTAACTGGCTTATGTGTGGATGTAGTGATACAAGTGGTCAAGTTTGTTACCTATTGAAATGCATATATCAAGGGAAATTCTTCTAAATTATGTGAATTTATATTAGTTTAGTGTTGATGTATTCTAATATTCGAGTTCATTAATTGTGATTAACATGATTCGTAACTAGTTTTAGTTTATTCCATCTTTTCACAGAGTGAAATGACTGCATTTCCGAGCATTGCACAATATTTTACTTTATATGTAAATTATTAATATCTTGGCAGAATGAAAGAGTCTTTGTGAATAAAAATGTAATTTTGTTCTTCAATTCAATGACTAAATTTATGGAAATGACAAAACTCTTCACGCCAGTTCTTCACGGCGTCACCACGCCACCCCCATCGCTCATGTTCTATTGGATCCCCAGCATTGTGGACCAGCAGCTATGTATCACACGGCATCGTAGTTTCCATTGCAGCAAGTTCCGGCGCAGGACAGGAATGGAAATTCTGACCCACTCCTCTCTGCAAGCTTTCCAGAGACCATCCAGGATGCGCGGGCGGTGATGTTGAAAACATCGTTTCAACAGTTCAAATGCGCAAAAATCTATATGGACTGATCAAACGAAATGACACGAATTTCTAATTCTTCTGCCACTTCCTGGTAAAAACATAGTGATGTTCTTGCGGCATGACTCAAAGCCTTGTCCATATGGATCATCACCTGGTTCGAGTCCATTACGTACAATTGTGGAATGTTCCTCTGATACATAGATATCAAAATGGATTCTTGTAAGTATCTTGCATTCACCTTTGTGTTTTTGTCCACCTTGCGTATCAGCAGCTTACCCTCATATCTGAATCCCGTAACAACCATAAATGCCACGAGGGAAACTCTCCATGCACTGTGCTGTGCCACTTCCCGTCAGTGTCACAGTATATGATCGAACGAACGTGACTACCAGTAGTGAGATGGATATATGATTCATCCATTGTGACAACGTTCTTCAATTTGGAACCAACCAGGTACTTTTCATACAATTTCCTGTAGTTCGTCTTACGTTCGGCAATGTGACGTCGTAGAAGGTGGTGTACGAAAATGGTCAGATATACAGATAAAAAACTTGTGTGTGCCTGTAAACACTGAAGTACAATGTTGCATGAAAATGTTAAATTTATTCTTTATTTAAAAGTTGATAATTACATAACTGTTATAATTATTGTAACCATTATAACTGAGATAATAGCGACGAATATTAAAAAAATCGTAATTAATCCAGGGCACTTATCACTAGAAGTTCATTTCAGTTTCTTTTTCTTTCAAAATGTTCATATATAATTTGATATAAATAAAAAATAACATAATTACTATATAATTTTATTTCCGTATTTAGCTAAATTTCCGAATTCCCGAATGTAATTTTATTCCGAATTTTCTTGTGTTTTAGAAGTTGTATAAGAATTTTTCAGTGTATTTTCAATTATGAAAAAACATTTTTTTAAACTAGTAACAGTAATATGGTACTCATGTGTACAAAGACGAACATGGAAAACATTTTCTGAACTACATTTTGACAGGTTTGTGCTCAGATTTGCGGCTCAGATGTTGTTATTTTAGGTAGAATTTTGTTTTTTAGTATTTATAGGGACATATTTCCTAACAGCTGTTAAAATGACGGCTCTATATTAAATATTCGATTTACACTTATTATTATCAACACAATGTCTAGAGACATTCTTTCTAGGTCCAGACGCACACTTATGAAAGCATAGGACCAAAAGCATTCATCTTAAAACATGAGGAATACAAGAGTAATCTATCTTACACTTATTCGCAGAAGTACATTACTAGTCTTTATATTTATAAAAGAGAGAGAGATGCCTTTTGCAAGTCCATAAGCACCCCTAAGCAAGCATAGGATCATAGACAGTCATTTTATCTTACGGGGTACAGGGTTGGTTCACTTGAGACCCGTTCAAAGAAGTACAAACTTAGTCCTTATATTCATAAAAGAGAGTGAAATATTCTATAAGACCATACGCTCCCTTACATAACTGTTGCTAAATTCAACTTTCAATTACATTTTAACCTCAAAGTTAACTTCTGTCGCAATATTAACCAGTTAGACTATAGACGTGAAAGGTTACCAATATAGCGTTATTTAAGATAATATGATATTTTATTTAACACAAAGTGAAAAAGTGCAACCATTGAAGCCCAACATTATTCCGTCCAAATAACAGAGTTTTTCCATTCATACTACTTTTATTTTATCCTCTGTAATAACACATATCATATTAGAACAACCAGGAGCTCAAAGGCTTAATAGTTTCATCACATACTACTCTCTTACAAATTATTGCACGATCAACTTAGTGTGTAACAATTGTAATCTAAACAGTTCACAATCGATAATGTAGTAGGTCCTCTACTACTTAAGGCATATATTAATTAACCGAACACTTAATGTCCACTTGTATTGCAACTATTCTTAACAATAGTCATAGGACTAAAAGCACTAATCTTAAAACTTGAAGGGTATAAGATTGGAATACCTTAGTTCCAATTCAAAGTAACCTTGTTAATAAGCATAAAAGAGAGTGAGTTACCCAAAAATAACAGTGAAAGACTGTGAGGTACCTTCTAGAGACACACAATAAACATAGCATATGACCACAAGCACCTATCTCAAAATATGTGGGGTTACAGACTGAACCACCTTAATCTTGTTCAAAGGAACCATAGTGGTATGAAACTGGTTCTTAGTAACCACAAAAGAAAGTGAGCTACTCCGAAATACACATTATAGAGAACAAATATCACAAACCATTAAATTCTCAAATTTTTGCAATTTTTACCTATCTAACGAAGCAACCTAGGATTCCCAGCGACACCTATAATAGGGGTACGTAGGGGTAGACATGAAAGAGGGTGAGCTACATCAAAACTCCAATCATAAAGAACAAAAGTCAAAAACTATATATTAAGGATCACCAGCACCCATCTTAAAACATGAAGTGTAGAAGGTTGGTCCAGTTGAGACCTTTAATAGGGGTACATCAATAATTCTTAATAGTCATTAAAGAGAGTGAGATACCTTAATAGAGCCATGAAAGAGAGTGATATCTCAAAAATACTCTAGTAACATCAAAAATCTTAATCTTTTATATTTTTTGGTAATTTTTACGTATCCAAGAACACAGGCTAGGACTTCTTGAGGTACATATTTAGGGTCTATAGAACCTCCAAGTCACATGACCTTGTGACTCCCAATCACGTGGTAGAAGTCACTCACCAGGAAGTTAACCATCCCATGACGTCATATTACGTGACATAGGTCAATGTCCTAGGTCACGCGACTCCAAACTTGACTGATTGGCTGAATTCCAATTTGAGCCAAGTGGGACCGGTACCAGCCCTCATGATAGTATCATAGTAATATTAATAACTGACTTACGCTTTGGAAATTTTTATACTTTGCGAGCATCAATTTTGATCGAACAACTGTCGTAACTCTTTACAAATCCCATAACGAACATTTTGTTAATCAGAAGTAAAAACCAATGTAAGAGATCCAACCGGTTTTTCAGTACAGGAAATTTTACACCTCCGGTCATCGATCTTTGTCGGCCAGTGCCATGTAACATGGCACCTGCGAATCCATTTTTTATTTACATTTTTGATTGCACGGAGTCGTCCAAGGACAGTGATTTATTACATGTGTAACTCATTTCATGATGACATGAATGATTTTCCTCATGGCTGGCTTTTATGGTACGCCAGAGGAACACAATGGTGATTGATGCTTGAGGAATTATTTGGTAACATTGTATCACTAGAAGAAATAAAATAAAGCAATGGTAAATTAAATATTTATTCGTTGTTCATTGCTAAAATGCACTCTTATTGTTGTTTGCCAATTGCTATGGGGAAAGGAACAGTCTAAAAACATATATCATTCTTCGTGTTTGGGCAGTGCAGCCTGTTTGCTGTACATTGTCGGAATTGTAACACTTAGACATATAATCATAGTCTATACTTCTGTTTTGTTGGCTAGATAAGTTTTCCTTGCAGACTTTAAAATGCACATTTGATACACATCAGTGAAAGTGCACGACGGCTTGTGTATAGCCCGCTACCCCAGTTTTTTGTCACCGGAACTGAAAGAGTCACTACTACTACTACTGCTACTACTACCGGTACTACTACTGCTACTACTACTACTTCTACTACTTCTATTACTACTTATATAGAGAACAGAACACAACCAACTCCTGCGGGGCTTCTAACCCGTTCCTACTACTAGTTCTACTACTACTATTGCTACTAAATACCACCACTACTACTACTACTACTACTACTACTTATACTAAAGCTTCCTTACCACAAGATTTACATCTTAAATCTTTATAACATGCGATTCCGATTCATTATGAACTAATATGAATCGTTAGAATCACTATGATTCGTTAAAAATCACTGGGGGGAGCAGGCTATACTCAATCCTGCACGACAATCGAATAGGTGTATCACACTAATTCATATTCTTACGTTGTAATTCTTGGAAAATATTAATATACGTACTTTACAAATATATACATTGAATATCTGTTACATGGATTAACACATTATTTATAGAAGTATGATTAGTATTTACAACACAACTAATATCTGATTTTGTATCATAACGTAAATACTATATAGAATATACATCTTTTATTAAATACTTGATGGTCAACATTGTTATCGCATCGAGGATGATGTTTGTCGTGGGTGAGTAATTGTTAACACTTTCGATCCAGGGCTAATCTGACCTTGTTTATTCTAAAATCCCGGGGTTTTTAGGCTTTTGTTATTTAAAAAAAATAGCTCATTGCTAAATAATAATGGATGTACTAAAACATTGCAAGCAAGTTTTTTTTTATTTTTAATTTTATTATGAATATATAATTTGATGATGTAAGAAGGAGTAGTTCACTACACTGCTGTTTGGAATATGTACTTTTTGAACAAACGAAAAACAAAATACAATAGAAAAATAATACTCTCGCTGCGTGTGAAGAGCGAGTAATGACAAAGGTGTGCAATAAGCAGCGGGAAAACTGCGGAAACTGACCGCTGAGTTCCGTTATTGAGAAGCGACGATTCTGCATGATACGTTCCCGAACAAAGTGTACAAGGTCGTCTCTGATGACGGTTGACCTCCCACTGCGCTCTCGTCATTCACATTTTACCGTCCTGCTGCAAATTGTCTACACTAGCAACGCGCCATCTGCTTGCTCATGATGTTAAGTCCATAGACCTGGCACAACTAACGATGGATTTCAATCGGCGCTATACCCTGTGCATTCAAAAACTTCATAACTGCTCGCACTTCACACGCAGCGGGAGACGGAATAGGAAACCACTTCCAGCTTCAACCACTCTCACGACGCTTCTGGGAGCACTAGGAAAGTTCCGCTGGCGCATGCGCCAAGTTAGGACCTTACTTCCTCACGTCAACGCAGTCGCTTCGCGCCACATATGGTTTCCTAGCTATGGGTTGCGTGGGAAAGTTACTTTCTGGATGGCCCTCGTGCAGATATTTGTATATGGGTGTTCTCATTTACAGTACCGTGCAGCGGGCGGGCGAGCGGGTCGACAGCCCAGGGCGCCGAATTAAGGGGACGCAAGATTCAGGAGGGAATATATATATATATATATATATATATATATATATATATATATATATATATATAATGGAAGGAAAAAGTAATAAAACGTGCTCAAAATCATGGCGCTCCGCGACTGGTCTGTCGACTTGATTCATATGTACGGGGGGAAGGCGCCGCTCAGGCCCACAACTAGAGGGGACATCTCCTCCCTAAGCTTTTCATGGCCCCTCCAGACCTCAATACAAAAAGTTTAACTTAGGTATTTGTATGAGAATTTTTGATTACTTGGCCCCCCTAACATATTCATGGCCCCCACATACCTCTGTGCCTGGTTTCGGGCCTGGCGCCGTCGTATACTCTCGCCGCGGGAGCTGATTTTCTACGGCACGCCACTGCTCATGTACTCAACTGCTTTTTAAATTTCGAAATCAGGATCTAAATCCGAATCATCATTTTCACCTTCCGAACGGAATCTAAACTGTACTCTTCTAAAATCTTTGATATTTCTTCTATATTCATTTTACTTCCTTCAAAGAAGATAACTGCTGTAAAATTAATAGTTTTTGAAATTAAATATTCCACTATATTAACGAACGTGCTGCAGTCAAACACAGAAAGTTGAAGTTGATCACAACAATTAACCTGCAAAAGTTCGTTTACTCTTCGTTGGATGTCAGGTGAATAGTATTCCTTCATGGACTGAGTCTCAGTAAGTATTTAACACGGCCGACAATTGACCGGAATCCATAAAATGTAACATAGTAACCTGTCCTATTCCCCTCCCTTATCTAGAAAGTAGGAATGAAAATGTGGTGAATTCCTCTTCAAATGTGGAAGAACTTCCTTTTTTTAGTTCACAGCCAGAAAAATTATGCAAAGGTCCATTAAATATTTATCATCATAATGTAGAAGGGCTTGGTACAAAGGTTGAATTATTAGAAGAGCTCCTGGATAAATTAAACAATATAAACATTGTATGTCTTTCTGAACACTGGCTTCACAGCAAAGCAATAAAATTAGTGAATTTTAGTAAGTTTAAGCTAGCATCATTCTATTGTCGTTCAGAAAGGAAGCATGGTGGAGTCTGTATTTTTACAAATGATAATGTAAACTATACTGAGTTAGATATAAGTCAGTTCATCTGTGAAACGCACATTGAAGTAACGGCCCTGAAACTAAACGAGTCTAATGCTTACATAATATGTCTATATATACCTTATGCTGGCGATGTGTCTATCTTCTTTAATAAATTAGAATCCATGCTGAATTATTTGTTTGTTAAGCCTCGAAATGTAATTATTTGTAGTGATGTAAATATTGATTGGTTAGTTGATTCGAAGTATAAGTCTCAGAAGATTTCCTGAACACATTTAATATGCATGCCGTTATAAATGAACCCACGCGATTTGGAAAACCAGCTTTAGATCAGTTCATAATTATGAAAAATCAACCAATAAATGTATCACGTGTTTTCAATCCTGGTTTTTCAGATCATGACGCAATATACGTACAATTACCATTGATAGATAAATTATTTAAAAATAAAAAAAACTATACAGCCTTAAAAAGATCCTTTTCAGAGTCGAATATTCAATATATGTGTTATTTAATAAGTCAAGAAATATGGGAGGAGATATATAAATATAGTTCCATGGATGAAAAGTTTAAAGCTTTTATGGACACATTTTTATATTATTTTAATATTGCTTTTCCCTTAAAAAGTCGCACTATTTCGAAACGCATTGATAAAAGTTGGATTACAAATGGAATTAGAAAATCCAGTACCAATTTGATAAGGTTTAATAAGATCCTTAAATCTGGTTACTTTAAATCTGATGATTTAAAGAAATACATACAACTCTATAGGAAAACCTATAAGGTCATAAGGGCAGCAAAATTAATGCAAAACAATAGCTTGATGTTAAATGCCCGAAATAAGACTAAAGCAATGTGGCAAATAATCAATAAAACTCTTGGCACAAGCAGGCCTAAGAGTGTAGAATATCTTAAACTTAATGGTAAAGTTATAAACAATCCACAGCAAATTGCAGATATATTTAACGATCATTTTGTGAAATCAGCTGATCAAACGAATAATACTGATCACTCAAAAATAATGCAGAAACTTCCAAATCAAGGTGAAATAAACACAAAGTCTATGTTCTTATATCCAGTTTCTGTAGATGAGTTAATAGGAATAATTAAATTCTTATCAAACAGCAGTTCTTCAGGTATGGATGAAGTCCCTTCCATTGCAATTAAAAAATGTGCGAAACATATCACACATCAACTTTGTTACCTTATAAATTTCTCGTTAGAAAACGGTATATTTCCCACACTACTTAAAAATGCTAACGTTCTTCCAACTTTTAAAAAGGGCGATGAAAATGTCATGACAAACTATCGACCTATTTCAGTGTTATCGATATTTTCAAAAATATTTGAGTCAATCATGGCAAAACGTCTTAGCAAATTTTTAATAAATCATGATATTATCTCGACTTTTCAGCACGAATTTCAAAAGAATAAAAGTATTGATACCGCTTTATTTGATTTTCTTACAGATGTCCTGAAATCACTTGATAATAAGAATTATGTTATAGGTTTGTTTATTGATCTGTCAAAGGCATTTGACAAAATTGGTCACAATATTATGCTAAATAAATTGTCTCAATATGGCAAACGTTGCGTAGCAAACCGGTGGTGTTAATCCTACCTAACAAACAGATGCCAAACTGTTCAAATTACAAAAGTTGAATCAAATCGATCCTGCACTTTCTTCTCAAAGCAAACAAACATTACCAGAGGTGTCCCTCAGGGCTCTATTTTAGGCCCTACTCTATTCATAATTTACATAAATGATATGATAAAAAACTTTACACCCCACAAAATGCATGTTATATGCTGATGATATAAATATAGTTATTACTGAACAAGACCCAAATTAGTATTGGTAACGACGGAAAAGATTATAAGCAAAATAGTTACTTGGTTGAATGCAAATAACCTTCTCCTAAATACAGATAAAACAGTCGCAATAAACTTTCGTTTTCCAGTTAATAATCCATCCTTCTCTTCGCTAAACAAATTGAGTATTCTAAAGCAACAAAATTACTTGGTGTTTACATCGATGATGATTTGTCTTGGCAAACCCATATTAAAACATTGAATAAAAAATTGACTACTTTATGTTTTGCGTTCTTTAGGTTACGTGATCCAGTTTCATGAAATAGCTTATTATCGATATACTATGCAAAAGTTCAATCACTCCTCAGTTTTGGAATTATTTTTTGGGTGTCAACCGCATGCAGTCAGGAAACATTTCGGACACAAAAGAAAATACTACGAATAATATTCATACTAAATAAAAGATCATCATGTAAACAAATATTTAGATCACAAAAAATGTTAACCCTTCCAAGCCTATACATATATAAATCTATACACTTCGTGAACCAAAACAAACAGATGTTTATACAAACAAGAGATATTCATGCATACAACACGCGGCAATTAAACGACATTTACGTAGCACAACAAAATTATTCCAAGTACCCAAAAAAATGTTTATTTAAATTGTACGAGACTTTATAATATGTTACCATCACATTATAAAGAGGTAAATTTTAATACTCTAAACAAAATTCGTACTCTGTTACTTTCTAAAGCATATTGTTCAGTTCAGGAATTTGCAAATGATAACGATGTATGAATATGATGTAATGATGTAACAAATTTAGCATGTGATGTTTGTTATAATTTTGTACTTCAAATGGTGTAATAAGCTGTAATTGCAATTTGCATTTATATACATGACAACTGTAGAACTTATAGGAGATACTCTCCATATTGTAAGTCAAAACAGGCAAAATAAATAAATAAATAAATAAATAAATAATAAGTTACGTAGGGGCTATTACGTAAAAAAAAGTTAAACTCAGGCTCTGGCGTTTTGGAATAAACATACAAAACTAGTCTGACTCGAGCTTAGGATCGAAAGTGTTAATGTTTACAAACGCCGACAATTTAATGTCTGCACTTTCATTGTTAGAATAATTTGTTACCAAAGTAATGGATTAAGTTAGTATTGTGAGATACCTATAGTGGAGCTTGTGCTAAAAAGAACAACGATTTCATTGATATGTGCTATTAAAGGGATCTAGTATGAAAATACTTAAGAGACGAACCAGTGGCGGCGATTAGACGTTAAAAGTAGGGGATAGACACGATCTGAATATTTGTATATCAATGCTAGTTTTTCTGGTTGGTTGTAACACTTTTTTGACGAAAGGTTGTTTAACTAATAGGATACTATCTTTTTCAGTTAAAATACCGTATATCGTATTTCATATTTTATTAAGTAAATTAACAAGAGTAACACTAGTAGATACTAGCCCTTTGTACTCGTAAACAACGAAGGCGTAAGAAGAGATTTGATCCCTTGCTCATGAGCATCTTAAAATTCTGTGATCAGATTATTTGCAAAGCAGATTATTTAATAAGAAATTTGCAAAACAAATAAATAGAAAGGATAACATCAATCATAGTAATGAATAATGATCCTTGGTTTGTAGAAGTTACATTGAAATTGGGGATTAATGAAGAACTTATATTTTTAATTCCACACATGCTATTAAATGTATGGTATTACTCTTAGAAAATGAATTGCTTTGAATTGCAATTAAAACGCTAATTCCTGTAGCTTTCTTAACTCCACGGGAAAACAAATAACAAATACATATTCACGCAACTTCAAAGATCATATGGCGCCATTTTTTCTATGAACCAGTAATACATACAAAAACTTTACATTTCCAAATGAAACTATATATATTACGGGGTCACTTCAAAAAGTGGTGGGGCAACTTCCCCTCTTGCTCTCTCATCACCGCCCCTGAGACGAACTCTAGTTCTTACCTGTCTGTAACAGAGTTGATACGTCCATTTCGTGTTAAGGCTGGAGAGCTATTTCCCTCTTCATCTTCTTCCCTTTTAAACGCGTCATCCAGAAGTTCGTTGAAACGGCGTCGCATGCGCCTGGCGTTTGAGACGTAATTCTGTTGGGTGCTGGTGGAAGAAGTACGTCTACCAAGTTTTCGTCGTCTTCTAAATTCTTCCTTTGGCCGCTTGGGTCCACTACTGCTGCTACTACGATCTACATCATCCTGAGTTGTGATTCTAGATGATGTTTCTCCAGCGTCAGGAGTTTCTATTCTCCGTTTTACAGAAGTCTGCAAACAAAAGCAGGGGAAAACATAATTGAAATAAGTCAGTTTTAATGGAATGAACTTCTAGGCTTTTATTTACTTCCATCTTCAATTTTCTATAAGATAATGCTCACGGAAGTGCTGAACAATGGATTTTTTATTTGCTTCATTCAGAATGAGAAACTATTTTGACTACGCAAGCGACACAAAACAAAAATAGCACTTTCAGATTTTCTTCAATAGTATTAATCCTTATTGCAACCTATTAATCTTTTCTGCTGTGGCATTATAGTATTTTACAGTAAGGTACACTTCTGGATGGTACAGTAAGGGACACTTCTGGATGGTACAGCCATATGGAGATTTACTCCAAAAGTTCTCCATAAGTTGAGTCCGAAGCATTTGCCGGGAAGTATGCAACCGAATTAACTTTAAAGGAAGGCGGGTGGCATAATCACGAGGCACTGAAAATTCCCGTACACTTGGGCGAAATTCCCACTACCGTCTACAGCATCATTTCTCCAAAATGAAATGAATCTCAGACGTGTAGTTCTTATGGCAAACAGATTCCTTGATATTTGTCCTATTCGTGAAGATAAAGTGCAACAACAAAGTCCAATCCTGTTCCTGTTGGAATAAACACTCAGTCGTTTGATCTGAAATGACTTTGCAGAGCCTGAATAAATATTCTGTCACTTCAGGAGGGTAGGAAGAGCGAATCCTCCACCTTCAGTATGAAAACACATACACTTAATCAAATACTGAGTGAGAGTGAGCCCATTGGTATAGCGCTTTTATGATTTGAAGTTTTGCTCCCAAGCTAGGTTATGTCATAGCTAATGACATTACAGAACGAGAGATGCAAATATTATGAAAGAGAGATACAGTCACATGCGCAAATTTAGAATTTGAGCCAAAATGATCGGATAACATTCATATTTAGTTGTAAATTTTAATTTTGTAAGTATACATGTAAAAGCTCATCCGAGCGTGAGAGCATCCCAATAAAAATTGTTGAATTCAAGTGGATAACTCAGTTGAGAGCATCAGATCATCACGGAGGGAGAGAGACATCTTAAGATATGGGAAACAAAGAATGAAAAAAATTCAATTTCCATGGACGGGATTCGATCCATGAAAATCACGATTACAAAGCAACGACTCTACTCACATCCACAGGGCCACAGAAAACGATAGGCAATCATGCGTCAGACACAAAACGTTTGTTACTTACTAAACTTTTATTTGTAAGGGGATAGCACTAACTTAATTACTGTTGTCCCAGCGTGAAAAGAATATTAAAAACATTCCTAAGATCTTCCGTACATTTCTAACAATACAAAACATTTCGCATGGCTGTTCTGCACAATTATACTTACACAAAACAGTTACTTCCATTTCTATTAATTCCAGTACCAAATAAACAGAAATACTGGATATGAAATTCTATATCTCGCCAATAGTCTTACAGAAAATATCCAAATTCAATTTTTTCATTTAGAACAGGGGGGAGTAAACATGCGGGTTTAGGGAGCAGGTTGCGCCATGAGATTTGTTTTGCGGACGAGGGGACAGCAATTTACATTCAAAATGGCATAATTGCACGTTTAACTATACCATAATTTTACTTTTAAGAACGCCAAATGCGAAGGAGAACGAATGTTTTCTCTTTGGCTTGAAAGAATAAAATTAGGACTGAAGGTGTAAGTGAAAAGAGACTGATGATGTTTATGAACAATGGATGCTACCAAGCAATGGCGTAGCCAGGAGCTCTGGAACCTCCAACATTTGTAAAAGTTGTTAAAGTAAGGTCTAAGATTGCAGTTTTGTTCAAGAATTTTCTGAGGGTGGACCCCTGGATTGCCCCCAAATAACGTTTAGCCAGAGACTCCCGAAAGCAAATTCTGGTTATGTCCCTGCCACCAAGTGATGTACTCTCCTATGTGTGTGACATGCAAATCAATATGGAATTCATTAGAGGAGGGGAGAAATCTCGCTAACAATTTAGGCACACTTTTTCTGGTGGGCTGGGGGACAATGATAAATGTGGGAGAAATTTCGCCCAAGCACTTTGAGTGATAGTCACCTCTCCCCAGAAGGAGGTGCTGCAATTCTTAAGTTGCCAAGAGCTAGCCAAAAGTCTAAGTTCTTCCCCTCTAGAAAATCAGTAAAGAAAACATTGCTTACTACTGTGTTAGTTAAGTTTTATTTGGATGAACTGTCTGCTAGAACTACTGCCAAATATTCAGACATAAAGCATAGCTAATATTCAAAAATATCCGAAACATGATATTTGTGAAACATAGGAGAGAGAGAGAGAGAGAGAGAGAGAGAGAGAGAGAGAGAAGAGAGAGAGAGAATTAGACCTGCACTGGTATCCCTCGGTTATAAATTTAAACAAAGGAGTGATTTTCGTTAGTATTCTTAGATGAGTGGTTAGCGTACTCTACTTCTGCGTATAGGGTCAGGGTTCGAGTCCAAGCACAGAAGATTGTTTTCTGTTTATTTTAGCTATATTTACATCGAGTGGATTAACGTGTTCCTGCGGTAATATCTTTTTTCGGAGAGGGCTTGGCCCCTACACGATTATTCTGCACAAACTAACAAAATACGTATTCTTTTATTTGTTGCAGTTCTCTTTGTTCTATGAGCGCTTTTGACATACACGTATTACTACAGTCGATATTTCGTGCTCAACAGTTTGGAGGGGTCTATGTCCCACCTAACCGTTTTTTTTTCAGAATAATGAAACAGGTATTCCCTAATTTTACGTCTACAATGTCTGTGCACAATTTTATTCAGTTCGGTTCACTTCTTGCCTTGCGGATGTCAAATTTAAGACCTTTGGGTGGGGTATTTTTGCCCTGTGGATGTTTTCTAATTGTTTTGCTCAACCGTTTTCTTGCAGAATATGAAAAACCGCCTTCGTTTAATTTTTGCGTATTTTCTGTTCACATAGTCTTGTTGTAATTCCTCGTGTCCTGTAAGTACACTTCTGTCCAGAATTTCTGTCGCATGTCTTTAGAAATTACATAAATGAGAATAACTCTCTTTCTTATGAGCTAAATTGTCACATGTTTACTTGGAAATATGCAGAAGAAGGAAACACATATTTCAAAAATCAATAAAAAATTAAGAAATAAGATAGTTATAACTAAAAAAAAACAAATCTCCGAAACTTTGATCACCAAATTCTAAGTTTAATTTTCGTAAACGTGGTAAACGCACAACAATTTGCAGAGAGAGGGAATTTTATGCTCTACTAGAAATATAACGTAAATCGCTCATAATGTTAGTTACTATGCAGGAACGTACACAGGGGGTGGGTTCTTGGGTTCGAACCCCTCGAGATTTCGACTTTCGTGTAAATTTAGCCCAATTTTAGGGGAAATTTTAATATAAAATAGACTTATATTGAGTTTGGATCCTCCCTGAAACAAATTCCTGCGTACGCTACTGATACATATAACCCAGCTCTAACAATCATAGGTATTAAAGATTTTATACGTAAACAAAGGATTAGACATACGAAACGATAAGGTATTTTGTCCCACTGGTTTCCTTATAAGTGAGTGAATGTTATTTCCAAGTACCAAGCGACTGTATATTAAGTTGCTTTCGTGGAATAGTTGGTTAACGTGTGTTCGTTGGGTATTCAACATTTTCCACGATATCGTCAGATCAAATCCCATACTTTAGAGTAACTTTCTTCTTTCTCTCTTTTCTCTTTCTTTTTTAAAACTAGATTCTGTCAATTCGTTAGACAATAATGTTTTGTTCTAATAATGTTTCTTAGTATTATTCTCTTCATTCAAGTTTTTTTAAAATATTTTCAAATAATTCAAAATTATACCTTTAAAGAATGTTACAATGATCAAGAATTTTATGAAAAGAGTGCGTCTTCAAGGGTTCATCCGTTTTCTCCAATTTTTGCATTCCATCATTATTATGTATCTCATTAAATAGTCTTCCTTAGCCTTAGAGTATAATCGTGTGACATTAAACCTAAAGAAAACATAAAATATATAATTACATAACTATAATATTTTTCTCATTATATGAACATGAACTCTAAAGTTGTCTACCTCATCATCACAGAAAAATGGCAGAACCGTCTGAAATGAACATAGTTATCACTTGCTCCAGCAGGGATATTAGACTTGCAAACTATGCTATGCTTAAATATCGAAAGTCTCCGTCCATCTCTCGACACCTGTCAGAACAAAAATATTCAGATATCGAGAACCGATTTTTTATAACTGATTCAGTGTTTCAAGGATCGGTTCCACCTACTGCGTCAACCTCTATTCAAACCAAAACTGCTAAAAAAAAGAGTTTTTTGTTATATTGTTGGTCGCCATAGAATAAAAACGGTAATAGAAGTGACAAGCGGGTTTCCGATTTAATATCTCAAGCAAAAAGGCCATCTCATTATTACTCTACTAAAATCAGAAGTGGTAAAAATTTACTATTACTTCTGGTTTAGATATTGCTAATCACAGAGCAAAAATACTAACAAGAGACATCCAGAATCGGTCTTTCGGAATCAATGAAACGTTCCAACGAAACTATTTTTATTTCAACTTTTATACCAATATGCTAACCGGATGTTTCGGAAATATACGTCACAATACTAATCACAATATCAAAATATATCTTAGAATCCATTTAAGATAGACAGATCAAACTCTGTATATCGGCAAGTTGACACTACCCATCACCTTCGAATTTTTTTATTTTGAGAAGAAAAAGATCAAATTCTACAATATTTTAAATTCCCGTTATCTATTTATAAAATAGCCAAATTCAAAAAAAATATTAAAAGCGTTTAAAATTAATTTGTGACTTAAGCCGGCTTTGTTTTTTCTGATTTAACTTTGATTTATAAGCGTATCCTAAGGGGAGGAAGAGTGCTCAAATATACAGGTATGAGCAAAATTATTGATGCGTCTCTTCAATCAAACGTTGTTTAAAAATATCTACATTTCCTTTATATGTTCGAAAGTTTGGAAGGTTTCCACAACAGGAAAGGTTAATGAGAAACACATTTGTAATGTTTATATCTAATATTATTTTAAAATAAAGAAATTAGAAGCAAAAATCTTTAATGGGGCCGACATTTCGAAAATCATCAACTTTATTGAAAAGGGTACTTTCCTAGACTGAGGAGGAATTCTGTAATTCAACGTAGGACAGAGACCTCTACGTCACTGACAGTGCGAACATTGTGAATTCATATACACAAATAAAATAACAGACAAATTCTGACCAAAGCATATATTAACTAATAAATAATAGCGTTACAGTTTCGGCAAATTAACTTTGCCTTCATCAGACACATTATCTGATCTGATAATGTGTCTGATGAAGGCAAAGTTAATTTGCCGAAAATGTAACGCTATTATTTATTAGTTAATATATGCTTTGGTCAGAATTTGTCTGTTATTTTATACAAGAAGTTCCAAAGCTAGAATGAGTGGCATTCACAAATAAAACATTTAATCAAATATTTCTAACATTTCCTATATCTTCAGACTCCACACACATAAAGCAAACAATGTAAATTATCTATGAAAAGGGATGAATTAGAGCACTATAATAATGAAAATCATGTCTTCTAGTTTCAATCCAAAGCTATCTTGCTACATCGTAGCTGTCAGATCGCGTGTTACACCCTCGAGCAGCACTGTCTCTGCAGTGGTGTTCGCAGCGTGTTTTGCCTGTATTGACCTTGAGATCTATCAATGCCTTCCCGTGGAATTGGAAGCATCCCCACCTAAAAGACGTCATAATAACATGGCTCATACACTTTTGGCAAAATGTGAAATAAAATGCATGTATGTTAACGACTCATATTGGTACTGCTTTAACATTCATCCATCATATATAATGGTCAAGCAACTCTCTCACAACTGGTCTCGTATTTGGTGTAATGTTCAAGATAAATTTCTGAACTATACCCAAAAGTCTCTTTGGTATGTTATTGTTAATAACGCATATGAAACAAACGAACGTTTGTATCACTTAAATATTGATGGTGATAAATTGTGTAGTATTTGCCAACAAACTGACTCTCTTAGTCAAAGATTCGAAACTTGTTCCTCAGTCACTAGTATTTACATCAGTAGTGTGCACTTTTAAGAAAAATATGTCGCCTTCATCCTTTCTATGTTTGAGCCACTGCTTTAATATTCTATCCCGATTTTAATTACTGCCATGTTACAAATAATAATACTGTTATTTGGTTTGTGGCACACACTATTGTCTATTTGTTGACCACCCCCGGACCTTATTACCCCGATCTTTACCTTGCTTTCCTCAGATCCTTTATACCAGCATTTCTATTGTTTGTAAGCGAAAATATTTTGGTAATTATTTTAACTGTCTTAACTTAATCGTCTGATCTTTTGTATATTCTGTCAATATGTTTTGGTAATTTTTTTAAATGTCAAATCTTACTGTGATGTTTATGTAATAACAAGCATGTAAATAAAGTGTTAAGAAAAAGTAGAA
The DNA here is from genome assembly GCF_964235325.1 of Thermobia domestica. Taxonomy (NCBI): domain Eukaryota; kingdom Metazoa; phylum Arthropoda; class Insecta; order Zygentoma; family Lepismatidae; genus Thermobia; species Thermobia domestica. The sequence goes on from NC_137467.1 coordinate 130,077,798, forward strand.
CAGGCAGAACGCGTGTAAGAAATCGATAGCAGAAATGGTTAACGTGAAATTGTAGGGTCAATCAGTAAATGTAATTGTAAGTTGTTCGAACCTCGTACTGAGAAATGTCTTTCCTATTATAATGAATGTCTCGTCTCGTGGCAGCACTACTTAATTAAATGCATTATAGAACTTTTCCATCTATCTACTTGTTTCATATATTTTCCTAGTAAATGTTTAATTTTTTGTAAGCATTTATTGAGGTAAAAGTTCTATAAGGTATTTAATTAAGTAGTGATATTTCGAGACGAGACAGTCATATAATACTCGAGACGAGAAAGCATTTTCACGAAACGAGATGAGTAGAGATTTTAAACTGCCTCGTCTCGTCCCGTGGCAACACTAGTGATGCTACGAGACAAACTGTATAGTCTCAATAACGAGCAGAGACTTCGTGACGAGACAGTTACATAATTTTCTAGACGAGACGGCATTTGCACCAGACGAAACAGCCTACAATCTCGTCTTGTGGTCACACTATTAAATAAGGTAACTTTGTCGTAGGCAACATTTAAATATCAGTAACCGTCGAAAACATTTAAGTAAGTGAACAAGTCGCATATCGCATTTCGAACACCTTCAATTTAGTTATTCACTAACAAATTTAGAAATGTTGCAACTAAGGTAGAGACCGGAGTATTTTCTTTTAATTCCATGAGCGCCAGCAGCGAAAGGTCTGAAATTTAGTATATAGTTTATATGAAGAAATTAACAAATATATTTCTAATCTACAAAACGAAGTTCCTAACAGCGTAAAGAAAAGTTTTATTGAAAAAAATAATAGTAATTATCCACATTCTGCTTGAGTCGAATGTATTACAAACGTTCACATCAAGCAATGGAAAGTGTTCTAAGTTTTCAATTTTTTTTTTTTTTTACTGTTCACCCTTCAAAGCGGTACACCCTTTCTTGGGAAAGAGAGGAGGGCAAAGTTTACGGGAGAAAGGATAGCTATGGATGGTCTATGGGTAGTTTGGGATCAAAGGGGTATTATTTATTAATCTTTATTAAGCATCAATTGTGTCTAGCAATTTCTACATAGATTTCTCTGCATTTCAGGATTTTTTAATTAATTTTTATTATGCATCAATTGGTCTGCATCAATTCCAAGGTGTAGATAGATCTGCATTCCAGGATCATCGCTTGCTGAAAGAAATATTGACATATACATACATACATATAAAAAGAAGCGAAAGTGACGAAGATGATACAGATGAAATAAAAGAAACGATAACAAAAAAAATAAATTATAGTAGTTAAGTGTAGGCAATGGGCATGTATCGGGTTTGTATGAAATGAAGTGCAGTAGACGAGACAACACTTAGAAGTTGTTAAAGTAACAAATGAGAGTTATCTTCTGTCTCGGGGCAACTCGAGACCAATGAGTGACAAGTGGAGGCCCTGGTTAGTAAAGAAGGATATCACAAGTGCAAAGATGGATAAACGTAGTGAGAATAATGATGTGGATGATATATGTCATATTGTAGTTTGTGAGGGTCATTGGCAGGGAGAGTCTGAGAGTACAAGGTCAGAAGATGTTGAAGAGGGGTATATATATATTTTGGAGGAACGTCATGAGCCATGTCAAGATGGATAGTATCAAAAAATACAGGATTATCGGAGCTCATGCGCTTGGTGATGTAGTTTGTGCGTAGAGACTCTATATGGTGTAGAATAGGAGGAAAGGTGATACGGTGGTAGAGTGGAGCCGTAGGGAAAGGCAGGCGAATACGAAACGCAAGGCGAATAGCGTGCCTTTCAATAATCTGGAGGCGTTCATAGAAGGAGGCTGGTGCTGATATCCACGCAGTGTGTCCATGAGTTAGAAGAGGGCGTAAGAATACTTTGTATGTGGTAAGAATGGTATGAGAGTGCAATCCCCAAGATGTGCCAACTAATTTTCGAATAAGGTTGAGTCTGCGTGTACTTTGTAATTGAAGTTTCCGCTCGTGTGGTTTCCATTGAAGTTTGCGGTCATAGACTACTCCTAGATAAGTAACCTGCTTCGAGGAAGGTATGGTAGTACCATCAATGGTCAGGTCGAGACGATTTGGGTTTCGTCTGATACGTGAGCGTCTTTGTGGAGACTGAAAGACTATTGCTTGCGTTTTGTCAGAATTGACAGTCAGTTTCCAATGAGTGCACCAGTCAAGAAATGAATTTATAGCAGGCTGTAAAGTGCGATTGATATGCTGTACAGTAGTGCCCAAGCATAGAAACGCCGTGTCATCAGCAAACTGAAAAACTTTTACGTTTGGTGGCAAAGGAGGCATATCTGCTATGTACAGAAGGAATAACAGAGGTGATAGAACGGAGCCCTGAGGTACACCAGAGTGTAGAAAGATTGGATATGATAGAGCGCTATTGATAGTAATGTAGGCAAGCCTAGAGGTAAGAAATGAGAGGATGAGCCGTATGTAGCACATTGGAAGGCGGAAACGGTGAAGTTTATACAGAAGCCCCATATGCCATACCTTATCGAAGGCTTTTTCTAAGTCAAAGAGTAAGAGACATGAGGGCCGAGATGAATTGTAATGATTGCTAATAGTAGTGGTAAGCCGAAGAAGTTGATCTGAGAGGCTGATGGCAGGTCTGAAGCCAGCTTGGTGAACTGGCAAGAGGTTATAGGTGGTGAGATGGGTATGAAGGCGGTTCACAAGAATTTTTTCGAAGATCTTACTAAAGCACGAAGTAAGTTGAATAGGACGATAGGACGAGAGAGCCTGAGGGGGTTTATTGGGCTTAGAAAACAAGAGTATTTTAGAGACTTTCCATTGAGGAGGGTAAAAGCCGGTACGAAGAATGAAATTATAAACGGAAGCAAGGAAAATATTGAAGGAAGGAGGTGTAGCTTTGATGAGGCGATATGTGACTTTGTCGAAACCAGGTGCAGTATTTCGTTTAGAGTGGAGTACAGTGTCAATGTCGGAAGAAATGATTGGCTGAGTGAGAGGTTGTGCAGGATCAATGGTATGATTGCAATGAGGGCGTAGTTGCGGTCGGGTACAATCTGTTAGGCGTTGGATATGTCGGTAAAGCTGATTGGCAAAATGATGAGGAGGAGGCGTAAATATATCCTGAAAATAGTTAGCGAAGGCGTATGCCTTCTCGACATCTGTTTGAAGGGCATGACCTTGTTCGACAATGTTGTAAGTAGTGCGAGCCTTAGTGCAAGTAAGTTGATGGAATTTTTGCCAATAAACGGAAGGTTTAGATGTTTCTGCAAGTCTATTGCACGTATGGGCCCAGCGTCGACGTTTATAGGCTGCTAGATAGTTTCGTACCATTCTGTTCCACCGACGATGCTGACGCAGAGCTTCAGGATTTTGAGTGTGTAAGTAGTCTCGAAACGCCTGTCGAGATGCAGTAATAATGGAATGATATTGAGGTGGCACTGGAGGTTTATGAGGGTATATGCTTTTTAGGGGGATATTGGCCTCTGCTGCGTGTGTAATGATATTTGAAAGAGTATCGACGACGTGGAGAAGGTCAACGTCCGTGTTGGGAGGAGAAACTCCTCTTAGGGCCTGCTCGATATCGGATTGGTACGATTGCCAATTAGCTCTCTCATAATCATAATAGTGAATGGGCTCTCGAGAAATTTTTGGTGGTGCCGCACAAGGAACATCGAGAAGAATCGGTGCATGGTCACTACCAAAAGGAGGCAGAATTCGTATGTTGGATACAGTAAGACTAGAAGATGCTATGACGATATCTGGTGATGTCTGACTAATTGGGCGTGTTGCAGAAGGAAGATCTAAGATTTCTGCCGCAGTGGATTGATTAATAAAATCTATAAAGCGTTGTTTTTCGCCCAGCGATCGACTATGGAGATTGATATCAGCCATGATCAGGTAGTGACGGAAGTTGTTGTCTATATACTGAAAAAAGTTGTGTGGTATTCTTTGACCTGGTCGGACATAAATAGTGCAGAATGTGATAGTTCTATTGCGTAAATAGATTGTAACAACATTATGTTCAGGAAGTTGCATGTGAGGAGGAAGAACATGTGTGCGGATAGGCAGATGGTTATAAGTGCCAATGGCAGTGCCGCCATGTGCTCGAGCTATATGCCGTGGACAGTCAAACCGAGTGAACTGATATCCGGAGAGTTTGACTTGATGAAGTGGGGTAAGAAAAGTCTCATTTAGAGCAAAAGCATGAACTTTTTCCTCACGGAGGAGCTCTTCAAGCATAAGCTTGTGAGTGTTGAGTGAGCGGATGTTTAAGAAGAAAAAGTATATGCCATAATGTAATAGATCGAAGCCATATTAGACAGAGGTTTCAAGTGATGAGATATGGAAGTGTACTGTGTTTCCGGAATATGTGGCATGGAGCTGAAGATTGAAAAGAAGTTTTGCAGCAGCTGTAACTTGTGATAAAATGTGAGTGCGCAAGAAGGGATGGATATTTTGTAGTACAACTGTTGTGAAGCGCAGAAGATCTTCCACCGTGAGAGGCGTACGCAAAGAATTGTTCGGAAGAGTTGAGGAATCTATTGTACGAATGGGAACTGTAAGTTCTGGTTTTTCAGGTTGTGGTGCTGGTCTGGCGCGGCACTTGTAACTATAGGTAGGATGATCACCAGAACAGGTAAGGCAGTGTGGAGCTTGGTTGTGATTGCTACAAGATGATGTGGAATGTGGTCCGGAACAATAACCACACTTTGGAGTATTTGGACACTGAGATGTTGGGTGCTGGTTGTAGGTTTGACAGCGCTCACACCTGATGGGCAGAGGAGGGGGTGAGCGAGATGGTTCTACCCTGTAGCGGCGACGATAGATGTAAGCACCATGCTGTAACAGATCGTCTATTGTGTCCTTAGAATCTGTTAGAAGACGAATCATGTACGTCGGTCCGGTATTGTTTTTAATACGGAGGCACTTCTTAAAAGAGTATTCCTCAAGACGTAACTCTGCTTCTATTTCTTCCTCGGTGTATTCTGGCGAAACACCTCGAATTACAACTGAGAGCATTGGTGCTCGGCGTGGTGGATGTTGCGTCTTTTTGGTACTACTAGACAGCGATTGGAGCTTTGCATTTGGGCCGAATATCTCGTAGGAGGCTTTATTGCGCAAAGTAGTGCCAAAATGGGGATCAAAAGATTTTATGATTACCCCGTTTTTGGTCCGGACAATTTCCTGGATATTCGCCCTTGGAAGATATTTGACTATTTGAAGATAGATATGCTTTTCTGTTTTGAATCGGGTGTCAAATCCAGTAAGTAGGAAGTTATACAACTGAGAACGACCGGTGGAGTGTCTAGTATCTGTACCAGAAGTAGCAGCAGTATCAGACGCGGTGTTGGTGCGGGATGTGAGGTGGATGGATCGGTATTAGGATGGACAATGTCCATAGCACCAGTATCCATCAATAGTGCTTCAGCCCATGTAGATGGAAGAGGTGAGCGAGAACGGTTACTGTCATTGTCTGAAGGATGACGTGCGCTTTGCGTGCGAGGACGTTTAGGCGAATTTGAAGGTGTAGAAGCTGCAGAGTCTCCTCGCGGAGGTTTGGGACCACTCCCCTTAGCCGGTTGCGAGTGCCCTCGGGGCATAGCAACCCTCACGCTCTTGTGTACAGCCGAATAGGTAAAGGTAATAGGTAGAAAGCACCCCGTTTGGATAGGTGCTTAGGTGGCCAAACACAGCAATACAGAAAGCTAGCAGCGTAGGCGTTGTCCTAGCTCAGGCCCGTCTACGTTACGTCGATTCTTTCTCGCTATGAAGGCAGGAAACCCGAACAAGTCGGAGGAGCAAGGTATTTACAAAAAACAGCTGTTTGACGTGTGGTACGTCACAGCTGATATGAAGATGTAAGTTTTCAAAGACTCGTTTGGTTCAAGACTGGCATCATTAAACAACCATGTGTGAGTTTTACTGCAAATTCTATCACCTCCGAAACTTTAGCTGGTTTTGCGTTTGCCAATGAACATCTCGTAAAACGTAGAAAACTGCTGCATTAAATAAAAAACGAAAATTTTAATTTAACGGGATTCGAACCTGCGTCCGTGAGATTAGAAGCATTATGCCTTAAACAGCTACGCTATTTTGTTCACCTGCTAATAACTCATATAAACTGTGAAGTATTGGACAGTTCTATTACCTTGTGGAAAATCATTGATAATACGAGTAATTTATTCTCGTTGCTGTCAATACTTTGATTCAATTGGAAATGTATTCATGCACAATGAAATTTCCTAAGGAGTAAATAATGCTTTCGCGTTTTCACTGTTATTTATTTCTTTTCTATATTTAGTTCGGTTCTTTTTCCAAATATATTTATTTTAGCTCTTTGAATTTACCGTATAACTTAAGCACATCGAATGTTCATCATCACAGAAGCAGAACCTCTAGTGAAATGTATTCTTCTTAAAAGGTATTCATTTTGAAATGATTATGCATAAGCCCGTCATGATATACAGTATTCGACCGTCAACTTTCAATTCTGAAAACTGTGATCATTGAAGAAAGCAGTCTCCTTCAATAGTAATAGACTGTGTTTTCTAGTAGAAAATTACAAGACTGAAATTGTAACGATACAAAACGATTGCCATGAGGAGAGTGCACACTTGTTTTACAGCAACAACTATAAATGTTCATGTTCTCATACACTTTCGGGTGCTGTAATACACCATCTCAACATTCAATGCAAATGAGACCAGCTTCACTAAGAGCAGAAATTTTCTCTTTTGGTGCGTCAATGGATGATCGTCACCGGGTAAGAAGATTTGAATTCGCACAGCAACTGGTAGGAAACCACCAGGATTATTGGAACAATTTTGTTTGGAGTGACGAAAAATTATTCTGCACGGATGAGAGAGGTTTGCTTTTCGCCTGGTGACCAGGCAACACAAGATTATCCCCTGGACATATTTTGCAACAACAAGACAAGGAAGAATCTCCGTGTCTGTTTGGGTTTGGATGAATACATATGGAGTCAGAGAATTGATCGTGACAACTCCAAGGATGAATGCCGAGGAATACACATCAAGCCTGGAAACATTTACTTCATAGTTTTAGGGTAATATTTCCACGAGAAGAAGTACCCACATTTCGTTTTGTTCATGACAACTCCAGTGTGCATACTACACATCACATTAGCAATTGGTTATTACAACATCCAGAAATCGAAGTTTTGCAGTGGCCATCAAACTCACCTGACCTCAACCCCATTGAAAACCTTTGGGCCATAATGGTTAGAGATTGGCATCCAGGTCAAAAACAAATAATGGCGGCATTGGTAGAACGTGTTTGACGTTTGTGAATCGCTGCGATGTCGCCCCGAAATATACAGCAGTTGGCAGCATGCGTCAGCGACTATAAGACGTTTTGGACAACGATGGGTAGTAGACACATTACTAAATAGGGTATGAAACATCTTTTTTTAGTCTTTTCATCTGTAGAAAGTAAACATTCAATCTCCCGACGTCTGTACACAAACTGAAAGCCAAAGAAAAATCAACTGAAAACAAGTACGTATTTCGTAGAAATTATAACATTTCTTTCAATATGCATAGCATGTTATATTTATACAAATGTACAGAAAATCTCATAATATTGTAGTTTCTATTTTTAAAAGGTTATTTTTATTTCACGTCCCATTTGTTGTTAAATAGTGCTAGTTAAGGTAATCAAAGAATAAAGGTGATTTACAGAAATAACTATATTGCTATGGAAATGTATAATAATAAAAATAACAACTACGACAAATAATTTCCCTGTCATATATTTCTACTGCTCCAAATAACTATTTAATAATGTCTTGAGGGGACAATTATTCAATTATTATACGGTATGGTATTACGAAAAGGAGCCCCAAGACAGAAAAGCTATTAATTGTATTATTATTATTATTATTATTATTATTATTATTATTATTATTATTATTATTATTATTATTATACGCCCGAGACCATTCGGCTATTGCCACCGGCATCCACTAAACCAATCAGTAGTTTTATAGGGGACCAGAATGAGATTGAACCCAAAGCATTTAACGTCAGCTTTCACTTTTCTTTGTGAAATCCATGGAAATATACAGGATACACTAATTTACAGAGCACTGCAAGTCTAATTACATCGTTGTGAATGCATTACTCTTATTTTAAATACAGAAGATTGTTTACTTTACATCCAACAATTTGTGATGTGGTAGTGCCACCTGGCGTTTCATGCTGGAACTATGTGTCTGCTGGTAAATTTCAAGGGGAAGGGTGCAAACACCCAGGACCCACCCCTTGCGTACGTCCCTGATCTAACAATCATTTTATATGGGTACACATAAAAATAACGATTTAAAAACTCGATTTCAATATACCATTTGTATGATCACCAGCTTAAATAGTAATAATAATAATAAGAAGAAGAAGAAGAAAAAGAAAATCAGAAAACCTTCTAAAGCTGAATTGCTGGTAACGGTATAGTGTCATGCAGAGCTCATTCAATACACCGCATTTTGGAACTCCTACAGGAAACCCTGGAAAACAATAACTACCACGTCATTTCGACCCAGATATAGTACCTGTGACGATAACGTTTAAGGAAGTTTACTGTCCCACTTTAAATACTGGTCCAATTTATTGGAATTGTTCTCAATACAAATCTCTCTTTAAGGACGTAAAACTAACTTGATTACAACCTGTTTCATTATCATTTCATGTAGGGTCTACCATTAATCTATGGTAATGGTAGGGTCTACCACTTACGGGCCTTTAGTGCGAATATTTGAATTTGACTCATGGCGAGAGCCCATGTAGCTTTGAGTCCCTCGATATGCTACTGGTTCACATCTTATAAAGCATTACTGTTGAAGAGCCACTATTCTAAGTTTCTGAATACTTTTTTCACAGAAGAAGTAAGTTTACAATTCGTGAATTGAAACTAATGTAAAGCTTCTCCTTTTTCCCCTATCTCGAAGGATGGGCTTCTGTTGAAAATGTAATGCTATTGTGTGTACAGCGTTCATAGCGATAGTTACAAATTGATGTAAATATTTCACGGACACGTACTGGTCGTTCAAAATAACATGTTAAACTTTTCTTAAGAACAAGTTCACTGGAAAAACAAGGAAACGAAATAAACGTTAACCGCTCCGAAAGAACCAACAGAACTATAGAAGAACCATTTCCAATCGGTGTCAAATAGTAGGGTGGCCCAGATATATGGTAATGTGAGTAGTATTGTAGTAAAGAATCCATAGCTTTAAGCATGAAACACAATACAAAGACACTCCTGGGCCAAAAATAATATAAAATAAAGACTTAAATGATGAACAATGGATGGGAGCACGGTAGTCCAGTCCGCGCCCAAGTAAGTTTGTGGTGGAGAACACCTTGTTCGTCGGTTTTCTCGGTGTACTTGCATTCCGTTCCACAGTCTCATTTAACCAATTCTTCTATCATCTAATCACCTAGTCTGACGAGAAGGTATTCCGCTCCGACCAACACTGAGGAGTAATATTATGTCGACTACGTGGAGCACGATATATGTCAGAGCACGTGGTTCGAACTTCGTACTTGGCCGAGTTTCAGTTCAATTTGAGTTATATGACAGCTGCAGGTTCTGGTGAGCTCGTGCCACATCCTGGAAGGATGACTAGTGCAATCTACATTCAATTAGTAGAGAGCATGCTACTGTTATTCTTTAAAAACTTATCCCGAAAGAAGATTAATTCACTTTTATGCATGATAATAGTGTTCTTCATGCATCAAGATAGACGACGGAATGCTTCGATGATCACCTTTCAAATTCCCTCATCTTATCGCTATAGAACATCTTGGAGTTATCATGGTTCAAGAGTGGGAAATAAACCAACAGGACCGGGACCAAGAACTTTTTCATGCTCACGTAATCGAACTCTGGGATTATTTTAGCTGCATTCGGCTGTGTGTTCCAATCTGGTACTCAACACGAGGAAACGTTTATCTGATGTTATCACCAAAAATGGTGATTACACTAAGTATTCTTTTCCCTTTCTGGGATAGTCGTAGGGAGGGACAGGGCTTAATGGTAGAGCGCTCACCTCTAGCTTCAAGGGCCCCACCATGTGTGTTTGTGGTGGACATCATGCTCGTGGGTTTCCTCGATGTTCTCCCGTTTCCTCCCACATTCTTTATTCAACCAATTCTTCCATAACTTATTTTCATCATCCTTCCTCGCCTATTTTATTCTAGCCGGAACAACTTTGGAAAGCTTAAATAATATTTTATTTCATATTTTTGCGATTGAAGTCGTATGTGAAATTATTTAGTTCAATTTTTATTCTTCATCCAAGCGTCTTATTTCCTTCACAGATCTCAGGCAAATGAAATTCTTTTCTGTGTTTATTACTATAATTTTCACTAGAAATTGTGATAAGTGTGAAGTTATATCGTTTGTTTTTTATATAGAAAAAATTTTTTACGTGTTCCCCATTAATGTGTTTTTATAATATTATAATAGTTAAGTAAACATTACATCAATATCTCAAGGATAAATGTTTTAGTTTATTTCATTATTTACTGTTGATCTTTCTAAATGCGAAAGAAGAATTACTTCTCATGCTTATACAAATTAAAAGAAGTTACTCGTCTTTAATGTATTGCCATTATATTTTATTCCTCTCTTTATTAAGGGTGAACACAATCTTCTTGTTTTCCAACAGAACAAAGCTATTCTGTTTTCTACTTTCATTTATACTCGCATTTCTAGACAGAAATAACAAATCGATAATAAATCCTTCCACTATTTTATTACTTTGCTTTGTACATAATTAAACACAAACAATTTGCTGAGCAAAACAATATATTGACATTAAAAACTTCATACGTGTGACAGTTTCGCCTAACTAACACTTTGGCTTCATCAGACACTATCTTTGTCTGTCACTTTTGATACTGTCTGGTTAAGCCAGTGTTAGTTGGCGAAACTGTCACACGTATGAAGTTTTTAATGTGAATATATTGTTTCGCTCAGCAAAGTTATTTATTTATTTATTTTTTTGTTTCTTCAAACAAGTCACAGAATGACTATTAACTTTGGTTCAACTGTAGCTCCAGATTTCATGTGACACTTTTTTTTTTTTAACCTTCTCTACTTCTACTCAAGAAATAAAAGGGCATGGCGTCAGCGGAAATTAAGTTCTTGAGTCTACGTTCTATCGAATACTCCACGAAAGCTAGTTAGAAGAGGAAAAATGAGTGGTTTGTTACCAGAGACAACCGCATATTACTCGTTGGTTTGATCTCTGTCTGTGTTACGTGATAATTTACTCGGTCTTACAATTTTACTAGTAACTTTGTCAATAAATTATTGTTAACTTTAACGCTTCATACACATTCATAAAGCGTTAAAGGAACGACATTAATCACAAAATAGTGATCGAACCTCCAATGCTTATCGTCGTGGTCACAAGAACTATTATATACAAGATGTCACATCATCTTTTTACCTAGAAGAAGGTCGAAACAAAATTCATTTCTGTTACCAGCTGACAAATATTTATACCCCATTTCTTATTGTCATATACTGATAGTTCTATTTATAGACAATAGGCAGAATAATATTACGTTCATGTGTAAATGTAAGAAACATCTGACACATATATCTTTACTTCTATTCCTATCAATAGCTTCGGTTATGAGACTTTTTCTTTTCTTTTTTCGTCACTCTTAAAATAAAAACAGATTGTTTTCGTCGGAAACTAAACTTATGACTTTAAGTTCTTTAGTGTAGAATGTTGCCGACGACAACATTCTGGACATTGTTTATAAAAAGACTGAAAAACGCTATTCACTAGCTCATTGTGCACGATTTGGACTGCAAGAAATGAAATTATTTCTTCGTACTAATGTGCTTGACAAAGTGATATGTCGCGTTTCTATATAATTTGCTTGTCTCATATGACTGAATAATTAAATAACTTCTATTTTGATAAAGAAGACAAGCACATATGACATCAGCGGGCGTCGACATTGTTACTTAATACACCACGGAGACACTGCTTACAGTAGGAACGATAAATGTATAATTTGCACGAGAGATATAAAGCACTTTATTTCGAATCTTTTTCTTGTTTACTTTTTATGGTGTTCTCTCTCATTGTGTTTTACGTACAATGTATGAAAAAAGAAAACCATTTTTTTTCGCTACGGTGTCCAGAAATCCTATTTTAATTGATCAGAAAACAAGAATCTAAAGCCGATATGGAGTAATTTGTTCCATGTACTTTGTCGTATTTTATTTTCATACCACCTATAGCAGCAAGGGATAGACGTTTATTCCAAAAGAAACATGCATTTACTTGTTTGACATATAATATACGACTATGCTAGCATTTAGTTGCCTTCACTTCAGCTTTTCCTTTCTTCTTTACCAGAGAACTTTTGCACATGCAAGAAATCTGACGTAAAGGAGACACCTCTGTCACTACTGACATATGACTGGTAGCACTTATAATTAAGAACTTTAGTTTCCAATCTTGCCATCTGAACATATAAATCAAAGACGCGTAATAAAATAGCCAAGTATTTATTTTCACGAGTAAATACTGGTATATCTACCCAAAGTGGTATTTTATTGCATAGTCGTTTCAACAGTAAATATTAAATTTCCTTCCCTGTTGCTAGAAATATGATGTGTATGTATGATGCTGCTTTCAACATCTACTCGGCAGATATTTCTACAGAAATAGCTATTTTAATGTGGTCCAAATTGAAAATCTTTACGTCCCATGATTATGGCGGCTGGGCTAAAGGAGACGGTGATGATATGAAATGTGTAAAAATAGTGGAATGAAGAAAGTGGGAGGAAACGGGAGAACCCGTGAAAACCCACGCACACGGTTTTTGTCCACCACAAAGCTCATTTGGCGCGAACTGGGTTCCAACCAAGGACTGATCCGAATTGAGTATAAAGAGTATTGTCCTTTTATAATATTGTTATAGGAATCAATGTCCTTAATACAATCCTTCTAATTTATTTTCATCGTTACAAAACAGAACAGATAGTACAAAGTAGAGTCGTCATAAGTCTAGCAATATTCTAGTAAACAACATACCTGCTTTTATTATAGTGCAATGGAAACAGATAAACATTCAAAATTTTCCCAGCAGTTCCTAGACTCTGCGTCGATACCAAGTCTTATTTTTAGAGAGCGAAGAAGTTAATCACTGCTGTGTCCATTTCCTGCTGGTTGGTGAAGCATCTGATTTCACCAAGTGTGCCATAGAAGAAAACAGGTAGTAATCCGAAAGGAAAAGATCAGTACTATATGCCGGGTGAGTTCCAGAATTTTTGTTGTGTTTTTTGAGCCGCGTGTAGTTTTGCGTCGTCCTGTTTCAACAGGGCGCGCTTTCTATTCACCAATGGAGGATATTTTTTTTGGCGTAGAGTAGCATATATTTGTTTTAAGTATTCGGAATAAAGGTCAGCATTGATGGTACGACCGTCAGGAACGAATTTAAAATGAATTATCCCCTGGAAGTTCCAACACACACAGAGCATGGCTTTATGCTGAAAACGGCTCTGTTTGACGACCGATTCTGGAAGTTGCCCCTTGCTAAACCACTGTGTTTGCACATTTGCATTTCGGAAAAGTCCACTTTTCATTGCATGTGACAATCTGTTTCAGGAAACACACATCACGCGAATTTTATAGCAGTTGTCCCATGCACCCACTCTCCTTTGGGACCAAACTGGATTCAATTCATGTGGCACAATGTGGTAACTCGTGATTGTTTTCCCGAATTCAGAACGGTAATGCACTACACTGAACTTGGCAATACCGAATTGGTGAATGCATGGAGTGTCATGCGAGTTCGGAATCTGTAACTTTGCGGTGGCCGGACCTTTGCTGATTGACATTTATACAATATGGACGAAATTTCTGTAACCAACGAGCTACTGTGCTATAGTTCACTGCACCTTCCTCTATTGATGACAAATATTATGAGTTGCTGTTGCAGTGTTGTGACCGAGTTCCTGCATATAGAGTAACAAACAGTTCACGTATCAGATGTTGTCGAGCACTTATTGTCACTGCCACTAAAATCTGACCGAAGATACAAACGAAGTGGGGTCTCCATGTTACGTAGTACGCTTGCCACACTACCTCTTGGGCTAGTTTGATTTTGTACTTGCAGTCGATCACGGTGTATACATGAGGCTACTGTTTGGGTTGTGGAAATATAGGTTATGGCTTAGCCTTGTAATATCACAAGTAGAAAACAGGAAACAGGCGAGACAAACGTTTCCTGTATTTTGTATTGGTGAAGTACATATTAGGGATGGCCATTTCCGGAAGAGTTTACCGGTTTCCGGAAATCACATTTTCCGTTTTCCGTTTTTCCGGAAAATTTTCCGTCTTCCGATTTTCCGGAAAATTTTCCGTTTTCCGATTTTCCGGAAAATTTTCCGTTTTCCGATTTTCCGGAAAATTTTCCGTTTCCGTTTTCCCGGAAAATTTCCCGTTTTCCGATTTTCCGGAAAATTTTCCGTTTCCGTTTTTCCGGAAAATTTTCCGTCTTCCGTTTTCCGGAAAATTTTCCGTTTCCGTTTTTCCGGAAAATTTTCCGTCTTCCGATTTTCCGGAAAATTTTCCGTTTCCGATTTTCCAAAAAAATTCCGTCTTCCGATTTTCCGGAAAATTTTCTGTTTCCGTTTTTCCGGAAAATTTTCCGTCTTCCGATTTTCCGGAAAATTTTCCATTTTCCGATTTTCCGGAAAATTTTCCGTTTCCGTTTTTCCGGAAAATTTCCCGTTTTCCGATTTTCCGGAAAATTTTCCGTTTCCGTTTTTCCGGAAAATTTTCCGTCTTCCGTTTTCCGGAAAATTTTCCGTTTCCGTTTTTCCGGAAAATTTTCCGTCTTCCGATTTTCCAAAAAAATTCCGTCTTCCGATTTTCCGGAAAATTTTCTTTTTCCGTTTTTCCGGAAAATTTTCCGTCTTCCGATTTTCCGGAAAATTTTCCGTTTCCGTTTTTCCGGAAAATTTTCCGTCTTTCTAATTTTCCAGTTTCCGGAAGAATTATATTCCGTTTTCCGTTTTCCCTGAAAATGTAGTCATCCCTAGTCTGTAGGAAGTTTAACCTTTTAAAGAGTTCTGGTATATTTATATACCATGGCGTACTATCGTCTTTGACCGCTTATTTAGGTTCTATAACAGGTATTTAAGCCGGGATTTTTTTTATTTTTTCAGTCAAGGATGGACCAAAGAACACCGCAGATGCGTTTTGGAACCGGATAGTCAACTTGGCGGCGCCAAGTGGTGCGAAGGGACGTGACTTTTCTCTTAAGGCAAATTTCAAAACTTTTTCACGCCTTTAGTTTTCAAGATATCAGATTGAAACTTGCATAAGGATTATGTGTAGACCTACCTTTGGGTATTTATCAATTTTTTTAGACCCCTACGTGAAACCGGGGACGGGCCCGAGGGGCGCAAGTGTTACGAAGGGGTGATTTTTTCAGAAAAATTCCGTTTTTTTCGATTTTCCGGTTAAGGTTTATGATACCGACACGTGGTACCGTTGGTAAGTATGCTCTATCGTGAGAAAAACGAGGTATGAACCATGATCCTACGATAAATAGTAAGGAAGCAGTAGCTGTTTGAGTGAAAGTCTAAAATTTTGGACATCCTTAAAGGGTTAAATTTCTTGCAATCTGACGTCTTTGTTACATTTCTATCTGATAATTCATTGTTAAGAGCTCTTCTTTGTTCTATCAATCTCTCAAGCATTTCATGTATGCTGTTCCACCGAGTTTTAACTTGCTGTATAAGGAAATGTACTTCCAATTCTAATAACCTTTACTGTTTTTCCAGTTCTGACGTTGCCAACGTACTATATTTAAAGTGGGAAACAATCCGACTAACAACACTTAACATTTTCTCGATTTTCTCTATTACAAGTCCCTTAATTATAGAGAGTTTAGGGTCTGAGCAAAACAACATACCGGTATGCTTGCATACGGAAGTTCTCGTACCGCACTTGTGATATTACTAGCATTGTCATAGACAATTGCATGTGTTTTATCTAAAATATTCCAGTACTCTCCAACATGGGCTAAGTGCTGAGTTAGGTTTACCCTTGTGTGCCTCACTTCTATTTCAATTATTTGAAGGACTGAACTTATTGAACTCAGATGGAAGCATATAGTGGGTTGTGATTGTAATATAACTTTCCGTAGCCTGCGAAGCCCAGCTATCTGTTGTCAAATCAATCGATTCCGCAGCCACACTTCTCCTTAGAAAACAAGGCCTCAATACGGTGAGTTACAGTTTGCCTGGATGGTGAGTGGTAACTTGGTTCTACTTCATTCATAAATTCAAGAAACCGAATTGCTTCAACGAAAGACAAAGGAAGAAGAATCCTTTGGAGGAATCCTTTGGTACCGTATTACTTATTTTACTATCAAGCACCTCTGCTCTTGCGGAAGAACAAGGTTTAGGGTCTCTGAGATCAGATAGAATTCTTTTCTGTTTCTTACGTACTACTATGTTTCCTTATTTGTAAAACATTTTTTCTGGGATCTTTCTGTTACTTTAGATGCATTTGAGCGTGCGCCAGGTGAAGCGATAATCTGAGATATAGAAGTAGCAGCAGGGTCATTCCACGTCAGTTCATCCAGCGAAAAACCGAAATGTCACCCACCGACTCAGATTTTAATGATATTTGGTACACTTGGTCTACAACCACCAAAACTAACTTGTGCAAAATTTGAAAGTTCTCGCTCAACCCGTTCCTATGTTACGGTCCATCAAAATTTGGACATGGTAGGCAAAAATTTCTACTCGCGACAGCCGGAAATGGTGCATCGAGGTTTAAAATTTCCCTCATAACATGCTGATATGAATCCTTTGAGACAACAAACCTATCCATTGTGATGCAGAATTGTCTGTAGATTTCAAATCTGTGGTCAGATTTGACATAACATCAACCTAAAGTGCACTTTTGTACAAAAAACTAGTAAAAGGTATACTTGAAAAACAAGGCTCAACTAGAAGTACAAAAATGGCTCTATTTCAAAAAGTACCAAATTCAAAGAAATAATCCCTAGATATTCTGAAAGAGGATGAAATTTCCTATACAATGAAGTGAAAATCATGTTGGGTATTTGAGCATGTGATGTACTACATTTGAAAATGTCAAAATGAATGAAAAGAATTGTTGAAATTTTCATCCTGCCTCTTTTAGTTGACATGGCTGTTACTATGTGGCAGCAATTAGAAGTACCCTGGGTGAACAAAGAGTGCGGAACAACAAAGGAGAAAATTTGAAAAGCAAAAGTTTCATACTTTGTGACACATTTTGAATTACAGAATAGCATCATTGGCTGCATAATTTGCAATATTGCGATTTGTAGTTACTAACGTTTATAAATTAATTAACTAATGTATACAGTAATTAATTAATTATTTATTTTCTGATTTCATTTTTAGGATTGAAATGGAAGGTGAAGGTTCATCTGATGTTACTGAGACTGATCTACCTCCTTGCAGCATAGGTTGTGCACATCCAGATTCAAAATGCCACCAGACTACATATGGTTCTATGAAGGAAATTCTGCCAGTTAATAATGAAACTTTCGCAGAGAGTGAAATTGAACTTATTTTGTGGAGGTCTAAATTACAAGGTACCAATTAGAACCTGACTATTTGTTTTCATCATAAACAGTGGTATTTGCATCACTATGGACTAGCTCACAAGAAATGTTGTGATCCTTTTACAAGACACAAGAAAATAGTGCGACATGATTTGCGAACAGTGACGCTGGAACTTGCTAAAACCGTCAGGAAACATCTGGACATTATCGTTATCCCAGGCCAGAAAATGTGCTCCAACTGCCGCAAAAGAGTGGAAAAGGATATCGCCACTGTCAAACAAGGGAAATCTTCTTCAGACACGCTAGAGTCAGCATCTCCACACAAAAGTTCAGACAGAGAATTCAAATTTAATCCGGATACAAGAGAAGCTGCAGTGGAAGAAGAAAAAGCAAAGCTTGATGCAAGTTTAACACATTTAGGTCTTTCACCTTTAAAACTACATGCTGTTCCTGCACATCAGCGTGTAGCAGTTGGGCGTAAAAAAATCAAAGTGATGCACGAAGCAGCGAAGTTAACAATGAAACGCAGTTTACAGCTTGATGACACAGAACACTTGTTATCTGACTCCAGTGATTCGGACTTAAGAACCAGTGCAAAAGAAAAAGCAGCAGACCTGGATCGCTTAGTTCTGTTAATGAAGCAGAAGATAGCAATAGCAAATAGACGTGAAAAACTTGAAATTCTCACTATTGCTCCAGAGTCATGGTCCCGCAAAAAAGTGTCTGATGTTTTTAATGTTAGTGAATACATGGTTAGGCAGGCTAGGGCATTAAGTAAAAGCAAGGGTATATGCTCCTTACCAGAACACAGATTAGGGAAAAGACTACCTGAAGAAACTGTAACTTTAGTTCAAAATTTCTATCAAGATGACGAATTTAGTCGGATACTTCCTGGAAGAAAAGATTTTGTGTGTGTTAAAAGAAATCTCCACATGCAAAAACGACTAATATTGTGCAATCTAAGTGAACTTTACGTTGCTTTTAAAGAAAAACATCCTGATATTAAAATTGGGTTTTCCAAATTCTGCTTATTAAGGCCTAAATGGTGTGTTGTTGCAGGTTCAACAGGTACACACAGTGTCTGTGTGTGTGTTACTCATCAAAATGTAAATTTATTATTGCATGCCATTAGTTTAAAAAAGGAAGATCTTGATCATGCAATTTCACTGATGGTGTGTGACAAAACTAATAGAAATTGTATGTTAGGAGTGTGTGTGAAATGTCCCCAGGATAACAGTAAAATAACAGAATTTCTCCAAAACAAAATCGAGGACTACTGGGATGACGAGCAGGTAAGCTTTGCAGAGTGGGTCAATATCGATCGTAGTCAGTTAGTAGAAAGAACACTACCAATTCCAGAATTCATTGATCATTTTGTTCAGAAGCTCCAAGGATTAATACCTCATTCTTTCATTGCTAAGACGCAGGCAACTTACCTAAAGGAACGTAAACAAAATCTCTCTCATGATGAAGCCATTATATTGATGGACTTTGCAGAGAATTATGATTTTATATTGCAAAATGAGATACAGACCTACCATTGGAGTCATGTGTCAAGTTCCTTACACCTTGTTGTACTTTATTTTATTGAAACTAACTGTTTAACTGAGAAATCTCTATGTTTTTTATCTGATGTCTTACATCATGACGTGCCTTTTGTGTATAAAGTCCAATCTGAAACCATGTCGTTCTTAAAGAGTAAATATCCACATATTAAAAGAGTCGAATATGTAACAGATGGGTATGCTGCACAATATAAGAACTGTAAGAGCTTTTTAAATCTGTGCCATCATCTCCAAGACTTTGGCATATCTGCTTGTTGGTCTTTCTTTGCCACCAGCCATGGCAAGTCACCTTGCGATGGGATTGGTGGCAGTGTGAAACGATGTGTTACAAAGGCAAATCTGCAGAGGCCATTTCAAAACCAGATAACAAATCCAAAACAAATGTATCACTTTTGCAAGCGTCAGTTGTCGAAAATTACATTTTTTTATCTACCTGAAGCTGAGATTAACAATGTAAGAAGTGTGTTAGCAAATCGTTTCCAGATTGCTCAGACTGTAGCAGGTACAAGAGGTTTTCATAAGTTTGTACCACTGTCAAATACAGTTATAACAGCAAGACGATTGAGTACAGATGAAACACCAGATTTAGAATTTAACTTTGCACCAGGATATGATCAGTTGGAAAAGTTGGCTTGCCAGGACATCAAAGTTAATTGCTTTGTAGCATGCATCTATGATAATAAGTGGTATATCGGATTAGTAGTAGAAGTAGATGCTGACAATGCGGATATAAATATAAAATTCATGCACCCAGCTGGACCTGCAGCATCCTTTTATTGGCCTAGCAGAGCTGACACATGTTGGGCCCCAGTACAGCACATTTTATCTGTTATTAAGACTCCATTTACTCGTAATGGTAGGCAATACCAATTGAGTAATAAATGTAAATTATTAATTGAACAGAAATGGAAAACTGTTGCCAAAAAATGAAATGTATAGGCCTATGTAAGTGTGTTTGAGTGCTAGAAAATATTACAATTATCTGCACATTGTATAAAACTGCATTTTTATTTCTTCTTTGGCAATAAGTCAAATACCCAAAACAATTTTCACTTCATTTTATAGGACATTTCATCCTCTTTCAGAATATCTAGGGATTATTTCTGTGAATTTGGTACTTTTTGAAATAGAGCCATTTTTGTACTTCTAGTTGAGGTTTGTTTTTCAAGCATACTTTTTACTAGTTTTTTGTACAGAAGTGCACTTTAGGTTGATGATATGTCAAATCTGACCACAGATTTGAAATCTACGGACAATTCTGCATCAGAATGGATAGGTTTGTTGTCTCAAAGGATTCATATCAGCATGTTATGAGGGAAATTTTAAACCTCGATGCACCATTTTCGGCTGTCGCGAGTAGAAAGTTTTGCCTACCATGTCAAAATTTTGATGGACCATAACATAGGAATGGGTTGAGCGAGAACTTTCAAATTTTGCACAAGTTAGTTTTGGTGGTTGTAGACCAAGTGTACCAAATATCATCAAATTCCGAGTCGGTGGGTGACATGGCCTGGATGAACTGACGTGGAATGACCCAGCACCTAGATTATCATCTACGTTTATGAAATAATAATAATAATAATAATAATAATAATAATAATAATAATAATAATAATAATAATAATAATAATAATAATAATAATAATAATAAAACACTTTGCATTAGGAGTTCACAATTTAGTAACAAAACATGAATGTAGAATAATAAATAGAGCAACCCACATTATGCTTTATTTTTTTCCAAATTATGCTTTATTATGCTTTATTATTAATTTCAATCAGTTTTACATCAATCGTGTATAACGTATAATATTTACTATACATTAAATATTCAAAATATCTTGATCTATTTATTAATATTTTATGCAACCAGTTTCTTTCATATTTAATGAACTTTCTACCTAATGCACTGTAAAGAGAGGCTTTACTCGAGTCAGTTTTTTTAAAATCACTTGTGTGCACCTTAGAGGTGCATATATACAGAAAGGGAAAGTAAAAGATGCCACCAATAAGTACAGAAAGTGCTCAACTTCAAGAGGTACACATAACATTATAGTGTGGAGTTCTTGTGTACTATTCATTGTTGGTGGAAGTTTTCTTCTTTTTGTCCTTTATTCTTTTCTCCACGTCAAAAGATTAGACCAAAAAGCTTACAAAAATAAAAATAAGCTTTTCATTGTTGCATTGGTATGTTCTCATTGATTTTGCACTGTAAATATTGTTTCTTAAAAATATTAATACAATATGTTAAACTTGAAGTTAAAGAGATTTTTTAAAGAATTGTGCTATATCTTTTAAATTATGTTTTATGCTTTATTTTCTAAAATTATGCTTTTAAAATTAGTTTCTTCTGGACAGACAGCCACAACCATGTTCAAGGTACCAACCATATGTGTAAATAGCTATTATGCTTTTTATGCTTTTGTATGTTTTTGGGTTGCTCTAATAATAAGCAAAACTTTCAAATGCATACAGAATCACAGATAATAAGTCAGCATTGAGAACTGAATTGATGTATCGATAACTAGGTGGAATCATCCTTCAGTTTAAGAGAAAGTAGCGGAAAAAGTTACGAAGAGAATTATGTGGAATAGATCATTATATGAATAGCTGGCGCTAGTTTCAAGTAGTGCTACATACTATGGTATTTATCTCAATAGTACCGGTATTTGGAATTTGTGACGCTTATAGTTGCAAGATGGTAACACTAGGGTAAAGTGTAAAATTGAATTACATCAGTAGAATTGAATTTGTCATAGGGAAAAAGTCTATGGCACAGGTCGGATGTAACTGAGTATAATAAACTTACAGAAAAAAAACATCGGGACGATAGGGTGCTCGAATCGAACATCGGCCTTCTGAATGTTAATCCGATGTTCTAACACCTGAGCTCAGTTGGAATACGTAGTGTACTCCCGCAAATACTACTGCGTGTGGATTCTATAGAATCAATCTAGGGCGCCAATTTCTCTGTAACTTTGGGGATCCATTCAGATGCAGAAGGTATATATGAGGGTTTTAAGACAAACTGAATTCAAATTGTGCAAAATATTGTATATTTATAAATAGAATGCGGGGTCCACATGAACTTTGAGGGGGCTGCCCCCGGCCCCCCGGGATCTGTGACCTTGACAGATCACCGTGATCACGATAAGCAATGAAGAAATGGTTGGAATATAAACATACCAGTTGTATTAATAACACACTGCCAGCTCTACTGCCAGAGTTCTGCCCTCAGGTACACGCATAATCGGGGATTCCCCGAAACACACGCATTATGGGAATTTCCCGGTGCAAACGAATGATCTGCAAGCCCTCACGCAAACAAAAAAAGTACATGATTAAGCAAGTGTACAAATAGATGTAGGAGGAAGGAATGTTTCGTCGCTGATTTACTCGACCTTTTCTCTCCTGTCCAATGTTAAGTTTGAGTTGCGTTTCTTTAACACTAGATGGTGAAGAGCATTGCCTCATTTACAGGTTGTTTTCGCGTAGGATTTTTCGTTATATTTCTTAATGTAAGACGACCAATGTCACTATTCCAAGTGAACATTTTCATTTTCCGGAAAATTTTCCGTCTTCCGTTTTCCGGAAAATTTCCGTTTCCGTTTTTCCGGAAAATTTTCCGCCTTCCGATTTTCCGGAAAATTTTCCGTTTCCGATTTTCCGGAAAATTTTCCGTTTCCGTTTTTCCGGAAAATTTTCCGTTTTCCGTTTTCAATTTTCCGGTTTCCGGAAAAAATATTTTCCGTTTTCCGTTTTTCCGGAAAATGTGGGGCCATCCCTAGTACATATGTGAATTTTTCCTTGAATTTTATTCTTAGAAAATATAAGAAAAGTGAACAGAAATGTCAATTCTGTCTACATATAGGTAGACAGGGACAATCCCACTTCATCGATAGTTTTGCCGTTTCGGTAGTTTCAACTTGAATTTTCTCTGCGTAAGCTTTTCCGTTTTCGGATAATAATGGACTCCGTACAAGCACATTCCCCATGTTCATTGCGAATTATCCAAACCCTAGCAGAACTATCGTTCTTGCCAGAGATAAGGTTGGAGAGGATTTCGAAGGCCACGAGAGGAAGAGGTTGTTCTTTAAAAGCAGACACGGCAGAAGTAATAAAACTTTTGTGATTAAAAACAACGATTTTCTGTCTAACAAGATAGTGTAAACACAGCACATGACCGTTTTTTTAACGTTATTATCTAACTACCGATTATGGCAGCCACCTAACGGATACAACACTGGATAATATCTTAGCTTTTAAGTTTATTGGACTGAAGTGGATATGACTTGTTCTCAATACGAATCATCTCTCCGAGGTCGAATCCCATTCCTCTCATAGAACAACAATGAGACATATACCTGAGAGTGACGTCAATTTGACCGCGAATCATTATTACCGGAGGATCAGACATAAAGACCATGATGCTTTCGTGTCCTCATCATTTCCATAAATGAGAAGATTTTAGTTTATGCGATTTCGAAGACTAATGGACAGAATTTTAGGATAGGGTTACCATATTTCAAAAATGAAAATCCGGGACGCTACTAAATTACAAGAATCTTTGAAACGCTTAAAATGAAGAAGTGTTACATACTAATTTATTTTCTTCCTTTAGATGGAGTTGTTCAAGTACTACGTAATCACAAGTTTAGTCGTTTTAAGAGACCTTCTCCTCTGTAGTTAGCCAAAAGCAGATGATTTACCCTCCCATCTCTGGTAAGCATTTTTTAAATTTCTCAGGATCTGTTATGTTTCGTGGCTTTCAGAGTGAAGTGGTGGCTCAGACGGGGCAACGGAAACATGTAATCATCGAGGCGTAAAAAGGAGGAAAAAGAAATGTGCCGCCAATAATTCAAAAAATAGGTTTCCCCAGTGGCGTAACTTCTGTGTAGACAGGTTGGACAAAGGCCACGGGCCCCGAGTCCCGTCCAGATGATGAGGGGCCTCAGATGTTCAGGTACTCTTATTAAAATAAACGAGTGGATAACTTCCAACTTACACCTACCTACTATGTTTCACAGTGTGGCCAAATCTGTGCAAACCATTTTTAGTAGGCTGTCATTCAACCATCATAAATAAAAATGGCCAAGTAGTTACAGCTGTACTTTTCTACTATCTTCTACATTATACAGTACTGGACATAAGTATTCATACAGCACCTGTGCCAGAATTAACAATGCATTGACAGGCAAATGGTGAATGAGAGAGTTATGTCTCCAACACAAACATGTCCCAGCAGCTGGAAGAGTAGACGCAACGCGAATTCGTAGAAATATCCTTACTATGGAATGTACAAATAAAGGAAATGCGTGGGCAGAGCGATATTTGCCTGGACATATGTATTCGTACACCGCAGAATAATACTAGACAAGTACCATCAAATCACTAGTGCCAGCAGGCAGAGATTAGATAGTCATTACTGAGACGCTCGAAGTGTCAGGTGATGTGTGAGGTGGTGTTCGCTGTAACCTAGAAAGAGATAATGGGGCGGAAAAGGAAAGAAACCACACCCGAGGAAAGGAAACTGACTCTATCACTATTTCAGAAGAACAAATCGTATTTACAAATCGCAGAAATAGTGGACAGAAGTCGTTCGACTGTACAGTATATAGTAGAACGATACAAAAGGAAAACAATATACATAAACAGTGAAAGGGTGGGTCGTCCACAAAAGCTCACCACGAGGGAAACACGGGTAGTGTTGAGAATTATGAAGAAAACGCCGAAAGTGTCATCGTCAGCGATAGTGGCATATGTACATGAACACTTCGGGAAACAAGTGTCCTCACGAACTATTCGGCGACTTTTCAATCGAGCTGGGTACAGAGCACAGGTACCGAGACGAAAACCATTCATCAATAAGAAAAACAGGAAATGGCGCTTAACGTTTGCACAGAAGCATGTAAGTAAAAGTACAGGCTTTTGGGATAAGGTATTGTTTACAGATGAAAGTAAATTTAATATTTTCCACAATGATGACAGAATTTTAGTGTGGAGAAGACCCAATACTGAGCTTGAGGTTCAGAATATACAAGCGACAGTTAAGCATGGTGGTAAAGGGGTGATGGTCTGGGGCTGTATGTCTACCGCGGGCGTTGAGAGCTTGTATTTATTGACGGAACGATGGATAAATATGTATACTTAGACATCCTAAAACGAAATTTGCAGAAGAGTGTGGATAAATTTGGACTTGGACAAGATTATTACTTCCAACAGGACAACGACCCAAAACATACCACCGAGCTTGTGCGTATGTGGTTACTATACTACACTCCTCATACCCTGAAAACCCCAGCGCAGTCCCCAAACCTGAACCCCATTGAACATTGTTGTGGGGTGAATTGGAAACGTGCATACGAAAACATGAAATAACTAATAAAACTAGATTGAAAGAGATACTTTTGCAAGAGTGGCAGAATATTACACGTGAAACCACTACGTCTCTTGTTCATTCAATGCCCAACAGATTGAGAGAGATTATTCGAAAGCGAGGCATGCATACGAAGTATTAAGACAAGATATTTATGGTTTGTCATTCATAACCAGAGAACTTTTCTTTGCTGTACGAATACTTATTTCCAGCACACAGTGCATATTGTTTGTTTCTTTTCATTGTTGTAGCAAATCAATCTATGTTTTGTTTTCCGTTTATTTTGTGCATATTCTTTGCTGAATGAAGCATATGTCTCGTACAACACATTCGTCTAATTATTTACCTAATGGCAGAAATATGTGTCTTTTCTTCAACGTTTGCACTGTACGAATACTTATGACCATGGCTGTATATGTTATTCTTGGATTTTCTATACCGTGTTCATATTCACGAGTGTTTGAACTGAGTTTATCCTATACTGTGGAGAGAATTAGACTACGGGCGGCGGGGGTGTATTCATAGATGACGACAAAGTTGTATTTTTTAAAAAAACATTCTTTCAATATAATTTTCATATTAAAGAGCGATGATATACTGAGGTAAGAAATATAATTGAGGGGAATTAGTATTAAACTGCTAAAGTAAGTGTACTATAGCGGAATATTTCCTTTACATATATTTGTCAAGAAATCCATACACGAGTCAAGAGGGAACTGACTCTCCAGAATTGGGTTTTCTTATTGATATGTTGAAGAAATTGACCGAAACACCGAAACCGAGAAAGTCACCGAAATTGACGACGTTTTTCTCTCAACTTACACAAGCTACAGGCAACTGAACATGATCAAGTCCTAAATGGCGTAGCCAGCAATGATGAACAATATGCTATATGCTAATGTGCCAGAACTTGAAGATTTTGTTCATCAAATTGAAGTTGAAATGGGCGAGTGTAGTCAACATAATGGAGCTGAAGAAAGTGTGAATGCATCGAAACAGCAGAGAAGTCGTGCTGCCAGCAGCAAAAGGGATGAAGATACAAGCATGGGTGTTTAAGACACTAGTGAATTCCAGTTGATTTTGTTTTATATTCATCGAGAATATCTAATTGATTGAGGTCAATGCAGCTACGATTACAAGGAACGAACTAAAACACCTCATAATGGCTCAATGCCAACCCACTGATCCATTTAAAGTACAAAAACAGAATAGTCTTCTTTTCTTAACAAAAACATTATTCCAGTGTAACAGCAGGTGGGGTACAAATTCACAGCGAGGTATGTTGGCTTTTTGGTGATCAGTCAGCACTTGACAGCGTTGGGAGTGGATTAACGGAGCAAAAGAGGAAAGAGAACATTTATCTTTAAAGATTCGTCGGCATGAGACATCTGTCTTTCATCGACAAATCGATTATCTTTGGAAATATTTGACTCGTGGAAAAAAGGAAACATCATCGACAAGCAACAGGAATTGCAATTCCGTAAAGAAATCAACTTCTGGAGGACAGAAAATCGTTGCGATCACTCTCACTCTTGCTGTGCTTGATTTGCCATTTCGTGGCCGTGAAGAAAGTGTTAGTTCAGGATTTTGTGAAGGTGGGAATTTTCTTAGCAATGTGTATCTTGTAACTCAGTTTGATTTAGTGCTACAAGAATTATTAAATCGTTCTGCTCATAAAGTATCTTAGTGCCAAGGTTCAAAATGAAGTTATTACGTTGATAGGCGATGCTATTCGGTCTCATATCCTGGAAGCCATCAAAGTGCTCCCTGTTTTTCTGTGCTTTTAAACACAACCAGTGATATTACAGGGAGTAATCAATTAAGTATTGCAATTAGTTGAATTAAGCTAGATTTTAAAAGATAAATTGGGAATATTAATGAAAGCTTTCTTAGATTCTAATATTGAGACATCAAATGCTGAAAACTTGTTTAATCTTTTATGGACTACTGTAAAAATATGAAAACAACATACAAAAAAAGTAGAGCGCAGGGATATGATGGAGCATCTGTTATGAGTGGGACATACATCGTTGTACAGAAGCGAATAAAAGATTTTGTTATCTCTTCTCCTGTACCTTACGTACATTGTGCGTCTCATAATCTTAACTTCGTGATTAGTGACGCTGTTAATACAGTAGCAGAAGTTACAGTATTTTCTGATATTGTAGATGAAATTTATAATTTCTTCAGGAGTAGTTTGCTTCGTTGGACAGAAATAGCTTTCACTTCTGAAAATAGTTTTCAAAAACTTACATTTAAAAGACAGTGCCCAACTCGACAGGCTTCACTGTGAGGCTCTTAGGGTTTTGAGAAATCCTTATAGAGATGTTTTACAAGTTCTGAGCAAAATAATGCTTACTTCTAAGAAATCTAAGGAGCGAAGTGATGCCAAATCCTGAGGAAATGAGAAAGTTTTGAATTCACAGTTCTGTTGGTAGTTTGGGAGAAAATTCTTTCTCATTAAATAAGGTTTCCAAAGAACTATGCCCATTTCAGTAGAGTGTCACATACATTTCAAGACAAAAGAAATCGAAACAGCATTTTTTTTTTTTTTTTTTTTTAGGAATTGTCTTGCAATGAACCTATAAGAAATACAGAAGATAAATTTCGGGTGACTGTTTTTTTTTTTTTTTTTTTTTTTTTTTTTTTTTTTTTTTTTACAAAATAGTGGATACTGCAATAGGACAATTGGAACACAGATTTACAGGATTTGACTTTGTGGAAAGGTCGTTCAAATTTTAGTTTCCTAAAAATATGTTTAAAATGTAAGAATTAGAGTTGAAAGATTCATCCAAAAATTTGTGTACAATTTCTATAAGACATAGGTAACGATTTGATGAATGATATAATCTCATTTAGAAATGAATTTAAAGAAAGTCTGGAAAATTTGACTACACCAAGTAAAGTGTTTGATATACTTGTAACATCTAGAATGGCAAGGTTTTTTTTTTTTTTTTTTTTGACCAGAGGTTACTGCTGCGTCTTGTTCCTGATGTTACCGTGACAGTTGCCTGTGCTGAAAGATCATTTTCAAAGTTAAAAATAATCAGGTCCTTTTTACGGGCTATTATGTCTCAACAAAGACTTGATAACTTGGCCATTATTTCAATGAAAAAAGAGACAACTAAACAGTTGGATAAAGGAAAGTTAGTTGTTAGTTGACAATTTTGGGGCAATGAAAGTGCGGAAGTGTTCATTTCCACTGTATAAACATACACAGCAGAACGCAGGAGAGGGCAGGAGTAAACTTGAAGAATAAAGAGAAGAACATACAAGACATGGAGTTCGTCAATGACTAACGTCTTGTCTTTTCTCAAACTCTTTCACGTCTTATGATGCCTTTTTTAAGTTCTTCAAATGTACTCCTACCTGCTGGATCAAGTGATGGAAAACACTTTATCATCAACTGATGTGTGTGTTTCTCTCAAAAATGTAAATTTTATTAAGAAGGATGTCGATTCCTTAAGGTTCGAGTACCTTTTGTTTTTTCAGCTATTCTCTAACAAAGAGATAAATAAAACTATGTATACTAAATAAGCAAGTCGAGTTCAATAGTTATTTAACAGAAATATTCCATTTTTATAGTGTTTGTCTTAAAATCTTTATTTGTTAAATACTGTACAACCCTTAAAACTGAGTCCTGATACCACTAAGATTTCTTGAACTTTTCAAGCTAAGAGCCCACCACCTTCATTGTCTACGGCGGGCCTCACTTGTTCTTGTTACGCCACTGCGTTCCCCCTACCTCATAAGCTTCTATTTTTTTAAAAAAAAACTCCAATTTTTTTACATTGTTGTCTGTTCAGTTTTATTGATTGAAACAATATTTTTTTTAATGATCAGCAGAAAATTACCAAAAATATCAGTCAGGGATTATTGATTAAAATTCAGCAGCAAGATGCAAATTGAAACAGAGTACTAAAGACAACAATAAGATTGAGCAGTGAAACCTTTTGTTCCTTGGCCCATGAAACGAATGCTTCGTTCAATGTCAAAGTAGTTAAATCGTGATTTAATTAAATCCATGTTTTATGTATTCAAGTTTTATCTCAACTTTTGAATTGCCATACTCAGAAGTTGAAGAGAACAATTATATATCTAATCCTGTGAAAAAAGCGGTTAAGTTCCAAAGTTGGGCGTCCGTTTCCAGCAAAAGTTTTAAAATTTACAGGAAAGATATGGATAATTTGATCGTTTGTGTGCTTGATAATATTTAAGAGTCTCGAAAATTCTGTTTACTTGTTATATATAAGCGGTTGTAAACATGGGACTATACGCCGAGCGGAGGGAACTATTTGGCGCAAGGTAACAAAACAGTTGCATTGTGGGAAAGAAATGAGCATTTATGTCATCAACATGGCGAATGTACAAGGGCAATGAAGTAACAGTTTTAACATTTGTGAAGCAATACGTTGATAACGAATAAAGTCTTTTAAAAGTTTGTGAAGAGCACGGATTAATGAACCTAGTAACAAATTGCAGAAAGTGTGCAAAGTAAATAACAGCGATAAAACGTGCCGAAAGCGGACGCCCAACTTCGGAATAAATGCCGAAAAAAGCAAAACTATAATATTCCCTTCCTTTCTTCTTCGCTGAAATCTGGGACATTTAAGCGTCCCAAGAAATATTTTCGGGACGCAGATCTCGATTCCGTGACTGTCTCGGATTTTCTGGACGAATTGCAATCCTATTTTAAGGTCAAAGAAGACATCAAACTCAAGATGTGAGATACATTCTTTTGAATACCTCGAAACTTTTATTGTGTTTTAATGGGTATAGTGAATTTAACCTACAAAGTTATTAAATATATTAATTACTTGAGTAATCTTTGGTATTAAAACTGTTAGTGGTCTTAAGTACGTCATGAGCATGGAATATGTTAGTAAAACGTCTCTGTTGCCTGTAAAGCAGGGATATTTTTATTCAATGATTTTATTAGAGACAATACCTATTAATGAATCTTATCCCAAATTTGTAATTAGGAATTTGGAAAAATAATTCAAGACGTGCATGGAATATATGCCAGTTTTCAGTTCTTAACCTGTAATTTTCCATTCCAGTAGATCTCATAAGTGTGCTTCTATGGTACGAGCTCAACACTGTCACCGTCTCTTTTCCACACCCATTGGTACCTTAATGGAACCTAGGCTCGAAATAAGCACTATGTCAGCCATTTCTAACTCCCGAATGTATGACGTTCGAGTTGGGCTTTACGATCAAAGGGAGCCAGGAGAAAGAAAGATAAAACAGGAAGGGAACCAACTAGGTAGAGTTCAATAAAACGAGGTTGCCAGTGTTCGATTAGTCAAGAACATATGAGTAGTGTATCTTCAAAACCATCGCCTACGTCTTGTTTCCCTGTTACAATTGTTTTCCATCAACGCTAGATTTGATGCCTCCTGCTTGCTCTATGGAGGAAGGGTTTACTGAGAAACCGAACATCAAACTGTGACATCGAGGTGCATCCAATTGGGAGTTCCTGTACAAAGTTCTCTTACTTGGCCTTATCGAATTATGACCCTTCATTTTATCCCCCCGATCAATTCTGAAAGGGCTATAGCTCAGAAATGACCAGTACCAATATTAATCTATCATGTGATTCATGTTTTCATATGAGCATTCATTTCCGAAAATGTATTGTTGTTGTTCACAAATACCCTGTATAATTCATCCTTCTTCTACTTACTTCGGCCTCTGAATCCTCTTCAAACCCCAAGTTGCTAGTTCCTTCTTCCAATATCTGCCTTCTATTGGCATCTTCTTGTTGCTTTTTTCTTCGATATCTCTTCCACATCACAATGATCAGAATAAGGATAACCACTGCAACAACCACAGTGATGATGATCCATAGAAAGTCTTTGGTATTGGCTGACACCGCCTGAGGTTCTTTCACGTAAGCTGCGGAACATAACACGTCATGGAAATATGAATTACATGACAGAAGGTAGACATTTGAGGGTAAAACAGTGATTACTATTAAATGTAACTTAAGATACGTATTATTGGTATAGGTCGAATAATCCTGCCAAAGTTTGTGGCGTATGCCAATAATAATGTTAAAGGAAAACCAAAGAGGAGTACACTATTTGTTATGGTTAATTATTTGCTTGGAGATTAATTTATACGATAATATCAATATATATATATATATATATATATATATATATATATATATATATATATATATATATATATATATATATATATATATATATATATATATATATACGCTTGTACAGCCAAGCAAATTTCAACCTTATGAATCAAATTATTACAAAGATGGCAAGATATACTATGATATGCCACTTTTTGGTTACTTTCTGCTTTTCTCTCCGGTAGTTGGTCACACTGAAATATATATATGCTAAAGGATATTGATAATGGCTTTTTAAAATTCCCGTCTTACTAATACACATTGTATATTTCGTTTTCACAAGCAGGGAAGCACGGTGGCTCAGTGTTAGACCTCTTATCTCTGGTGCGTGGGGTCCATGGTTCTATACCGGGCCAAGTAAGTTTGTCGTGAACAAAATCGTGTCCGTGGATTTCTCGAGGTATTCCCGTTTCCTTCCAGACTTTCATTGCATCAATTCTTGAATCATTATTCACTTGCCGTAATCACCCATCTCCCTTAGCCTAAAGGTCATAATCATTCGACATTAAACTGGAATATTTTATTATATTATTCTTTTCACTTGTAAACTGAAAATATTTTAAATCTATTATATAAAAGAGAACGCACAAATCCTTTGTTAGCTCATCACGCTAATACGGCTGAACCAATTTCTTTCATTTTTGGGGGATTATTAGGATTTGGACCCTAGATGGTTTTTATCATATCACTTTAATTTTTAATTACCAGTGTCTTGAGATAATTGACCATTCAAGTGTCCATAACGTACAAATCCTTTGTTAGTTCATCATAGGTATAAAAATAAACGTATTTATATGCAACCCGCATGACCGTGTCACTCGGCGGGTTAACATAAATGACAGGCGATATAATGTTAACATTTACTGCAATCTACTATGGTTTTTATCATATCACTTGAAAGCGAAAAAGTAAAAATTATCTAAGTAACAACGTTTATTGCGTTCCGGGGTGACCGCAGCGAAGCGGGGTGAACGCTGCTAGTCTGTCATAAAGTTGAAATTTGCTTGCCTATACAAGTGTACACTTCTGTTCACAAGAACCTATACTACCTTACAAGGATTAAGTGCAAAAAGTGACCCTAGATCCTTACAAATTCCTTTAAGTCTGACTCATTTTCCCAGACAGGATTTGAAATTAAACGCTAATACTACCTTATGAATACTGTACTTTCGTTCCTTGCGCGGTGTACAATCAAAATATCCTATACTACAGAAAAATATAGAAATGTTTATATCAAATCCGATACACAACATATGTTTTAAATCTAGAACGACTAAAACAGAGAGAGAGAAAGATAAAAGTAGGTGCAATATCATAACTACAAATGCATTTAAATGATTAACCATCTTTCATGAATTTTGTTCATTGTTTCACTGCGAAGTCTAGTGACCCCGTGACATACTCTTGTACAGTTATCTTCCTTGGAGTCAAACAAAACCAAAGAGTTTTATATATAACGTTAAAAATATAACTATAAATAACTAACTATACATAACTACCGAAACCAGCAGGTTAAAAGCAAGAATATTTGAAAACTGTATAGCTCTAGAATGTTCTAGTAATATTTGATTAATCCTGTCCATCTTTCGTATAGAAGGTTGAGAGGAAAGGCGATCTTCATTTCCAAAAGGGTTTTAATATCTCAAGATATTCCTTTGTAATGTGACAGAAATCAATTGGTAAAAGGGAAAAGATATTTAACTAACTATTACCTTAATAATCTGTATATTATTCACATTTTACATGAAGTAAAATTCAACTCCCAGGCTGGTGCTGGTCGATCGTTCACATCTTTAGATCAATTAAGGAATTCATGCTGCAACCTAAAAATTATGTGCAGACAGAACATTTCTTCTACAAGAAACAAAACTAACGTTGTGCAGCAATGTATTGGTTTAAATCGTAAACACTTGGCCTACCTTGAGGGCCGCGGTGTCTCAGTGGTATAGTGTTCACTTCTGATCCCTGGTTCGATCCCACCTCGCGCCAAGTATACTTTGTGGGGAACAAACACTGTGTGCATGGGTTTCCTCGGGGTACTCCCGTTTCCTCCCACTTTCTTCATTCCACCATTTCATTCATTTCTCACAATTACCGTCTCATTTAGCCTAAACGGCATAACCGTGCGACGTAAAACTAAAGATTTCATTTCATTTTACTTGGCCTACCTCGAGCAATCAGGAAATTCTTGCAATGTTAAAGTCAACGGAGGAGTAATTAAGTCACTGATACTAGGAAGAGAAGTTAGGTGGAATGGTTGTAGAGAACTCGAGAGAGTGTACGTGTGTCCATAGAAGATCCAACATCTACTCCATCCTCCTAGTTGAAAGAATTTGGGTAAGTACAAAGCTGGGTCATGACTTTAAAACACATTGCTTACATTCGACCCAAAATTAACAATCTTTTATTCTGTCAGAATTCATTTGTTATTTTGAGTATGACTAGACATTGTTCAAAAATAGTCAAGAGGCTACAACACCATTTCTGGGTAAATAAGAATATTTGATGTCTCGTGTTTCATTTGATAAATTAAGTCAATTTCAACCAAGTCATTTGTCAGCACTAATTTCAACTTAATGATTGAGATTGTTATAAGTATAGATATTAGCACCCACACCAGATATGTTTATTATTTTCTGAGCTACGTATAGGTAAATGCACGCGTGTCTGGGGCTCGATTTCGATCCAAATAGTTGACATACAATACTATTTTTATCAAGGAAGATATTGTTATCAAGAAAGAAGATATTCCTGAAATATGTTCCTGTTTTATGTGCTGCTTTCAAGGATATTTGTTACGTTTTTCATAAAAAATATTAAACAAAATATTTCATATTACTCAAACCTTCTCTGCTAAAATTAACACCACAGTAGAGTAATCTTCGTTTCTCTACCACTTTCAATTAGTGTTTCTACCTTTTTTAATTAGTTTCAGTACATACTCTAGGTACTCTATGTACATACTGTCGTTGAAGTAGTGAATATTGTAATTACTCTAAGTACTCTCATTGAAGTAATAAATGTTTTAATTGAACTTGAATTATTACCGGTACTTTAGGAACAATTACTAACATGTAATTATGCTGTACCGGACTGTAGTCTCATTATTTTGCCTACGTAATAACGACCTACATATTTTTTGTTCACTTTTTTTATATGCGTTCCTTTGTAGAGCATGTTAAAGTGACAGGATGAATTATTTTTTGATAAAGGTTTAAATAGGAAATTGAACGAAATGGTTGGCTGTGCTTGTGCTTTATGTTGATTAATTATTTTTGTGTACTTTGTAACATTTTGAATGTCTAAACAGAGCTCGCCCATATATAAAGTGATAAGTAAATGCATTTGTAATGAGGGTGTGACATTACATGAATTGAATCGGCAGACTTTGTAGTGCTTTGAATTATAGCGACAAATTTTAAGAAAACAACATTAGTTACTGAAAATAAATTGTTTTGGGTTTAAATGAGAAAATAATGTTAATTTAGTTCTGGGTAGGGTGGACATTTTAATATAAAGGAAGTTATTAATAATGTAAAGAATTCACGCATGGTTCTTGAAGTGTATAATTAATGTCAACCGTTTGATTTTGATAGACTTTTTTTGAAACGGAAACGGAATCCTTTAAAGATTAATTGTTTGGGAAAAGAACAGGTAAACTGCAACGCGACAGGAAAATTAATTCAGAACGACAAGGGTTCTTTAAGAAAAGAGACCACCATCTGTTTAAGTGCCCGCAGAGGAGGTTGGGCGACACAGAGGATGTAATATATGAGTCTCGGAGAGTGAGAGTAATAAAATCATTCTAGAATTTCGTAGAATCTTCTGGATTTATTTTCGTTGGTATATAAACTTTGATGCAAATCCAGTGGTTTCATTTGAAGAAATAAAAGCACGATGCGTTTAAGTTGGTGTATTGTATTCTATAGAAGTTAACAGAGATGAACAATTTATCTGTAAGTACTGGCTTTGTGTTTCTTTTCTTGTTTTATGTTTATGTTTTCTTTTTTTTTTTCATATGAGAAGGGACATTGGAAATGAAATACACGCAAAACACTTGTAATTGTTGGGAGTATAGGGGACGGAAGTGTTTTTTCTTATCAGGAATTGATTACGGATTTTCCGGCATTAAAAACCATATGACTCGCTGTATTTTTATGGAATTATAAATTAACTAAGGTGTAGTGTAATGTAATATGGAGGCTACAGGGAATCAAGATTGTTCATTGCACCGGGAATCGAACTAGGGATCTTCCACGTGGAAAAACGTACGCTAAATCTTTTGCTCAGTGAATTTTTACTAATATGGCACTAAAATTGAACACAACCTGTAACGCTGCCGGGAATCGAATCATGATCTTCCGCGCCGAAAACCAAATACAATAAAAAATAGCGAAAAACTTAAGATTGTTTGGACCTCTTCGTCAGGACTAGACGCAGTTATTATTTTACATATTAAAACAATAGTTGCATAGACACAGAGACAGATAAATTTCATAATAAAGATGCGATTATTTTCTTGCTCATAGAATCCTAGCATCTCTTCAGAATATAAGAAGTTAGTGTTACATGAAAAGACCATTAAATGATGGGTGAAACTGATTATTTATGTAATATAGTATTGATTGTTTATTATTTTTGTGTGTGGTATTAACATTTACAGTAGGGGAAAGGAACTGGGTAACCTACACCTGCTTTGAATTTTATCTTTAGTAATATTGAACTGAACATAAGTTTGAATTTTGGTGACA
Organism: Thermobia domestica; assembly: GCF_964235325.1. Taxonomy (NCBI): domain Eukaryota; kingdom Metazoa; phylum Arthropoda; class Insecta; order Zygentoma; family Lepismatidae; genus Thermobia; species Thermobia domestica. Next base: position 130,114,261 of record NC_137467.1, read on the forward strand.
AATAATACTTTTATAATTGTTAGCATATGTCAGTGGTTTCCAACCTTTTTCATTTTGAGGCGCATTTGAAAAAAAAAATGTTAACGTTGTGAAATGTAGGAGCTGAATAAAGCTTGGTATGTGATGTTTTAATTGTGATACTTTTGTAATCATTTTATGAGAAAATTTAGATTTTTTCTTATCGTTCCTTGATGGTACAAATAATCGTATTTGATTTGAAGTTTAGCGTCCCTTTTTTTTTTAGCACCATAGTCATGTGGGACATGGACCTACTGATTAACGTGGAATTAGAATCCTTGAGCTCCAGCAGGGAATCCAATCCCCACGCCAAAGGCGCGTACGCTAACCGCTTAGCCACAAAGAAGATTTATTCGTGTTTAAAACCGTTACGTGAACTAAAATACGGTATATTCACCTCGTGATTTACAGCGGTTGTAAACTAATAGATAGGAATTTTGTGTTGTAAATGGAAGGAGAGTATTTGAAAAATATTATTTTGCTCAAAGTCACGTCTCAGTTTCATTAATTGAATGCCGGACAAGCGTCTTTTGTATGTATAGAGCATATGGTTTTTCACTTTAACGCCTTAGGCTTATACTTCCTGGCTATGAAAGATGCGAAACTAGTTTAAAAAGTAAAACGATTACTATGGTTTATATGAAAGAAGCACCGTGAATCAAACTTGGGCCTGCGTGTATGAAAAGCGCCCATGCTAGCCATTAAATTATCGGAATATATTAGACAGTATGGAGAACAAGAATTAGTACCAAGAATGTAATTTTACGTGCGTATGTGACATACAGGCTGGGACGTTTTTATACTAACATTATCAGTGAGATTATTTTGTTTTGCTAGTATTATATATCTAGATTTTAGGGTAAAGTAGACGGGTGAAAGCGAGTACTTATAAGTAATTTATGAAGGGAAGAAATAATAGTGGTAGAGGGAAACAGACATAATGTTTCTTCGGATGAAAGGAAGACATTTCGTATGAGACATAACCATACTATTTTATCGAGGCATTAGATCATAGATTTTTGGAACGAGAATTTTTAGATGGGGATAATGTAAAAGTAATTGTAATATGATACGGTATTAGTTAACGAAGAATCCTCTTTATTGAAATTCTGTGTATGAAATTAGTACACAGTACTAATACTGCGTACTGCAGTGTGCTAAAATGAACCGAGAATAATAAGTTGTCTAATATTAATCACGTTGATTGCATGGTTTAAAGGTACTTTTTAAATATAGAAAACATTTGTTTCTCGCCGAGCGAGTTTGTATGAGAAGTGACTAGTAAGAGGAGATATATATGTAATAACACGTAGTGTACGTCAGGGACAACTTGGTGTCATCTAAACAAGGTAGGTAGCGACACCTTTTTGTTACGGAATATAAGAGATAAACGTTTATTCGGCAGCGCAGGTAACGGCATCTAATAGTGTGATTAATGTACATATTATTAGAAATAGCCTTATATACTGATTATAGTATTTAAGTTTATGACAAGATTTGCTAGCTTTGAAATTCTGTAGGACGTCTGCAAATTTCCTGTACACTAGCGTCATGTTTGCCGTCAGACACGAGGCAGCGCAGATAATAACAACTATTGGCTTAACCTTCCTATTAGAAATTACCGTGACTGAGTTACTGAGACGCCTTGCTGTTACAATAAGGATAGTAGTTTTAATTCGGTAACAATATCTACTGTATAAAAGCTGTCAGTTATGCAGGCAGGGCATATAGTGAAGTCTATTAATGTGATATACAGACTGAGACATGCTGTTCATTATTAGGATAACAACATGGTGCACGGGGTAAATAGAAAAACTGTTTAGAATTTGTCCGACATGCTTGACATATTTTGCATTATCATCAGGGTAACAGAATTGCCAACTTAGCATAAAGTTTTATCATTTTTTTGAAACAGCAGGTTATTTTGATGATTGAAATAACTAACTAACTAACTAACTCTATGGCCTATGAAACCCGGAGGTTCAATGCCGCGTTCAGAAAAGCTCTCCGTTGACTTCTATTCTTAGCTAACTGCATCCAGTTTCTACTTGGTATTGCAATCTCTGCGAGATCCATCTTAATATTGTCCTCCCATCTGCGCCTAGGTCTTCCTAATGGTCGTTTTCCGAATGGTCTTCCAGTCAAGACTTTGAAAGCGTTTTTACTTTCTTCCATTCTAGCTACATGACCCGCCCACCTAAGCCTCCTAGACTTAACGACCCTAACAATGTTGGGTAGACCATATAAATTATGTAGTTCCTCGTTATGAAGTTTCCGTCATTCCCCATTCCCGTTCCTCTTGGGTCCGAATATTCGTCTCAGGATCTTGTTCTCAAATACTTTTAGTCTATGTTCTTCCCTCAGAGTAAGTGGCCATGTTTCACAATTATACAGAACAACAGGCATAATTATCGTTTTGTATATTTTAAGCTTCAATAAAATTTTTATTTAAAAAAATTTTGAACTGAATAACACAAATTCCCTGCTTTTAGTCGACATTTAATTTCTTCGTGAATATGCTTTCGGTTTGATCCTAGATATTTGAGTTTCCACTATGTGAAAAGTATTATTTAATATTTTAACGCATCCATAATTTGCTGTATTCCGGTCCCGACGCACTTCCATGTATTTAGTTTTCTCTGCATTCACTTCTAAACCCATGTCTCTGCAAGCGTTTAATACGATGATGATTGAAATTAATTGTGAAAAATAAATATATACATTACTTAAGTATGTGATAAGACACAAATTGCTTTGAAATCGCTTATAGTTGCAGTTGCAAAGGTGTTATGAGAGGAGCTAATTTAAATAACATGTAACAGTAAGGGAAGTGATGAGTTGCACCTTAAAATCCTTGAATATTAGAATACACTTGGAGTACGGGAACACTGTGGCATAGAGAAGTTAGCTTACAAAAGATAGATTGATGTTTTATACATATATGTGTCTATCTATCTTCTGTGGATACATTTTCTAAAGCTCGACTGTACAATAAAATCTTCAAGTTTTATTCTTACGTTCATGATTTGTGGGACATTTGAGAATTAAAACAAACAGTTGAGGAGGACACACCATCACAAAAATCATTTGATGTATACTAGTATGGAAGCAGGGGGTTCCACGCATTAGAATTGAGTGCTCTACTCTTAAGGTAACACAGCCTCTTCAATCGATCGAAGAAATCGATCCCCTCTTTTCCGTTATTTTTCTTTTGAAAGAGGCATAGTAATAATTCTGCTTGCATAATTTTGGAGGGCACTAAATTAAAAATACCGATAGGAGGTATTGTTGGATATACCTTTTTTCCTCTAATATAATTTTGAACACATATATAATACATGATTATACTAAAAAAAAAGCTTCAGATATTCGACTTAATTCACTATATTTTCTATTATTTCAGTTGCATATTTTACACTTTTTTACTATAATTCTCGTATGAGCGTTGTCCATTGCAATTACAAATGACTTGATTTTCATACATAGGTAATAATAACATTGCAAACGTGGAATAAAAGCAAGGATAAAAATGGCAAAAGAACCCTTTAGGAGGAAGTTTATTCTATGTTTCCGTGAATAATGAGAAATGGTTCGTGTGATATGAAAACAAGTACGTGAAAGAGAGTACAATGTTGAAACTATGGGTGTGGAGAAGAATGAAGAGAAATAGGTCGCGAACCAGGCAGTTTCAGAGAAGAAACTGTTTGAATAGAAACTGTATAATAAGAGACTGTATAATGCCAGGGAAAACAGAATGTCATACGCAATATCGTTGCGAAAGTTGACGAGAACAATATGATAGCTTACGGGAAAGAAAATCTTAAGATGAACGTAGTGAGATGAAAACTTTTATAGTGTGAGATAATTTATATATTATCAAAAGATGACCAGATCATTGACGCACAATGTTATCAATTATAACTCGTCCATAATATATTTGCATAGAGAAATGGAAGTCATTGGTGAACGTTTTGTTATTGTCGACATTCTTTCTTACTTACCATCTTCATGTAAATTGACATGATATTATACATATAAGACCGTTTTACTGTTTCATTCTTTATCCTTTCGTCTTCTTTAATTTCTACTAATTATGTGTCACTGTGTGAATCTGATATTGAAGATTACGTTCCCTTCTCTGTCTCCGTCTTTTTCAGTTACGTTGATATTTGATGTTTTATTGCGTATCTTGCAAATGTCGTGTGCTGGAATTCCTTTAGAAGCTAATTCGTTCAGTTCTATGCATTGTACCTCTTTCTTCACATACTCTTTAATTCTTATGCTTACACATTCGTTTGTTTTTTGATTAGTTGTAGAACAGTTTCGTTTCTTATTAGATAATTCTATTACAATGATTGATTACATCACTTTATTTTTTCTTGTTCTTTAGCATATCATAAGCATATGAATAGCATTTTAATTGTCTTGTATACCTTTTATTAGGAATATTATTGCTACTATATATATTTTCTTCATGATTACATTTCTATGGTTGATCTTTATAACTTTTTAATATATCTTGTATAAATTTGACTGCTATGCTTTTCTTTCAACACTATTTTTTATGGTAATCTTATAAAATATATGTATTGAAAATAAGAATAGTATATTCTTGTGCAATAATTGTTAGAAAAAAATATTACATTCATACATTCTTAGGAGATACATTTATTCATAGAAATGTATCTATACGCTTAAAATGTTTTACTGTTATAGCTCAAAATTGTATTTATTACTACATCTAACATTAAGATTGCTACTATTACTACTATTATCTGAATTATGAATAGTGTTTTACCGAAACATGTGATTGAGTAATTACTACAAAGGTAATTATGTTTGGAGTAATCTATATAACATGCTGAAATAAGTCATAATTTAAACAATGAACTAAATAAGACGATAAACTTGTTTGTTAGTCTACTACACGCTACAAAGACCAAGAAAATGACTTAAATGTTATTTAAGCGTAAACAATAATTCGATAAAATAAAGCTCAGAAATTAAGATAATGTTTTACTTATATATATCTTTAACTTGCATAATAGTGAGAAAATCTAATGACTAAGAGAAAATTAACGATTTCTCATATGGAGAAAAGAGAACATCATTATGATCTAAGGAAGAATCTGTTACATAATTAATTGGAACTTCCAAAACACTGCCTTGTAGTTGCACAAACTATGTATCAGAAACTAGTAGTAATGTTTCTGCTTTTCGAATTCATTTCTTCAGTGCTCTTTACTTTAATCAGTTGCAAGACCCTTTCTAAATCTTGAGTAAAACTGAAAGAAATATACTTTGATGATTACACTGAGAATCATACGAAGTAGTGAATTAATTGTAGCTGAATTGATAGTTTGTCTGACTTACCTATAACCGAATCTTTTCACCATTGTCCATAGGATTACTAAACAGTTAAATATGAACACCCGAATCTTAACTGAGAAGAAAGAGAAGAGGAATAGACTGTGGAAGAGAACTTAGAAATTTATTTTTTGATGATAAATAAATAACATTAAGGTAGAGACAAATATAGATAATTGTAATTTAAATAGAACATGAAGTCATAAAACTTTCTTTGAATCTATTACAGTGTTGCACAACAGATATTCGATTGCTGCATTTTACAACAAGTTTACGTTTCAGCATAGTTTGAATAAATTGATCGGTAAGTAACAGTACTGATACTTTTATTTTGTACAATTTACAAATGAAATATATCAACGGAAAATTGTGTCAAAAGTGCAAATCCATAGATAAATGATAAAAAATATTTTTCTTCCAAGTTACTAGTTTTTCTTAGCGTCTGTAGCAACACTATGAACTTAAGTCTTAACATTTAACTAAATGTCTAATTCCTAGTCTTTACTGGTTAATTTCTTTCCGAAATAACTATTACATCATTTCAATTCAAGTAATATTCCCAACGTGGTTGCGAACTTAATTATATTTCTATTTTTCCGTAATTTCAAAACACATGAAAACTCTTTCGATTTTGAAGACAATACAAAATTACTTATATTTAAAAATGAATGCGTTAACTTGCCGATAAGATTTGTCTAAGAACATGTATGTAGTTAAACTTTTTGGTTAAAATAGTTTCAAGTATTATTTTCTAAAAATGGAATTTAACAATTTGTCTTTTCATTCAGCTGATTTACAATATTTTTCTTGTTATACTAATTACTATTATTATTTGTTCTTAGTGTCAATTCCTTGTGTGCAATAAAGGTCATAATTTTCTATTTTAACTTTTCACTTTTCTGTTTTTTACTTTTAACATTTTTTTCTTTTTTTCTTTTTATATTTTTTTGTCTTTTTATCTTTCCTGTTTAAAGTTTTTAACATTTTAGTAGTTACTTTTCGTTTGAACATTTTTCATCTCAACATTTTAACTTTTCCTATTAAACTTTACATTTTAGTACTCACTTTTCGTTTTAATATTTCACGTTTTAACTTTTGTTTTAACATTTTTCTTTTTTAACTTCTTGTTTTCAATTATTAAACTTAAAATTTTTAAACTTAATTTTTTGTTTGAACATTTTATCATGTTTTAACTTTTAAAACATTTTTTACTTTTTTTTGTCTTTACACTTTGTTTTTTTGTTTTCACGTTTTTAAGTTTTCTGTTTAAACTTTATAACATTTTTAGTAGTCGCTCTTCGTTGTATTACAATATGCGTTAATTTCTCTAAGTGTAATGTGAAAAATTTTTCAGTAACTTTTATTGTTACAACGATGACAAAAATTTTCTACTATCATTTGTGTAGTCAACTTTGGTCACTACAGTTAGCCATAACTTATATTTTGTTAGTATTAAACTTTGTTTTATTTTGGTTGAAGTTCAGTAATCTTTCAATTTATATTTATAAAAGTGTAAAATTTACAATTTTTTTAATGTACGTTTAATTTTCATTCGTGTAGTCTTTTGCTCATGACAAAGTAAAACATTTTTCTATAAAATCAGAAACATTTTTACGGAAAAACCGATTATAGAGTATTACAAATACAATTTTTTTTGTCTTTATAAACACATGAAACTACAAATAAAATGTATTAATCAATTTGAACTATTATTAATTTAAATTGAAAATGCTATTATTATAATTAAATTTAAAAAATGATAAATACTAATTAGGAATATGTCAAGTGTTTTTTTTCTCTATATTACATATTTATTGTGCATATAACATTTTTACGGGAACGAACACGTTATAATTTATCGGAAACCACGGGTCCGTTTCCCGGTACTTTTGTTATCTTCGGTAAACTTCAAATACTTTGACTTATAAACTTTGTATTTAAAACATTACCTTCGATAATAACTTTCCTTTTTGAAATTTTGTATCTTCGCTTCGTTAATGTTTGTGTTTTGACTTCGGGAATGTTCGGGTTTTCACTTCGGGTATGTTCGGGTTTTGACTTCGGGAATGTTCGGGTTTTCACTTCGGATATGTTCGGGTTTTGACTTCGGGAATGTTCGGTTATTTTCGGGTTCTTGTGAGAGTATAAAAGGGACACATCTTTGCCGAAATTTCAGTATACGTTTGCTCTTCAAAGTAATATCTATTATTCATTCCTTGTGATATTTTGTAATTCACCGAACGTCAAAGTTACCCTTTATCGGCAAGTTCAGGAACATTTTCCGATACTTCAGTCATCCTCGGTAAATAACTCATTTTCTATCGTAAAACTTTCACTGATACTCTGTCAATGTACAGTCTTGTTACGCTTAAATTCAGCTGATACAGTGTTTAGCTTAAATTCTACACGTAAATCAGAAATCTAATGTAATAAGATAAAATATAATCAGTAATTAAGAGAATTGACTTAAATTAGTGTCTATGTAAATGTTCTGATTAAACGCTATTATTATGTAGCGACAACAACAAATTATTTGTTTTTTTCTTATTAGATTCCCTGTCGTTATGAGTCATTACTAGTCAAGAGTGAGCCTTTCAGTTCAATATCAAGTATTAATGTAAATTATTGTTTGATATTTTAGACATACATTTCTATTTTGCATTAAATCTTATACTTGATTAAAATTACAAATATTTCCATTTTGTATTAAATATTTCATTTACCAATACTGTTCTAACTTTGTAATTATCATTACGAATTTGATAAATATTTTGATTAATATAGCATATATTACTCGCTTATCATTTGTTTTGAAATATTGTTCTTAAGTGATTAATTTATTCTTACAGATGGACGCCATTCGTACAATCAATACCATATTGGATTTCATAGAGGAGCGAGACTACTTTGACGCGGAAGAGGTCTTTTTCTCATGGGAAATTTTGACGCGATGCCATGCCACCGGTGTTAGAGTTGACAATCTTAAATATTTTAAATTGCGTCGTGCGTTATATATTCACTACTATGAAACTCAAGACGTTGTTCTCAACAGTTGTAAGACGGCAAAAGATATAATTGATCTCCATGAAGCAGGATTTTTTAAACATGGAGAAATAAGGAAACAGGCGCGTGAAAGGGTAATGAAATTGATAACGGATGATAAAATTTCTGGTTTAACTCTATCTGACTTTGTTGAATATATGAGGGACACTGTGAATTCTCCAAATCCTACGTCAGACACAGAATTTGGTACGATTCCATCAACATCTTCATTGTACGGTACTGGTGGTAAACAATCTGATTTTCATGTTGTCAAAAGTACATCTAAACACTATTCTTACTTTGGTTTACAAGGAAAGGAAGTGACGATTCGGCGTAATGATAAAGGAATCACAGACCCTGAAACGCACATTCGGAACCTATTTGATTTCGTTATAGACAATACCCTTAGTGAAGTTGACAATGACACGTATGTAGGCATAACTATTGAAAGTTCTGCTTGTAATCTGAACAAACCAATATACATGTCATGGCGTCCAAAAGCTGAATTGAACCCTGATGTTCTCTTCTATATAGTAGAGAACACATTAAACAGTAACGAAGAGTTTCTTTTCGCAGATGAAGTTACTTTTAAAGTACATATCGTTGACCCTCGTAAAGGAAGAGGACGAACCCTTGGTACTAAGAAATACACTGATTTAATTACTTTCCTAGAACAAAATGTGATTAAAATGGAAAAAGATGTATACTGTCTTCCCAAAAGTATTATTCTTGGGAAGGCTAAGGCCGATCATAGCCATCAGCAGTTATATCGTCTTAAGACAAATGAAAAACGATTGTTAAAGCAAGCCAAAATTCTATGTGCAGATGTAGAAATAGACATTGTGAATAAGAATGGATGTACTTTAGATGACGTAAAAAAGATTCAAAATCATCTGTTACCAGATTACCAAGTTATTGTTTACGAGAAAAATGCTATGACTCGAGAATTTAATGTAATATTTCCCGGGATCCACGCTGTAAAACAAATTTATATTTTATATGAAGATCAACATTATCAGTTGATTACGAACATTAGATCACTTTTAGGGAAACAAGGATACTGTCATTATTGTTTAGAAGCTTACCATCATGTACATGATCACAAATGTGCATACAAATGTACGTATTGTGAGAAATTTCATGAAGTGTCTTCCTCAGACAATATAAAACGCGAATGTACAAATTGTCACAGACTGTTTCCTACTGAAGAATGCTTTATAAATCATAAAAGTGTAATAGGGAATGGGAAGAGTGTTTGTGATAATGTCAAAATTTGTGTTAAATGTTGTGTTTTATATGATATTCGGCGACGAAAATCTGCACACACATGTGATGAACGCTTTTGTAAAACGTGCTATAAACACGTTGAACGTCATCACGTATGTTTCGTTCAAAAAGCAACATCGACTCAGGTAAATACATTTTTGTATATTATATTTGATGTAGAGACGATGTTACTCGATAAGAATGAGCGAGGTGAACAAGAACATATTGTTACTTTAGTACACGTAATGCATCTTTGTACAGATTGCAAGAGCAAATCCTTAGATGATCCATGCCTAAAATGCGGAAATAAAGATGGAAGTCGCGAGTTTTCTTTTAAGAGCATGGAAGACTTTATACGTCACGTTCTTATGGATCGGTCCTCCTTTAAATCAATCATAGTATTATCTCATAATGGCAGTAAGTATGATATGATTTTCGCTGCTAAGACGTTAATCGAAAGTCAAAATCTTTCACCTTCAATAATAGCACAGGGACACAAAATCATTGAGATGAGATTAGGAAATAAAATTATTTTTAGAGATACTTTCCTATATATGGGTATCAAATTATCTGCACTCCCAAAGACATTAGGCTTAAATCAAAAATTGAAAAAGGGATATTTTCCATACCTATTTAATACAAAGGAAAACCAAAATTATGTAGGAAACATTCCTGAGTTACATTACTTTGACCCGGACTCACGTAGTCCGGAAGAACGACTAGAATTAATGCAATGGCACAAAGAGTGTTTAGATAACAACATGCAGTACGATCTGCAAAAGGAAATGTACGATTACTGCCGGAATGATGTTAAAATCTTAGCAGAGGCAGTGATTAAGTTCTCTGATTTAATTGAAGAAAGAACTGGTGGTCTCCAATGCTTTATCTCAGCAAGCACTATTGCAAGTACTTCAATGTTAACTTATCGATCATTGCATTTACCTGAAAATACTATTACAATTATTCCCCCCCTTGGATTTGATCATCGTGACCGACAAAGCCTAAAAGCGTTGCAATGGTTACGATATATGGAACGTGCCAGAGGTACAAAAATCGAATATTCCGCAAACGGATTGGAAAGACGGTTCGGTAAATACAAAGTCGATGGGTACGAGAGTGAAACAAACACAGTATTTGAATATAATGGTTGCTTTTGGCATGGGTGTAAAATTTGTTATGTTAATCTTCGTCATACAAGTCTTGATTCATCTTCAAATCATCGTACAACCATGCAAGATCGATATGAATCAACGATCACAAAAATTGAGTACTTGAAAAAACGAAAATTTAATGTTATTGAAATTTGGGAATGTGAATGGGACGCCAAAGTAAAATCAGACAAAACAATACAAGATTTTATTAAAGATCAATGTGATGATCTTGTTGATCATCTTGTCCCTAAAGAAAGTTTCCATGGTGGCCGTGTAGAATGTTATAAGGCACTGCATAAATGTAATGATGATGAGACTATCTCTTACCTAGATGTTACTAGTCTTTACCCCTGGGTAATGGCTCGTAAACCTCTCCCAATAGGTAAGCCAACAATTCACAAAGGGCCGTTTTTTCCAAACGTTGAAAACATCCATGGTTTAGTTAAATGTACTGTTCTTCCACCGTCCGATTTATATTTTCCAATCCTCCCTTACACATGGAATGGAAAATTATTATTTGGTCTATGTCGATCATGCATGCAAGAAAGTAATACTGGAGAATGTACACATTGTGAAAGTGATCGCGCCATTACAAATACCTTTTGTACCCCTGAATTACATAGAGCGATGAAATGCGGATACAAAATACTCAAAATAAAAGAAATTAGGGAATTTGAGCTTACGGGTTCTGAAGATGGGCATTCAAATAGTTTGTTTCGTAATTATGTGAACACATTCCTTCAAATGAAGTAGGAAGCTTCAGGCTTCCCTGCAGAATGCACTACAAAAGAAAAACAGGAAGAGTACATTGAAGAATATTTCAAACATGAGGGGATACAGTTAAATTATGAGAACATAGAATACAATCCTGGACTAAGATATATTTCGAAAATATTTTTGAATTCGCTGTACGGGAAATGGGGGCAAAGAACAGATCTTTCACAATCTATAATCGTCGATACTCCCGAAAAATTTATGTCGTATCTATATGCACCACAATATGAGGTACAGTCAGTAATTCCCATAGGAGAAAAACATTTAATTGTAACGTATAAAGACAGAGAAAATGAAAACAAACCAAACAAATTTTCCAGTGTTGTGCTTGCAGCATTCATAACATCATGGGCGAGGCTTAAACTTCACGACCTCCTGACCACCATTGGACCTAACAACGTACTGTACTGTGACACAGATAGTATTATATTTGTTCAACCACGACATGAAAAATCCAAGCTTGCTGTAGGATCTTACTTAGGAGAATTAACAAACGAGGTTCCACAAGGGTGGGAAATAGACGTCTTTATAGGATGTGGAGCGAAAAATTATGCATACAGAATGAAAAATATTCAAACGGGTGAAAACGATTACGTGTATAAAATTAGAGGAATTACTTTAGATTCTAGGACACGTCAAGAAATTACCTTTGAGCATTATTATAATTTAGTAAAAGGAAAAATTGAAAATAAAACATTGTTGAATCCACGTAAAATTACTCGTAAGCCTGGATTTACTATAGTTACAAGACCTGAAACTAAGACGCATAGAGTAGTAAACAATAAGAGACGACGGTTAAATCCCCACAGTAAAACAGACTATAGAACACTACCCTATGGATACCAAAGTTAAAGTTTGCTCAGTTATTATCCATGCATGTATGTGAATTTTGATGTAAAACCAATGAAAATATAATTTTACACATGTGAAAAAAAAATTAAAACGTTTGTGATAATGATACCTGTTGATTCAACTTAATAGTATTTTGTATAAAATACAGTATAAAATTACCTAGACACTTTCATGTGTTACATTAATGTGTATGTAATAAGATTATTATTGTTACTCTACTGTGCAACATTATTATATGTGTATAAATATTATCTTGATCACCGAATGTATGTACCTTAAATTGTACTCATAATGGTGAATGACAAACACATATTCTCTCGTACAATATTAATTGCTAAACTTATATATATTTAATAAATGTATATCATTTCATGTAAGAATCACTATATGCATAGCTGCATATGTAACTTTTTTAAAATTTCTTTATAACAGTATAATTTGAATAAAATATTTAAAATGTAAAATATTGTTTCATTTATTTCAGCCTCATAATACTCAAACATATATGAATTTAAAAAAAAAATCATATGCAAAGTGTATATACGCAAAGTCAAGGTTGCGCAAAATAATTCTGGAATTACGTAAAGATCATATAAAATACGATCATTCCTACCAGACAATTACACAAAAAGAATCATTAATACAAATCAATTCCATAAATAAATATGAGAGAGCACTAAGTGGTTAAATCAATCAGGTTTGACCTTGGAAATGGTGCTCAAATAAGAAAGTTTACCTCGCGGCACATCCAGAAGGGTAAATATAAAGGGTAAATAACCTTTAGCCGTACATTATTATCATAGGCTATGGGTATGTAACGTAATACCAAACTGTAATTCAAATAAAAAAGTACATTACGATACTCACTGACTTCAATAACAGTGTAACAATAAAACTATATACGTTAAAAAAAGGTAAGTTGCATATAAATAATAAAAGTATATATCTTCAAGGTTACATACGTACAAAAAGTGACAGTAATTAAACTATTAGTACGAAAACTAATTACGTTCAATATTACGTACGCAAAAAAGCAACACTGTAGTAATGAAACTACAGTCCGGTACAGCATAATTACATGTCAGTAAGTGTACCTAAAGTACCGGTAAAAAAAGCCATAATAATTCAATTACAATTGAACCTTTGTACTTCAATGAGAGTACTTAGAGTAATTACAATATTCATTACTTCAACGACAATATGTATATAGAGTACCTAGAGTATGTAGTGAAACTAATTAAAAAAGGTAGAAACACTAATTGAAAGTGGTAGAGAAACGAAGATTACTCTACTCACCACAACAAAACCATTTACTTTTCCTAGTCTCCTGTCACTAGGTGGTTTTCCTCCATTTCTTGGCTTTTTGCCTAAATGGATAATCATTATAAAAACTACGGAATAAATATTATTTATCCTTCTCACCCTGATAATACTAACAGCACTTATTACTCTCTTGTATTACATGTAAATTTCATACGCAGCGTTCATCACAAACTACCATAACCAAATATGAAAATCTCTATAATATAAAAGCCATGAAACATCTTGCTAGATCAACACTCATTGTCTTATCTCTTAGAGGTCTAATTTCCCTTCCTTTAATGGTCAGTAACCTCTAACAAGATTTTTAAGTTAAACAAACTAATGACCTTCAAATCCGCAAATAAAAGGCAGACTTTTAGGTCTTAGTATAAAACAATATTCCAGAATTGCAGTCCGACTTCATATATTGACTATAAAACCTAATAGGAGGGACTAGCACCATAAATAGGTTTACAATCTATCACCTAGCAACTTCGGTCAGTATAAGTACTTTGCTTTGTAACGATGACTATTCTCTATAAATCGTAAAGATACTGACACAACATACTTAATTTTTGGGGTATGAGCTGGTATAGTAGGTACATCACTTAACCTTCTCATTCGAGCAAAATTAGCTCAACCTTGCATCTTAATCGGAGATGATCCAATCTATAATGTAGTAGTTACTGCTCACAGTTTTATTATAATTTTCTTCATAGTAATGAAAATTATAATAAGTGGCTTCGGAAATTGATTTTTTCCCCTTATACTTGGAGCGTCTGATATAGCCTTCCCTCGCCTAAACACTATGAGATTCTGACTTTCCCCTTCTCTCTACTTTACTCTTCCCCTCCCTACTTTACTTTTAACTGGAAGAATTGTAGAGATTGGGACAGGAACTGGATGAACAGTATATCTTTCTTTCTAGAGCTATTGCTCATGTTGGAGCCTCTGTTAATGTTTTCATTTTCTCTCTCCACCTAGCTGGTGTCTTCTCAATTTTAGGAGCAGTAAACTGCATTACAACTATTAACATACCAACCCCAGAAATAACTCCTAAACGAATACCACTCTTTGTTTGGTCAGTAGTTATTACTGCTATTTTTCTTCTACTATCACTTCCTGTTCTAACAGGAGCTATTACAATACTTTTTTCTCCTATATTTTCTATTCGAAGCCATCCTATAATTTCTTCTTCCTTCTCTTTTCCCACTTTCTTTCCTTTCCTTCATTTTTCTTTCTTGCTCTCCCTCTTCAATTTTGCTCTACTGTATCCATTCTCATTAATAAACTACGAAACTTCTCTGTCTTCGTTCTTTTCTCTTCTTCACTGTCTATCATTTCTATTGTTTTTTCTATATTTTTGATACAATTTCTTTTAACCCTTTCTTCTACTTTTGTGACAATACACATTTACTGAGTATTCTTTCCCTACCACGTTGTTTTCATTCTCCGTTCTATTTTTCTTCCAAAACGTTAATTTCACCGTCTTCCTTTAATTTCACCTCTAGGAATTCTTATTCCTTTCCTCTGCCCTTGATCGTTCTCACAAATTGTTCAAACTGCCTCTTTGCTCCTTTCCTAATTCCTAAACCATAATCCACATATCTGAAAACATAACCAATCTTTCTATTTCTCTTTCTTTCACCTTTTGTTCTAATTTGTTTTATTACAAATTCCGATAACACTGGGCTTAATTTTGATCCTTTACTTAGACCTGCCTTTATTCTCGCTAACTTCTTCCCTATTGCACGCACACTCTTCTCCCATATCAGTTTTGATGTTTTCAACACTTTTTCTTTCTTCCATTTACTTGTAGTCTTATCCTTCATTTCTTCTTCTTTCATCACCTTCAAAATATAATTTATTTTTAAGCTGGGAAACATAGGTTTAACACCTACACTAAAAATCAGCATTTTCTCATTTGTTATTCCTACTTTGACATACTCTTGACTCCGCTATTAATCTTCCGTTAGTTTCCCCGCAAAATAATTAAAAAATATCAATATACTATATTAGGCTTTTAAATTATATTTTTATCTCTTCGCTTTACTTCATTTGTAGAGAAAATACTTCCTCTTTAATGTGTTTATTTAAATACTTTAATTTAAAAACTTTATAGCAGATACTTTAATAATTATTTAACCACATTCACACACACACACACACACACACACACACATATATATATATATATATATATATATATATATATATATATATATATCAGTGGCGGTTTCTCTTAATGTTTGCATGTTTGTACAAACCTCCTTCCAATATTTTCATTTTTTTTATTTATGCTAAATCACTGTTCGTTTTATTGTCAACATAATCTTTCCTTAAAGAAGTGCGTTTGAAACAAGGCTGGCTAATACCTTTCTGCTTGAGAGTTTGACTCCCCAGCTGGGCTATTGCGGGGGTTGCGACGTGCGAGGATCCTTATAATGCCTCATAGGAATCTGTATGTTTGCAGATCTTTTGCAAGCAAGTCCACCAACAAAAACAACTTTTCCAAAACAAAACGCTTTGGAACTGGAAATTCTCCACCGTCTTTCCCCTTGCAATATTGGTTGACACGGTTCTCTCCTGAAGGGATATGGTCCGCTCCTCGAAGTCGTACACAGAGGAGAAAAAAACTTGCACCTTGCCTAAATGCGAGATTGCCAAGTGGTCATAGCTATTGGTTCTGTCAATCAAGTAAGGTTGAGGCAGCTATGGAGACAGTAAAGGCGACCCCGTGAAGAGTGCAGACAGATTGAGGGTGTCAGTAGTTAATACTAAAATGTCTAACTCACTAAAATGTCTTTGAGGAGGAGTATTTGGATGGTTTCGTTTGGTGCAAAATAAATCACACCGGGAAAAGTCATGTATTTGGAGTCAGACGGGAGTATGTTCACGATCAAATTGTCGAATCTGTTCGTACTTTGTAGTGTTTTGTGGGTGCGTGTGCTGGTCTTTATTGTTCATTGAAATGGTTGCTGTAATTGCATAATATATATCTATTCCTGATATACGTGAAGTGACAATGAATTCCGTAACGTCTCTGTTGAATGAGTCGTTTTCACAAAGAACTTTAGAAGCAAAACTACTTGTGAAAAATATCGGAGGGCCGATTCCGACTCTCAATATAACGCAAGTAATTAGAAGTCAGAAACAAACATTTACAAAGAAGTTTAATCTCAACTTGTACGAACAGCATAAGTGGTTATGTGGATGTGAAATTGAAAGTGCTTTGTTTTGTTTTCCGTGTTTGTTGTTCGGGGCGGGGGAAGATTCATAGAGTAAAGAAGGTGTTGTGGATATCCAGCATCTGCATAAAAAAAGGAAGAAAAAGAAAATTCGTCAGCTCATATAAAACACGTTAATCTCACTGTGTTGGGAAATGTGAATATTGCTGCTAAACTATATGCTGGTTATAATCGATCCATTGAGAACCACAATCATAAAGTGACGCAAAATAAGTACGTGCTCAATATAATAATCAATTCGGTTTTGTGGCGTCTTCGAACTGGCTTTAAGAGGACATGATAAAACAGATTCTTCTTCAAATCCATGCGTATTTAGTGAATTAATTAGTTTCAGCGCTGAACTTCACAGCACTCTCAAGAGTTATTAGAAAACGCAACAATTTTTAAGGGTACGTCAAAAATCATGCAAAATGAACTTCTCCATTGCATGTCAGAAGTATATCATGAAAAAATCGCTATTGTTTATATTGTTTATATTAACTATTATTATTATTATTATTATTATTATTATTATTATTATTTAAATACCATTATTAATTATTATTTATAATAATATTAATAATAATGAAAAACGAGGTCATACAGGGGATAGACAAACAAATCTAAAAATACTTCATAGAGGATACTAAGTTTGGCCCTCCACTGTATAACACGTGTTGCGGTTGTCGATCGTTTTTTATTTTCAATGTGTCATGTGGACTTTCCTCTTCCGTCAGCAGAACCAGTTCACCTGTGAGTGTCGTGGTGTGAAAGTGGTGCGGTAACATGGGCGACCTGATAGACTTTGAAAGAGGCATGATCGTTAGTGCCTGTCTGGTTGGAGCTTCCGTGGCAACAGTGTCGAACATTGTGAGAGTATCGAAAGGCACATGGATACCCAATAAAGATAAGAAAATAAATAAATGGCAATGATGATAACCCGTTCCGGTCAAAAGTTTCAGATGCCGGATCTGAAAGACGGGCCTGAGCCAAAAAAAAAGTATCGAAAGGCACTGTGTCCAATGTCACGAGGGCATACACAATTCATGGGCAAACGACATCTGCAAAGTATAGTGGTTGAAAGACAATCCTGTCAGATAGGGACCGGAGGGCATTAAAACTGATTGTAGCAGCTAAATAGAAAACCACTGCATTGAAAATTACGTCTGAACTCAATTCCGGGCTACAGAATCCGGTTTCATCGAAAACAGTGTGACGGAAACTTCATAAAATGAAAATTCATGTCAAGGCCGCTATCGCCAAATCCCTGGTCACAACAGTAAATGCGAAGAGGCGTACCCAGTGGTGCAAGGACCACAAGGCGTGGACTCATGAGCAGTGGAAACACGTACTGTGGTCCGATGAATCGACCTTCACCTTGTTTCCAACTACCGGTCGTGTTTACGTATGGAGAA
This sequence comes from Thermobia domestica, assembly GCF_964235325.1. Classification (NCBI taxonomy): domain Eukaryota; kingdom Metazoa; phylum Arthropoda; class Insecta; order Zygentoma; family Lepismatidae; genus Thermobia; species Thermobia domestica. The sequence goes on from NC_137467.1 coordinate 130,132,675, forward strand.
CACCGTCCCAGGCCTATGATACAGACTGTCTGCTCCCAACTGTAAAGCATGGGGATGGTTCTGTTACAGTATGGGCAGTGATATCGTGGTTTTCTGCAGGTCCCATCATAGCCCTGATTAGAATGATGAATGTTAAGGCGTATGAGTCAATTTTGGGGAACCAGGTTCTATCTATGTCCCAAACATTGTTCCCTGATGGTGATGGCATCTACCAAGATGATTTGGCACCCTGTCACACTGCAAAAACGGTGAAATCATGGTTTGAGGAGCATAACCAGGAGCTATCACGCCTCCCCTGGGTCCCACAATCACCACATCTGAACATCATTGAGCCATTGTGGTCTGAGTTAGAAAGGCGTGTTCGGTCTCATTACCCTACACCAGCATCCCTTGAGGAACTGGAGCATGTTTTGGAGGAACAATGGTACAAAATTCCACACACCACGATTCAGGAGCTGTACACGTCCATTTCACGTCGGATCCAAGCTGTTTTGGACGCAAAAGGAGGCCTCACACCATACTAGGTATGATTTTCACACTTGTGCAAACGTTTTAGATTTTTGTCCAACCCTTGTATAACATAGGTTCAAATCCTGTTCATGTAAAGTTATTTTTTTTACAAAGTGAGTGTGAAGAATCAACGTCTCATACTAGACAATCAATACTCAAGAATGTGGAAGCAAAGACCTCTATCATGATAGAGACGATTTATGAATGTTAGTTGGGAAAGGGCAAGGGAATTACCAGGGCATTCGAAACACCTCGTTGATCTGCAGTATACACTTTTCGTGTTATCGTTCTGGAATAGACTCCCACTACCGGTTTATAAAAATCATCTAAGAAGAGTATTTACAGAAATACTACAATACAAGTTTTTTTAATGCGAGGAAGAAAAAGGTATCCCAAGACCTTATAGCCTTGAAGCAGGATCTGTACAGAGTTCCGGGTAAGCTAGGTAGAGTGGTGTAGGAAACCCCAATGCTCTGAAGCACGCAGTATAGGGTTAAGAGTTACAGAGCACCGAAGCAGGCTAAGCAACTGAGGTTGTAATCCCGACAGAACTCCGAGCAAGCTAAACCAGGGGGAAGGGTAGCTAGAGTCCTGCAGCAGACTAGAGGTTTGAGGTTGGGTTTCTCTCAGAGCTCCAGGCAAGCTAACGGAGGGGAAATCAATCGCAGACTAGTGACTGCTCGTTGAATCCTTTCCATTATATAAGCGCTCCGGGCGGCGGTGGAGCTGCTGCTCCCATGTCGTCATGTGGCTTCTAGGTAGTGCTGGTCTGTTTGTTGTAGTAATCCAAAGTGAGGTTTAGTACTCCAACTTAAATACATGTAATTTTATGTTTACAAACAAGAGTACGTGTGATTGTTTATAAACACAAGCACGTGGTACATCACATAAAATAATGATTCGAAAGAACAGATATTTAATCGTGAAAAAACGCCGCTACTGTTCGCAACCACCATAACTAATGTGTGTACCGGACTTGCGATGGCCGTTTTTAAAGAAGACTGTACATTTATGAATAGATAGGATATTGGTAGCAACCTTTAAAGTCACCGTTACCCATTAAGATTTAACGAATTCTCTCCGTTAAAGAACTCGGCTGAGATAATCGTTCTAGCTGTCTATTGTTTTTAAAAAAATAAAAATTCGCTTCTGTTGAAGAATTATCTTGTGAAGTAACTAATCTACGTATGCATGTACTAAAATCACAACATTTTAAAGCTCACAGGCGTGATACTAATGAATAAAAATATATAATTACACGAACTGAAAAATATATTAGTTGAGTTTAATTCTTGATTCAATAAATATGAATCACAGCTTTTGTATCTATTCATATGTTCTAGGGAAATTGTATTGATCTGATTACTTTGCTTCACATCAAAGAACTCCTGCTCATGCTGATGATAAAAGTACCTATGCTTACTGCACGGCTAGTCGATGCTTTCGCAACGCGTTTTTATGGCTCATGCAGACGCTTGAAATACGCTGACCATGCATTTAAATGCGGATGGCTAATCACAATACGTTGCAAACTCGAAAGCAATAAAAACGCACAGAATACGTTGGCTCGAGCGTATTTGGTGCGTTTGGGAACATTAGACCACCTGCTGTTTCGGAATCAGTAAAAAAATGTTTAAAGAAAGGAAAAAAGGAAAGACGTGTTGTCAAGCAAGGGGATTTTTAGTAAGATCTCCATGTCTTCTCACAAGAAACCAACTGAAGCAGATAATTCTGATTCTACCCTTCCGGCATGGAAAATAATAAGATAAAAAGACCTGGAAACCCTGACTGGCTCACAGTATGATTTATAACTCTGGCGAAAGTAAAGTTACCGAGTAGGCACTTAGACGAGTAGGCGGGTTTGCTGCATGGGGTAATGAATCGGAAACGCATTCTCGTATAGCCATATGCTTAGATAAATAAGGTCCCTAGTATCAAAAGCTGCCAAATCCATTTTTTTTTTACCGAAATTAAGTTTATATCGCTTGTTATATGTTTGATCTAAAGGAATTCCATTGAAACAGAATTTTGCCTAAAACCTGAATATTTCATACTAAAAAACTAGTTCAAATATGGGACTTTGTACGCGTGTATATGGAGCTTCACTGCACGTTTTGCGAAATCACTCGAAACAAAGTAAAATGGGTTGGTCGATTTTGATACTAGGCGCCTCAAATGGTAATTGTTCTGTTTTATACTTGTTTGAGGATGCGTAACGCAACGGAACTACTTCTAAACATATCTGTCCCAGAGCTCACAACAAAAGTAATCCCAAAGTTGATGTATAAATGAGTATCCGAATTTTGATGGGTTATTTTTTGTCCCACAAACGGATATGTTTAGAAATACTGTAGTTATATTATATTACGAGTACTCAAATTGACACAAAAAGGGCAAATAGAAATTTGTTCCAGCGTGGATACTTTTATCATTGGAATGACTGGTCACAAAAATCATCCCTATCTTCGTTTAAAAATGTATCTTAGATATCTCTTCTCATGTACAAATAATTTCTATTATTCCTAGAAAATACTTACGCTCTGCTTTGGAGATAACAGAACATCCCAACGCAGTTTTCACCTCAAGCTCACTAACTAACTGCATATCGTTTACAGCAGTTTTCGCTAGGATCGGATTTCCCCCAATATGCACCGAATACAAAAGTTCAACTTCACGTGCTTCTTCTCTGGATGTCACGTTATATATACGCACTTCCAGCGGTTGAACCAAGCGTCCAAAACTACGCCGAAATCGTGATGGCGCTACAGTCGCTGAGTTGGCGTTTTCGATTCCCAAATGCTGTAATTGTTGGCGTTCGAATGCAACCCTGTACAGTCTAGCCAACTTATGTTGCATGTTTGCGCGAAGAACGTCTTCTGGTATTTTGCTAATGCTTTCATTTTGTTTCAATACTGTAATAATTTGATATTTTTTATGTGGGGGGTTAATTGGTGGAGGTAACGTTGAGGTTAAGGGTGTCTCTAGCGTTGCTGCGACAGTTGTTAGATGTGGTGTTACTGTAGGCGAAGGACGAGGCAAATAGCCAGAGAACGTAGAACTAACAACCGGTACACTACGCGTCACTTCCGGAGGAGTTGGATAAATTAACGTTGGCGTATTTATATCGTTTGACACTTCAACGCTGATAACACTTGTTGAAGACGCACAATCAAACTCACAACTTATCGTCCGTTCGAGTTCGGTCCACATAGTAGTATATAAAGCCATTGGGCACTCCCTTCTTACAATAGTTGTTGTTTTAAATACTGTTGTTACTTTCTGTGTGCCTGGGAGTCTCCCTACGAATTCTTTGCTGCCTTCTGCATTTCTTGATCCTGTCCAGAGGAGGTCTTCCGGGTGATATTTTCGAAAAAGGCTGGACCTGGAACGCAATGATGGTGATGTATCTGCCACGACGGGAATCACATTGCGAGAACTTCTTTGGTGTTGATATTGGCTGTTTTGTTTTGGGTTGTGTGGCACAATGCGATTGGAACTCTCATGTATCCCAGCACCTGAAAGAGGAAATATATTCAGTGAACAGTAAAAGGTTAATTCATTTTTATTGTAAGAAATACAGCTGTACATCTTTTTTTATTATTATTATTATTGTTAACGTTAAGTTATACTACGTGGTATATGCGTGCGTATTATTTTTGAGATACAAAACGAGTCCGAAAGAAACTCAACACCCATTTTAACGAAAGAAAATTCTGTATTGTTTGTTAGTGTTAACTTAATTATACAGATTGACATCTAAGAATTTGACCATCGATAAATTGGTTTCTTCAGATTTTCCGGCATGGATGTTGGTGCACATTTTCAAATTTAGTACATTGACGCGCCACTCTTTTCTGGGCATGCCGTTTATGTGTTGATGGCGTTTTAATTCTGAGCAACTGTTTTCTTCAGTTGAATTAAAATTTGTAGAACGATTTTATTTAGTTTGTGAATATTAAAATTTCCATTATTTTCCATTTAGTGTTTAATTTTCTTTCTTTGAAGGACTGCACACGTACTCATTCTCTGTTAAATATATGCAGTATAAGCATCTAAAATTCGCCATTTTCGAAAATGTCGTAATCCTGTGGTCCTGAGCCTAACGGATTTTTTTTTAAAATTACAACCTGTACATCACAGGTTGAGTAAAATTACGATAAAGTACACGTTTCCTAATAAAATTTTACCTGACGACAATCATGCCATTTTGTTTTACCCAAACATCTCTCGAAATTAAGTCATGTGTCTTGTTCACTTATGTATTATCTCAAGACCTTAATAAGCCGAATAAATACTGTGGCTTGTAAATAATATATTATGTAATTATGGAGGTATTTCGGAGTCGGTACCGAGTAAATTGAAGGTACATTCGATATATTAACACCTTTTTATGGAGATGTGTTTAACGCAATGGATATTAATAATCACAAGGCAATGTCATATTAGAATATTTTGAAATATTATAGTTATCTATATAAATCCTCAGATTATATGTTTGTCTCGAAAGATAAGTTTATATGTTTGTCTCCAATGAGATCTCGAAAGCTACAAGTGCTAAAAGCGTGTCATTTCCGCTGGTCGATTCCAAATTGTGTGTAGATTGCCCAGTTCTAATTGAGTATTTAAAAAATATATGCCCGTTATTTCGTAATTACATTTTTTAGGAGTACACCGGGTGTTGAAATTAAAGAAAAAATCATATATCCTACGAGTTATACATTCCAACACAACATTGTTGTATACAGGGGTTGTATATCGTTCTGGCGTTTAATTCGTGGCCAAATGATAGTGAAAAACGAAGGATAACCATTTCTCCAGTCTAGGATTAATCTTTATTGTTTGGAATGTTTTCCCAATAAACACCATATATCACTGACATTATAACTAATTGTGTGTGTAATGTATTTGCTTATTACATACTGCATGCAACAAGAAAGAAAATACTGATCATACATGAATTAGAAACTCCAACAGGAAGTAGGTTCAAATCATGCAAACGGTGCGAGATATTAAAAAAAAAATCGAAAAATCTTCCCTTTATGACACCAATTGCCGATTGTTTTTCCAAAACGTCTTTCACTTGTGTCTGTAAAGAGACATGTAGGGTGGTCTACAAATGTTGTGAGGAATGACAAGGAGATTGATACCAGTACTAATATGTGAATGATGCGCTGTGTAGAGAGTGCAGGTTCAGCCAGTATTATTTAAAAGTTACGTAATTAATCCAATTCAAATTAGATAAATTAATCATTACATCCCTCTTCTAACAAGGTTTTATCTCTGAGCTCATTTAGTCCACAATATAAATTATAACGTAGTAAGCTATAGCATTACCTACATATATCTCAGTCTTATAATGTCTTTCAATATCAATATCATATTTGGGATATATGGAAGTGGATTTTTCTACTGCTGTAAATCGCCATGTTGACATATTCTGAGAAGGCTTCATATTAATATTCTTGACATACTCCTGGTTTTCTTTCTTTTTCTTAAAGAAGATCCATTCTGTTCAAGCATTTCATCTTTGATTTTCATTTATTCTCATTTAATTAAAAAAAGAAAAAAATCTGATATCTGCAGTCATGGACGACTTTCTGGTTAAGTACAGATACTTAAACGTTGTCAATGACTGTTTTAAACTTATTTTTCTAAATAACATACTTTTATTCTAAAGAAGCAGACATTTGAATCTGTCGCTATGTATTCAGCGTGTAAACTGCATGACAATGCTTCAATCCATACGGTTGTTATTGTCAAGGTAGTACTGAAACACTGGCTTTGAGATGATGTAGCATCACACCAAATTTAACCTGTAGCTTTTACAATATTGGTGCTAAGCAATGTTCGTAGGTTTGCACAAGAAAATGTCCCTCGATTGACACAAAATTTTCCCTCTTCCCTAGTTTGTTGAGCGTCTAATTGCTATGACAGAAGTTAAGTGATAAAATTAGTTTATGTATATTAATAGAAGTGCCAATCACATTTGATTTATTAATTTGCTTTTTGCATCTTTTTATTTATTTATTATTATCTTTTTATTTATTCCCTTAACTTTTACACCCACCAACAATGGGTGCAAATTATGCTACATTGAACACACACACACAAACGTTTGCTATTGTATTGGTTTATTTCTGCAGAAGAAAGCAAAAATTAAGCATTTATATTGGTCATTCAGTTAGCGCGAAAATCTCCCTGAATTTTTACGTTTTATCTAAACATTTACTTTTTTCCTTTTTTGTTAAATTTACCTACAACATTTTCCTAGATTGGTGAAATTTCCCTCAAACTACAAACGTTGGTACTAAGTCTTCCATGTCATATAGTGCCATCTATGAAAGAAATAATGTCTCAGTTTCAACTATCTAGCTGAGTCAGTTCTGAGCTTGCCTATTGCATGACAATGCTCCACTCTATACGGCCTATTGGCAAGGTAGCAATGAAACACTGGTTTTGAGAAGATTCAACATTACCCCGCATTTAACCTGTAGCTTTTACAACACTGATACTAAGTCTTTCATGTCATGTAGTGCCATCTATGGACGAAATGTATCAGTTTCAACTGTCTAACTGCATCAGTTCGTTGGAGGCAGTTATCTGGATCAGTCACTGTGCGTTGAACTCCATACTGCTTGACAATGTTCCAGTCCATATATCTGTTGTTACCAAGGTTGCAGTGAAAGACTGCCTTGGAAGAGATTCCATCTCCACACTACAGCTGAGATTTAGCACTACAGCACTGGAAGTAGTGAATTGGAACATTGTCATGCAGTGTGTAATGCAGTATACAGTATGTGTGCAACTTAACGCAGAGTAACTGATTCAGATGACTGTTTCCAACGAACTGATTCAGCTACAAAGTTGAATTTGATATATTATTTTTTCTATAGTTGGCAGCATGACATGAACGACTTATTACGAGAGGCGAAATATTTCACAAGTAAACCTTCTCTCCTTTGATACCGGTTTGCAGAAAACACATATATGTCCAAAAAGCTGATGTGGAAAGTAGAAAAATTGGGAAATATGAGGAGCAGAGGGACAAGCGTTCAGGAGCTATAGGACGCACAAAGTATCATGATAGTGTTGGAAATCTGACATCCAACGTCTCTAAAATTCACGTTGCAAGTATTGCTATATAATAATAATATGTTAATAAAGTTGGAGAGCGAAAGAGAAATGTAGAGCCAATGCATTGAAAAGAAATAAAACACGTTTGTAGGTATACAATGGGATATGTTACTGCAGTTTATCGAAATCGATTACAAGAGATTCATCAAATAAACAGTGAGAAGGGCAGAAAGTCAGTTCACAATGGGCATATTTTACAAACCCGATAGCGTCACACTTTACACACTCATCATTTTTCAATGAATCAAAAAGCATTGGGGCAGTCCACATTTCAGGTTCTTCGTCCACGTATACGCCCTTATTAAAGGCATACTTAATCAAGTTCTTGAAACGGGGAACGCTGAACGGATATAGGGAAAAGGCCTGCAGGGCCAGAAAACTATCGCGATGTTAAATGTGCTCCTGTGTCTCGATAATGATTGTGTGTTATGTAACGAACAAATGATTTGTACAGTCGAAAAAAATTAATATCCAGAGGCTGAAAGTTTCCAGTACATCCTTCAGGTACCAGTTCTTTTTGTAAGATTTTACCACCAGGTACTTCGGAATCAGACATGTATGATCCCCGTGAATACACCAACAGCAGAATATTAGTCCTGTCTCAGGAATACTTGGTCAAAATACTTCATGATAGAACCGTTTGTTGTCTATTTTAGACATGCTCACTGTTTTCCCAGCATAAGATCTTATATTTGGAGGATCTGGCGGCTTCGACTGCGGGAATCTTCCAGAGAGTACTTCGCCGTCCATTGAAATCACAGATATAATCATTAAACTGTGCAGAGACTGCTCCAACAACAGTTCTTTCTCTGATTCACATGGTTCTATAACCATGTAACTCTTTGTCGAACCTGCTCTGGTCAGAATTGAAGACACATGTCAGTGGAAAATTTTCGGCAACAATGAGGTTGCGATTCATCTCAACAAAATCATCGCACTCTTGTGACAAATTTGCCTCTTGCTCCTTCCATTAGTGGCGACTTTTTGGGTTATTGTTCTTTGAACAATGTTATTCCGCTTCTTGAATAGATCTACCCAGGAATCAGAAGCTTTAAATTGGATGGTATTTTCTGGATCCATCTCTATCTTAATTTATATGGCCTACAGTCGCAACGTCCGGTAGTGAATAATTGCTCCTTCTTTTTCCTTCTCTTTGAATTTCTGCAGGACGGCTTGATTGATTTTTGGATCGCACGGGCATTCATTTTTTCCTCCAAATAGTAGAGAATGTGCATGTGCTTTACGTTCTTGAACTGATTCAGTACTGACGCATGCGACAGACGTTTTGTCCGAGGTTCGCCTGTAGTAAGATCTGTGGTCCAGTACACGAAAGCTCGCTTCTTGTAATCAGTCCAGTCCTCTTCTGTCATATCAGCGGGACCATCATGCTTTCGCCTTTTCGGGGAAGACACATACTCGGATGCCGATGAACTCGAAGACGAGGCATGAGACTGTTGCAAAGAGCATTGCTGTTCCTCATCAACACCATCATATCCGAACTCCATTTCCTCGTCCCATTCTTCTCCATCACCACCAGGAAACCTTAATGTCGTGATCTCATCCAAAATATCCATATCGTTTTCCAGGAGGGTAGTCCACTTTTCCAGTGTATCATCTCCGTTTCCTGGTTGTTGGGGAACGATTGCTTGTTTCGAATCGGGAGACCAAAACAGCCACAACGACTTTAGGATCCATCTGTAATGTATGATTAAGATATACAATACATTAGTATTTGACATCAACATATGGGAACATACAAGCAACATACAAGAAATAGTAGGATGCCATAGTATATAGTACATAGTGGAAAGTAGAAACATGCGTCATTTAGGGACGCCATTCAGAGACGTCATTCAGGGAATATGTCAACCTCTTCACACTATCATGAAACTTTGTGGGTCCAATAGCTCGTGAACGCTTGTCCTTCTGCCCCTCATATTTTCCAGTTTTTATACTGTTGATATCAGCTTCTCGAAAATATGTGTTTCAGTCAAACCGGTATCAAAGGATAGGAGGTTTACTTGTCAGTGTCACGATGGACACTTGGAAATACCCTTGTATGCCGTATGCTGAAAGGACTTGCCCTTCATTGATTTTAGCACTTCTTTACAGTAAGTACACACTCCAATTATTTAACAAGTATTTTCCTTGTATTTCTTCCCAATTCTTGTCCTAAATAGCAACAAATGGATTTTGGTCAAAAAATTCAACGAGTTCAAACCTCGATTTGGATTACCCAAAGCTCAGGAACCAAAAGTCTGCTTGGAAATATTTCATGCGTGACAAGTCAACATATCTCCAACCAAAGTTTGGGTAAGATTGTAGAGGTTATTTTATTTTTTCAAAGATTAGACTAAGTACGAAACTATTTCTCATTCATATTAACCCCTTCCGAACCAATGGCGTACATCACGATATACTTTCGCCAGCTACAGTATTATCAGCGACGTACCTGCTTTCGTCCGTCACGAGTTACCTCCAAGACGTGTATTGACGGTGTCCTCAAGATTCTGTTTTTGTTCTTGCTTCGTATTGCTAGGAGAGCGTGTCTCTGCACCTGATATGGCAGTTTGTCAAAATGTGGCGTTTTACCTGTGATTGACTGCATAGATTATGTAGGTTAGCCTTACAGGGTGCTTCACTGCCTTGAGAGTGTAGAAGTGGAAATTTTACGGGTTTGTACTTCCGGTATAAAACGTCCGATTTGGACAGTGATTACGAACCAGATAGTGACTAGGAAATTGATTATAATGATGACAACTTGGATCAATTGAAGACGAAAATACACTTTTCATTTTTTTACGATGTCAACATTCTTATGAGGGAAGACTATGTCCCTCGCTGCAGCCAAAATTAAAGTTTCATAGAATGCCGGATACGTTTCCCTAGACATGTAAATAATCGCATTATTATACGAAGATGAAGAGTGGATAAATTTATATTTCAAATGTTTACCCTGATTATGTTAAAAATCTGGTATTTGGAGACAGAGTAGTATTTAGAGACTGGAGCAAGCTCATGTCTACCTTTATTTAAAGTTTCATCAAAATCGGATGGGTTGTTTAGATCACGTACAATATTTACTGTTCTTGTCGCTTTTTAAAACTAAATGAAGAATCCCCAAATGAATTGAATTATTATATGTAATACTTTTACACTTTTCGTTCCTCCTTTTTTAAAAAAAAAGTGTATATCCTGCATCATTAGGGCTATATAAAAGAACAACATGAAGTCTGAGCTTTCGGTTACTGATTAAAGGTAACTAAACAAAACTCTGTTAAAGACTAAAAAGAGGATTGTGCCAAAAAATATACATGAATGAATGAATGGGATATGGATAGCCACCTTTAAAGTGATTGTTACCAGTAAATATTTAGCGAATTGACTCCATTAACGAGCTTGGCCGAGATAATCGATTTAACTATCTATTGTAAAAATATAGTTCAAAATTTCACTTTCGTTTAAGAGTTATCGTGTGGAGTAACTGACCTACGTATGCATGTACTATAAAATTTCAACTTCTTAAGATCCACTAACATGATCATAATAAATGAAAGTAGATAATTGTACGAACTGGAGAATATATTAGTCGTATTTAATTCTTGACTACGTCTTTTTTAATAAAAAAATAACCATAGTTTCTGTATCTACTAATATGTCCTAGGAAAATTATATTGATCTAATTATATTATATTGATTAATACGAAAGAACTATCGCTCATACTTACGATATAAGTGCTCACATTTAAATGAATTGAAGCGCTTAGAGGATAAAGATATTATGTTAAATTTTTCGAAACGTTGAACTCTGGCGATTTATTCAAGTGTTATATGTTAGTCATGCTACATAACACATCCTTTTGTGAGTCCTCGTCCCAGTCAAGAGATTTGAAAACGATGAAGAGTGTATGTTAACAGACAGTTGTAAAAGTCGATTTCCCCGAAATGTACAATTTGTTAAATACCATGTTTATCCTCTAACCTCTTCAATCTTAGTTGTGTTTTTTTAATACTAGTTTGAGGACACGGAACCGAGTGGAACTACTAAATATATCCGTCCAAGATTTCACGAGCAAAATAATACTTTATACGAACTGGTATACTTAATTATATACTAAGTTTGAAATTATATGAATTACTAAGTTTGAATTTACGGTTTTTTGCCGTAACCACAGACACGGATATGTTTAGAAACAGTTTCATTGGTTTCCACGTCCATAAATTACTATCAAAAGCGAAAATGGAAACTTAGCCCAGCGTGGAGACTTTTAACATTGCCATGAGCAGTCACAAAATTTTTCTCTTCTCATATATTTTTTTTCTATTTTAGTAGGTAGATATCTTTTCTAACGTTTATATAATGATTTATATTATACACTGAAATACTTACACTCTGCTTTGGTAATAATAGAATATCCCAATGCAGTTTTCACCTCAAGCTCACTCACGAATCGCATATCGTTTACAGCAGTTTTCGCTAGGATCGGATTTCCCCCAACATGCACCGAATACAAAAGCTCAACTTCACGTTCTTCTCCTCTGTATGTCACGTTATATATATGCACTTCCACTTGTTCAACCAAACATCCAACACTACGCCGAAATCGTGGTGGCGCATTTGTTAAGTTGGCGTTTCTGATTCCCAAATGCTGTAATTGTTGGCGTTCGAATGCAGTCCTGTACAATCTAGCCAACTTATATCGCACTTTTGCGCGAAGATCATCTTCTGGTATATTGTTAATGCTTTCATTTTGTTTCACTACTGTAATAATCTGATACTTTTTATGTGGGGGTTTAATTGGCGGCGATAATGTTGAAATTAAAGGTGTCTCTAGCGTTTGTGCGACAGTTGTAAGGTGTGGTGTTACTGTAGGCGAAGGACGTGGTAGATAATCCGAGAACCTAGGGCTAAAAATCGGAACAGTTCGTATCACTTCTAAAGATGTTGGATGAATTAACGTTGGCGTATATGCATCGTCTGACCATGAAGGCTGAACACTGATAACACTTGTTGAAGATTTACAATCAAATTCACAATTTATCGTCCTTTCGTCCTCGGTCCACACACTAGTATATAAAGCCTTTGGGCACTTCCTTGTCACAATAGTTGTTGTTTCGAATGCTGTTCTAATTTTCCACGTAGCAGGAAGTCTCCCGCTGGATCCTTTGTTGTCTTCTATATCTCTTGATCCTGTCCAAAGGAAATCTTCTAAGTGATATTTTCGAATAATACCGGAACTGGGATGGAATGATGGTGATGTATATTCAAACATGGGAGTCACGTCATTTTCTTGGTTCTGATATTGGTTGTTTTCTTGTGTGTCGTGTGGCAAATTGCGATTGGAACTGTCATTGAACCCAATGCCTGAAACAAGAAATAAATTCAACTAACAGATTTAACTTTAATTTAACAGATACAACCATACAGATGTTGAAATTATTTTTTAAAACGTTGCGTACATGATGTACATCGTATTATTGTTTACAGACAAAACAAAAAGTCCGAAAAAATATATTGTTAAGTGAATATAGAGACTAGACCAAAATTTTTTTAGTGTTTTATTAAACAATTAATTTTAAAGTGTCTAGAAAGTGCATTCACGGATATAATACAGATACAAACCACTTTTAGAAACAAATTGAAGTGAGAGGAAAAACAAAAAATATTTGTGAAAGAGAAATGTATACCTTTGTCAAAATATTTGTGAAGATAGGAACAAGGACTTCCGCATTGACGTCACAGAAAATAACCTTTTCTGGTTAGGTTAGTCCAGAAATAGAGAACAGAAAGATGTAAAGTGAAAAACAAATTGTAACTCTGGTAAATTCAACCAGAGAAAAGTTTCCTTTAATCGACGAGACCTTGATAGTTGCGTTAACCGACTTGTTAGTCGCGAGTCAATTATTTGTCTGGTTATACTATTATTGGATTGCTGTGTGGTTACAATCATGTAAGTTGAAATAATTCTTTATTGTTTTCTAATAAGCATGAAATGATTATCAGAGGTAATATTAGTCCAATTTATATTCCTCACGCACCTCAGGCCTTTGTGCCAGGACTCATACTTATGTTTATTGAGATTTGTATTTGTTTGTCTCAAATTAACTCTTGGTTTAATTATTAGATCACTTGAATCAATATTAGTTTAATGAGAATGACCGAAGTTGATTAATAGCTTTGATTTCTAATTGATTTATGTAAATGTTCATGTAATCACATGAGCTGATTGGTTCAGTTCTCAAGCAGACTCTCATGTCTTGAATTTATGTAGATATCCTAATTTTGTTGTAAGAACCAATCCAGCCAACCCTGTTTAATTTATCTGGTTGTTCAAATAAATAGATAGACTAGGAATGAGTGATTATTGAACTATATTAGCATTAATAAAATCCCCGAATCCCCTATCTCTTTCTCGCGTGACAAGGTAATTTGCATGTTAGATGTAAGTACTACCGAGTTATTACATCATATATTATTATTATGTATGTACACTCATGTCCAAAATTATTGTCGCATGTCTATAAATATGTTGTTGTAGGAATGTAATTTGATAACGAATTCACCCGGTATTTATTATAATGTTAGTCTGTGTATAATCGGCCAAGACATATATATGGTAAATTTCATGCCAAAAGAGCAGTAAATAAGAACAATAAAACGAAAATAAAACTTTCTTGTCCATTTAGCAACATTTTGTTTTACTCGTTCTAATTTTCGTATTTGTAATTATTCTCCATTGAAATTTACCACAAATACACATTTCCCGACTACACACATAGTATCAGTATTAAAAGTACCCTGCAAAATAATTATCAAATTATATTCTTACTAAAAGACAGTGATAGATATGCGACAATTTTTTGGACATGAGTGTACGTAAGATCATTAACACATTTTAAGACGCATTTGACACGTTTGATTACGTGTTAGTATATACATTTCAACGAAAGAAAACTCTCTATTGTCCGTTAGTGCTACACTTGATTTCACAAATTGATCTTGAAGAAAGTGACCATCGATGAACTTGGTTCTTCACATTTTCGACTACCACGTTCACGCACCACTCTTTTCTGGGTGCGCCGTTTATGTTTCGATGGCGTTTTAGTTCTGAGGAACCATTTTATTCAATTGAATTAAAATTTTGTAGAATTGGTTCATTTTGTTATTGGACATTAAAATTTTCTTTGTATCTCATTAAGTATTTCATTTTCTTTCTTTAAAGAGCTGCTTATTAGCTCTTAAATGTATACAGCACAAAAAAACTATCCATAATCCGCTATTTTCAAAAATCCCACATTTCTATTTTATGGGAGATGCCGAATTTTTTAAATATCAACCTGTACATCACGGTTTTTAGTAAGTCTTCTTGGGTATCAGCCAGGCGAATGTGTTGACATCCGACGTTTCGATTGCAGACATCGCATTCATCTTCAGGGATTGTAATGGGATGTCTGCATTCCAAAAGTCGTACTTTCACCTGGCTGATAGCCCGAGAAGACTTATTAAAATCACTGTACACCACGGGTTTAATAAAATTAAAATAAAGTTCAATACAAGGTTCTTGCACTTATACAGTTACCGCAGTTGCTCAAAATGATTGCCGTTATCGACCAGGTAAATCACAACAACGGGAGCTTGTTTGAGCAAAGCCGATCAGTGTGTTCGCTTGCATTCCTACCTATGCAACTGTAAGTTCTTGACGAAGGTCCGTCGAGCGTAGCCTGGTTTCCTTTGTACACGACATTCATGAAGAACTTAAGCGGCATTTCCAAATTTGAAATACCTCTTTAAAATGAAGTTTTGTTTATCAAATCAGGCGTGCACTAGCCATTTTGTATCCCTGAGATAGTCAAAAAACATCACAGTCATGAAGGTTGTCTTCGCGTATACGCAGTATAAACACGCTTGTACTACGTAAACTAATTAATCGCAAAACGATGAGAAAGAGCAAAACCTTTTTTAAGTTACATGATTTGATTCTATCAAACAAACAGACAAGTAACTTAATAGAAACATTGTAGAAATGTAAATATTCTTGTAAGTATGGCTTCTTAGCAGGAGCGAATCCAGGAAGGATTTCTAGGTAGCGTTCAAATATTCTCAGGTTTCTCTCTCTCACCGGGTTTTTGCAGCACTGGCGCCTATGAGGTTGGGTGAGGAAACGACCCTTCGACCCCCACCAGATTTGTATAAGGAAGTGTTTTCATTGAATTGGATGGACTGAGTCGAAGTCATTTCATATACAAAGTGCTTTGTGATGAAAGAATGTTCTTAATTTGTCAATCTTTCCGGGATTCTTTATTTTAGACTGTGATTGTTGTTGTTATTTTGAATAGTTTTAACGTATGATATGTATGAAATGGCACTTACAGCTTTGCTACTCTTCAGATGGACTTTCCTTAGTCAATCAATAAGTACTCCATTGATTGGTCTGTTGTGCTTCTTTTATTGTACTGTCTACTTTGGTGAGCATGACCTTCCAAACAGTTGGGACTCCATCACGTATTGTGCCCCCCTACCTGTCTCACTATAGCCACGTATGTTCGTGTACAAAGGTAGAACTTAACAGTGATTATCTCATCCATCTATAGTGGGAAAAATACACGCAATTCCTCAATTTTATGTGACCTGATTCCTCAATAGTAAACAGTAAAAGAAGCAAATTGTGTGTGAAAATCGTATGGTATTTAGAGCACAGCAAAAACCAAACCGGAAGATAAGGTACAAAAATTATTAAAAATGAAGTGTACAGTGCGATGAAGCGCTCCAGAGATGCTTATAGAATGTATAAGAAATGAATTAAGAGACAGAGTGAATCATCTCCATGTGTGACAGAATTCAGAAAATACTGATCTACTACTCTTTTCTGACAAATATATTTGCTATTAGAGCCCTATCTCCAAAAACATTTTCTGCGAACACACTGAAAGACTTTTTGTGAACGATAAAAGGAAACGGATTATCCTAAGACAATCTATAGGCATGATGCCCACTACAAAATCACATCTGTTGCAATCGAACTAAAAGCCTCCACATCAGAGTTGAGTACTTCACCACTTAGAAGCTCATTATATAAAGGTAATCAAGAAAGTTCGGTCACTTTTTAGTGGAGGTCTATCTTCAATTCGCCCTCACACCGTGAGTTGAATGCGAATGGAGTTAAAGCGAAGGCCAGTTGTTGGTGTGAGTATATCCAACATACTGCATGGTTGTGGCAGTTCAGTTACACCGTGAACTTGCGTAAGGACATAGTGAACATAGTTAGCATCCCATCAACCGATTCCAAAACAGTCGAAACCACACCAGAAGAAGGTCCTTCTGTGTGTTTAGTGGACTGCTCGCGGCATGATGCATCGCGAACGGCTACCAGCTGGTCAGAGCATCAATGCAAGTGTGCACTGTCAGCAGTTAAGCAGTGTTCACGAAAAACACAAAATTATGGAGAAAGCACTTCTGAATTGCAAAGTGGTTCTCCTGTTACAAGACAACGCTAAGCCTCACGTGGCTACGATGACCCGAGACACCATTCTAAGCCTTGGATGAGAAACAATATTTCATCCGCCATACTCCCAGGATATTGCACCGTCTGATTATCACCTGTTCCATTCCTTGGATAATCACCTTAGAGGACGCCAATTCAAATCCCTAGTAGAGGTATAAAATGCACTTGATACCTTCTTCGCTTCACGGCCCAGCAAGTTCTATCATAATGAATCCATGGCCTTCCAGAACGTTGACAGATCATCGATGTTTATGGGGACCATTTTTGATCTTTCTGGTATGTCTTAGGTGACATATAGATGTTCGAAGATGGTGGGTGAAAAAGCAACAGAACTTTCTTGATTATCTTTATAATAATGTCTTTATAATGATCTTTTAAACAGCCATATACAGTCAGTGATGAAAATTTTCCGATTCATAAAAACATACTCCACTTATTCCTATATCGTTGTTTAGGCGTGATGTGAAGTGGAAACTTTTCTTCATATTTTCCCTGAAAATTTTTCGTTCTGAACAAATATAAGTAATTAAGTAACAATTCCTCAGTAATCATAAAATTGATTGAATTTATGTATAGAAATGTTAAAAAGTGAAAGATCGTTTAAAGAATCTGAAAATTTTCATGGCTCAGACAATTTTCAGCACTATGTAAGAACAAGTGAAACAATTTTTCATGAATCGAAAAATTGTCTGTTCTGTATGGAAAAAATGAAAACCGTTTTGTGTGTCGAGAAACTTTCATAATTTTGAAGCAAAAATAAAACAATCTTCTGTGATTCGGAAAGTTTTATTGCTCTATAGAAACAAGTGACAGGAATTTTCATGGATCCGGAAAATTTCCATTGCGATGTAGAAACAAGTGGAAGACCTTTTCATAAGCCGGAAAATTTAGGATATTATGTATAGTGATGTTAGATGGAAAATTTTCCACTATATTTAACTGCACGTTGAGCTATAAAATTCAATTTCTGTAGAGGAAAGTTAGACAACAACAAATTATAATTTTCCAATTAGCTTTCGAAACCGGATAATTTTCTAATATTTGAAGTTGGGAAGTAAAAATTTACATCTCTGCGTGTGTGTGTGTGTGTAAAGTGCAGGAAACATACATCTAGTTCGTAGAGAACAGGAGTTTAACGTCCCTTTCAGCAGCGAGGCTATATGAGATGGGATCAACTGATTAACGTGGAATGCGAACTACATGAGCTCCCACCGGGAATCGAAGCCTGGTCTCCCATGCCAAAGGCGCATATGCTATCCGATTAGCAACGAAGGAGCTCGCAGAGAGAGAGAGAGACAGAGAGTAAAGTTTTACTTCCCAACTTGAAATACTAGAAAATTTTCCGGTTCCCGAAAGCTAACTGCAAAATTATGATTTGTTGCTGACTAACTTTCCTCTACAGATGTTCAATTTTGTAGCTCAATGTGCAGTTAAATATAGTGGAAAATTTCCCGTCTAACATCATTATGCATAATATCCAAAATTGTCCGGCTTATGAAAAGTTTTTTTATTGTCCGGCTTATGAAAAGTTTTTTTATTGTCCGGCTTATGAAAGGTTTTTTCCACTTGTTTCCACATCGTAATGAAAATTTTCCGATCTATGAAAATTCCTTTCACCTGTTTCTATAGAGCAATAAAAGTTTCTGATTCACAAAAAGTTGTTTTACTTTTTGCTTCAAAATGATGAAAATTTTCCGACTGATAAAATGTTTTTCAATTTTCCATAGAAGACAGAAAATATTTCGATTCATAAAAAATTGTTTCACTTGTTCCTACATAGTACTGAAAATTGTCTGAGCCATGAAAATTTTCACATTCTTTAAACGATCTTTCACTTTTTAACATTTCTGTACATGAATTCAATCAATTTTATGATTACTGAGGAATTCTTACTTCATTATTGATAGTTTTTTTAGAACCGAAAATTTTCCTGAAAAATATAGGGGAAAATTTTCCGCGGAAAATTTTCCACCTCACATCACTATATACAGTATATTGGTAAAATTTTACCTAATCATAAAATACTATAGTAACACACAAAGACGAAAAGAAAGTGCTGATAAAATGCATTTACTAAGGTGCAGAAAAGTGACATGAAAATTCTTTATTCAGCAATAACAAAAAAAAGAAGAAAAAGAAAAAGAAAGAAAGTAATAAAAAAACTTACAGAAACAAAATGCATTGACTTGACATTCTTTATTCATTAACAGCCTTACAACCTTACAAAGAACAAATGTATTTGTTTAATGCAAAAAAGTGTCGAGAATTTCATGTCTTTATTCAATGATAGCAAAAAATAACGTTAAACTAAAGCAAGAGGCCGTCCACATATTACGTAACGCTATTTTTGTCCAATTTTTACCCCCTCCCTCCCTCTTGTCCAAGGGCACCCATATTGTGGTTTCCAAGGGGGGGGCAAGTATAAGCAACGTTTCAAATATAGTTTCAAATTTTGCTGTAACTAATGTAAAAATTCTATCGAGTTTTCGATATTCCCAAGTACAATTTCCTCTTATGGGGGGCCCTTGTCATACTTCATAATGCAAGGCCGAACCTTTGCCCCTTTGTTAGTAACATTTTTTATACTTAATTTTTCCCCAATTTTACTTATTTTAGGATTATTTTTAATGATAGAACTTTTTGTTACAAAATGCTTGTATTCTGAACATATTTGTAGTGTTTTTCGTCAACAAATCAAAGTATTAGAAAATGGTAGTAACGTAATAAAATTTAAACCCCATAAGGTTGTTTAATTAACCAGTCTTAATTCTTCGAAATTGCATCCTGTTGTTTCCCAAGGGGATCACACCCATCCTTTTAGGATACTAATGAGTGGCAAGGAGAAAATACTGTCGGAAGGTGCAGGTGAAGCAGGATCTAAAAAACTGACATCTACCTTTTTTCCCCCGGGATCCAGGATTCTTCGTGTATTTGAAATTCACCAGTGTCAACAATGCAAAGAAGTTCTCTTTCTCGTCGACTACAGATTGAATGTGGCTGCACGTGTGAAGAAGCAGAGACATCTCGTTTGTGAACAAGCTTTCGAGCACCTTGTTTGGACTTTGGACTTCAGTTTACCCCTTTTCAAATTCTTCTTGTCCTAAGTCAGTTCAAAAATGCGAATAAATTCAAATTCTTCAGAAATATTCAAATCCAAAAATTTAAATAATTCAATATGAGATGAATATCCGGCGAATTAGCTTTTTAATATCTTATTTTCTTCTGCAAATCGTGGATCTTTCCGTCGCGGAAAATATTACTTCACGAAAAGGAGTTTATTCTGTTTCACATGCGAAACCCCATAGAAGAATAGAGTCGGTAATGATTCAAATCAAAAATTTTAAATAATATTCTCAGAAATAGCGATACGACTGGGAACGCGATGGCATTTTCAAACGGTGGTTATGATCAGTAACAACGAACTCCAAAGAAGCGTGTGCCGTAAATGCAATGTTGCAATAGCCACAAAACGGAGATTTATTGTATTGTAATACTCCACCACCAGTCATGCTTGTGTCTAAGATCGTCTTGGAATCCCTTTTGTATGATTCAATTTATATAGGATATGTGTTCGTAATTTCCCAAAACAATGAAAATAGATTTACATATTTATTAAAAAAATACAAGAACTGAATACAATTATTTGTTTAAGAGATTGCCTTTAAGTCTGAGAATAAAAATAAAAATTACTGAAAAAAATGGGTTACGTAACGAACATGTAAACCATCTCCTCCCTCCTTGTCACACTCCGTAATGCAAGGCCGAACTCCCCCCTTTGCCGAGTTACGTAATATATGAACGACCCCTAAACTACTGAACTTCCGGAAACTTGTTGCATTTCATTATGCACAACATTTGTATATTCTCGAACGTAAGGTTTAGTCACTTCAAACTTAGATGAACTCTTCTCAACATCAACGGAAACCAACTGAGAATATCTTGCAAGCATACAGGAAGAGAGTACGGATGCGCACGAGTCGAGACATGTCTCGAATCTCGACTCGACTCGACTCGAATTCGAGTCGAGATTCGAGTCGAGACACACTTTGTAAAATTCGAGACGAGTCGAGACAAACGTGTTTCTCGACTCGAATTTTCGAGTCGAGACACGAGTCGAGTCGAGACAGCTCATAAAAATCTCGACTCGACTCGAATGTCTCGAAATTTTTTCTAAAACTTTTAATATTATTATGAAGAAATTATTCACTCAGGAACAGCCTTGAAACCAATTTCAGCATTTATTACTTTAGAAAGGTACAGAACGTATAAATTTAATAGTTAATCTTCCGAGATCAAGATTTAATTTTCAGCTCAATTCAGTTAATTAAAACTAGTAATTAATGTCGTGATATTTGATTGTACTTCAATATAATAATAATAATAATAATAATAATAATAATAATAATAATAATAATAATAATAATAATAATAATAATAATAATAATAATAATAATAATTGATTATCTAGTTTGTATAAAACTATTATCCGTAGCCTATATCTAGTCTGTATAAGAACATTGCAATAAAGTGAACATCATAAATTGTCTGAATGAGCAATTGGCAGTCTATAGTAATTTAGCATAGTTATAACTATTGTGATTTTATTTCCATGAACGATATAGGGCTACATAACTTCTGGACAGGGCCAGATTTAAGGGGGTGCAAAGGTGCACGCTACGCCCTTTGTTGTAAATATACCTGTCTAAAATGAGAAGTTAGCAGTGAAAATAAAGCGACATTGATGTGTCGTGAATGGGCCACTGATGTACCGCGAGGATATCAAAACAAAATTATTAATTCTATAGCAATCAAATTGCAAAACGTAGGGGAAAATGTATATTTGTATTGCACATTACTATGAACCTCTACTATGAATCTACAATTTTAAGTTTCATGACGTGTTACTTTTCTGTACATTTCTAATGTTGAAAAAAGTATTTGTTATTGTTATGACCATTATTGCTTCTTTATCGTTACAGACTATTTCGTAACTTGAAAATTTAAAATATCATTCAATCCTTTCGATAAATTATTTACATTTGTGTTTTAAAAGTAAAATAGATTTATTTGTTCGTTCGTTATTTAATGATCTTCATTCTTAGTAAAAGGTTGGATATAGTTTTCGAAAGAGTAAGCGTATTTTTAATAACCTGAGTCCAACATTTCATTGCAGTTTTCTCCTTTTAAATTAGAATGAAAAATAAGCATAGTGATTTACCACGAGGAAAACCCAGTGATCGAGCTTTCTTCTCTGTGCGAAGGAGATCAGTAATCAAAGAAAAAAATACCAGTGTGTTTTATATTTACAAATAATAATATCTATAAGTGTGCCGCGAGAATCCATGTTACACCCATAGTGTGCTGCAAGTTGAAAAAGGTTAGGAAACGCTGGTTTAGAAGAAAGAATAATTGGTACACTCCCTCCTCCCTGCTCTCTCTCTGCCTAGTATATTTTCTTTATTTTATTGTCTCCGAAACACCATTCCAGACAAATGCTTTTCGGTAGAAAAGTTAGAAACAAACCATCCCGCTCTTGGACAAAGTGGGCAACATGCGGTAGTCAGGTCAATGAACCTGCTTTGGAAATTTTCGTGCAATTTAGGTTACTGAGAGGGTGTAGTTTCTTCAACTAAGCCGCCTTCTACTATGGCTCGTGCCATAAATAAGTCATCGTCTGATCATATGGGAAACACCGCTAGTTGTCCTTGCCTGACATCTGTTTCATATTCATATAGCAAATGTTTTTTTATAGACGGTGTTGTATCTATCCAGAGAAATATCATCCGCCCCTGTTCCCATTTGAAATGTTGCGGTTGACCCCCTTGAGCCTTATGATGGGGGCCCTGGGGGACTTGCTTCTTACAAAGTTCTCTTGGCCCTCGACATGAGTACATTCCTGTGTAATTGGATTTGCAACATCTCTTTTCGCTTCGCAGCAATTTGAGATCACATTGTTCGATGCCATGTTAAGACAGCACATATTTGTGGCGTACATTTTGAAAAACATGCTTCATATAGCAAATGTTTCCTATATATGTTGTTGCACATTCCATGATCAATCGAGAGAGGTAACACTCGGTCCCTGTTTCCATTTGAAAATTTGAAGTTGGCTCCTGGGGCCCTATGTTGGGGATCCTGGAGGCACTTGCTTCTCACAGACTTTTATCACCCCCTGACATTGGTACATTCCTGGACAACTGGATCCATCACATTTTTGTTCGTTTCGCAAATCTTTCAGGTCACAAAGTTTGATGGGACACCCTGCATATTCCCACATACGACCCAACCATGACATAATGTTCACTACTTCTATTATCGGTTGTTGGCTCAACCCAACCATTTCATGTTCCCCGACTTGACATTGCCTCAATCACTCTAACATTGATGCATTCCGAGTGATGCCTGTTGCCGGAATTTTCTTTTTCTGAAGCGATGGCCTAACTATATTAGACTTGTCTCGATGTCCATGGCCAGTCTTGCCAACTTTGGAACTCGTTTTTCTTTTCGACTCTAGGTACGTCGGTTTCCTGCATATTTGGTGCTTCTTGTTTTGTTCATTCTAATATGTACAGCCCCTGATCAAATGTGTGCATTATGGCCAACTCCGTTTTTTCCGTATTTTTCGTACTTCTGTTTTTTTCTATTTTCTTTTGTTAGATTGTACCACTGATTAGACACGCCATATCTTATGTTCTACATGACAGGTTGACACTGAATATTGCACTCACTTCATATAGTGCTCTTTGCAAAACATGTACTTTTCATTGCAGTTGGCAACACTGTTAACCCCACTGGTGGCCTTCATTTGTTCCCTATTGTGGCAAGTCTCTTTCTATACATCACTTGTCAGCATTGTATTTTGCCGTGCGCCCCCTTTTTTGTGGAATTTGCACTTTTCCCCCTTGTTCAGCCTTGCTGTTTCCCGAACTTCCACCCTTTATATTTCCTGAGCCTATTGCTATGGGCAGCTAATTTTTTTGGAATGCTCATCTCTGTTACAGCTCTTTCAATTGGCATAGGCCACACCTTTCACTGCAGCTATCATTTTCGGAAGGTTCCCTTGTGAGATCCGAACGAGACAATTGTGTTCGCATTGGATATGTTATAACTAGACGAATCCCGAAGTTATACGTGTCACCGGGCGGGATATCGTGAGTTACAACATATTCAACGAACTTAAAAAGTTCGTTACTGAATTCTCTATGTCTGTGTGTCTATCTGTCCGTCTGTCTGTTATTTGCAATTTTTTCAATTTTGTACACTGCATTAGATAGAGCATCAAAAACTATTAGACAAAATGATTAAATTTTTCGCGTCAATCTAACCGTTCGCAAGATAGTGGCCAAAAAATGACCGATTTACAGAAATTTAAGCAGCCATATCTCGGGAACCGTAAGTCATAGAGAGATCATATTGGTGTTGATCAATATCTAAAAAGATGGTAAACATTTTGGTACCAAATAGTAACCGGTAGTCACTGTCCAACTGGCCAGTGGTTTGGCCAATGGCCAGTTGGCCAGTGGCCACCAATTAATATCAGGACAAAAATGTTTAGCATTCTATTAAGGATTGATTACCACCAATATCATATCTCTATGGCTTACCGTTCCCGTGATATTGGCCAAAAACATGGCCAATTTCTAGATATTTAAAAAGCCATAGCTAGGAAATTACCTGCTAGAATAGTTTGAACCGAGTCATTTGTTCGGAAACGATTGGGTAAATGGAAAACTCGGTGAACATGTATCCCATCATTTTCAAGGCCACATTTCTTTGGGGTAAAAAGTTTGCCTCAGGGTTCCCCGCAGGACCCCAGACGGGATCCAACTAAAAAGTTTTAAATGGCAAGGGGGGTTAAGTAGCACATCGTTTGAAATCTGTTGTAAAATGAAGGAAAATGGAGCAAGTCTCGACTCTCTACGACAACCCTGTGCAAAATGGCGGCGGGTCAAAATGAAAACAAAAACTTAATTGAAAAGTCCAAGACCACCCGTATAAATCGAAAATGGTGGGACAAATGTAAAAACAAGAAAGGACGTGTGGCATTACGAGATCGAGCTGAAGAGAATTTCACAGTAAATATCAAGCTCAAGCTCGAATTAGTGAGAAACTTGACTAGTGTGATCCTCATTGAGATTAGCGAACGCGAGCTCCATTGAGGATAGAGAGCATGAGCCCGAGTGAGTCACGGTTGCAAAATTACCAATTTTACTTCTTTCTTTTCTTTTCTTTTTTTCTCCTACTCCAATGCGTAAGGTTTATGAACAGCAGAAGTGCTTGCTAGAAAGACCTTAATTAGCATTGCTTGAATTATCCATAGACTAGGAACTGCTTAGATATCTAATGCAACTTACGTTCGCATTTTAACAATTCAGGTTGTAATTAAAACCTTGAATACTGAGCAGATGAGCACGCAGAATGTTTTGTTGGGGTGTATTTCTAATACGCAATTAATTCTTCGTAAACAAATACAACTCTATAGTATCTGAAGCGGCTTGAGTTGGATTAAATGAAAACGTGAACATGTATTCGAACTGCGCAATGTATTGTTAATTATCATGAATTGGAACAATTAGAAAAAAATGGAAGCGCGACTGATGAGCACCAAACATCAAAATTTCACAAGGCATGGTCAAAGCTCACACCTCAAAGACCAGAAAAAAAGATTGCCCCATCAACTAACCGTTGTCTTGTCCAAGTCAGTTGCTTCTTTTCATTGTGAAATTTCCTGCAAGTTAATCAGAATGTTGAAAATTTCCTACATTTTAAATTTATTTAGTATGTACTGATCAGTCAGAACATTATGACTACCAACCTACTATCGATATAATTTCCGTCCAGGCGTTATCTGTGTCACCTGCCGACGAATGCCTGCTAGTCAGTCACGCGTACGGTGCATGTAGTATCAGTGAGAGTGCTGGCCGTGTGTAGAATGGGGAAGGCGCGCGATCTGAGTTTGACCGAGGGCAGGTTGTAATGACCCGCATACTCGGCAGGAGAATTTCGGAAACTGCAGGACTTGTCGGATGTTCGAGGAGTGCTGTGGTGAGTGTCTTCAACAAGTCGCGAAACCAAGGGAAAACGACGTCCAAACGTCGAGGGGTTGGGCGCCCCCACCTCATTACAGATGTCGGACGTCATAGGCTGGGCAGACTGGTAAAACAAGACAGGCAGCGAACTGTGGCAGAACTAACATCATACTTTATTACTGGGCAAAGTACAAGTGCGTTTGAACACACAGTGCACCGAACACCCCTAACGATGGTCCTCCGAAGCCCATGTCCCATCTATGTGCGAATGTTAACACCACGACATCGGCAACTGCGACTGAAATGAACACATGACCATCGTCATTAAACCTTGGCACAGTGGCAGAGCGTTGCATTGTCTGATGAATCCCGATACCTTCTTCATCATGACGATGGGAGGGTGCGAATTCGTCGTGTTTCAACCCGGCGGGAGCTCATGTGGTTCGGATTCCACGTTAATCAGTAGGTCCACGTCTCATATAGCCTCGCTGCTGAACGGGACGTAAAACTCAAAATCAATCAATCAATCGTCGTGTTTCAAGAGAACAGTTCTTTGACACCTGTACTGCGGGACGGAGACAAACTGGCGGTGGCTTAATTATGCTTCGGAAAACATTCACGTGAGCATCTATGTGTCTAGTGAAGCTCGAGCAAGGCACCATGACGGCCAAGGCGTATCACACACTGCTTGCAGACGACGACCATGTTTCCCAACGGTAGTGGCATTTTTCGAAAAGATAATGCACCATATCACAAGGCCAGGATTGTGATGGAGTGGTTCGAGGAACACAGGGACAAGTTCCAAGTGATGTGCTGGCCGCCCAACTCGCCTGATCTGAACCTAATCGAACACAAATGGGATGCGATTGAACATGACTTCAGAGCGCATCGCCCCTCTTCCCGGAATTTACGGGAATTAGATGACCTGTGTGCAAGGGCGCCGATCCTGGGTGGCCGAGGGGGCCCGGGCACCCCCAAAGCTCATGTGAGCCCCCGCATTGTATTTAGGTAGTGCTTAGATCCACACCCCCTCAAGAGAGGCAAGAGGATAGAAACTATCAAACTTTGGGTGCTGTATGATGCCACTATTCATAGCAGCCAATCACTTTTTCCGTATCAAAAGCAAAGGGTGAACAAAGGTTTTACGTCATATGAGCGGACATATTTGAATGAAAAAAATAATAAATGAGTGCTGTTTGTTTGTTCAGTTTTATCACCTTGTATGTTTAAGTTATTAGTAGGTATGCTTATTATTTCGCGTTAATTTTTTGGTCTTTGGTTAAGAATAATTCGTCAATATTGGGGAACTTACGGTTAAAATGAGTGAGTGCATATGAAAGGAGAATTGAGAGGATACTAATTTCCATTGTAGGATTTCTGCAGCATGTAGGAAACCCTTAATTTCTGTTTACAAAGTTTAATGTTACTGTTGTGAAACCATTACAAAGGCCATGGTAGGGTTTACATGGGTGATTACAAAATCAAGTGTTTTTTGCACTATCTTAGTTTTCTGCATATGCAGGGTGGCATGGTGGCTTACTGGTAGTCTTATTTTTGGTGCGTGGGCTCCTTCGATCCCCGTCCAACTCAATGTGGTAGATAACATCGGGGCATTTATTTATTTTGAAGTTGGGGCATTTATTCCGAAGTTGGGCGTCCGCTTTCACTGCTATTTCCTTTCCAGACTTTCTGTAATTTGTTATTAGGTTCATTAAACCGTACTCTTCACAAACTTTTAAAAGATTTTGCTCGTTATCAACGCATTGCTTCACAAATGTTAAAGCTGTTAGTTCATTGCCCTTGTACATTCGCCATGTTGATAACATAAATGCTCGTTTCTTTCCCACAATGCAACTGTTCGGTCACCTTGCGCCAAGTAGTTCCCTCCGCTCGCCGTATATTCCCATGTTTATAACCGCTTATATATAACAAATAAACAGATTTTTCGAGACTCTTATATATTTTCAAGCACACAAACGATCAAATTATCCATATCTTTCTTGTAAATTTTAAAAATTTTGCTGAAAACGGACGCCCAACTTTGGAACTTAACCCGAAGTTGGTCGTCCGTCTGGTTCACCGAAAGAGTAATAAAAGCTAACATTTAAAATTTTTACTTTGTTTACTGACTTTCTGTTCGCTTTCGTTACCTCACAAGGTGGAAGAAAGCTTAGGTTCAGTTTAGTTAGGTTGGGAAGGTTCTAGAACACAGGTCCCGCCGTATAGGTTAGTAGTTATATTGGTTTCTTTCTGTACCAAACTTTAATATTTAATGCACATGGAGTTGCCGGGCGTTAGCGAGTCAATGCGGGTTAGAGACCCGCAGGGCATGTTGTTTTCTATCTTTATTACAGTTAAATGGGAAGGGAGACTATTATATTAAAAAGTATGGCTTAAGTTTAGAGTTGCCCTCCAGTTTCAAACCTACAGAAAAGCAGTAGAAACATTAAAACGTACAGTTTTATTATACAGATCCATAGTATAAGTAGGAGTAGTATAGTAGTAGTAGAAGGAGGAGGAACGGATTAGAAACCCCGCAGGGGTTCGTTGGGTTCTGCTCTCGACATAAAATGGGCATGCTGTTGAATCATGAAATCTTCCGCGTCTTCCAATTAGTACCAACTTCCACACATCTTTCCTCGTATTAAACATGACTTCACTACCAAATTTACACATCTAAACATAACACAAGAACTCCAAATCATAATTTCTTACCTCATTTCTCCCGTAAATTTTCCTAATTTTTATGAAAAACGGACGGGCAACTCTAAACTTAACCCAAAAGCATAACTTTCCCCGCGTTTCTTCGCACTTACTTTCTTACCACACTTTCTGCAATTTGTTTTTAGATTCATTTGTCCATGATTTTCACAAAGTTTTAAAAGATTACTCGTTATTTTTACTCATTGCAGCGGCAAAGTTCTAGAACACAGGTCCCCCCTTCCCATTTAGCTGTAATAAAGACAAAACAACGTGCCCTGTGGGGCTCTGACCCGGCTTCAGTCGCTAACGCTCGCTCGGCAATACCATGTGAATTTCATATTCAACTTTGGTACAGAAAGGAATCAGCCTAGCTACTAACCTATATAGGGGGGATCTGTGTTCTAGAACCTTACCCATTGCAACTATTCGGTAACCTTGCGCGAAGAAGTTCCTTCCGCTTGTTAAATAGTTCCATGTTTACAACCACTTATATCTGACAAATAAACAAAATTTTCGATCTCCTTATATATTATCAACCATACGAACGAGCAAATTATCCATTTCTTCCCGGTAGATTTTCAAAATTTTGCTAGAAACGGACGACCCACTTTGGAACTTAACCCAATATCGGTGTCCGTAGTTTTTTCGGATGCTCGCGTTGTGTCCCACATTCTCATTTCATCACTTCTTTCATCATCATTCACATGCCTTATTCATCCGTCTGCCTCAGCCTAGAGGGCATAATTGTGGGATGTTCAACTGGAAGATTTCTTTCGGTCAAACAGGCGTTGGGATTTGATGTAGAAGAACAATGAATTTGGGAACAGTTTAGGCTTAACAACTGAAAATGTGTTAGTACGCAAAAGTAGCCTAGATGAGTATTCTAATGGGGTTCGGAGATTCCTAATTTACTCATTTTTAACCTGTTTTGAGGCTAACCTTCCGCAGATGGCGGCCCCGGATGAAACACAAATGAACATGTTTTCAACTTTGTATTACTAATTACTTATCTGTTGTTACATCATTATACCTTAACTACAATTACTTCTGTTTCATTTCCAGTGATTACTTTTCAATTTAATCACAAATATTTCTTACTTTTATGCTTCCTTTGCTATTACCTACATTCGTATCCATTTATATAATATTACAGCGCAAAATTGGTCCCCTCCAACTGTTAAACGTTGTAAATAGCGCATTACTCAGAAATTACTAAGGAAATGAATCGTTACAATATTACGTAAATAAATGTTTAATGATGGTTTCGGCGTGGTGCCCTCTGTCAAACACATGCCCTTGTAATAGGGGCCTATGTTCAGCAAAAGGGGTCCAGCTCTTTTACTAAAAAAAAAAAAAAAAAAAAAAATGTTACAATTTTGCTAATGTCTGTTCATATTAGGTTAGCTAAGTTACTTTAGGTAAGGTTAGATTAGATTAGTTTTTCATATTATGTTAATGTAGGGGTAAGGGTTGGCTAGTTTAAACCAACTTTTTATTTTATTTTATTTATTTATTTTTAAGAAACGAAATATGTTCGTAAAAGTGTAGATGTTCGTGAAATCTTGGTGAACACACTTTTGTAGGTTATCACGTTTCACTCCCATATATTATTCATATTATATTCAGGCATAAATTCCCCATTCATTACTCAGAGATTATACTGCAAAAGCAACTTTTTAATAAGTTTATGAATGTTTCTTTTGTAATTTTTTTATAGTTTATTATTATTTTTGTGCAATTGCAAGGAAAATCTAAATATTGTTTCGTTTCAATAATGTTTACTTTTCATAAAATACATCGAAATGCCGTACTTTCAGGGGGGGGGGGTCATACAAACTCCACGAGAGACATTTATTGAAATCAGAAATATCTTTGGTATCTATTTATGTATAAATGGGTCAGAACCAAAGTGGACTCAAATAATTCGTATCTTTATTCACTTTTCTTACTGATATGCAAATTAAGTCATTGTATTTCTTTAACGTGGACTAATAACAGTCGTAGTAAACTAACTTGAACTAAATTAGTTCTTCTGTACTCTGCAGTACTTTAAAAGTGTCCATATGTGATTCTTATAATGGTTTCACTTGTGCAGTTGTTTATCTTCTTGTCTTCTTGAAATAATTCTGGACAATTATAGTATCAAGTATGTAAAGATCAGTACAACATATTTTTATTAGAAGTCTTCCGTGAGTGAGTCGGCAGACGTATCGCATTTGTGGCCAATTAGTCCCGGTTTCGAGTTCAAATGGGGGACAGTTTCTCTCGGATGTAAGCGGATTTGGATTCCGCTTGAAGCTTATGTGACTCCTTCCAGCATAACCCGGTTGTTGCATAATAAGGCAAAACAAACTTATTTCTGCCATATGTGATATACATAGAGCAACTTATTTAAACCAAAGACGTGGTGTACTGTAAATTAGAAATGACTAATAACATCGGTAGAGGTATAAAGCAGATTCATTTTTTATGTTATTCGTATTTATAATGTAAATTTTTAGATGACTCCGATGATAAGTAGATAGAAACTTCAAACACATACACATTGGCGTTGGCTTGATCTATGCTTGAAAGTTGTCCCTTTGATGAATATTATTCATACAACGTAGTAATCATGTACAATTGGAAGAGAGACAGGAGTAAAGCAAATGTCTTATTTAAATAGTGCACTCCTATGTAAAAATTGCCATGTTCACACACAATAGCAGGCAAATTACAATTTTGTACGTGTTTTACACACGCTTCTGATTGAAATACACATATATTAATTTCTGCGCAAATCTTATTCAGAATCTATATTCTGTTGCTACTTCAAATTAGGTTAAAACGTTGTAATCATCCACATCTCCTTTAGTCTACACAGAATAACCGTTGGACGCAAACCTCAAATGTTTCACTTCACTTACATTAAATTTCCAAACGGTGTTTCTGTGGGCCTGAAGTTATTTACAATATGTGTAGTATCATAAATGGCATAGTCATTTTTTCTTTCTCCTAATTGGAGACCTTATTCTTTTATCATTTAATACATGTGATTATTTTTTCAGACATGAAATTTACATGCAGCTAATTACCATCGGCTAATTACATGCAGCTAAAGTTGACTTCAAAAACTGGGAGTAATGGAGAAAACGGTATGGAAAGTTCAGCCACCAAGAGATACATGCTACCGTGAAAGGACAAAACTAAAGCTAATGCATTGGAGATTACTAGGATAATTCGTCAAATGCGTACTTCATTTTTTTTTAAATAAATATGTATATATCTGCTCCGTAATCTCTGTATAATTAAATAAATCCGTCTTGGAGGGTAGTATTTAATATTTTCTTATGTATTGCAGAACATAATTTTATAGTAATAAAGTATGTCGTTGCCCAGTTCATTGCATTTACATCTACTTTGTTTTATCGCGCACAGGAATGAAAGTAATATATGTGAAACTAGTATCATTGCTATCCCATTAATAAGTACCATACATGATTCGTATGTTTGTTTTCATGCCTCTATTGTTATATTTTATATATTATAAGTATTTATTGCGGGCAAATTGTCTAAATTATTTGCCAAATATAAATCTCTTATTAAGATCACGAATCCGTTTAACTGTTGCGTTCGTTTATTAATGTTTTTTGCTTGATAGTGATGTATCAGTTGTATATTGAACATTGTGAGTTACATATGTGAGAACAATACTCAGAGAATGCAAGACGAGAAACTTTCCAGTATGAAGAAAAATATACTGTGCTTTACTCATTATTGTTCGTGTTTTTTAAGAGTTAATTACAATTAACATTTTGCGTTAATACACAATTCATTTATTACGATCAGAATTGGAAAACAATTCATATATTTATGTATGCATAAGTAAATGTAATTTTATTTGACCAATATTTATTGTGCAGCCTAACGTAACAGTACTCAGGCTGTTATTTTACGTAATTGGTATAGTGGGTTTAGAGCAATCTCAGTAAATTTCATTAATTGTTAGTGGGTTGTTGCTTACCACATGTCACCAATTATTGTTAACGATCCATGCAGAAAAATTTACTCCCAAGATGGAATCGCGTTCTCTTTTAGAGAAGGATCACTGAAGCACATATTTAGCTCGATATGAACTAATATGTGGTGGCCAGAGTGTTGGTTAAATATATGAATCTTCCACAATAAATGTTAAATGGCTTAAATGATTTTAGAGGTGGTTAGGGCATTAACTTTTGTACACTTTGCATTACGTACACTATTTGCGGTGTTTGCATTGTTTTGTTTTGTCGTTGGAAAATATATTCATGGTGTCAGTTTGAAGTGTTTATTGTATTGTCACATATATTTTGCACAACTGTGAGCGATGTCTGCCAGTAAACTTGGTATTGAGATGAAGCTGAGTTTCATGAAACAAAGGCAGTTGGAAATCATGATGTGGTGCTTGTAATTAGAATTGAGCATCCTTTGTGATTACTTGTTGCGCTTTGTTTATTTCTTCAAAGTTAGAGTAGATAATTATATGACATCTGATCCAAGATAAAAGAAGAAAAAAGATATATATATATATATATATATATATATATATATATATATATATATATATAGCAACAATTAGCCGGACAACCGACAACGAATAGGACATCTGTAGATTTTAGAGAGATCGATAACTATGGGAATAGACAGAAAATGATGAGAGCACAATTCTAATCTGTTTAAACAATTTATGTGGCCACCTACGCTGTGCTTCTTATCTGAGCATTTTTTATCATTAATATCCTTTTATGTCATATTTGTGGCTATAGTACTATGAATACTGTCTTATACTTGTTGTATATATGTATTTCCTTTCAGGATATTATACAAAACGAAGTCTGATCCCTCCAACTCAAATTTGCATCACTGTTCTCCGGAGTGAAAATATGAAACATGTTTAAGGAAGGATCTGTCGCGTGGTTGCGCATAGCTTGATATCGCAGAGACTCATGTTCGTTTCTAATCCCAATCACACTTTTTGCTCTTTGAAATTTGTCTGTCCATTATTCTCGTTCATCTGTGTGTACTATCCATAATTGTAATATTGAAAGTAAATTTTAGCTCAATTCTACCAAATATATTTAATGTTCAGAAACGGAGCATAATAAAGTTCTATTAAGCTATTTACTAAGTTCAATAAAATAAATAACTAACCCAATTGTTTAGAAATATGTAAGGATATGTAATCGAACGTATTTTTATGTGATAAACACATACGAAAATACATAGTAGTGCAGAAGATTCGCAGCGAAGAGAAAACGAAGGTATTATGACATAAGGTATACTTCACTTGTAATACAAGATGTCCAAGAACTTCTTGTACTCCTAGATTTGAATATCACAGAGAACAATTTCAGTTGTAGTGTTGATAATACTGCTTTTATGGTCACAACCAGCACCGTGTCACAACTCTTTATTCATTGTAATATGGAGATTTTCAGTTGTAAGGCCATGACTGATGTGAGGGGTTGCAGTTACACAATTTGATCCCATTGAAATGGCCCCCACGAAGCCCGGACCTTACACCAGATAACTCGTTGTAGAGCATAATCAAGACATATGTTTTTCATCGTTGGTACACGAGAGGCTAAGAATTCGGCGAAATTGTGGAGAACGATGACTCATTAGATGCTCCGCAACATGTCAAGGATAACATGGAGACACACACATCTGTGTGTACATTACAATGGAACACATACAGATCCACTGGATTTGTAGTTCCTATATGTGGACCTAAATACTCAACTGTTATATCTTGTAGTAAATAAATTAACTACAATGACACCGACATTGCTCTCTGTGATGCCCACACCTAAGGATAGAGGCACTTCTCAGACATCCTGTAACAAGCAACGAATAAAATTTGGTAAACATAAGGTAAAAAATGAATGAGAAATGTATATATTAAAAAAAAGACAAGAAAAAAAAACTAAATGAAATGTTTGAGTTTTACCACGCTTATGCCGGTTAGGCTAAATGAGACGGTGATGATGAGAAATGAATGAAATAGTGGAATTAAGAAAGTGCGAAGAAACGGGACAACCCTCGAGCAGGGTGTTTGTCCACACGGCGCGTGCTGGGATCGAAGCAGGAACCCCAAGCACCGGAGGTGAACGCTCTACCAATGAGCTGTGTATATATGCATATTGAGGTATGTTTCAAAAGAATGAATTTAGTCATATATATAATACGAAGTATATGATATGTTGTAGCATATCTAATATAAAATCATTGCTAAATCTTACCATATAGCACCTACGCCAAACTGTTTTAGCTCATTGTCGCTCACTAGTTTTCCCTAAGACATTATCCTATGTTACAGAATAAATTATGCAAATGACAAAACTTGCTTGTTATCTTTGTGTAATGAATCGCTCAATTCTGAGAATGATATTACACAGTTGTATTTTTCAAATTTGCATAAAGTTTATTATTTAATCGACTAATAATTATCCCTTTCTTTTCTTTTATTCTTTTCTAATCCCTCTTGCTGCCTTCCCGATACTGATTTATTAAATAACTACTCAATGATATTATCGGACTTACAAAGTAATGAAACATTTAGCATCTGTAGAGAAACCACGGACAGTTAAGTAAACAGTTTGTGTATTAACATGGGATACAACAAAAATAATAATAATAATAATAATAATGAAACTGCCAAGGTTTTTGATAATAATTCATGTGATTGCATTAATTTTTTATAACAACTACCCTTTTCTAAAATAATTAAACCAAATTATACAGGTGATATATATCTGCTTAAAGTTTATGTTTAGAGACAAAAGTTTGGGAAGGTAGAAAGATGCCAAACTTACATTTGGTCAGGGATAATGGAAATGTAGTTTGTTAGATGATTGGAATTAAGCACCTTTTTTCACTATCAAGCCTATGTGCGACGTGGACCTACAGTTTAAGATTGAACCCGAAGCATCATAACGGATACAAATTTCAGTTCTCTCTCACCGAGAATTGCACCCAGAACCACGTCGACTTTTCTATTTCAACTAAATTTTGGTGTCACGATTAGTTCGAAACTAACTTCGAATGAGCATATTTCTTAACTCAACAACAAATTTAGTATTTGTTTCGGCCTCCGTAGAGGTAATGTCACAACACAGTCTTTAGTTTCAGTGTACTATGCAAAATTCCATTCTTTAATAACTAACGACATTATTTTTTGGGGTTATTCTACTGAGTATATTAGCACGTTCCGCTTACAAAAGAAAGCACTAAGGGTTGTGTTTGGATTGTCACCAAAGTCTTCTTGAAAGCCAATCTTTCGAGAACAAAAAATATTACCATTATCTTGTGTGTATCCAAATAAAATTTTGTTGTTTACCGTAAGTAACAAACACTTATTTATTAAAAACAGTTACGTCCATAAATACAATACTCGATTCGTTAATAATTTCCATGTTATTCTCCAAAATTCTCCGTTTTTTTTTAAAAAAAAAGCGTATATATTAACTGTATAAAAATTTTCAATAAGTTACCTGACTTTCTAAAGCAGAACAAATCATATTTTATGTTTAAATCTGATCTTCACAAGTTCTTAGTAGATAAATGTTACTACTCGGTAAATGACCTTTTTTGTAGACAATCTATAAATGTTTTTTGTTAATTATATTATGAATGTGTAAGCTTATAAAAATCATAGTTATGTATGTATTACTCTATGTGTAAGTTTTTTTTTAAAAAAAAAAGATAGCATATATGTAATTACTTTGTAACTTGGACAACTGTATGCGTGCTCGAGAATACTCTCATTTGTATGCAAAACAGGCAAATAAATAAATAAATAAATAAACATGCATCAAAGACACACACTAACCACTACAAGTTGGTAATAATGAAAATACCTGTAGTCAGCAGGCATACATACAGTACGTCTTCTAAACATTGAAAATGCATTACCTCACAAGTTGAAAAATCGTAATTTAACCGTCTATTCAGTAGGTGAGATGTCGCTCTTGGCGGTTTATTTAAAGTTGAGGGCGACGGTGGCAAGGTGGTAAAGCGTTCACCTCTCGTACGTGGAATCCCTGGTTCGATCCCTTGCAACAAGCTCAAGCAAGATGGCTGCCGTCAAGGTTACCTTTACCGTACCACTTCCTTCTAGGCCTAATATGTATTACCGAAGCTTTTATTCACTTATTATCATCATTAATACGAGAGTTAGAAGCGCAGGTAAGGGACTTAATGCACACAGTAAGTATAAACAATTAATATGCCTGTAACTTTTCCCCAAATGTGCGTATCTTAAAACTAACTTCACCATTGTTTTCCTGATTAAATTCTAGCCCGAAATTATGTATTACCCTATTCCCATTTAAGAAATTTGACCTTAATTCAAAATAGCGGATTTCAAGATGGCTGCCGTCAAGGTCATACCTACCATACGACTTTCCCCTAGGCCTTATATGTATCTACTGGTTGTCTCTCACTTTTTTCATTAACAATCCGTTTACAAAGGGTAGTACGGAACTTCTGCAGTAATCTCTAATAACCACATCACAACTCTCAATTTAAAAGGAAAAAAAATAGAAAATAGAAAATATGAACTATGGCAAAAATTTCTGTCATCACAAATAATGCATACATGGCCTCTATCAGAAAAAAAAAAAAACATTGAAATCGGAGCCGGACACCCGGGTGATGTCCTTTGTTAGATCGTATTTATATTACGGTCTATACTAAGTTTTGCTTCAAAACACACTAGTTGTTACGCGTCAGCCTTTACACTATAGGTTAAAATCGTGCTTAACTCAGTGGCGCCCGGTGAATTAATACCGGTTGTTGCAGTAAGACAGATCGAACAAAAGATAGAAATTAGACTGACTGAATAACCTTAGCTTTAGATCAAAACAACATATTCAAAGAAATAAAATTGTGTAAAATAAATAAATAAATAGAAGAACAAAAGAGAAAAATTAATAAGTTTTATCAAATTAAATAGAAAGGCAATTCTCCTTACTTTTATTGGAGCAAATCCCCTTATTGAACGCTTGTTGAAGTCTGGTATTCTCATTGTTAGGTCTTTTCGATGGGAAGCGTGGTAATTTCTCTTGGAACATTGAATTCTTTAAGAATGTTTTTATTCTCTTCAATGTGGAGTAATACATTCTCCTTCTGTTAACTTCATAGATGCAGTTAATATACATTCTTAAAGCTTTGATGATTCATTAAATATTTTTTTCTAGATTAATGTGGACAATGAATTCTAACAAACCCATAACTCCCACTAATCTTAATTGATCTGTAGGTATCAGCAGCGTGTTTCAGATTTGCTTGAGAAATATGGGGGAGAGGATCTTCCGATACAAGTAGAGATTCAGTTTTTCATTGGTATACTAATATCCTATTGATTATAATGTATGTAAAAATCTCAAAGCCAGAGGAAGGGGACAAAATGATGCAATTGTGACATAGGCTGAAGGCTGGCTGTACAATTTATTAAGGAAAAGAAATGAACACATTTTATTCAGGTGTTTCTAGGAAAATTTGAGATATACCG
The DNA here is from genome assembly GCF_964235325.1 of Thermobia domestica. Taxonomy (NCBI): domain Eukaryota; kingdom Metazoa; phylum Arthropoda; class Insecta; order Zygentoma; family Lepismatidae; genus Thermobia; species Thermobia domestica. Next base: position 130,171,086 of record NC_137467.1, read on the forward strand.
GAGAAACATATCGAGTACAAGCAACGTTGCTGGTATAAGGTGATTTGTGAATTTAAACCAGGCTTCATCTTTGCAAACACATATACTTCTCTTGTTCTCCATTCCATACTGTGCTCTTTGTAGATTGTACTTTCTTGCTCCCGTCATCATCAATTTGATCTCCTAAAACTAATGTTCCCTTCAGAGTTTGAAATCACCTATTGTGCAGAAGAAGAATCAATTTATCTTTTGACGCTGCCTAACAAAATTACCACAAGTATCATTACTTTGTTGAAGAAAGATGAAACAATTAACTAAAGAAGGTACAAGGTATCCAACAAAGGGCTTACACTGTTTGTCCTCGTCGGTCTATCCACCTCTCAACAAACGTTTCATCCAGGAATTGCGACTTCTCAATGGTAATGTGGCGGTGCGCCATCTTGGTAAAAAAATCTTCAACTAGGTACAGTTGATGAGCAGCTGGTACATTTTCCCCCTGCAACATGTTAAGATACTCTACACCTGTACTACTACTACTTTAAAAAAAAAAAACTACCTGACAAGTCCTCTAGTAGACAAACCACACCACTTGCGAGAGCAGCGTGGGAATGTACGGTTTTCACTTTGTTTGCTTTACACTTGCTTTACATAGAAAGGATGACTAGCAAAACATAAACAGAGGAGTTACGAATTACAAAATAAAAATATTCCGGACTAACAATAAACTTTTTAGTACAACCAGGCTAGGGCAGGTCCAAAGGGAATATTCAGAAGTCATTGAACTAAAAGAAGCAATCCTAGTTATCCAGGTTACAACATTGTCTATATTTCTTACTGACTTAAAATTAATTTTCTTAGTGCGCAATTTCTTTTAAATTTACCAGAAGTAGTTACGTAAAATAGTAACTTTGTGAACAATTCAGGTTTCTGGGAAAATTTCAGGTTTTCCAGGAACAAAAATACATTCCAGATTTCCAAGGCTTTCCACATTTCCAAGGCTTTCCACATTAGTAGAAAGCTGGAGCAAGTTCTTAATTCCAGGAACACTCGACCATCCACACTGTTCTATGTCACTTTCCATGCAACTTAAATATCAGAAAATACGAAGCGGATCTTAGTTGACAGGAAGAAGATTGCTAAAGTCCTTCTTCTCTGGTAAACTTATTTATATCTTTCACTCGTTTTGATTTTCACCTACTTTTGATTAAGATACGGCACGGTTTCTCAGCCTGCGGATTGCGAAGGGAGGTGAAAATGTTAGATGTAATTAGGACCACGTAACGAAAATGACATATTTTAAAGATTATTTTGAATCTCTTATTTTAAAAGACATTTTTTATTCTCATACTTATTGTCAAACTGTTATTCCTATTTCCATATAAAGTCCTCACATATATACAATTGTAAGCGATAAGCAGCAACAATCAAAAAGCTGTAAATTGCTAATAGGGTCACTGGCAAAAGGGGGTCAAGATATGAAATAAGTTCAGAAAGCCTGGGATATTGTAACATCCAGTAACTACTGTACTAACGAAGTTTGGGTTGCCCTTTTGGCAGTGGTAAGAAAAAAGTGAAACACCCTATTTATTTCTTGATACGACCTTTAACATTATTACTTTTTGTATTGCTAATGGTAGCAGTACCAGGAAAAGAAAGCACTTAATATATATTTGTCTTCAAAGATGTTACGCTTTCTTAATAACTCTCGTTAAAGCAATTCATAGTCGAATAGATCAGACATGATTCTAGATAAAGTAGATGAAGTATGATTTTCTAACCATAGAAAAGTATTAACATTACGTGAAGAAACGTTGAAATAACAATGTATTTTCAACTTTAAATAAAATAAATGAAATGAAATCTTTTTGTTTTACGTCCCACGCCTAAGCCGGCTAGGCTAAAGGAGAAGGTAATGATGAGAAATGGATGAAATGAAGAAAGTGGGAGGAAACGGGATAACCCCGAGAAAACCCACACACACAGTGTTTGTCTACCACAAAGTTTACTTGGCTTGAGCGGGGATCGAACCAGGGATTCCACGCACGAGGGGTGAACGCTCTACCACTTTGCCACCGTGGCCCTCAACTTTAAATAAACCGCCAAGAGCGACATCTCATCTACTGAATAGACGGTTAAATTACGATTTTTCAACTTGTGAGGTAATGCATTTTCAATGTTTAGAAGACGTACTGTATGTATGTCTGCTGACTACAGGTATTTTCATTATTACCAACTTGTAGTGGTTAGTGTGTGTCTTTGATGCATGTTTATTTATTTATTTATTTATTTGCCTGTTTTGCATACAAATGAGAGTATTCTCGAGCACGCATACAGTTGTCCAAGTTACAAAGTAATTACATATATGCTATTTTTTTTTAGTCTTACACATAGAGTAATACATACATAACTATGACTTTTATAAGCTTACACATTCATAATATAATTAACAAAAAACATTTATAGATTGTCTACAAAAAAGGTCATTTACCGAGTAGTAACATTTATCTACTAAGAACTTGTGAAGATCAGATTTAAACATAGAATATGATTTGTTTTGCTTTAGAAAGTCAGGTAACTTATTGAAAATTTTTATACAGTTAATATATACGCTTCTTTAAAAAAAAAAAAAAAAACGGGGAATTTTGGGGAATAACATGGAAATTATTAAAGAATCGAGTATTGTATTTATGACGTAACTGTTTTTAATAAATAAGTGTTTGTTACTTACGGTAAACAACAAAATTTTATTTGGATACACACAAGATAATGGTAATATTTTTTGTTCTCGAAAGATTGGCTTTCAAGAAGACTTTGGCGACAATCCAAACACAACCCTTAGTGCTTTCTTTTGTAAGCGGAACGTGCTAATATACTCAGTAGAATAACCCCAAAAAATAATGTCGTTAGTTATTAAAGAATGGAATTTTGCATAGTACACTGAAACTAAAGACTGTGTTGTGACATTACCTCTACGGAGGCCGAAACAAATACTAAATTTGTTGTTGAGTTAAGAAATATGCTCATTCGAAGTTAGTTTCGAACTAATGGTGACACCAAGAAATTTAGTTGAAATAGAAAAGTCGACGTGGTTCTGGGTGCAATACTCGGTGAGAGAGAACTGAAATTTGTATCCGTTATGATGCTTCGGGTTCAATCTTAAACTGTAGGTCCACGTCGCACATAGGCTTGATAGTGAAAAAAGGTGCTTAATTCCAATCATCAAACAAACAACATTTCCATTATCCCTGACCAAATGTAAGTTTGGCATCTTTCTACCTTCCCAAACTTTTGCCTCTAAACATAAATTTTAAGCAGATATCACAGTATAATTCGTTTTAATAATTTTAGAAAAGGGTAGTTGTTATAAAAAATTAATGGAATCACATGAATTATCAAAAACCTTGGCAGTTTCATTATTATTATTATTATTATTATTACAGAGCTCGTGGTGGCCAATCAGGGACACTTTCCATCTTCTCCAGGCTCTGGTGGTTTATGAAGGGTCGTGTGGTCTTCATTATTTTAATGATCCTCCGGCAGTGTCGAGAAGCGATTTTTTTTTTTTTTTGCCTTGTTTTTCTTTCTCTGAGCTAGAGTGGAGAGAATGGGCCTTATGCAGAGTCGTTTTGACGTCTGACTAAAACCTTACTACAGGGTTGACTAACGGATGGTTATCAAAATTGTATTCAGAGTCTCTGATTAGGACCTAATATTGGACGAAGTTAATCATATGTGACTAATTAATCTAGAGCAGAGCCTAATCTTTTACCCACGATTTAGCGTGCGACACAACATTTCGTATTTCGTAATTCATGTATTTTCATTTTTACAGACTACGCATGCGCTTATCTACTTTTCCGTAGTTGCCACATTTATTTTACTTACCGATGCATTGGGATTCTATAAGTTAATAATACCTAAATCATCATTTTAGTTGTACTAAAAGTAGACTCTGAATACCGAAAAGTGCACTTTCCTTAGTAAAGAGTTAATATGCTAACTAACTAGTCTGTGACTATCCTTCGATTAACGAATTCTCTCTGAATACCACCTAATGTGTCTAAGTGTTTATGTGTTTTCTTTCTTTTAGTTTGCTGCTTGTATTTTAGTTACTTTGGTTTTATTAAAGCATGCCGGCATCAGGTAATTGTCCTATTTGTAATTCTCCAATTTATGGAAGGCAAAGAGCTGTTAAATGCAATGTTTGTTCTGGCTAATTTCATTTGGAATGCTTACAGAATCTAGGTGAAGGAAAAGAAGAAATACTATATACGAATTTTGAGTGTACAAAATGTGAAAATCAGGAAACTCTGAACCTAAATAGATCTGAGTCCGTTAGTCTTAATAATCAGGATAATAGAACTCAGACTACTGATGGCCAAAATTCAGTGGTACCTCAACTGGGTAACCAAAACAAATCTCAAAAAGATGAAACGTTATCCTTGGTAGCTATTCATAAACAAATTGAATTGTCCTTTGTTAATATGAAGCATATTTTCCTCAATGAAATCAAAGCTTAGACTAGCTTTTTCAGATTTCAAAGAGAAGACAATAAGGAACTTAGAGCTCTCTTTAGAAACGGGCAGTTTAACACAGCTGACGTAAAGAATTCAGGACTGGTATTAGGTAAAGTGTTAAATGAGTCTCACAATAAGGTTAATCATGTATCCCAATCAAAGGTTGATGATGGCTCACATGAGTTAGAGTTAGATAACAATAAAGATATTGAAGAAGTAAGTGAGGGATTATGGACAGAAGTTGTATCAAGGAATAGAAAGAAAATCAATGATAAAAAACCAACTATAGTTGTCAATCAAAATTTGGGAAGAGATGTAAAAAAAGAGCGTGAGTAAATAATAAAACTGACTTGGTGTCTAGTATGAAGAAAAAAACTCTATTTGTTACTAGATTTAGTCCAACTGCCTCTGTTGCTGATGTTGAAGATATAATAAAAGGACATTTGAATAACTTTAAGCTCTTCATATTATATACTAAATTAAGAACTAAATATAATTCGTATACATTCTTTCATATAGAAGTCAACAGTTGTGATTATAATATTATTAATGTTCCAGAAATTTGGCCTAGATGTATCCTTATTGGCGCTTTCTACGGTAAACTAAAAATATTTAATGACTGTAATGGTCAAAGCACTTCTGGTTCAAATGGAGAAGCAATCTAAGAATAAATATAAACTTTGGTACCAGAGTGTACGTGGTCTTAGGACCAAACATGAACAGTTTTTGTGTTCTGTAGCAGATTGTACTTATGATATAATTGTTATTACTGAGACGTGGTTAAGTGATTTACATAACAGTGAGGATTATTTTCCGGATGCTTATAATTGTTTTAAAGCCAACAGAATATATGAACCTAATGTTTGCAAAAGGGAAGAGATGTAAAAAAAGAGTGGAGTGTTATGTGCTGTTAATAAAAATATCAAAGTTATTCGAAGAACTGAGTTTGAGATCATTGAAGAATGTATTTTACTTGAATTGTTAATAGAACTGACAAGAACTTATTATTACTGTGTGCTTGCCTTCATCCTAATTTGCCTCCTATTGTTTATGAGAATTTTTTAAATAACATTTTGATTAAGATTAATCCACTGGATTATGATATTCTCATAAATGGTGATTATAACATCCAAAGGTTGATTGGGCCAATAGGGATTTCCTTCCTGGCATACATTATTATGCCAAATGCAAGGCCAGAATATTGTTTTCATTCCTGGATGATTTGGTTATATCAAATTTTAATGTTGTTGCAACTGAAGATGTTTTGCCTATTGTAACTCCTGATTCATATCATTATCCTATTTGTAATAAGATATGTTCTTTGGATATTGGTTGCTCGCCAAGATACTCTTTTCATAAAGGCCATTATCTAGCCTTATACCAGGAATTAGCAGAGCCAGACTGGACCAATATCTTATTAGCTGAGAATATTAACCTTGCTGTTGATGCTGTGGAAAATGTAATTAAAACTAGTATGAATAATAATATTCCTAAGTTTATACCCAAAAGTAGGAGTTTTCCTTTATGGTATTCTAAAGATTTTATCCTTTTAATTAAGGCGAAAGAAAAAGCGTATAAAAATATATAAAAACTAAATCTGATGATGATTATTTTTTTGCAAATTATAGAAGACAAGTCTAATTCAAACTTGTATATTTCGGACATTGAATATTCCTTAACCAAAAACCCTAAAAAATTCTGGAGTTTTGTGAGTAAGTATAATAATCGCTCTAAATTTTCCCCAGGTATTATGATCGATAATGTATATGTAGATGACTCCAATAAATTTGTCAATGCATGGGCTAAGCTATTTGAGTATATATATCAAAAACGTTCGTCTTATGACGAAACTGAATTATTATGTAATTCTGGAAATAGTATTTTTTTTTTTTTAGTTTTACAGTTGATCAGGTTATTAGTGTTATTAAAGGACTGAAAGTAAAATCCTATTGTGGAATTGATGGTATACCGACTTTTATTATTAAAGGTATTGTGTATATTATAGCTCCTATTCTTACGTCATTATTTAATTGGAGTATACAAACCTCTACTTATCCTGAGAGTTGGAAAACTGTTCTTGTGTCTCCTATCCCTAAGGTTAATGGTAAAGATTATACGGATTATAGAGCAATTTCTATTATGGGAATATTACCTAAAAATTTTTATTAGCTTGTGTATAATTATCTTTATAACCATGTTTCTTCAGAAATTATGGATCAACAGCATGGATTTATGAAAAATACATCTACTTTGTCCAATCTAACATGCTTTATGTATGATACTGTTCCTCCTGTAAAAACTCAAGGACAAGTAGATGTAATATATTTTATTTTACGAAGGCCTTCGATAAACTTCCTCATGATATATTAATCAAGAAACTTAACTCATGTGATCTATCACCAACCTTTATTAGATGGTTTATTGCATATTTAACTTGTAGAAGATTTGTTGTAAAATATAAAGGTCATATTTCTGATGTATATAATATTTCTTCTGGTGTTCCTCAGGGATCTAACTTAGGTCCACTTTTGTCCCTTTGTTTCTCAATGACCTTAAAGAAAATATCGATTGTAAATTTCTCATGTATGCTGATGACTTGAAAATTTACCGTACTATAAATGATGCTAGTGATTGTGCTAAATTACAAGATAATATTAATATCATTGTTAATTGATCAAAGACTAACGCTTTATCTTTGAATTTCAACAAAACGTGCATGGTGTCCTTTACATTAAAAACAAATCCTGTTTATTATAACTATGTGGTTGAAAATGTCTTGGTTAAAAAGCTTGTTTCTGTAGAAGATCTGGGTGTTACTTTTGATGCTAAATTTTTATTCAACAAACATTTGGAGAATATAGTTTCCAGAGCGAGAAGGAATCTGGGAACCACAAAACGGATCTCTGGAGATTTCTCTTTAAAAAACTTCTTTAATTTTATATTATGCAAATGTTATAAGTCAACTAGAATATTGCACCAGTGTTTGGAACAAAGGAACCCAGTATTTTCAAAGGGATATAGAAGTAGTATAAAATCTGTTTCTTTCATGGCTAAAATGGAAATTTAAATTTCTATCAGGAAAAACTTATGATGAAATTAGGTATCATCTTGGCCTATTAAAATTATCTGAAAGAAGAACTTTATTTGATTTTAAATTGTTTCATAATATTTTATTTGGTAAGTTGCCACTGATTGAGGCCGTTAGTCTTGGTATTCCTAATATGGCTAGGAGAAACTTTAAAATTTTCAAGTATAATCCGAAGTTTAGTAATGCGCCTATATATAAATGCCTGTTGAATGCAAACAACTATTCGCATGTCATTCATTTTTTATACCTGATTTTCTTTCTATCAAAAGAAAATTTACGACTTATCATTGATCATAATCACAATTTCATTACTGTCTGTGCATGCCCGTACTTGTGTGTCTGAGTATTATTTTATAATTTACTGTAATCTTAGTTGTGTTTCATATGATATGTTTGTCGTTTGCTATTGGATGTAATTTTTATTTTTTTATTCTATGCTATTGTATGTACGATTGTTTCTGTGTTTATGTACCCTATTTGGAATTTCAAAGGGACTTTTAGTCTGTAATTTCCAATTATGCAATAAAAAAATATTATTATATTAGTTGTAGCCCATATTAATACACTAACTGTTTACTTAACTGTCTGTGGTTTCTGTACACATGCTAAATGTTTCATTACTTTTTAAGTCCGATAATATCATTGAGTAGTCATTTAATAAATCAGTATCGGGAATGTCAGCAAAAGAAGATATTTTCATTTAAAACTTTAAAAGATATTTGCTTATTCATAGGAAACGCATACGTCAATTATTAATGGCAAACTCTACATACTGTATACATATATAGATTAAAAAAGAATAAAGGAAAAGAAAGGGATAATTATTAGTCAATTAAATAATAAACTTTATGCAAATTTAAAAAATATAACTGTGTAATTTCATTCACAGAATTGAACGATTCATTACACAGAGATAACAAGCAAGTTTGTCATTTGCAGAATTTATTTTGTAACATTGAATAATATCTTAGGGAAAACTAGTGAGCAACAATGAAGCTAAAACAAAATGAAATGAAATATTTGATTTTTACGTCCCACAGTTCTGCCCGTTAGGCTAAAGGAGACGGTGATAATGAGAAACGAATGAAATGGAATGGAGAAAGTGGGAGGAAACGGGAGAACCCCGAGAAAACCAACGAGCACTGTGTTTGTCCACCAGAAAGTCCACACGGCGCGAGCTGGGATCGAACCAGGGACCCCAAGCATCAGAGGTGAACGCTCTACCATTGAGCTACCGCGCTCCCATGAGCTAAAACAGTTTGGCATAGTTGCTGTGTGGTAAGATTTAGCTATGATTTTTATATTAGATATGTTACAACGTTAAATATCATATACTTCGTAATATATATAGGGTAAATGAGCCAATAGTCGTCACTATTTATGAGGCGTAATATTTATTAATGACTACTCGCTACCTGTACGACAGAAATTGACGGAACTAAAACAAATTCAAGTTTGACATTATATCTCTTCTCAGTAAAAATGAGGATTTTAAATGATATATGCAAACTCTTTTATAGTTAAAAATTCTGAAACATGTGCAAAATACCAGTGTTCGTCAACAAAAATTTAGTGCTCGTCATAGTTGACTATCAGTAGTTGTCAGTTAAAAAAAAAAAACGAAAAATGTTTTGAAAAATGCAAAAAGTAACAAATTATCAAATATCATATCAATATCGGAATCACTATTTCGTACATCAAAACAAAACTTACAAAGAAAATCGTCATCGGAATCATTCTGAACATCAGTTAACTTTGGAAAAAAAAAACTCGATGTGTTCTTTACTTATACAAAAATTGTGGAACGATTTGTTACATTGACCACAAATAGGATTTTCACTTTCTGCAACTATTCCCCCATACCGTCCACACTAACAAGACCGTTAGAAATAGCCTGAGATGATGATGATGCTTGTTGAGTGTCCTTGCCCTGCTGGGAACTTTGACCAATTTTCTTCCGTTTTGAATTATTTTACTTCTCTTCTCTCTTCCTCTTCTTTACTTCTTTCTCAGCGTCTTCCTTCAGCTTAGTTTCTTCTTTCTTCCTATAGAAATTTTTCCATTCCTCAGATAATACCGCAGATGGAAATCGTAATTGCTGTCTGCGTTTAGTTTTCTTGCATGAAGAGTTTATCGGCCACCACACATGTCTTGAATGGTGATGAAACAGTACTTTCTGGAGGCTCTCTTTGCTTTTCGGAATCTCCTTCAGTCGATGCTTTCTCTGTATCACCTAAGGTTCTGCTGTTGGATGCGGCCTTTTTTTTCATTGATGAGTAGATAGATCTTCAAGAGCACTTCTTCTGATGTTTCAAGAGATTCTTGTCCTTCGATCACTTGGTTAAACTTATTTATTAACGCTGTACCCATTTCTGATTCTATGACACGCAGAGCAATAAGGTAATTGTGTAGCACACTATTCTGAGTATCAGTTCCTTCCTGCTAATTATCACGCACTTTCGCTTCCCGTTCACAACGATTCAAGCATCTGCTGTAATCTACAGCATCAGGATATCGAGGATACAATCCACAAACTCGAAAACTGTACTGTATTGTTTTGGGGATGCTTTTTCATCCACAACTTTCAGCAAAATTGGTGCAAAATTAGCCTTAGTTGGAGTTTTGTTTCGGTTATCCCTTTGCCAATCATGCACGACCTTTTTCCAGTGTTGCTTAATAGGTTTATACACTTCAACATCCACAAGTTGTAAGATATAAGTAGAGTTTGGGTGTAATGCATATAGGATTATCCCGTTAGCACTACAAAAATCTGACCATTGTTTGGTTATGTGTGATCTATGTCCATCAATAAAGTACACAAAAGGAAGTCTGTTATTTTCTTTCAAGTATGGATGGAGGACATTCCAATATACTCATAAAACACACCTGACTTCATCCAACCAGTGTCGGATAAGTCGACGCCCCATGGTGTAGACACAGACTCAGAAACTTCTTTGGGGGTTTCACGTAGGGATAAACAATTAATCCTGGAAGAATTACGCCGTCAGCCGAAAAGGAACACATCACAGTTATTGTTTCTTTCTCATTCCCCTTCATAACTTCATAAATGTTTTTCCAATCTTTAATACCTATTGTTTATCATTACAAATTCTTCGTGGATTACTCATGATTTCCATAGCATTTTGAGATTCCATAAATACCCTTAAATCACTGAACCACTGGTGTAGAGATTTCTCTGTGACAAGGCTTCTTCCAATACATAATGACTCGGCTGTCCTTAAAGCTAGTACTGGAGTCTTCTCATGAACAACTGAAAGTAGATTTAAGAAAACAAGAAAATAATATGACCAATGATATGCCATAGACAATAAATCTACATCTACGTAGCTTATAATGAACAAACTCCATGGCTCTGGATAAGTAGAGTAACAAATAAAGCACAGTTCTGACCAGAGCAGAATGAAATATAGTGACACATTGTAAGTATAGTTTTTAATATATTTCATTCTGCTCTGGTCAGAACTGTGTTTTATTTGTTACTCTACGTAGCTTATATTATTTACCATAGTCAACATGTTGTATAAATCACAACTGAGGGAATAGGTTCTGTTAATGGAGCATTTGCTTTGCCTTCGGAAGGTTATGAGTTCAATTCTCTCCGCCGACAATGCTGACTAGGTTTTTCAAGAGACTCTCTGTCTAAGACAAATACCGGAACGATACCTAGTAAATAAGCCCTAGCCGTCACTTAGTGATATTTATTTGAATATAAAATGGCTGAAGAACGAATTATCCCCACTGATGAGATTAGAAAGTTACTTTCAAATTGTTAATTACTTTAAAGACTTTACTTTACATTTTGTTTCTTTCGGAGAAGACAAGCCATTGATACATAACTAGTATAGGGCCTATGCTACAGCCAACACTTGAATATGCACACTAAAACAATATTAAAAAAAAAAAAAAAAAAAATGTGGTCGAAACATTCACATACGACTCATAGCGCATAGTTTTTCATACATCTATTAACTTTTGGTCTAAAAGTGTGAATTTCAAAGACAATTCGAGAAACTTTAAGATAGCTTCATTTCGGGTTTCAATTTTGAAAACTTTTATTTACACTTGAATACATGTATTAGTTTTGTTTGCTGCATAGGCCCCTATTTAGACTATTTCTCTCCACGTAAAATATATCTAATCAATTCGCATTGATATGTGCAACATTACATGGAAACGTACTACCTTCATATTATATACTTATACTGACCCAAAAAGCTTGTAAAATTTACAAGGAGTTAGTAACCATACTTTCCCTGTAATGTAGGCCTATATCAATGTATTTCAGAATTAGTATTGCAAGAAAGACTGTGTAAGCAATATAAAAATTAACGAAAGAAGCAAAGAAGAAAGGAGAAATAAAAGTTGTACGAAACTTACTTCGTACCATTTTTCTCCTGGCTTTCCGTCAACGAAAGGAGTTACTCGACCATCATCTTTCACTATTTTCTGTACTGTGTCCAGTAAGGTGCCTTTTTTTTATTGGAAACCCCAAATGCACAAGATCAATTAACTATTCAACAATAAAATCCTCCTCGGCTGGTGTAAGAATAGTTTTAGGTCCCATCTTCCTTTCGGTAGGAACTTTTTCGTTCACTATCAAACAAGGTCATCCTAGGAACACTAAACGTCATCGCAGCTTTTCTAATGTTCAAGAACTTTGTTTTCCCAGCTTCAATGACGTTCTCCATTGCTTCTTGAGAGTATTGCATAATTTTCCCCTCTGTATTTCAGTCCTCATTGTTTATCTATAAGATATTCAAATAACATAGACTTTAATGTAAAATCACAGAGTCAAGCACAAATTATACCCACTATTTCTACAGTTACTCATCTGAACGCACAAAAATCCTAAAAGGCAGAAGGTAATAAACGTGGCAATGAACAACTCAGTGAAATATAATTTCACGAAACAAAAAGCGGAACATTTTTTTCTGAATATATCCTCTTCTTACCAAGTATTTTCAAAAATGGATTTTTCTTTTTCCCGGCATCACCCGGGTTAAGCTTCATATACAAGTGGCTCATAAGTTGAAATAAATAAAGCAAATACATAACAATGACTTAAGTGTGAAAAGTTCTAAAATAAACCCGAAACTAGCAGCGAAAGAACTTAACTTAAACTTTCAAAACGCACTGCCAATTGTCAGCTAACAAACTAGTAGTCGTCAGCCCTATGACGTTCTTTGGAACGAATTGTCGTACAGGCACGAAATTTTTATAGGAAGTTACTCTGGAGTTAGTGACTCAAACAAAAGGGATTTTAACTTTCTTCTCAAACCTTATGGAAAAGTACCAATGATCGTCATTAATGACGCAATTAGGCAAAAGTTCTAATTTTGCATACCAATATTCGTCGTTCCTTTGTTTCATGTTAAATACGGCGCAATTCTTTAGTTCTTTTAAAAGTGGAACGTGAAGAGTCTTATTAAAAACTAGAGCAATTGTTTATAATCACATAAAGAACTAAAAAAGCACTTACCTGACTCTTATGTTCCTATATACGTCAAATTTTTCAAATTTGAAGATCCAGCACAAAACTCAAAATTGTAGTCACCTTGCGCTTCAACTCCACTTTGACCGGCATACGCGTGAGACAGTGCCGTTGCAATCATGACAAAAGAAAGTCGAAAAAGGTACCTATATGCACAAAAAGTAGCTACTTCTGAATATCAGTGGGAGCCATCTTGTGCCCACATAAAAACCGATATGACGAGCACTGGGGGTATGATGACATTAAGCACATCTATCCTATATTATATATTGGACTAAATTCATTCTTTTGAAACATACCTCAATTTGAATATACACTTCTCATTCATTTTTTACCTTATGTTTACCAAATTTTATTCGCTGCTTGTTCCTCTATCCTTAGGTGGGGGCATCACAGAGAGCAATGTCGGTGTCATTGTAGTTAATTTATTTACTACAAGATATTACAGTTGAGTATTTAGGTCCACATATAGGAACTACAAATCCAGTGGATCTGTATGTGTTCCATTGCAATGTACACACAGATGTGTGCTTCTCCATGTTATCCTTGACATGTTGCGGAGCATCTAATGAGTCATCGTTCGATAGTTGTCCTCCACAATTTCGCCGAATTCTTAGCCTCTCGTGTACCAACGATGAAAAACATATGTCTTGATTATTCTCCACAACGAGTTATCTGGTGTAAGGTCCGGGCTTCGTGGGGGCCATTTCAATGGGATCAAATTGTGTAACTGCAACCCCTCACATCAGTCATGGCCTTACAACTGAAAATCTCCATATTACAATGAATAAAGAGTTGTGACACGGTGCTGGTTGTGACCATAAAAGCAGTATTATCAACACTACAACTAAAATTGTTCTGTGTGATATTCAAACCTAGGGGTACAAGAAGTTCTTGGACATCTTGTATTACAAGTGAAGTATACCTTATGTCATAATACCTTCGTTTTCTCTTCGCTGCGTATCTTCTGCACTACTACGTATTTTCGTATGTGTTTATCACATAAAAATACGTTCGATTACATATCCTTACATATTTCTAAACATTTGGGTTAGTTATTTATTTTATTGAACTTAGTAAATAGCTTAATAGAACTTTATTATACTCCGTTTGTGAACATTAAATATATTTGGTAGAATTGAGCTAAAATTTACTTTCAATATTACAATTATGGGTAATACACACAGATGAACGAGAATAATGGACAGACCAAATTTCAGAGCAAAAAGTGTGATTGGGATTAGAAACGAACATGAGTCTCTGTGATATCAAGCTATGCGCCACCACGCAACAGATCTTTCCTTAAACATGTTTCATATTTTCACTCTGGAGGACAGTGATGCAAATTTGAGTTGGAGGGATCAGACTTCGTTTTGTATAATATCCTGAAAGGAAATACATATTTAAAACAAGTAAGACTATTCATGGCTTTGGATTAATTGTTTTAACAAAAGAGACACTGACCATAGCTTAAAACTTTACTTCATTTTAAATTATAATTTGTAACTGTTTCGGATATCTAGCATATCCTTCTTCAGACACGATCGAAATTAATGAAAATACAGACATATATATAAATGTTGTTGTAACAGAGTTTAAATTCTTTAACCGTCATATATATATTCATTGTTATAAAAAATTTTTAAATTATTTTAACAGTCATATATAGAGTCATTGTTGTACTTTTTTATTTTTATTTATTTATTTATTTTTCTTATTTACCGAGGCCTTCAGCCCATCCTATAAGTCTTCGTGTTCACTTTCCAATTAATCACTTTCTTTATTTTTGGTTCTTATAAGGGCCTTTTATTTTTTATTTTTTTTATTTATTTATTATTTTTTTTTTCTCTATGTTATCCAAACTTCCTTGCCATGATTCATTAATTAGTAAGCCCCCTGTCCAGTTCATCAGTTTATCTCTTCCTACCTTCTTTATAACAACATTTATATATATATCTGTATTTTCATTAATTTCGATCGTGTCTGAAGAAGGATATCCGAAACAGTTACAAATTATAATTTCAAATAAAGTTAAGTTTTAAGCTTTGGTCAGTGTCTCTTTTGTTAAAACAAGTGTAAGACAGTATTCATAGTACTATAGCCACAAATATGACATAAAAGGATATTAATCATAAAAAATGCTCAGATTTGAAGCACAGCGTAGGTGGCCACATAAATTGTTTAAACAGATTAGAATAGTGCTCTCATCATTTTCTGTCTATTCCCATAGTTATCGATCTCTTTAAAATCTACAGATGTCCTATTCGTTGTCGGTTGTCCGGCTAATTGTTGCTATATATATATATATATATATATATATATATCTTTTTTCTTCTTTTATCTTGGATCAGATGTCATATAATTATCTACTCTAACTTTGAAGAAATAAACAAAGCGCAACAAGTAATCACAAAGGATGCTCAATTCTAATTACAAGCACCACATCATGATTTCCAACTGCCTTTGTTCCATGAAACTCAGCTTCATCTCAATACCAAGTTTACTGGCAGACATCGCTCCCAGTTGTGCAAAATATATGTGACAATTAATACAATAAACACTTCAAACTGACACCATGAATATATTTTCCAACAACAAATCAAAACAATGAAAACACCGCAAATAGTGTACGTAATGCAAAGTGTACAAAAGTTAATGCCCTAACCACCTCTAAAATCATTTAAGCCATTTAACATTTATTGTGGAAGATTCATATATTTAACTAACACTCTGGCCACCACATATTAGTTCATATCGAGCTAAATATGTGCTTCAGTGATCCTTCTCTAAAAGAGAACGCGATTCCATCTTGGGAGTAAATTTTCTGCATAGATCGTTAACAATAATTGGTGGCATGTGGTAAGCAACAACCCACTAACAATTAATGAAATTCACTGAGATTACCCTAAACCCACTATACCAATTACGTAAAATAACAGCTTGAGTACTGTTATGAGTGGCTGCACAATAAATATTGGTCAAATAAAATTACATTTACTTATGCATACATAAATATATGAATTGTTTTTCAATTCTGATCGTAATAAATGAATTGTGTATTAACGCAAAATGTTAATTGTAATTATCTCTTAAAAAACACGAACAATAATGAGTAAAGCACAGTATATATTATTTTTCTTCATACTGGAAAGTTTCTCGTCTTGCATTCTCTGAGTATTGTTCTAACATATGTAACTCACAAATAATGTTCAATATACAACTGATACATCACTCTCAAGCAAATAACATTAATAAACCAACGCAACAGTTAAACGGATTCGCAATCTTAATAAGAGATTAATATTTGGCAAATAATTTAGACAATTTGCCCATATGAGTTTAATTCGTTGATGCTATGTAATTGTGTAAGTTATTTTTATACTTGTCTATTAAGAATGTGAATCATTACTGTTTAGAAATATATGCAATAAATACTTATAATATATAAAATATAACAACAGAAGCATGAAAACGAACATACGAATCATGTACGGTACTGGTTAATGGGATAGCAATGATACTAGTTTCACATATATTACTTTCATTCCTGTGCACGATAAAACAGAGTAGATGTAAATGCAATGAACTGGGCAACGACATACTTTATTACTATAAAATTATGTTCTGCAATACATAAGAAAATATTAAATACTACCCTCCAAGACGGATTTATTTAATTATACAGAGATTACGGAGCAGATATATAATATTTTTAATTATTTTGAATTTTGTTTTGATAGGCACATTTTTATTTTTATACATACTGTTAAGAACAACAAAAAATAGGTTTACTAAACATTTTCAACAGGTGCAGAGTTGTTTAAAAATAAATTTAAATGAAAGAGGTACGATATAAAACTAATGAGAACTACATATTGAAATACCAGAAAAATACACACGCAATAAAACCTGCAATTAAAATTGAAAGCTAATGAGATACCTGACCACGATTGATTTCACTAGTGCGGCAATGCCCGGTTCGATCTTCGTGACGTACATTATCAAATAATTAAAAATACTCAGTAACTTTTTTAACAACTATCCGAGTTTTTTAAAACCAAAAGTCGAAATCACTTTAATTTCTTTATCATATGACCCAAAATCAAGGGAATTACGAAGTTTTAAAATTTTCAAACGGCCTCGATTTCGAAGCAGTATGACGGATCGGATTCGATATTTGTTATATGATTGAACTAACCAAATTTGGTTTTAATGCATTCGCTTTTAGCGAAGTTATGTATCCACTATGGACACGAAATTGATTCTACTATTATAGAAATGGATGGATATCGTAATATCTCTGCAATAAGTATATTAAAAATCCCACACAAGCTTATTACAAACCAGAAATTATAAAGGAGCCGCTGGCAAGAGGATGTGATGAAATGGAGATCGTGATAGGAATCAGCTTGAGAACCACTGGCTTACAACAATGTCAGGAAGTAAATTTGAACAGTGCAGTGTAGGAAAGGAAACTAAAAATGAATGTCAGGGGTGATAAAATTACACTGTATTTCTACTCTATGTGCATCCGAAAAGAAGTGTTATCTTTCAGGAATTGAATAACTTCTGATTTGTTAACAAGTGTATGTAAACATCAGAAGGCATATTTACTTGAAAAATTATGATTAGTATCACAAGTTGTTTATGACCCATTTACATGTCACAAAAAGCCAATCACTAAAGCTTTGAGAAATGTACACTAAGTGTTGATTTTGGAAAAACATTGACTTCGTAAAGGATATTTGTAGTCAAAATGTCTGATACGTGCAGAAACAAATTCGGGAAATTTTCCCATGTAAAATGTGAACAAAGTTGGCAACAGTGAACACGATATATATACTTTGAAGTATCTGAAGAAAGAAAAAAAAGTGAAGAGCATCTTAATGTTTCACATACAGCATAAGGGTACTCACGTTTAAAATTCTATGCCATTCCGTCACACAGTGAGCATGCATATGCTAAGAGGAAGACTAAAGTTCTTCTCTGAAAACTAAACTAAGCAAAGTTTTGGGAACATAGTTTTCCCCTGAAAAAGATTTTCGCAGAATTCCAAAAGACTCGTGATATGGATAAACTTCTGATTTAATAACGGCCAAACTCCACAGTCAAATCATTCGAAGAAAGAGAAAAAATACAGCTGCTAACTTTCATGCCCTTGTCGTGGGGAAGGAAAGATATTATCGAGAATTAAATATAAGTGAATATTATTTCAGACTCTTAGACCATACCTTCAGCTACAATTTATCCAAGAAAGCGGCAGGAAAACTATTCTCTGCCTTATAGTGATAACGCACATGTCCTAAAATGAGAACTGTATACAAAAAGTTAACTATTTTGAGGTGCAAGAGTGCATTTTGCACCCTTAATGTACGGTAACCTTGATGATATATCTTTTTTCTACATCTACAGACCTTCATGGACTTAAGATAAAATTTTAAATTGATACACTGCTTATATACTGGGATATGATTTTCTGCATTATGCGCTATGCAATATTAGAAGCTCTCGAGAACGATCCGGAAATCTGCAATTCTGCTACTTTGGTCCTCTTTCTCCACAAACTATTAGAACAACGGAAGGAAGAGTTCACAGGTCTTCACACCTAAATAGTGTTAACAAGTAAACGAAGTTTCATTAAATTTGACTCTGTGGGTGACATTTCTGATTTTTTTTTCCTGCGTGATTTGACGTGTAATGGGCCAAAATGAACCACAGTTAACTTCAAATAATTTTCTCGGGCTATCAGCCAACAGAAAATATTGACTTCTGATGTTTCGAATGCAGATATTGCATTCACCTTCAAAGATTGTTATGAACAGATCGGAGATATGTGAACATATATATATATCGTGGTTGTGTAGAGGTGGAGTTATAAGTTGAGGCTTGTGACTGGCTGAGGCAAGGAACTCAAAAGAGACTTCTCGTAACTACAAACCTAACCTTTCCCTCTGCCAATCACAGGCCTCAATTCATAGCCCTGCCTGTACATAACGACTATATACAGTAGAGCGTCGATTATCCGAACGTCGGTCAACCGAACGACCGCTTAACCGAACTGTGTACTCGCTCGCACCTGTTACTCTCCCACCCTACCGTCCATCATCCCCCTCACTCCCAAACCAAGTTTCCCACAGTAGTCGCCGCACTGCGCCACCGCTGGCGAAACATTGCTTCTAATGGGGTCTTCATAAGGCGCTGCTGACCGGCCAAGCCGCCAGTCGCTGTGTTTCAACAATCAGCACACTTCTGTCGGTTGGCACTGGCTGTAGAAGTACAGTCCAGTACAGTTTGATTATCCGAACACCCATGTCCCCTAATTACTTCGGATAATCGACGCTCTACTATATATATATATATATATATATATATATACAGGATTGTAAATGCTCACTTTTGAAACAAGCTTAGATTAGCTCAAACTCAGAGTGTAAAAAATGAGTTAACTCACGCTCAAACTTAAAAGCTTCTAAAAGGAGCGCGCCCAACTCGTGCTAAAAGTTTTGAGCTACGCTCAACTTCACGCTCACCATAAGGAAAATATGCTTTGATGATTTAATACAGATATTTACAATGGTGCAGATTGAGAACGATCCGAATTACAATTGGAATTATTAGGGTAAAATATATTACTTTACAAACAAAGAATAATGTCTAAGGAACTCATTTATATAACCGGCAAATCTGTTTTTACAGTAATAAGGTAGAACGTGATCTCCATATGTGTCTTCATAACAGATGCACTCTACACATCTTATAGAATTAGTTATGCATGATTCCCGAACTTTTTTCAATTGTATTCTATTATCGTGATGTCTTGATAAATACATATATTAAGCCAATTCTGAAACTAGGCGCGTTCTAAGAAAATAATTAAACGAAGTAATTACAACCACATTAAGGTTATTATGTCAATCTATGCTTTAAAGTATATTTTTGAAGATTTTTTTTTTAACCTATTGTAATAAAACCCACTGTGGATTTTGTGGCTGGGGAGAATTCCAACAATATTGCCCTTCGGGTCTCGTTGTTACCCTATTTTAAGCAGGGTTTGCCCAAGTGGGCCCAGTCCGAAAAAACCGGTAGGTTTATTCGGGTTGGACCCAGCTGAAAAAAAAAAAGACCTGGGCTTTTGAGCTTTTTGTTAGTATATTGTTGGTAAAACTAAGGTCATCACATTAAAAGTTATTTTTATCAGATTTTGGTCTTTCCTTGGGCGAATTAGATGCTTTCGCGTTAAGGTATACAACACCATTCAACATAAGACATTTATAAAGTCCTGAATGAATAAGAAACCTTACCTTAGCTTGAGATAATTGTAGAAGAAATTAATATATGGATTATGCTTATAGCCTGTTTGAAGTAAAATATACAATTTTATATTTTAGAAAATACTTTCCGTGAATAGTGTGCGCACCGACTCGGCGACGCCGAAGGACGTTATCCCTCGTACATTTGACGGGTTTAAGGCCATAGGTGCCGATACTACCAATACATATGTAGTTCATTAGTGAAACTATTAGTATTAGTTTTTATTTCCTTTGATGGTAACACAAGTATTTTTCAGTAAAATTTGATTTTCCAAAAACAACAGTTCAGTTTAGTTATTTGTTGCTACTCTTCAAATAAGTATTCTGTAGAATCAATACCAGCAATAGCGTAAAAATTCTTGTGAAATTTAAAAGCTTAATGTCCGAAGTTCCGAAGATTGCGTAACGCTTACTACTTCAAGTGCTCAATTCAAAATTCCGTACTAGTTGAAGTTTCGATGAACAGTAAAGAAAGCTGCATTTTCGAAAGAAAAAAAAAAGTAAAAGAATTGCTCGGGAAGTTCCCGCAATTGAACGCACAAAGGATCGGAAGTGAATACTTTAACAATAAAAGATATTCATTTTACGCTGGAAAATATTTAATTTAATTTAAGACATTTTGAAACACTTACTTTATAAAATATGAATTATATCTTTAATTGTTTTAAACTAATTTTCTGGAAAGAACCGTCTTTGAACAATTGCTTGGGAAATTCGCGTAATTGAACACACAAAGTATCGGAAGTGAACTTCAACAAAACATTTGGCGAATATCACTGAGGCTCCTAGGATGATTCGAACCACATTTGTTCGTTCGTCTGCCAGTAACCACACTACTACAGGACACCACTTTCGGTCTTTTAAGTTTAAATTTTCAGGGTACAAAAACGATACACTAAATTTCCTATATAGAATTTGGCGGCATACCGACGTAAAATTTCAAAATGATGGCCATTTTTCAAACCACGCCTGTTACCCACGCTACAGGACTTTCAAGTTGAAATTTTGAGAGTAGAAACACGAGACATTTTAAATTTGCTGTATAGATTTTCTCGGCGATTCAATGTAAAATTTCAAAATAGCTGCCTTTTTTTTTTTCCAAAACAGCAGTCAATAGAATATTGTTGCAAGTTGTGACAATGATAATCTTGAAATATAAATCACATTTTAACACCTTTACCCCAAAGACACGGAAATACTTCGAAAAAACCCAATTAAACCCGAAAATATCCCATGGGCCCAGGTGCGTTGTGTTTTTTTTAACAGTTTTTTTTTCAAACCCTGATTTTAAGGGCGCAAAAACTTGTAAAACCTACGCACAAAATATGTGAACTGACTCCACAATAAGAAAGTATGGTTAACATTCCGCACCGTGCGGCCCCGGATTAGACGCACATGAACCTGTTTTCCACGTTGTGCTGCTATTTATTTCTTGTTGTTATAATACACCTTACCTAGAATTAATCTTCTTTCATTTCCGTCGTTCATTCTTACGTAATAATCACAAGTATTTCCTATATTCATGGTTTGTATGATCTTCGCTAGATACTTATTCGTCTGTATTGTATTACTTCGCAAAATTAGTATCTTTCAACTGTTAAATGTTGCAAACTTCTTATTGTCCAGAAATAACAAAAATAATGAATCCTTTTTGTTTTCATTTTTCAAAACAACAATATAAACAACATCCCACCGCTGTATTATGTAAGTAAATTTTTAGAGGGGGGATTGAGATAGAGCCCCCTATTAAACACACGTTCTTAGGACGTCAAAATTACAAACGCATACAAAAAAAAAAAAAACTTCGTTCCTGTACTACGTTGCCATAGAAGGGATGCTTATATTCAAGAAATATGAACTTCTCTCGGCAGAAAATGCACTCTTACTGCCTTACAAACTGTTTATTAAAAGAAGAGTTCCTTTAATGATCGGAGATTGACTTTAGCAGGACTAAGCGTATGCACATATGGCATAAAAACTGCACCGCATAAACCACGAATGCTATTTAACCGATCAGGGCAGGAGCGCAGGAGGGGTTCCGAGCATGAGCGAGGAGTGTATCCGTTACAAGCAGATGCGTCAGCGCTGCTATATGTATAAACGAGGATGGTAGAAAAATACTATATAAAGCATTAAGCACATGCCTTGTGTGGCACAGTCTTGCGGCACTGTGTATACTGTCTTGTCATAGTATTTTACTTCATCATGTCTTTTATATGGAGAACTACGTAGTAAAGAACACGCTTTCCATTTCGTATTTCTACCTTATACGTGTAAAGGTTAGATATGTTTTGAGCACCTGTACAATTCTATAGTGAAAACAAGTAATATTTCTTCCGTAGGTTTTACAAATTTACTTCCTCATAAGGATAAACTTTACAATACACGCTCCAGCTGCGCATCAATGAGTAGGAACACTTTAAAAGGGTACTATATAGTAGACTAAGTAGGGTAGGAGTAGGAACGGGTTAGTTTAAGGGTAGAGACGTTTTGACCCATTTTCGTAAAATTAACAGTGTAATTTCTCGTTTCTGAGTGAGTATACCAGCTGGAGCGGGCACTGTAAAGTTAAACCCCCCATGAAAGGGACAGCATCAAAAATTGGGCCCAATTTGGTTCAGACGCGAACTCCTCTTGTTAGTTTCAGCTCTATATTTCTGTATTTTCCTCCATTATTGTAACATACACATCGTGTTTAAAACACTGCCATATTATGCTCTATTCCGTTTATCTCACATCGGATCCATCCGTGAACTCATATAATCCATAATTTAAAATCGGTTCCTACCTTATTAATCAATCTATACTGACGACCTTCATAACTTCGTTTATTGCTCTCATGCTGATATTTCGTCTAATATTCATTTCTCACCATCGCTGACGCGCCTGCTCCATACGGACGCACACTCAGGCAGGCATCACTACAGCACTCCTGCCCTGACTCGGCTAGATAACATTCATGTCATTTCTAGTGGCCACTTAGCACAATCTGGTTTGTGTATTTGCGAAATACAATCACAACTAAAGTAAAAAAAAACGAAAGCTGTAGAGTTGGTGGGTACTAGTAGGCGGAAAGACAATAATACAGAAACTATTACGAAATCAGTGACAGAACTAGGTAATACCTTACAACGCTGGTGTGGCTGTAACTTTTACACTACCGGTACATTTTTTTTTTTTTTTTTTTCTCAATGGCATCCCTGAATTTTACTTGTTTTAAGTGTAGTATCGGCATGTGCGAACAAACAAATAGGGGTATATGTTTTGTATTGGGGGGGCAAAACTGGCAAAAACCAGGATGATTTACAGGAGAAATGAGTTGACAGTGGTGTTCAAGTTGTCAAGAAAGTATTGTACACAACTTTTGAAAGGCAGTAGGGGACCTATACAAACCGTAAAGGTAACTGGAATAGAATAGAATATTTTTATTGTCGTTAAACAACATTTGTTGCAGTAGACGTCAACAGAGTATGTCGTCGAATGGTATATACCGGTACAGAGAAAAACAAATGAATTCATGGTAACGAAGACAGAAAACATTGTGCCCTGCTGGGCTCTAACTCGCCTTCACTCGCTAACGCTCGCTTGGCAATACTGTCTGAATTTAAGGGGTATGTTTAGTACATGGGGTCCAGAAGCACGTAAAAAACGCTAAATTTACAGGAAAAATGAGTGATGCTAGTACTTAGACGTAACAGAACGTAACCAAATCTAACCTAACCTAAAATAAACTAACGTAAGCTAACCTGAACTAACCTAAACTAACTTAATATTAGTAGAAATAAGCGAAATTCTATCATTTTTTGGAAAATTATGCGGGACTCCTACACTAATATAACATAAACTAAACTAACCTAAGGTAACCTAAACTAGCCTAACCTAACTTAAACTAACCAACTCTACCCTAAACTAACCGAATGTGAACAGAAATTACCAAAATTGTAACATTTTTTAGAGAAAAGAGCTGGACCCCTTCTGCTAAACAGGCCGAATTTAATGTTGATGACCTAATAAAACGTATGAAGCCCTAAAACGACCGAATCGGAATAGATTATCGCAAAAAAGTAGGCGAAAAACTGGTCCCCCAAAGCTAGCCCAAATAGGTTAAAAAGCATGACGATGCTATTTCTAAAAGGAAATGTAAATTCCGTTGTTTTATAACTGTTTCCATTTCTAATTTCCACAATACTCTATAGTAATGAACGATTTTTTTTAACGTCTGTCTGTCCTTTTTAGCCTAAAGGGTATATCATGAGATATTAAACTAAAACAAATATTACTTTCACACTGTATCTACCTTCATAGATGACTTACATGTTCCACACGTTCATAAACAAGTTCTTTAAATATTACCCTTCCCTTCCGAAGTAACATATTTTACCTGCTGATTTTAATACAATACCCCATATTCGTAAGTTATACTTCCTAAGTTTAATCAAATATCATAGCACTACATTAATTGCTACTTTGCCGTCAGGGATGTTATACTTGAACTACATTATAAAAAAAAAAAAAAAAAAAAAAAAAAAAAACTCAACATTATAACTTATCTATAAAACCAAGGTGCAAAAGTGGAAAAATGTATTAAAGAGGTGTTTAAAATTTCTTACAATTATTCTTTCATTACTTAATGCTCCCCGGAGCCCGGACTGAATTCATAACGCGTCTGCTAGAATTTTTAACCAATTATAAGGCCTGTTACAGTTTCGTTTATGACGTAACAGTAATGACGCAATCAAAGAATTCTACATTACGAAGAAAGAAGCAATTTGTGTGCTGCGCATGCGCAGTACTGAGGTGTATTGTTATTTTCACACAAGACTGGTACCAGGGGTGTGTCTCCAAGAGCGACCTTGTATTTATGAATATACAATATTTGGCATAATTTGAATACAATTTGTCTTAAAATCCTCATATATATGCCTTCTGCATCTGAATGCCCCCCACATTCACAGAAAAATCGGCGCCCTTGCCTATGTGTACCAATCAACTCTCTCCAGTGACCCTTCAAGGATCATTGCGTCCATGTCAAGACGCGTCGCCATTGTTATCCGTGCCAAAGTTGGACACACTGACAATAAGGTAGGTAGTCATAATATTCTGGCTGATGTGTGCGTATATTTTAACTCGTATATTTTGTCTCGACTCGAATTTCGAGACGTCTCGACTCGAATTCGAGTCGAGTCGAGACAGAGACTGTCGAGTCGAGACAGAAACATATTTTCGAGTCGAGACAACATTTTCTCGAGACGAGTCGAGACAGGCTTAAATCTCGACTCGACTCGACTCGAATGCATCCCTAGAAGAGAGTTCAGTCTGAACTGCAAAGGTTTCTACCTGGGTCATTCAAGGAAAAAGTTTCCGTTTTTTATGGAGAAAGTACAAACCGATCAGTGGCGTAACTAAAGGTTCGGGGGCCCTCACGCAGACAGCGTAGTGTGGGGCCCTTTCTACGTCCCGCTTCACGATTTGGGGCCCACTGACAGGGACGTACGCAGGGGGTGGGTCCTGGGGGTTCGGACCCCCCGAAATTTCGACTTTTGTGTAAATTTAACCTAATTTTAGGGGCAATTTTAGAAATTCTAATATAAAATATCCTCATATTGAATTTGGACCCCACCGAAATAAATTTCTGCGTATGCTACTGCCCACTGATACCTTGGGCCCCCCGCAATGCGGGGTCTGTGGGGTCCTTATTTACGCCCCTGAACCCGATAATTGACATGAAAGTAGCAATGTGTTCTTCCATCTTTTCTCTACATTTACCACACAATACAATTTCGTGCGGGCTACCACGCATGCGTGACGCGTGATTAGCATGAGTCATGCAGTGAGAAATGTGCCCTGCACATACAGAGTAGCGAGTCTTGGAAGAACAAGAACGTAAGTTGGGAGTGTGGAGTAAAGTACAGATTCGTTGTGTGATCTGGTACGAGTGAACAAATAACCCTGCTTTTGTCAACATCCAAAGGAAGCTTCTTGTTGTTTATGAAGACTGTAATGTCAGTACAAATGGTGCAAAGGTGGTGCAAATTATTTTCTGAAGGACGAACATGTATATTTGTTAAAGATAGGTCCTGTTACCCTTTGTAGTTAGTGATGCAACATTGATTCAGAAAAAATGCACTGGTGTTGTCCAATCGAAGAATTAAGGTTCGTGAAGTAGCCGGTGATTTGATCATTTCCGTCGGTCTGTACACAAAATCATCCACAAAACACTGGGATACACGAAGATTTCATTGCGTTGTTTTCCGTGACAACTCACTGAACAACATCCCAACATGCGTATGGCCTGGATTCTCTGAGCCAATATCACAACGAAGGGAATAACTTTCTTTGCTCTATTGTGAATCAGAGCTTTGTTCATCACTATACTCCAGAATTCAAGCGGGCCTAGATGGAATGGAAACACCCCTCATTCCTTATGAGGAAAAAGCTCAAGGTTCAATCATCTGTAAGTAAGATTCTTGTGACTGACGTTTGAGATACCAAAAGTATCGTGTTTACAGAGGTTTTGAAGAAAGGGGAAACAGTCAATGTTGCACGTTATGGCCAAACATTGAAGAAAGTGAAAAATACAACTAGCAGCAAACTCCTTTCTATTAGTATCTATATGCCAATGCTCATCCCTATTCGGCACCACAGGCTAAACTTCGAGAAATGAAATGGGAATGGTTACCACACACCCCATACAGCCGTGACTTGGCCCCGAGTGGCTATCACTTGTTTCTTCAACTGAAGTCCCAGCTGCAGAATCAACGTTTTTAGAATGATTTGAAGGTTCAGACAGCTGTGAAAAGTGTTCTTTCGTCCTCTGGATTCTGAATGTTTTACTGATGAATTTCAA
This sequence comes from Thermobia domestica, assembly GCF_964235325.1. NCBI lineage: Eukaryota > Metazoa > Arthropoda > Insecta > Zygentoma > Lepismatidae > Thermobia > Thermobia domestica. The sequence continues at coordinate 130,198,339 of NC_137467.1, forward strand.
AAATTCGTGCAACGGTGGGATAAATGCTTATGTATCCTTCGGGATTATGCTGAAAGTGAGAAAGAGCCACGCTACTTGGTGCAATTTGATATTTGTCTGTACCTTAAGAAATTAAATGTTGGAAATATAAGGGAAAACATTTCCATGAACGACCCACGTACATTCAGATTATGTATTTCTCAAATTTAATTCAACTTTGGTAAAGTCGTCAAAGTTGTACCTCAAACTTGACACCTTCTTCCACTGTTCCTCCTTCTCCATATCTTGTTCTTCGAAAGTCTGAATCACTTTAGGCAAATACTTTTAGCCATGCACTATAAAAAGTGCCAACTATAGGCCTTCGTCGCTGAGCACTTGTTGCGTGTACTTGATGGTTGCTGCGTCTCTTGAATCCAGCAAAAATCAATGAAAAATTTAACACGCTAAAATTAAAAAAAAAAATAAAGCTATGAAAAAATAATTGACTCCATTAAAAATTAATACCAGAAAAAACGTAACGGTTAAAATTAAAAGTTAGTTTCCGTATTAAAATTAAAAAATGATAGTTTTCACTACTATGCAATGCAAATTGCCTTGATCTGTGAACGTTAATGTATATAATTTAATGGATAAAACTAAGGGCGTTGGGAAAACTATTATGAAAACTTAGTATTTGAATACAAAACTGATGATTAATAAAAATCAAATTGAAATTGCACAAAATTGAAAAACAAATTATCAATTGACAATAAAAGGACGGTATGGATCAAATTGAATCATTACTAATTTTCTAGTAGAATTACAATATCATTTCTTATGCATCTTTCTTCTATTATTGTGAGTTAGTACACTATAGTGTAGTAAACTTCTTTTTTCTAAGTATTATATTATGATTGAATCACACATACAGAAACCGCAATACCTTTGCAGCTGCGTAAAGCATCGCTTGGGGAAAAGAGGCACAGAGAAAGGAAATTTCATTTATTTTTCAGTAAGAAAAGCGGCTTTCCCCGTTTCTACAGACAATTTAACTAAGTGCGCATACAATAACGATTTGTAAATGATCCCAACAAATATATATAATAGTTCACACTGTGTTGTTTATTTAGTATTTAGTGTTCCATTCAGCACCGAGGTTATATGAGACGTGGCTCTATAGCGTACGATTCAAATTAGATGAACTTTCATCGAGAATCGAATGGTTTCCTGCGCCAAAGGTCACGTATGCGCACTTAGTGTATAACCACGAGAGATTTCATAACGTACAAGAGGAAATGGGTAACATAACTATCAAAAATGTTTCTTATTCTTGCCCTGAAGAAACTGAAAGGGAACGTTGACCTTAATTTCAAAATATGTTAAAGTCAAAATGTTTACTTTCGGGAAAAGATATGCTGTATAAGGCAAAGTACTGGTGTAAAACCGCCATAAAGTGTCGAAATAAAGTCTCAAAATAGCTTGGAACATACTCGTTTCATATAGTTTTCGAGAAGTAACGATTTTTTCATCGTTATATTTTAACAATTATTAATTAAAAGTTAATTCCTGAAACATTTAATTGATTAAATTGAAAGTTAACGAAATTTTTAACTGCTTAATTAAATCGTTAATTTTTAACAGATTAATTACAAGCCTCGTTCAACATAGGTCGATATTGTCGAGGTTTTACCACAAGAAAACTGAGCATTTTATCCAGGTACTTTACCTGGTTTTGAATGACAGAGAATTGTGGTAAGTAGAATTCAGTGACAAGTTCGCGGTGACTCAGTGGTAGAGTGTTTGCCTCTTGTGCACAGGTTCCTTGGTTGATCCCAGCTCGCGCCAAATGAGCTTTGTGGTGGACAAACATCGTGTGCGTGGGTTTTCCCAGCGTTCTCTCATTTCTTCTACTCTCTTCATTCCACCATTTCTCATCATCACCGTTTCCTTTAACCTAGTCAGCATAACCGTGGGACGTAAAACTTAAAGATTTCACTTCATTGCATTCTATGGAATTCAGTAACTTCTCTGCATAAAAGCTAACGACTGGCGGCCTTTACAAGAATCTTCTTCACAGCAGTAATGAAGCTATTTACCTTACTGTGCGTGTATTCATTTATTACGTTCACAGTGTAGTTAATCGATTGATTGATTTAATGTGAGTTTAGCGTCCCATTCAACAGCGAGGCTATATAAGACGTAGACTTACAGTTTAACATGGGATCCGAACCACATGAGCTTCCACCGAGAATCGAACCCGAGTCTTCTACGCCAAAGGCGTGTACGCTAACCGCTCAGTAAGGAGGAAGCTCATAGTGTAGTTCACGGCTAATACACGTCACATGATTGAGGTTGGAGTATATAACCTTTTTAGTTGTTGGAAAGGATGAAATGTGTAACGTGTTTGATTAGTCACCACCAACATGACTTTGTAGTATTGTATGCCTTCCAACTACAGCTTGAAGCATGAATCCTTGAACGATTGTATTACTATGCAGGTATTTGTAGCGTGGGTCTTATGCAGAGTTGTTTTGACGCTTGATTAGCGTCATACTAAACGATTGACTGCTGCAGAAAACATGTTAGTCGAACAGTTTAGTATGGCACTAATCACGCGTCAGAACGTCTCTACATAAGGCCCCATGAGTTTCACCCTTTCACCAGATAATACAAACACCAGCACATTCAATACATTATCTTTGCAGATCATCAGATTTTTCTTTTGACATTATCTACTATTGTCACGAATTGGTTTAACGTAATATTTTCCTCAGGATGCCTTCATCAGATACTAACCTTTCTGTATACTTCACGAGCAATGATTTGACTACAGGATCGTTTACCTTGTAGGCTGTATTCCTGATTGGATTAACGTCGTTGTAAGGTCTACTTAGAGCTCATTCGATGATCATTGCTTCTCAGGTCCTGAACCTAAAAGATATGTATCGAGGTGGTTTGTTTAGGTGCGACATGCGAAGTTCTATGTTATTCACATGACTATTATATTGGAACTGTTGGTTTATTCGGTCACTTTGATGCTTCTTATCAATCGCCATATTTACAAAGCAGAGTGCACATCGAAGATTTAGATCATCGCTTGCAATGAATTGATTCTTAAATTCTACTGCAAACAGCATACAACTTGTCAGGGGCGGACCAAAGCAAAATTTTCACCCGGGCAAAGTGACTTTTCGGCGCCTCCCCTAGTCCTAGCCAATTTTTACATTTTATTACGGTGATTTTAACACCTTAATCGCTGATGTTCCAGGTGACTTAATTGAAATTTCTAGTTCCGAGTTAACAAACTTTCCTTCTAAAGCTGTATGTAATCCTGTGGACGTACTTGCAGCACTAGTAAGCTTAATAAACATCTTCAAAGCTGCTGCTTGTTTTTCTTCCCCGTGGATTTTTTGCTGTTTTCTTTTTCTGTAATAAGGTCCGGGAGGGTTATTTTTTCTGGTCTTTTAAAAATTATACTCTGCCTTATTAATGTTCTCTGCCGAAACAACATAGTACGCACAGCCTCACCACATTACACATCCGATACACTTGGATAGCATGGGCTTAGTGGCTCTTGTGTAGTGATTGTGGTTGTGGTTGAATTAATCTTTAGTTTATCGGTCATTGTTATTAGTAACAACAAAAACATGTGCTGGCGAGAGGAAGGATTCAAAGGTAGTCGCTGATTTTTTTTTTTTTTTTTTTTGTACTGCCGCCTCTACTCCCCCTTCCTCTATGTTGTTGCAGAGTGGTCTATTTCACAAACACAGTCTAAATAAATGATTTGGCGAGAACTGTACGTAGCAAAATAATAACATATCCTAGATACTACTTTCAACAAGGGCCACAGTTTAGTGCGGCGGTGTCGTTCATATAGTAAGTGCTGTATATGATGTTTCCCTTCCACTACCACTTGAAAAGTAACATATTTAAAAATCCTATAACATTCATTGCCTGGGAAAAGTTCACAAAGAACATGGCCCACTATAAACAATACCAACTCCATCTCCACTGTTTCTTCTACATGCTATGACTCCATTTGTCGATACAGCCTCCCTAGTACTATGAAACTCTCTTCTTTCATGGTGGAATGGAAAAAGATGATGTAATTGACGTTACTTTACACGAATATAAACCACGTCAGAAAAAAGTTAGTAGAAAATAGGTTATAAAATTTACTATTTGAAGCTCGTTCGGCGCCCTCTGACTGTGGCGCTCCGAGCAGTTACCCGGATTCTCCGGCCCTTGATCTGCCCCTGTAACTTGTCCTTGATCCTTAGCATGTTTCTATTGCAAGCAAAGAGTCCAAACTTCAAAGTAACAATGAAATTTCTCTCTCTCTCTTTTTTTTTTTTTCTGAGCTGTCTCTACGTCAAGGCTGCATATACCACAATGGATCAGGCTAAGAAAGCTCAGGCCAGTGTTGCCAATTTGGGGGGAAAGTCCCTAAATCTGGAGGATTCGACCTCCATGATAGCGACAAAAAATATATATATATATATTTTCGATTGGCGACATTTTTGGTGATTTGTCAGTGACGATTTAGCTACTTACTTACAAATTCAGCGACTTTTTGCTGCAAACAACCTGTTAATCTGTAGAGAAGCATTGTTAGTTCAAAACAGTTTTTATGTTCTTTTCTTTCGTTCTTTCTGTTTGTTTTAATCGGCGCAAGTGATGAAGAGTTTGGGAATACAGCGTAAACCCCCCCCCCCAATAATCCTGCATTGTCATCTGTTACCCTTGCCCTCTGACCATGGGCGGCGATTAGGGGGGACAAAGGGGGGCAGTTGCCCCCCACTTTTTTGAAATTACCCTTTAATGTATATAGTTTCATTTGTAAATATAAAGTTTTTTATCTATTATTGGTTCATAGAATAAAAATGGTGCCATAAAATATTTGTCGTTCCATGAGTACGTATTGGTTGTCTTCCCGTGGAATTAAGAAAGCTACAGGAATTGCGTTTGAACTGCCACTAAAAATGGCCCAAAATTAATCTATTGGAGCGTCACAATTCGAGCGTGCTTTAATTTCTTCTTGCAAGGGCTCGATATGTTAGTCAGCCGCTCTGGAACTAATTGAGATAACATTTCGCAAGAAAAGAAGTCCTTCACAAGTTATTCTTTAATTGCACAAAAATCAACAGTTCCTAAAATGTATTTTCTTCTTTCTAATAATAAGGAATATTTTGATTTGATTTTTTTCAGTTTAACATCCTATTCAGCAGCGAAGTTATATGAGACGTGGACTTAATGACCAACGTGAAGTCCGAACCACGTGAGCTCCCCCCGGAAATCGAGCCCGGGACTCCCACCTCAAAGGCGTGTACGCTAACCCTTTAGCCACGAAGGAGCTCAGTACGGAATATTAATTTTGCAGTGTAATATAGGAGTTTAGAGGTGTACATATACAGTTTTGTATATACAATTAAATTTAGTACATTCAGCATAATTCTAGGTTTTAGGATTATTTTGTATAACTGAAATGTAGAGTGACTCTAAGTATTGCTGATTTTGATATATTCCAACAAAGTGAAAACTGTACTTAATGGCAGCGAACACGTTTCGGGAAGCTGCAAGAGTATTTCTATAAATGTCGTAGCATATGCTTGTAGTATTCACTGTCATCCTAAGAGTAATAACACATATAACAGCATGCGTGGAATTAAAAATATAAGTTGTTCATTAATTTCCAGTTTCAATATAACTTTTGCAAAACAAGCCTCATTATTCATTACTATGATTATTTGATTAATATTATCCTTTCTGTTTATTTGTTTTGCAAATTTGTTATTAAATAGCCCCCAAATCTGATCACACAATTTTCCAGACAGATATTCATAAGCAAGGAATCAAATCTCTTCTTACACCTTCGTTGTTTAAGAGTACAAAGGGCTAGTATCTACGTGCGTTGCTCTTGTCAATTTACTTAATAAAATATGAAACAAGATATACGGTATTTTAACTGAAAAAGACAGTATCCTAACAGTTATACAAATATTCGTCAAACAAAGTGTTACAAGCAACCAGGAAAACTAACATTGATATCAAATATTCAGATCATGTCTTGCCCCCTCACTTTTAACGTCCAACCGCCGCCACTGCCTCTGACGGAGAACAATTACAAACTTGATGTCCTTTAGTTCGCAGAGCTTCCGTTGAGAGACACAAGCAAAACAGCATTACCGATAGCAACGAGACTAGCTATAGATGCGTGAATCAAGGCAAAGTGGGTGTTCGTTATATTTGTCCTTTGGGATCTTTTAATTATTCTGCACTTTTTCTAATAAAGAAATGCGTAACGTAAGTACTGTAGTGTTAATTATTTCGGAACTATTGACTCCAAAATATGAACAAAAGTACGCGAAACAATGTGAAATGATTCCTGAATTCAAGGATTGGTTGCGCCCTGTTGTCAAAGCTGAGTAGAACATTGTTTATTTTACATCTACAACTTTAAAACAATGCTTGTAGACAACGGATTTCACGAATAACTTTTTTTTTTTTTTCTTTTAGCGAGTGTTTACTCAAAATTGGAATCATTTCACTTCTCGTTTAGCGACTTTTTGTGTCAACATTTTATCAACACTGGCTCAGGCTTGTGTTTCCTTTAACAGAGTTTTGAGAGATCAAAAGAAATCGCCACTATTCGGTTCCGCAGAACATTCCGCAGAAAGAAAACAAAACTCAATTTTTATAATACTAAAGTTTGCCGCCCATTTTTTTCTACCACTTTTCATTCACGTAAGAGTAATTTCAAACCTCGCAATTCATCGCCTATAAGGTTGTGAATAAATAATATCTGTTAAAAAAAAAAAAAAAAAAAAAAAATGAGAGAAAAGGAAGAATAAAGGTGCTGAACAATCAAACAGGTGGAAAAAGGGGAACATGTGTTAATCTCACGAAAAAGGTGCATAAAAGTGAACAAATTGTGTCAATTTTGCTTTATTTCATGTCCCGAAATAGAAATCTTGAACTCCGGGTAAATAAATAAATAAATAAATAAATAAAATAAAATAAAAATAAAAATAAAAAATAAAGAATAATCCGTTCTCAAGTTATTACTTACCTGCCTTTTCTGTTGTAACAATCGATGAAATAAAATACGCGTATGTTGTTAGTAATCCTAACAAAATATCGAGCGATGTTGCTGACACCCCACCTTTCGCCATGATACCTCTCACACTGAATAACAACATACACAATGCCATCTGCGAGGAAGCAAGTGAAACACTTGTATCGATAACATGATGTGAGACTTGGAAACACGCAGTGCAATTTTTTTTTTTTTTTTAATCGTGTTATGAACTCTTTTTGTTTGTTTGTTTCTTTAACGTGTTTATGTAGTACAGTCAGTGGCGTATATAGGATTTTGTTTCGGGGGCGCTATGCACAACACGGGGAAGCAGGCGGAGGGCAATCGCCCATATGGGTTCGAGAATTAAACATATTTTAATCGGTCTACATATATACTAGGAAAAAAGTGAAACTCGTATGTTGTGGAGGATGTTCTCCCCCCAGGCAAATCTGAAATGACGCTCCTGCAAACATACATTGCATATTTGTACTCTCATTTCAGCTAAACCGATATCATTGTTGAAAAAACGGAAATATTCAGTTTTTTTTCTGAGTACGTTTTTATCTGAAAGAAAATGTTGAGACATGTTGAACTTGAAATATACTGATTACAATGGTAAAAATTGCAGACTGATGCAGGCCCGTATCCAGGGAGGGTCTAGAGGGGAGCCGCCCCCCAAAATTTTTGTTTTCCCCCTCTAAAATTTTCGCGGTAGGCTTGCAAATGAAATATAATATGGTGATGAACTATAATATTGTTGGATCGCCCCCCGCCCTAACTTCAGCCGGCCCCCCATAATTTTTTGGGCTGGCTACCGGCCTGGAGTGATGAATCTTAGATGACAGTGTTTCTCAAAGTGTGGGTCGCCAAAAGCTTATCCTTTTAATTATGAAAATTTTATTTTGATGCAGAAACAGATGTTGTAAATTACTATTCAGAAAATAAAAATTGGAAACGCTTGTTAATGAGGTGAAGAGGTTGTGGTTACTCAGAGCCCTGCCCTGTTGTACAGTCAGTAGAAATGCTGGGTTAGGATGGAAAGAGTGGGTGAGGCAAAATCTGTCAAGGGATAGGGAATTGCGTCCGGAGTAGTTTTAACTCTGCGTTATCTTTCTATGGAAAAATTAGATATGATTTACAAAATTTAATTGCTTTGAAATACATCACCATTACGCAGAATGTCAATGTGTATTTGAATAAAAGTAGGTAGGACACAAAATACTTTTCAATATTTAATGTGGGTCGCGGTAACAACAAGTTTGAGAAGCACAATGATATGATACACACTAAAATTTAGCAGTGAATCTAAGCTTTTACTCTATTTATAGAAGAGAAAGAAAGCATCCTCTTGGCCTACCTCAGAGATGGAGTGGGTCAGTGGGTCAAGTGGGTCAGGTTTTTTGAATGGGTCAGTAGGTCGTGGGTGAACAGCATTGACTCACTGCGACCCACTACCCATCATGACCCACTGCTACCCACCAGCAACCATCACCCATTGCGACCCACCACCCACCGTGACCCACTGCAACCCATCACCCATCATGACCTACTGCGATCCACCGACTCAGTCTGATCTACCGACCCACTCTGCTTACTGCATTGTAGACAGTATCTTCTGAAGACTGGTAAATTTGTCTTCGTTTTACTTTCAAGACCTTCAGTTCCTTTCCTTTTCCATTTGTTTCTGTCTACTTACCTGAGGTGAATATATCTAACCAAGTGTAAAATGAACCTCAGGCACTTTTGGATATTGATATTTTTAATTGTAATAATAGCAATAGGACTTATACTATTACTTGACTTTCAAGACCTGAGAGTTTTTAGAGGAGCTAAATACTGAAAAAATACATTTTTGAATCACTGTAATATATAAATTATTATATAAAAATTTGAATGTAACTATGTGTGCCTGATCACCACGGACAAATTGCAACAGGGGCGGATCCAGGGGGGGGGGCAATCGCCCCGTCCCCCCAGAAGAGGAATCTTTCTTATTTTATATATATAAATAAAAGCCATCCCAAAGTTTGGAGCCCTTAAAAGTAGCAGTATGACAACCCACCGCCCCCAAGAAGTCGGTCCTGGATCCGCTCCTGAATTGCAAAGTCAAATGAAATTATTTTTGGTATATAGTTAGGCCTTAATCCAAACTAGGATGTTATATTGCTTTCATTATAATACATAATATCCTAAGGAGGTAGTGAGGATTCGAATTTTTGCGAAAAAAATGAGTATCTCGCAAACCGTTAAACTTACGGAGCTGAAATTCAGTGTATTGGCTCTCTATTGAAAATAAACAGAATGTGTGCTAGCATTTTTAAAAATTCTCCTTTATGGGAGGCGGGGACTTTCTATATATGGAAATATGGTAGTGGGTTGGTTTGTAAAAATAATCGAAAACGATCTATATTAGTTGAGAAGCAAACTCAGAAACAATTATTAATTGAGATACAAAAAATACAGTGCTTCGCTTCATATATCCATTGCCTTCTACTATAATAATTGCTAAAACTTATGTTTATTATATGGAGCGCTTACAGCACAGGACAATCAACCCATAAAGTTGTGAGAAAAATAGACATAAAATTTGTACTATAAGCTTAATTACACGGAAATTTTAAGTTTGGATTGTACGCATAATTAAATCGAAAATTTTACTCTCCCACCCCCTTTACGGTGGTCTACTTACCTTGATTTTGAACTTTCAAATTTAATCATTTTTCCACTGAGAAGTATCGATAATTCATCAAGGAAATAATTATACTATGATAATTTAATAGAAATTCATAGTAATTTGGCCCATGGTAAACAGTAGTGTGGTAATTGAAGGGGAAGGAGGGAAATTCTCATTCACCTCTGAACACTTTCCAGGAACCTTGTTACCTTTCGCTTTCTAGACGAGGGAGGAAACTTGGTAATGGCTTCAAACCTTCATGTGTAATTACAAAAATTAAATTTTTAAACAAAGATTTAAAGAAATCATCAGTTTATCAGGCCTTAATTGATAATTTATACACAAGATTCCCTATCGAATGTGTGGTCTCCATGAGTCGAAATTGCCAACTGACATGTTCGATATGGAAAAGATGTTTTATGGTAATAGAGAGATGATACTTCTTGCTGAGTATCTCAAAACTGACTGACAAAAATCGTTATCAGACTTAAGTCATTGTCATTGTCGATGAGGAGTTGCAGAAATCGGGTAGAAATATTATCAATTTCCACGACAGAGTGCGAACGGGGATTTACCCTTATGAATTTACAGATGACTGATATTAGAAATAGACTAAGTGCTCAAACATTGTTTAACTTTGGTTCATCAATGTTAATGGCCCACCGCTAGACAAGCTCAAAGTAGACGAAGGATGGACATCATTCCGCTGCGGATGATTTACAACGAAAAAGTTCTGGAGGCCAACAGGAAATAAACCCGATTTCAGATTTGTTTTAAGGTGGCAAATTACGAGTTATGGAAAATGTATATTTGTATAACTAATGGCTTATTTCTGTTATTCAACTTTGTACCTAATTTTTAATAAGTCTCTTCTTTGCTTTAGTTAAACTACTTTGAATAAATATTCAAAATACTTGCAATTATGCATATTTGTAACTTAAATTTAACGTGGTGTTTTAGTAATTAGAGAAATTACAATTATGAGCATACTTTGTGGAGATGCTCTCACAGAGGTTATGGTTTCTCAGCTCACAGAGGGTACCCGAGCACCTTTATACACTATGAAAAGTATACACAGAGGGTACACTCACTGATTTCTCAAGTTTTATGTGAGAAAAATAGTGTGAGCTGAGAAACCTAACCTTTTCCATATTTTACAGGGGTACTTTCCTGTGAAAAGAAGTTTCTTTTGGAATGCGTTGAGAAACTAACACTTGCAAGAATACTCTCTTAATACAAGTATATTTTAGGCACACTCTAATTTCCCCCCACCTCGAAGTTCTTCAATTTCCTCACTGACAAACACTTTACCATTTGATATTGTAAAGGTCAGATCCATCGTTATTGTGACAGAGTGGTGCTTGAGCGATTGACTAGAAATTCAAACTTCGATTAGTGACAATTTCACAGTCTTGTTTTACTACAAGTGTAAACTCTTTAGTCAGTACAGAAGAGGCCGTGGGTTGTGTTCAGAATTGATGACGATGGATTTTGGTGATTCAGAGTAGGTCACAGTGGATTAAAGTGATTCATGGTGGGTGGTGGGTCAGTGGGTCGTGGGTCAAGTTTTCATTGACCCACGCCAACTCTGGCCTACCTAATTTCCCGGGCTACTTATTCCCCGCTCTTGATTTTCTTGATTTATCTTTCTTTATAACTAAATTATGTAAATATTCCTTTGCTATAATAACTAAAGTCCCGTTATGTTGATAGCGATACAAGTTGGTCTGGAACACCAGTTTCGCTTATCAGCTCCCCTTAGTTTTGGTGTTACTGATGACGGCCGACATGAATGGGAACTAACAACAGTCGAAAGTGTGATAGGAGAAACGGAAGAAAGTAACAAACAATTAGGGCCTATTTTAGATTTGATGATAAATCATCAGGAGTAGAGATTTTTTAAAATCATATGCAAGAGAGATATTTTTTTATTTACACACGGCGATATCGCTCGGAGGTATCTCTCGCAGAAGGTCAATAGGGTCGGACATCTTTCGAAGTTTATGGGATCTATTTCAAAAACTTCAACTTTCTTCTTAACGAAGAAAAGAGGGCCACGATGTTTGGTTGTGTGTGTGAGTGTGAGTGAGTGTGTGTGTGCGTGCGTGTGTGTGTGTAAAGTACATGGAACATAAATCGAGTTCGTAGAGTACAAATATCCCATTCCATTGTTTAAAATGTAACGAGAAAGCGAAAATAAACCTTTATTAATTTATGAGTTATTTCAAAAGCAGAAAATTCTACAATTTCTTTACATACACTCCTGCCTATGTAATGAAATAACTGTGTAAAATTTCCAGTTCCTTATGAAGATTATTTTTGTAACAGAAAATAAGAAGAAATTATTTATTTTTATTGTGTTTAAAGCTATGAGAAAATATCGCGTATTAAACTGACGAAATATGATTTTGTGAGATCAAAGGTAAATTCTGACTGAAGAATACATTGAAGTTTTGAAATATTTTTGCAGAAATAAAGAATCGTTAGATTTTCACTTCATCAAACTTTTTACAGACACTATTTATTACAAATAAATTTTACGACTAAATAACGACGTTGAAAGAAGTGGAGTATGCTTTCACCAATCGGAAAATTTACATCACTGACCATGACCATAGTATCCAACGCTAAGGTACTTCCGATGTGCACTATCTTGTCCATCTCCGTTGTGTTGTATGTGTGATAGAAGCTTCCAAATTTTGGATGTTTCTGATACTACAACATCCTTAGTTTGCAATACTGACTAATAAAAATGGTATTTTAAGTTTTGGTTCCACATGCTGATTTGAAATATGTAATAATTTGGCGTAGTGCCATTTGAAAAAATATATAACTTTATACTGGGATGGCAACACTGTTCACTAGGTGGTATTATTTAGTACGTGAAACGATGTCCCCCTCCTTATAGTTGCTTCGTGCCAAGTTTCGCTTTTCTTAATCTTTTGGTGTCTCTGTTATCAGGGATGTTCCAGATAAATTGTCCACCCTGTAAATTATATACCTTTTAGGTCCTCGTCTGGAGATGCGAATTGCACTATATGGCAACGTCGCAGATAAAGAACTATAGAGAAAATCCACCAGTCTACCAAATAGTTGCATCGATTATTTTCAGACAAAAGTTAAAGTCGATATACTTTAACACTTGCACCACTTATTAGCATCATAATCGATGTAATTGCTTGACGAATTCGTAGGATAATGTAAGGGTTACAAGTTAATCTGCAACGTAGTACACTCATGTCCAAAATGGTTGTCGCATATCTATAACTGTCTTCTTATAAGAATATAATTCGATAATGATTTTGGACGGTACTTTTAATACTGATACTATGTGTATAATCGGGAAAAGTATATATGTGGCAAATTTCAAAGGAAAAGAATTATAAATACGAAAATTAGAATGAGTAAAAGAAAATATTGTTTAATGGACAAGAAAGTTTTATTTTCGTTTTATTGTTCTTATTTACTGCTCTTTTGACATGAAATTTCCCACATACCAATGTCTTTACCGATAAAACACATACTAACATTATAAGAAATACAGGGCGAATTCTTTATCAAATTATATTTCTACAACAACATATTTATAGACATGCGACAATAATTTTGGGCATGAGTGTACATAGTGAAATTTTGATTCCCGTTAGGGGTTGAAGGAGGCTCCTGAGGATATACCATTATATAGCATTTTCTGAGTGTTTGTGTCTGATGAAGAGGACGTTAGGTCCTTGAAACTGTAACACATTGTAAGTATAGTTTTTAATATATTTCATTCTGCTCTGGTCAGAACTGTGTTTTAGTTGTTACTTTAATTATCCAGAGCCATGGAGTTTGTTCAATAGCATTTTCGTTTTATTTTGACTTGAAGAATAGCATTCTGTTGTCCATGGGCCCCTTCCTTAATGATATAATGTTTCTCTTTTGACCTCAAACAGTTGTGATAAATTTCCCTTTGAAAACTCGACTTTTCTTTAGCCACCTCTTTGCTTTTCAATAATGCATACACATCCACTATAGACTAGGCGCCATACTACTGAAAAGCTGGCCGTACAATTGACGACATAAAAATTATGTGTACTTCGACATTTTACAGCATTTGGACTTTCAAAACGCAAGATCTCAGTTCAATATTCGGAAATTATATAACTAGTGAAAACACGGGAGTAGATCAGCACTCCCTTTTCTGTCTATTGATTCAAGTTTTGGAGTAAAAAGTTCATAAAAGTCAGCTGATGTCTTATCTTTCCCTTTTATGGCGCAGATTTAGATATTTGTCGTTTGCGATTGTAGAGTTGCCATATTTTTCATTATCGATATATACATAACTATACTCAAACATGGAATTAGCAGTATTTAACAGAATCATGAACAATCAATGAAACAAATAAATATTCTAAAAATTAAAGTTTTGATGCTACACTATAAGTGGAACATCACAAACTGAAAGAACGGATCGATGAGTTCGTCCACAAATGGTGCCTTTAATTCACCACAAGAATGCCCTCCCGCACACTACTATAATGACAATAAAATCTTACAGCACTTAGGTTGTATTGTCATACCTCATCCTGCATAGAGTTCAGATGTGGCTCCATCAGATTTTCATCTTTGTCTGAAGCTTAAGGACACCTAAGAAGACTTCATTTTGATGTTGACGATACAGTGAAGCAAGAAGTCAGGCTACGCTTTCATAATCAAAATTAATAATTTTACAATGAGTTAATGAAAGTGGTCGGAAGTTGGCAGATGTATGTTGATTGCCAGGGTGGTGATGTAGAAAAATAATGACTGAGCTCTGTAGATTAAAGTAGATGTGCTACTAGTGTATATGCATTGTTTTATACGGATACCTGTAACTGTTTTCACATTACTTTTCAGCATGTGCTGGTATTGATACAAACTTAACTTGATCATAAATAACCAAGTAAAAGCTGTTAGGTGGAGGTAACCATGTTAGGTAGAGGTAATATAGCGTATGATGGTTTGTAATCAGAATATTTCAGCTCCTTTTATTTGTTTATTTTAGATGTGGTGAAGTACAAATGAAAATAGATTAACTGTTGTGGTTTTGCATATGACGCTTAAGAGTACAATTGAGATATTCAACCTCCTGCAAAGAACAAGTTTATTAATGTGTTTCTCACTTTTACTATAGAGATGAAACTGCCGACATCCACAGTCATAAATCATCCAAATTACGTAAACGTGCTGAAAGGACTCCACTGGCCAATATATATGCACATTGGACTGCAATAATATCCGGTACGGAATCAAAAGTGTCATGGTGAAAGAAACGAGATTGCATTCATGGTGCATTGTCAGACACTGCGTGAGAAACTAAGTCTTGATCTACAAGTACAAACGCATGAAGGGCATTTCCCAACTCTGTAGCTACGCCGGAACAGGGTTATGAAAGCATATTTTAGTTCACAGGTGATTCATACCACGGACGGGAATATATTTACCATTGAGGAATTCTTGAACGTCCAAAATGACACAGTGTACATACGATATCATCTAAAGAAGCCACTATGGTAGTCCCCAAAATGCATCCCGGCATGGTGTTCTTGAAGATGCCATATCATGGAATCATAAACCTTAACTTCTGCGAAACTGGAGTGAAAATGCGTGCTGTGAACCATCAGTCTGATGTTCTGATACCTGTTGTTTAATCTCTCAGTCACACCTCCTTTGCCAAATCCACTGAGTCCTACAACAGGATTCATCTCCGTTTCCTAAGTCAATCCATGTCTCATTCTCTTGGACTATGATTCGTGATCAAAATTGGAGGCCAAGATGTGCTCGAAGTAACACATGATATTCAGTCCCTGAAACGCTACCCTGTGCGAGCAGGAGCAGCGTTTCCTTTAGAAACGTAACTGCTGCCATTAATAGCTGGAGTACGTGTTTAGGAGTCTGTGTGGAGCTCACACTGTGAGCACTTTCGGCGCACTATATCTGTCGATTGTGAACCATACTGTAGCCAATAAGTCTTTGTAAAGAAGATACCTATTCTTGTGTATACCACTCACCAACATGTACAGTCAGTCCACGAGTTATCAATTCGATATATGCAAATTCAGTTACGTAAGAAGTTGCCAATATAAGTAAAGCTTAGGAATGGCGCTTACATCTGAAATAAGAAATAGAATTAAATTTCTAAATTCTTTCTTGTGAGCAATCTAGTGAGTGAGACAGAAACAACTGCTAATTTGGCGTAATTTGTCGATTTTTCATACTTGTTTACGAAAATGGTTATGGTAAAAGAAATTAGATTTACGTAAATTTCGAATTGCACAAAGCCCTTGAACGATCTATTTAAGTGAAGGCTGGCTGCATATCAAAACCTTTGTCCGCCATTCGTCATTAAAAATTTCATAAAATTTTACTGACATCTTGTTAACATTGTAAACACAGATTGAAATTAAATCTTTGAATATTACATTCCACGGGTATGCCGGCTAGGCTAAAGAAGACGGTGATGATGAGAAATGAATGAAATGGTGGAATGAAGAAAGTGGGAGGAAACGGGAGAATCCCGAGGAAACCCACGCACACGGTGTTTGTGCACCTCAAAGTCCACTTGGCGTGAACTGGGATCGAACCAAGGACCCCATGCACCAGAGGTGAACGCTACACCACTGAGCCACCGCGGCCCCTAAACAAAGAATGAGAACCCTCGGTTGGGAGCCACTGTTATACAATGAATTGGTAAACTATTTCATAATTTCAAAACCATTATGAATGATAAGTCAGGTTAATGCAACGTGAGGTTTTTTAATACTTTTTAAAATCGAAAATAAAAATGACAAATTTATCGCAGATTATTCCATCTAATATGGTTGCAATTACGGAAAACAATTATTAATTTGTTGTCTTCGTTTTTCGTTTGAGTATTTATCTAAACATGCGAAAGAAAATATATGGTACTTCAATAAATCTTTTAAACTGTTTCTCAGCATGCTTATCCAGATTCGTTCTTTTGAACGCTTTTACGATTCTTGTATTTTCAACCAGTTCTCATCCTATTTTTGGCCCTCTTTCAGATTCTTCTTCGAAATGCCGTTTTATTTTCCAAAACTAAAGAACTTTCTTCATTTCCTGGGCATCCACATGTGTTTACAATTCATTTGAACCATCCGGATATGGATTTACAAAGTCTTCCTTAAATACATCAAACAATGACAGAAGTTGTAACACTTCTTTACACAACAATATTATAAAAGAAAGCTGCTGTACAATTAAAACTTAACACAGCACATATTATGGTCCACTTGTGGTAGCCTCATTAGTAAAGAAAGTAGTATTTCATATTAAGCGCCGGATATTCGGTTGGTTCGATAATTTCTAAGAGAACTGTTGAATCCATGCTCATCTAGTTAACTTCCCAGTCAAATTCTTATACATACTGAGCTGCATTATTGTTGTACAAGTAGGCGAAAAGTTTTGCAAATATTTTCCATTTTTCCTAAAGTCCATTATGTGAGCCAAGGCACGGCAGCTATATTCATAATTTTCTTCTTTTTTTTTTCATCTTCCAAAATGATTAACAGTGCAATCTGATCTTTGATATAGGGGTTCTATTATTACTGCTGTCGGCGTAGTTAACAATTGCCAAAGATTCTCCCCTATTGGATGCGTCTCTAGTTCTTCTGGACGGTCCTCATCGTATAACAAGCGTTTCCTTAACGACAACCAGCACTACAGCAACACAACAGTCTTTTCCACCATGGTCTCTTCTGGTGTGAACTTAAGCTCTCTGTACTGGAGTTGAAGATTATTCCGTCAAATTCAGATTCCGGGATATCACTCAAATCATCTTCCGATAGTTCGTTAATGTGATCATCTGACCCAATGGTAGTAAGGGAATTGTGTGTATGAATCCCTGCAAACACAAGCTTCGAAAACTGAAAAATGTCAAATTTCTGTTCTTCTCCTTCATTATTTTTTATCTTTAAATACCAAGAGGAGTCACTCTGTGTGTCGCTCAATGAGCAGGAAGACAGATCGGAATCTATTCTCTGCATTGACGGATCCTTATGTAGCTCACGAAATCTACGAAAATCGGTTCTCACACTAACGTATGGAAGGATTGCCTTAAACTTCATCTCTTCAAGAGAGAACCAGAAAACAGCGAAACCAGTTACAGTATATATGAACGATGGTCTTACAACTTCTTCATCAAAGCAATAGGTGTATATTAAGTTGCCGTTGCTGTCGCAACTTTGGTATTCTCTCGTCAATATAAGGAAATGATTGCTCGAATTTTGCAAGAAAAGAAGTTTTCTTCCAATCAGTCATCGCTTTCTTTTTAGAGACAAGTGTCAACGTACGTCTGCTACAAAAATCAATATTACTGCACTGAATTTTCAGGCTCTTAGTAATGGTAACAGTGAGCACAAGAATTGAAACTCTAATTCTATCAACAATGCTTTACAATATCCTATATTAGACATAACATAAAGAATAAACTAACAATATTTACATATTGAAGCCAGATCAATACAACATTTGTGTATGAGTGTTCTGCTCGAGGGAAAATTTTATAACTATTGCCGAGCGGGGTCAGGCGGAGTATTAGAGAAATACAGAATGGCTAACGTTGTCAGTTTGTTCCTTAGTAATTTGATTCTACGAGACAGTAGAAGTTAGTGACTTCGAAGTCAAGAGATAGCTTAGAAATTAAGATCAGGAATTCCACGTATATGGACACTGAGAAATGAGTATTTTACCTTTTTATGAATAAAAATTATGTGTGTGGAGGAGAGGGAACCATGTTGGTACAGTGGTAGAAGGCTAATATCTAGTGTAAGGGGTCCCTGGTTCGATTCTTAGCAACACGAGATCTCCGGGTTCTCCCGTTTCCCCGACAGTGGAATTCCATCAGTCATACCTTAATTCACTTCCCTTAATCACCAATTTCCTTTAGACTAAAGGCCATAAACGTGGGATACGAAACTGGAATGTTCATTTAACTCCATTCGAGTTTCTGTGTATGCATCGTTATGCAACAACGGGATTATGAAGGACAGAACTCACTATTGCCATGAATTCAGAACAACGACTTGGGATTGAATCCGGTCCGTCATCTAAGATCAACGCTTTGTATAAAGACCATTCCTCATTGCACTATATTTCCTCTAAGGCTACTGGATTAGAAGATCATGTAACTGGCCGTTCATTTGAGCATATTAATTCCTATTCCTGCGACAGACGGAGTCTTCTAGCAAGAAGCCAAACGCTCAAGTCAGTATAAAAACAATATAAGTCACGAAAGTATTGATGACAACCAACAAGAGTCTGCATATGAAATGAAGAAACTTAAGTATTCTTCAGTCTAGGCATTTTTAGACATTTAGCAACTGCTTAAACCACTCCTAATTCTAGGGCAAAGTATAATTACTTGGTAGAACCAAGGTATTAATAAGCTTTATATTATTAATTAAAAAAGTAAAGCCTGGTATTATTCATGCAACAATTTTTTAACTGGCTCATCATTCGCATATATTGTGATCAGAGATGGTGTGGATTAAATAAAACTTGTTCTACTGACCCACCACCCACCGTAACCCACGACGCAGCATGACCGACTCTCTCTCTGACCACCCACCAGAACTCATTATCAACTTTGGCCCATGATCTACACCCTTCTGTCCACTGATTAAGGAGTTCACACTTGCAATAAAACAAGGCTGCGAAATATACTGAACTGCAGCTCCTTAAGTTGAACGGCTCCTGAGATACTCAATTTTTCGGAAAAATTCGGACTCCCACTCTCTTAGGATATGTATTATAATGGAAGCGATATGATAACATCCCAGTTGGGATTAGGGTGTACCTACATATAAAAGTCATTTCATTTGGCTTTGGCATTTAGCCGTGATGATCACGCACATATAGTAACATTCATTTTTCTATATAATAATTCATGTATTACAGGAGATTCAAAAATATTTTTTTTTTCAGTAGTCAGCTCCTCTAAAAACGCATAAGCTGCTTCTGGAAAGCCAAGTAGTAATTCCTATTACTATTATTACAATTACAAATATCAATATCCAAAAGTGCCTCTTCACTTAGATATATATCTTCTCAGGTAAGTAAATAGAAACAAATGAAAAGGGAAGAAAAATGAAGGCCTTGAAAATAAAACGTAAACAAATTGACCAGTTTCAGATGATGCTGTCTACAATGCACTGAGCAGAGTGGGTCGGTGTGCCGTAGTAGGTTAGAGTTGGTCAGTGAGTCACGGTGGATCGCAGTGGCTCACGTTCTGTTGACCCATTACCTACTCACAAATCTTGACCTACGATCCATTGATCCACTCCATCTCTGGTTATGAGGGGATATTTTTATAAGAAATTTTCAAACAACTTAAGCGTTAGTTGGGTTGACTATAGAAACGAGGCACTCAATCCGAGAAAGCTTATTACGGAAGTAGCCTGGAAACTGCACACTAAAATAATGCAGTTTCCTTGCCATACACATAAATCTAATAGAAGGTAGGGCAGTGGCGGCGATAATTGATCCACAGACCTAACGTGGAGCTCCATGAAGTGATTGGCTCGCACTATTCTCATACACCCACTGAAAGATAAGAATTTTTTTCCAATGATATACACCCATGCACACTAAATCTTGCGCGTATATTGTAATACACAATTTTTCTCGTTTGTTACATTTTTTCGTCTTTGGCTAAAGTTGAGTGATTAGTAAATGAAGATGATAGAAAGCATTCCTTGTAAGAAAATATCCCTTCCATCCCCCTCAAAATATTAAAATATTATAAAAGTATAAGCGAGAAAACAAAATTAAGCTCGATTGAGTGAACCGTGGCAATCGTAACTTCGAGGGATTATTGTAGAAGTGAAGGGAAATTCAGAATTTCCCTTAAAGGAGATAGATAAAGGACGGAAGGGAGGAGTGAAGGGACTAAAATGTTAAATATGTTGGTTCAAACCTGGTGTCTAGAATGTCTGTCAAACAATAACTTCAAGATTTCGTACACAAATACAGAAACAAACGAAAACTCTTCTTTTGAGGCTTAAAGCAACGCACTACGGCTAGAAAAATCTTAAAAATCTGAACGTATGGTAAAAAATAGGAAGCTCATCCAACGGAAGCCTTATGGATGAATGAGTAGAATGAAGGACTGTAAACTCGTATATCATTTCGACACCGGATCCAATCCCATTTTATTCTCTTTTTTCTTTCCTTTTTGCATTTCTTAGAATAGTAGAATTCTTGTAAGATTTTCATATTAATAAGAACTGAAACAATATAATAAAAACTAGCTTTTGTTCTGCTATGTATCTATTCAGAAGCTCAGTAGCAATGTTGCCAACCAATTTTTCAAAAAATCAGGAATTTTTTTTATCCAAAATCCAGGAGACACAACTTACTATCTAAAGATGTTAATTAGGAAGATTATTTTTTTTTACAAGGCAAACAGCGAACCATCAATGATTATTCTTAAAAATAAACACTAATGTTCTTCATCTGCATACATGTTAACATTGACTCTGCTGGTAGGAGAGTGATCCACAGGGAATCTGCAGCATGAGGTGTTGGAAGTGAGCCTTTCTGTGTGCAGCAATTCTTGCAAACTTTGAGTACTCAGTTTGTTCCTTTGTTTTGTCTTCATCAAATTTATGGTAGAAAACAATTTTTCTACAGCGGCACTTGAGTGAGGAAGGTGTGTTTGATTGTGACGGTTTGTTTACCATATTTGATGGGCTAATTATCTCTAAATGTTTCATGAATGGATCATGGGGCACATATCTCTCTCTAATTTGGTGTACTGCTTCAATATAGAATTCATAACACCTGAATTTGAAATCTCGCAGTCCATTATTTGGGAAATTTTTTGATGATATGGATAGGGAAACTTTTGCTACAAATACATTTCATCCATAGATTACAACTCCTTGGGGTTTCTGAAGTCTACATTTCCATTGCTGTCGACTGAAGGTATTTTGATTTCATGAAACATTTCAAGATGGCATTCAAATACGTAAATATAATTGTTCGCAACTGATCAAGTTGTGGTTTCTCACTCTGCATTTGTTTGTTTAAGGTGTTGGAGATAAGCGAAACGAATTGAAGATAATGTTTATTAAACGGATCATTCTGTCTTTGAAGGATGGTTTCAACGGCTAGTAATCTATCCCAAACAACTGTATTAGCGCATCATATTGCTCCAGAACGAACAACTACTGTAAGTAAGGACAACTATAAATTAATTCTGAAAGTACATTCTCTCCTCGAGGATCTGTGTGTCGGTTTACTTTTGTAAAAAAAATCAGTTGGCACTTATTAAGGCATTTCATGAAATTTACGTTCGACACTGATTTTCAAATTGGTTGATATTATCTTCAAATTTGAGAGTAAAAGCTGAAGCTAAATCAGTAAAAGATTGTTTCACCGGTTTCAAATCTTTATTGACCCTGAAAAGCGAAGTTTTCTGAAGAATGTCTATATTATAAGGAATTTTTAAAAGAGATTTTTAATAAAACTTACCCTTCTTACACGAAAACTTTACTCAACATCTACTTGTAAATCAATATAACCATCAATGCCATATTTTATGGGGACAATTCTAGCAGTAGGCAGTAGTGTACGCAGGAATTTATTTCGGGGGAAGTGCAAACTCAATATGAGAGCATTTTAAATTAAAATTGCCCCTACAGTTAGGCTAAATTTACACAAAAGTAGAATCTTTCTTTGGGGGGAGGTGGAATCCGAACCCCCAGGACCCACCCCTTGCGTACTTCCCCGACAGTATGGTTTAGAGTATTACCACTTAAAGAACGCATCAAACTTTAGAAAATAGCATAATGACACTCAAAATATATCAAAAAGTGCCTAAACTCAGAAAATGCCTAGAAATCGCTAGAAATGTTACTAGTGGCTTTTTGGAAAATTTGTGGCTAGTCAGGTTCTCAAAGTGGCCAGATTTAGCCACAAACTGGCTAAAATGGCAACCCTACATTTGGGTAAGGAAAGGGAACCTTATGCAAATTTGGCTGTTAAGTGTGTCAGAAGGAAATACATCAATTTCTATCGATTTGTGCTGTAACTTCTAGTTCATTCTACAAAAGTGTTAAAGAACGAAAGATTAAAATCAGTGGCGGATCCAGTGGGGGGATCGGGGGGGTCCGGAACGCGATTGGGGCAATCGCCCCCAGAAGAAGAAACTTTCTTATTATATAAATAAGTAAAACCCATCTCAGATTTTTGAGCTCTTAAAAGAAGCTCTAAGTAGCCTGGATCCGCCCCTGAAAGTCGGTCTTGGATCCGCTCCTGGTGAAAATGAGTAAATGACCACAATAAACAATAGGTCTATTACATATTTGGTGATTCGTTTAAACAGTAGGGGCCTTATGCAGAGTCGTTTTGACATATGATTAACATTACACTAAAGGGCTGAGTACTGCAGGAAACATATGTTAGTCGAACTCTTCAGTATGACACTAAAAATGTGTCAGAACGACTCTACATAATGCCCTAAGCCAGGGATTCAAATAAACAACAAAATTTTACTAGCTCAAGAGAAAAGCTACTAGCCCATATTCCATAATAGAAATCATTTACTTCTCTTCGGTATGATATTAAATACTCGTCCACACTGATGAACCACTCGCCCCAGGCGAGTGGTTATTTGCATCCCTGCCCTGAGGAATTAAAATTTGATATTCTCAATAAGCCCATTTTATGATATTTCTTAATTTCTCCGAACATCTTCATTATTTGTCATACTTCCGTTACTTTAATGGTTTTACAGTGAGTTCTAATATGAGAATTAAGTAGGGATTCTGCAAGGATGTTTAGTTTTTGAGTGCAAAAACTAAATTGAGAGTGTGTAAGTGGTTTGCAAAGGCTCTATCAAGTTTTGACTAAAAAGTTGGTGTTCTTCCAAGAATATAGGGGTCACTCGCACTCCCCCATCCACAAGGAGAGGTGCTGCCGAAAACCTTCTAATAATATATTAATATCGTAAAATTTCATAAATTGAGTGAAACGGGAATATTAAATTATAGTACTTTTTCCCAGATGCAGTACTAGTTTTGCATAAGTTAGCACGATATATTCTTGCTGAGTGGTCATACTGACCCAGTCTTTAGTAATTGTATTAATAACACATGGAGAATTAATTGTGACAGAGGAGAGAGAAGAGTAATGGGAACACCTGTAATTGGCATACAGCAGATTACGAGTGATTCGACGTATTAATTCTGTGGTGATATTGTGTTCTAGACTTGTGCTCTGTTCTTCAACTTTTATTTTTTTCGCGTGTTGTGCATTAGTGCAAGTTCTTTTTGTGGCTGCCTAACATGGCAGCCTCATCTGATGAACACGTGCTTCGGCCCACTAATATGGATACTTCTCCACCTTCCAATTCTTCAAAAATCCATTCATCCAATGTGCCCTATGCACATGCTAACACTAATACTTATAAAGAACACCATCTTGAACCTTTTGTTGTCCATGTCGCATCTACTTCTTCTCTGGACAAACAACATCCATGGGAAACTAGATAGACTCCTATACAATAATAATCTAACTGATGTTACTGATATTCGTACTCTTGGCCCCCAGGGCTTAAAAGTACGGCCTTTTTCGTACCGGCAAAGCCGCCCACGATTTTCTTTCACACATATTAATGATGGCACATAACTGGCGTGCTTACATTCCCAATCATGCCGTTTCTTGTCAGGGCATTTTACGTGGAGTCAACTTGTCCTTAACGATGCGATGTAGTGCTCCTATTTTACATGTTCGCCGCATATTTCGTAAACGTTCTTTCTCTGATGATTCTTCTGTTACCCATTCAGCTGACTATCCTTTACCCCCTAACTCTTCTGTTACGGTTCCACATCCTTTTCCATCCCCACCGGAACAAGTTACTTTTGATGCCAATATTCTTCCCTCCCATTGCACCCTTTTCTATCTTTACCTTCCTGTTGAAACATATATTTCCCGCCTAAAACAATGTACTAACTGCCTATTTTATGGCCATTATAAGCTAGTCTGGTAAGCAATCTTGTGTCACGTGCGGCCAAGCTGGCCACCCTTCTTCCTCCTTTTCTCCACCTCCCAAGTTCAAGCACTGTGCTGGTGACCACGTGGCTACATTCCCTCAGTGTCCCGAACGTCTCATACAAATTCAAATTAACACCCTCATGGCCACTGAACATCTCTCCCATACCGATGCTAAACGACGATATTTGACTACGACCCCTGCTCAATGCTCCTTAAAGGGAGATCAACCTCCCTATTCTCATTCGTTCTCTCCCGCCACTTCTATCTTTACTCCGTCCACTATCCCTACCTCTGCTTCTTTTTCATATTCAGCCGCTATCTCTCGGCCTTCCTCTTCTTATTCTCCTTCCTCTCCTTCAGGTGTTAAAAAAGCGCTTTCTCAGTCCTCACTCCTCGCCTTCCGTTTCCGCCAGGCCTACATCTCTTCAAACTGAAAGATCCCCATTAGCATTTTTTCTCCTTCCCAGCACCGTCACAGCTTTTCAGAAACCGTCACATGCGGCAGATCCTATGCCTTCTATTTCCTCCGCTGTTTCATCTATCCTTTCTATTTTGGAAAAATCTCAACACAAATTTTCTCCTCCCGACTATAAATCATGCATCACCATACTCAAACTATTACAATCACATTCACTATAACATCATCTAGTTTACTCTTCCAATCTATTACAATGGAACATGTGGAGTTCACGCAGTAAATTGTACGCCTTACATTACCTAATATCTTTATTCCATCCGTCTTTTCTCCTACTCCAAGAAACCTGGATTACAGATTCCTATCGTTCTAACATCCCTTCCTATCATTGGCTTCATGATGTTCGTCCAGATGGTCCAGGGGGACTCTCTCTCGGTATTCATAAAACCTTACCTTACGTTCTACACCCACCTCTCATCCAATACCACGACGTTCAATGTCAAATGGTCACTATCCACTCTCTCACACTGGTTGACCTTTATATTCCCCCGCACGTTCACCTTCCTGATCATCTCTGGCTCTATCTTTTTAATTTCCTTTTCCCTCCCTGGAATTTAGGTGGTGATGTAAATTGTAACAACCCGTACTGGGAGACTCCCTTTTCCAACCCAGCTGTTTCTGCCCTGTATCGCCTACTTCCCACCTTACCCTGTACTCTTCTAAATACTGGCACTCCTACACGTCTTCCCTCTCCACACGAATTCCCTACCGCTCCTGATCTTACATTTTGATCTACTGCTTACCCTAGTCACCTCACATGGATCGTTTTTTGCGACTCATACGGCAGTGATCACTTCCCCATCATTTTACTTAACGATAATTCTCCCATTCCTTCCTTATCCCCTACAAGTCGCCCATATTCCAATAACCTCCATTGGTTCATTTATTCTTCCTGCTTCGACCATTTCTCACCCCCTAACTCGTCCCGCGATTCTTTCCATCTTCACACTGCTTTATGTTCTCGTCTTTACCAGGCAGTATCACACTCCTACCCTGATCCCTCTCACTCAATTCGGTCCTCCATTGTCCATTCTCATTATCCTAAATGGTGGACTACGGGATGTCAGCAATGGATTTTCCGAAGGCGTCAAGCCCTTCAAATATACCTCACCACTCGCTCCTATTCCAACTTCCTCGTACATCAACAAACCCAAGCCACCACAACCGGTATTCTTCAACAAACCCGTCGAAATGTCAATCGCCAATTTTGTTCAAGCCTACGTTATGGTTCCTCTCTATCCTCCATTTGGAAATTTTACCGGTCCCTTCGTAACAAGGCGTGTCGTCCTCCCTCTGGTGAATCTATTTCTTCTCCCTGGCGCCATCAATTCCACTCCCAATGAGCCCCATCCACGTGTCTCTTGCCTCCTCTCTGGCTTTCTGCTCTTTATTCCCTAGAACCATCCAGCCCTTTCCATCTTCCTTTCATCATGTCTGAACTCACTCTTATCTTATCCCGTCTACCCAACTCTTCATCTGGCAAAGACGGCATATTTTACCGTCTCCTACAACACGTTCCTTCACCGTACCAGCAATTCTTACTCACCTTATATAACACTGTATGGTCTTCTGAACGAATTCCCCTTCCGTGGACAGATTACCTTACTATTCCCATCCTCAAACCCACACAACAACCTGGTATCGCTGAACATTATTTCCCTATTGCCCTCTCCTCATGTGTTTTAAAGGTCTTTGAACATCTCCTGAAACAACGCATCCAATGGTTCTCTGAACACCACCTTTTATTTTACAAACAACAAAACGGTTGTCGACTTGGTTCCTGTGTTTCCGACTGCCTTTTCGTTCTTATCTCCGATATTTGGCTTGCTTTTTCCCGTACCCAGTTTGTTTTTGTAGTATTCATTGAACTTACTCAGGCTTATGACTCTGTTCCTCTTTATGACCTCATAGATATACCTGGCAACAAGCCATCCCTTCAAAATGTCTCCGTATTATATACAACCTTCTGGTCCAACGTACCTCGGTTCCCAACTCTCTGAAGGTCTTCCTAAGGTTCTATCTCCTCTTTTATTCAATCCCTTTCTGGCTCCTATTCTTCGCGAAACTAGTTACACCGTACAGGTTCTTTCTTATTATGATGATTTAGCCTTCAATATTCCTTCCACCTCCTCTCAACTCGCTCTACCCCAACTCATTTCTGCTCTCACCACATTCTTCACCTGGTGTTTCAAGCATGGCTTAAGAATCAACTGGAACAAAACTTCCTTTCTCGTTTCTACCCGCACACGCACTCCCGCCATACCATCCCTTACATTAACCGGTATTACCCTTCCTCGCTGTTCCTCTGTTAAATACCTCGCAATCGTCTTGGACTCTTCTTTACGTTGGACCCCCCATTATCAACTTCTACATCAAAAAACATAATCCTTCTTAGGTTTAATTCGCTCTATTTCCATTTTTACTTGGTCTACAGATTTCCGTGTCCTCCTTCTGTTATGTAAACAGGTTTACTTACCTATTTTAACGTATGGTGTTTTTTCTTTCTCCTTCTCACTCTAGGGTCTTTCAAAAATTTCAATCCCTTCAATATACTACTCTCTACCGTACTCTTAGCCTTCCTTCCACCACTCCTGCTACCGCGCTTTATTCTGAGACCCGAGTTACACCTTTAGCAATTCACTTGAAACACATCTCACACAAATTCTGTCTTCAACCGTTTCCAATTTACCCGATCCTCTCTCCTCCCTAAACTCACTCTGCTCCGACACCTTCATACAGGTCACAAACGTTCTTCATATCTAGCATCTCTCCCTTTCATATACACCAGTTACCTAGACCTTGCACCACACCTGTTACATATCTAGCACACGTATACTCTCTCTTGCTACTTCCATGACTATCCTTTTTTTTAATCAATCCCTTTCTATCATTTTTCTGCAATATCCTCCCGCCTACCTTTCTACTCCCGTCTCTTACCAACGTCATTTCTCCTCTTCCATTCCTCCTCTTCCGCAGCACACTTTGGATTTGTACTGCGACGGTTCTGACCAGGGCTTGCATTTGGGATCAGTCTTTTACGACTCCTCTCACTGAAACTTATGCCATATTCAGTGGTGCCCCCCTCATGTCCATAACGCACCCCCCTCAATTGTCCGTAGGTGTTCTTCCATGAAAAAAACTTTTCGATTAATTTTTACACCCCCTCAAACATATTTATATAGATTTTTAATCCCCCAAATATTTCAATGACGCAGTTTGCGTCATAGCCCCCCTTGTGAGCACCCCTGCCACATTTGCGACTCTCCTTCATTCCCTTCAGTATCAGTATCCATCTATCTGTATCGCCACTGATTCTAAATCTCTGCTACAATCCCAACAATCTTCTTCCTGGACTTCGAAATCCTTCTGGATTCTTTATGAAATTCGTCTTCTTCTACACCGTCGCACTTCCCTAACTATACTACCGTACTTGCTTAATCTGGTATAAAGGTCATGTAGGCACATTCGGGATTTCCCTAGCTGATGCAGTCCGTTTCGGAACACGAATGCACGGCACTCCCATTGATCTTTCAATCTCGCCTATTGATCTTTTTCCACTATTTACTTCACTTCATTATGAAGGATGGACTGCTTATAATGCCTCATGTAAAAAGGCACTTTCGTTCTGGTACCATCCTTGTTCTTTCCGTTCCCCATCTTGTTTCATTCATCATACTCTCTCTCTCTCTGCTTCCTTCATTTTCTTCTCGGTAACAAACTTCACATTCTGTATACTCCCCAACGTTTATATCTTCTTCGAAAACGCACTATTCTATTTTGTAACTGTGATCTCGATACTGGCACCATCAATCATCTTATTTTCTCTTGTCCTCTCTACCAGCAATATCGCCAGCAATTACTCGCCATTCTTCATAAATTTCACAGTTCTGGTCCATTTAATGTAGATTCGTTAATTTTCACCTTATCTACACCTGTTTCTTAATGCCTATTATCTTTATTTACAACGATCTATGTTATTTCGCATCTCTAAAGATTTGTCTAATTTTATCATCTTTTTGTTTTGAAAACTCCGCCTATAATTGATCGGAGAGCGATCTAAGCTAAGGCAGGAATCGTCCCCAGAAGAAGAGGAAGTAGAAGAAGAAGTTGTAATTTGAAAAATCCTCTTTATGAGGTATACAGTAAAAAACGTTTGCCTATAGAACGTATGTCTGAGATGTTATTTCTTTAGCCATCTGTGGTTTTGGAGAAGAAGAAATGAAGTGTAAATTTTTTATATTTATAAATCAGGTTTGTGTTCCACGGAAAGATTTGTTACGGGATTAATTCTTATTGCAGAGGCCAAATACAAATTATGAAAATAAATAGAACGTAATGTAACCTAACCTAATTCTAATCTAACCCAACCTGACCAATATTAGACCCAATTGTCAAAAGAATTTGAATTCTTAGGAATAAACCTGGGGATTAAGTTTAGAGTTGCCATCTGCTTTTTTTATAATAAAAAAGAGGAAAATTTACGGGAGAAATGGGAATTTAAAGTCCTTATGTGACGTTTTGTAGTGGAAGTTCGGCACTTTGTTATGTCACGCTGAGGGGGCCAGAATTTTTGCACAAAAAATAATAATGTTTCTTTCAAGTATTGCTTAATTTTGCTTAGGTAAGATTATTTTAGGTTATGATAGTTACGATAGGTTTGTCATTTGACTGCAGTGTAGACCATGTTATAAAAAGTACACTGCATGGCATTACTCAACCAGACGATTTTAGCAAATTTTCACACATTGCATTTTCTGGTTTCTAAATAAGCAGCTAGTGCATAAACCACGAACCAACTTGTGCTAGGTGGGCACTAAAAATCACGAATGCTATCTAGCGGAGTCCGAGCTGGAGCGCAGCAGGAGGCCCAAAGAGGAGCGAGGGTCTGCGTCCGTAGGTAGCAGGCGCGTCAGTGACGGGGGCAGACGCATAAGCGATTATAGTGGGAAAATAAATACAATGTCCGCAATAATTTTTACATTCAAAGACGCTTAAATAATTAATAGTTTTTACCTTCAAAATTTCTTAACTGCTTTGCCTGGTGCAAATGACATGCTGCGAGAAGAAATTCTTCTGTTCTGAATTTTTATTTCCTTTCTACACTTCGCACAATCGACTTTACGTTTCAACATGGCATGACTGCAAAAACTATAGTATGACGCTTTTTATTACGCTCTTTATTTATTACATCGCAAACGTCCAATGTTGACATGAACAGAACGTTCCCTCCGTTTATTTTCATCTTTTTCGCATAAAAATTACAGTAACACGGTCTTTAACACACATTTGTTTGTAATAAAACTGTATGTTTGTATTACATCCATCGCAAACGTCCATTCCTAACACGAACAGGATATTCCGACCGTTTATTTCCACCTTCGCATTCTTCTATTCTTCTGCTTCAGTAAATAGCTACACACAGGCCCGCAACTAGGGTTTCTGTCACCCGGGGCAAACACAATTCGGCGCCCCCCCCCCCCAGGTTTAGTCGAAAAGTATCACTTACTTATGGATTACAACTGTACATAACATTCTTAATGAAACCAGTTATATCGATTTTTAAGTAACCACAAAAATATATTACATTTGTTATATGCTCACAAGTTTTAAGAATAATTTTGTACATACATTTTGTTTTAATGTTGTATGAAGAAATCAAAACAAAATGAACTAGAAAATATCTGCCACATTATACAGTTATTAATTAAAATAACACATTTAGTTTTAATAACCCGAAGAATAATTATGAACATACGCTTTCATATTAAAATAAGAAACTAATACAAAATAAACTAGAAAATATCTAGTACATCATAAAGTTATAATTGAAATAACATTTAGTTATAATAAACCCAAAAATAATCTTATACATAAGCTTTCATTTAAAAATATAAAAACAATACAAAATAAACTTGAAAATGTCTGGTATATTGTAAATAGAGCAACCCAAAAGCATAAAAAACATAATAGCAATTTAGACATATGGTTGGTACCTTGAACATGGGTGTGGTTGTTTAAGGGTCCAGAAGAAACTAATTTTAAAGAATAATAAAGAATAATTTTAGAAAATAAAGCATAATTTAAAATATATAGCATAATTCTTGGAAATTCTGTTTAACTGCAAGTTTAGCATATACTATATTAATATTTAAAAAAATATATTTACAATACAAAATCATTGAGAACAACAATGCAACAATGAAAAGCTTATTTTTATTTCTGTAAATTTTTCGGTGTAATCCTTTGATGTGGAGAAAAGAAGAAAAGAAAAGAGGAAAACTTTCCATCAACAATGAAGCACACAAGAACTCCACACTATATTGTTATGTGTACCTCTCGAACTTGAGCACTTTCTGTACTTTTTGTGCACTTTTCTATATACTTTCCCTTTCTGTATATATGCACCTCTAAGGTGCACACAAGTGATAGAAAAAACTGATTCGAGCAAAGCATATCTCTTTACAGTGCATTAACTAGAACGTTCATTAAATATGAAAGAAATTGCTTCATAAAATATTAATAAATAGATCAAGATATTTAGATTATTTAATGTATAGTAAATATTATACATTATACACGATTAATGTAAAACAATGATTGAAATTAACAATAAAGCATAATAAAGCATAAGTTGGACTGATAGATAACAATTCAAAATGCCTCGAAAAGCTCTCAAGCAAAACTAATAGATAAAACTTCATACAGCCTTCACTCGCAAAATCCCTTGGTAGGCATACAAGAAACAATTAAATACACCGAGGCGTGTAACTTATCTTTTCCGCCACAAAACTGCCCTCTAGTTTAAAAGCATTACAGCAATTGCGTAACATTACAGGGGGCGCGTCTGAGCTAAACTCTTCAACCACCAGCAAGCAACAAAAATCGGTAACTTTTCGCCCCCGCCCCTATAACAGCGTTTTAAACTTCAGAGCTGTTCTCAATGGAATTATAGAGCTTCTTCGTGGCTAAGCGGTTAGCGTACGCGCCTTTGGCGTGGGAGACCCGGGTTCGATCCCTGGCGGGAGCTCATGTGGTTCGGATTCCACGTTAATCAGTAGGTCCACGTCTCATATAGCCTTGCTGCTGAAAGGGACGTTAAACTCAAAATCAACTCAACTCAATGGAATTATACAGACAAACAGCTCCTTGTGGTAGGAAAAGGAAAGGGGGGCAGATTCTCTGTGGTCGCCCAAGGGAACAAATGCATGCAATATTATATTTTTATTGTATGACATTACACCTATTTAGATGAGACTCTCTCTCTCTCTCTCTCTCTCTAAAAGAGGTCCCATGGTAAAGGCCAAGTAAACTTTTGATTTCTTTTAACCTCTAGAATAAGTTCCTCAAGGGAAAGGGTGCGATTTTTAAAACAATTGATATACTATCTTCTTTCTGGCGCCCCCTCCAACCACGCGCCCGGGGCACGTGCCCCCTCTGCCCCCCCCCTAATTGCGGCCCTGGCTACACATAGAATATGTTCACTACCATTCAAAATATATTTCAATATGATATCCACTGACTGAAATACTAACGCTTCTCTTTTACGAGAACTGTTTCACATCATATTGTACCTATAAATTTTGCTTCCGGTAGAACCATATGCTCGAGAGAAACCTATTGCATAAAACACGAACGGACTTGTGTTAGATGGCCACTGAAAAACATGAATGCTATGTAACTGAGTCATTGAAGGAGCGCAGCAGGGAGCAAGAACGGTAGAGATGTGGTGCATCTTTAAGGAGTAGGCTGGTCAGCCACGATGGGTATACGCCAAAACGACTATAGTGAAAAATGTACACTTTTTTGTTTTAGAATACGTGACCCTATTTTTGGGAAATGTGCTGTATCGTCCGTCCAATTTTAGGAAATTTGTTGGGTCAATTGGAGAGTTCATTGAAGTTTGTGAGAAAGAATGACTGAAAGTCAGGAAAGGGGAATAGTAAACGTTAAGAATGTTGTATTTGGTCGTTGTTTTTGATGTAAGCGGCACTGTATGTAAAACCGGATGAACTATTTCGCGGAGAGATGCACCGTTACGATTTACTGGCGCGAAAGGCAGTGTCGAAATGTTTGTGAAGACTGTGACAGATTGTCAAATGTACACAAAATTTGTGCAAGTCTGCAATTTGCCCATTTCATGTCGAGAACAGAACGCAACCAACCCATGCGGGGCTTCTCATCCGTTCCTGCTCCTACTACTACATGTAGTGTGGATCCGTATAGTAAAACTCCACGCCTAATGGAACATAAGCTAACGCAACTTAACATAAACTAACCAAATATAATCGAATACAGTCGATTTTGGTATTTTATTGATTTTGAAATCGGTCCGGCAATTCAACACAAATGCTTCTTTTTTTTTAAATATTACCTAATTTTCCTTCGGTATGTTTAGTTTATCATTTCAATGTAATAATATTCTCAGCGCAATGAAATATGTACGATGTCTTATCTTTTTTATTTTCAGACTTTTGCTGCACTTACCGCACTGCGTTTCAACCTTGTTATTCTCTGAAGATATTTCATGATTCGTTTTCGTTTCCCAGGTAAGTACGAAGAAAGTTCAGAATTGAAATTTCACAAAAGATGCCTGATCCCGCCATATCTTCACTTTCACATGTCGGTTTTACTTTGCACTATCACTACAGAATTACTCATTCATATCCTTATACTTACATGGACTGATTTCTCCTGAAACATTCAGGTTTTTATTTAGTTTTGGTCTACTTCTATCCCACATAACCCATTATGTTTAATAACAAACAAGATATGTAGAAATGTGTAATATTTGGAAAGCGCGGAAGGTTTCGATGATTCAGGAGCATGATAGTTCTATACGATTACGAATCACTGCACTGAATGTGATATTTCCCCGTAGAGTTTTGCAGAAATTCTTATCCTCGGATAACTGAATTTGAGTAATAATTGAAGCTTCCGGTTCACTTAAGCAGACGGTTCTACCATCTAAGATATTTGCAGGTAAAATACGATCTGAAATATTTTTGAGGAAGAATGAGA
The DNA here is from genome assembly GCF_964235325.1 of Thermobia domestica. Lineage (NCBI taxonomy): Eukaryota > Metazoa > Arthropoda > Insecta > Zygentoma > Lepismatidae > Thermobia > Thermobia domestica. Next base: position 130,232,581 of record NC_137467.1, read on the forward strand.
GCTTGAATGTAAGTAATTATTAACACTGCACGGCTTACCAAAATGAATTTTTAGTCATAGTGAAAGTATTTTATCTGTAAATGTTAAAATTTACAAGTGGAAATTTACATAATATTGCTTTTCATATTTTATTTAAGGAATGTAAGCCAGTAATGTAGAAGAGGAAATTGTAGTTTTTAGAGTTTTCTGCCCTCACTCAACACTGATCTGCGTTGAGAATTCGTAACTTTATTTAAAAAGAAAAGAGAAGAAAAAGTAAAAATCATATTACGATCAAATGTACTTACGTATAGACAATATAGGCCTATAATATACTTGTATGTAAAGTAGAAGAAACAGTAGAATACGTTTGCTTTAACAAAAGAGAAAATAAAAAAGTGGACATTGATTAGTATTTTAGTACATAGGTATATCGATATTCTGATAAATACTGGTTTCAGTACGCTTTTCATCCCTAGACTTTTTCCAAACCATTTTACCCAATAACTCAATTTCACCTAAATGACACCTACCGTTGTCTTCTGCCATCTCGTAAAATTTGTTGAAACAAATGCTTTTCCTATTACTTCCAGATTTGTTAGTTTCTCTTCAACATTAAGTGCTGAAGGTTTGAAATCTCCAACGTAAACGAAAGCAGAAAACTTTCCTATTAAAGTGGAAATGAAAACAGAGAACGAGTCATTTGAAGAATATAGTTTTAAACTATGTACTAGTAACACTAATGATGATAAGGATCCGTTTACAGTACGTGTAGAATGTAAGGAACGAAAAACTACAACGGAAAGAGAGAATATTGCTTCAGAAAGTAATGAGGATGAAACAATATCAGATTGGAAACTAACTTCGAAAGCAATATGTTTGGTCAAACGTTTATCAACACATGAAGTACTTGTGAGCGCCAAACATTCTCATAGTAACATCAAGCCTAAATCCTCTTATTTTACACAGAACACTGGAGAGTCTGCCGGTATTGGAGTTAAGAACAATCATGAAAAGGACGTCCAAGGAAATGGTAATCGTGAAGCAGGTAGCAATGCTCAGGCTGTCAGGTAGGTGTGAATACGTTTATTTCATCAGTTATGTTTTGTATAAATATTTCTTTCAACAATGCAATATTTTATTAAATATTTTTTTTTTCGTTTATCTCAAACTGATTAATGGAATCGCAAATATTTGAACACATAAAAGAACGCAACCTCATCCGTAGCTTTGTAAGAAGTGAAACTCTTCGGCATTGAAATAAGTATGTAATCGTAACGATAAATTGCTGAAAAGTTTCTCCTCACAACAAACATTGAGTTAGGATTGTATACTGAGATATCAAGTGCAGTGATTCTTATAAACGGGTGGTCCTAAGTAAAACGATCACTCAGCAATACTTCAAACAAGACATACGCTGCTTTCAAGACTACTTAATAGGAGTCTTCAGAAAAACTATGTGGAATAAGAATATATTTTGAGGGCAGAAAATTCAGTAATATGTTCTCGATTATAGGGTGCTGTATCCCATTGCCTTATGTATATCTTTCGCCTCTCACTCAAAATATTTGCATGATACAAAAGGTCATATTTATGGGTTCTGAAACTGTAACATTATTTTATGTGCAGAACAAATACGAGTCACAGAAAGAAATTGTCAAGCTCTTTTTTTAAGCTCATAACGTTAGGAAGCTGTCCCTTATTGGGATTGTTTTGAAATTGATGTATATCGTTTCAGGAACGAACTCCTACTAGACTAAACAGGAATTCAGCTTTTGTAAATAGTTTATTTTAATATATAGCTTAATTAATTTAACTGGTATAGGATAATCTCTCAGAAGCTTATGTCTTATGATGCCGGGCCTCATCATATAACCTTAGACCGCAGGCAAAGCTTATAGATAGAAGGGCTTGTCTTGCTACTTTTGTATGACATTTGCTGGCATAACATCTTAAAAAACGCTTCCGTTCTTTCAACATGACCACGTTACCAGTGCCATGGTGGCTCACTGATAGAGAGATCATCTTCCGCACAGGTACCCTGCCTCTATCCCAAATCCCGAAAAATGGACTTTGTAGTACACGAAGAACATTTGCTTGGGTTCCTAGGGGTTCTCCAATGATTTCACATTTCTCATTCTACCATTGCAATGGATCTCTTCCTCTCTCTTAGTCTGGGTGCATAAACGTGGGACATTAAAAGTGAAAGTGACCATGTTAGAAATAAGTGATCAATGCAGTCTATTCAAGAAAAAAGAATACAAAAGGATTAACATTAAACTAAAATCGATATTATCCGATAGCATTAAGAACAAAAAGAAGTTGATAAACACTCATTTAACTGTTCTCCTGCTTCGATTTTTCTAAACAAATACGTTGTTTCGATTCTGTTTCACTTAGCTCAAGACAAAAATATGTGCTCTATATCGAAATATCATCAAGTTACGACTATAGGGTTTCTTGCTTCTTTTTTGTTGATAATTCGTTACATCGTCATTTAATAAGAAACATTGTAAACGGTGTTTTACACTTGTTTAATGAAATAGCAGGCGAACACTCTATTAGGATAATAGGCGCTGTGATTCGTTTATTAAGTAAATAAGTATTATATTTTTTGGGTAATTGGCACTAACCAATTAATTGACTCAAATTTAACATCTTCAAGTGAAAAATGAGTTGTATTTTAATGAACATTTGTTTCATATCTTTTCCTTGAGAGACAATTATACCGTTATTTACAGGAACTGGAAGTAAACAAATGCATAATTAAATAACTGAATGTTTGTTTGCATTCCATTCTACACGGGAAGAATATCAGTTGTGTGTAGTTCAAGATTATGAGAGATAAATGGAGATCATGTACAGACATTTCTCATGGCAAAGCGATCAACTTACAAGGGTACTCGGGATTTATGCCTAGCGTAAAAAGTAAAAACAGGTGATTTGGTAGAAAGTGGGAAATAAAAAGAGAACCAAGAAGAATTAAAATATCTAAGACTTTCAGCTAGAGTGCCTCACTTTTGTAGGAAATGACTTGTTTTACCTAGGTAGCATCACTAGAACTTCGCTTCAGACCGTTTTGTCTCTTGCGCTTGTATAACCAATATTCGACCCTACTTATATCATAATGGTGTGCTCTGCTGTTACTGTGTAGGAAAGGGATGTTTGAGTGATTAACCATAGGAATTCACACTGATTAACATCAAAATGTCATAGTTCTTTGTGTTTCTTTTCATCATGAAACACGCAATTAAATCATATTACGTATAGGTAAATAAAACACGCAAGAAATGTTAAGATATATATGCTTCTTTTCAGCAAGTGTTGCTTGGACATTGCCCAGAGCAGGTAACAGTGAATCACATTGGTTACGGAGAGTGATGTCATAGTAGTTCATAGAGGATTGAACTAGATACTGTGCTTAATGGGTCTTGGTAGAAAGTGGCGAGTGTAACACGAGTCAAATTTTTATTCACGCATGCCGTCTCAGATGCACACATCACCTTAATAATCTAGAGCCTTTCATGGCATATAAACTTACGTATTTTCAAAGAAATATATTGACTTACAAGACCAAAGAGTAAGTGTTACTTATATTTTTATGTATATTAACTGAACTTCTCTTTCGTACAGAGCTTCTATAGATGATTCTTTAGTGGATTAATTAACAACTAATTGAACGTGTAAAACATCTAAATTTAACACTAAAACTAACCTTTTAAGTTCCATCCGTGATGAGAAAATAGTGTTAAAAGTAGATGCTAAATTTCAGGACTGGAACGGATACGGTTAGTTATTAGTATTATTCTTAAGTAATATGCCTTTTGGCATTAACTAATCAAGTACTTTTTTATTTTAGGTTTGGAACTGGAAATCTTTCCTCCACGTTTCTTCATCTTCATCTTCGTTTATCTCCCAAAATCTCCTATTTTTCTAATAATCGATCTGTTGTCTTTTTCCATGTTTTCTTGTACGGCAATATGAAGAAGATAATTTCTTCATAAGATGAGCCCAATCCAATTGTCGTTTCTACGAAGAATCCTGTCGGTTTTTTTCTAAATTTACAATGTGTTTTATTCGTTCAATTAGTTATTATATTCACGGCGGAAATTGTTAAAATTAAAAATTTTACTTTTGGTGCAATTTTGCATACAAGCCTCAACAGTACGCAGAAACGCAATAAATTGTTTTGTACTATTGGTATGTAATATGTATTTCTGTGAATTTCAATTCTAATAATGTACTTATTACATAAAAGTTATGGGTTTTCAAGTCTTTAGTTTCTTTGATGATAGTTCTAAAGATAAAAAGATTTTAAATAGCACTATGCACATTCTTTTCCATTAGATCTAGCTCTTCTCTTTCATCCAATTCGTTATAGCCCTATGCCAGATATTTTGACTTAGTCAACTTCTCTGTATTATTATTATAAGCACTAATAGTAGTGTAACTCACATCAATATTTGTGATGATACTGGTCTCTAATTTTTGGGGCCGCGGTGGCTCAGTGGTAGAGCGTTCACCTCTGGTGCTTGGGGTCCCGGGTTCGATCCCAGCCCTCACCAAGTGAACTTTGTGGTGGACAAACACCGTGTGCGTGGGTTTTCTCGGAGTTCTCCCGTTTCCTCCCACTTTTTTCATTCCACCATTTTATTCATTTCTCATAATCACCGTCTCCTTTAGCCTAACCGGCATAACCGTGGGACGTAAAACTCAAAGATTTCATTTCTTTTTTTTTTTTTTTTTTTTGGTCTCTAATTTCGTCATCATGTACTTATTGTACACGTTTGTTATAAGATCAGTTTCTTGTATGCCACTATAGAAAAGCTTGACTTTAATTGTGATGAAATTTTCCGCATCAAAGCTAGCTCGGAACTCCTCACGTCGTAAGTATAAAAATTCTTATTTATTATTTAAGAGAGAAACGAAAATAAAGTAAGCTTTGTCTTTTTGTCAGACAGGTAGTTTAAGCCAAACACATGGTAATATTTGATCCCCAATTCCGAGAAAAAAAAAAAGAAAAGAAAATGTCATAAGATATACGACCGAGTTTGTGTTATTCAATGCAGAAATTGTTGCTGATCTCTATAGTAACAAGTAGACAAAATAATTGTAAGTATCTCCGAGTAAGAAACGTACCATCTCCCTATTTAGAGCAAAATTTACGTCACAAATATACGAACCAAACCAATGCTAAACTGCATAAAAATTGCTTCATAATAGTTCATCAGTAATTTGCATACTGTCAGCAATAATGCTAAATTATGAATGTATGTTGGAATATAGGCTAATAGACGTCTTGTAAATCAATCTATATTGCTGTCTGATTTGTAATTTTTCACCTGGATTCCACGCTTTTACTGAGAATAATTACACAGCATCCTCCACACTAAAGGGAAAAGGACATTATTTTAAACTACTATTAAAGGACACTAGTATTTCAGAAGCATTTGCATCATTAAAGAATTCTTCATTTTTCCAAGTAGTGAAAAATACTGTGCGAATATTGGTAAGTTAATGTATGGACAAAAGCAAAAGTGATGATGTTAGCAAAACACGTTTGAACAGCTGATGCATATACGCACCTGCAAATAAATGTAAACCATTTGATAACATAAATGCAGCTGAAGTACTGTTATTTCTTTCATGTAGATCAGACTATTGGACAATTATTTTCTGATATTATTATGTTACACATATGTGGAAAAATGCTATGATTCGAGAACCAGTTCACCCCTTTGTGCCAAACAGTACTCTTGTGCATTATTATAGTCGTAATTATGTGTAAATATCTTCCCGAGAAATCCATCCAATCAGTTCTAAAACTTCGTTCACTTCAACTGGTTTTCCATATTATTTTTACTAACATTCTCATAATTCTCTTCTGACAATAATCCAAAATTCAAGCGTCATACTATCCGGAGAAATAGATGGAGTCTGTTAATTTATAGTACTATACGACTTGTTGGTTTCCGTTGAATAAAATTCGTACAAAAAAGTTGTGTGAGAAAATGACATAAGTTTTAATTTTCTGTTTCTTGTTTTTGGGTACAACGAACATATTTTTGTTAAGGGCGGCAATTGCTGTTTACTCATAAAAGTGGAACCAAGTTACGCTGTTCGTAGCTGTATACAATAACTAGTATATGTAGCCAATAAAAATTTCTATGCATTCAGTTTCCTTTCATTTCGTCGTAACAACTGTACTAATAAATTAGTAAGTTTAGTTTATTATCCCAAGTCACTATACCTATAATTATCTAATAATTTCCATGCATGACTAATGAACATTTTCGTTGCCGTGGTTGGCTGCGGATGAATTGACTATTTGCATATGTTTAAGAATAACATATTAGTTCAGCCTAACTGGCGTACACACACACACACACACACACACACACACACAAAAAGAGATGTATGTGTCAATTGTGCTGTTTATTTTGTGCTAATTATACACTGAATTCCTAACAAGAAATATTCATACATTTTTAATGGAGTACATTTCTCATATATTCTTCTTTCCTAATGATAATTTCTCCAGCAAATCACTTTCAGACATGTTCATGGAACACTGCCATTATTTTTTCTAGTCTTTAACATTGTTCCATGTACTCAAAAAACGGAGAAAGTATTTTCATATACTATGTACGGACGAATTGTCCGAGGTTATACTTGGCTCTAATATTGTATTTGTTATATTTGTCTAATTTAAGACAAGGCAGAGTTTCATCTTTGGATTGATCCATGTATCCTCTTACGTAAATTTTGATCAATTTTAGAATAATGGGGTGCGTCTTTTCTAAATATGCCTCCAGTTACTGTAGTGATCAATAAGAATTTCCGCCTCTAATAACGAAAACTAATCTCATACCGTATCTTGTGACATCACTTATTGAAGAGTTGGAGATCAAAATTCACCACGTAGTTGGTAAAAGCTTCCTGTCTGATTAGCAAGACAGAGTGTTTTCTTACCTTAATTTGTTCGCTTACTGCTGCATATTTAAACTTTTTAAAAATACTTATGACTGTTGTTTAAACTTCCGTTTTATCTATTGTCTAATAAAGTATTAGGCCACTTGTGTTTTGATTGAATTGGTTACTTATACTTATGGAACAAAAAGGTTGTGAAGGATAGGCTCTGCTGTTTTCGTGGCCTCCGAATCAGACTGGTACTTGCGCAATTGTTGTGTAAAATTGTGAAGGTTTCTTTAAAAAACTGCTATTCAGCTTGCCGAAAACATGACGCCCGCACTACGCTTGCGAGACTTTACAGACACAACCTTTGCAGCACTAGTATGAACGCATGGACCACCATTTTGTGTAGGGAAAATGTGATAGAGTACAGAGAAATTACTGATAATGCAGGTTGTATTACCGCGAACAAAAGTGTATCCAATACCCACTTTTTCAAATGGTACAACCAATAATGCAATAAAGGTTGTTTGATTGAGAACTAAGTAAGGCGTTCTACAAGTGCTCTAATTTGTTCGAAAGATGTCAGTGTAGCAAACGGTAAAAACAAAAATATCCATGCCTCTGCAACGAGTAAAAATTCGGCTAGATGCCACCGTTTAGTATCTACAGACCGATTCATATCACAGAGATCTTATCTAACCTTACATATACTAAATAAAAATCAATGTTAGTCAAACATTTATTTTATTTCACAGGTTATAGTATTTTATATAATCTCCAAATGTTTTACATTATTCTTTCTAACGTTACCTTCACTTTTTCAAGTTCTCAGTTTTAATATATGTACTGAAACTTTATGGAAAAGTATCATGTGCGGGGTGATTCGACTCTCGTCTTTCTTTTGTGAAAATTTCTTTTATCCGCAAAAGCATGATAGTTTTCATTTCCTGAAAAAAAGAAAATTTTATTATTAAATTGCATTCACACATTAAATTTAACGATAATATTTTATACTGTTATATTATTGGTTTCCAGTCTGTTTGAAACATGTAATCGGAATAAACAAAGAACAATCTAAAAAAAAGTAAAAGCAAAATGTGTTTGTGTAAAGTTTAATTTGTGAAAACTATTGCATTAATAGAAAACATGTCGTATCTTTCATATATGATAAATAGTAAAAATCTTTGACATCTCTTGCTATACTCCACGTAATCGAGAACTGTAATTTCGTGAAGCGGAATAAATAAAAATGAACTAAAACATAAAGAAATATGAATGTGGATGAATGCACTCCTGATAATATTTCAATAAGATCTATTTTCACTCTTTCTCTCGGTTAAAACATCCATGATCTCTGCATTTTATTTGTAGATAAAAAAAACTTTCAGGAAAGAGAATTTATAAATCATCTTCTAAGAACAAATTACATTTAAAAGTATTATTTTAAGGTAGAGTGAATTTAAACCGAAGACCTTAAGATTACTAGACCAGCGCTTATAACACTTCGACTATTCATCCTCTACTGGCGAAGTATCCTAACTTGATAGTTTTCTTCATGAAATTAATGCCTGAGAGAAAGAATGCAAAAAAATGTTTGGATAAAAAATGAACAGAAATTTTCGGCTTCATGAAAGGAAGGTCAAATATTGTGCCACACTCACGTGTGACAAGAGTAATATTCACTTTGCTCCAGTCTATTATTTCTTGTCATGTCTCTGCCTAAATTAGTATTTAACTCCACTTACCACATTTATTTATTTATCCATTCATTTATAATTCACGACGTTCGTCATTGTATCATAGAATATAGTTCAAATCGTAAGAACATTACGCACTTTTTGTAACCTATGTTTGATGACAAACCTTAATTCCAAATTTCTTTTACCTGTCTAGAGCGTTTTGACCTGAAAATTTACGAGTCCATTAACGAGTTGCTGTGCTGTTTTAAATTGGAAGTGAGATCGGAAGAATCTGAAACTGAAGTATACTGCGGGAGTGCAGAAGCATGGAAAGAGTGTTAGTAGGGTGTGTGTAAAACTCAATAATACTGTACATCTGGGATTTGAGAGAGAGATCCTAATTTTCAAACTTTTATCTTTTTCTTAAAGTTTTTGGAAGAATCAGGGAAGTGAATTATGAAAGGTATTCCTTACAAAAAACTGAGACATATATATAGTAAAACTATTAAATAGTACAAGTACATAGTTCCTATACAAGCCAGAGATGGGACTAAAGTTGAGCGACCGGGGCTGGGGCCCACTTTAAAATCTCATTCTCGAGAACTTTGTGGAAAAATGGTCGGACAGCTTTCAAACTTTTCAGTGTTTCCAAACTTCAGCGAGAGGCAATGAAAACAATATATATGCCAGGACAAAATATCTACCCGAATGATCTCTCCGTTTTAAGAATTTAGTTTGTAATTTGCCTTCAGAAATTAAATGTCTAATTCTCCTAATTGTTCACTCATAACTTCAGTGTTTTCTTCCTCGAAAACCGAGTGAGGAAGAACCTGCACCGATTCATTCAAGGCGTGCAGCCTCATTTTCCATCCTGCTAACGACCCATATATATATATATATATATATATATATATGATGTATGACTTCAAATAAGATCACAAATATTATAGCAGTTATTTTGATTCAACTTAGAATCTGTGCGAATAATTTTAGCATTTATACTTAATGACTAAATTTGCAGCGTTAAAGAAACCTGGTTGCAAATAACCGACTTAATATATATAATTACACCTTACCAAACTCTCTATTACTAGCAACCGAATACTATAACAAAATTTACCTTGCTAAGTTTACTGTGTATGACAAAATATATTTTGACGGAGCATTTGAAAAAATGATTTGACTAAAGTAACCAAGTAAGAAGATCAATATATTCTTTCCAAATTTCTCGATATCTAGTATCCCAAAAATAGATTAAAATAGTAATGATTTATCTGACTACTGGTAGATAACTAGTACCCCACAATATTTCTAGGAAAGTAGTCTTATAGTGCATGTACCACGCAGGCAAACTGTTTGAAATGTTCGTGATAAGTAAGTGATCCCGGAAACAGAGGTCAACTGAAAATTTTAAATGGAAAAATATACTAGATCCGTTCCAAACTTTGTAAAATAAACTTAAATGTCAAAGCCAGCATGCGCTCGCACCTGTAGATATTTTCGAAATATTGCATCATTGATTATTTAAACCAATATTACATTTTTTTCTACATTTAATTATATTTCAACATGCCATATATTTAAAAGAAAAAAAAACATCTCTACACAATTTTTACCGATTGCGAAGTTTGGCTTGGCGCTTGAACTTGACATCTTTGGTAACTGTTTCCGAAGATAGTCGAAGTGAGACTTAAAAACGTTTCGGCTAAAAGCAATCATACTCCATGCGTTCAACCTTTCTGGAATAAGGTGTACTTACATGTACATGAAGAAAAGAAACAGCAACAAATTTCAGTTTATATCACCAAAACGAAAGAAAGAAGTAAATTAGTAAATATGGTACAGAGAATATCTCAAACAAAAAGCGCCTTATATTATCCGATACTTATCCGAATAATTACAGGTCTCTCGACAATAACAAGATACATGGAGTTACTTCGAATCCTGGTAAACCATACAAATAAAAGACGTATCTTGTTTCCCTGCTGCCTCTAGTACATATTGGAAACGTCAGTTGTGGGAAAAGAGTATTCACCCTAGCGAGTACCCGTTTCCCGTTGCGGGTAACACAGAGCACCACTGCATGCGACCAGTGAAGCAACCACTGGTAGATACCAGGAGGCGACGCGAGGTCTGTGTAAGTTTGTTGTGCAAGAATCGGTTGAAGTGGAGCACTTTCACGGAGATATATTTTGCGCTTTTTTTTTTTCGTAACGGACACAATCGAAACAGCCGAAGAACTCCAGAAAACGAAAGGACACATGGGAAAGGAGAATCGTGAACTCTAGCAATGACATGTTTGAAATTTTACCTTGAGGACCTTAAAATGGTTTGAAAACTGTTCGAGAAACACGTTTGTTTTCAGTTTTATTTCCTTTTGACAATGTTGCCATCATTCAGTCCCTGAAAAAAATGTAAATTATACCTAAGGGTATTACAAATTTGTACCAAAAAATCAGCGTTCTTTTCTTGACTTTTTTTTACGTTTTTTGAAATTTTAAACACGCGAAAAATAAATAAAATGCTCATCGATGTTTTTGAAAAAAATGAACATTTACACCAAGATAGTATCTACAATCTGGGATACTCGTCAAATATTTCGACCACTCTCACCAGAATTTTAATATATTCAATTCTGAGCATGTATGATTTGGTAACGGGTAGGGGATCAAAAAGTTTTGGGATAGTTTATGTGAAGGGTAACATTTTGGGTTAATAGCGACTGAATTGGGATCAAGGGCCAATTTACTATTTTACTAGGAAAGACGCTTTTAAAAATTGAGCATTGCTCTCTCCCTGTCATTATAATAATCGTTTCTGGTAATTGTAATTCCATTAAGTTCTACTAATTGCTAAACTTTCAGGCATAAACATATTCAAGACAAACACATAAATACATTCAGTGATCTTATAGCTCCTTTTCACATATAATAATGAAATGTCCATTCCATAACATATCTACCTTGATATGTACTTAAGTCCAATATAGTGTATATAAATATAGATACAAATTGAAATAGTGAAAGGAAGTGCAATCTCTTGTATGGTGAATAGAAATAGCATGTACATTAGTTATTCTCAGTATAACGTGTATATTTAATAGTTGTCGGTTGCATATTTCTACAGGATTTCATATAAGGGTCGATAGGATCACACCTTAGTTTATCACAAAATATAAGTGCCTATAGCATTTAATCACAAATATATCTGAAAGCAACTACCTGTCGATTCCTCCTGTATTTTACATGCAAAAGTGTGCATTTCTTTTGTGGTTCATACTATCTCGATTTCCATATCCTTGTTTGATTATTTTTTTAGGTTTCATGAATATATTGTTTCCATACAAACGAATAAGCCTATTTCACCGGTGGAAATTATTCCTCGTTCAAATGAGACATCTTATACCGGCAAGGATTTTTGCAAAACGTTTAGTCAATCACATTTCACAAGACAGACGCTAAGACATATACCCGGAAAACCTCACACATGCGAAGAGTGTAGAAAGGGATTTATTCGAAAATGTGATTTAGCCAAACACGTGTTAATACATGGCATCGAAAGAGGTTACAGGTGTCAATACTGTGGAAAGGCATTTAAACAAGGTTCAAATTTAGCAACACACATATTAACGCATAAAGGTGAAAAACCTTATACTTGCCAAGATTGTGCAAAAAGGTTTTCTCTAAAATCACATTTGGCAAGACACATACTAACACATACAGGTGGAAGACCTTATACGTGCCAAGATTGTGGAAAAGGGTTTGTTCAAAAATCAAATTTGGTAAAACACATATTAATACATACGGGTGAGAAGTCTCACATGTGCCAATACTGTGGAAAAAGATTTAGTAGGAGTTCAAGATTGAAAACACACTTGCTAGTACATACAGGCGAAAGGCCTCATGTATGCCAAGAGTGCGGTAAGGGATTTACTCAGAGATCAGATTTAACAATACACATGCTAAAACATACAGGTGAAAAATCTCATGTATGCCAAATGTGTGGTAAGCGATTTAATTATAAATCAGCTTTGGCAACACACATGTTACTACACACGGGTGAGAAACCTCACACGTGCCAATACTGTGGAAAGAGATTTAGTCTCAGTTCAAATTTAGCAAAACACAAGCTCATACATACAGGTGAGAAATCTCACACGTGTGAACACTGTGGAATGGGATTTATTCAAAAATCCTCTTTGGCAACACACGTTTTAATACATACACGTAAGAATCTTACACTTGCCAGTACGGTCCAAAAGAATTTTGTTTAAGGTCGCCTTTCGGGACAGATATTAACACATGAGGTTGAAATATCTGACACCCGTCAAGAGTGTGGAAAGATGTTAATTCAAAGATCACATTCCCAATACGCATGTTCATACATACGGGTAAAGGAAAGGTATCTACTCTAAGTACAAATTTGGTGACACACACATTAATATATATAGGTGAAAGAACATTTACGTGCCAACAGTGTGGAGGGGGATGTACTGAAAAATCAGCTTTGACAACATACATGTTAATACATACAGGTAAAGAACTTTACATGTGCCAATACTATTTAAAGCGACTTAGTTACATGTCAGCTCTGGCAACACACATTATTACATACGTGCGAGGAACTCACACTTGCGGCTACTATGGAAAGAGATTTATTCAAAAACCCTCCTTGCCAACACACATGCTTACACACACTGGTGAGAAAGCATTTAGTCATAGTTTAAATTTTGCAACACACATTAACATATGCAGTTGCAGAATATCACGTGCCAACAGTGTACGAAAGGTTTACTAATAAGACATATTTTGCAAGACACTTGGTAATACACACGTCACGTGCGAAAGGAATTGATTCTAAAATCAGGTTTGAGAAGACACGTGTTAGTACATACGTGCTAAATGTCTTGCTGGTGCCAAACTTGTAAAAACATTCAACTTTGTAAAACGCATGTTAAAATATGTGGCTGAAAATCCGCACATATACAAACAGTATAGGGAGTAAGTTATTGAAAAATCATTTCTGGCAAGACAATAATATATGCTGATGAAGAAGCTCATACGTGCCGATACTGATATGTGGTTCTAATCAAAGTTTAGCTGAGGCAACACACTTGTTAATTCTACAAGTGAGAAATATCATACAAGCCAGGAGTTTGAGAAAATATTTATTAAAATATCACATTTAGAAATATAATTTTTAATACGTACAAATAAAACTCTCACTGATTCCAATACAATGAATAGGGATTTACTCAAAATTTTAAATTTGGCAACATATATGTATATATAGAAGTGAAGGACCACATACCTCCAAGTGTATGAAATGAGATTTAGTAGAAGTTCAAGTTTCCTAAAACATAAAATAACAACATTCCTGCAAAATGTGAAAATAGAGTGATTTCATATTCATACTTGAAGTAGGCATTAAAATATGTAAAAAATATGAGAATGCTTTAATTAAAAAAAAACTTGGTATTAAGCGATATTCATATAGGTGTTAATCTCTTAAGGGCTAGAAGTTGATAAAAAAAACTAGTCGAAGAAACTGACAATACACAGGTTAACAGATACAAATAATGCACATAGCTTATATCAAAGGTGTAGGAAGGAGTCACTAAACTCTTACAAGTAGGAATACAGTACATAGAGGCAGGGTTGGCTGGTTTAAACCAGCTGTTTTTTTTTAAAAGGCAACTGGTTTAAACCAAACAAAAAAAGAACGAAAAATGTTTTAAATCGTGTGAAGTTGATGGTGACGTCTCCAGATATGAAACCATCTGCATTACGTTTATGTACTTTTCACCTTTTAATCAAGGGGTCCCGTGTTCAATTCTCGGTCGACCACAACCCATCTTTCAAGTTAAACGAAGTAGCGATTCGAGGTGTTCCTTTAAGCGAAAGTCTCCGTGATAACCTTGGTATTTCATAAGGATGTTAAGCCTAAACATACAAAACGAAACCAAATTATATATTTCTACTTGCATGAATGCTGTTTTATAAAGAAGCCAAGGTTGCTTAAATATATTGATAGAAATTGGCAAAATTTATCAACTGCCTACGCAGCTTCCAACATCAGTTTTGATTTGACTTCGTTTTAATTTTATTGAATGATATCTACATACCAAATTTGTAATTTAATACCTTAGTTTTAGCGTAGTGATTATGATATGTTGGCCTTAAAATTTTATATACAAATACATTTAAAGTAATAACAGGATTTTCCCAATGGCTAAGGTGGGAGTTTCCCGATTTATATATAATTATGTAATGTTTTTACTTATGTAACTGTTTATCTTTTTGTCCTAAAATGACTCTTGACAATTATAGTAACAACTAGGCCTATGTAAAGATAAGTACAACGTATTTTTATCAGGAGTCCTTCGTGAGTGAGTCGGCAATCGCGTTTGTGACCAATTAGCCCAGGTTTCGTGTCGAAATGGACAATTTTTCTTGGATGAAGCCGAGAAGCGGTTTGGATTCCGCTTTAAGCTTATGTCACCCCTTCCATCATAACCTTGTTATTGCATAATAACACCAAGGCGAAACAAACTAATTTCAGTCCATATCTAATATAAATACATACAGTAAATTATTTAAACCAAAAAATCTTGGTTTAAACAAAAAAACTTTTTTTTAAATAAAAACCATGGTTTTTGCCAACTCTGTATACAGGTGAGGGCTGTGACGCGTGGGAAACGTGAAAAGGGTCTTATTCAAAAATCGGCTTTTCAACATCCAAGTTAACACAAACGAGTGATGATACTGGGAAGTAATATGATTATAAGCCACAGTTAAGAAACCACATGTTAACACATACAAACCTAAACCCTCATCCGGTTTAGTGGTGGGAAGAAATACAGTTGAAAATCATATTACACGAGACACATTTTAAACCTAATGTAAGAAAGCGGATTTATTCAAAGTAAATTTCAGAAAGCATTTGTTCCTGTATTCACATGTATACCTTATACATACAATTTACACGTGTTGGACAAATATTTCATTCAACATCAATGAACTCGTTCAAACAACTTACAGATGAAAATATATTTCCTTGGAGGTTGCTTAACAGCTAGTAAGTTGTTTAGGTATTAACTCATTTAAAACTGGCATAGCGCGGGGAAGCTCTAGTTGGTGCACAAAAATTAAAAGTTGACTGCGCTTACACGGGTATGTATGAAAAGTTAAAGACAACACATCAGAAAATTCTGCTGTCAATATTTGGCAAGATATTGACAAAATAATGGCTGGAAACGGAAGAAGCTCTTGGAAATGAAACTGAGCCACGTTTAAGTATTAAAAATTTAATCACTAGTATAGTTAGAGATTATATCCAGGTTAAGATGATTCTTGAAAACAAAATTCACAGTTCGCGTCTTGATAACATGTATATAAATTTCTAGGTGACATTGTCTTTCCAGTATGTGATATATATGTGGTTTGTAGAATGTAAGTACCATTTGAGCATTCAGCTGTTGTGAATGAGCAAAGGCGTGGAAAAACCTCACTCAGTATACCCTGCCTGAGAAAGCTGCTACACGAACGACCCAGAAAGGTTTGAAAGCAAAACATTTATATGAAGTCTTTCACTTGTTTCTACAACGGAATTCGCCATGAGATATTGTACTCAATCACGAAAAATAGAAACACTTCAGTTGCTTTCAAGAAGACATATTTACCTAATCAAGGTATAGTAATACTTGAAAACTGTTAAGTAATATCTCCCTGAACTTTTAGTCTCCAGCCTACTAATTTAGTTGGTTAATAATTTCACTCTTTCTTCTGGTATGTTGAATTCGAGTTTCTACTTCCTTATAGCATCAAAGCTATATGACACGTGCACCTACAACTTTACGTGTGATCAGAACCATATGAATACCATATAGCTACAAACGAAGTCATTTCGTTTTTTCTAGCTATCTGTTATTGTTTGAATGTGTTACTTCTGACTTGAAGTAAATATTCTTATTTTTGCAATGTTACGCCAACACTGAAATTATATGCTTTCATTGAAAATTAAATACACTAACATGAACTGAAAGTAGTTGTAGTTAACTACCCGTTCGGTTACATATGGCTTGCTGTCTTTTTTCTTTTCTATTTTAGATTATGCTATATCAGATAAAAAAAAACGTTCGTAAATGGAAGGTAAAACATCACATGTGCTACATGAGATTTAAATATTTTAAGCCAATAGAATTGCACCGAGACAAGGCATCCAGCCACATTGTGAAAATACCCCTGAAATTTTATTGCTGTACGTAGCAAGAAACTGGAATTTCGGCAATTCCTCAACAGTCCAGATGCCAGCTCAAGAGCCTTTCATGTTTTCGGACTCCTTAACCAGCGTCTGTCTCACAGTCCATTACGCACCGTCATCGGCCTCTGAAAAGTTGGTAGAGAGAAGTAGAATGCCATACGGACGGTCTACGTGGAACGCAGTTAACGAAATATTCAGTAGAGGTGGCCTGCAGATTGAAGAGAGTCTGTGATGGAAACAAGGCATTTCGAATGTATTCGGCACACTGGAATTCGTGAGTTTAAAATAAATCCTTTGCTTGTGGTTACCGTTTGTATCAAGAACCATATTCCAGTTCAGTAGTATATATATATATATATATATATATATATATATATATATATATATATATATATATATATATATATATATATATCGGGTGTTCTAAAAATAGTGTCCACGGAACATACAGCGTTATTATACAGGTCAAAATAAAGCAATATATAAATTAAAATTTTTAACTTTGCGCTCTTCAAATATGTTGCCCCCTAGGCACGGGGCTAGTTGGACTAATGGGAAATGCGGCACTGAAAACACGTTTCGACTCTAATATCGGTTGATTTCGATATTGTTATGTTGCTCCGTAACCACCCTGGGTACTAATGGGAGCTTAATTGGACTTGAATTGAAAGTAGAACTGTTTACTTAAGCGACCACGAAACTATGGATTCGATACTAATATCGATCCTTTTCTAGCATTTCTGATATGTATCCCGACAGTACTCTTTTCCAGATTGTAAGAAATACGGTTAAAATTGCTCTAGACATATCAGAATTATGTTAAAACACACACATACATCCACTTTCATATATATAAATACAGATTGAGCTAGCGAGAAGGTGAGAGAGAGCGACCAAAGATATCACCACTTCCACATTGCAAAAACATATATTTGGTATTGAATTGAAAATCTATGTAAAGACCTTCTGCTGTGGCATGCTTCATAAGGACAATTCCAGTCTGCTCACGTGACCTTTGGGGTTCATGAATTTCTTGCGAGCGTTCCGACTGTGGATTCTCTGTTTATACCCTCTCTTTATGCCTCGGATAATTTTGCAGAACATCAATGACATGCTGTAATACGAATGTTGAGAAGTAACCTCTACATGACAAATAGCTGCAAATAAATACACTACATAATTTATTTATTGCGATGATATTATTTTCTTAATTCGTATTTAACATTCACATATAGAATACCAACGCACTGTGAACACCTGTTATATTTTACACATAATAATCACTATGTTCTGCAATGATTATATGTTATATATACAACTGACGTATTTTAATGTAATTATTTTATATAATTTTTCATGGATTGCGGAAAATAGAATTTCATAAAAAGCATTGACCCAGATGGGAATCGAACTCTCAACCTTACGATTTGAAATCCAACGGCTTATCACTGAACTAACACAAGTGCTGTTCGGAAGATACTTCTAGCGATGTATAGGAGCATTTAAGATAACAATGACATTCATATCCACTGGAAACGCAGTTTTGTTCTACTTTGACTTTTATTTTAGTACTCAGGCGAGAATTATGTTCTATGTCTTAACTTTCAGCATTCTTTTACATATGGGAAGATTCGTTTACGTATCTAAATATTCCATTAAGTATGGAGAGCAAAATGAAAAACAAGCATGTGCTGACAATACAAAGTTTCGAAATATATCAGTAAGTATTTCAATCAATGTTGTTTTTTTATACACTTGGTAACAAGTCTTATTACAGTTAAAAGAAGAAAAACACATCTGCAAACTTTTTCCCGATTGCAAAGGTTGGCTTCGAGGTTCGAACCTGGTTTACTTTATTCCGATGATACCCGAAGTTGGACTTAGAAAATTTTTGCCTCGAAACAGCAATAAAGAATGCGCTCAACCTTTTTGAGACAAGTTCCCCATTAAAGTTTGGAAATTGCCAAATTTAAAAATTTGGTATGGTAGCCTATGACCATGGTATGTACCTCTATTAGTATTGTGGGTTCATCTCGTTCCCTTTCATGGGTAAAAAATTGTCAAAAATTCAAATTTCGGAGGTTTCCGACCTAATTTATCCCCTTTGATGAGGTGTTATTAATTTGTATGGTTATATGGGCATGTATAGGGGTCCATTGCCTTTCATAAGGCATGAGAACATTGATGCACCTCTTTACAAATTTGGGAGAATTGCCGTGGCCCAGCCCTTAAATTTTGGAAATTGTCAAATTTAAACATTTGCTATAATAGTACAGGACCCTAATATATATCACTATAAATTTGGGTGGTCCACCTCGTTCCTTTCATGGGTAAAAAATTGCCAAAATATAAACGTAAGCAATACGTTGTACCACGTGTTCGGTTTTTGGCCTAATTTATCCCCTTGGATGAGGTTCTATTACCTTCTATGGTTATATGGGTGTGTACGGATGTTCACTCTGTTTTAAACATAGGTATATTGGTACACCCTTTAAAATTCTGGGATGGGTACATTGGCCCACCCCTTCAATTTTGGAAATTGTCCAATTTAAGCACTTGGTATCACTTCGTATCATAGTACAGGACTTCAATTTATATCACTATAAATTTGGGTGATCCATCTCGTTCCCCTAAATGGGTACAAAAGTGCCAAATCTTAGTACAACCACGTGTTCAGTTATTGACTCAATTTATCCTCTTTGATGAGGTCATATAGGGTCCAATTTTCTTTCATAAGGTATGGATGTTTCCTTGGGAATTGTTCAAACAAAAATTTGGTAGGACACTAAGGTTGTCAAATATTAGTACTGTCACGTGATCAATGATTTGGTTTTTTGATGCACGAGTCTTTAGTACAACGACGGGTCTCTAGCCAATGTTCTCGTCTTATATCGCACACTTTTTTAGGAAAACATTAGTTTTAATCTGATAACGTTGTATGTACTATATTCATAGTATACCTTGACATGGAATGAAAAATAAAAACACATAGATAAGCATAAATTGTATTTTATTTATTTTTCTGGTTCCTTCTTCTTTCTTGGTACATTATTAAAGTATTGGCAAAGTTTGTAGATATAAATTTTTGTATATTGAGGTGGGTTTCTTCATTAGACCTCCTCCTCTTGTTCTTGATTGTGATTATTTGTTTTCATGTCTTGCAGCATAGCACCAGTTCGCAAAGCTTCGTATTGTGAATGCTGTAAAAAGAACGAAGAAAAAAGATTATTAGTATAGAAATAGACGATGACAAAACAAAACATGTAAAATGCACTCTTAATGATAAATATGATAAAATTATCTGGAAGGTATATTGGTGCAGTCTACGATCATTAACCGCGGGTACTGTTGTGAACAAGTATTGAATTTCCCTCAGAGATTTTCCTTGGGCTTTACAACACAAATAAAAATAAGCATAATAGCCACACACGGATGAACCAGGATTGCATTTGGCTATTATTATATTTATAATGCATGCTATTATTATATTTATAAATATATTATTATATTTAAGAATGCAACATGTTGTGGTACCTAAGGAGGAAGACCATAGCTGTCAAAATATTCTCCATAAGCAGGATTATCGATATAAATTGCAATCCAATTCAAGGGTGAATAACTTAACGACATTTGTAATATTTACAATTCGTTATCTGTTACGGTTACTATTTTGTAACCCATTTCTGCACCTAATTAATAACGTTATTAGTCAGTGTAACTTTTAAAATGGTATGCTCTAAATAATGTTATTCTGAAACACTGCATTTTGGTACTGTAGTTACAGTCATCGAGGGATTAACGATACTCGAAATACTCACCTGTGTCGTACCTGTTTAGATTGTTAAGATAAAACTGGTTCCAATAAATACACTAAGAAAAAAAGGACTAGGATTTCAGTGTGGATACATCGTATTTACGCGGGGGCGCTCCTTAAGTAATGTAATTTCATGTATAAAAGTACAGCAGATGGGAACACCATGCCAAGTCTGGAGTTTGGTGTCAAACTAGACTCGCTGTGATTGGATAATTTTATTCACATGATTGATTTCGTGTTAAAAGCTATTACTCTCGTAAGGTAGGGAGTCACAGATTTAGAAAGAACCAAGAGGGGACAGTCGTAGGAAGGTGGTAACAATATTACATACGTAAGTTACCACCGTCGAAATGGGTATGGCGTTAATTCTAGATTTTAAATGGTGGTCCCACAATACAAAATTTTCGCTGGACGGTGGTGTAGATCGTACTACAGATGAAACAACATTACTTAATGTGGTGACGCGCGTAACCTGGTAAAAACAGCATTTACATGCCGACTGAATTATGCATTCTTCTCCGTGTACCAGTTCTTTCTCGAACCCAAGGTGTTTTATTCTTTGATTTTAGCGATATGAACCGTATTGAAATTCTGCAAAACATTTTTGTGTAAGTAGACATATTTTCGTTATGATGAGTACCATTTCTATGTTTTTCTTTTCTTTCTCGGTTACCTTTTGTACCTGTATTTCTTCTTCAATTCTGGTGGTCTTGGAGTTATTCTTGAGTAATGTTGGTGACAGGGGGTCTCAGGTGGGCTTTAAAAAATCTCCATTATACTAGTAAATAAATTCCAGGGTTTTCAGTCTGCTTTCCCCTCCTCATACTTAAGATTGAGTAAACACCTTAGACCCCGGGCACATGTCCTTTGAGAATAGTATTACTTTGATTGTTCTGTATTGAAAAGAGGAAAAAGAAAATGATCAAACAGTGAAATTTTTAATTCAAGTTTATTGATAAGACTTTAACTTCTTCTGATGACACTGTCGGTAGTTGAGTTGATTTGGAGTTTAACGTCCCTTTCAGCAGCAAGACTTTATGAGACAGGACCTACTGATTAACGTGGATCCGAAACACATGAGCTCCCGCCGGGAATCAATCTCCGGCCTCTCAAGCCAAAGGCGCGTAGGCTAACCGATTAGCCACGAAGGAGCCGACTGCCGGTAGTCACCAGATATGTCTATTTTACAACATACTTGCACTGATCAATGTCATTGAGGCTCGAACTCATTTCCCACCAAGGATCGAACCCGGAACTACATGCACCAAACTTACACATACACTGGCCACCAGAGAAACGGGAAGGACATTTCATTTGCTTGCTAGCAATTTAGATTATCTTTAAAATACAGGATCAAATACATATCAGACATCAGTTGCGTAGCGAGAAACTCATCAAGGGGGAGCTCACAGGCAAGCATTATATATATATATATATATATATATATATATATATATATATATATATATATATATGGGGGGGGTTGAAAAATCCGGAGTGTCAGGTCACCATGGTAGCTAGAAATACGAATTTGGCGCCTAATTATTTAAGACCAAACCATGTACGCCTATATACCAAATTTGTCTCCAGGTTGGAATTTTCGATCGCCAGGTCGCCATTAGTAACTGAATATTTCAGTTTGGCGATAGACATTTACATAAATTATATCTTGCAACAAAACTCTATAATCTTGTTACTGCATTCAGACTTCCGGTTTCGTGGCGTACCTATAATATATAACAAAGCAATATATAGAAGTTATTACATATACCGGCCTAAAAAGGTCAGAAATATGGCGATTGAAGCTAATAATTGACCATGAAAACTATACTTCAGCGGGTCGCGGACATAAGCCCACCGACAAAAAGCCCACCAGAGCTTTCGTGAAAGTGGACAAAACCCACTAGAGCTTTTGTGTAAGCGGAATAAGCCCACCAGAGCTTTCGTATAAGCTGAAAAATCATACAAATGAAAGAAACAAGACTTGGGATAGTCACATACATTTTTCGAACATATTTGCGAATTACTAAATTTACATAAATCACACTCTGTAGATTAAGAATACGGTAACCATTTTCAAATTATTTTTAATAGTTCCTTTTACTCTAAAGACCTTAATACAATGTATGCGAGTTTCTGCATCTAGCAGCTAGCGAACGTACCTTGGATCTGTGATGCATAAAGTTCTGTGGTTTGATTCCCGGTGAATGAGCATCGAACGCACTGCAGTGGTTCAGATCCAACTTTAAAACTCTAGTTCTCGTTCTGTAAAGCATCGCTTTTGATAAACGACGTAAAAGACAATATTTGTATTTCCCAATGATAAATGGTGGAAGTAGAAAATAAAACCTTTCGGGGGAAGTCTGTTACCTTCTCTCCCCCCTCGTGGAACCATCAGTGTTTGTGCTGTATATTATGCTTTTGGAATATAAATTTGTAAATAATTTGAGAAGTGTGTATATTTTATACAATATACTTACATTAGTTTGTTTTGGTTTATGCGATATTGTAAATAATTTGACAACTGGATAATCATGTAATAATTTATATGTATAATGATAGAAAAAATATCTGACGTAAGGGTATACTATAATGTTGTTTGTAACGTATTAAAATGTTAAAGGGTGAGTGGCATTCATGGTGAACTTGTCGTTATTTCGTTGACAAGTTTATTGTGAATTCTTGTATACAGTGATTTATTTACACCCTCCCAGCACCCCCTAAAATTTTCGGACACCCCTCTGGAAATAAATTCCTTACACCCTTCCAATTAGTGGGGTGCAATATTAAAAAGATTCATTCTCGTTCTGCCTAAAGCCTTCCAGGACTTTGTAGAAAATATTTTAATCGATTTTATTTTTAAGCAGAACGGGAATTTCCGTTCTGCCTAATCTTTGGAGACAGGGGATTCTATGCGAGGAGAATTTTTTAGGGAAATGCAGCACCGAAAATCTTGACTCCTAGCGAGTTTGTATGCAGATTGGAACTCATGTATGATATGGCTGTAATAACGAGGGCAGGAACTAAATCCAAGTGTTCAAAATGTAAGGAAAATTCTGACGAGGACAAAATCACAGGAGTATTTATTGGATGTACCAGTGCACACACTATATGATTATTTTCAGCGTGCGAATTAGACAATTTATATTGGGGGGATAAAATTAGGCCAACTTGACGTAGAGTCTGAAGATGCAATAGTTCAAAATGAGACAATAATACCTTACCCCCCACATACACACATAAATATGATGTGACATCTGTAATAAATAAGGGATTTATTAATTCAATAAATCTACTGACAATAACCATGAATATATTGTTTGACATACACACACCACACCTAAACTTTCTGAACGTGTTTAAATGTTGGCCCTCGAAACCGAGATTGATCGAGACGAATCCGAAAGCGAGAAAGCGATATTCGACTCAAGACGAGATGAAAATCGAGACAGCTATTTGTTACTCGAGGCAAAAACGAAAATATATGAAGTCTCGTCTCATTCCGTCCGATCCCGATACCAGTCCTAAATTTACTATTGTTGGAATGTGTGATTCAGTGTTTCATTACCGGTGGGAGCTCTGATTTGCCGGTGCTGACCTCCCGGTACGCTTACTTAACTTTCATTTCCCCGCTATTGCATTAGGCCTCAAAACTTATCAAGTAAGGGCAAAGGACAATCTCAGTATAATAGTTGACATTACTTTTCCTTCACAAGTTTCTTGATATTCTGTGATAAGCTTGACAAAGCACACCTGAGATCACTTTCCACTTCCAAACGGCTGCGATGCTTTGATTTCATTGTGAATCAACATCGAGAATTCTGATTTACAGAGGTAAGTTGTCGAGAACTAAACGAGAACTTCTAAGGCTTCTTTTCCTAGTCTTGGGTAAACAGGCAGCAAACAAACCCAAAATTCTTTGAAAGATGTTCATTAAAACAATTCTTTGTCACCTGAATCGTACTTTAATTCAATTGTTTCCTTCTGAATTTCATATGGAGATACGTAAATCCACATCAATGGTGAAAGGTGTTCTTGCTAATTTGCACTGCTAGTCTTCTTCACACAAATCGGGAAAATATCGCTTGAATTAATTATAGACTGAGTATAGGTGTGAGGTGATACTTTCTTTCCATATGGTTAAATCATACTCTTTATTGGTGAGAGATCATTTAATCGAGGAAAAGATGAAATGTTGGGCGTAGAAGCATTAAGATAGTGTTTCTGTAGTAAGATCTTTTAGATGAAACCTCTTATCATGTCACAAGAAGTAGGTATGTTCCTATTTCTACCTTGGAGCTTGAGATTAAGATTATTTAATGTTTCAAATATATCAGCAAGATTTCAAAGCCAAATTTATGTCATCAATAAAAGAAGTAGAACCCTTATAGAACAACATATCCACTGACTACTTTTCGAATAAAATTCACCAGAATTGTCACCAGGAGAAAATAGCTGCTCTACCATCGCGGAGAGTATGTATATACACAAATAACCAGAACGAACAATGCCTGAAAATAATACTCTTCAAACGCAGTAGGCAAGATAAAAAAAAATGTGTAGCTAAATGGTAACGCAAACTCGTATAAAGTGTATCTTTTCTCTACACTTGAAGGAGAAATATTCACATCTGACTTAAGGTCGTACAACGTACTTGACATACTAATTTTCGGTAATTAAGGAACTTCGGTATGAAAAAGAAAGTTCAGCACTGAGGTCGGCACACAAAACTTCAAAGCAACAAGTATTCAAAGCATTTGACTTTACAAAATTAACAATCTTATTATTCAATGATAACAGCTGCTTCAGGTTTTCTGGTAAAGTTTTTGCAGCTAATGTTTGCTTGTGAATTAAGGAGTAGGATTTCTGTCCTTTGCCAGCTTTATAAATCCAGACAGCGAACCTAACATTGCTGGAGCTCTATCAGTGCATATTCCTACAACTTTGTCCCAAGACAAATCATTGTCAAGAGAAAAATTACTGATAGCAGAAAAAGACATCAGAATCTTTGGATGGTGTCTCCGAAGTGTGCCGGTGCTATGCCATCAGTTGTAGCTCAGAATACTCATTAAATGAATGCAACAAATCGGGGATGAAACTGATGCACACCACGGTACTTAACTGTAAAATTACAGTTAAATTTAAATTGATTTTGATAGTACACTTGTAACCGACCGATTACCGGTTACATTTCTGTTTAAGTTGGTTCCCGTATTTTAATGTTTACCGGTGGTTTACGCAGTGTTAAAGTTGGTTATTGTATTGTAATACTGCGCCCTAATGTTTCTAAAGATTGTTTTGACGTTAATTTGTTTCGTTGCCAATGAAATAAATGGTGCAAAGGGTGATTAGTCTTATATGAAAGATGCAAACACACCAATAATTTACCATTAAATTTCGAACTGTCTTTTCTGCAATTGCTCGCGTTACTGCACTAATTTCATTCATATGCTTGTATAGTAACATTTAATTTACACTTTACCTTATATAATTCTGTCAGTGGTTCACAGTTGTCATGCTGCCTATTATCAATTTGATGTGCATTTGTTGTTTATTCTGATGTTCATTTGGTACTCCTTCTGGCTATCATCACGAGGGGGCACTCGAATCGCTGTCAAGTAATCGTTGTTGATTAAGATGGCGGACAAGCTTGTAGTTAGATCGACTTAGTGTCATGACAACCGCGTAAATGAAACCGGACAAATATAGGTGAGTTAAATTTTTTTATCATATTTAAAAATTATAGAATCCGGATATTAAGTACCATGTATAAATCAGTTTGTTTCGAAGGCTAAGTGTCGGTATTGACATGTAATGGTTATAAATATTATTTCAATCGTGGTCACATATCTAGTATCGAAAACACGTTTATAAAGGTCTGGTATTGTGAAAAAGATGACGTAGTTCACCACCATGAGATAAAGAATACAGAAGGCGGTCTGAGTTAGGCTCCTTTAAATTTGGGAAAATTTTATAGCTAAAACACTTCTGGAAGTCAACCTTGTCTAAATTTTAATATTTTGGTCAACCTGAATAAGTAGAAGAAAAAGGAAAAGAAAAATCGAGGAGCCTGACTTCAAAATTAATTTAAACACCGTTAGGCCCAAGGCCGCCAAATAACATCTCCGCCATTACTGGTGAAGTATAGTGATGGCAAGGGGGATGTAATTCTTCAAAGTTGACGACAATGGGCCACACGGACGGTCTCCTACGACTGTAGGGTATCGAACTGGTGATCCAGTGGCATCAATTCTTTTGAAGTTTAAGAAGTGGGTATACGAAATCTGCCTATTGAACTGAAAGATTGGACTTGCATAACCTGTGGAACTTCCTAACTGGTAATATCTTTTCTTTGTTTTTCCTTGTTTAATCATGAAGTGCTTCAAGATTACTATGCGTAGTTAAATCGAAAAGCGTTACGCGTCTTTCAAGCTCATTGTCATAGTCCACTTAGGTACTAATGATTGCATGCCATAAGCATGTATGATCGAAGTACGAAATCTTATGTACTTGATACGTGAACCTGAAAATCTTGTGTGTTGATACGGTAAACCTTTACTTTGCACGCACCCTTCCATAGTAATGTACTTTAAGATTTTTGAATGTTAGGTTAGGTAAGCTCAGTTAAACGCATGTCCCCTGATGATGTTTTATTTTGTGAAATATTTGCTGTAGGTTAGGTTAGGTCAAACTTAAATGTGTGAACCATAATATTTATGTCGGCTATGTTATGAAATTAAATTTTGTCTGTGCTTTCGAATCTAATATGTGTCTGTAGGTAGGTTAAATTTGAATTTAAAGAAGAAGTGTCCCATAATATTTTGGTTAGGTTAGAGAATTTAATTTTTGTCTGTGATGTCAGATCTAATATGTGCCTTTTATTTTGTCATGTGATATATTTTATTTTGCCGGGGTGAACTTCACTTTCAACGCACTTGTGATAACTTGACGGTTTATGTTAGAATATTAAATGCTCCATAACGTATGACATTGATAAGTGGTAATGATGATGAAGTTTCTTTGAGAGTGTTTCATATATATATATATTACTGTGTCCTTTCTTTTAAAATACATTTGTGTAGGTTAGGGAAAAGTATATCGTAAGTGTAGAGCCGGTAACAATTGTACTTTGAACGTGTTTTCCATATTTTGCCGTGTGCCCTTTTGATCTTATTTCGTAATATAGTTTGTATGTGCGCTTTCCATGTTTCATCGGGTGCTCTTTAATATTGATTTGTAATACATTTCTACATGCGCAATATGTGTGAAATCGGGAAAATTGTACTTTTAACGTGTTTATTATTTAGTGATGTGCCCTTTTCATAGTATCTCGTAACGTGCTCGTAATTTAAAATTCTCTTTCGTGTGTCTTGTCACATTGTTTTCGCAACATATATTCAGTATTGTAGGTTAGGAAAATTTAAAAAGAAAATTTACGTATTCTTT
Source organism: Thermobia domestica (assembly GCF_964235325.1). Taxonomy (NCBI): domain Eukaryota; kingdom Metazoa; phylum Arthropoda; class Insecta; order Zygentoma; family Lepismatidae; genus Thermobia; species Thermobia domestica. The sequence continues at coordinate 130,260,676 of NC_137467.1, forward strand.
GATGTTGATATCGGTCTGTGCTGATCCGGTGAAATTTTATTTGGACATACCTTTGGATTTAATATCATTATTTCTAGAACTATCACTTCGTGCAACGTTTTTTTTTTCTTTCGTTTCTTCCTTCGGTAGATAGATGTTTACTTTGAGCGTGCCATGATTATAATTACGTGCCTATCCAATCCATTAAACATATATTTTGCCTCATCGACACTAGTAACGTTGGAATATGTCTCAACTTGCTTCCCCCAATTAGAATATGATTCTTTACGCGTATCCATCCCTATTCAAGCTTAACTGATTATGAACAGAAACAATAATAAGTTAAAATAATAATAGTTGGAAAGGCGTTCTAATATTTGAACCTGTCGAATAGATTTTTTTTTTCACTCACTATACATTTGTAAATATTTCATTCTTCATTGATAACAGTGTTTTTCACGTTATATGTATTATGAAAATGATGAATAGGCTAATGTGAAGTAATAATACTACTTATTCATGTTAAGTTAAAAGAATGACGTTGTAGTAGTAATGATATGGCCTATGTTTGTATTTCATTTGATATACGACAGGGATATCATAAAGAACGAACGCTCAATTAAGATGTTTATTTATAAATATAGAAGTAGAGAGGATGGATCGCAAATTTTGTTAGTATTAAGAGTTTCCTATATGTATTAAAGTTGAGAATCATGTCTGATAATCTGAATATGTTAAACCATTATGATGACATAATTTCATAAAATGTTGATAGAGTATCTTCGAGATACCACGATGGAGGCAAATGTTTAATATTTTTTTTTAAATGTTTAATATTGTAATTAACGATTGGCACGAATAAATAGTCATACAAATTCAGCTCTATAATTTCAAAAATAATCTATACAATTAAAATTTATGAAATTTTTTTTAAAATTTTTTATTATTTTAGTACTAATTAAGCTAAACAATGTTGACTCTTATTCTTGGTTGGCCACAAAACAAGAATCTGGAAACTTCTGATGATAAATAAGTCTAATATAACCTTGATTTTTTTTCAATACCCTGAAAACGTATTGTTATAAGTGGCGACCTCAGCTTTAGGATATTTGTTTAGTTGATAATTTGTGTTAGGATATGTATTAATATTTTTTTATAATTATTGTTTTGTGTGCCAAACTGAGATAAGTATGTGAAGTAATGAGTGGATTGATGATAATGAGCTATTAGACGCGTGACCCAATTAATGCAAAATGAGTGACGAAAGTCTTAGTGTAGATGGTTCTACCGAACACTTTAAATGTTGTGATAATAAATGTAATACTAGTGACAGTGTATCCATACGCTGTGAAACTTGTGATCAATGGTTCCACATCCGTTGTTTAAACATTCCTGATGAGGAACAGGAAGTGTTACGTACCACTAACAATAAATGGGTTTGCTTTGACTGCAAATTGGATGGTGCGTTGGATACGGAAACTGAACCACCTGTGGTGCGAAATCCGAAAAAGAAGGGTGTACCCGAAATTGAAATTGGTGGGGGACCATTGTTTAAAACATTGATTGATATCATTACAGACTTGCGAACAGAAATGTCTGTCATGAACGGTAAAATGGATGCTAATAAGAATGAATTAAAGGTAGACATTGTTACAATTAAAGAGTCTCTCTCCAGTGTACAGTCGGATTTATCCACTGTTAAACAAGAACTGGAAAATAATGTAGCATCTAAAGGGTCATCTATAACGTCATCAACATTGACTTCTGGAAAAGAAGTTGAAACTATAATCGCTAATCACAAACTAGAAATCAGAGCTGTGGGGTTATGTGAAACTGATAATGTTGAGGGCACAGATTTACAATTAGCAAATAATAATTTTTGTGATGTCTTAGATAAGATAGATAATAATGTGCAAAATGATACGGCTGCGTTAGGAGCGCCTGAACTTAGGTCTCATTCAAATATTAGTAATGATAATTTAAATGATGAGACTGATGATTGTTCTAATGATGAAGTAGATGTAGATGTAGGTTTAGATTTAGTGTTTAGTAGTAGATATAGTATATGTGTCAATAAATATTTGTTATGTGAACCCCAGATAATGCATGATAATGTAAAGCATAGCTCTTGGATGTATGCAGATTATAAAAAGAATCCACATGACAGGGTAGCGAATGGTAGTCGAACGAAGACTATAGATCTTTATATATGTGGTGACGTTGTCTTATTTCCAAGTGATGACAAAAGAATAAGTAAGTTTCGGCAAGGGCGAAAAGAGATAGGGAAACCTAACCCGATACTGATTATGGATGTTAATGATTTCAAAAATAGATCTAAAATGTTTATGTGGTTAGTAGGAAATTGCTCTAGCCAGGGGCGGAGACATAAGCTAATTGGAAAATATTGTTGGAAGTGGCTAGAAGCACTCCATAGGATAAGACAGGCAAAAGTCTCACCGCCTGTATTAGCTCCTCCTACGATTGAAATTGTAACCCTGAATTTTGTTTTCTTCTTCTTTCGTTGTGATTTTATTAGTTCAAGTTATGTTTATGATGTTTTATAAATAACGTAGGAGGTAAAATATTATAAATAGACATGCATTAACAAAATGGGGATTTAGAATCTTGATTTGTAAATTTCTCTTTTAGTGAACTTATTTAATTAAGAACTGAAATTTTGTAAAGGAGTGGCAAGTTGAGTCATGTTCTTTCGATCAGTGGGCATAATAATTTCAGCTTAAAGAAAATAAATAAATGAATCTTCCGGTTTGGCTAAACCCGCGGAATAATTTCTGGTGAAAAAGGGAATGTTAGGACTAATTCAGAATATTCAGAAGTTGTTTACGTACCAGTATAGTATGCGGTACCGGAATGTATAGTTTAACAGTATAAACCTACCTGCTAGTTAATTCCGTTCGGGTTCAATGATCATTCCTCTGTCTTCTTCAAACGTACCACTTCGTTGTATCACCGCATTCTTTTGTTGCAGCAGAATTGATTGATAACAATAACAATAAAGTTTTCCCATTTTGTTAGCCATTTCGGTCTTTATTCGTGAAAACAGATTGAGCAGTTGTCATAAAAAGGAAGTGATGTTTGCTCAATTGGAACTTCTCTCCTCAAAACAATATTTTGAATGTAAAATGAATTCGTTTCGAGATAGTGATTTGTACTGTCTTTCTTAAAAATTTATTGACGTATTTTGTTCTGAAGGAAGGAGGAAGTACAGCGAATCGGAATATAAGTAACTGTATCCTGAACACAGGAGTCGAGCTGAACTTTATAAATTATAATATTTGGCAAATCTTTTCAAAATTCTTTTCGTTCGGTTAAGATTGACCTGTGCCCAGTATATATTTAAAATGCGGTTTCGGGAAAAAGATAGTCTTCCTCTAGTAGACCAGTATTTATAGTTAAGAATATGAAGGCTGAATTATTGATAGGTTTATTTCTCTTTACGATTTGTGATGTGCCTTGGTTTTAAGCTGGACGAACACTTATTCATTTAGAACAACTACTTGAAAATTTTTAACCTTTGGAAAATTTTGCACTAAAAAAAAATTAAGAATAAACTTCGGTCCTTTTAGGAATTCTTTCTTGACGAAGGAATTTTATTCCTCAGTTTGCGGCCTTAACAGCGCCATTTTTCGATTTGTTGAAGAAAGACAAGAAATATTGTCTAACTAAGGAATTGCTGAATAGATTCCAACAATTGAGAGAGTTGTTGAGTGAGCCTCCAGCGCTCAGTCAACCCAATTTCGATCAACCCTTTCACTTATTTTCAGATGCGTCACTAGAGAATTTGGCTGGCTATCTGGCTCAGTATGATGATACTGGAGAACTTCTCGTTATCGGCTATGCAAGTAGAAAATTAAAGTTATATGAGGTTTCCTATTCGATTTTCCAACTGGAGTTGCTGGCAGTATTGTTTCTGTGCGAGCATTTCTCGTATTACATTTTAGGTAGAAAAATCACGGTTCATTGTGACAACAGCGCAGTGACATACGCTTTTACGTTACAGAACCTAGATCCCCGAACCACAAAAATTTTGTTGAAGTTACAGAGGTTCGATCTTCGGTTCGAGCACATAAAAGGGGTGGACAATAAAATAGCCGACATATTGAGTCGCAATACTCCGGAGCTCCCTGCCGAACCTGAAGAATATCATGTTAATTCTGTTAGTTTTGTTAATTTTGTTTCTTATGATGAGAGTACGTGGTTCACTATGAATGAGTTAATGCAAATGCAAGAGGGTGATAGGTACTGTAACGAATTAAAAGCGAAAATGTCAGACAGTGCCGATTCTCGAATTCGTCTAGTAAATAATTTGGTCTATATTCAAAATTCGAAAACGAAACGTTGGCTGCTAGTAATCCCAGAGTTATTGATTGAGAGAACGATTAGGAAGGTTCATGAAACGGGGCATTTTGGCGTTAGTAAATGTTTGAAATTAGTTCAGGAATTGTTTTTCTGGAAAGGACAAAAACGTACGTTCCAAAAGTTCATTAATAATTGTGAATTGTGTGCCCGAACGAAGTTCTCCAATAGAATTATTGCTCGTGAGGATCTACATATTGAGGCAGATAAGCCACATATCAAATTATGCATAGATCTCGTAGGAAAATTGCCATGTAGTTATGGATTCTACTACATCCTCTCAATTGTTGATGTCTATTCACGGTTTCTATGTTATTTGCCGTTGAGGAATGCCACAGCTGCTGAGATTGTTCGGACTCTAGAAAAGGAATATTTCTATCTCTTCCCTTACCCAAATTCTATCATATCCGACCAGGGCCCACAGTTCCTCTCGAACACGTGGAAGAATTACTGTAAGGATCACCAAATTCAGCATATTTTGGTCTCTCCGCACAACCCTTCTGGGAATGGCATTATCGAACGTTCGCATCGAGAACTCAACCGAATTATTCGATTATTGTGCAGCCATAATCACACTAAGTGGAAAACAGTGCTAAAGACGGCACAAGACCTCTTAAACTATTCTTATAATAGCACCATTGGATGCACACCTGCCGAGGTGTTCATTTCTTTTTCAGCTACCGATAGATTTCGAGAAAAATTTCCATGGCCGTCTGAACTGAAAACAGTAGAAAATTCTAAACGGCATATTCAGGTGGAACCCCGTTTGTTATCAAAACGAAAGCGAAAGTCGCAAAATAATGTGATTGAAATTAAGGAAATGGATTTGGTTATGGTCAAAACCCATTTTCAATCGGATGCGTTTAAGAAGGTCACACACAAGTACATGCCTGTATTCACGGGGCCTTTTGTTGTGACTCGAGTGCATCACAACTCTGTTTCTTTAAAAGATTTGGAGGGGAGAGAAGTGCCGACTCAAAATTTATCGAACGTAAAATTGTTCAACTGTTCTCCAGAAAAGAGAGAAGAATTATTAAAAGATTTTAAATAGTCATATAAAAAAAGAGATATAATTTGTTGAAATGTTTTAAGTAGTTAAAAAATTTTTTTTTTCTTAAAGCCGCCGGGAAAAATGTAACCGACCGATTACCGGTTACATTTCTGTTTAAGTTGGTTCCCGTATTTTAATGTTTACCGGTGGTTTACGCAGTGTTAAAGTTGGTTATTGTATTGTAATACTGCGCCCTAATGTTTCTAAAGATTGTTTTGACGTTAATTTGTTTCGTTGCCAATGAAATAAATGGTGCAAAGGGTGATTAGTCTTATATGAAAGATGCAAACACACCAATAATTTACCATTAAATTTCGAACTGTCTTTTCTGCAATTGCTCGCGTTACTGCACTAATTTCATTCATATGCTTGTATAGTAACATTTAATTTATACTTTACCTTATATAATTCTGTCAGTGGTTCACAGTTGTCATGCTGCCTATTATCAATTTGATGTGCATTTGTTGTTTATTCTGATGTTCATTTGGTACTCCTTCTGGCTATCATCACGAGGGGGCACTCGAATCGCTGTCAAGTAATCGTTGTTGATTAAGATGGCGGACAAGCTTGTAGTTAGATCGACTTAGTGTCATGACAACCGCGTAAATGAAACCGGACAAATATAGGTGAGTTAAATTTTTTTATCATATTTAAAAATTATAGAATCCGGATATTAAGTACCATGTATAAATCAGTTTGTTTCGAAGGCTAAGTGTCGGTATTGACATGTAATGGTTATAAATATTATTTCAATCGTGGTCACATATCTAGTATCGAAAACACGTTTATAAAGGTCTGGTATTGTGAAAAAGATGACGTAGTTCACCACCATGAGATAAAGAATACAGAAGGCGGTCTGAGTTAGGCTCCTTTAAATTTGGGAAAATTTTATAGCTAAAACACTTCTGGAAGTCAACCTTGTCTAAATTTTAATATTTTGGTCAACCTGAATAAGTAGAAGAAAAAGGAAAAGAAAAATCGAGGAGCCTGACTTCAAAATTAATTTAAACACCGTTAGGCCCAAGGCCGCCAAATAACATCTCCGCCATTACTGGTGAAGTATAGTGATGGCAAGGGGGATGTAATTCTTCAAAGTTGACGACAATGGGCCACACGGACGGTCTCCTACGACTGTAGGGTATCGAACTGGTGATCCAGTGGCATCAATTCTTTTGAAGTTTAAGAAGTGGGTATACGAAATCTGCCTATTGAACTGAAAGATTGGACTTGCATAACCTGTGGAACTTCCTAACTGGTAATATCTTTTCTTTGTTTTTCCTTGTTTAATCATGAAGTGCTTCAAGATTACTATGCGTAGTTAAATCGAAAAGCGTTACGCGTCTTTCAAGCTCATTGTCATAGTCCACTTAGGTACTAATGATTGCATGCCATAAGCATGTATGATCGTAGTACGAAATCTTATGTACTTGATACGTGAACCTGAAAATCTTGTGTGTTGATACGGTAAACCTTTACTTTGCACGCACCCTTCCATAGTAATGTACTTTAAGATTTTTGAATGTTAGGTTAGGTAAGCTCAGTTAAACGCATGTCCCCTGATGATGTTTTATTTTGTGAAATATTTGCTGTAGGTTAGGTTAGGTCAAACTTAAATGTGTGAACCATAATATTTATGTCGGCTATGTTATGAAATTAAATTTTGTCTGTGCTTTCGAATCTAATATGTGTCTGTAGGTAGGTTAAATTTGAATTTAAAGAAGAAGTGTCCCATAATATTTTGGTTAGGTTAGAGAATTTAATTTTTGTCTGTGATGTCAGATCTAATATGTGCCTTTTATTTTGTCATGTGATATATTTTATTTTGCCGGGGTGAACTTCACTTTCAACGCACTTGTGATAACTTGACGGTTTATGTTAGAATATTAAATGCTCCATAACGTATGACATTGATAAGTGGTAATGATGATGAAGTTTCTTTGAGAGTGTTTCATATATATATATATATATATATATATATATATATATATATATATATATATTACTGTGTCCTTTCTTTTGAAATACATTTGTGTAGGTTAGGGAAAAGTATATCGTAAGTGTAGAGCCGGTAACAATTGTACTTTGAACGTGTTTTCCATATTTTGCCGTGTGCCCTTTTGATCTTATTTCGTAATATAGTTTGTATGTGCGCTTTCCATATTTCATCGGGTGCTCTTTAATATTGATTTGTAATACATTTCTACATGCGCAATATGTGTGAAATCGGGAAAATTGTACTTTTAACGTGTTTATTATTTAGTGATGTGCCCTTTTCATAGTATCTCGTAACGTGCTCGTAATTTAAAATTCTCTTTCGTGTGTCTTGTCACATTGTTTTCGCAACATATATTCAGTATTGTAGGTTAGGAAAATTTAAAAAGAAAATTTACGTATTCTTTGATGTTGATATCGGTCTGTGCTGATCCGGTGAAATTTTATTTGGACATACCTTCGGATTTAATATCATTTCTAGAACTATCACTTCGTGCAACGTTTTTTTTTTTTCTTTCGTTTCTTCCTTCGGTAGATAGATGTTTACTTTGAGCGTGCCATGATTATAATTACGTGCCTATCCAATCCATTAAACATATATTTTGCCTCATCGAAACTAGTAACGTTGGAATATGTCTCAACTTGCTTCCCCCAATTAGAATATGATTCTTTACGCGTATCCATCCCTATTCAAGCTTAACTGATTATGAACAGAAACAATAATAAGTTAAAATAATAATAGTTGGAAAGGCGTTCTAATATTTGAACCTGTCGAATAGATTTTTTTTTCACTCACTATACATTTGTAAATATTTCATTCTTCATTGATAACAGTGTTTTTCACGTTATATGTATTATGAAAATGATGAATAGGCTAATGTGAAGTAATAATACTACTTATTCATGTTAAGTTAAAAGAATGACGTTGTAGTAGTAATGATATGGCCTATGTTTGTATTTCATTTGATATACGACAGGGATATCATAAAGAACGAACGCTCAATTAAGATGTTTATTTATAAATATAGAAGTAGAGAGGATGGATCGCAAATTTTGTGTTAGTATTAAGAGTTTCCTATATGTATTAAAGTTGAGAATCATGTCTGATAATCTGAATATGTTAAACCATTATGATGACATAATTTCATAAAATGTTGATAGAGTATCTTCGAGATACCACGATGGAGGCAAATGTTTAATATTTTTTTTAAATGTTTAATATTGTAATTAACGATTGGCACGAATAAATAGTCATACAAATTCAGCTCTATAATTTCAAAAATAATCTATACAATTAAAATTTATGAAATTTTTTTTTTAAATTTTTTATTATTTTAGTACTAATTAAGCTAAACAATGTTGACTCTTATTCTTGGTTGGCCACAAAACAAGAATCTGGAAACTTCTGATGATAAATAAGTCTAATATAACCTTGATTTTTTTTCAATACCCTGAAAACGTATTGTTATAAGACACTGTTAAATGGCAACACTGAGATATGCCCATAGAATCATCACACTACAGGTAAGAAAAAAAATCGAGATTTTTTTTTTTTTTTTTTTTTTACCTTTTCAACTACCTGATGTTTTAAATCCAAGATCATTTCATTAGAAGATTAATTGTAAGTGTCACAGTATTGTCCGAAAACGATATTTTGTCATTTTTTTGTGACTTTCTCTCTCAAGAATAATTTTGGTTGATAAAAATCTCATCAATAGTAGGAGGTTTTTTTTATCATTGGCTATTAGAAGAGGAAGTCCATATGATGTTTTCATTTTTTTCGTGACAGATTTCAGAGCACTCCAGCTTCATAAGTTTCAGCGAGTTTCTTTTCACAATAAAAAAAAAACTTTAGATTTGTCTTTCAAGGCTGTATGTAGTGTGGACAAATGTTCCAATCAGATAGGGTGAAGAGGATCATTCATAAGGACAGAATGCCACACAACACATTGTGGTAGTTGAATATAATCTTTTCCAATGAACATAAAACCATACCAGGTGTCACCTTCACTACACAATTTTCTGTTAGAACTGGACGCTACGATTTAATTCACACACACACACACACTGACAAGAACGAGAAATTACAAAGTCATTACAAAATTCACAATACCATAAAATAAACTTCTCAGATCAGAACACCGGTCTGAAAATTTAATGAAACCAAGAATTAGACAGTCAGCGTTATGTTTATTATTCAGAAACACATTAACAACACTGTTCAAACAAGAAAGCAAAAGCTCGTTATCAATCGATCACTAATCAACATCAAACTATATAATCTAAGCTTTTCGTATATAATGGTTACTAACAGCGCCGAAAATAAATAAATACTAAATACTTCTCTATTCTCTTTCGACATTATGCGCAACTCTTCGTTTTTAAAACTGTTCGTTAAGAATGTCATTACTTGTTTTTTAGTTGTCGTAAGCGTTGACGATGTGTTTGAAATTACTTAAAAAATCGACTTTGAAACAATTCATAATTGATTTACAAGGAACCAAGAATGTATACTAAATTTCAGTTTTTCTTATGGTTATGTAACTTTAACAGGCTGAGAAAGTGATTCATTATTTCGATTCTAACCGTTCAGGACCTCTCAGTTCGAGTTCGAGTTGTCTCCGTGATTAGCACATAAGCAAGAATTCCTAGTGAATTGCTCGAATAGTTCATTCGATTATTTTCACAACAATGAGCAATCACTTGATTATCAAGATTGCTACCAAAAGTAGTGACACTTGTGAGGTGCAGCAGGTTAGAATGTATGATTAATATTGTTGTTTGTTTGTTTCTTGTTTTGTCTGTGTTTAGTGTAACGGTGTTTTTCCTCTTTTCAGTTGGCAACACTACAAGATAGTGGCTTCCCTGATACTTGGAAAACGTGTCCAGTGCGTTCACCTATTTTTCGAGACGCACAACGTTACGAAAGTCCAGCGACGAATGAAGGAGCTGAACGGTGATCCTGCGCCAGAGCGGAAGGTAATAACGAGGATAAACAAAGCCTTCGATACCACTAGTAGCGTAATTGACGCCAAGAGTCTGGGTAGGCCTAGGTCCGTCAACAATCCCGCAAATGCAACTTCAGGATTGGTGTCCATGATTGTAAAGATGTTTGTTCACTGTTGTTTACTTACTGTCATAAATAAACTAGTGCAGTAGTTCCCAACCGATGTGTCGCGACACACTGGTGTTTCGCGCAGTCTTTTAACATGTATCGCGAAATTTTAGAAATTAAAAATCATGAATAATTTAATAATAACTTTAAATCGAGACAGACTGTACTAATCAATATCTCCAGCGGTAGCAATAATCGTCACTAATATATAGTCATTAAAAAAGTAATTGATTTCACTATTGTAATAGATATTATTATTATTATTATTATTATTATTATTATTATCATTATTATTATTATTTATAATAATATCAAACAAGTGTTGCGATGGCCTGGACGTTCAGTAAAATGTGCCGTCAGTCAAAAAAGTTTGAGAACCACTGAACTAGTGTACATTTTTAAAGTAGTTTTTCTTTAACGAGCAATAACGTAGACGTGAAATTATAATGTGTGACACATCAACAATTAAGGCCATTATGTTTGAACTGTTCGCAACTTTACTATAACTGACTATTTCTTTTAACAATAATTAGTACAACAGAAACAATAGTGAGCTGATATTGTTTATAAAATAAAAATTTCTGAGCAACAGATGCGCGCACGGAGTCGTTTAAGGTAGACGTGTTTTTAAAAAGCGGAAACTGTAAAATGACTTTCAGCACATCTTTTAATCTAAAACTTTCAGAAGTGCGACCACCTGACACCTTGGTTCGCACGACATCAGAACTTACGTGTTTACACCCAACTGAGTCTCGCCTACGTTTCAGTTCTATTAGATCTATGACTGCAACTCACACGCGGAACCTCAGCAGAGCTGACAATGAAAATGGAACACGGCATACCTGCAGCCGTAATTGGATTTTTAGTTGCACTCGGTGGCTTCGAGTGAGAACGCGATTTTTTGGTCGACAAAGACATGACGAAACCAGAAAAGCTAATAGAAGATCTACGCTTGTTGCTAATCATGACGCCCATGTGAATTTGAAAGCCAGTACAGTGATGCCAGACCCACTAGAATGTAATTTCTCACCAAATGACCTTCTGTTGGGTAGACAACGAAGAAAACTATGGAAAAAGATAATAGAAATTTTGAGATGGTCATTTATACACCGAAGTTTATGCTCTTCTTATCGCTTGATAAGCATTTTTGGAGAAACAATGCTGAAGACAATGGGCGATCTTTCAGTGTTGCCATCATTCTCGCCAGAACAGTTTGACGATCAAGGGTTGCCGTATGTATTTTGTAACCAGCTAGAAGTTTATCATAACATTGCTTCAAACAGTGTTGCAATACTTCGAAAGGATTGGCGTGGGACATCCGCTCTTCTCACTGCCCTGGATTTTGGACAGATGGTCACTTGTGCTATAATTAATTATGGACCAGTTGAGCTCTTTAGTTTTGTTGAATGGACAGTGTTAAACCATCTTCTCGGAATAAAAATCCATCCAGTTACAAGAAATGAATATGATATCTGCCATTACGCTGCCTTAATAATCATTTTTGATTTGAATACAAGGCGACTTATCAAATGTCATTTGGCAAAGAGGAAAAAGCTCTTTAGAAACTGGAGAGACATGCTTTGCAATATTGAACCATCACAGCCACAGGAGGAAGAGAATTTTGAATTTCCAAGCTCAACTGAGTATTTTGAAGAAGATCAAATTGGTCTATGTTCAGGGCAGTTCTTTCCTTGTTGGAGGAAGTGGATTCACAAGAGATGTCGAAGACTCTTAACTTTCTGTATTGGACACAAAACACAGAACCGATCGAAGAATGACGATGCACAAACCTTACTGTATTCATCAGAGCTGCTTTCCAGGAAAACGAAGAGACTATACCCAAGGATTTTAGAGTACATGAGGTGGTCTTTTTCATATAAAATGGTCTCTTCTACCTGCTACATGATGACAATTGAAGGAGAAACGTTATTGCACGCAATGGGGGACCTCTCCGTCTTGCCACCTTTCTTCTCCGTTGATTTCGATGATCAAGGACTCCCTTATGTATTCGCTGATCGGATTTATGTTTTATTTGACCCGTCCAGCAATGATGTTACTCTCGCTGCAAACGACTGGCGTGGGACAGTAGTTCTTCCTACTGCATTGGACTACGGGACTATAATTGGCTGCTCTATTGTTAATTATGGGCCGGTTAAATTATTTACTTTCTTTGCGTGGACCTTATCGAACCATTTGTTAGGGATAAAGATCCATTCAATAACAAGAGAAGCTGATGATATCTGGCATTATGCAGCTTTGATTATCATTTTTGATTTACGGAGAAGAAAGCTGGTAAAATGTAGAATGGCGAAGAAAGAAAAAATATTTAGGAATTGGAAAAGTATTCTGTCTGAGAGTATGTTGGAGACATCGAAGGAAGAAGACTTTGAACCTCCGAACAACATATCTGATTCAACAGCAGCATCTGACTATCAGAGTCGACTCTCCCAACGAGGATGGTTTTCTCGTACGAGAAGATGGTTTGGAAAGAGATGTCGGATGCTCATTCCTCGTTGCATCAGATAAATATGTTGGGTTTAGCTTCACGTAATTGATTTACTCGCTATATACTAGAAGATAAATCATTTGTCAACATCCAACCCCAGATTTATTTTTAAAAAAATCTAACCAACGACCTACGTAAGTTCTCAACATTTGCACCGACAAGTATTCTAAGTTTTCCCCATGTGACTACATGAAAATGTGAAATTGTTCAGATATTAAACATGTAAACACGTAAAGAGATACAAAGGAAACTGATGTTAATAGCTTACCACAAGGATCGCTGCAAGCAACCATCAAAGCACTGGCTCTGTGGTAAGAATAAATACCAGCTGCTGTAAATGTAGCTACGAGGAAACAGTGCTATTCAATATCCCTGTTTGTAAGCAGCACCCCTTTCATCTTGTTTTACAACGGGATATATTTTTTCCTTTGTTCTATTTTGGTCGTTTATTTGGATTTAAGTAGAGAATGCCATTTAAGTCAACAAAGAAGAAGATGACGACGAAGATTAAATTGAAGTAAAAACCCACTTTATCTCTGGATGATTAAAATTTTGAGTTTCCTAAGATTCACATAAAACAGAACATCACACCTCTTAAACTTTTGATATAGTAGTAGTAGTAGTAGTTGCAAGATATAGAAAACCTAAAAATTCCAGATTCATTTACTATTATTGTATAATTTTACAACCAATTTCATTACAATCAATTTTCTTTTGTATTTGACAGAAAATTAATAAAAGTTTTGAATAATCCTGATTTGTATTTGATTATTTAAACGAATTATAGTTATATTTGCCAGAATAAGTCATACAGGGTGTGTATAAATGAAATGGAAACTTGGGTTTGCTAAAATTAAAATCTTGTCAAGCAGAATACGCGAAGAAATTAATTTTGTACTAATTGCTGAATGGATTTTTATGTACAAGGTGTACAACTTTGCTTCCGCCGTTTTCCCCCCAAAATATGACGCTTTAATGAAACAAATTGCTTACCCAGGCATTGTTCAAAGTATTGTCCATCGCTAGCCACTACTTTCTCCCATCTTTCTGACAGCGTACGAATGCCGCGTCGAAAAAATGTTTCATCTCTGGAGGCGATCCACGAATCAATCCACTTTTTGACTTCTTCACAAGATCGGAAGTGTTGGTCAGCCAGGTCATGCGCCATTGATCGAAACAGGTGATAATCAGAAGGAGCGATGTCTGGAGAGTACGGCGGGTGGGGTAGGACTTCCCATCTTAACGTTTGCAAGTACGTTTTGACCACTTTTGCAACGTGGGGTAGAGCGGTATCGTGCTGCATAATCACTTAGTCGTGCCTCTCGCTCTGTTGCGGCCGTTTGTCCTTTAATGCTCGGCTCAAACGCAATAATTGCGTTCGATAACGATCACCTGTGATTGTTTCACTTGGTTTTAGCAGCTCATAGTACACGACACCGAGCTGGTCCCACCAAACGCAGAGCATGATCTTGGAGCCATGAATATTCGGTTTGGCCGTCAACGTGGAAGCATGGCCTGGATATCCCCATGATTTTTTTGCGTTTAGGGTTATCGTAATAAACCCATTTTCGTCCCCGGTCACAATGCAATGCATAAATCCCTTCCGTTTTTGCCTCTGAAGCAACTGTTCACAAACACACAAACGCCGTTCAACGTCTCTTGATTTCAACTCATCCGGGACCCAAGTTTCTTCTTTCTGAATCATATCCATGGCTTTGAGCCATTTTGAAATGATTTGCTGTGTCACTCCCAATGATCGTACCAATTCTTCTTGAGTTTGACGCGAGTCTTCACCCAGCAATGTCTCCAATTCTGCATCTTCGAAAACTTTCTGTCTTCCACCACTATGCCGGTCTTCGACGTTAAAGTCACTGTTCTCTCACTAATAGCGTCCTCACCATAAGTGCTTGAGAGCATTCGATGAGACTCAGCCGCAGGTTTCTTCATATTAAAAAAAAGTAGAACCTCCCGAAAATGGCGAGAATTTGTCTCGTAAACTGACGTTTTTAACCGAGAACAACTTTACGATGCACACACAAATCGACTAATGCTTGAATGGGGTTATGTTGACAGAGGAATAAGCTAACTGCCTGACGTCTGCGATCTGTTTATTTCGACCGCTACTTACCGTTGTAGCCATCTATCGGAAAACGGCGGAAGCAAAGTTGTACACCTTGTAACTAAGTCTTCTAGCTGCAGTAAGTGACTTACCAATAATGGCAGATTACTTGTGGTGATGATGATAAGTGCAAAAGGTAAGTTATACAAATAATCAGCACCCTATCCAGTTTGACGTTTATTTGTTTGTAGAAGTTTAACATCATTGTTTACTACCGAAGCGATATGAGTCGTGAACCTACATAATTTAAGGTGAAATATTAATTAGCGTTGACCATGCTTTTAAGTTTTGGTGCATTCGCACCTAAAATCGAACTCAGAATTATGTGAATCAAACATGTGCACGTTAGGCATTATATTATATATATTTTGGTGAAACTGCATGAAATAATGGCAAACTATTTGACATATTCTGAAAATATTTCGGCGTAAATATATGTTCCAAAGATTCTTTTTCTTAAACAGAACTTTCTGTTTAAGGAAATGTTTCCATATATTGAAAAAAACTTCCCGGACCTTCAGATTAATGGTCGAGAGCCTTGACCACTGAACCACGATTACTACGCGTTAATTGATTCGTCTTTAGTTTGGGGCCGCGGTGACTCAGTGGTAGAGCGTTCACCTCTGCTTCATGGGGTTCCGGGTTCAATCCCTGCTCCCGCCAAGTGAACTTTGTGGTGGACGTACACCGTGTGCGTGGGTTTCCTCCCCCATTTTTCATTCCATCATTTCATTTGTTTCTCATCATCACCGTCTCCTTTAACCTAACCAGCATAAGTGTGAGACGTAAAACTCAAAGATTTCATTTAATTTTTTTCGTCTTTAGTTTGTTTATGTGTATAATATACGCGCCGTATTTGATTCAAAATAAAGGAGTTTTGTATTTTGTTTTTTAAAAATTTGTAATATTGATAATTTAGTGAATACAATGATATAATGCCCTGCGAGTACTCAATTACATATTCCTGTGTTTTGCAAATCAACTTGACCATAAACAAGCTACTATTTTGAGCGAACAGAAAATACACTTTATTTAGGCGAGCCAGAGTCAGTAACGCTTTAGGTGAATGGTTAGCATTGTGATTTGCCAATTTCTTGGCCCGGGTTCGATTTCCTGGCACAATTTCCCGGCCCAAATGATAATAGTAATTGTAAGTGATTTTTGTAGTCACATATTGAAAAATCTTAGAGCTACTGCGAGTGTTCTATCAATCTATTGGTTCCCCTTGAAAGTTTTTGAACCAAAACCCGGATCAACATACGGAAACTCAGGTCCTCGAGTAGACTAGACACTAGACACTAGACTAGACACTAGACTAGACACTAGACTACCGGATATTTGTTGTAGTTGTTAGGTGCAATAAAAGATTGTGAGTACCACTTTTGGTGTTATTTTTACCCACAATGATAAAACCTACTTGACTCAGCTGGGTTGGACTGAACTTATTAGACGTCAAACAAACTGAAACAACTGGACCTCAAGTATTCTTCGTAACTTTAAGATTTTAGGAACTGACCACGTGCAGACGGCCTCTGAATCTCGTGTATTAAATCATATCAAGTTCAGGTGAATCGAACTTAGCATCATTTAATCAGGAGAGGGTGTTGCGACATGTCTTCCTATTAGAATTTGGTATTGTGTATTCAGGTCACATCCTACAGATGTCTGACTTTTTACTTGTGAAGCGACTTTCGTGGATTGGAGGTGTTTGAACTTAGGTACTGAGTCGTGCTTCCTTATTTCTTTAATCTAGTATTTAAACTTTGTTCCAATAACAAAATATAAATTTTACATTATTAATCAATTGGCGATAAGAAATTAAAATCTATTCATAAGTATTTACGAAAGATTCATTTTTGCTTAAAAGTAAAAATGGTGATGTATTAAGATTTTATTCCTTATATAGTACTGTAGAATCCCTGATTTTAGTAAAAGTTAGCATACAGACACAGTATCCAAAAGAAATTGCACATCTAAAATTTTATACAGTACAACAAATGACTTAGAACCTATAGATAAGTAAATCATATACAAGGTGACGAAAAAACTGCTTTTTTTTTTTTTTTTTTTTTTTGCAAAGGAATAAAACAATAGACACAAAGTTTCTCTGGATAAATACTGGATAGAATTCACCACCTGCGAGAAGGTACTTCATCATGACCGCTTGAAATCTGTTATTTTGAATCGTCGACGAGATTTATAAATGAGAACTGGGCCATATGATTTGTCAGCTCGGACTGGAATGTTTCTAGAAATCCATTGGTGAAGTTAGTTCTTCTCTAACTGTATTCCTGTAAGACATAAATATGAAATTGGCTTTTGTCCCCTATGTATGGTTTACTTATTACCTACGATTTTTCGCTATCCTGTTGTTATTCGTTGGCTTTGCAACTATAATTTTGTCTGTACGGTTTCCTGTAGATATTATGCAAACATACCAAGTTTCATCAAAATAGGACTTCATCTCACTGTGAGTTGTTTTAGATAGGTTTAAGAATTTGTAATATTTTTAATCTTTGCATGATCTAGTTTATGAATGGGATCGAGACGGTAGGAAAGCGAGCTCTGGATATAAAGACCAGGATTTCGTTGTGTGGATCAGTCCACCGTAAGAGCAATCTGACAGAATTCAAGATTTAGTATGTGAAAATCCGAATCCTTAACAATTTTAGATCCCGAGAACATTTTTTCATTACCTCTGAAAATCGTTAGTGAATACTTTCGAATTAAAAGCTGTCAACTTCAGAATACCATCAAGCGCCCTAATTTATAGGGTTCAAGACTTGAATCTTACACTGTAAAAAATTAGGTGTTGAAACACCACAAAATAACTACCACTCTAGCGTGTTACTTGTGTGTTAATTCAGCACCAAGACATCGCCTTCCGAGCATATCAGAAATAACTAGTTACTACCTGAGAGAATTTGCATTGGTATTTATCATTTAATATGAGCAAAGTTTTGCGAAATATCTTTGGCACTTATGCCAAGTAACGAATAATGTTCTATGTTTTCTGTAATCGGTGACAATAATATTGTTGTAAACCTGTGAATTGTCTGCCTACAGTTACATAGGCAATAGTTCTGCCATCTTATGTTCATATATGCTACGACACAAGAATAACAGATAAAGAAAACAGATGGAAGCACAGCTATCTGTGTAACTGTTGTCAGATGATTCACAGGTTTACAACAATATTATTGTGACCGATTACAGAAAACATAGAATGGTATTAGTTAATTGCCATAAATCGAAATATGTTTCACAAAGCTTTGCTCATACCAAACAATAAAAAACAATGCAAATACTACAGCCAGTAACGAGGTATTTTTGATATGTTCTGAAGGCGATGTGACTGGTGTTGAATCGACACACAAGTAACACGCTAAAGTGGTAGTCATTTTGTGTTATTTCAACATCTCATTTTTTGCTGTGTAGGGTTTCCGATTTGCCCCTATTTTAACTTCTAATGAAACAGTTTGCTTAACAACCATGCACGGTCTATTTTAATTGGAGACCACCTGCTTTCAAAACTTCAAATTCTTAGGTTAACTGATCTTCCTGATCAGCAGGATATTTTTTTACAACTTCTCTTAAGCAAAGTGAAATTCAATCACTCTAACAGACCCGGTCTCCCGTTCTCACACCGCACCTACTGAGATACGGTAACGGCGATTAATTTTTGTGTATGGCTCACGTTTATGTAAAGCCGAAAATCTGATTTTAAAATGTATTATGCATACTGAAATCAATTATGCAGAAAAATTATGTTGATAACTCAAAATATGCGAACAATCAACTACTATTGCAGCATTTACTTGAAAAACTTTAATTGTTTAAAAATCACACAATATTTAACAGGGATGCTTCATGTTTGTAGGCAGGGAGTAATCTACACCCCCCCAACACCCCCCTAACACCCCTCCAAATTTCCTTACACACACTCCTGGATGGAAAAGGAATACTCCCCCAAATCCAATTGTATCAATCAGTATCATATAGGTTATTTATTACATCAAGTTAAAAATGGTTTAGCATTTAGGAAAGAAGGCAATATTCTTATTCATTTATTTCACTTCAAAATACGAAGCGACCTCGTTCTCATGTACGATTTTGAGAACCACATGACCTCATTGTTTCGGGCGGTGTTTCGATCGAAAAAATTGACAAAACAGACCGCTGATGCCTACCCTCCTGGACTCCACGGTCGTTTCCGAGAAATGAGATTGATATACAGATGTAGATTACTGAAATTGGCAACGTCTTGAGCGGTCATTCACCTACCTCCTCCTCAGTAAGGAAAAATGTGACAATATAGTAATAAGGCTACACCAGATTCAGTTGGTAAGTGCTACTCTGGAACAGGCTCGCAACCAGAAGGGGCTAAGGAAGGCCTGGCCCTCCCTAAATTTTTCATGTCCAGTCCAGAGCTCAATACAAAAGCACAATTTAGATATTTATAAGAGAATTTTTAATGACATGACCCCTCCTAACATATTCATGGACCCCAAAGCTCTGTGGCTGGTTTCGAGCCTGCTCTGCAAGTGGTGTATCAACGGACGGACGGACGGACGTGGTGTATCAAGGGAGTAGTCAAGACGTTTTTAGAAATGAAATACATCGAAGTAAGAATTATATATTTTTAGACTGAGTCTAGTGTTATGCAAGAACGCATTTGGCGCTAGCTTAATTTTTGTAAAGTATATTTTTATTCACGTAAATTCATTGAGCCGAACAGGGCTCATAGCAAGTCACTTTTTTTTAAACTAAAATTTACTTTTTTTTCAAGTTGGTCACTAAAAGTTACTTTTTTCAAATTTGTCACTAAAAATTACTTTTTGAGAGATAAAGTGACTTCTTCGTGTGATTTATGTTTCGTATTGGCAGTTTTCTAAGAAAAATATAAAAACAAATGAAAAAAGGCAGAAATTTGTTACTCATTACTCTTCTAAAAACTTCAGAACTTTCTGCCACATGTGAAACAGTCAGCTTTATTCTCACTTCAGCTTTTATTCTTTCTAAAGCACAGTGGACGGTTGGTGGATGCTTAAGCTCTCAAGGTGGGGTTGAGAACTCTTCTGTGTCTATTCTTTCTTCTATCATAATAATCTTTTAGTTTTCTCTCGTAATAGTTAACGCTCCGTTCAACGTTGTATGTGTGTGTTTGTGTTGTTCATCATGTTCGTCTTTTGTTATGCTTCTTCTATGTTTTTCTTAAGAGTAGGTGATGAATTTGAATATTTCACGTTTTTGAGCACTCTTAATGCAAAGTTAAATATAATGTCTGGGATGAAGAAATTCGGAAATAGGCCAGAACTGGTTCCACTTACTCAGAAGCTTTTTACATCTGCTAAGTCTGCTTACCATAACTACAAAGCATATTTTGAAAACCTAAGAAAGGAGGAAGCTCAAAGAGAAATAAAAAGAAACAAAAGAACAAACAGAGAGGTAATGGAGAAATTGACAAAGGGAAAAAGGGGCATGATGAGATTTTGGTTACTTTTTTGTGTGCTTTTGGCCATTTTTGGTCACTTTTCCACTATTTACAAAAGAGCAGATCACTATGTGCCCTGGGATTATTAAAAGTAGGGTATATTAAAGAAGAAAAAAGAGAAAAATACAACATATTTGTAAATTGAAAAACTGGATTTCTTGAAAACAACTAAATCAATGAATAATTTTCTTATGACAGATATTCAGAGCCAATAACGTAGCCAGGAAGGGGCAGGAACGGAGATTGAGATATCAAATAATATTACAACAATTAACGTTAACAACAGGGTTAGAATATTAAATGAAATGAAATTGGAACAATGTACAGTACTAATTACTACACGAATGTGATTTTAGCATGGGACGAGGGAATTTTTTCCCAATTAATATTAAAAAAAAATCACCCACTAAAACTTGCTGGGATGAATTAATTGAAATAATAGCAGAATTTTGCGAAATAATTAGACTACAATAATTCGTATGTAATCAATTCACATGTAGTTACTAGGTAAAATAGTGGAGGTTAATTCCTAATACAGTGGAACCTCTCTTAACGGGCATCTGTCAATAGTGGACATCTTCGTAAGAGAACAAACTTTCTTATTTTTCCATGCCATAAATATGTGTGATGTGGTGTTATAAGAGAGAATCCTTCCTTTTAGGGACACCTCTCATTTACGGACAAATAATCGGTTCCACAGATGTCCGTTTTGAGAGGTTTCACTGTATTACTTAGTTTAATAATAATACTAAATGCTCAAATGTGTGAACTTACTTTATTGAACCTACCACTGCAAAGAGTTGACATTATTAGTAATAATAATAATTAATAATAATAATAATAATAATAATAATAATAATAATAATATTGCAATAGTTGCGTAACAAAATATACTGTTTTCTTGTTTGAGTTTGTTTAAAAATTATATCACTATTCTGAGAGCACACCCCCCCTTTTATTTTGAACACCCCCCTAAGTAAAAATTTCTGGCGTACTTACTGTTTGTAGGAGCCGAAGGAAATGTAGGATTACAAATTCCATATATATATCGTATCCCATTTCTGTAAATTCTATTAGATCCTCAGTTTTAGCGTAAAAACTAAACGGATTACAGTAAAAAGCGAATTAATTTTCAGGACTTTAAACGGATTAATTTTCATGATTCCAAAGTTAAACATCTTATCCTTTTTGTCTTTCAGGTATCATCATGCCACTAAAAGTGAAATTTCTAATTGAGACTGTTAAAACACTTATAAAACTCAAACGTGATCTAATTTCAACAAACAATAGACTTGCTCGTAAAACAACTCTTGTTTGGAATAAAATTTTCGATGCCTTGAGTAATGAACATCATGATTACACCACAACAGCAAATAACATTTATACTTACGTTACAGGCAATCGTCACGGACTTGGGCTACAAGAAGAGAACGCCGGAGATTTCGCCTTCAGACAGTGATGTCCATTCCCTTTCTGAAGAAGACACCTATGATACTGATTCGCTCGACTGTCGCCAGCAAAGTCAGTGTGGATTGAGTGTTAATTCAGAGAATTAGAAAAGAAAATTTACTATTACTTTAAGTGCGCAAGAGTGGTCTGAAATATCTCCCGAAGATGTAATATATCGCGAACGAAAATATAGAGTACTGAAAAGGCGTGTGTGGGCTAATGTAATCTATGAACATTTATGGATGCATACCAAAGCTCCGTGTGCGATGGTCTATACAGGAGGAAAAATTAGTAATTCAGATACAACATGTTACGTTAAATTTAAAGGTGTTTGTTCTTTCTGTTGTTCGGCATTTATTCGTTCAATTCAGGAAGAACCCAAGCCTCAAAGTAAAGTTCTGGTTCATTGTATATTTCAAGGAAGGTACACTCATGTCCAAAATTATTGTCGCATGTCTATAAATATGTTGTTGTAGGAATATAATTTGATAACGAATTCGCCCGGTATTTCTTACAATGTTAGTACGTGTATAATAGGCAAAGACATGTATGTGGCAAATTTCATGTCAAAAGAGCAGTATATAAGAACAATAAAACAAAAATAAAACTCTCTTGTCCATTTAGCAACATTTTGTTTTACATACTCTAATTTTCGTATTATTAATTCTTTTTCTGTGAAATTTGCCAGAAATATACATTTCCCGATTATACACACAGTATCAGTATTAAAAGTATCCTGCAAAATCATTATCTAATTATATCCTTACAAGAAAACAGTTATAGATATTCGACAATCATTTTGGACATGAGTGTACAAGCAAAGTCACCCGAAAACCATGAAAAGAAAATTATATGGCAATGGGTCTCGGAAGCTAGTTAATAAAATGGTACAGCAAAACATGTCAGCATCTTGCGTTCATAGATTAGAGGCTGACCGTCTTATGTATGTAGGACACCCAGAACCTAGTAATTTACAGTCTTTGGAAGTCCTTCGTTCTGCAAACATCGTTTTCTGTAAAAACGTCGTCTTAATGAAGACCCAATTTTGTCTGGGGCTAAAGGAATGCAACTTGCTCCTTACAAAGGAATAATACGTAATGTGTCGTACAACCCACTGCAAGTGCGATATTATTCTCCAACTCAAATTGTAGTATATCGCTATTACGCACTACGTAATTCGAGCTTCTCAGAAGTAAGCGTTGATGCAAGTGGGAACTTAGGCCAGTACTTCGTTTTGGGGAAAGAGGTCGTCATCCATTTATGTATAATATCTCCCTTCGTGATCCTGAGACAAAATAGATCTACGTAATCAACAGCATGATTTCTGATGTCCATGATACAAAAAGTATCAGGAACTGGTTATCGAACTGGATACGTGACGGTGCATTAATACCTCAACAATGTGTTGTGGATATGAGCCAAGCCCTCATGGCTGCCTGTGTACAATCTTTTACTGGTTTTACATTTTTGCGCAGTTATGTGGATGAATGTTCAAAAATAATATTAAATGGAGCAGAAACGCATAATTTTCCCAAGCGTTTTATTCGGAACGATGTCGCTCATCTAATGAAAGTGATAGTTGAATGGAAAACTTTGAAGGGAGTTCTAAAGAGGACTAAATTTTTTTATGTTAGGGCACTAGCGCAGTGCGTTCAGGGCACGTCATGGACGATTTAGAAATTCTTTTGACAGACATTATTACCGTTGCACTCTCAGAAACGGAGGGGGAAGATTTAAACAGTTGTGGTAACACGTCATGCGAAGAAAGTAAGCAACGTCTCCAATAGCGGTGGGTGTAACAGAAGTACAAGTACAGGAAATTGTAGAAGATAATCTTCTTCATGAAGCATTCCAGGACTCAGCGTCGAAAGATAATCCCCTTACAGCTTGGATGAAGAGACTTGTTGGTAAAGTGAAGAATAAAATTGATACAGAAGAAGGGACGCGAGGAAATCAGCAGTTTCTTGAACCAATAGTTGACGATATTGTACGTTTTGCTTCCCATATACCATTTTGGACTGCTGTGATGGTACCTCACTTTGGATATGGTGGTAAAAGTGCTAGTAGCGCAAGTGTGGAGAGCTCCTTTAATGACATAAAACATGGAATTTTTCAACACATTACGCTTCCGGCACGTCTTGATGATTTTATTTTTCATCACTTAGCTACCTTGTCAGAATCTATGAAATTAGTGACAGTAGAAATGCAGTCTTCTGACATGCATTTTGGGACCATAACAACAAACACTATTGTTTCAAAAGCAAGCGCTGAAGTCGAGAACTCTGCACATTTGGAAACATCTCAGGTGTTCGGGAACATCTAACGAAGATACAGATGCTTTTGATTCTGATTCTTCGAGAGAA
The DNA here is from genome assembly GCF_964235325.1 of Thermobia domestica. Classification (NCBI taxonomy): domain Eukaryota; kingdom Metazoa; phylum Arthropoda; class Insecta; order Zygentoma; family Lepismatidae; genus Thermobia; species Thermobia domestica. The sequence continues at coordinate 130,285,121 of NC_137467.1, forward strand.
AAGCAAAATGAAGTCAACAATCAAAGGTTTGACAGAAATGTAATCCTTTCGTTGAGAATAATCCTACAATTTCAAAGAAGCGAAATGGGCAGAAAACATCGTTTGCTGACTGTAGCGCAGGTAAACCAAGTAGAAGCAGAGTAATTTGCGCAGTATGCAAAATTTCATTGGAAGCAGCTTGCTTCTGCGTAGACAAATCAGGAATGTCTATGTGTATAGCATGCGCCTCAAAATCAGTAGAAGAAATAAGAGATAATCAAGCAGAAGAGCAGTGGCGTTGTCTCAACGAAGATACCAAGAAAAGAAGGTGGTCTTCGCAGTTTATTGTTTAAAAAAATAACTATTAACATGTTAGTCTCTCTCTTTAACGTAATGAAGAGAGAGAGAGAGAAATGCAGTGTGTAAACACAGAAGAGACACGGAATATTGGATTAATTGGAGTGAATTGAAAGTGCTTGGCCAAGAAGAGAAAAGGTTATGTGTATTCATACTATCTGATTATGCCAAAGTGGATAGTTGGCGCAACTTTTACACGTTAATATATATATATATATATATATATATATATATATATATATATATATATATATATATATATATATATATATATTACAAGAAACGTATTTTGCTCAACAAGTAGTTTAAATCAGATTTAAGTCTGTTAAAGGTAAAGCTTGTAAAATGGAAAATATTCCAATTATTATTTTTAAGTGAATCACATGGTTATTTTAATTGGAAGGAATAATACTATGGGGCCGATTAAATATCGTGTCCACACAACTTTGCGATCGCAGCGCAATGTAATTTTTTTTCTTTTGATTTGCGATTTTATTTTACGTGGAATTAAATACATCAATGTCAGTCGCATCGCAAATAATATTTAATGTCGCTTGTCTTAAACTGATCGCAAACATATAATTGCGATCCGCAAGTCAATATTTAATCAGCCATATGAAATATATACTAAATATTAAAAGAGTAATAACATTCGTTCAAAAATGTATTTGAAAGAACAACATGAAAAATGTTACGGATGCTTTCATGACGTTTTATTACAATTCATAAAAATGTTATTTAAATTTCTTTTATGAAAACAGGTTTATTCATTACACACTGTTATACTTATTCTGACAACACTGGCAAGCTACTTGCGACTTGAGAGGTTTCCACACACTACGCTCTTCTGGTAACAGTTTTGAATAGAAGTTATTCGTTTTAGCACCGTTCACCAATTGAAGTTTTCTATCCTTCTCTGTTTTTACTTCCCATCATATCTTCTATCACTCTCTTCAGAAAATAATTTCTTTTCAAACATATTCTAACCAATTCCTTCTTCTCATTTTAATTACGACCAATACTACTTACACTTATTACACTTATTATTATACTTATTTACACTTATTACTTTACACTTCTTATTTCCAACACCTTTACATTGATTTCCCCTTCAATCATTCTTCTCCACATCTACATTTCTAACAGTTCTAACCGTTTGTAATTACTCTTCGTAAGCTCACATTTGTATTCAGTATAGTTCAATACTCAACACAAAATATTTGTCGGTAACTTTCCTTATTCAGTGACTTAGAAGAGTTTGTTTTTCTTCCTACCCATTCCTATCTTACACCATTCCTATCTTTGCTTTCATTTCTTGTTCACACTCCAGATCTTCACTAATAATAATACTAAATAACAAACAATACCTCCTCTTCAAATTTTATGGTTGTCACAGTTCTTTTATTCCAATAACTATTGCTTTGCTACTTCTACTATTTATTTTAATACCATATTCTTCACAGCTTTTCCTTAACTTCTCCAACTTCATGTTAATTTTCGTTTTACAGGGTGTTTCAAAAAACACCGAAAACGTTTGGGAGGTGATTCCCGACACCAAGATAAGACAAAAAGTATAGACCAACCTGGGTACACAATTGCTTCCTTTCGGAGTTATAGGCTGTTGAAAACATAAAAAAGTGAAATTTAAAGGTCCATAGCTCCAATACTATGGGACCTATCGTAGTCGGGTCAAGACTTCACTTAGGAACTACTATGTACCCTATCCAAATATCCATGTTTCAGAATCTTGCGGTTCTTCCGCAACAATTTCTATAGAGGTAGTTGGTGAGTACTTCAATTATATGGTCGCAGCAAAACTGCCTCCACAAAAAATATTGCATAAGTACCTTAGGATTCTGAAACATGCATTTTTGGATACCGTACATATTAGTTTCTAAGTGAAGTCTTGGCTCGACTACGGTAGATCCCATAGTTTTGAAGCTACGAACCTTTAAAGTTCATTTTTCATGTTTTCGGTAGCCTATAACTCCGAAAGGAAGCATTTGTGCACCAGGTTGGTCTATACTTTTTGTCTTATCTTGGTGTCAGGAATCACCTCCCAAGCATTGTAATGGGTGTTGTTTTGAAACACCCTGTATATTCCGCAATATGAGCGGTATCATCTGCGAAGAAAATACGTACACTTAATTTTTACAAAATATTTCCTACTGAAATGTCCCCTTTCTTAGTCAAACCCTCTTCTATTTGTTCTTTTAAATGTGTTTGAATAAAGTTGGTGAAAGGAAACACTCTTGTCGAATAACCCTTCTAAGTTCATTTTTCTGTGTCCTCTTCCATTCTGATCTACCAGTAAATACTCTGTATGTAAAATAACCAATGTTTCAAAGATCCTTCATTATTCAGCAGATGTTTTTCAGCTGTTATGTTCTAAGCACACCGGGCAAAACATTACGGAATGCGATCATCTTCAGTAACTGGTCTGAAATAGCTAAATACTTGTATATAATGCAATGTAAATTATTGCATGCTATTTGTTACTCTTTTTACCTTTTAGGAGATGCATGCATAAGTATTTTTATATGTATAGTAAAGTTGACACACAATCATAGTCATACGTCTTGCAAATAAAATCAGAAAAATAAACACACTGCTGAACAAGACTGCACTTATTTAATAAAAACACATTTACACGTGACGTTTTGATCTTCTAGCTAAGATCCTCATCAGATGTACACTGTGTACACTCTGATCAGACCCAGACGAGTGTACGACTGATGAGGATCTTGGCTAGAAGATCGAAACGTCACGTGTAAATGCGATTTTATTAAGTAAGTGCAGTCCTGTTCAGCAGTGTGTTTATTTTTCTGATAGCAAAGTTGACATTACATAATATTTTGTCCGGTGTGTTTATGTTTTGGTGGACGCATTGCTCAACAATGAACTAAAAATTAAATTATAGCAATTCGTAATTTAAGGGTTATTTCCGACCTTGCCAAAATACCACCACGTAATTCTTACAAATTGCAATACCTGACTGAAATATTTTCTTTTCCTACTGAAGTCAATGGCGACATTCTCACTGCTTTGCTGTATAAACTATATACACATACCGTTTTATACCTATATACACATACCTAGATATCTATATCCTAAAATAAAATTAAAAGTAACTTCCGTTGAACTCAAATGTTCTTTGGCAATTTGTATGTAATACTATTAGGATTTAATGTATGTGAAATAATTTTTCCAATAATATTAATAATAATCAAACAAACTTGCCAATGCAGTTGGAACATATAATTGTGCGTATTCGATATATAATGTAATAAGTATTTTATCACTTTTACGTAAATAGCACGTAAATAGCCTTAACAGTTATAGCTTTTTCAATTTTTCACATTTGGAATTTAACTTTTAAAAATATTACAAACATTAATGAGTTATTTTAAATATATATGTATATTCTCTCTCATTATGTTCCCCAATGGCACATAACACTGGGGAAAATCATACAGTAGAAAGTTCTCTCGAAGATAGCAAACATTTCATATTATAAATATAAAAAAGCACCGAAATATTATCAAATAACAACAATAGATATTTTTAGAATATTATAAGAAAATTTGAATTCAAATAGTAAACCACTTTACACACTAACAGAGTCAGTATACAGTTGGACATCGATAACTCGATTTTTTCACATTCTCTTGAATTCTCCATAACACTCAATGATAAAATCATCTCTGTAAGTTGCACGTTCAAAAATTATAACTTCAATAAATCAAATTTTAAGGGTTTCATAATCATATTTAAATCCTCGATAGCTCGAACTTCCGTATCTGCGAACTTCTACGACACGAATTTACCTGTATAAGTCAAATTTCTTTTGACGTGACCTCCATAACTATGCTTTTATGTAATTTTCATTATTGCTAAAGCATGTGACAAACATCTTGGCATTTCAGTTAAACGAATAAAACGTAAACTCTGGCACGACGTTGCCAAGTGGTAAAAGGGTGTGGCTATGGCTAAATATACAAACTACAGCGAGATCAGGTGGCAGGGGATAGACGTGGATGTGTACAAAAGAAACGTGACAATACCGCTGGCCTCTCATATGCTAGCAGCATTTAAAGAGAACTTGGAGCGCCGCCTTCAAATGCCAAGATGTTTGTCACGCCGTTTAGTTCTGTCATTGTTGCGAATGTGTATTGTAATTGTGTTTTACTTATGTCTAGTATTTTATTTTTACTAGCCATCTTAATTTAAGAAACTTTCACAACTTCGAATTATAGAGGTTATACATTGTATAGTCATTTTTCATGAGGAACGCGGAACCTCGGTATCTCGAATTTTTGTTTGGTCACCTTGATAACTCGAACGTTGATTACTCGAAAAACTCGAATTTTTATCTATTTCCTTCGAGTTATCGAGGCCCCATTGTATATAGAAATTCCTTAAACGAGCAACATAATTTGTTCGATTACTTAATCATTTGTACGACATATCATTTTCCCTAACAGTGGCAATCTCGGTAGGCCGTATATAGGCTAATGCTAGGTCTTACGTAGGCTAATGGTCGCTTTATGTAGGCTAATTTTAGGCCCTACTTATGCTAATAGCAGACCCTACGTAGACTTACGGTAGGCCCTGCGTACTCTAATGGTCGGCTTGATTGGGAGTAGCTCTTTGCAAAAGTAAAGTTGAAATTAAAGCCCAACGTTTTTAAAGTGCGTGTTGGCTAACCAAAAGTTTGTCGTCGTTTATCCTATAATTTCGACCTAGTATTCCCAATCGCAATGAGGATTTCCACTAAAATACGGATTTAATATTTTAATTCAAAAATAAACGTATAACATTGACATAAAAATGTCCCTTAAAATAGGTTTTCAAACACTTTTCAATAATTGGAGCTAGCCTATCGAGGAACCTTCCGAATTCTCTCGAAAGAAAAATGCAATTTTATTGCTCCATGTCATAGATATCCCTGCAGTCGACGTCTGCATTTGCCCATCATAGTGAGAGAAACTGCATAATTATATCTTTATACGATACTACAGACAATGGATACCTATATAATTAGGGTTTCTGAAAACAAATATATTGCGATACCGGTTACTGCGCAGCTTATACGAAGAGTACTAATGTACGTGTATTGAGTTCCTTATTCACACCAAGAACCTCCCATAATAAGAGGTAATGAAGTAAACTTAACTAAACTGAAATACGATGAGGTAAACCCATCTGCTGGTGTAGTGGTTAGAACGTGTCCCTTTGATGCACGTGGCCCCGGGTTCGATTCCCAACGAGAAAGCACACAATTTTTCACTTTCATTCTAGCTACCTATGCGCAGAATTTGTTCAGAGACTACCTTAAATGTATGCTATTATCGAACTTATTTATTTTGAATCTCTGTAGAAGACTGCGGTTCTCGATACGGTTCTCCCAGCTCGTCTAGTGGTTAGGCGTGTGCCTTCGGTGTGCGTGATTCCGGGTTCGATTCCCGGTGGGATAGCATTTGAAATTTTAACTGTCCTCGATGTTTCTGAGTTCATGTCTAGTAGTCCTGAACAGTGGCAAAAGAAGAAAAATGGTACAGCATTCACTTCTAGTGCATGAGCTCCCTGGTTCGATCCAAGTTCATGCCAAATGAGCCTTTGGTAGACAAAGACCTTGTGCATTTATTTTCTCGAGTTTCTCTCGATTCATCCCACTATGTCATTCATTTTTATCATTACAGTCTCTTTTAGCTTGCACTGTACAATCGTGAAACGTAAGACTGAAAGCTTTCATTTTGTATTTTCGAATCTCCAATGTAATAATAGGTATTTAACCACAAGTCAATTTCTATTTAATTCGAGAATGAAATTGATTTCAAGAGAATTTACGATATAAAATTTACATATTCAAGTTTAAAACATATGCGTGGTGTGAAAGTGAAATAATATATTTGTTCTGTACCTTTTATAAATAGTACAAACTTATACAAACAATTACTGTATTATTCATAATTGTGTAATCTCATTACGATTTAAATTATATTCCCTATAATAAGAGCTTAAAATGGAAGCCAAAATGAGTTAGTTGTGGTAGTGCGAAGTTAATTTGGTAACAAACCATTCGTAACAAATTTGATTCAATATCTTTACTGTTTATACCTGGAATAATTAAATACTGCATCCGGGAGATTTAATAAATAGTATATAGGAACATAATTTAAGCCAATCTCTGAAATTGTAAAATTAGAACATAGTGCAATCTATGCAAACTTAACCCAATTCAGTCATGAGTTTAATATAATTACACTTTTTATAGCAAGAGTGACTTTGCTTTAATGTGGATGGTAAATAGCAAATTATTATGCGTGTGGCCTTACAATATGTTCTCAAATTTTAATGAAATTAAATCAAACTTCCTCTATTTGCTCTATATCCAGATACCACCTTAGACTCCCAATATACTCTTGGGAACCACTTACGTTATTTCCGCAGAAACATGGCGCAATGTCGTTTTCAGCGGACAGAGCTAAAGACAATTCAAAGTGCATTTACTTTGTTAATATTGCATCTACAGTAGAAAAGGAAGAAATATGTATTTATTTATTCCGTATTCATCTCTTTTAAATTAAAATAAATAAAGTAGTGGAAATTCCTATTGTACTTCTCTCGCGGGAATTACATTCGCAGTTGAGTTAGTTGGTAAATGCTCGGCAAAGTGGCGAATCAGTTACAACGCAGGGCCAACGTTGGTACTTGGCTAGCATACCGTTGCCCATTGTTGCGCCCCCTGTCTATGCTGTTAGTGTAAACAATGTGAAAGAACAATTCAACCTGTATCAGGAGAAAGGATCGTAAAATTTATATTACTTTTTGCCATATACGATCTTTAGGAAAGTCAGTCCGTCTATTGCACATAGAAACGTATAGCTACTAAGTTTTACACAGCATCAAAATCTTCACAAATTTTTTCTCTTCCTACAAAGTATTTTTACCTATTTCTGTAAAATTTACACAAAATCGTAAGCGACTTTTTTTTTTTTTTTTTTTTTTTTTTTTTACAATGGCCGACTCGTTCATTTAATGTTTGGACGTGCTTCCAGGCAGATCTGTCGATCCTTGAAATTTCTTCAACTCATCCTTGATAGCTTCAATCAAAGGTACTGCAGGATCCATTGGAGTTAACGTACTGTCCGCTAGTATCACTCTATGGTCTATAGATGGATATGTTGTAGAAGATCGGTAGGTGCTGTCATCTGTGAATGATGTTGGAGATGAAGTCTCAGGTACAGTTAACGCATTCGTGTCCCTATATAAATGGAATCGAGATCGGTGAAATGGCCCAGCGCTCAGAGGTCGAGATTTCCGATGCTCTTTCTGAGTCTCGGTACCAGGTTCCCATGCTCCACGAGGACCTGCCGAAGCTACTCTAGGACGAGAACGCGGCGCCACTGAAGTGCGTGAATACGAAGTACTTGGACGGAATTGAGAGCTTCCAGCCTTCAACAGAGGTTCGATTGGCCTGTAAGATAAGGTAATATATTAGTTAAATACGATGTATTTAAGATATAAATCTATGCGATTAAAATATTCATATTACATATCGCTATAATGGTAATCAACTTACTACGACTTGTTAAATATGATAATTACATTTATGTTCAAAAACTTGAATAGCAGCTTTGGTTTACTCTAAATCACACATATGATAATTTGATGCCTACTCTTGTAAGAAAACGCTCGAAATAAAGAAAAATATATATGTATATGTTATGTTTTCTACAATTCTATTTGCGGTAACAGTGTACAGATTAAGAAAGATGAATCTTCAACGTTTTTACACATGACTATGCGAAATAAATCCACAGATAAATACAGGATAAGGCAGGGAAATAGGACATTTTTTAAATGACTAGTACCCAGTCTGTAAGAGATGGAAATAAATAAGCATGGGGGCTTTCCATTTCATCGTTCTTAGCATTTTATTTTCAAGCGATATCATGCAGCCGTGGATGTTAAAACACCGTTTTCACTTTTCGTACCAATTTTTTGTGGAAAGTGGTAGATGAGAGACAACGGTCCAGTATGAGTTTCGTCTCATGTTAAAAGTTCACCAAAATGACTCTGTTCCATCTCGTAACACAATCTTATATCGGGTTAATAATATATGTTCAGGGAGATCATTAATGGAAACCAAATCATTAGATGACTCACATATGGGTGTGCGCTTCGGAAAATGTTGAAAGTGTTAGAAATAGCAATTTGCCAACTCTGAGCCGCTCTGCTCGGAGACATGCTGCGAAAATTTGAGGTTAAATTAAAGACTTCATGTTCATTTTAGATTTCCAAACTATGCATAAATATCGAAAGTCTTACAAAATGGTTATGTCCATCTGTCTCTGAACAGGTATCAGAGCACAAACGGTAAGAGATGTCGATAAGCGGTTTTTGGATTTGATTCAGCGCCCTAACGATAGGTTCCATCTCAGCCGTTAACCCTGTATTCATACCTGGAGTATTAGAAATAAACCATTTCCAGTTTGAACGTTGATCGGCGTAGAACAAAAATGTTAAAGAGTTAGCCACAAGCGATTTTCTGAATCGAATCAACGTCTGAAGAAAAGATATACCTTCACACGCATCTCTCTACAGTTCGAACCAAACTATGTGAAACTTCAATCACCAATCGATTAGCATTAGGATTAGGAATTAGATTTCTGGGCTTTTGGTATCTATGACCATGTTAACTCGTCACATATGAGGGATGATATCCCTCGGCGATCACACTATCCAAGGAAAGGGAAGGAAGGAACCGGCATCGGACCTATACGGTAGGTAACATCCTGCCTGATGTAAATTAGGGAAACCCAGGAATACCTCACTTAAGATGAATGGGCTGAAAAAGCTTTTACATTTTTTGGATCAAATGTCCCCACCGAATCATCAATCGAACTTACTATCACAAGAATTTTGTAAAATATACCATTGTTCTTTTAATAAAGTAAATTGGCTCGCCTAAAGCTCTCTTAAATTCTTGTTTAGGCCTTCTCCTAAAAAGAAGTTCGTCCATCCATATGCTAGGATATAGAGGCATAAAGGAAAGAAAGAAAGAAAGAAAGAAAGAAATAGAGAGAAGAATGAAGTAGCAATTTACACTCGAGTCTCACTTTTGATTGGTTCTCTGCGGAAATCAATTAAATATGACCTTAGTGCAATGGAAGCAATCGTGCATTAAATTAGCTCCTACATTCAGTAGTTAGATTAACTGGAATTGAGAATAGTACGGCAAGTCACGGAAAGTGAGAGGAGTTCAAAACTGTTTTATAGCTTGAAACTTTTTTTTTTTTTTAACATTTCAGTGCTATGTTATATTGAGAATTGCAATTAAGCTTTGAGAAGAAAAATGAAGAGACGTATCTACACCAGATTTATCTTTAAAAAATTTAGTAACTCAAACAGTTTCATTGCATATACAAAATATCTGATAGCATATTCGTCAAGACTTTTCACATAAAAAGTAGATAAAATTTTATTTTGTACTTTACTGAAATAAAATAAATGAAACTTGTATTTTTACGTCACATGATTATGCTCTATAGCAGCGTTTCCCGACCTTTTTCAAGTTGCGGCACACTACGGGTGTAACTTGAATTCTCGCGGCACACTCATAAATATTATTATTTGTAAGTATAAAATACCGTTTTCCGTTTTTTTTAAAGTGATTATTGATCTCGATCACTGGTTTTCCCCGTGGTAAATCATTATCTTATTTCTCGTTCTAATTTTAACCCTTTATGGACGGAATTATTTTCCTGTTGAAGAAAAAAATTGTTTTCGGTATCAAGCTGTGATCCACACTGAAGACGCCAGGCTTCGCTACTTGTCAAATATAATCCTCGAAACGTAACGGATATGAAACGTTCGTTGTTTCGAATCAAAAAAATGCTCGGGCTTGAAATACAACAATGCGTTGAAACGTTACAAATTTGTTTTCGTCGTCCATATCGGGTTAAAATAGAAAACAATTGCAATGAAACATTGTACTCAGGTTTTTAAAAATACACTTTCTTTTTCGAAAACTGTATCCAACCTTTCACTAAGAAGGAAGATATCACTAAATAACGAACGAAAAAACAAATTTCTTGTACTTTTAAAACAAATGTAGGTAATTTGTATGCATGTTTGGTATGTTTGCTATATCGAAAGGATTAAATGATATTTTAAAATTTCAAGTTACGAAATATCTGCAACAATAAAGAAGCAATAATGGCCATAACAATGATAACAAATACTTTTTTCAGCATTAAAAATGTACAGAAAAGTAACAAGGTATGAAACTTAAAATTGTAGATTCATAATACAGGTTCATTGTAATGTGAAATACAATTATACATTTTCCCCCATGTTTTGCAATTTGATACCTATAGAATTAACAATTTTCTTTCCATTTCCTCGCGGCACACCAGTTGCCCATTCACGGCACACCAGTGTGCCGCGGCACACCGGTTGGGAAACGCTGCTCTATAGACTAAAGGACACGGATGATCAATTCAAATGAACGAATATGTAATAATTGTGGAATTAGAACATGAGAAGGAAGCGAGAAAATCTCAAGAAAACCCACAGACACACAATGTTGTCCGCCAGAAATACTTATGCTCTGGAACAGAAACATGGGAATCTTGTACCAGAGGTGAGAGATCCACTAATAAGCCAAACCTGGCCCAAGCGGAGTACATTTCTCGTAAAAATACGCAGAATTGTATGCATTCTACGCCACTGAATACTCTACTCAAAACAGGCAATTGCTCCAAAATTGTTGTCAAAAATGTTAGTAACTTTGAACAAGGAAAGTTGAGAAGAGTGCCAATGTTAAACACTCTCCAAGGGGGATTAATTAAACGGAGCCAATATTGATAATCTAAACCAAATTATATGAAAGCTTACAGTGACGTAATTAAAGGGAGGGCAAACAGAGCTTGTGTCCCAGATGCCGGATTGGGGGATGAAACACTGGGCAAATATTTATTTTCACTATAAGGCAAGGAATAGAGTTTTAGCAAATTAAAGATCGTAAAAAAAAATACCTCAGAAACGTAACAGGAGAAAACAAAGATCCACCAACCTTAGGATCATACCCATAGAACACAAGTTAGCTTCAAAGTTATCTTTTGAGGACACAACGAAAACTTTTCCATCCAAACCGAAACCGGTTATCGGTTTTCTCCAAAACCGGTTCGGTTTTCTCCAAAACCGGTTCGGTTTTTCACCGGATCCGGTTTCGGTTACCGGTTCCGGTTGTTTCCCCAAATTTGTTCTATTTCTGCCTAGAATAGTGTTTCGTTGTTCTTCGGAAACCGATTAAGTTTCCACAGAAATAGTTTTATGTTTCCGAAAAGTTTCCGCTGAAACTAGTTTGAAGAAAACCGAAACCGGTTTCGGCGAAAAACCGAAATTTCGGTTTTCGGTTTTTCTAGAAACCGGTTTCCGGTTTTTATAAAAAAGAAAGTCTTGCCCATCCCTAGTGGAATCGATCACAAAGTCATTTCTCGCTGTATGTTGAAGTTTTCTATTCTATAGGAATATTATAATGAAACAGAAGTTCTTAAATGTCATTTCTTATTTGAATAGGGGCGTAAGGAGTGGGAATTATATATATTCTTGGAATGCTAAATCCTTATCAAAAAATCATTTCTCGTTTTATGTTGGAGGTCACGGTACCTGAGTAGTACCACGTTCACTTCTGGTGCGTGGTGTTCCTAATCTGATCTGAACAATCCATTTCGCCACACCCTCCATGCCCCGTCAACTTTAACCCACAAATCCCTAGTGTATCACAGGTGTAACATTGATTTCCTGTTGACCTTATAAAGTTAGTTTCAAACGTTTTACACAAATACCCATTGTACTTTATAAGCCACACATAAACCTTTGTTGCAAGCTTTGTTTCGTTCCTTTTCTTCAGGTTTAAGCAATTTTATTCAACTTTTCCTGTTAGTAGCTGCATGTTGCTCATGAAGTTCTCGAGCGCCTTTCAGCTTCCGGATATATTTTATTTATTCCTATGATAACTAAGTATTTAACTCCCTAATCATTTATTTTTCCTGTATCTAAAAGGTCAATAATTACTCTGGTAAAATAGTAATTGTTCATGTACTAAATTAAAGTTGTAAACTACGTCTGTTCCTCGCTGAGTCACAGGTGTCACTTTGGGTTTCCAATTCTTTTTTTTTTTTTTTTTTTTTTTTTTTACATTTCTGTTATCTAAGACCCTCATTTCGTGAGTCATGAAAGTTTTGTTCAAAAATTCTTACTTGAACAATGTTTGGGATTTTGTGGGTTAATACGGTACTGCCATGGCAACCGATTCTTTAATATTTAATAGTTACTAATGTGACGGTATTTTCTCAATCAACATTGAAACCGGAAGTGTTAATACACTTCTATTGCTTCCAGTGTAAGCAGAGAGATAAAAAGAAGTGGAGATGAAACATATTCTTGAAACAAATTGCAGAAAACCGATTCTCGCTATCTATTACTGTTTTTAATCTATAGTGATAAACGATAAAAACCGGAACTGGTTGATTTGTGTCACTCCCAGTTTGAAAAGAAGGTTAAGAGAAAAGATGTACACTCATGTCCAAAATGATTGTCGCATATCTATAGCTGTCTTCTTGTAAGAATATAATTTGATAATGATTTTGCTGGGGTACTTTTAATACTGATACTATGTGTATAATCGGGAAATGTATATTTGTGGTAAATTTCATAGGAAAAGAATTATAAATACGAAAATTATAATGAGTAAAAGAAAATGTTGCTAAATGGTCAAGAAAGTTTTATTTTCGTTTTATTGTTCTTATTTACTGCTCTTTTGACATGAAATTTTCCACATACATGTCTTTGCCGATTATACACACACTAACATGATAAGAAATACCGGGCGAATTCGTTATCAAATTATATTCCTACAACAACATATTTATAGACATGCGACAATAATTTTGGACATGAGTATACCTATTCCTAGAAAAATTCCCGCTATCTCTGCTCGTTTTTGCTCCATGTAGATCAATATTTAAACCATAAGTTGTAGTGAAATCGGTTTTATAGAAAGGAAAGATAAGACGAAATGTGTTTCTGGGACGGTTAATCGATTGTAGGAAATCACTTTTTGCTATCTATCACTGTTTTGGCTCTATAGTAATCAACGAAAAACTGTATATGAAAAAACACGCCACTTATTAAAGTCAACCAAATATTGTCACAAACTACGGTAAACTCATTTATTAAATTTTTGTCCGTGATTGTACTTTTAGTTAATTACTCTTCAATATAATTTGCAAATATATATATATATATATATATATATATATATATATATATATATATATATATATATATATATATATATATATATATATATATATATATATGGTGATCAGAAAAATGGAAACACCTGAACGAAATTGCAACTTACCAGATTAATATGGTGTCGGGCCACCTTTCGCCTTCAGAACAGTCTTGATGCGACGTTGGATGGAGGCATAGAGGTCGTGAATGGTAGCAAGTGGAATTTTACACCATTCCTCGCGCAGGGCATCGGCCAGTTCTGTGAGTGACGATGGAGGTGGAAATCGTCGCCGGAGTCGTGTTTCCAAGACGGACCACAGATGTTCAATTATGTTGAGATCTGGGGATTGGGCGGGCCAGGGGAGATGTTGAACTTCATCTCGATGTTCCTCAAACCACGCTGCAACAACGCCAGCTGTGTGAATGGGTGCATTATCATCCTGGAAGATGGCATCATTGTCTGGGAACAACATCCGGACCATAGGATGCAAGTGGTCTCCTAAAATTGCGACATAATCGTTGGCAGTGATTCGTTCGCTAAGTGTGACCACAGCACCCAATGAAAACCATAATATGGCGGCCCACAGCATCACCGAGCCGCCGCCATGTTTCACAATTGGGCGGAGACACTGCAGATCATAAGCTTCTTTGGGCGTTCTCTACACATAAACACAGCCCGTGGTTGGGAATAGGGCGAAGGATGATTCATCCGACCATATCACACGTTTCCAGTCCTCAACGGTCCAAGTTGCATGGTCACGGCACCATTTGCGGCGTGCGAAAGCGTTATGGTCCCTGCTGAGCGGTTTAGCCCGTGCAACACGACCCCGTAAGTTCATGTCATGTAATTCGCGGCGGACTGTGATTGTCGAAACAGGGGGGGAGGGGCTGATTGAATTCCTCCGTCACTTGCACCGCAATGGCACGACGGTTCTGCGCGACAATGCGCTTTAATACCCGGCGTGATCTGTCACTCATAATTTTCTTCCGCCCACTGTTCCGCTTCCCCGATGTGGTTTTCCCGTGTATTGTGTAGGCCGTCATCACCTTCGACACTGTCCCACGCGACACACCTAACACAGTAGCCACTGCCGTCACACTCACTCCACATAACCGCGCACCAACAATTTGAACTCTTTGAAACTCTGAGAGGTCTCCCATTTTACACTACCTCCGTCTGCTGCAGCCACTGGACACTGCTGTTCCACTGCGCCTGACGTAGTACGGAGACCCACCTAACACACCACCACCAGCGGTCCGGCGCTGCGGGCGCCACGACACCACTGCCAACCCATACATCTGACGTGTTGCCAACTACAGGTGTTTCCATTTTTCTGATCACCATCTGTATATGGTAAAACGAAACTTTGGATATTTCAAAACTCATTTTATGATTAACTGAAAAATTCTTTATTAAAACTATATTGAAGAAGTCAACTATCTTACACAACATCATTGTTTAAGTTCATGCAATGACAAACATGGCAATAGAAATATATTCCTGTAGGTACACGTACCTACTATTTCAGCACAAGTACATAACCTCAGCATTAGTCAAAAAGCAAAACGACATGGATTCCCTAAATCGTGGCATTGCGACGTTGACTACAGTAAGACGAAAACTCCGTATCCAACTTTGGATTCGACCTAAATAATAAAATGATAGTTACAATCTACTAAAGAGTATCGTCTACAAAACTTCTACTATACGAACATCAGTAAGTCTAAGGTATGTACACTCATATCCAAAATGATTGTCGCATATCTATAACTGTCTTCTTGTAAGAATATAATTTGTTCATGATTTTGCAGAGTACTTTTAACTGATACTATGTGTATAATAAGGAAATACACATAATAGGGAAGTTTTATTTTGGTTTTATTGTTCTTATTTACTGCTCTTTTGACATGAAATTTGCCACATACATGTCTTTGCCGATTATACACATACGAACACTATAAGAAATACCGAGCGAATTCGTTATCAAATTATATTCCTACAACAACATATTTATAGACATGCGACAATAATTTTGGACATGAGTGTACTTGCTTCATATTTGTCAATGCTTAGTCATGATACGGTAGAGGAGACCGGGGCTGGTTGGCAGCAGGGGCAGGGATCAAACTGTATATAACTCCTCCATTAATTAACATAATGCACTGTTGCTGCTATCATAAAAGAGCGACCTATGGATGATGCTGCCACCTTCATACGGAATTCGTAACTTAAGGATAATGGCGTCTATTAGGTAAAGAGTGTTTTTACCAGTCTTAAGTAATTTTTTTTCAGTTCTCCGTTACAACATCTCAGAATCATCACTTCTTGGAGTACATAGGTAAGTAATATAGTATTAGTTAGATCTGAACTTTGGTTTTATGGATATTCAAACAATAAAACGTAAATACCAAACAATTGAGGAGTAACTACGACTTTGTTGCACAACATGTGTTTCGGTTAGTTGGCGTATAGCATTTGGGGCTGGTTGGCATGTGCGCCAACCAATCCCATGTGGAATTTTATGTTCTTTTACATTTATTGTTACGTCGTTTGTTTTATTGTTGTGTTGTTTACAGTTCTATCAATCTTTTACTTCAATGTTATAGAATAACATGCACTTATTGGATTACTGTCAAAATTTCGAAATCGAGATAAGACAGGATTTGGGCTCTACTACGTCTGAAACGTAAATGAAAACCATATCCAGCTTGACGTCTCCCTGTGTGTGTGTGTCTGTCCATAGATATTTTGCTAACGATAACTCGCGTAAATTTAGTTGAAATACATATGTTTGTGTTAGTGCCGACACAAGACCTATTGTTTTCGGTTGAATTCGGACCATTAGGCAACTTCCGGAAATAAAGAGTGGTAAGTGTTATTTACATGGAAGCATCCGGATTTACCATACCGGATTTTTTTTAAAATTAAGTGTATTCAATTTCTATAGAAGAAAGGATGGAACATGACGTCAGACTCCGCCGTTATGATTCAAGTCATTAAAGAGGTTAAGAAAAAGGGACGATCCATTCGTCATACATTGTGTGGTTGGATGCATACACCAACAGCCGTCGAAGCGAGAATTGGATCCAGTGTGTAGCATGGGCACTTGTAGAGTGTACGGATGATTCGCCATTTTACACATGCCATAACTGTGACTGAATTTTCTGAATAGTCAGTGTCAAGCATAATTTGTATGTGCTCTTTTGTTACAAAAAAATATAGGCCTACCTATTGCTTTTCTTTTCTTGTGAAAAGTAGGAAATAAACTGCGTTTCTAGATAATTCAGTTAAAAACTATCTTAGTTTCTCTTAGCTACTTTGTGAACAGCAGGAAATAAACTGCGTTTCTTGATTCATATTTTAATTACATTTAGAAATAATATGAAAAATAGCCTACATCAAATCCTATTAAAACTGACAGTCTTGAAGCTTTCGATGTGATGACAACCAAGCTAGCTACAATGAAAGAAAGAAGTTTTCATATTTCATAATGCTGATTTTTTTAATGTTGTGAATAAAAACATTTCAAATTTCAAACAAATAACTTACTTCATTGCAATATATATAGAATTTAGAAAAATCACGTTTATTACTAATAAATCCAATTTTTGTTTGTGTTTTGTTGCTTACAGTTTTCGAGAAATACATAGAAGCCAATATATGCTATATTTAAAAAGTCTGCCAACTAGTCCCATAATACTAGCCAACCAGTCCCTTACTAGGGGTTGGTTGGCATACTTCATTTTAAAAGAAAGAAATATTTATTTCTCGAAAACCGTACGCAACAAAACACAAACAAAAATTGGATTTATCAGAGGAAACCTTGTTCTATTCATACAGTCCATTACATTGCAATACTGTGCACTATCTACTCATAAAAAATAAAGAATGAAAAGTTCGCCAATCACCTCCGGCCTCTCCTACTTAGAACAATTCTACAAACACAAATAAACATAACTTACATGCTTTAAAATCATTCTCCAAAATTCAAGTTCTTTTAATTTCACCATAAACAAAATGTTTACAAATATTGGTGTAAAAATTATCAATGTGTAAATTTCCTCCCCCTCCCCCAAAGAAATGTTGGTTACAGTTCACTACATAGTAGATAGTGCACTATGATTACAATGCCTCTCGCATACGTCCTGTGATATATTAATCATAAATACCTCATAGCATAACCGCAATATTAAAACACACTGCGTCTAGCCTTTCATACATGAGATAAACAACATGATAGTACACGCTATGGTTAATGAGGTACAATATATAAACTTATTAACCCTGAGACTTTAACACCTTGACTACCACCATATCTGTTGACCGTTATCACCTGTACACCACGGACAATAGTCCGCCAGTAGTACTTTGTTTTCGCCTTTGTATTGCCCCATAAATGTATAATTTTCTTTGTGTATGGTTTTGCATATATGCGGCGTGGACATTAAATTTTGACTTCTACGCCATATGTGTGTAACTGTATACACACTTCTAGAACGAACGCCACAAAAGTGCAATATATTGTTTGTGTATGGAAAATCATACACGCGGCGCTGCAAGGGAGGGCCGTATATATACAATTCCATACACACGGTAGTCAACGTGTTAAACTTTAAATATTATTTAATTAAGATTGTACATTTAGAGCCGTACGTGGTTGTTAACTTTACACAAGATACAGAGACGAAATCGAGGCATTTTTCTGGTAATTTTCAAAACAACTGGTTTATAAAACACAATATGAACTTTCTTTTACTTTATAGCAGTCTAGTATTCAGAAAATACTATCAAATCCAAATGGTCAGTCAGTTTGTAATTTGAGATTGAAATTCAACACTTCTCACTTGTCAATTCTTTGCTTTACGAGTTGCCTAAATTCAAACTCGCAGGCAAGAAAAAAGTACTATAATCGAAGAAGCAGATAGGCCTATAAAAACTTTTCGCTTTGATATAAAATCTTGTTTCTTCATTCGGGAAACAATTTATTCTAAGCTTTTGATAGTTTATTAGAACCTAATACGGTATAAGTTCAATTTACATTTAAAACCCTGAACTGCCAATTTTGGTACAACATTAGCTTAACAAGGCATTAAAAGTTCGTTATGCACAGAATGTCTTTCTTGTTTATTGATATACCGTGACAATATATATGAAATGGGAAGCTTGTAGATAGCGTTTTTAACACCCTCGTCCTGCAATTGCCTCAATGAACTACGTGGACCTAATATAACTATAATAAACATAACTGAAGTTTTAGTTATAATAAATTATAAATGAAAATTTTGATCCATACGGCCAAATTATCATATTTTCTGGATATTTTATTGCTAACATATTTAAACGTTTTATTAAAACATTTTTGTCGTTAAACAAGAATTTTAGGAATGATCCAAAAATTGGATCAAAAGAATGAGATCTTAGCTAATAATTAGTTTTTGGATCAGGGGCCACAAAATTTTTGAACGGCCCCTAAATCAAGTTTTCGTACTTTTTTACAGAATAAGGACATCATACTGAGTTAAGTAATAGTTTGGGTTTGGCTACACTATATGTAGTTCTCCAGATATAAGGCCTACAAGGAAAAATTTTTGATTGAAAGATATTGGATCTTTTGATCCAAAAATAATACTCTAATATTTCTTTACAAACAATTAGTTGGGACTAGAAAATCCACTGCATCCACCGAACTATCTTTTTCTATGGAATCGAATTACTAACAGCGGCGAAACCTGGGAAGGGGGGGGGGAAGCAAGAACACAGACTCTGATGAACGAGTTTACGAAAATGATTTTAATTTGAAATCCGTTTACGAATGTCGTTAACAGTAACTAGAAATAGAAAAATGAGTAATTCTTTTACCAGTTACAGTTAGACATGAAGTAAGAATTAGCAATTAAAAAAATATACGCATATAGACTACAGATACGGTAGATAAACAGATTAGTCACAACACACTGTGCTTTACATGACAAAAATGTAATTAACATTGAAGTTAGAAATTGTCGGAGAAAATGAATGTTGAATATAAATATACAACTTACCACTCTTAAAGTTATTCTAAAAGTGTCCAATAAAGAATAAAAGGCAATGCTTACTATACACTTTCAAAAATATATAAATAATAGCTTTAATTATTTTTCTCTCTCAAAAAACTGGAGGTGCCTAGGGTCCCCGGCCCCAGGCGAGATCCGTCACTGATAACTGATTTTCTTTGATTCCTGAATTTTTATATTTTTCTTTCTCTTTAGAACACAGAAATTATTATTTTTTTTGTATTTGTTATAACTACAGACCGGATTTTAGGCAAAATGCCTATTCTTTAATATTAAAGATATGTTATTGTTTCAATTTAAGCTAATTTTATTTTGTCTATTTTGCCCCTTCCTGCCTAAATAATTGCTTTAGTGTCTAATCTTGCCTATACTACGCATTTTCTTAAAAAAAAAATAATTTAAAAAAAGACTTTACTGGAAAAAATATAGGTAGTTGGGTGTTTCAAGAAAGGATTCTCCCTCTTTCGAGAAATATAAGTGCTGTTTGTAGTAATAAGATGCCATAAAACTTTGGACTGCTGTGTGTACTGATAAAATGTATAAAATTTGGACTGTTATGTGAAGTGATAAATGCTGTATAGAATGTATTTACCAAATATACATAGAATACATGTCAAGCTTGTTTTTCTATACACAGTAAGAGAAGACATTAACAAAGGTATATTTCTATATTCTTTGAATATTATCCAGGACTTGAATTTATTTTTTAATTGTATTGAGATTTTATCTTCATTCTGTCGAGTTATTTTAGTGCGTATTTTTTAAATTTTAAGTGCCTATTTTCCAGGTTTTTAATGCCTAAATATTCTGTCTCTAGTTATAACGGTAAAAGAAAGATGAAATGTGTTATTGCTTTATTAAAATTGAAATGTTAAAAAAGTCTAAAATTTCCGAGGCAAAAAGAAAAGCTCGTTCCAAAAAAGTATTTTTTCGATCTCTTGTATCTCTACCCACAGTTAATATTCTATTACATATTTTCGTAATAGAACATATATTATACAAAATGTAATTCTTACCTGTCTATGGCAGATTTGATACGTCCATCTCGCAGTAAGGCTGGAGAACTACTTTCCTCTTCATCTTCTTCGCTCTTGCTGCCAAAAAGTGTGAACGCGTCATCCAGAAGCTCGTTGAAACGGCGTCGCATCCGCCTGACGTTTGAGACGTTCTCCTGTTGTGACGACGTGGTATCATCAGCCTCGGTATCAACAAATGGGTGATTTGCCTGAATTTTTTTCTCTTCACTACGCGGTGCTAGTTTTGCCTCAATTTCAACGTCTCTCGTTTCATGTCTTTTCGCGGCTTCCAGACGTTTCTTGTATAGCTCGTACACTTTTGGCCCCAGTACACCGGGATCTTCTTCTATACTACCGTGTCGCGTGAACCGTTGATGGGGATCGAACGCCGAATCGTCTGGGTAAACGTCTAAGTGTTTTACACTAACTTGTTCACGATTGGTGTTCTTTTCCAGCATTCGGGCTAGCGTCTCTGGGATATTAGCGCCTCTCGGGAAGGATTTTACAGAAGGCATGGATAAGAATGAATTGGGACTAGACGGCTTTTGCAACACCACTGTAGAACCTCCTAAACCTGTGTCTTCATCCTCGTCACCCATTTCTAAATCAGAAACGTCATCAGCATTTGTACCGTCATCCGTAAAACCACTTGTCGGCCTTGTTTTCATGGGCTTTTGCTTACTTTTATCACCAGTCACTGAATCTGCTGTTTCTTGTTTCTTCTTTGTGTCTACATCATCGTGGTCTTCTTTCTCTTCTTCTTCTTTGGTTTCTTTGTCTTTTGTACTTGCCTCTTCCTCTTTAGGTTTCACAAGTGGACTATCTGAATGTTCACTCTCTGTACTGTGTTGCGTAGCTGTTGAAGAAGTACGTCTACCAAGTTTCTGTCGTCTTCTAGTTCCCTTCATTGGCCGCTTGGGTGCGCCACCGCTGCTGCGACGATCCACATCATCCTGGAATGTAACACTAGGTGCTGCTGGTGTCGCTTGTGGAGAGTCAGAAGTTTTTCTACTACCTTTTGCAGAACTCTGCAAAGAAAAAGAGAGAGAAAAAATGATTTAAATAAATTACAGTTTTGACCGAATGAACTTTCAAGCTTCCATTTCCTTCCGCCTTTAATTTTCTACAGGGTGGTGCTCGCGGAAGTGCTTAACAATGGGCTTTTATTTGCTGCATTCCAGAATGGGAATTCTATTTTACCAACGTGAGCAAAACAAAATTTCAAAGAAAAATAAAACTTTTTCAGATACTCTTCAATAGTGTTTACCTCAATACTAAATTGCAACCTGAATACAACTTTGCACAATGTCCCCAATAATAATACAACATATAAGGAAATATAAGATAATTGTCAACTAAACAGGTTAAGGCCCTTGTAGTCAGAAAATGAAAATATTGAAATTTCTTTGACTAAACTTCTTTCAGAACTCTTCAAAGAAAAAAAGCTTTATTTTCAAAGGAAAATAAGATTAAAATCAAAACAATAAATTTCTTTACTTTTCAGAACAATATGATTAAAGTTTCATTTTAAAAAATAGTCAACCTTCTTAAAATTTTACATCCACCACACAAAAATATATAACTTATCATATTTATAACAAAAAATGTAGATAGGTTAAAATATTCTGAAGACATGTATTATTAATAAATTCAAATATTGGCAAGTATTTTTTGTGTATGTGTGAAAAAATCTACTAAAGACACTAGAAGGATCACGTTTAGGAGTCCAAATTCATTCCGCATCAGCATGCGGTGAGTGGATAGAAAGGGGTATGACATGTAAAAATAATATAAAACGATCAATGTTGCCCAATCTATAGTTTTGGGAGTCGCTGGGATGAATAGTGGCAATCCAGATGCCGTATACATCCAAATTCATTTCTCATACGTATCCTAAAGAAGAAACAGTTTGGAATACTTCGCATAAACTTATTCTCCCCGTGCGGCAAAAAGGCATATTAGATAGTGATCCAGAAAATAAAGATATTAAAAACACCAGTACAACAGTTCACCAAGATGAATGAAGTCTACTTGGATAGCGAGGCACAGGCTTCAAATAGTTTACACAATTGCCGTATAGATGGTGTTAGCGTATAGGCAAGTTACTAATTGCTACTAATTGGGATTACGAACAAAAAATGTATTCTTCAAACTTTTGTTTCAATATTTTTATAGGCCTACGCATGTTTACATTTTAAAAACAATGTACTGAATTCCCTCGCTATCTATCTGTTAAAATGCCACAATAGCAATAAAAAGCCTGAGCTCCAACCTTCATTTTTTTTTATTTCAGCCCCTTGATTTATGGTTATTTGTGATTCCATGTTTAACAAAGACAAATATATTAAAGTATGTATACTTTAAATGAATTATTTAAATAGATCTTTTTCATAAAGTTTATTTTCTAAAATTATTGTTCAGAGCCTTTGTAGTTTAATAAGCCTTCTCCAAAATCAATGCAAATGAATTGTGCTGCTATCTTTGGAGTTCTTTTAAAAATATGTTTGTGGGCGTTTATATGTTTGTGGCCAATCCTTTCGACAATGAGATCTCTGAAACTAGAAATATGACGTTTTCACTTATTGATTGCAAATTTTGCACAGATTGTCCAGTTCTAATTGAATATTTAAAAAAACATGGCCATTATTTCTTTATTACGTATACTGGAAGTGTTGAAATTTAAAAAGTACAGCATCATATCCTACGCATTATGCATTCCAGCACCACATAGGTGTATGTAGTGATTACATGTATATCAGGCGTTTGTTTCATGTCCAAATAATTGGAAAAAAAAGATAACCATCTCTCCAGTCTAAGATGAATCCTAATTTTTGGAGTGTTTTGCCCAATGAACAGCATATATCACTGACATTATAATTAATTGTGTAAGTAATATACTTGCTTATTACATATAGCATGCAAGAAGAAAGAAACCACTGATTATACATGAATTAGGAACTCCAACCGGAAGTAGGCTATAATCTTCAAGCGGTACAAGATATTGAAAAAATAATCGAAAAATATCCCCTTATGGTACCTCTTGTCGATTTTTATTAAGATGTCTTTCACTTGTGTCTGTAAAGGAACATGTGCAGATGTTTTGAGGAATGATAAGGAGATTCATGTTCGTATGAGAGTGATGCGCTGTGCAGAGAGCGCAGGTTCAGCTAGTCTATATATTAAAATGCTAGGTTTATATGTTTGTCCCCAATCCCTTCGACAATGAGATCTCGAAAACTACAAGTGCTAGCAACGTACCGTTTTCACTGGTCGATTCCTTTTTTTTTTTTTTTTTTTTTTTAAAGATTATCCAGTTCTCATTCAAATTTTCAAAAAACCGTGTCGTTATTGTTCCATTCAATGTTTTAGGGGCCATTTTGAGCCCATAAGATTAACATTGTTGCAGGCCGAAACTAGTGTTAGGCAGCCAGTAGAGAAGTTACGTATGGTAGGTTGACGGACATTGCAGGCGCTTTGCTTAAATCTGAATGGCAAAACTTATTGCATGCTGGCTACTTCAAAGGCCTCAAGAGACGCAATGAGGCATACTGGGACGGATATGGATTTATTAGAAAAAAAATATTTCCACTTGATCCACTTGCTACAAACTCACTCCATCTATACATAGCAATTCACTCCCTTAGTGAGTCTCCTATCCTTTAGTTGTGTGA
The DNA here is from genome assembly GCF_964235325.1 of Thermobia domestica. NCBI lineage: Eukaryota > Metazoa > Arthropoda > Insecta > Zygentoma > Lepismatidae > Thermobia > Thermobia domestica. The sequence continues at coordinate 130,309,509 of NC_137467.1, forward strand.
GTAAGGACATATGCACAGTGGGACGGAGATTCGTGGTCATAAAAGAACGATGCGCTGAGTAGACAGCCCAGGTCCAGCTAGTCATTTCTTGAATAAAATCATAACATTGAAGGGCTATTAGTGTCGTAAAGTTCACATCCACACCAATGTACCACCGATCCTAATTATTACCATACATTCCATTCAATTCAGTACACTTCAATATATTTAATTTAATGCAATTCAATACCTATATATATTCAATTTAATGCAACTCAATACCTATATATATTCAATTTAATGCAATTAAATGCCTATACATATTAAATAACATTAAATTGAATGGAATGTATGGTAAACTGACATATATGGCCAATGAAGTAGGAAAGGATGGGGAAAGGTAGCAGCCAGGGCCACTGTAGTATAGGTACCATCCGGGTATTCGCCTGGCGGGACTAAGGGAAGCCCCAGTCAGCGTGGCCCGTCCAGCAATTTAACCTGGACCTCCCGAATGCAACCCAATGCTCTACAAATAGTGCTACCGGAGCTCGGTATATATACATCTTTCTATGCTATGCTATATAACTTTGTGAACCCATTAACTTCCGTAACTGGGATTGGATTTCAATGACACTTGGCTGATACATTGAGTGCCTTAATACCACTGTCCAGTTCGACGATGCATGTCGTGGCTGCAAGGGGGACCTAACTCTCTCTTAAATATAAACGTGGCAATGACCATCGAGTTAGAAAGACATAACAAACGCCACTCGCAAGTTTTTGCATAACTGAAGACAAACGATAGCGAGCCTAATTGCTGAACCATGCGTAGTTTTCGAGATCTAGCATGAAACATATCCAAACATTTAAATTTCTCTGGGGTTGTGTGGACCATCGTCATGTACGTGCTTTCTTCGCGATTTTACCGTGTCCTCACTTTTTCCTCCAAGTAATATCAGTCTTGATTTTTATGCAATCGTTTATTCGCATACAAACTTACTTTGTGGGCTTAAGCAGCAATTTTCAGCACTTTGCTCTCCTGAGATATTACGCCCGAAAAATGCCATCAAAATTACAAACTCCAACTTTCTGACACCCATAAATCTACGACACAGTAATATCATAGCTGTGGATATTTCTGCAGACTCTTTCCATGAAATACTATTCAGCACAAAAGTTATGAACCCCGCACTTTCCCACATACAGCCCCTTTAAGAGTGTAATTTTCTGTATTTTTCTGGTGATTTCATGTATTTCTTTGCAACCTTGTTTATTTATTTAGAAGCAAGAGTATATATTCCCTGCGTACCTCAGTCTGTAAACATTCGTTTTTGTTTGGTGATCGTTTGATTCGTACGTCCTGAGCTACCGTAGTTTTCGTACACGCTCGCAAATGCATAAAATGGCACTCCACGACAACAAAGATGGCTGCCAAACACGAACACATGTACATACAACAACGTGAATAGTGTTATTAACTTTATCATACACAAGGTTCATCACACCCCAATTTCTATAATTTTCGGAGTTGGTTTAGCAACCACCTTAACTATTTTTGGACCACTTCATATGGATTGACCCTCTATTTTATATATCTCTCCCATCCACCCCTTTCCCAAGTTGCAACGCCGAATTTAAATTTAAACGACAACGGAAGTGTCACTGTTCATTCTAGCAACCCTGAAAAATATTCGACACTAATATCGGTCATTTTCAATCATTCTTAAATATCTCCCTCCTACCCCCCCCCCTAGGTTGCTCCGTCAAAATGAAATGATAAAAACTATCCCAGGCTCGAACTTCATCTATCTTAAAAACTTGATCAAGATTGGTCGGTTGGTTCAAGAGATATTAAGTCACAAACATAGTAACTTTCATTTTTATTTATAAAGGTAACCAAGGAAGTTCTGTTACTTCTTCACCCACCACCTTCGAACATCGATATGTCATCTAAGTCGTACCTGGAAGATCAAAAATAGTCCCCATCAGCATCGACGACCTTCTGCCAACGTTCTGAAATTCCATGGATTTCATCGCGATGGAACTTGCAGGGCCGTGATGCAAAAAAGGTATCAAATGCATTTTGCACCTCTACTAAGGATTTGAATTGGCGGCCTCTAAGGTGATTGTCCAAAGAATAGAACAGGTGATAATTGGATGGTGCAATGTGCATGAAGTATGGTGGATTCAATAGTGTTTCCAAACTAAGTCGCAGAATGGTGTCCCGGGTCATCATAGCCACGTGGGGCTTAGCGTTGTCCTGTAACAAGAGGACTCCTTTGCGACTCAGAAGTACTGGCTCCAGAGTTTTGAGTTTTTCTTGAACACGGCTCAACTGCTGACAGTACACAGTTGCATTGATGCTCTGAACAGCTGGTAGCAGTTCCCGATGAACGATGCCGCGAGCAGTCCACCAAACACACAGAAGAGTCTTATTCTGGTGCAGTTCTGGTTTCGGCTGTTTTGGAACAGGTTCATAGGATAGTGACCAATGATAACGGCGTCGTGGAGCTTCGTACAGGACCCACTTCTCATCACGTGTCAACACCTTGTCCAGAAATAGCCTCTTCCTCAGACGAGACGGCAAAGAAACACAGGTGTCTGCTCGCGTTGCCTTCTAGCCCGTAGTCAAATTATGTGGAACCCATCAATCCAACTTGTAGTGCTTCCCAAGTTGATGAAGGAGCTGCGGAATGGTTTCTCCACTCACACTGAATTGTAGTCAGTTCCTCACATGTCTGGTCACTGTTCACCTCAATTGTTGGCTGAAGATCTTCATTTTGTACATATGTTGGTCTTCCGGCACGTGGTGTATCTTCGAGTGTTTCGTCACCATCCTTAAACTTGTTAAACCAGCGCTGCACTGTCCGCGTAGTCACGACACCCTCACCAAAGTACTGACATATCTTTCGTCCCGGTGCAGCGGCGTTTGACCAAAGTTTGAACTCGTACAGCATATACGCCTTTATGACCCTCTGTGGAGGTCCCATGTTCACTCTGTCCTCACGCAAGTTCACGGTGTAACTGAACTGCCACAACCAGGTAGTATGTTGGATATACCCACACCAACAACTGACCTTCGCCTTTTCTCCATTTGTATTCAACTCACGATGTGAGGACCAATTGAACACAGACCTCCACAAAAAGCGACAGAATTTTCTTGGTTACCTTTATATTGTAATGATTTTATAGGTAGAGACAAAACGGTCCGGGCGAGTCTTTTCCCCTTCACCAATTTATTATAAAAGTTCCTAAATACATTGTCTTTGATTTACAAATAATAAATAGTGTCTTTTCTTGTTATTGGCCAAATGAAGGAGACCGTAGTTTTGCACGGTGCCCCTTCTCTCAAAGCAGTCTCCAAGGCACCTGCAAGGTTTTGGTGAGTCTTGAAGGAAAACCTCCGCAGTTCAAGGCTTGGCTGTGGTGAGGATCCCTAGTCCAATGCGACTTCGGAGCAGGTGTTGGTTAGTTGATCAGTGGTAAGACTGATGCCAGATCCTCCTCAGGTTGCGCCATTTTATAGAAGGCCTCTTGGTGGTTCGTTCCTCCTCGGGCTTCGCCGTCTTGATTTCGTGTCTTCTGTGTTGACTTCTCTTCTGCTTCATTGTTTGTAATCAATAACACGTGTTGTATTGACATGTGCTTCTGTTATGATGTGGGAATCCTTACAATATGCAGTGTGTTTCAAAACAACACCGACAGTTTGGCTACGGACATATAAATTGAAGTACTCACCAACTACCTTTACAAAAGTTGTTGCGGAAGTACCGCAGGATTCTGAAACATGGATATTTGGCTAGGGCACATACTAGTTCCTAAGTGAAGTCTTGCCCCGGCTACGGTAGGTCCGATAGTTTTGAAGCTATGAACCTTGAAAGTTCATTTGTTCATGTTTTCCGCAGGCTATAACTCCGAAAGGAAGCATTTGTGCACCCAGGTTGGTCTATATTTTTTGTCTTATTTTGGTGTCAACAATCACCTCCCAAACGTTGTCGGTGTTGTTTTGAAACACCCTAAATAGATGAAACAAAATCACATGACCCATTTTTGAGAAAATAATGTGGAAAAACTCACTCCCAAACTACCCCTTCTGGATATAGGATTTTCCATGGTATATCCATTAACGAAATGGAAGCAAAATTGTCTTTTTGAAAATGTTGCCCGAAACAAATCTGACATTAATGGTAAGCTATTGTTTAGGATTTTTTTTTTTTTCAGAAAAATTACCTATACCATAGTCTAGGGTTGGTAATGAAGTATTGATTTAGAAAATGTAAGCAAATTGTTTGAACTGTTTTTGAAAAAAAATAAATTTTTAACTTTTATTGTTTTTAATTTTCATACTCCAGTAAATTATTTTTATTTTAAAAAGTGGAAGAAACATTCGTAAAGCTTTCCTGGAGAATTTTATAAAAAAAACTTAAGTTTAAAATTTGTGTCAAGATATATTGAACGGTAGGCCTCTAGACTGTGTACATACATGATGACAGAGAGGTAGAAATCAAAAACAACCTTCTGACCACGTAGGGGCCATGAGAATTGTAAATATCTTGAGGTCTCAAATTTGACTATCACTGCTCTACAAAATGAAACTTTTTGAAAGCTGTTTTTGATTTGACACCTGATTTTATATAATTTGAGGTTGATAATTACGAAAATGAAATTAGTTTTCTTCCATCACGTCAGGTTTCTTCACAAATCGGAAAACATGATTGCGTAAATTGTGCTATTTACACATCAACGCTGCTAGTATACAGTAACATTATGACTATATATTTCTAACAAATTAACATTATTTTGCGTCAGAAATAATCTGAACATCGATATTCTAAATAATTAAGGTCATCAGTGGCGTAACTAGGGGGGCAAACGGGGCTTGTGCCCCGGGCGCCGGATTAGAAGGACCAAAATTAGGCAAATATTTGGGGGAGCGTTTTGGTTTGATTGGTCTGGGGGGGCGCTAAGGCGCGTTTTTGCCCCAGGCGGCACCTAGTGTATTTACGTCGCTGAAGGTCATTTATAAACAATTTACCTAATTTTTGTCTGTGTTTTTTCAATTGGAAGCTCCTAAAACTAGGCTTCCTTTGTGAGTATTTTGTAAATCTTCACGTACCAACGTTCCAATAGTAATCCGCCAACATTGTTGTTCTCCAACGTCCCTGATAATGAAATTCAATTGCTTTGATGTCCTGGTGAAATCTTTTATAATGGTTTTCACTTTAATCACCAAAGTTAGAAGGAAAGCTGTCTAAATGCGAATACAAAAATAAATCTTAAGACTCATTTGTTCCCTAAGTTTTTAAACTTCTGGAGCATATTAGACACAATGTACTTGTAATTTTCGTCTCTGTTGTTCCCGAGATAATTATGACACACGTCTCCGAATGCTACTGTTCTTCCATGTTACTTTTCAACTTGTCATACAATGTTCAAAGTCTGAGTCCTTAAACAACTTTCTGATCTGAGGACCAATGAATCTTTTAACTTTGCACTTCAAAGTTGTGGGAACGTTGTCACTAGATACTGGAAGCATTGACCATCTTTATTCAGAGCTTTGACAAATTATTTCATTAGGCCCAGTTTAATATGCAAATGTGGTAATATGACTTGTGAAGGGTCTACGAGGCAGATGTTTTTCAACTTTTTACTTCCTATATTGCGGCTTTTGCTGACAATCAATTTGAGCCCAGTGTTTATTGCTTTCTCTGCTGTTCCATTCGCAAAATGTGGCATGGATATTTGGTGTATCTTTACTGCTGTCCAAGACGCATACATATCACCTTCAGATCGCAGCACAATAACCAATGATGATCCTCCTATTTTACTTTAAAAAAAAAAAAAAAACATTTCCATATTTTCGTAAATCTCCTTTAAATGTACAGAATGAATAATGGGTATACAGAGGGTTGTTGGTTGCTGTTGTGAAGAAGCAGACCGTTCAAACTTCTCTTGTTGGATCAATGAGTAGCCTCCATTCGTCTGCATTATAGTTCTCGCAATCACAGCTTACACAGCACTGTTATTGCGTTCCCAAAGTGTAACGCGTTGTGATATCATTCAGTGCTACCAGATACAGTACATATTTTTTCAATGTTAGCAGAATAAGTAACTGCACGTCTTTTATTACAAATTCAAAGATAAATAGAAGGCCATGGCATCGAAAGTATATTTTTATATTTGTAACTGTAATCAGTACTTCTACCGAAATATACATTTATAAGGTTATTTTCCTCTCCCCCAACCCTCTATTTTAAGAAAACTGTACGTGATAGAGCAAAACTAACTACATTTTTGGATTTCTCAGGTCAAAAACATTCAGAAAGCCTTAATAGTTTCCAAACAGCAAAATCATTGTAGAGCAGTGTTATTTTCATGATCACTGTACTTTCTTTCCTCTTGACGTCTCTCGAAAGTAAAAAGATCCTTGTGTAAACTAATATTTTAGAATATTACATAAAGCAGGAATTTAATGAAGATAAGTAACAGCAAGTTTGGTCGTCCTGAACAGTGGCGTACGCAAGAGGGTCTCGAAGTTTTAATTCACCTTCCGTTGAACAAGCAGAAACATTTAATGCATTAAGAGATACACGCAAAAAACAAATTACATAAACTTGGGAGTTTGAACCCCTTCGTTGAACTATTTCTACGTACGCCACTGGTCCTGGAGTACACGATCTTTGGTGGTCTTTAATGTATATAGTGGTGAACCTTATAGGATATTTTTACGTCACAGTTAGTTCAGATTGTGATTCTTCCCCAATTACAGCAGTGAAACATTACCACGAACTATGTAGCACAGTAAGTTCGATTTCCGATTGAAAAAACAAAAGGAATAGTCCAATTTCCTGGTATATTCAGAAAAAGAAATGAATGAATGAAAATTTGAAAAAGAAGAAGCGCATATTCTCTGTCGAGTGTTGATATTAAACTATTTTCGGAGTCACGCAACCGTTTCTTATAGACTGTAGACTGATTCCGTTGTCATTAAGCACTTCTATTCTAAAGAGGCCCTTTTTCCATAAAAGATAGAATTCGCATGTTATATAATCCTTGACAAACTAGAATTTTCAAACAAATGTCTAACTGTTTGCCAACACGCAAGACTGCGCCTTTCCAAACTAAATAAAATCCCAGAAATTTCAAGATCACGTTATGTCAAGGTCAAAAATATAATTAATTTCACTTCTTGTCTTAAATAAGCCTATGTATTTATTAAATGATTTAACCCAATACTTTGTATAGTATTTGCAACTTCACTATCAATTATGGATTGTCGACTGGTGATGGAGGAATCTGATAAGTGCATTTGTTTTGTGTTATTTTTAGTAGGGTTACGGAGACGAAGAGCGTGTCGGAAGAGCAGACAAGGTGTGAATTATCGTAACGTCCAGTGCCAAAACTCTCTCTTATAAAAATATACAACTTGTACCCAGTGTTTCTTCCAGACATGTTTTTGGGGGGCATTTCCATCCGGAGCTCTGAGAGTGCCCCTCAGAGGAGACCAAAATAATACATATATAATGTAATAATAAGTAGAATAGTACAAGCAGTGCCTCCCCGGAATCCTAAGTGTGCCCCCCCCCCAGGAACATTTTTTCTGAAAAAAACACTGCTTGTACCAAAACGCCTTCAAGGGAATAGCAGGTGTTATCTTTTCATAATTACACTTACATGTATTCCAGAATTCTCCTTCTTGCACAGTAAAGGATTTCCATCTTTAACGATAGTTTTAGTTAATTTTAATTGTTCCAACGCTATACTCAAATTTCTTTTCATTCATTAATTCAGCTAAAAGGCAGATTATATTTGAAACCGTTGTTTATCATATTCAGTACATCAGCCAATCAGCAGAAAAAAAATATTTATTTTTATAGAATGTAAGGCTATTTCCCTTCTTGCTGCTAGTCAAGCTGCATAAAAACCAGAGAGCAGCAGTATTTTATTTTGATTTCGTATTGGTGAATTCATTTAGTATTAAATTTATCACGGGATTAACTGAACAGCTAGTGTTTTCATCGTTTACAATATCAAAAATTAATATTTTCATCGGTTTGGTAAATGTAAACCGTTCCAGCATTTTTATTTTTATTTATTTATATATTAACCATTCTGTAGATTGTTTTGTACAAAATAGTAATTCGTCACTGCTTTAAGCATATCAGACGAGGATTACCAGAGAAGTTTTGAGACATGCAGTTTTAGGTATACATATTTTTATTTCAACTATTGTAACTTTTGGAAATACTGTCCCCAACATTCCACACAAGGTGTCATCCTAACTAAACCAACCCTGGAAGCACTAGTGCCACTATGGAAGTACTGCACCTAACTGTCCTTTGTAGGTATTCACAGCATGTTCAGGAATGGAAAACCGATACCCACAGGAAAACCGATATACTTTCTCCTTCAACACAGGGAACAGAAAAAGTCGCATGGTACCAGATCGGGGCTGTAGAGAGAATGAATCAAAATAAACAGATGTATGGTCAATGAAATCAACACTTTGGTTAGCACATTCGGCTGAAGCATTGACATAGTGCAGCAGGACTCCTAAAAAACCAGCTCTTGGTCTCTTCTCTCTGATTCTGTTGAAGACTTCAGGTAGACAGATTACTGGCGCTTTGTCTCTGGGTCAAACTGGTAAATCGAGGTTTTATCATCCGTCACAATGTCTGAAATCCTCTAGAGTTCCCACTTTGAAATTTCTGAAGCATGTGTTGACACCATTCTACCCTTGTCTGCTATTGATTTTCAGTCAAATTATATAGAACCCCCCGAGATGTGGTACCCACTCGTGTATACATACATCAAACATTATGTGGCGTTAGCAGCTGAAATGTGGGCCATAAGATCGGTCAGAGTACTTCATGAGCTCTTGCGAAACGAAGTTCAGAATTTTCTTTCGGTACACAGAGGTTAGACAAATTGCGGAGACACATAGGAATGAAATTGCTTTTAGTTTTCTTTGATCACACAGCACTGTTAAATTTATTTATTTATTTTTGTTACGTAGTACTAAGCTAAACTTCCTGGCGCTACAGCCCAGCAAAGGCTATGTCCAGCCAGATGGTTTACGTTGAACTGGATGATGTTTGGCTAACGTATCGATTCCCAGGCGCCGTTATTTCTGGCTTTCTGGATTGGAGCTTGCTACTTCTTAATTCAGGCAGCTCTCTAAATTCCTTATGATGTTGGGTTAATGACATCAGCGTGACTGTAGCAGCGAATAGATCTGCTTCACTAACATGAACCATTGAATTAAAAGTACGAAACACTGTGTGTCAGTCAGGGAGCTGCTAAGGAGCACTGTGGTGGTTTAATCACAACATGGCCTGGATACAGTATTGGCTGGCTTCACGCGGGGGCAGAATAATCGGGAAACTGGAAGAAGGACGAAGTGTGACCAATTTGTCCCAGAAGTTTGGCATTTCCCACAGGATTGTTTCACGTGCATGAAGAGCATTAGACAATACTGTGCAAAGGAAATGTGGTGGTCGACATACGGCAAACTACAGCAGCGGACGAACACTACATTGTTCAACAGGCAAGAAGGGGCCGATATCAAACAGTGGGTGCAATTGCAAACACATTTAAGGCGCCCAATCTCACCCTTCACAGTGGCACGTCGACTGCATGTGGTTGTCTCTTTGCCCGACTGGCATTTTGTTGTTTCGTTGACACCCGCAAATTGGAGGCACCGTTTGCGGTGGTGCCAAGAACATCAGAACTTGACCCAGGAGAAGTGTGTCGCATTCTCTTCTGAGATGAGAGCGAATTCAATGTGAGTAGTGATTCTGGACGTACATTAATCTGCCTAGAGATGAGAAGAGGCAATAAACCCAAGAACATTGCCAAAGATAATCATTTTGGCTTACCAGTTGTTCTTTGTAGGGGCATAATGTCACATGCTCATACCTATCTCCAAATTTTTGAAAGCGGTGCATTCCCCAGTCAACGTTATTGTGACACTGTACTACTTCCGCAGGTGTTTCTTTACAGAAATGCAGTTTGCCCCGACTAGAGTCTTATAGATGATAATGCGGAATCACATCGAACATTGCAGATCACGGAACTCTTGGAACGATAGCATACTCTGTGAATGAACTGACCGGTCCGTTCCCACGACTTGAATCCCATTGAGCACGTGTGGAATGATATGCAGAAAGTCTTACAGCAGGTTCCGATGCACGAAGGATAATGCAGCAGTTATCAACAGTGTTGATGAATAAATGGAACTCCATACCACAACAACTCATTACCATCCTCGTGAACAGCATGGGAGCACGTTGCAGAGCATGCATCGCTGTCCGTGGTGATTATACACCCTTCTATGGATCATTTTACTCCTTTCGCAATTCCAAGTTGACATCACGAGTCTCAGTAGCTTAAGTGTAAGGTATTGTCTCTGCATACAAGTGCCATTTTTGTTCTTCTAATAGGGTATTTCTGTCAGTTGCTTTCTGCATCATACTGTAGCACTACTTTCTATGTGTGAATGGTTCAAGTTTCACCGTATTATGCAAATGATAGTGGCATAGAATGCGAAAGTTACTTCCGTCCTTAAGTTTTGCACACCAGTGCATTTATATAATTTTAATTATAATGAATTTACAGGTTAGAGTTTTTTGGTGGTGATGATTGGTATTGAAGCTATTAGAAGTCTTGCGTGCTCACAGTAAAGACGTCAGCTTTAATTTGCGGGACAAGCGAAGATGCAGAAATATCTTGGAGGGACAGTTATTATTATTTCTCGTATACCAAAAATAAGAGTTTTATACTACTTGATCTGCATTACAGTATAACATATCTAAGGAGCAATCAAGGAGCAGAAGATGCCACCGGGGAGGGGGGCGCTTGCCCTCTGTTCCCGCTAACGTTGTCACGGGTAGGCACATTATAGTCACAGTTAACACACCTCAGTTACATGTCAAATAATAAGTTTCTCACTCAAGGATTTTTCTAGAGACCAATTCCTATTAACAAATCTTATCCCAAACTTGGAATTAATCTTGCACACACACACACCTTTGGGATAGTAATTAGTACAACGTAAGCTTTTTCTAAACCTATGTTTCGCATTTAGTTATTTAGAAACTATGTCTGTAATTATACCTTAATTTTTATATTTATGACACCGTTTTTCACTAGTTCTGACAGTGCTAATAGGACAATGGACGTGTATCAGTTCATATTCGCAAGGACAAGAAAATGACAATACCACAATATGATTAGCTGAAGTACCCGTTCTTCGCATAGGAAGGGTAGGTTTATGAAAAACATTTGAAAGATATATTTAAGCCTCTTCCCCCTTTCTCAACGCTGCGTACTTGAACCACGATGAAGCTTAAAAAACTCAGTTCTTCCTAAGTGTTAAGTTTTAAAAAAATGCATTTCAGATAGTACATCTGATTTAAGTTTTAAAAAATGCATTTCAGATAGTGCATCTGATATTCTTTCCGAAATATTTAAACCTCTTCCCTCCCGTAGGATACGTCAATCAATCAAAATGAACTTATAAAAGTCACTCCCAGCTCAGTCCAAATACTGATTATGTTCAAGAATTCATTTGAAACGGTTTGGATTGGAATTTAGCGTCTCCTTCAGCAGCGAGGTTACATGAGACGCGGACCTACAACTTAAAGTGGGTTCCAAACCACATGAAATCCCGTCAAGTTACTTTTGATAAAAAAAACTTATATACGAGTTTCAGTTGCCTAGCATGAGGGACACCTTTTTGCTTGTTTTTGAAAATATATTTTAAATTGGTCGACGATGTAGACCTGTATGGTATGGCGGATACACATCCATACATTTCGCTTTATATACAGGGTGTTCGGAAACAATACCAAAAACTTTGGGAAATGAATCCTCACACAAAAACGCGAAAAGACTTGTAGACCAACATAGTGCATAAATGGGTCACTTCACAGTTATAGCGTGCCGTGAAATTAGTCGGAACTGTTGGACTATTTGATAAGTAAGGGCCAATGATTGACTTGAGTTTAATGCTAGGATTTCGAATTCGAAAAAAGAAGATATGTTCAGTTTTCTTTTATGAATAATGTTGCGATATAGATGGATTTGTTGTCTGTTGTTTGAGAAAGTATGTTGTTTATGGTTTGTAACTTCTGAACATTAAGGATTGCTGTAAAAGACAGGTTGCTGTTGTAAGTAATCATCATCATCACCATCATTATAGGCATTCTGGCATTATTGGCAGGTTACTTGTTGCAACCGAGAAGCTTCCGTGTATCCCAGTCTCCAGCTAATCTGTTCGTCTTCACGCATCTTACACCAACTGTAGCCTCTTTCGCCACCTCCCTCTCTTTCTACTATCGTACCCTTCAGCACGTTCCTCATTATGCAGTTCCTTCTCAGCCATGGTTCTACCGAATTTCTTTTCCGCTTTCCTATTACAGCTAATGTTGTTCTCTTCTTTCCCACTACTTTTAACAATTCTTTATTTGTTTTAGTTAATAGTATAGCATTATGAATCCAATTAATGGCAAGTAACAAGCAAAGGAACACTGTACTTTGATTGCTTATCCAAGATTGTTGTACATACAATAATAAGTCGTAAGTCTTCCAATATGTCCACAACTCAAATAGTAGGCACGTGTATATGCCATAATTGTCCGTACGTACAAGATCAAATTGACCCAAGACGTAGTGTGCCAAGCAGACTACTTAACACAGAGAACCAACTCCGTCATTATCTTCAGTTAGTTTTTAGTAGCTTAACAACATCTGATATATAAACTGTTACTGTATGCGTTTGAACTTGGGGATAACACTCCGGCAACTCGTTGGTTCCAGAAATTTCGTTGAGGTTGTAAAAATGTCGAAGATCAGCCTAGATCCGGCCACCGCAGGGTAACAGAAAAAAATTAAATGAAATCTTTGAGCTTTACTTCCTACGGTTATGCCGGTAAGGCTGAAGGAGACGGTGATTATGAGTAATGAATGAAATGGTGGAATGAAGAAAGTGGGAGGAAACGGGAGGACCCCGAGGAAACCCACGCACACGGTGTTTGTCCACCACAAAGTTCCCTTGGCGCAGGCTGGGAACGAACCCGGGACCCCAAGCACTAGAGGTGAACGCTCTACCACTGAGCCACCGCGACCCCTCGCAGGGTAACAGAGTATGAGGTCATACGATAAACTAATGAGGAAAATCCATCAACCAGTACCAGACAATTATCAAATCAACTCGGGATGTCCCAGTCCATCATATTTTATTTGTGGATTCATTTCTCAAAATATAATATACAAACATCCTGCATAAGATAACTATTTTATACTTACTTTGGCCTCTGGATCCTCTTCAAACGCCAAGTTGCTGGCTCCTCCTTCGAACACCTGTCTTCTATTGGCATCTCCTTGTTGCTTCTTCTTTCGATATCTCTTCCACATCACCAACAAGATAGCCACGATCAGAATAAGGATAAACACTGCAACCACCACAGTGATGATTATCCATCGGAAGTCTTTGGTATTGGCTGATAGAGGCTGAGGTTCCTTCACATAAGCTACAGAACAAACATGTTATAAAAATATACTAAATGACAGAAGATACATATTTGAGAGTACAACAATGATTAACATTATAGGTATTTATTAATATTAAATGAAACAAAGATATTATTGATATGAAATAGTGTTGAGTAGTCCTGAAATATTATAGCTTATGTGAACCTTGAAGTTAAAACAAAACCCAAAAACAGTGTAACATATTGGCTGTTGATTATCATTTGTATGGAGGTAATGTACCTATGGGATGAGCGATAACACACTTGACAAAATGCGTTTGATTTGATTGATTTTGAGTTTGGCGTCCCTTTCAGCGCGAGGCTATATGAGACTTGGACCTACAGCTTAAGTGGAATCCGAACCACATGAGCTCTCACCAGGTACCGGGATCTCCCACGCAAAAGCGCGTACGCTAGCCGCTTAGCCACGAGCGAGCTCGAAAATGCGTTTGGAACGACTTATTTATCAACTATGAAAGTATGAAATTACTACAAGTTGTATAGTAACACTATATTAGGTTATCTAAATCAAGTGTTCAAAGTGCCCGCCATCACCTTCAATGCAGAAATTACATATTTTAAGCAGAGAAGAATATATTACATCAGTGATGTTGAATGATATTTATTAAACTAAGTAGTAATAACACCTTTTAAATGCTCTGGATCGGTGATTTTATCAGAGGAAAATATTTCACTATTCTGCAGACAGAAAATGCAGCATAAATAACTTAATCACAGTATCACATTATGGTCATTATAGTTATGTAACTATCATTTTTAAAGTTCTAACATTTCTTCATCCATTTGTAACGTTCAATTCATTATGAATTTACTTAATGTAATAAGATTTTGATCCTTTAAAATCTCTTTTACAACGTACTATGCACGAATAATATATTACTTACGAACCACCAGGGCTGTAAGTTGTGGGGAGGCAGGGGAAGAACTGTCTCGCCACTTGAGGGGGTTCCATTTCCAAATAAAACTTTCTTACTTCATATGATACGTTACGAACATGAACGTATAAATGAAATATAGAATAGGTTGACCACAATCCCCTCCCTCCCCAAAAAAACTCTTAAATAAAGCAAAATTGTGATCAGGGGTCATTTCTGTAAAATATCTATTAACTTATTAGAGCCCTTAGAAATAACATATTCTCCTTAAAGCTTAAAGTTGTGTGAAATATTGTTCCCTCAGTTTAACTTGTGAAACGTAGAATAAGTCTACAATATATCATTTCCAAAAGAACTGTTGAGAATTCTGCTGCTGCCTCATCGTTTGAACACAATGTCTTTCTACAAGATGAAACATAAATGTAATCTGAACCCTACGTCAATGAAGGGCCAACTGGGTCCCCTATAAGTAATAAAATATTTATAAAGTTTCTAAATTCTAGAAGTCCCAAATTCCATATTTCATATTTTAAAAGGGGGTCCATCTTCATATTTTTCTAGAGGGGACCAAATATTATTGCTTGGCCTCCTAGGAAATGTTCAAAGTTACGGCGCTCCATACCACGTATTGACACGAATCATGCCATAACGTATTGTTTACGCTAATGAGCTTGTACTACTCTAGTCAATTGAGAACTGATTAACTACTGGTGTCAAGCGATTTATACTTCATATTGTAATTTAGGTGTGCTATGCACAAAGACCCTTAAACATCAGAAACAGGCTTTAAAATATTCATTTGCAACCAGGCGATGTATGATGCAGCAGTAGACCTTTACGAGTGGGCAAGAGACAGAGATAACGAGTGGAGCAAAAACCTTTACAAATGGTAAAGAGACATACAAATGGTGATCAGAAAAATGGAAACACCTGTAGTTGGCAACACGTCAGATGTATGGGTTGGCAGTGGTGTCGTGGCGCCCGCAGCGCCGGACCGCTGGTGGTGGTGTGTTAGGTCGGTCTCCATACTACGTCGGGCGCAGTGGAACAGCAGTGTCTAGTGGCTGCAGCAGACGGAGGTAGTGGAAAATGGGAGACCTTTCAGATTTTCAAAGAGGGCAAATTGTTGGTGCGCGGTTATGTGGAGTAAGTGTGACGGCAGTGGCTACCGTGTTAGGTGTGTCGCGTGGGATAGTGTCGAAGGTGATGATGGCCTACACAACACACGGGAAAACCACATCGGGGAAGCGGAACACTGGGCGGAAGAAATAATGAGTGACAGGTAACGCCGTGTATTAAAGCGCATTGTCACGCAGAACTGTCGTGCCACTGCGGAGCAAGTGACGGAGGAACTCAATCAGCACCTCCCCCACCCTGTTTCGACAATCACAGTCCGCCGCGAATTACATGACATGAATTTACGGGGCCGTGTTGCACGGGCCAAACCGCTCATCAGGGACCATAACGCTTTCGCACGCCGCAAATGGTGCCGTGACCATGGAACTTGGACCGTTCAGAACTGGAAACGTGTGATGTGGTCGGATGAGTCATCCTTCACCTTATTCCTAACCACGGGCCGTGTTTATGTGTGGAGAACGTCCAAAGAAGCTTATGATCTGCAGTGTCTCCGCCCAACTGTGAAACATGGCGGCGGCTCGGTGATGCTGTGGGCCACCATATCATGGTTTTCATTAGGTCCTGTGATCACACTTAGCGGACGAATCACTGCCAACGATTATGTCGCAATTTTAGAAGACCATTTGCATTCTATGGTCCGGATGTTGCTCCCGGACAATGACACCATCTTCCAGGATGATAATGCACCCATTCACACAGCTGGTGTTGTTGCAGCGTGGTTTGAGGAACATCGGGATGAAGTTCAACACCTTCCCTGGCCCGCCCAATCCCCAGATCTCAACATAATTGAACATCTGTGGTCCGTCTTGGAAACACGACTCCGGCGACGATTTCCACCTCCATCCTCTCTCACAGAACTGGCCGATGCCCTGCACGAGGAATGGTATAAAATTCCACTTGCTACCATTCACGACCTCTATGCCTCCATCCCACGTCGCATCAAGGCTGTTCTGAAGGCGAAAGGTGGCCCGACACCATATTAATCTGGTAAGTTGCAATTTCGTTCAGGTGTTTCCATTTTTCTGATCACCATCTGTATATAACAGATGGAACAAGACCTTTACGAGTGGGAAAGAGACACATATAACAAA
Source organism: Thermobia domestica (assembly GCF_964235325.1). Lineage (NCBI taxonomy): Eukaryota > Metazoa > Arthropoda > Insecta > Zygentoma > Lepismatidae > Thermobia > Thermobia domestica. Next base: position 130,326,144 of record NC_137467.1, read on the forward strand.
CAGGTGGAGTAAGACCTTTATGAGTGGGGAAGAGAGACATATAACAGGTGGAGCAAAGCCTTTACGAATGGGAAAGAGACACATATAAAAAAAAAAAAACAGGTGGAGTACGACCTTTACGAGTGGAGAACAGACCCATCTAACAGGTAGAGCAAGGCCTTTACGAGTGGGATAGAGAGATAGATAGATATATAACAGGTGGAGCAAGACCTTCAAGAATGGAAAAAAAGAGACACAGATGACAGGTGGAGCAAGACCTTTACGAGTGAAGAAGAGACATAGATAACAAGTGGAGCAAGACGAGTGGGGAACCGAGTGGGGGGCCGAGACCTTCACGAGTGGGGAAGAAACACAGATAATACGTTTATCAAGACCTTTACGAGTGGGGAAGAGACATAGATAATAAGTGGAGCTAGACCTTTACGAGTAGGGAAGAGACATAGATAACAGGTGGAGCAAGACCTTTACAAGTGGAGAAAAGAGACATATAACATGTGAAGCAAGACCTTAATTATTAAAATGTGGCGTCCGGTGTGAGAACCTGCAAAATAGACTAAATCCTTGGCTGATCCTAACAGACACCTCCTGGATATGTTGTTTATTGAAGACATAACAGTATGTGCTATATAATCGTTGAAATGTGTACGTATAATTATTGAAAGATTTTTATTTACAAGTTTCTCTCTTTTGCAATATTGTATTTTAAACCAGAAAAGAAATTTCCTTTGAGAATTTTCAATCCAGAATCTTTCCTGGTAAATACCTCGTGCTGAATGTATTGTAATGTATACTTCTGCACCTTTGTATTTCTCTTTTTTGGAACATACCTTGATGAACATGGTTTCGTGTCTAACTTCTTCCTCGTCAGTTTCTGCTTATCAGTTAGCATAAGTAATGATTTCAAGGTCGCCCGAAAGAATATATCCCCGAGTTACGAAAATACTCCCGTACCGATCGCATTTAACCATAGTTACCGGTATTTTTTAAATACTATTATTTTCACCGCCGTTTTTTCAGTCACCCCTTCCCCAGAAAGGAAAATCTGAAATCATCAATTATCATCGTTGATCACAAACAATAAGAATAACGAGCATGTAGGTCACATCAAATTTACTCATATTAATGTTTAATTGTATAAGAATGGGCATATTTCTAATTACGTTTGAAGAATGAACAATTTCACAAAGCTAGTAACTAATGTTATAATACTAGTGTGTGTAGAGCTCATAGAAAATAAACATCTTTAAAATGCCTGAACAATAAAATTGAACCCATGATTGTTAGAAGAGAATATTCTTGTTTTCAAACACATTGCATAGAAAATATATGTCCTCTTTTCACAATAGCCGAATCAAGTATGACAAATTAGAGCTATTATTAGCACCAGATTTCCACATCACTTTTTTCCTTTATTTTACTTTGCCCGTTTCATTATGTTTCATGACTTCTTCTGTAGAAGTTGAAATTTTCGAGGGAAACATATCCCTAAACTTCGGTGAAATGTAGTTGGTAAATTGCTTCCAGGGAATTCACAAATAACTTTCAGGTATATCTAATACTTCAGATTGGAAATTATTATACACGTTTGTTCAAATATGTATGGATCTACCTAATTTAAGATTAATCTATTTCTTATGCTTTTAAACCCAAATGCGCAACCACAGAGGAGATCTGCGAGGTACATTGCCCTCAAGTTTTTTCTTTCTGATGCTATTGCCCCAAAATCGTCCGAACATACATTGTTCTCTCTATTATTTGCTGCTTTCAGTTTCCTTAAATCAATTTTTCTTTATCTTTTCCTTAATTCTTGTTCTGAACAGCCATTTGTTAATTGTTTAGGTGAAAATTATAATGAGTTCCAATCCTAAATTTCATGGTCCATAACTTAGAAACCAAACTTCTGCACGTAATAGGTAAGTCTAGTCCTACCATTCCATGCTCAGTTTCTTCAAGATCGGATTACTTCTACACATCATGTACAAATATGCGAGTTGCGTTCAAGTTATAACACTTCCATTTTTCTCAGGGCTGGCAACATATTGGAATATGCTGGTTGTTTTAAAATACGCAAGCACAATTGTCAATGCGTGACAGAGATGGCAACACCGTACGGCACACAAAACTAGTCGCAGCGATGAGAGCAATAACTTTGATATTTTTTGATATTTGATCAGCCGGTCTGGCGACATGATCGAACGAGTGATGAAAGTTGTTTTGGAGGATTGCCGAATGACTGTGAAACACATCACCTCCAAATTTGGCATTTCTGTGTTGTCTGTGCACACTGTCTTCAGATCAGTTTGTGCGAGGAAGAGATTTCCTTGATTTGTTGTCTCATGACGTTCTACCTTCTTTGAACTGTCGCACCTACGAATGCACATTTCACATATCCATGACACCATCATCACATGTTTTACTCAACTGGCGATGAATTTCAAGCGGTGTTACAACACCCAAATGGAGAAAACGAATGATTACACGCTGTTCTTGTAAGTATCAAAAACAGCCATCATTCTCACCGCTGCTGCTAGAGTTGTGTGTGCCGTATAGTGTTGCCATCTCTGTCACGCATTCACAAAAAGTGCTCGCGTATTTTAAAATAAACAGCACGGTTTTATATGTTACCAGTCTTGAGAAAAACTGGAAGTGTTATAACTTGGATGCACCTCGTACTATCTTGTTTAAAACTAGTAAAAAAATTTGTCGTAAAAAATTTGTCCTTCATTTGAGTTTTATGTATAACTTCTTAACCAAAGTTATGCACACTATAATATTTCACAAAGTCAAGATCTACCATCATTGCCACGTTTGATCAATATTGGATCAGTTTGGCAGACCATATACGGTATGCACTCTACTTATGATTTACAGCTAATAGAAAAATCGAATGAAGGACGACAAAATGTATAATTTCTTTTACTCTTTTTAGTTTTATTTAAAAAAAACAATTAATAGATTTGCGTATGTACCCTGCATGATTAAGGTTATGTAAAAGAACAGCATTAAGTATGAACTTCGCTTCATAAATAAGTTAATAAATATAAGTAGATAAATCTAAAGAGTATTTGTAACTGCAGATATAAATACTGTACTAATGGTATAGCTCTTTTTCGTACTACAGCTTTTTAGCACTAAGGGAAATAGCAAGAACAGTTGTGGGAGAAACAAAAGGAAAAGGTCTCATTGGTAAGGAAACGTAGTGGTGTGGTGGTGGAATAAAGAAGTTCAAGAACCTGTGAACGAGAAAAAGGACCGATACAAATAAAACTCTCGTAATCAAGAAGATCTCAGGGATAGCAACAAGCCTAGCTTTGATGAGTTGTACAACCAGGAAACAATATATATATATATAAGCTATATAGTTTCTTCAAAGATAAGAAAGATACGCAAAAGAAAGATATTTTGCATGTGCACTGCATCAAGGATGAAAATAACCAACTTCTGACAAGTTAGGAGCAGTGGCGGCTCGTGGAATTTAAAAGTGGTGGGGCACATCCAAAATACCTACATACTAGGGCGTCATATATATATATAGGGTAAAGTAAGGTATGTTCGTGATAAATTACTATAAAGTCGATATTTCTACTAAAAGTTAAAACCTAAGCAAAAAGTAAGGCTGCATATAGATAGTGCGTACATTGCTTTACACTGTTCCGCTGTATTGTTTATTCTGCATACAATCTGTAGTGTGTATCAAGTTAGTTTATAAAATGAATACATGCATAGGTAATTTCGTGAGAGGTAAGGAAAGTTCGTGATAGTGGGTAGGTATATTCGTGATAACACTGTAATTAGTACAATATAATAATGCTGATTGAACATAGGAATGAAATATCAGCAGGAAAGAAACGCCTTGCAGTTATAAAGCGTTTGATACACAGAATACGCTAACCGTAATCGACAGGACTACCTAGTTCCTATCCACTATGATGTGGGTATGTAAATATGCCTCATCAATTCTTAATAGCAAATCACACATAGAAACAAACACACAGATTAGGTCCATCACACAAAAACGAAGTTCGTTTGAACAAGTTCGTGTAACAGTAAGTCGTCATCAGAACTTGGAGGAGTTGTGGCGCAAGAATCACACATAAACACATGAACACACCCGACCTGTCATCCTGCTTTTGACAAAGCACATGGTATGGCACTAAACAGAAAGAACATTGGATCCACTTATCCTTTGTCTTATTATGCGCATTGTCTTCATAGCTTTCACCATACACATCACATTCCCGATCGTCATCACGAATTGCCTGTTTCTAAAGGATAGGCCTAGCTTTATTGTTATAGGAAGATCTTGAATTCTAAGGTTGATCAGCATAGTTAGTATTTTGCACGTTAGTAAGGTTAGAAACCGAGAGCTTTCTCGGTCGACCAACTTCCTTTCTGTCAGTAGTATTAGGACTAAGTTCATTCAGACATTTTGCGGATGAATCTATCTGCTTTCGTGTTTTGGACGGAACTCTCAGATTTAGTCCGTATCTTTTCTTGAACTCACCCCACAACCATTTATTTGCACATTCACTTTCAGTGTTTATGATAAGGTTTTTTCTCCCTGCTGATATAGCAATCTCGTATGCGAGACTCCTGATTTGCTTTACCGTAAGTCCAAAGCCAGTTTCCTGCATATTATGGATAATGTAGTGATAAACTTTTAATTCTAGTTCAGGTGTCAATGCATCCCATTTGCGGCACTGCAGCATATGTTTCATTTCCAATATCAGCTAGGCCTTGTCTCTTGAAGAAATCGTTTAGGATACAGCACGTAATTTTCATCACTCTTGAGGCTCTTCACACAGAATAACCTCCCACGTTCACCATTTTAGCTGCCCTCGCAAAGTATTTCTGCTCACATGCTCGATATTTTCCTTTCGTGGGTGGTGTCTGAAACAACCTAAATAGGTCTAGTTATTCACTATGAATAAGTGTAAACATAATATTGACAAAATGGGATCATGGATTTTTACTAGGAGCGAAAAGTTCAAGATAAGCAGGACGTTGGTCTATAGACATATTGGAAGGAAAGTGGACCACAGTCGAGGTTAGTTGATAGGGCTATAGCCGTACCTAAGCATTAGGCAATTATTTATCGTTGATGGAGTTTTCAATTGCGTGCGCAGTTAATTTAATATGTGAATACTGTGGACGAGGTATTTTTATTGTCATGAAGGACAGGTAATTTCGTTACAGTAAGGTAATCTCGTGATAGCCTCTACACAAGAATCAGACTGATAATTACACGTGATATTTATTAGACTACTATCCTGTGACACGATAACTACGAAAATTTGACCTTCTTGGCAGAAATGAAGCCCTGATTTCAAGCTACTTGGCAACTTGTCCATAGATGAAAATGTTCATTAAGAATTTTACATGTGTTCTTAAGAGTCTAAAATGTTTAAAAAGCGACACACAGACACACTACTACCACAGAAAATTAAATGAATATATCAGTTATGAAACCAAACACCAATATTTACGTGCCTCGTTTTGCTGTCGTTGTTATCTCATGAAAATAACAGACGTGACACAATCTTCGGCACAATGTAAACAATACTCCTTCCTCTGTCTTGTTTCTTTCCCTTCAAACCTATTTGTGCACATGGCCCAGCGGCACCGGCCTACACATGAAACTGGATCCATGCTCGATCTTGTGGCAAAAAATGGAAATCTTACTGGGATAAGTTTCTTTGCTACAGTTGCTTAAAAAATTATCATGAAATTACTTATACCACGAATATACCTTACTTTACCCTATATATAACATTAATAATATTATAATTTTTGTACACGCTTTTACTGAAACGTTTATTGTACGTTCTATTTTTATCTTTGAACACTTGGTTTATGGATAGCTCTGGTCTTGGTGGGCCTAATTCTTTTGGTAAAAGACGATCTTGATAATCTAGGTTTTTAGTTCGTAAGTATCTTACCTTGTAAAAGGGAAAGTCGTCGTTGCCATAGAAACTACCGTTTCCATAACAACGAATCCTGTCACTTCTTGTCAGTCTAAAACTGTTTGAAGAAAAGAATAAGTCGTGAGTGGGAACCCTTCACCCCTGGTGGGGATGTTCATGAAGCTATCAGCTTAGGTCTAATTACGTTGGAATATATTAGCCGTTTCTTAATTTTGAACATACTAGATTCGATCGAAACGAGAAAACTTTTTATCGGACTTCTAAAGAGAATGAAATAAAATAACTAAATACATGACCGTGTTTATTACATCTAGGATTCCCAGTCACGACCCCCTTTTCAGTTTTATTAAAAAATAGAAGAAGAAGATGAAGAAAGGAAAAGGAAAATAGAAAAGGAAAGAGGTAAAGTAAGAAGGTGATAAAGAGGAAGCTGTTACTGAATATTTTGAAAAATATGGTAAAGAAAAGTGAATAATTATCGAATTCCAATAGCTATTGGGTTAATATTTGGTATTAAGGTGATCAAGGGTAGACACATGTTAACCCATACATCCCCGATCTAGATCCATTTAACCCTAACTACCAAATTATCCCGATCTAGATCTGAGATAGATGAGAAAGTTTAATTCTACAGTTTATTCAATATTTCCACTAATATCCAATATTTGAAAAATAAACGACGAAGTTGATGGCATGTTAGAATCGACCACAAAGAAAAAAAAAATCAGAGTATTACATATTCGTAGAAGATTTTGACTCTCACAGTTCTCCCATGCTGATCATTCGTTCAGGCTACTTCAGTCCTTTTTACTTCCTTCATAGAGCCAACTTAAGTTAGTATTAACATTCAATGAGTTTAATTGATAACTACCATTAATTATAATAAATCACACATATATGTCAAAATAATGGATGCACTTAACACTAAACCTACATTTCACTCACACACACATTCATACAGGACAATGTATACTTCGGGTTGTATTTAGTTAAATTAAACTAACCTAACTACATTACTATATACATTTATTACATTTCAATAAAAGAAAAATTAGTTGGACATAACAGGGAAAAAATTTAATACATGGAAAGAATGTTTCATTAACATGCATAGAAATTCGCTAATTTTATCAAGACCAAATAACACATTTCTCTTCCTATATATATATTAAAAGTTGAATTACATAAAAGAGAATTTGACAAAAAAAAAAAATGAAAGACAAAAATAGAAAAAATTCAAAGATCAATACATTTAGGATTCAATGTAATGAATATATATATATCGTTGCGGAAAAAGAAAGAAAAAATAAATAAATATATATATATATATATATATATATATATATATATATATATATATATATTGGTTAATCATTCTAAAAAAAAAAACACTTTAGTAACATTTTATTAGGTCTCTGTCCCAAGAGGAGACATTTCGACGATTTTATGAGTCTTTGTTCTCACATCGATAATAGCTCCTTTTTCCAACTCTCTTTTCGCACTGTGGTTTGTGTCCATGAGAGTGTTTAATTGTTTTTGTTTTAGCTATAGACAAATAGTCGCTTCATATCACATATATATTTATATTTCTCATTTCGTCACTCGACGCACTCAATATAAAATTTCAAAGTTTATCAAGGTTAAAAAAAATTTTGAATCCAGTCACAGATATTGAGAACATATTTCCATATTCCGGTATTCACATTAAGTTATCAACTAAATTTCTCTTCATTAAATTTAAGACCAGTAATTTTCTTTATAGTATAGATCTTGTAGTCAAAAGATTCTAGTCACTGAATAGTTAAATTTCTGATCGTAGGGGAAAGATTTGTTTCAGAGTCTACTGATAGAAGATTCGTTGGTGGGGCACACTGTTTCGTAGGTTATTAATTTCACTTTGATCTTGCGAATAAATTTGGATGAGGATTAGGGTTATTTTACTTATCTTACGACCTGCTACTCGTTTTACTTACATGCGGTATTTAACATTATATTCAACTTTAATAGTTACAGACATCAGTAACCACTCAACAAAATGTAATTTATTACAATATACGCGGTAACACTATATGTCACAAATAGTTGGTAACGGTCGGGTGTCAAAAACCTATGGCAACCTAAACAAAACCAGGGTAAATACCGAGCCCATTACATACATACTCGTATATATATATATTCATATTATTCAATACAATAAATTTCACTTTAATATCCATCGTAGTATTTTGTCGACGTTTAAATTCTACATAACCGTTCATATTCGACAAGTATTCATATTTTATAAATGTTTATATTTTATTGGCTCAAAGACAAAACAAAAACCCTGACTATCAAAATTCACTTTTTTCTCTCATAAGGTTGCAACATTGTACTTTCTATGTATAAACCCGATAATCAATAATCATTTTCAATTTACTAAAGATCCGCATATATATATATATAAAAAATAGTTGGTGTTATTTAGTGACATAAGAGGTGGAAATGTAACAAATTGAGCAGGCACGTAACTTTTAAAACTATGTAAACACATATATAGATGTATAAAAAAAAAATCAATGTTATTCGAAACTAGTGGGCCCAAACTATTAATACATACACACTATATGACCAATCAATAGAAATAAAAACCAGAAATCAGTTGTCAATGGATATAATTTGTATGATCCATGAATAACGAATGTTTCTAGGAATCCGAAAGCATAGTGTACCTTCCCATCAATTTCTCCAGTGGTGGATTGAATATCGCGAAAATGGTCCCGAGATGTGCTGCAATACCTCCACGAATTGCATCCCTCGATGTCTCAGTTAGTACATACGATCGAAATAAGTGATATGGAATATTGTACATTTTCATGAGTTTCAGAAATCAGGGGGGGGAAAGGTTGAAAAATTAAAAAAAAAAATCTCGAAGTAATGAAGACAGAGAGAGATAGAGAAGAAGGAAGACGAAGAATAGTGGCGCCAAAGACTTAAGTGAGAAATAACTAACGCTACAAAGACAAAAGTCGAATTTCTATCTCGACAAATCCATAGCCAAAATATTCTTAACATGCCAAAAGGGTGGTCTACTCAAATACGTAGACTCAAGGAACGCCCTGCTGCCAAGGATGCAAGTTCTGTGTCCATCAGATCCCAATCCCACAAGAGTTTGGTTGTAAGATTGAAATCCGATCCCCGTATCCGGCCCAAACCAGCAGGTTCCCGGATATCGTCCGGAAGGTTAGAGAAGGCGCTAATTTAGAATTTCAAGAAAAAAAAAATCATCCGACCTCTTGGAAACTAGAAGATTCCAGAATAGGGATGAAATTAGAGTAATAGCTAAGGTATCCCTAATTAGTAATTCGCCAAAATTAAAAAAAAAATAAATAAATAAACTGAATTTTGGATCGGTGATTTCAATTACCGAAACATCACCGATGGCTACCCAGCGCAGACATGCCACCGTCTGGGACGTCGTTAATTTCCCTCATCTAATTAAACTAAGAAAAGACATGAAAATACTTAAGGGGACTAGGGGTCGACGTCCGGGTACGCTAATGACATGAATATTAATTTAGTAGCAGTTAATTTAATCGGATAGTCCGAACTGAGTTATATGAACACTGCACAATAACTAAATAAGGTAAGCGACAAAAACAAAAAAAAAATCTCGGAGAGGCAATGAATGCTAAAGGTACAAATGACCGAAACCTGTACTTTTCGATGATCACAGGATATAGCAGTTGGTTTTCTTAATTATCATTTCTGTCAACCTTTAGAAGTAATTCCCACATGATACTACTCTATCTATTGAAAGGCTTAAGATCTGGGGCTGTTATTATGAGGTACATAAATGCAAAGTAACACACAATTCCCAACTATAATTTACATTCAAGTAGCAAACTCGGTTGGATGAATGCACTGGTGTGGAAGTCAAAACGCGAGAGATTTTTTTTTTTTTTCGTAAACATATTCATATTTTCACTATATAAAATTCACTAGGCCTATCCATTTAAATATAGGGGTCGTCATCTCGTTCATATTATATATCATATTATTAACATATCATTACGTTCATTCATTATCTACTAATTTTCGCACGAAGTAATATTTTATAAACACCCTATTTCGTACATTTTACACGCAGGCCATACACATATCTACATTACGCAGTAATAAATATATATATATATATATATATAACTATCACAATCTATCACGCTCAAACCACCACACGATCACATTCATCGAACCACGTACTCTTTATTTCGAAGCACCCAAATTGTATTTAACTTGCAGGTTTAAAAAAAAAATCATACATGTATTTACGGAAAGTTAAATTGTCAATGATTAATCTATTTCTGATTTGTTGATAAAACTGAAGCAACAATAGAATTTTCGACAGCCACGGGAAAAAAGAATTTAATACTACATTTTGAACCAAACAGTAACAGCATATGGGCTTTACTTCTATTAAGAAAATAGGTATTCTTTATTTCAGCGGATTATTCATTAACTACTGGACCTAGCAAGCTGAAATTTTCAGTACAGTAAGATCTCATGCTATTTTATACGAAGGTATACTCATCTGAACCGAAAACCATGTCCAATGAAAGTAATTTTTGAATAAATGACTAAAATCCAACAACCTAGATCACTAAGTTATGCGATGTCGTATTGTCAACAAACAATTGAGTACCGAAAACCGGACGCTGTGGCGCTGTAGTGGAGGCATAATTTACCGTGTACTGAAATCTATACTTGTACTCATTAATCAGAAATTTAATATTTACTCTGGTTTATTTCTGTTAGGAAAATGGTACTAAATTAACACATATTTATACACTGTCCAAATTGAAAATTCACACACTCACACAAAACTACTAACTACATACACCACTGCTAATACTATACATAAAACAACTAACTAAACCAAACATGCACCATTTAGTTACATGCATGTTGACAAAATAAATACTCCCTTCTGATATATACCGTCGGCTCTATTAAATTTAGAGGGGGCAAAATGAGAAAGGTAAACACTAGGTCCAATTGACCTGACCAATTGTTTACATAATGACTACCAAAAGTTGATGCCCGGGGGGCACCTTAAGGAGGTTTATGTAGGGTCCCTTCCCCTGAAAGGGGAAAAGGCCCTAAAACGAACAATAACTAACCCATTCCCCCGCTAGAACCGGTTCAATTCAGAAAAGGGGATAGGAGCCCTTTTGAACTAACTTAAGCTGCCATTATGATTATTTACAGTACTATTAAACCTACTACATACATGCAATTACGAAATAAATAATAATAATTCACATTTACTTAATACACGACCAACATGCACTAATCAGGTCGTAATTTCCCTAATCCCTAATTGAATTTGAAAAGATAAAAAAAGTAAAGTCACTCTTTCACTTTTGCTGTTATAGCTGGGCAGCAAACATGGCTTCCTGCAAACCGAAATCCTGAATCAGATATTTTCCCCTGGTTTTGCAGTTCTTTCAACAAAAATATGGGTTTCCTGGCTCCTGATTGATCACACGACGTTTACGATGACATTTAGTCTAAATTTTACCTGTTTTACACTCGAAATCCACGTCTTTACCAGCCAGTATAGCGTAGTTGATTTCCACGGCTGTGCTCGTAGAGTCGTTCTTGATTATTCTCCTAACATTGCGCCGAAAAAGCCAGAGGTAGGAGAATTCCTCCAATCAGAACGAAAACTTTAGCCGCGGAAATTACAAAGCGAATGGAAATTTGGTAAATCCAGATATAACCGGATCTGAAAGTGACTATGGACTACTGAGAGGGGGTGAGGGAAAAGGTTAGGTACCTGACTAAATTCTACATTGGTCTGAAATTAAGAAAATTTATATCCAATGACAGAACTATGTTTCGGTATGACGTCAGAATGGTAAACCTGGAAACTTTTCAACTTATATATCAGAAAATGGGATTTACACTTAATCAAAATATAAATAAATATATTATACAGTGGGAAATATGGTTATTAATGAAACCTTTCGATTCATTATATTTAATTCGAAGTAAAGGGAGTAAATAAATTGTGTAGCTAAACCGAAATTGAATAAAAAAAAATTACTAGGTACAGGGTGCGTAAAAAAAAATTGCCATTAATTTCAACTGTAATGGTACATTACAACCTTATTCATTTCACATGAATTATGACACTACACAAAATAAGCACACTACACTGACACTGACTGACTAGGCCGAATAAGCGCTAATAAGATCATAGTTAAAAAAAAAAAAAAAAAAGACCGCTCACCAGTCTCCGCGCTGTCTATTTCATTGTTAAGGGGGTAGCAGTTTTATTCGGTCGGGTGCAAGCCATCGCGAACACATTTCAAGGCAGGTTAAAGGGTTGCCATGTTATGAACAATTGTTAAGATGGGGGAAAAGAAAAGAAAAAAACTACTGCAACAGTAAATGACTACTAAATTTCTAACAGAAAACAGAGTGACCATTCTCTTGAATTCTGCCATCATTGAAGATCAGTTGCGTGATATTCAGGGACGTATTTAACATTTTTGCCGCCTTCGAGCCATTATAAAAATGCCGCCCCGTCTATAACAATAAATTAAATACCACTATAGAAATTCTGAGACAGTTGCTGATTATGAAACCAAGTTGATGAAATCAGCCAAGTTCAAGAATAATAATACAACATTGAAACATTCAAATTTCTTGCACGGGCGGCTTGGTTGATATGTTTGAAAACTGTAGGTAATTCTTGAAGTTTATCAACAATCACGGGCGCCCATCAGGGGGGGAAAGGTGGGGCGCTCGCCCCTAGAGGAAATTGTACTTCGTAATATCGAAAACCCAATAGAATTTTTACATTAGTTACAGCAAAATTTGAAACCATATTTGAAATGTCGCGTATATTTGCCCCCTCCCCTTGGAAACCACAATATAGGCGCCCTTGTCAACAATGGAAATGTTTTAAAATTACGATAAAAGAATAAGGTGTCAGCAATATGAGAGGGGAAATAATTGATGTAAATTAATAACTGGATTGTTAATTACTTACTTCTTGCCAAGCAGATTCTTCTTCTTCTTTTCAATATTTACAAATGCAATAATCCCGTGTCATATCGCCATAACTATGCATAATAAATAAATACCTGAAATTTCCAAAGCTGGTATTAAAAAAATGGTCTCAGAAAACTCGCTGTCCCAGGCCATGACCCATGTTGGCTCATGTGTAAAAACGCCCCTGATTGATATTTTGTGTAACGAATTATTTGTTTTCAACAATTTATTTCAACTACTATATGTCCATTACTTCAATTATGTGTAGTTTATTTATTACTTTTCTGGGAAACATTTTATACGTAAAGTGTAGCTCCTATTTGAAAATACGATTACAGATGCCGATTGGTAACTTATGCGTGTAAATTTTAGAAGGTCAATGTATTGTAAATTAACTGCGCCATGGTGGCAACCCTTAATATGTCATTCGCTACACCCGGAAAGGCCAAGCATAAACCTTTTCCATCCCCAAATTCTGAAAATGGCTTGACCCTCCTTCCCCCTCCTTCCGTTCCCCTCTGTACAGAGTTGAGTTTCCTTGTCGCGACCTTCTTACCGCTGTATGTTCCATAAGACAGAGCACAGCGCCTCATGCGACAGGTCTCAACATTACTGTGCCCATTTTCAATGGACATAGCCATAACATCCTCTGCCACCTCTGATGATAGGGCTACTGTCAGAGCATAGAGATTGGAAGTCCGCAGCCAGAAAACAACCGTCTCTGTGTTGCCAAGTTTCGTGTATCCTACGAGACCGCATAACCACAGCCTCCTTCACTCGCAAACACGGCTGTGGCGGAACAAATACAAACATTACAAAAAAAAAAAAAAAAAAGCAAAAAAAAGTACTGATTTAATAATTGCAGTTCTATTTAGATCATGAATGGCAGGGCACGTGACCGGGTGCCCCTTAAACAGATCCGCCGCTGGTTAGGAGAAGATAAAGAAGGAGTAGAAGGAGTATTTCCAGAAACCTGAAGAAGATCCGAGGAAAAATTGAAAAAAATCTATCCACAAACCAGGGCATGGTTTAGGTTGTGACTATGGTAGAGGTAGAAAATCACATAAAAAAGATTCAAAGTGGTTAAGCCCCGGGACAAGATAATATCCCATAGTCGAAGCATGGAAAAGTTTGGATAAAGTAGAAATGCAGTGGTTTATTCGACTCTTTAATTGGATATTGGAAGCAGAAAATATGCCAGGAGAATGGAACAGCAACTATGTTGTAAAGTTTTTACAAAGGAGATACGCAACACTGTGGCAATTACACGAGAAGAAAACTAATGAAACATGCAATGAAACTCTAGGATAGAGCGATAGAAGATTGACGGAAGAGATCAAAATAACAAAGGATCAATTTGCCTTCATACCAGAACGTTCGACAACGGATGCAATATTTGCACCCAGAATGCTAATGCAAAAATACAGAGAATACCAGGTCCTCCATGTGGTTTTCATCGTCTAAGAGAAAGCGTATGATAGATTGCCACTGGATCTTCTTTAGTGAACCCTAAAGAAGTGTGTTTCGATCCAAGATATTTACGATGGATGTAGGACAGAAGTGAGGAGCAGGTATGGTGCAACAGAAGATTTTAATGTGAAGTGAGACTCCATCAGGGATCTAGTCTTAGCCCATATATATTTGCAGTTGCCATGGACGTGGTTACAAAGGATATTTAAGAGTTAGCACCTGACTGGGGCGACATCGTACTGGTGAGTAGTGCAAGAGAAATTAGATACCTTTAGGGGAGCAATGGAAAGCAAACGGCTTAAAATTAGCAGAACCCAGGTAGAATATTTACATTGTTCTTTCAGAAAAAGTGTAATCGAAAAATAGGAAAATACGACTGTATGAAGAAGAGGTGGTAATGACGAAGAAATTCACGTACTTGGGATCAATCCTGCAGGAAAATGCAAGAATAGAAGAAAATGTAAACAGCAAAATTAGGAGCGGTTGGACAAAATGGACAGAAACGGCAAGAGTTTTGTGTGACTGTAGACTACCAATACGCTTTAAAGGAAAACTTTACGAAATAGTAATGATACTTGTCATATTATACAGAGAGGAATGTTGGACGACAAAGAGGAAAGACGAACAGAAGTTGCATGTTGCAGAGATGAAGATATTGCAGTGGATGTATGGAGTGACGCGGAAGAACATTACTAAGAATGAATTACTTCAAAGAATAGTAAAAGTGAGACCAGTAGTAGAAAAACTGCTAGAAAGTAGACTGAAATGGTTTGACTAAGAAGTCCTTCGGAATACGCAGCACATCAAGTGGATCCTATAGAACTGAATGGGAAACGACCGCAAGGCCGGCCAATGAAGAAGTGCGGTGATTGTATGGAGAACGATATGGTTCACTGTGGTGTCGCAGTGGATATGATACAAGAAACAGGGGAAGAACAGACACCCCCCTCAAAAGGCGACCCTAGGTAACTGGGGGGAAAGCTTGGAAGAAGCTTCTAAAACGAGTAGTACATACTAGGAAAATAATATTTTCATAGCAATATGTTGACCTGATTACTCGTATGATATTCATATACCTATAACAAATTTAATACAATTCACAAAACTTGCCGCAATTTTACATTTATCTTCGAAAAGTATTTTACATAACCCACCTGACATGCAAATGATTTCTAGTATACTTGAAAAATACTTACGCTCTGCTTTGGTGATAATTGAATATCCCAACGCGGTTTTCACCTCAAGCTCGCTCACTAATCGCATATCGTTTACGGCAGTTCTCGCTAAGATGGGACTTCCTCCCACATGCACTGAATACAAAAGCTCAACTTCACGTTCTTCCTCTCTTGACGTGACGTTATGTATATGCACTTCCACTGGTTCAACCAAGCGTCCAAAACCACGTCGAAATCGTGGTGGCGCCATAGTCGTTGAGTTGGCGTTTTTGATTCCTAAATGCTGTTCCTGTTGGCGTTCGAACGCAGTCTTGTACAGTTTAGCCAACTTATATTGCATGTTCGCGCGAAGGACGTCTTGCGGTATTTCGTTAATGCTATCGTTTTGTTTCAACACTGTAATGATCCAATACTTTTTATGTGGGGGTTTAATTGGTGGAGGTAACGTTGAGGTTAAGGGTGTCTCTAGCGTTGCTGCGACAGTTGTTAGATCTGGTGTTACTGTTGGTGAAGGACGAGGTAGATAGTCGGAGAACGTAGGACTAACAACCGGCACAGTTCGCGTTATTTCCGGAGGAGATGGATGGATTAACGTTGGCGTATTTACATCGTCTGGCCATGAAGGCTGAACACTGATAACACTTTTTGAAGATACACAATTAAACTTACAACTACTCGTCCGTTCTTCCTCGGTCCACACAGTAGTATATAAAGGCGTTGGATACACAGTTGTAATAACAGTTGTTGTTTTAAATACTGTTGTTATTTTCCACGTAGCAGGGAGTCTCCCGCCGGATCCTTTGCCGTCTTCTCCATCTCCTGATCCTGTCCAGAAGAAATCTTCCAGACGATATGTTCGAAGAAGGCCGGACCTGGGTCGAAATGGAGGTGATCTATCTTCAACCACGGGCATTACGTTGCGAGGACTTTGTTGGTGTTGATATTGGCTTTTTTGTTGTGGGTAGTGAGGTTGATTGCGATTGGAACTGTCATCGGATCCAGTACCTGAAATACGAAACAGATATTAATGAACAATTAAGGATTGATTGAACTTTTATTTAACAAATACAACATACGGTTCTTTAAAATTAGTTTTCATTAACATTACGTTGCATTATATACACGTATGCTAATGTTGAGAGACAAAATACCGAGTCGCAATTACGCCGATTCCAAGAGTTTCAGTATACGCGCGCTACCCTAGCCAGCTATTTGAAGTTGGTCATGTAAAACGTACAGAAAAATTTAGGCAAGAGAACAGAACCTAACCAACCCCTGCGTGGCTTCTAACCCGTTCCTACTACTGCTGCTGCTGCTACTACTACTACTACTACTACTACCACAACTACTACTACTACTCTTACTACTACTACTACTACTACTTTTACTAAGGATCCGTATAATAAAACTGCAAGCTTATTTTAATGAAAAAGTGTTATGAAAATTTAAATAAATAATCGGTAAATCACTTTTTTGAGTTTTATTTTCAATGTTATTTTAATGAAAAGAGTGTTATGAATATTTAAAAAAATAAAAAAAAACTTTCCTTGGGCAGGGTTTTAACCCACGCCAAAAACAATTTTCATTACTAGCATGTTGCGCTAGCAAGCTCGGCTACGAGGGCACACAACAGTTGGCCTTTACTTTCCGCTATATGTAGATCATGATTCTTGATGTCCTATCCGCATCGGCCAATAAGATCAGAGGATATCTGAAACTCTTCGGATCCGTGAAAATTCTACCGAGTCCAAAAAACTGTATACACATTTTAACAAAGAAAGCTCTATTTTGTGTGCAGGTGCTATTGTTAATTATACAGCTTGACGTTCAAAAATTCGGTCATTAATAACCCAGTTCCTTCAGATTTCTGGAATGGATTTCGAAGCCCAGTTTCATATTACCGCGTTGGCGCGGCCTGTTCCCTGGAGACGCCGTTCATGCTTTAATGGCGCTATAGTTATGAGAACCCATTTTATTCAGTTAAACTGTTTTATTTAGCTGGTAAACATTAAAATTTAATTTGCTTTTCATTTAGTTTTTAATTTTCTTTATTCAAAGGACTCCACAGGTAAACTCATTTCTAGTTAAATACATATAGCATATATTGTATAAAGCACAAAATCTGATATTTTCGATAATCCTGCAGTAGTAGGCCCCCGCGTATGTCCAGCCGAGTCAGCAAAAATTTTTGTGACGTCATAGGTCAAAGGTCAATGACCTTGGCCCGGGGTCAATGACCTAGGGGTACCTAGGACCACCCCCTCTAAATTTTGGCAGGGGTACATAGGACCACCCCCTAAATTTTGGCAGGGGTACATAGGACCACCCCCCTTAAATTTTGGAAATTGCCAAATCTAAAAATTTGGTATGGTAGCCTAGGACCATAGTATGTACCTCTATTAGTATTGGGTGTCTATGTCGTTCCCTTTCATGGGTAAAAAATTGCCAAAAATTTAAATTTTGGGGGTTTTTGACCTAATTTATCCCCTTGGATGAGGTGTTATTACCCTATATAGTTATATGGGCGTATACAGGGATCCATTCCCTTTCATAAGACATGGGTACATTAATGCACCCCTTTAAAAATTTGGGAGGGGTACCTTGGCCCACCCCTTAAATTTTGGAAATTGTCCAATTTAAACATTTGGTATTATAGTATAGGACCCTAATATGTATTATGATAAATTTGGATGGTCCACCTCGTTCCCTTTTAGGGGTACCAAATTGCCAAAATATAAACGTAAGCAATACGTAGTACCACGTGTTTGGTTTTGACCTAATTTATCCCCTTTGATGAGGTGTTATTATCCTATATAGTTATATGGTCATGTATAGGGGTCCATTACCTATCATAAGACATAGGTACATTGGTGCACCCCGGGAGGGGTACCTTGGCCCACCCCTTTAATTTTTGGAAATTGCCCAATTTAAACATTTGGTATTATAGTATAGGACACTAATATAGATCACTATAAATTTGGGTGGTCCACCTCGTTGCCCTTTAGGGGTACAAAATTGCCAAAATTTTAGTACAACCACGTGTTTGGTATTTGGTCGATTTTATCCTATATAGTTATATGGGCGTATACAGGGTCCATTACCTTTCATAACATATGGGTATATTTGTGCACTCCTTTAAAAATTTGGGAGGGGTACCTGGGCCCATCCCTTAAATTTTTGGAAATTGCTCATTTTATATATTTGGTATTATAGTACAGGACACTAATATGTATTATGATAAATTTGGGTGGTCCACCTCGTTCCCTTTTAGGGGTACAAAATTGTCAAAATATAAACGTAAGCAATACGTTGTACCACGTGTTTGGTCTTTTGGCCCAATTTATCCCCTTTGATGAGGTTCTATTACCTTATATGGTTATATGGTTATGTATAGGGGTCCATTACCTTTCATAAGACATAGGTACATTTGTGCACCCCCGGGAGGGGTACCTTGGCCCACCCCTTTAATTTGGAAAGTGCCCAATTTAAACATTTGGTATTATAGTATAGGACACTAATATAGATCACTATAAATTTGGGTGGTCCACCTCGTTCCCTTTTAGGGGTACAAAATTGCCAAAATATAAACGTAAGCAATACGTTGTACCACGTGTTTGGTTTTGACCTAAGTTATCCTCTTGGATGAGGTCCTATTACCTTATATGGTTATATGGTTATGTATAGGGGTCTATTCCCTATCATAAGACATAGGTACATTTGTGCACTCCTTTAAAAATTTGGGAGGGGTACTTTGGCCCACCCCTTAAATTTTAGAAATTGCTCATTTTATATATTTGGTATTATAGTACTGGACCCTAACATGTATCATGATAAATTTGGGTGGTTCACCTCGTTCCCTTTTAGGGGTACGAAATTGCCAAATTTTAGTATAACCACGTGTTTGTTTTGGCTCAATTTATCCCCTTGGATGAGGTCCTATTACCTTATATGATTATATGGTTATGTATATTGGTCCATTCCCTATTATAAGACATGGGTATATTGATGCACCCCGGGAGGGGTACCTTGGCCCACCTCTTTATTTTGGAAAATTGCCCAATTTAAACATTTGGTATTATAGTACTGGATCCTAACATGTATTATGATAAATTTGGGTGGTCCACCTCGTTCCCTTCCATGGGTACGAAATTGCCAAATTGTAGTACAACCACGTGTTTCGTTTTTGACCTAATTTATTCACTTGGATGATGTCCTATTACCTAATATGATTATATGGTCATGTATAGGGGTCCATTTTCTATCATAAGACATAGGTACATTGGTGCACCCCGGGATGGGTACCATAGCCAATCCCTTAAATTTTGGACATTTTTTCAATTTAAGCATTCGCTATCATAGTACATGACCTCAATATGTATCATGATAAATTTGGGTGGTCCACCTTGTTCCCTTTCATGAGTAAAAAAATGCCAAAATATAAACAGAAGCAATATGTTGTATCACGTGTTTGGTTTTTGGTCCAATTTATCCCGTTTGATGCGGTCTTATACCGTATATGGTCATATGGTCATCTATATAGGTTCATTTCCTATCATAAGACATGAGTACATTGGTGCACCCTTTAAAAATTTGGGAGGGGTATCTTGACTCATCCACTCAGTTTTAGAAATTGTTTAATATAAGCATTTGGTATCTTCGTACAGGTCTTCAATATGTACCACTATAAATTTGGATGGTCCACAAAATCAAATTTCGGAGGTTATTGACCCCTATTTAGCACGTTATATGGTTTATTACCTTTATATGTTTATGTTCTCTTTTAAATTTGGGAATTATAAAATAACATAATTTGGTAAACGTTTTCTAGGACCCATTGGTGTTCCTCTTATGGCCAAATATTCAAAATTTAAAGGTTATTGACCGGCTTTATTATTGAATAAGTACAGGATTTATTACTTTTCCATAAGACACAGGTGTATTTGTGTATCAATCTTAAATTTTGGGAGGGGTACATTTCTTATTGTCATATCAATAATTGGTAATTGTTCTTTGGGTATCTCATTATGATCACGTGATCAGTTATTGACCTATGATGGGATTAGGAGTCCAGGACATTGGTACATTGAAACTTTGTACGATAATTTGAGAATTACGTCATTGGTATTGATTATTACAGCCAAATATAAACGTAAGCAATACGATGTACCACGTGATTGACCTTGATGAGGTAGTGTACAGGGATACATGGCTAACCTTATTGAATCTTATGACTCATAGTCTTAAGGGAATACATGCTACAACACTGGCAAAGTTATTGTTGATGCAATTTGATTGGTTGATCACTATCTTTCGTGCAATCTGATTGGCTGATCACTATCTTTCGTGCAATCTGATTGGTTGCTGATTTTCAAATCTTTGCTGCATTCAGTTTTATGTTTTGTTTAACATTTAGAAATCTTGGTTTCGTTCAACATTTTGCACTCACTGATAAATATGATCAAAACCGTTTATTTGGTAATCGAATAGTTAAAAACCTGATAACGTTTGACGGTTAACCGTGAAACGTAAAATTTTTTGTTTGAAAGTTTTTGTTTGAAAAAAATTTTGTTTGAAAATTTTGTTTGAAATTTTTTGTTTGAAATTTTTGTTTCAAAATTTTTTGTTTGAAATTTTTTTGTTGCAAAATTTAGTTGGAAAATTTTTTGTTTAAAAGTTTTTGTTTGAAAATTTTTCGTTTCCAAATTTTTTTTTGTTTAAAATTTTTTGTTCGAAATTTTTGTTTTGAAATTTTTGTTTCAAAGTTTGGGTTGACATTTTTTTATAGTTTGTGCACTCATTAGTAAAGAACCGGAACTGTTTAGAACAAAAACCTCTGGCAACATTGTGGTGCAATAGTACACGTCAGAACATGATAATGCAACGTCATCAGTTTTGCATCATATATAAGCATCGTTCGAGTTAGTATTCATGATAACATCATCATGGCTACTTGTCTGCAGTTTCTAAACACACGTGATGTGATGAAATCATTTACCAAGATTACTGATTTACAACAGAATGTACCTTATAGAATCTTAGCTAGCCAAATGATCCCTACAAAGTTTGGATTAAGAATCGTAGTGAAGCTTGAAAATGATAAGAATATAATTTTACCAGCAAGATATTTACCCATGGAAGCATCAAAACAAGAAGAACTGTTACGTTTCTTAAATACTGGATCTGTATCTTTATGTTACAAAGGATTCTTGGGTCGAAGTCATCAACTTGAATTTGGTACACAGCCAGATTCGTCAGCAATTGTGATGAAATCATGAATTCAAACGTCAGGACATCAGACATAGTTGTATGAATTTGGTTGATCGGCATGACGTCAGCAACTGTGATGAAACCATGAATTCAAACGTCAGCACATTCCTTACCAATGACGTCAGCCGTAGTTCTATAAATCAACCAATACACTGTCATCCCACGAAATCATTTGAGCAAGTGCTTTTCAGGAGGAAAGATGTGTACTTCTAACGATAAAGAGTTCATCTTCGCAAGCTATTATCCAATAAATATATTTCAAACAAAACATGTGATGATTGGTATCAGTGCTAGAACATTTGAACCAGTGATTCGATTGGGCAAAGCAGAACAATTTGGTGTACAACTGACCTGTGAAGAATGGCAAATATTATGTTCACGAATCGACCAAATGAACGATTATTTTCATGATGAGCTAAATGTGACCATAGTCAAATCATTAGGCTCAAATCATGAAGTGGTGCTGCGTACAGTCCTCGAAGAGAAGATGATGCTGTTACGTAAAAAGAGTACATTTCATGCCCATCGCAACATGGTGTATCTAACGCAAACAGAATGGAACAAATTCATCGGCGTATTTCAGTGTGTGAAACATGCAGTGGAAGTGTGCAACAAAACAAGTATATTCCTGAAAAAGTACTATTTTGAAAAATGTGTCATGCATATTGTACAACATGTATCTAGATATTGTGATGGTTGTCAACATCGTTCGTGGGTGCATACCTGTATTGATAAACAGTTTATTTGTGATCAAATGGACATTGAGTTTCCACCAATTGATATTGCAATAGACCTTAAAAGACTTCAATTGGAATTAAAATTATATGCTAAAGACAAACTAGTGCAAGAAGTTCAAAATACATTGTATCGACAATATCCAGAACCACTATCTGGTATGGATGTATGTGGAGTGTAATAAAATGATCCATTTCAATGATTTGTGTTTTTTCATTTCAAGTACAGCCCCATGTTCTGACGTGTACTATTGCACCACAATGTTGTCAAAGGTTTTTGTTCTAAACAGTTCCGGTTCTTTACTAATGAGTGCACAATCTATAAAAAAAAATGTCAACCCAAACTTTGAAACAAAAATTTCAAAACAAAAATTTCGAACAAAAAATTTTAAACAAAAAAAAATTTGGAAACGAAAAATTTTCAAACAAAAACTTTTAAACAAAAAATTTTCCAACTAAATTTTGCAACAAAAAAATTTCAAACAAAAAAATTTCAAACAAAAAATTTTGAAACAAAAATTTCAAACAAAAAATTTCAAACAAAGTTTTCAAACAAAATTTTTTTCAAACAAAAACTTTCAAACAAAAAATTTTACGTTTCACGGTTAACCGTCAAACGTTATCCGGTTTTTAACTATTCGATTACCAAATAAACGGTTTTGATCATATTTATCAGTGAGTGCAAAATGTTGAACGAAACCAAGATTTTTAAATGTTAAACAAAACATAAAACTGAATGCAGCAAAGATTTGAAAATCAGCAACCAATCAGATTGCACGAAAGATAGTGATCAGCCAATCAGATTGCACGAAAGATAGTGATCAACCAATCAAATTGCATCAACAATAACTTTGCCAGTGTTGTAGCATGTATTCCCTTAAGACTATGAGTCATAAGATTCAATAAGGTTAGCCATGTATCCCTGTACACTACCTCATCAAGGTCAATCACGTGGTACATCGTATTGCTTACGTTTATATTTGGCTGTAATAATCAATACCAATGACGTAATTCTCAAATTATCGTACAAAGTTTCAATGTACCAATGTCCTGGACTCCTAATCCCATCATAGGTCAATAACTGATCACGTGATCATAATGAGATACCCAAAGAGCAATTACCAATTATTGATATGACAATAAGAAATGTACCCCTCCCAAAATTTAAGATTGATACACAAATACACCTGTGTCTTATGGAAAAGTAATAAATCCTGTACTTATTCAATAATAAAGCCGGTCAATAACCTTTAAATTTTGAATATTTGGCCATAAGAGGAACACCAATGGGTCCTAGAAAACGTTTACCAAATTATGTTATTTTATAATTCCCAAATTTAAAAGAGAACATAAACATATAAAGGTAATAAACCATATAACGTGCTAAATAGGGGTCAATAACCTCCGAAATTTGATTTTGTGGACCATCCAAATTTATAGTGGTACATATTGAAGACCTGTACGAAGATACCAAATGCTTATATTAAACAATTTCTAAAACTGAGTGGATGAGTCAAGATACCCCTCCCAAATTTTTAAAGGGTGCACCAATGTACTCATGTCTTATGATAGGAAATGAACCTATATAGATGACCATATGACCATATACGGTATAAGACCGCATCAAACGAGATAAATTGGACCAAAAACCAAACACGTGATACAACATATTGCTTCTGTTTATATTTTGGCATTTTTTTACTCATGAAAGGGAACAAGGTGGACCACCCAAATTTATCATGATACATATTGAGGTCATGTACTATGATAGCGAATGCTTAAATTGAAAAAATGTCCAAAATTTAAGGGATTGGCTATGGTACCCATCCCGGGGTGCACCAATGTACCTATGTCTTATGATAGAAAATGGACCCCTATACATGACCATATAATCATATTAGGTAATAGGACATCATCCAAGTGAATAAATTAGGTCAAAAACGAAACACGTGGTTGTACTACAATTTGGCAATTTCGTACCCATGGAAGGGAACGAGGTGGACCACCCAAATTTATCATAATACATGTTAGGATCCAGTACTATAATACCAAATGTTTAAATTGGGCAATTTTCCAAAATAAAGAGGTGGGCCAAGGTACCCCTCCCGGGGTGCATCAATATACCCATGTCTTATAATAGGGAATGGACCAATATACATAACCATATAATCATATAAGGTAATAGGACCTCATCCAAGGGGATAAATTGAGCCAAAACAAACACGTGGTTATACTAAAATTTGGCAATTTCGTACCCCTAAAAGGGAACGAGGTGAACCACCCAAATTTATCATGATACATGTTAGGGTCCAGTACTATAATACCAAATATATAAAATGAGCAATTTCTAAAATTTAAGGGGTGGGCCAAAGTACCCCTCCCAAATTTTTAAAGGAGTGCACAAATGTACCTATGTCTTATGATAGGGAATAGACCCCTATACATAACCATATAACCATATAAGGTAATAGGACCTCATCCAAGAGGATAACTTAGGTCAAAACCAAACACGTGGTACAACGTATTGCTTACGTTTATATTTTGGCAATTTTGTACCCCTAAAAGGGAACGAGGTGGACCACCCAAATTTATAGTGATCTATATCAGTGTCCTATACTATAATACCAAATGTTTAAATTGGGCACTTTCCAAATTAAAGGGGTGGGCCAAGGTACCCCTCCCGGGGGTGCACAAATGTACCTATGTCTTATGAAAGGTAATGGACCCCTATACATAACCATATAACCATATAAGGTAATAGAACCTCATCAAAGGGGATAAATTGGGCCAAAAGACCAAACACGTGGTACAACGTATTGCTTACGTTTATATTTTGACAATTTTGTACCCCTAAAAGGGAACGAGGTGGACCACCCAAATTTATCATAATACATATTAGTGTCCTGTACTATAATACCAAATATATAAAATGAGCAATTTCCAAAAATTTAAGGGATGGGCCCAGGTACCCCTCCCAAATTTTTAAAGGAGTGCACAAATATACCCATATGTTATGAAAGGTAATGGACCCTGTATACGCCCATATAACTATATAGGATAAAATCGACCAAATACCAAACACTTGGTTGTACTAAAATTTTGGCAATTTTGTACCCCTAAAGGGCAACGAGGTGGACCACCCAAATTTATAGTGATCTATATTAGTGTCCTATACTATAATACCAAATGTTTAAATTGGGCAATTTCCAAAAATTAAAGGGGTGGGCCAAGGTACCCCTCCCGGGGTGCACCAATGTACCTATGTCTTATGATAGGTAATGGACCCCTATACATGACCATATAACTATATAGGATAATAACACCTCATCAAAGGGGATAAATTAGGTCAAAACCAAACACGTGGTACTACGTATTGCTTACGTTTATATTTTGGCAATTTGGTACCCCTAAAAGGGAACGAGGTGGACCATCCAAATTTATCATAATACATATTAGGGTCCTATACTATAATACCAAATGTTTAAATTGGACAATTTCCAAAATTTAAGGGGTGGGCCAAGGTACCCCTCCCAAATTTTTAAAGGGGTGCATTAATGTACCCATGTCTTATGAAAGGGAATGGATCCCTGTATACGCCCATATAACTATATAGGGTAATAACACCTCATCCAAGGGGATAAATTAGGTCAAAAACCCCCAAAATTTAAATTTTTGGCAATTTTTTACCCATGAAAGGGAACGACATAGACACCCAATACTAATAGAGGTACATACTATGGTCCTAGGCTACCATACCAAATTTTTAGATTTGGCAATTTCCAAAATTTAAGGGGGGTGGTCCTATGTACCCCTGCCAAAATTTAGGGGGTGGTCCTATGTACCCCTGCCAAAATTTAGAGGGGGTGGTCCTAGGTACCCCTAGGTCATTGACCCCGGGCCAAGGTCATTGACCTTTGACCTATGACGTCACAAAAATTTTTGCTGACTCGGCTGGACATACGCGGGGGCCTACTACTACTCCTGCATTCCTTAGGTTCGGAAGTGGCCGGATTCTTTTGTGTGAACCTGTACATGACAAGTTTAATAAAACTTCACCTCTGGGGCATGGGGTCCCTCGTTCGATCCCAGCTCGCGCCAAGTGAACTTTGTGGTGTACAAACATTGTGTGCGTGGGTTTTCTAGGGGTTCTCCCGTTTCCTTCCAATTTCTTCATTCTAACATTTCATTCATTTCTCATCAACACCGTTTCCTTTAGCTTAGCCGGCATAATCGTGGGACGTAAAACTCAAAAATTTCATTTCATTTCATTTCTGCATCTATACAGTTACCGAACTTATTCAAAGTGAATGCTGTCAGCGGCTAGATATGTACCCTATCACAACAATGAGAGGCTGTTTGAGCAACGCCGATCAACGTGTTCGCAGGAATTGCTACACACACAGCTGTAAGTTCTTCACGAAGGTCCTTCCAGCGTAACCGGTTTCCTGCGGTACACGACATCATTCAAGAACTTAAGTAACATTTCCAAACTTGGAATCAGGCCCGTAGCTACGAGATGGTAAAGGGGTTAACTTTCCCCTGCGAGCACCTTCAGCCACCTGAAACATTCAGTTGTTTGTTGGAGGTATATACATACATGAATGTAAGGTGAACTTAAGTTATCACTCTCAAAATTATTTCAGTCTCCCCTCCCGTCTTAGTATTTTATGGCTACGTGTCTGCTTGGAATACCGCTTTAAAATGGAGCTCCGTTTCCCAAATATAAAACATGCACTGGTATTTTGTTGCAGTATGAGCAAACTTTTAGCTGACGACTATCAATCATACAATAAGTTTATTTCACCCAAGAAATTCTGGAAATCGGTCATGTGTTTTGTTGAGCTATGTATTGTCTCAAGACAGTGATGACATACGTTAATAAATAAAGGAAATACTAAAGTACGGAAGTTGGTACCAGTAAAACAAAGGTAGACTACATATGATACATTAACACACTTTTTCTATGCAGATACGTAGCACATGTAAGTTTACCTATTGCGCCTTTATAAGCACATAGAGGCGCATTTGTATACATTAATCAATACGTACATGATGGTAACCTGAAACCTTTAATTTCCTATTATTTTTCCATTGTTGTGGCCAAACAAAATTGACTATTCACTTATCATACTATAAGGGATGATGAATGACAACTTTCAGGTTTATTTGCAGGACATAACTGATTTTCGACAAAAATGTCACATAGCAGTTATTCGAGGCGCAGCGACGATTTGTTACATTTTCTATTTACTTATTTATTACTATTTTTAACAAAAAGACCTCATAATTTAATTGCTGACAAGAAGAAGTTATGATCCTCTTTTTTAGCTTTTAATTTTATTTGCTTTTTACATATCAACTTTATACAACTTCATAATTTGTCTTGATCCTAGTAGTTAGGCTAAGTAATAAACATATTTTTTATGACTTTACTACATCCGTGATAAACAGTAATACTAATATCAGAAGTTGTTCTTCTCGTGGGCAAATTTCATTAATATCTTGTCATATAAAAAGAGGCAATGGAAAACAAATGACAGTCATCGTGTCTCATAATGTTTCCACAGCGAGAAATCTTGTCTCTCAAGCTGGGAAACTAATCTTGTGTCACGCATACGAGAAATAACTTCTTCAGCGTTGTCGTCCCACTTATTTACTTGAGTTTAATATGTACGTTAGGAAATTCTAAAATATTATAAACGTTTAATGGAAGAAAAGTGACCAAAAGTGAAACATTACCAATCGATACAATTTATTGAGCTGAGTAAACGGGTATGCGTGAAAGTAAAAGCTCTTGTACACCAAAAACTGATGGTGTTAAAATGGCTTAATTTGTCTTCTACTATGAAGATGTTATTTCAACAGTAACACCATCGTCTTTCTAGGGCATCATAAATAACTAATAACTGACAGCATCTGTATTAGTTCTTATTTTTTATCACGATCGCCTTCCTAGGATAAGTTCTCGGGGAGATAGGTGAGTTGAGTTGAGTTGATTATGGGTTTAACATCTCTATCAGCAGCGAGGCTATATGAGAGGAGACCTACTGATTAACGTGAAATTTGAACCACATGAGCTCCTGCCGGGAATCTAACCGGGGTCTCCCACGCAAAAGGCGCGTACGCTAACCGCTTAGCCACGAAGGAACTCTGAGGAGGTGAGTGAGGTGGTCCCCTTGAGACTACTTTTGTTGATGCAAAACACCGTATTTCAAGCCCACGTTAAATCGTCCAGGGGTCGGACCATCCCCTCCAAACGACTTTTGTGGATCCGCTAGTTCTGGGACTAACTAGGGAAGGTCGCGAAGTGTTACTCTGACTTCATATCGATACTATGCTCAATCAACTCGTTTTTACATATGAAACAATTACGCAAACGGAGAAATCCTCAATCGGAAGCGTGTTCGAATTACGAGCATTCAAAGTTCAAAATTGAACAGATTTTGCGAAAGGTTTGAATTATCATTTTTTGAGATACATGCTTCATTTTTGGTATCGAGATGTTTTCTTGGCTGCCGAGCACAGTGGTGAGGTTAAAACGTACGCATTTTGCAAGATAAGGACACTTATGGAGAAGGTGAAGGATAATAGTGTTTTACAACTTGAAAATTGCCTTCTGCTTGGCACATTTTGTCGATAGGTTGATAAAATGTATTTGTCATCCCTATTCGACTGAACTGTCATTCAGATGGCACTTTCCTGTATGGGCACCATCAAATTTAACAATGTCATTTGTCTCTGAAACGCTTGGCCGCGGAACTAAGATGAATGAGACTCCGAACCCAGTCGGCCTCTGTGAAAGACGGTGTTTCAATATATCATCGCTACCATCTTTTTATATAATTTTTCAACGGATTTTAATGGCGATTTTTGGAAAATAGTGGCCAAACTTCGGGGAACATTTTACGATAATCGACCAAATGTGGCCAAAAACAAAAAAATGGCTACATGCAAACATCGGTTTTCTTCAGAATAAAAGCCACCTTTTTCACAGCTTTGAAAACACATTCCTGCTAATCATTTTTTTTTTTTTTTTTTTTTTTACTTTTCGGCCTATTTTATTGCGTAATATCTTCAAATATTTCCTGAAATTTGACCAATATTATCCCATAATCGGCATTTCAATTCGCTGGAAACTAAAGCATAGCAAGCGATGATGTATTGAAACACTGTCTTCTGCAATGCATAAGCATAACCCGATAGGGTTCGAAGTACCGCTCAGGATAGTTCCACAGACGACCGCTCTTCCACAGCCACACTACCGGCAGCGCGATTAGTTTGAAGCACTAATTCCGCGCGATTGACTACAAATGAAATGCCAGTGGTGTAAACTGACATTTGTATTCACTGTCAGTGCCAGCCTGTGGTGGACAATTTATTAGATTAACTTCATTTTAACAATAAACTGATTTTTGTTTTTTACATATAATAGTGTATTGTGTACCCCAATGCTGCAAATTTTTGAAGACAGTTGATCTGGGCAAAACAACATTGGTGACAGAGCCTTTTAAGAAAATATTGGTCTCACTCCTATCTACAGAAGGGGAAGAACATTATAATACAGATTATCACAAGATTAATTATGAATAACATGACGCTATTCATTGAATTTTGCACGCCCAGCAAAGCGTTTCGGAGACAAATGTCATTGTTCAGTTTGAAGGTGGCCACACAGGAAAGTGATATTTGAATGATAATATTGTCGAATAGGGGTAGCAAATACATTTTATTAGGTTATCAACACTGTGTGTCAAACACGAGGAAATTTGCACGTTGTAAGACGCCATTATCCTTCACCCTCTCCCCAATATGTGCCCTTATCTTGCAAACTTCGTATGTTTTTACCTCACCACTGTAGTGGGTACCAAGAAACCCTCCGATACCAAAAGTGTTATATCTCAAAAACTGGTAACTCCAAACTATTCGCAAAATCTGTTCAATTTTGAACTTTGAACGCTCGTAATTCGAACATGCTTTCGATCGAAGATTTCTCCGTGTACGTAGTTGTTTCATATGTAAAAACGAGTCGATTGAGCATAGTATCGATATGAAGTCAGAGTAATACCTCGCAACCTTTCCTAGTAAGTCTTCCCCGAAAAGTGACTAGCTCATGCCTCTTGGGTACACAGAGTCCCAGATTTGATTCCTCGTAGGAGAACCTTACATTTTGATCGTATTACAGTAGTTCGGATTTCGTCTTAAAATATATGTCCATGTTTCATATCATCGGTGCTAAAAGGGACGTTAAAACTTAATTCGAAGGAAGCAGCGATCTTCGGAAACAATCTCCACTTTTCGTTGATTGAGTTTTGATATTCTTAATAGTTACTGAAAGTTTTGTCTGTCAATCTCGAAAAAAGAAGAGTTTTTCTTTCTGTCAATCTCGAAAAAAGAAGAGTTTTCTTTTTTTAAGTTTGAGTTTTGTACTTTGCGTTCTTGTTCAATACCTGGGTTACGAATGACGGGACATGCTATAAACGTTTGCTCCGAACCAAAACCGGAGCTTGAATTCAGTACAGTTGGAGGACATACAGATCATCATAGAGGTTGACAACTCCAGCAAGTAAAGGTTTCCCTCATTGCGCTATCTAACCTCAAAGGGACCTGGACTATTTGTACCACGCCTTTAGTAGAGTTCGAAGAAAAGAGGAAAATGTAATAAACATAATGCTTTAACATACAAAAAACCTTATTACAATGGTCAAAAGGAAGAAGCAGCTAAAACTAAACAAAAAGTGTAGTGAAGGAACGTATTTGTGATCTACGTATTAAATATTCTTAAAAAGTGTTTTAGAGGGTCCAAAGAAAAATTACTTTGAACAGAATAGAATTGTACACTCCGCTTCTAAAAAATTGCGACAGTTAACTCCGTGTAACTAGGCCAACCAATATAAACCTTCCTATCTCATAATTGTGTCCGATAAAGAGACCCCCTCCCTCCCCTTTCCTCTCTCCCATACTAAAATCAGCTAACAACATGAGCGCAGTTCTAATTTCAAACTACACATGTACTAGTATCGATAAAATGAAAGAATAAAACCGATACGAAACAAGTTTCATAAGTTGATGTAGGGAGAAACTTGAACATACACAATGAAAAATTGATTGATTGATTGATTGATTGATTGATTTTGAGCTTAACGTCCCTTTCAGCAGCGAGGCTATATGAGACGTGGACCTACTAATTAACGAGGAATCCGAACCACATGAGCTCCCGCCGGGAATCGAACCCAATAAAAAATTGAAATCAATGGACGTCTATTACACAGAAGTTCAGAAATGAGGCAGAGAGAGAAGAGGAGAGAGGAAAAACAAAGGGAGAACAGAGAAAAATGTGGGATTTAAACGTAGCAAGAAAAGAACCTAATATAAAAAGTACCGTTTCCAGAAATCCAACAGTAATATAGCAGTAACGTATGCTTTTAGGTATTTTTCAGAACTATTCGAATATATAGAGGATGCTTGAAACATTCATTAAGTTACTTTTAAAAAGAATAGCAAACTTAATTTCGAGTAGAACTGTAGATCTCCAAGACACATCTAAGATAATGTCAAAAGTTTAACACACGCGCTTTGTTTCTACATAGTTCGGTTGCAAATTCGGTAGTGTTCATTGGACGTACTGATTCAAAATACATTCTAATGAACTCAATAGGTAGCGTAGGTCATTGCTTCCATTCCAGACTACTATGCAAACTGAAGGGAAAAAGAAAAAGAAAAAGAAAAGGGAAAAAGAAAAAGAAAAGGGAGAAAGAAAAATTGAATGAGTGTTATTTTACTGCTAAATTTATATCAGAAATTGCCTATATTAAATATCCAAACTATATCATAATGAAAAGTTACAAATGTTTACAAGGAAAATTTTATGTTCCTTATAGATATAGGAGACCTTGCATGTTTCAAATTTCAAATGTGAATAAAACACATTGAATTATAGGATGGAAACAAATTTTGTGTCGAACTAGTATAACTGAAATCTTGTTTTCAATTAACCAAAGAGGATATGGGCCATTTTCTGGTCTTCTCTGAAGATTTATCTGTTCCGAACATCCAGTGTCCATTTCCTCTATTGCGGATATAACGTAATTCGCACGGATAGAATAAACACGCAAGAGCTCAAACCGGCCATCGCGTCATTTGGATCATGTTGCTTAGCTTATAGACCAACAGTGGGTCGAGGATTCGAACTCGTAGTGACCCGGTGATTCGATTGAGACTCGGTAGCCCAGAGGATAAAAAAGAGATTTTACTTATTCCCTTGCGTTTAACCAGAATTTCTTTCAGAGATGACCAGGACTGGAAATGTTACCCCAGAATCCGAAAAATACGACGCCGAAGTTCTCAGTTAATTAGATTTTACAGACCGGGTTGGTCGGGCTGTTGTTTCGTTTTAACTCTGGAACGCGCACATAAAAGTGTGCATGTGTGTGAAAGAGAGGGGGAAAGAAGATAATGTTGCAAAGACAGGATAGGGAAACGTCAAGAAAGAGGCAGACGAATATAAATATGAAATATACTTATCATTACAGTGTATGATGAAGAACGCACTGTTTTATTGAATTCTCACCAGTGATGCCTTGTAAGTTCTCCAACAGGAGATGAATCTCTGTTTGCAGCCATTATTTTATGCGAAAAATTATACTACCTTACTGGTAATCGAATCAAGATTTTCCCTTTGGCAGTCTAGCACGATATCCCTACTTCATCGATTGCTCTATGCAAACTTGGTTTAACAAATGCTGTAGTGTTTCTTTCTGAGAACGATAACACGAAAAGTGTATCCTGTAGAACAATCAGGTGTTTCGAATGTCCTGGTAATTCCCTTGCCCTTTCCCAACTAACATTCGTAAATCGTTTCTATCATGATAGAGGTGTTTGCTTCCACATTCTTAAGTATTGATCGTCTAGTATGAGAAGTTGATTCTCCAGAATCACTTTGGCATGAACAGGATTTAAATCTATGTTATATAAGCCGTGCTATTTGTAAGACAATTACGTTTCGTACACTATCATGCTACCTGAAACTCCAAGCTAAATATTATTTACTTCAGCCCTGATCTGTGGAACGAATCGGCTTCTTCCTGTAAGGTTATTTACAGCAAAGTCCACAACGAAATTCATTTACTCGACGACCTAGAGTGTCCACTAATAAAGGAAATAACATAAAATCCAAGATAAATTACAGAAATAAAAACATATTACGCAGTAATTTCGCCGTGCAAGTTCAAAAGTACTCAAATAATAATAATTATAAGAAGAAGAAAAAACAATTATATTGTGAAGGTGAACATTTATTATTATTATTATTATTATTATTATTATTATTATTATTATTATTATTATTATTATTATTGTTGTTGTTGTTATTGCGGTTTCAAGAACAATAAATAGCATTTATCAAAGTTGAAAGATACGAAAAGGCATTACACAATATACTCCAATAAGAAACATGGTTTTCATGTTGTTACACTCTTCATGGACCTGACATGATGCAAAAGAATACTAATTATTTCTAGATTAAATTAATAGAAAATTCAGGGCATATATTTTAAAGGTAAATTTACAAAACAAGACGAGAAACAAAAAGATGAAACAAAAAAAACTATTTTGAGAATCAAGACGAGACTTCTATAAAATTATGAGACGAGACGAGAATCTCGTGGGCAACACAAACCAGATTAAAAGTTGTTTGTAGACCCAAGATCAGTTTGGCTATAAGCAATGTCACTGCTGAAGCGTCAGACAGTTCAGAGTGCAAGGACTCAGGTATCCAAATCTACCAATGGCATCGCAGCAAAAGGTTGATAGCTCAGCATGAATTGTCCAGTGATAAAATTTACATAGCGCGGGAATGTACCAACGCGTCGTCCCCCTTGCAAATAAAAACTGCTTACAAAGGAAGACTAAAAAGAAAAGGTTCAGAAAACTCTGTTTCAATCTCATAAATAAAAGCGAGAATATTCGTATGATCACTAAGAACAGAGTTAGCGTCTAAAAATCTAATACTTCTGAATATTCTCTGCGTTCCAAGTATTCCAGATATTCTACACGATGTGCCGTATACATTTTAAGCATCAATGACAAGGATCTTCTTCTCATAATACTAAGTTTGATATATATTATTATATACAGAGTGTTGCAAAAGTTTGTCACGATATTTTCGAAATAAATTTCTCACATGTAAATAAGAATAAACTTCATATGGACCTGTGGTCGGAGGTGCATAGATTCGTAGGGCGCCGAAAGCGTGAAAAATGAACTTTGTAAGTCCATAGTTCCACTACTATAGGACCGATTGTAGTTGGGCAAAGACTGAGGAACTAGTATGTGAACTATCCAAATATCCACCTTTCAGAACCTCCGTTACTTGCACGATCACTTTTAGAGAGTCTGTTGGGAGTACTTGATCACTCTCCACCTACTTCTGTAAAAGTTGGTGTGCAAGTACTGGAGCATTCTTAAACATGGATATTTGGATAGTTCACATACCAGTTCCTCAGTGATGTCTTGACCTGACTACAATAGGTCCCATAGTAGTGGAGCTAAGAACTTTTAAAGTTCACTTGTTGCAAGTTGTCGGCACTCTATAACTCCGAAACTATACATTTTTGAGCACAGGTCTATATGAACTTTTTTTCTTATTTTGATGTGAGGAATCCGTTCACAAAATATTGTCCCACACTTTTGTAACACCCTGTATATTTCAACAACTATAGAGTTCTCTTGGATACGTAGATAGCGTACGCGCTTTTGGCATGGGAGACCCGGGCTCAATACCCAGTGGAACTCATGTAGCTCAGATGTCACGTTAAACTTTAGATGTAGGCTCAGATGTAGATCTACGTCTCAAATAGCCTTATTGCTGAAAAGGATGCTGTACTCAATACAATCAAGCAATCAAGAACTACAATAATAAATATCCTTCCAAAACATTAGCACATAATTTAAATGCTTGATAAGTCTGAAGTTAATCATTTCCTTTATCGAGAGATTTTTTTTTTTTTTTTTTTTTTAGCCTCCGAAAGGAAAACTATGTTCTGAAAATTTACATTTAATACTAAGTTGAGCAGGTTGAAACAAGATGCAAAGCTATTATGATGTATGCATTTACACATGACCAAACACGAATCTAGAATTCAATTTTCTTCTAATGAGTAACAGTCATGAATTTAAGGAAATTCATCTTCAACTGTAGCATAGAATTCTAAATACCAAATATACAAATTAAACATAGACGAATAATGGAAAAAGAAAGAGAATACCTGTAATATGGATAATAGAAGATTATATGTTTGTATTTTTCATTACTGGGAGATTACATATTTACAGAAGCAATGTTATCAAAGAAATCAGTTGTTCGAACTAATTTCCGCTACGAAGGGAATTCCCTATTTTCAAATAACTTCGAAAGGATTTCATCTGGAGATAAGCAAGCATAGATATTAAACAAAGGAATGAAAATCACGCATAAGGCATACAAACTACCATACACGCACTGTTCCAGTTTATTCCCTTGCACGCACCTCTTTCTTGAAGACTAACCCCTTGTACTGCCAGGCTCCGGACAACGACCTACAAATATAGCGCCCTCTAGTATGTCTATATATATGTTCGAAAACGATCAATTTCAACCCCGTCCCACCCTGGAAGCAGACAAGGAAGTTGAACAAATTGCCAGGAGGCGATCTCGCCTGCTGTTGCATGAGAAGTGTATTTTGTCCCTGCCACCCCCTTGCCGACATATACGACGGAAGTATAACGCTGATTAATGTGAAGAAATGAATACTTCCGCATATACACGCGCATCCATGCAGTGACATGATGTCCAAGTTCTTGCTCGTACCAGGATTGATGACAAAATAATGAACTTACAAATAATTGTTATTCTCTTTGATATTGCGTTTTCAGAGAAATACATTTTTTTGATGCGTTTGACATTTTTTGGTAATCATTCTGGAGTCATGTTTCATTTGACGTCTTTTATTTATTTCTTCGTAAGTTCTTTTTTAACTTCTTGATTACTTCATCACTAGCTGTAGTGTCCCATATTATCCGGGAATGTAAATATGGCAAAAACAATCTAAATAGCCTACAGTCTAATTTTTTATAGTTACCTATAAGTATGTAAAGGTAATGGTGTGGATTTTAATTCTAATTAGCCTACGATCTCTTCCGTACATTTTCTGAAACTATGCCAAGTCAACTTGTAGGTTCAAATTTCAAATAGTTATAGTCTTTTCCCTTCAGTTACCTAGAAGTACGAAAAATCAACGCTACGGGTTCTAATTCTAATTCTAAGTTGCCTTAGGTCTCTTTCCTCTATAGTTGAGTATGTCAAGTTAATGATGTGGATTCTAATTCTAATCCTAAACAGCCTACAGTCCCTCCCCAAAGTTATCTAGAAGTATGTGAAGCCCATGGTAGGTTCTAATTCTAATTAGCCTACGATTTTTTTCCCTACATTTACCTGAAAATATGCCCGGATAATGTGATCGACGATCTTCTCTCATACGTGACGGGCTAACATGGCCGTAGATGTCAAAAGCCCAGAAATCTGATTCCTAAATACTACAGTCTTTTCTTTAAGGTTGCCTACAAACAGGCGAAATCAATGCTATGGTTCTAGCTCTAAATAGCTTTTGATCTTTTGTCTGCTATATCTATTTTCCCTATTATAATCCACACCCAAATCAACTATGTGGATTCTAGTTCTTAATATCCTACAATGACTTTTCTAGAGCTACATAAAAGTGTGTGAAACTAGAGGTAATAATAATAATAATAATAATAATAATAATAATAATAATAATAATAATAATAATAATAATAATAATAATAATAATAATAATAATGAATCTCCTTATATTTACTCTAACTCCAAAATAAGTACAGAAGTAAATTGTTATTCTATTTATTTATTTATTTCGGAAAAACAACAGGCAAATGCCTAATTACAGTTTTCCCTTATTGTAAAGTGTATTTAATACACTTTAAAATACACATATAATAACATACTAATATGACCTCAATTCTATAGTAATACACTCTAAAATACACATATAATAAAATAATAATATGAATAAAATATACGTTAAAATACAGATAGCACGATATACAAGATACAACAAATTTATGTAGAATAAAAATTTTGTTTGTAACTAAAAATATCTATATCTGGGTGTTCTTGTGGCATCTTATTATACAATATACACATTTTTCTGACAGTCGATACATCTAATGCATTAGTCCTTTGCGCTGAGAGATGAAATATGTCATTATGGGGTCTCGTTGCTCTATGTGGGACGCGAATTTTGATTTCTGATAACAAATATTCTGAATCTATTGCACCATGAAATGTTTTATGTAAGAAAGATAATATGAAATGACTTCTTCCGCTTTCAAGAGATTGTAATGAATATTTGTTTCGAAAACCTTCGTAGTTCTCAAAGAGGATATATACCTGTTTCTTTATATGTCAAAGAGCGCACAAATTTATTTTGAATGTTTTCGATTTTATTTATATGTTTCTTACTATTAGAACCCCATATTATCGCTGCATACTCCACCTTAGACTGGGGGGCACGGTGGCTCAATGGTAGAGCGTTCACCTCTGGTGCTTGGGGTCCCGGGTTCGATCCCAGCCCCCGCCAAGTGAACTTTGTGGTGGACAAACACCGTGCTCGTGGGTTTTCTCGGGGTACTCCCGTTTCCTCCCACTTTCTTCATTCCACCATTTCACTCATCTCTCATTATCACCGTCTCCTTTAGCCTAACCGGCATAACCGTGGGACGTAAAACTCAAAGATTTCATTTCATTTTCATTTTTCCACCTTAGACTGTACATAGGCAGTGTATAATGTTTTCAGAGCATTAGTATTAGAAAAATCACCTCCTAATCTCATCGCAAAGCCAAGATTCCTAAAGGCCTCACCAATTACTCTGTTGACATGAATATCGAATAGTAGGTTTGACTGCAGAGTGACTCCAAGATCAGTAACATAATCCACTCTCTCAATTGGCGTTTGATTAATAGTATACACATTGCGCACATAGTTTATTTTCCTGGTGTATGATACTACTTTACATTTTCTTATATTTAGTAGCAACTTGTTTGATTCACACCATTGGGAAGTCACAACATTGGGAATTCACACCATTGATTCAAAATGCATTAATGTCATTTTGCAAAGAAATTGCGTCTAATTTCGTGGAGATACTGCGATAGATTTTTAGATCGTCAGCAAACAAAAGTTTGTGGGAAAATGTTATTACAGGTGGTAAATCGTTAACAAATAGTATAAAAAACAGAGGTCCTAAGTTCGATCACTGAGGCACACTAGAGTCTACGACATATTCCTTAGTTAAAATATTCTTGTATCGAACGCGATGTTTCCGTTTCTAATCTATATTATAATCATTACTCAATGTTATGTAATAAATATGTGAAGGCGCTACTTTACGGAATTGCTTTATGACAATCGTAATCTCTTTCTAGGTAATGCCAATAAGTAAGCACATTAAAATGGCGAAACACTACCGAAAATATATACATCCGAATGAGATAGTGATGAAAACCCGAACTAGTTAAAAACGAAGTTAGAAAGGTGATAATTTTGGAAATTGTAAAGCATTGGTTACCAACCTTGTTTATCTTGTGCCCCTCTTCGTAAACCCTACATACTTCACTTCCCCCTTCTTCCAATTCGTAAACCATATGTGCTTTTTGTATGACCTCTTCCACGATTCCAGATTCAGCGTTGAAATGTTAAATATTCAATAATAATAATAATAATAATAATAATAATAATAATAATAATAATAATAATAATAATAATAATAATAATAATAATACCAATTTATATTTTACATATTTCAAACAATGTTTCTTCTGCATATCACTATAG
The DNA here is from genome assembly GCF_964235325.1 of Thermobia domestica. Taxonomy (NCBI): domain Eukaryota; kingdom Metazoa; phylum Arthropoda; class Insecta; order Zygentoma; family Lepismatidae; genus Thermobia; species Thermobia domestica. Next base: position 130,365,656 of record NC_137467.1, read on the forward strand.
TGCAATATTATTTTTTTACTAGGTTTATTCTTACTGGTACTGAAGCCACAGTTCTTAGTAGCTACTTTGTGTTAGTATGGTATTTAATTTCACGCCTGATGGTTTAAATTGATAGTCTTTCTTTTTCTTGTTGTGAGAAACCCACGTTCAATTCTTGGTGATAACCAGAATTCCACGCATTTTATATAGCGCCAGAGAATGCATTTTATTAGCCTTGGAATGCTCCTCTGTCTTAATGGTAGTGCTTTTTCAGCGTGTGGCCAGCATTTAATTAATACCGAGTGTATAAAAAAGATGCCACTTATTAGTCAAATGAGTACTCTGGCTCTAGAAATATAAGTACTTTAAGCATGATTTGTTCCAAATGAGGAGTTTAAGACAAGTTTATTTTCAAAAGAAAGGATTAAATGTTAATATTTTTAATTGCTGTGTGTATCACAAGTGACACACACGGCATGTTTCGCCCACGCCTTCTATATCATTCCTGGTAAACAGCGAACATTCATTTTCATCGACATGAATTATGCAATAAATCATGAACTATAAAAGATAGAGCCGGATTTAAGGAGGTTCAAAGGCGCACGTGCACCCTCTCCTCCTTCGTTGGGCACTACATAAAGTGAGAAGCTAGCAGTGCAAATAGCAATACTTTCCGAAAATTTCTGCTGCCATGTTTCCGTTTGAGCTTAAAACAAAGGGAAGTTTTGCAAAATCGATAGTTTAAGTCAACTTTCTAAAAGTTGAAAGAAAAGGATTCACCGAGAACAGACACTTAGCATTTCCAGAGCATTTCCTCATTCACACCACAAATGCTTAAGGATATTTTTAAAAAATTCCAATTCAGTTCAAATGTACTGGTAGTTATTGGTGCATCCCCCTCAGAAAATTCTGGATCCGACCCTGATAAGAGATATTTATAAATTTTTGATAGGCATTTGTTTTGCAGCTTAAGGCTGTCCTAAATGTCAAATTGACGCTGACAGTAAACTTTAGAAAAAATACTCCCGCGCTCAATGAGTTAAAAAGAAATTTAACTGTAACCCCTTACCGCATGCCGTGTTATGTATGGCACATACCCTTTTTTTTACTTTAGCTTTTTTGTGATTTATCAAAGGCATCAAATGACTGTTTTGTCTGCTGTGTGAGATATTGACATGTATGAATAAGAGATTTTGGTGTCAACTGGCATGTTCTTTGTGAGTTGTAAGTGTGTCATATATGACACTTACTTATTTCTCGTTGGAATTAAGTGAAAAATCTAAAATTCAAGTTTTAATTCATTTTTCAAGTTTCCATATGAGAATTTCCAATACTGATTTTTTTTTCGCTAAAAGAAAAAATCATACAGAAAGGGGTTAAGATTGTTAACTTCGGATGGTTTCAATCATCTCTTTACTACTACAATAAGTACACCAATTTTTATTACGGAAAGACCTCCGTCTTCGCCAGCACCAGACTGATATTCTATAAATCAAAAATAATTTATACCTACTTCTTCTAGCAAACAAAGAAACATAATATGCTACACGTTATTATTTGAATAACATGCAGACAAAACACACCCACATGCTTAAGAATAGAAGCTTGTTTCGTGTTTCAAAGATAGCCATATCAGAAGCAAAATCGATCGAAGAAACGTTATATGATGACAATGTAGCGTGTTCAGGAGAGTCCACAGTCGTTCACAAGTCTTGAACATTTCCTCCCTTTGACTTATGCAACCCACCGTTTTCTTAAGACGTGTGGCTTGCAGATAGGTACGGCGTCACTGAACAGATGCCTCTCTTCCGCCAAGTATCTAACAGCTACGGTACTGTATACATTACGTATATAGTCTACCAGTAATTCTCAATCTATGTATCGCGACCCAGTGATGAGAAAATATTTGGTGTCCCGCAAAGCTCTCTAATCAGCCTCAATTTTCTAATGATTTTTGTCATTACATCATCAATAGAGGAACCCAAAAACACAACACTTTAGACAAATGATTGTTACTCTGAACATTATTTTGTTGTCTAAGGGCCTAGATAAAACTAATTTTAAAAACCATAATAAAACATAATTTTAAAAAAGAAAGAAGAAAAGGATAATATGTAAAATAAAACATAATTCTTGGATCTTCCTTTAGCTGTTTTGAACGCTGGAGGTGTTGCTAATCGTAGAGAGGCAGAAAAGCAAAGAAAATACAACCACCTCCTTGATAAATTTATTTTTGTTCCAATTGCCATCGAAACTAGTGGTGCTGGAGGGATGTACAAGCCTTGATTTTATTAGAGAAGTAGGCAGACGCATTTCTATCGTTACTGGAGATATTCGTTCAACATCTTTCCTCATTCAACGCATAGCTATTGCTATCCAATGTGGCAACGTGTCGTCGGTTCTTGGCACCTTACCACATGGAAAGGAACTAGATGAGGTGCTTCTTCTCTAACACAAAGGCCAACACTGAACATTTATAGAACTGAACGACATACTGTGTAATTAAAGTCAATTACATTAATGAAGCCGAAGAACTTCAGAGGAACTTTTGCGAAGGAGAAGCTAGCTTGGCTAATTTAATAATAATAAAAATAACAATAATAACAATCACATGTTCACCATGCATATTTTCTAAACAAATTTGTAAATAATGGATATATTTTTCATGCATTATTGACAATGGCTTTGTAAATATTAAAATGTAAAAATTTCATAAATAAATATTTCATTGAATTCTTGGAAAAGTAAATGTCTGTTTTGATTGATTATCTAATTATTGAAACTAAAAATAAAAATTTATTTTAATTTTCATTGTTATTTTCTGTAACTATGGTAAGCTAGTCGTTTGAGCAATGAAGATTTTAAAGAGTAAAAAGCTATTTTCTTGCATATCTATAATTAAGTTTCAAACTTACGACTTTAAATATGAGGAACAGGATAACAATGAAAATCATATTACACTATGTATAGTTTAGTGGTTTCATGGTTACTTTGAATCAGAGCAGTGCGTCATCTGCTTTAGATAAGAGAAAGTTTTCTATGCTTAAATGGATTTTGAATTCTAAAATGTCGTGTATGACAGAAGAAAATCTTGAGACTAACGTACGAGATACAATTAGCCAACCTCTTCAGGGGTGTACAGATGAAGCAGCCGAGAGGGACATAGATGACTACATTCCAATCTTAAGCATCTCTTTGTTATTATTACTTTACTGTAACAAAAACTCAATTCATGATATTGATAAGCAGTATTTGATTTCCGTTTATTGGTATGAAAGAAAGTTATGTATAAAATATTAATAAATAACGTATTTAAAATAATATTTGAATTCCATTTATTATGTTGAATACAAAAGTATACTTTACAAAAACAGAAAGCATAATTATCAAAAAGTAATAAATTGTTCTAATAATGAATATTCTGAGATTTCAGATAAGAATATTAATTAGCTCATGTCTCCGTTTACTATATGAACGGGTGAAACAAAATAATGTTTTTGGATTTAGTATCTTCCTGTTCCGCCAATAAGATTGCCTACAAGACAGGAGTTGGAAGGTTTGTCTCGTCTCAGAAATCTGTCATGAAAAGGTGTCTCGTCTCAGAAAATGTTTCTATTGTAAGAGCTATCTCGACTCTTATCTAGTCACGAGAATTGTCTCATCTCGTTTCGTAAACAGCTCCACTGCCTACGTTTTGCAAAGAGAATTATATTTCAAATTCAAGATTTTTTTATTGCCATTTCCTTTCTCTGCACGTGCAGGCACCTAAAACTTGATTTTAAAAAGAACCTAAAATTCAACAACTTAGTGATCACATCCAATAATCATTTGCATTATATTTAGATATAGATAGTAATATTTCTTGATATGCTCGAATGATGTCTCTCATATTTTCCAGAATCTTGCAGATAAATGGGACTATGCTTCATTGTATCCTTCGTTCCCTGTGTGGCAGAAGAGTGTGTATGTGTAGAGAAGCAGCATTCCATCGAAAAATCTAAATTTACCATTAAAAGGAAACTAGTAAATTATACATCAACACTCATGCATTAGTATGTGTAGTTTCCCCTGAGCTATAAATAAGAAAAATCCTTATATCTCCAATATCCTATTTGGTAGATCTGAATATAAGTTTTTTAAGTTGTGTTATATAGTCTTCTTGACATAAGAATATATAGTCTTCTTGACTAAAGAAACGTATTGTATTATTTCAGTTCTGGCTTTTTCAACCACAGCGTAGGTAAATATTTTAAGATACGTATACAGGAATGCTTTGATGTCTGGAACACTCAAAGATCAGAAAATTACAAACTAATACAACGCTGTATTAACATTTATGTACCAGGATTGCCAGAAATTGTGTTTTGTTCAGGAGGTATTTTTTTTTTCACCGGGACGGTTAAAATCCCATAAATTTTATCCCGTAAGTACGAGACTGAACATTTTAATAAAAAGTATGGATCTTATGCGGTTATGTTGAAAAATGAAAGTCACAAACAATATATACTAATAGCAATAAAATGAATTATGTAATGTAATGATATGAAATCTTCAAGTTTTACATCCCACGTTATGTCGGCTAGGCTAAAGGAAACAGTGATGCTGAAAAATGAATAAAATGGTGGAATGAAGAACGTGGGAGGAAACTGGAGAACACCGAGAAAACCCATGCACACGGTGTTTGCCCACAACAAAGCTCACTTGGCGCGAGCTGGGATCGACCCCATGCACCAGAGATGAACGCTCTACCACTGAGCTACCGCAGCCCGAATTATGTAATGTTTAGAAATCTAACTTTACAATTTAAGCTGCATTTTCCTATATACGTATTTGTCTGGTAGCAAATATGTTCCTCGATTCTTAAACAATCCCCTGACAAATAAGGAAGCACAAGCCTATCGTCAAGTAAGGATGCACAGTCTTATTGTTAAATAAGGATGCGCAGGCCTATTGTCAAATAAGGATACACAGGCCTATCATGAAATAAGGATACACAGGCCTATCGTCAAATAAGGATGCACAGGCCTATCGTCAAATAACGATGCACAGTCCCATTGTTAAATAAGGATGCGCAGGCCTATTGTCAAATAAGAATGCACAGGCTTATTCTCAAATAAGAATGCGCAGGCCTATTGTCAAATAAGAATGCACAGTCCTATTGTCAAATAAGGATGCGCAGGCATATTGTCAAATACGGATTCATAGGCCTGTCGTCAAATAAGGATTCACAGGCCTATCGTCAAATAAGGATATACAGGTCTATTGTCAAATAAAGATGAACAAATCTATCATCAAATAAGAATACACAAGTCTATCGTCAAATAAGGATGCCCAGGCCTATCTTAAAGTAAGTACGCACATGTCTATCATAAATAAGGATGTACCGGCCTGAAAGGGTCAACTCATAGTTTGGAACCTTGCTACGTTACAGTTGATCGAGAATGAATATTTTTTCCAAACTATAGTTTTCCTAAGTATGGCCTCCATATTTGATTATGTGATAGTTCGTTATGGACTATCTAATTATAATTTCACCTGAAGCTAGGGATCAAGTCATTCTTGTCGAACTATATCTCGTTAAGAATAAATTGTTTAGGGGTTCCTTTTAGCAACGAGGGTATAAATAGATTGTTGAGGTAAGAAGCATCTCATTGGTGTGATTCCATTTTGTTCCTCTGTGAATAAGATATCTTCGAGTTATCTGTAAATTTGTAATAGGTGTTATGACTCGTTTCTGGACAATTACAATCTATGTTAGCCAACTCAAGTTCAGATACGGAAGAATGGTCAGTATACTTCGTGTGTTCGTGACTGCATGACCTTTCTTGCTTTGTCACTACAAACGATCTTTTAATGTCATTGATCACACACAAGGAAGTAATATTAAGTATAGCATGATTTTTGTTTTTTCATACTAGAACACATTAATCGTCTCGTTCCCTATTTTCTAATGTATTAAGAACAATATTTATGTAGAATACGTAAAGATATTTACAGGAAATAAAGATATTCAAATATCTTGATTTTTCTCAATTGTATTGTTCGTTAAGACAACAAAATACGACACCTTAATTAACACGCTTTTCGCACTTCATTTGATTGTTTTGCGTGAAAAATCAAGATCATTATATATATCGTAAGAGTTCAACTTAACTCATCCGATCAGGATTAAACTGAATATGGTAGTAAACCTTGACCTGCTATATCGGGTGTTCTAAAAAATAGCGCAAACGAACAACACAGCGCTATTCTTCAAGTCAAAATAAAGCGAAAATGTTATATAATGGTACACCGAAAAAAATCACCATGTGGCAACGTCGTAGATTGACTTGGAACCATTAGCATTGCTCAATGAACCCATCAAACAGTTACATCGATTGTTACACTAATAGATGGTGCTAGTGTCAACGCCTATCAACTTTAAGTGCAATCTTGAAAAAATTGATGTAACTATTTCATAGAGTGATAGTTGTAGTCTATGGTTCTTTATTTAATACCTACTCACATAGTGCAATTAACGTCTCCAGACGAGGACCCGAAAGGTATATAATTATATATATTTTTCGTTTTATTTTGACTTGTAGAATAGTGCGCAGAAGTCCGTGGGCGTCATTTTTCGAACATTCAATATACGTGAAATGTTATGTATAATTTCGTTTTCCAGGTTATGAACAGCCTAGCTTTCGAAAACACGAAAACATGAACAGAACTCAACCGATGTGGATCAAACGAGGCATTGTGGTAGACTTTGATCCGCTATACAAGAGTTTCAAATATTATATTGCTAGCTGTAAACAGCCGTGGTTGCCTGGTCTTATTTCAGAACTTCGATATATGTCCAGAAAACCTTTCCATTGTCCGCGTATTTATTCTCTGCTCTTATGTAAGCATAATGAATATGTAATGTTGGTTGAGTACAGGAAAGGCGTTCTCAGAAACAACGAGAAGAGTCCATCAATTTTGACTCCCCCCGCCAGCTCCTCTTTCCCTGAGCCGAAAATCGAAAAACACCTTAGTACATGATTAGATCCGACGAAGATCTATCTGTGTACAAAATTCTGTTGTTCCATTGAATTTCTTTCTACGCGAAAAACTGACAACAGTCACACACATTTATTATTATTATTATTATTATTATTATTATTATTATTATTATTATTATTATTATTATTATTATTATTATTATTATTATTATTATTATTATTATTATTACAGATGCACGCTGTTAGTTCCCGAGTTATCAGCCATCAAATTTTGAGTCACATTTCCGAAAGAATGAACCAAACTCAATGAATCGGAATCAAACTTGGCATTCTAATTGAGCTTGACATGCCATACAAGCGGATGAAATATGGTGTGCAAGCTTTTAGTACCTAAATTATGCACAAAAGAATATCTAAGCCAATTCACTGTCCATAATATAAAGATAACCACGAAAGGTATGTCGCTTTTTGTGCAGATCTATGTTCAATTGGCCCTCACACCGTGACTTGAATGCCAATGGAGATAAGGCGAAGAACAGTTGTTGGTGTGGGTATATTCACATACTACCTGGTTGTGACAGTTCAGCTACACCGTGAATTTGCGTAAGGACACAGTGAACATGAGACCTCCACAGAGCGTCCTAAGAGCATGTATGCTGTAGGAGTTCAAACTGAAGTCAAACGCTGCTACACCGGGACGGAAGATATGTCAGGACTTTGGTAAGGGTGTGGTGACTACGCAGTCAGTGCAGCGCTGGTTTAACAAGTTTAAGGACGGTGACGAAACACTCGAAGACGCATGACGTGCCGAAAGACCAACACATGTACAAAATGAAGATCTTCAGGAAGCAATTGAAGCGAACAGTGGAAAGATATGTGAGTAGCTGGGACTACAATTCAGTATGAGTGGAGAAACCATTAGGCAACACCTCCATCAACTTGGGAGACATTACAAGTTCGGTCGATTGATCCCACATAATTTGACTTCGGGTCAAAAGGCAACGCGAGCAGACACCTGTGTTTCTTTGCTGTCTCGTCTGACGAAGAAGCGATTTCTGAACAGGGTGTTGACATGTGATAAGAAGTGGGTTCTGTACGAAACTCCACGGCGCAGTCATCATTCATTACCATCCTATCAACCGATTCCAAAACAGCTGAAACCAGCACTGAACCAAAAGAAAGTCCTCCTGTATGTTTGGTGGACTGCTTGCGGCATCGTGCATCGGGAACGACTACCAGTTGGTCAGAGCATCAATGCAACTGTGTACTGTTAGCAGTTGAGCCGTGTTCAAGAAAAACTCAAAACTCTGGAGCCAGCACTTCTGAATTGCAAATGGGTTCTCCTGTTACAGGACAATGCTAAGCCCCACGTGGCTAGGATGACCCGGGACACAATTCTACACCTTGAATTTGAAAAACTATTGCATCCGCCGTACTCCCAGGACATTGCACCGTCCGATTATTACCTGTTTTATTCCTTGGACAATCACCTTAGAGGCCGCCAGTTCAAATTCCTAGTAGAGTGCAAAATACACTTGATACCTTCTTCGCTTCACGTCCCACCAAGTTCTACCGCGATTGAATCCATGGCCTTCCAGAACGTTGTCAGAATGCCGTCGATGCTAATAGGGATTATTTTTGATCTTCCAGGTACGTGTTAGGTGACATATCGATGTTCAAAGGTGGCGAGTGAAAAAGCGACAGAACACTTTTGGTTACGTTTATAAATACGTAGTAAACACTGCTCAAATAACAATTAAAGATCAATCTTGGACAGAAGAACCATTTCATTTACGACCATGCGTAATTCACTTGTTCATATCTTGTTTCTCGTCTTGTTTGGGTGTTGTTCGCAAACATCGTCCCTCGCCTTGCTAATATTGAGCAGTCTTGCTAAGCACTGCTGTCTTGTTATGACATGGCTCAACTTCTGTCCGTAAGAGGTAACATCTTTTAGTGCTACATGGTTTTAACTCTCACGGTTGCTCTATATTAAGAATATCTATTGGGGAGCATGAAATGTATACTGCTTCTCCATATTTTGGTTTGCGACATCAACTATTACAATAGAAATACTACATATTTACATCTTAAATAATAATGATAGATATATTTCTCCATAACAATGATCCGTTTTCTTGAGACAGCAATCTCTCTATTCTTCCTTCTTATGAGCCAGACATATTAATTCCTTATTGTTTGTCTTCCCGATATTTTTTTATTATTTGCTCTGTATACTTTAATAGTCACCTTCTTCTGGGTATCTTTCCTTCTGCCAGTCTCTCCATAACTAATAACTTGATTCTTCCATGTCTCATTATATATCCAATCATCTTAGCTCTTCCTTTCGACATAGTCCTTTACTCTCCTACCATTTCCATACTCTTCAGTATATTCCTTTTCTCTCCTACCATTTCTATACTCTTCAGTATATTCCTTTTCTCTCCTACCATTTCCATAGTCTTCAGTATATTCCTTTTTTCTCATACAATTTCCACAGTCCTCAATATTTTCCTTTTTTCTCATACCATTTTCATAGTCTGCAGTATATTCTTTTTTCTCATACCATTTTCATAGCCTGCAGTATATTTCATTTCTCTCCTACTATTCCACAGTCTTCAGTATATCCTTTTTTCTCATACCATTTCCACAGTCTTCAGTATATTCTTTTTTCTCACACCATTTCCACAGTCTTCGGTATATCCTTTTCTCTCCTGCGATTTCCATAGTCTTCAGTATATTCTTCTTTCTCATAAAATTTCCACAGCCTTCAGTATATTCTTTTTCTCTTTCCATTTCCGCAGTCTTCAGTATACTTCTTTTCTGCATATCATTTCCATAGTCTTTAGTATATTCCTTTTCTTTCCTACCATTTTCATAGTTTTCAGTACATTTCTTTTCTCTCCTACTATTTCCATAGTCTTTAATATATTCCCTTTCTCTCCTACCATTTCCATAGCCTTCAGCATATTCCTTTTCTCTCCTACCATTTCCATAGTCTTCAGTATATTCTTTTTTCTCATACCATTTCCACAGTCTTCAGTATATTCTTTTTCTCCTACCATTTCAATAGTCTTCAGTATATTCCTTTTCTCTCCTACCATTTCCATAGTCTTCAGCATATTCCTTTTCTCTCCTACCATTTAAATAGTCTTTAGTATATTCCTTTTCTCTCCTACCATTTCCAAAGCCTTCAGTATATTCTTTTTTCTCATACCATTTCCACAGCCTTCAGTATATTCTTTTTTCTCCTATAATTTCCATAGTCTTCAGTATATTCCTTTTCTTTCCTACCATTTTCATAGTCTTCGGTATATTCCTTTTCTCTTCTACCACTTCCACCCTTTTTCCATTAGATATTTTATCTACATATCTAATTTTCGAACTTCTTCTGTAGCGCTACGTTTCGAATGTTTCCATTTTCCGATTTTCTTCTCCTAAAGCCAATGTCTTGTATCCTTATATATGATTTCTTCAGACTTTTCTTCAGTTCTATGTCGATATTTCCGATTAAAAGATGTTCTTTTTTAAATTTTTCCTTTTCTGGAACTAATCTGAATTTTACATCTTGTTTACGCTTATTATCACTTGTTAGTTTACCCCCTAAGCAAAATTTGTTACTGCTCCTCTTCCTCCAAATGATCTCCTATTTTGATCTTTACTTTTCTTGTTGTTCCTTTCCTTGTGCATTTTGTTTTCCTCCACTGTTTGGGCACGGTGCAGAAAACTATGATCCAAATACATCAAAAGATGCAACTAGATTTTCGAGTCACGTCATTGTGTTGTTATTGTATCCTGTGGCCCTGAGTTTTCTTCTACATAAATAAGACACTCTATTATGTTTGCAACCTGTTAACGAACCCATTCTGTTTGTAAATAGATACGTTTCATGTCGATCGACATTTCGTGTTTCGTGCAGCCAGGAATAAACAAAGCTCGTAGTGAGAAAGCGGCAGTATCTCGGTATATATATTAAAATTCATCACCGAAATTTACACAATATTCCAATTCAGTAAATACAAGGAGCAATATCATCAAATGTTAATTTCTATAAGAATCCAGTTCGTTTCTCTATTTTTAGACATTCTAGACACGGCACTACTTTTATTCTGTTGTTTCAATGAAAAATAAGAGTATAAGAAGAGCAGAATAATATTTCTGAGCCAATCCTGGAGACATGTAGATGTGTAATTTATGAGCTTCCAACCAGAGCTTGGAACAACTATAGATAGAGTACAGCCAAAGTCCCACTAACAAACTAGTTTCCGAAAAGGTAGCATTTCGGAAACCTATTATTGCGCTTTATTTTCATATGCTATAAAATGCTGAAATACACATAGTATTTTTGTTGTGAACTCTACGACCAGTCTCCAGTAATATGGTGTGTAGTCTGTAGTAAATCGGTTTGAGTTATAGAGAGCTTTAAAGGCACATAAAGGAAAAGATTGGGTTTTCAAGGGGACATTTATAGTCGAACTGTAACTATATCGGAAAAGAACCCTTCTATTATGAAGGAAAGACAATGATACTTTTTAGGGATCTCCTCGGTAATAAATTACGATCATGGGTATGTCGCATTTTCCTTTTCAATTCTCCGTTTACATTGTATTCATATAATTTTCTGTAGCAAACTGTGACGTAATACCGAAGAATAAAAAACATTACAGAATAAAAAAATTACCATGTACAATGAACTTCAATACTCTTTCATTGAAGCAAATAATTTCTCAATTCCGACATTTGAGCTACGCAAACAAAATGGGAGTCCAATAATAATGCTAAGTTTTCGTACATACCTATCTGGGCTTTACCCATCGAATTATCGTCCGGGACACTCAGATGAGGTAGCAGTATTTGCAAGGAATTTACCCCATGTACACCAATCCGGGCGAAATTCACCTGGTTGTTCACCATCCGAGTGTCAGAGGAGGCACTGATCTCCTTGTCAGTGTTTCTTCCAGACAAATTTTTGGAGGGCACTGGCCCCCTGGCGCTGTGAGAGTGCCACCCCGGAGGAGACCAAAATAACACATCTATAATACAATAATAAATAGAATAGTACCGTGTGAAAATAATATGTTCCCCTCTGAATACTGAGTGTGCCTCCAGAACAGTTTTTCTGAAAGAAATACTGTTCCCTGCTAGAACCATCGGAGACTCGTACGGGCGGAATGACATTTAAGTGGGACATTGTAGGCAATGGAAGCTTACACTCAGACGGACAAAACCCGGATAAATACGCTGAGTCAATACGAAGAGTATCTATCTGAGTTTTGCTCGTCCGAATGTTAGAGTATTGCCAATTGTATCAATAGTTCGTAAATTTAAAAACTAAAATAAAGGATAAAATATATATTAATGTGGTTGCATAAAATGTATTATTAGTTAAGACATGTGATTAAAGAGATGAATTAGCACACTAGTTCCTTATTATTTTCTGTGTAATGTTTTAGTTAAACAACCATTGAGTATACCGGATAATACTTTTTAATTGGAAGCGTTAATTTCAATTTCATCATGCAGTATGAGACATTGTAAAAATAGAAACATGTCATGTTTAAATTTATAAGCAATATCAAAAAAATGAATTTTAAAAAATCAAGTTAGATCAGCACATAACCTGTGGATTATTTTAGAACAAGCAGATGGAGATCATGTGTATTGGAGGCGAGATAGTATGGTGGGAACTGGTGCATACTGTGTGAGTTAATCTTGCACGAGGGTATATAGAGCCGCTGACAAGAGAGAAATCCTGGTCCTAGTTCGGATCTCTCGTCCTTTATAGCCTCGGGAGTTGCATAAACAAAAACTCATTTAAAATAAGCATCAGAATTTACCATTCCTCTACGTGAAGGATCTGAGAACCTAGCCACGGATTTTTAAAACTTGTCACGAACAGGACATTTTAATCTTGTTACTTGTATCGCCACTTGTAACGTTATAAAAGAATAAGCAAGTTTCCAAGATAAATTTAAAGATAAATTTCAGTGCAACCATTAAAAAACGAATGTTTGCACTCCGAATCAATACAAGACCTGAAAGAAATGCATAAAACTGTTTTTGTAACTTAACATAAGAAAATGAAATAGTGAGCTTAATTTAACATTTGACCATCACCCCCTTTAGTTTAAATGACACGGATAATTAGGATGACTAATGGAAGTTAATGATTACGAAAGAGGGATGAAAATGTGAGAGGAAACGGAAGCAATTAACCGTTTACTATAATGTAAAATTATAATACAATTGTATACATTAATTCTGTACATTAATGCAACTCTGATTATTAGACATTGGAATTTATGCAAATGCATATTTTGTATGCTTATGTGCATCTCTGTTAAATTTCATAGGGGTTTCAAACAACAATAAAACAGCTCGAATTTCAAGTTTCACAGTACATATAAATACATATCTCGAAGGTTAGAGCATATATTAGTACTTAAGAACATATTCAGCATATTAAGTTTTTATTTCAGATATATTATTGCTTATAACATGCAATAAACTCAGTTTTAGTTTGTACTTTTAATCCATTTGAATGTCTATGCAACAGAATGAATTTATGCAAGGAAAGATGGAAGAATACCTAGTTTATAGAGGACCAATATGTTAGCAACCGATCAGCAGAGCAAAGACGCTTACGATTGCCAAAACGTTAAGAGATAGCTGATAATAATAGAGACTCATTATAATATAGTGTCGACATTAATTCAGAAACAAGATACGAGAGGACTGCTGCTCAGTGCATGTTGAACTTTTAATTGATAGAGTTCAGCATGAGCTCCAATCCTTTCCTGGTAAAACCAGGCGCTCTGTGGAAAAGAAATTGACGGATCTTCTTGCCAGAAACCTTGACTACAAAACAATTCAAGCAATGGGAAAATACCTTCAAGGGTTAGAACTACCTCGATGAAGGATAGAGAAATACCTTCAAGGTCGTGTTACCGACGAGGAGAGCAGCCCAGAAGACCATCACGCTGTTGAAACAGTTTCGCTGGGACATCATCGGCAACCCCCCTACAACCTAGACCTTGCTCCAAGCGACTTTCAACTGCTCCTGCACTTGAAAGAGCATCTGAGAGGTCGTGACCTCGCTTCAGGGAGGAAGTGAAAGACTTCGTGACAACGTGCCTGAACAGAATTTTTACCAGGAGAGAATCTTCAAACTCATCCCACGTTGCGACAAGTGTCTCAACCGATATGGAGACTATGTCGAAAAATAACCTAAGGTATGTACTTTCTGTTGGCTGTATTAGTTGTATAAAATTATATATATATACGCTTCAACCAAGACTTTGTAACCTTACTTTCTGATCACTTCTCGTATATCCTCATTAAACTCTTCCTTATTACAGAATTAAGAGGATAGTACATAGTATGGTTAATGAGGTATAATCTAAAATTATAATTAGATCCTAAATTTTAATTCCTCTTTAACTAAAATATTTATCAAATATAATGCATATATCGGTCAATAGATCACATCGCCCAGAAGGAAATAACATCGAGCTTGAGGTCCAATTCTCGAGTGTAGTTTTCGAGAAAATTGAAAAAAAATTAACTTGTGCGGCACTAGATCGTCTCGTTTGCAGAAGTTTCCGAATTTACTCCGATGGATATTATGCCTCGGTTGGACGTTGACATTTTCGGCTTCAAGTTTTACACTTTGCATAACAGAAAAACTTTTTCAATAAAGAATAACAGTCAACGCTTACTATAAATTTTCAAAAATATATAAATAATAGCTTCAATTATTTCTGCCGCTCAAAACACTAGGAGGCCTAGGCATTCCTGGACCCAGGCTACATCCCCCACTGTGGACCGGTCCATTTCGACCCTCCGAAGTGTTTTCATTGCAACCTGGGATACTTAATTCCAAACTGGCTGGTCCCAGAGAATCCAGGATAAATTGTAATGTCACATACTTTTTTTTTTAAATTTTTGTATTGCCTTCAAATATCTACAGTAGATGAAAATAAAATGTTTTTCAATTTGTTTTCACATGATGAGAGATTGGAAAGTAGGCAATGATAGCGTGCGATCAAAAGAAACAACGTATCAGACAACACGCTTTCGTTGTGCCTGGCATTTCGGAACGATCAAACAAAACACAGACAGCAAGAAACATGCAATAGTAAACAAATTTCTTCAAAATCTAAAAACATACTCCTGTAATATATGGAAAGATATCATATAATGTTTCAGTGCTTTCCCACATTAAGCTCCTGAAAAGGACGCTAAACTCAAAATCAAATTAAATGAAATCAACCACTTTTATCGTCGGCTAAAAACAAAAGTTTCCATTCATACACTGTAATGTGACATAAAAAATTTGAGATAGGGTGAATTTAAATAAACAGCCTATAGGGTGATGAATAAAAGTAGTAGTGTCACGTATAACGCACGTGAAGGAGTTTCGTTTGTATTGTGTGATATTTTCTCAGTTAACATTAATACCGGAAGTAATAGTAAATTTCTACCACTTCCACTTTTAGTACAGAGATTAAAGTAGAGATGGAATATATTCTTGGGACGCTTAATTTATTACAGAAAACCGCTTCTTGCTATTTTTACCGTTTTTACTCTCTAGCGATCAACGTTAAAAGTGGAAGTTGTTGATTTCTGCTACATCCGGTTTGAATCTAGAGGGTTAAGAGAAAAGATTAGACCTATTCTTAAAACAATAAATCGATTCCAAAAAAGCTGCTTCTCACTATCTCTTATCGTTTTTGCTCTATGTAGATCAATATTGAAGCCGAAATTCTTAGTGGATTTGTATGGTCTCCAATTTTCGTAGAGAGATACAAATGAGGATGGAACGTATTCTTGAGTACACTTAATTGATTGCAGGAAATCGTTTCCCGCCATCTATTACTGTTTTTTCCTCTATAGTGATCAACCTAAAAACTATATAGAAATATACCATTAAGGAACTTGGTTTTTAACTTTTGATTTTCTACACCCTAGCCAAAATTAATTATGATCCATCAAATAGTTAAGATTTTTTGTCTCCCGGACCGATGGACACCCAGACAGGCACAATAAATATATAGGTTTACATACATAAAGAAGTTTTGTTTACCTTAAAAAATTATTTCGAAGCTTTTTATTTTATGTATACATTTATTGTTATAAAAATTTAATTTATATTTTACAGAATATTAAAATTAATCAGTTATTTTTATTTTCAATAATCTGTTCTCCTGGTACGAAATATTCTACTATAACGTTTCCTTGTTTGCAATCTCTTGTAACACTTTGTTCAATAAACAATATACATATGCATGGTAGAACAAATTAACTTCATAACTAAAAACAGCGAATAAATCCATACTCCACATGTTTGGAAGTAACAGGAGAAAATATCACGGAGTTGACAAAATTTAGTTAACAAACTTTTCAGTCGAAAGTGTTCATAAATTCAGGTTCATCTCAAATAAAAAAACTTCCATTTTTGAAAAAGGGAAGGAACTTAAAATGCTGACCGCATTACCTTTCTGTATTGCTAAACTAATACGCTGAAGTAAAAATTGTGCACTTCTCGTATCTCCCGTCTTGAGGTTTAAGTTCGACCCAATTTCCTTTAGAAACTCCCTAGCTTCCCGGCTAAAAACTCCCATAGTTTCTGTAGCAAAGGCGATGAACATATGATCTTCTTTTAATTTTGAATATTTGGTGTGTTTGCGTTTACAGGCTGTCTCAGCAGCATTTCCTGCCTCTTTACATGACGAAAGTAAATGAGAAGGTGCAACATTTCAAAGCTATTTTGCTAGTAAATTGTCTAAATATCATTTAAAATGTTCACAAAATCTTAAGTACTAAGAAATTTCCTTACACTCTTGTCACTTAGGGTGCTGAATACCTGTACCACTTTAGATTTTTAGCCCATCGATTTAAATGCGGAAATATCGTTCTCTTTTCTTGGAAATGGACTAGAATTTTATTAAAATTAATTTATTGTTTCTTCATATCAATTTGCATTATGCATAAATTAAATATTACCTAATTCTTCTTTACATTAAAATGTATGTATGTATGTTTCAGTATAATTCTGGAACATCTGAAGCAATTTCAATTAAATTTTCCACACATGACTTACAATCTGTTAAAAGAAACTGTAGGGGTACAACACCCGTACCACTCCTACAGGGTGGGAAAGGGGTAACATGTAAAAATGATCGAAAATAACAGATATTAAATCCAGTCCGTAGTTTTAGGGGTAGCTGACATGAATAGTGACATTACTGATACTTTTTAAGTCCAACAAAAGAGAAGGTATGTCTAAAATCGATGTCATATTTTGATTGTGATCGAATCACATAAAAAACAGCTGACCATTTCAAATGAATTTTGCACAATCAGAATATGTTATTTGTTACAGATATATTTAATTGTTTATAATCGCATTTTCCTTAACAAACTTATAATATCAGTCAACTCTAAATTAGTTCTTTCGGAAACATAATATATGTACTCATACCGTTGTAGTTTTCACCCACTTAAATATTAGATTACATTCCACAATATTTAATTCTCACAAGCAAGATTTTTCAAATTATATACATATAACTTCCTTGTATGCTAGACTGCAGAGATGATGTGACCCCTATAGAGGAAAGAAGATGAAAGTTTCTCTCCAGAATTTTCGAAACCATTAGACATAGAACCATGAAATTTTGCATAAATATTTCCTATGTACGCAAGCCTGAGGATGAAATGGAGTTTTACGATATGTGATGAGTTGAAAGGTTTTACAAAACGCCAACTTACTTAGCACCACTGAAATAGAACTTGCATCAAGAAATCTTTAAATATATATATATATATATATATATATATATATATATATATATATATATATAATATTATTCATAAACCTTGTTTTCTTCCGTATGAAGAATGGATAATTTATTTGTTATTCATATGCCTAAGTATATCTAGTAAACACAGTATGTATAAACCAGAGATGAAGTGGGTCAGGGAGTCGTGGGTCAAGATCTACTGTATGTGTATCAGTGGGTTGCGGGTCAACAGGATGTGACCCACTGCGACCCACCACCTACCGTGACCTCCTCTGATCTACCGACCTACTCTGCTCAGTACAGTGTAAACAGCAGCTTCTGAGCACCGGTGCATTGGTCTACGTTTTACTTTCAAGGCTTCCATTTATCTTCCTTTTTTCATTTATTTCCATTTACTTACTTGAGATGAGTACACTTAAGTGAAAACAGAAGTTCAGACACTTCTGGATATTGATATTTCTAATTGTAATAATAGCAGTAGGACTTACTACTTGGCTTTCGAGTCACAGTCGAATTTTACAGTTATTTTTTTTCCTTTACGTTGAGCTACTTTACCTTGATTTGAGACTTTCAAATTTCTTGCTACTTTCAACTGAAAAATATTTGTAAATCAACGAGGAAATAATTATGTATCTACCTAAGAATATATTAAAATGCTAGTTTTATATGTTTGTCCGCTATTTTCTCGACAATGAGATCTCGAAAACCACAAGTGCTAGAAACGTACTGTTTTCACTGGTCGATTCCAAATTTTGTGCAGATTGTCCAGTTTTCATTCAAATTCTCAAAACGGTGTCGTTATTGTTTTATTTAACATTTTAGGGACCGTTTTAAGCTCATAAGATTAACATTGTTGCACACCGAAACTGAGATGTTAGGCAACCAGTAGAGAAGTTACGCATGGCGGCTTGACGGACATTGCAGGCGCTTTGCTTAAATCTGAATGGCTAAACCTATTGCATGCTGGCAACTTCATAGGCCTCACGAGACGCAGTGAGGCGTACTCGGATGGATATGAATTTATTAGAAGAAAATATTTTCACTTGATATCGTGTTACTTCTACAAATTTGCTACAAAGTCACTTCAACATCTATACCTAGCAATTCACTTCCTTTGTGAGTCTCCTATCCTTTACTTGTGTAAGGAGACATGCACAGTGAGAAAGAGATTGATTCATGGTCATAACAGAACGATGAGCTGAGTAGACAGCGCATATTCAGCTAATGATAATTAAATTGAAATTCATGGTAATACGGCCCATGACAAACACTTTACCATAAAGGTCAGATCCACTGACATTGTAACAGAATGGTGCTTTAGCGATTGCCTATAGAAATTCAAACTCCGATTAGTGATAACTTTACAGCCTTGTTTTATTACAACTGTAAACTGTTTAGTAACTGAAGAGGAGGGCGTGGACCATGGTTCTAAGTTGATGATGACGGGTTTTCGTGAGTGGTGGGTGGGAGTTTATCATGGTAGGTCATAGATCAGAATGGGTCATTGTGAGTCACGGTGGGTGCTGCACCCTACTAAAGCATTATCATGCAGGATGCGAGCTCGATGTACAGGAACTGACTCAAATGACTGCCTCTAATGAATTAACGTAGATTACAGGTGAAGCTAATGCATTATTTCTTCCATAGATGGCACTATAATCCATGAAAGGTTAGTTACTAGTGCCGCGATTTTTCAGTGTTATGCTGGAATCTATTGGAAATGCCCTCGTAGAAAAACATTTCATGTTATCAGATATGATAATTCTATAATAGAGGAATATCGCTCCTTGTGTAAAGGATTCCTCGTTCGGTGCTAGGCAGACTAGATGAGCTTTTGGTTGGCAACATGGCATCCATGATCTTTTTTCCGTATTCTCTCATTTCCTCCCACTGTTTTCATTTTGCTGATTTCTTCATCATCACAATTCATTGCAATTAACATCCATTTATTTAGCCTGCAGAGTATAAACGAATCATTCCATTTACGTCATTGCACATAGTTGGTGTCTTGTTTTTGTTTTTGTATTGCATCGGTAGCTACTATATTTCTATTGCCCTAAATCAACTGCCAACTCTATTATCTATCTAATGACATGGAAATATTTCAGGTTCTTTGGGCATTAGTAGTATTGACCCGCATTGATTCTAGCATACGATAGTTGTATCACGAACTAATTATACTGTACGCTGTTCTTGTTTATCTATGCAAATATTATACATTACTGAAAATGCCTGTTTCACTATATAGCCCACACAATTTTGTTTACTAATAATTAAGGATATTGATTTACCAAAGCTCTTTTATATATTTATTCTGTCTGTGCGTTGTGTTCATCCGCTCGGGAGACAAAGCATTTTAAGAAGTATTTGATGGATCACCATGAAATTTCGCCAGGACGAAAAAAGTCAAAAGTTAAGAACCAAGTTACTTGATGGAGATGGTCTATCTGCTAGAAGTGGTGGAAATCAATCTCTTATAGTTTTACGTTGATCACTGTAGAGTTAAAAGAGTAATACATAACGAGAAGCAGTTTTCTGTAATCGAGAAAGCGGAGAAAACTAGTCATCCTACCCCTACTCTACTGGTTTAGTGGCAACGACTAGCTACGTTAGGATAAGTGGGCTAGAACCTGTCCATGGGTATATTACTCATAGATACATACATACTCCTGCTTGGAGTTTAAATCTGATTCCTCAGAAGTAGTGGCCTGATATATTTAGACATGTTACAAATGAACTAACGACGTATGTTTTTTAAAAAAGTTAAAATAACTGTGAGAAAGTTACTGCAAGAAAAGGTATGGATACTCACATAAATTGTAACACTTTTCTTCTTTATGTTGTGTGAATCAAAGGCAGAAGACCCCCAAAGCAGATATAGATAACAGTGTAATGGTTTTCCTATATTTAGCTGTAGGCCAGGGAATCGACAGGTGCGCTGTGAATAAGTGGACGTCGTCAAGAAGAGATAGTGAATGCTACAACATGACACGAGAGAATGTCCCACCGCACGGCCATAGAATCACGCAAGAAAGAAACTATATATGTCTCAAGAGAAAACGTATCTGCATTCTATCTTACAATGCTCATGCAGAGATTCCAGCTAGAAATAATTTTATCATTATCTACTGACGTTTTCAAGAACTCATTCTTTTCCTATAATTGTGCACAAAAATATCTTATTAGGGGGGGGGAGGTGAGGCAGTCAGATTTTTGAGAATGGCTAAGAAGAAAAGAGACTGTTTTAGTTGATTTCCTTACAACAGATTAAATTTGTAAAAGAAAGAAAAAAAGAAAAGAAAAATAGATTTTCTTGATCATAATACAGGGTGGCACAGAAAAATGGCAAATCTTGAATCTAGGTTTATGTGGCAATACAGAAAGCCAGCATCTCAAAGGAAATCTTAATTTGGATGAAGACTACACATTAAAAAATAAGTTACGAGAAAATTATTTATATAAATATTTTTCCTGTGAATAACCTATAAAACAGTAATGTATGACATTTTTTGTGTGGTTAAAATATTTTTAAAAAAGATATTACTACTTCATAATGTAACCATTACGAAAGGAAAAGATGTCAGGATTTCGTTATTTTTCAACGGCAAACAAACAGGTAACACTGTTTCGAAGCATGGTCGACCTGCAACTGTAGAACGCCCCTCAGCTAAGCGCTGGAAACTCAAGATGTCTTTTATCTAATATGTACAGTGGTGGAACTAAAAGGTAAAAACTGGAGTGGCCAGCCAGAACTCAGACTATGATAGGCGGTGGATATTCATGTGTTTCGGATTCGACGTTAATCAGTAGGTCTACGTCTCATATAGCCTCGCTGCTGAACGGGACATTAAACTCAACTCAGACTATAATAGGTATACCATGAATTTATGCAAATCAGTTTAATTTTAAATCCATTTACGCACTTCGCTAACAGGAACGAGGAATGAAAAATGAATAATTTCTTTTACACGTTACAGTTCAACATAAAGTATGAATTAACAGTTAATATATTGTAGGCATTTATAGATACGGTAGCTAAACAGATTAGACGCATGACATTGCGCTTGATATGGCAAAAATTACAGTTAACATTGAAGTTAGAAATTGTCGGGGAACATAAATGTTGAATATAAATATACAACTCACCACTATTAATGTTATTCTAGAAGTGTCCAATAAAGAATAAAAGACAATGCTTACTATACACTTTCAAAAATATATAAATAATAGCTTCAATTCCATTTGTCACTTAAAACAGTGGAGGGCCTATGCCCCCTCGGCCCCGGGCTAAATCCGCCACTAAACACGTGAGGAAGGAATGTTTTGTGTGATCGTCCTCTTGAAAATCCGTAAAAACTTTCCTTAATTACAAAATCGACGAGGTCCGGTGCTGCTGGTAACAGTAAATCTAATATTGCATTCTTTTGCCTAACTTTTAGGTTCAGTGAAAATAAAGTAATATTATTTGTTACAAACCGTTGTACTTTGTTCGTGACGGGAAATTTTGCTGCTTTACGAGTTTGTTTTACAGTTCCTTTTCACGAAAAATCCATTCATTATTAAATAACTGGGTTTTGAGATAGGTAGAAGAGAATAAATAAATAAGTGTAATTTATAAATTAGTGGAATTCGGAAAGTAGATGAAAACTGACCTGAAATCAGGATTCATTGGGGGACCAGGTGGTTCAGTGTAATCCTCCCCTTAAATCTCGTTGCAAATACGTGAAACTATTGGGACCACGGTAGCTCAATGGTAGATCACTCACCTCTGGTGCATGGGGTCCCTGGTTCAATCCCAGCTCGCGCTAAGTGGACTTTGTGGTGAACAAACACCATGTGCGTCCGTTTCGTCAGGGTTCTCCCGCTTCGTCTCACTTTCTTCATTCCACTATTTCATTCATTTTTCATCATCAACGTCTTCTTTAACCTAGACAGCATACTGTGAGACGTAAAACTCAAAGATTGAATTTTTAGGTGAAACTCTTAAGATCGTCTTAAAAAAACTATCTGGTTTAGATAGACTGGGAACCTACAATCAAGGGTTCGAGTCTCAGTTGACACCTCAGAGTTTAGTATTCTTCAGAGAGTAACAATATAAGAAGTCTGTAATAATGGCTACATCAAACAAGTAGCTAATTGGACACGTCAATTAACATTCATCTAATAAGATTTTTCAACCCATTTTTCATACCACGTCATCTTGTCAGTGATCCACGTTAGTAATTTTCGGTTTCGAATAAGCTCTTTGATTATTGCTATAAGGGAGCACGGTAGCTCAGTGGGAGAGCGCTTACCTCTGCTGCGTTGGCTCCCTGGTTCGATCCCCGGCAAACTGTGTGGCCGACAAATATAGTGTCCGTGGGTTTTCTCGGAGTACTCCCGTTTCCTCCCACTTTCTCACTCCATCCATCATCATTCACTTGCCTTAATCATCGTCTTCCTTAGCCTAAAGAGCATAATTGTGGGGCGATAAACTCAAAGATTTTATTTCATTTTCATTTTTGATTATTGCTGTTAATGGTTTACAGTTGTTACATATGTATAAGCATTACACACATATCTATAGAACTCGGCAAACGATCTCAAACAAAATCAATCTTTTTTAATATTCTCTTCTCTACTCGTTAATAAGAATGGAACTAAAAATACATCTATCAAAATAAGAGGTTCAAAATAATATTTATAAATATATTCTTTCGCACTAGATTCTAATTACGTTCCTCATTTCCACCTCCCTTTGCGACCCTCATGCACTGGCGTCTCTGGCATGTAAAATTTGGGGGGTACATCGAAGAAAGTGATTAAAATAGTGTTACCTAGCCCAATCTACTTATTATCTTCGATTCCATTTGTTACCTTTCTGCTTACCTTCACGGATCCCCTAAGGTATATCAACAACTCTCATATAATCGTTCCACAGCCTGAATAATATATTCCAAATAAATATTATTATTTATTTATTTATTTATTTATTTATTTGTTATTCTGTCGTTAGTTAATAAATTAAATTAGAATGAAATATTGAATATTTTGTACTTCAAAATATGGGGGACACGACATCCCCCGTCCCCCCGCCAGAGACGCCTATGCCCTCATGTATTCCTCTCGCGATCCCCTAAGGGCCTCGACCATAGGTTCAGAATTCCTGCTCTAATACAGGAGAAATCAAAATGATAGACCTGATTTGAGAAATGTATTCTGTGAAACCTAATTAATGAGCATATGTTATTGCGAGACATGCGCTAAGAAAGGTGAACTGTGAAAGTTTTCTTGAAACAAATCACAAGTGTTCGATGTGAGTACATCGCGTAACAAAGCCGATAGTCTATTTCGTGCAAAAACCTTTCAATGGTCAATATCAGCAGTTCATTTCATGTTCGCTGCTGACTCTTAAGAGTCTTCATCCCGGCGAAATTAAAATGCCGCTAATTTTACAGTAATTATGTGATATCTTCAAATAGATAAAAGATAATTGAAATATGGAACAAGAGCGCCCTAGACAATATTATTTTGCGTGAGGTAACGTTATCACAAGTCACCTAGTGGCTTTCCGTTTTCAGCTGTTTAGAAACGCGAAAATAAATGCCGATTACCAAAATGGCTCGAAATCGAAAGCAGATAAGTGAGTCGTGATAACGGTTTCACATGTAAAATAATATTGTCTGGGGCGCTCTTGTTCCACATTTCGATTATCTTTTATCTATTTGAAGATATCACATAATTACTGTAAAATTAGCGGTATTTTAATTTCGCCGGAAACTTTGAAGCGCAACTTTGAAGGTTAACCTTTCGAAGAGTGTGTCGCACAATAACAATGTTTTCACAGAACAATTTCTGAAATTGGGTCCATCATTTTGACTTGCCCTATACAACTCACTCTGACTTGCTCTAGTAACAAGCAGCCAAAACCTTCACATTAAATAAGATCGTTACAAATATAATCTCAGAATCAGTGATAACGCCAGTCCTAATTTCTTAGGAACGGGGGTAAGGGCAAGCGAAGGGCCAGAAACATTTTTGGAGGGCGTAGTATGTTTTTGCATACCGAAAATATAATAGTTTTATAGTACTTGTCCTACATTACGACACATGTCCGGAGGACAGAAGATGCCACCAGGGGAGTGCCACCTCTAGCATCGTCACTGTTCAGAATGAATTATACATGCCCATTCATAACTACGTAGACAAAACTGGTAAAGCAATATCAATAACAAAGAACTTTAAGTTCATTCATTAAGTGGAAACTCTTTTGAAACTGTTCACAAAAACGATACCGGTAAACAACTAAAACAAGTTATGGATAACTAACGAATCCACCATGACTATTCCAAAATAATCGACAGCACCGAACTGGTAGTAGTAGTATTAATTCAAATATTTCTACTTTACTGCATTGTTTGAAATGCTTCTATTATGTTTTTTCTTAGTACCAGCATGGGCAAAAGTGAGAGGAAACGTGGGAGGACGTCGTCATGCCAGTTCGAAAAAATATCAATGGCGTCTCCTCACTTCCTAAAAAGAACTACAATGGGCAAAGATAGGCATGAGGAGACGGCGTGACGTCATGCATCTTCCTAATTTTTCAGATCCATTTTTATTCCTGCGTACCAGTATTTCCTAATACGGTTCAGATCAGTGGCGTATGTAAGGGGGCTTCCGGGCTTAAGCCCCCCCGAAATTTTATTTACTGTATTAAAGTAAATGAAATATCTTGCAGATTTTTTACACTTCCGGGAATAAAGTTAGCAAAGCTCCCTCCCCGAAACAAAATCGTAAATACGCCACTGGTTCAGGTACATTACTTAGATAATAAATTTATCCAACCTTTCCTGTTTCTTTTATCTTTAAATATGCAAAGTATGAACCAGCACTGAAAGAGTGTGTGAAATGTTGTAACTAAGTTTACATTACTGACTAGAAGTTAGAGAATTCACACTTAAGCGTGGTCCTACTGAAGATCGTGTGAAGTAAAGTACAGACTTGAGACAAGAATCAAAAGCAAGTACGGGGAAAATATATGAAAAAAAGAAAAAACAAAATAGGTTAGATAAGCTATTGATTTTTTAAGCAAAAGAAATTGCTAATGCAGGAGACTTTCTTGAAATGGCTAAAACAATCCATTAGGGAGAGTGACAGATATACGGAAAATGTCATTAAGATTGCGAAGTCTTAATATTTTATTGTCTATTATTTTATTTTAGTTTATGTAATTTAATTTTCAGATTAAGCCATGAAGTCGTGGATGATAGAACACAGTGTTTTTGCCCATGACAGCTGCGTTAAGAATAATGAGTCTATCATGACTCCATGGTATATCTTTCTTACCTCGATTTCTCCCAATGTGATTGGACAAGTAGTCATGGCAGGGCCGTAACTTGTGGGGGGAAGGGGGCCATCTGCCCTCCCAGGGAAGCTCTAGGGCGCCCACTTTAAGACAAAATGTTCTTACTCCATATACGATACGAACATGAAATTATAAATGAAGCATCAAACAGGTTCACTGCATTACCTGAACAAAACAGCACACAAAGGGTAAAAACAAAAATGAGTCGTGGGCCCATTTCAGTAAAAAATGTCTACTATTAGGGCCCTAGAAAAAATATGTATTCGTATGGCTTGGCTTTGTGATTTGTCAATATTGTCCCCTTAATTAATTTGTCATGTATGGAACGGGCTCAGAGGCGTAACTAACGGCCCCGCAGACCTTGCCGTGCGGCAGGGCTCACAGACTCCGGGCGGCCATAAAGAGTAAGAGAAAGATGGAAAGAAGGGCCCGAGAATTAGAAAAACAACTTTTTCTAGGGGGCCCAAATACGCGTATTAATGATTGCCTCCTCTCCCCAGAAAAAAGTTTAAGTTATGTGCTAAGTTATGGCTGGTCTTTTTCGATATAAATCGTTAAGTGCACTGACGTGTTACTAAATACGGTAGAGTATAGTTTCGGAGTGATACGGTGCCGAAAAAAAAAATGAAAGAAGTGAACTTTAAGAAGTTCATAGGTTCACTAGTATGGAACCTATCGTAGTCGGGTCAACACATCATTGACGGACTAATGAGCCAATACTTGCACACCAATTTTTAGAGGGGTAGATTAAGCGGGGGCAAAAATCCGCAGTTTGGTGTTTAAGTTGCGCTGGAGCCAAAAGATATAACGGCAAAATGACGAATTTCGCACAGAAGTACAGGTGAACATTCCTGTACATTTCGAAGGCGCTAGAAAGCCTACCAATTTATTAATTAATAAGATACACCAATTTAAAAAAGGATGGATAAATTCGGACTTTTGCCCCAGTATAGGGGGCAAAAGTCCTATCGCAATGGGGCAAAAGGCCGCTGAAATACACGAAGTAGGAAATCGACATACAGGTATTTTTATTGAATTATTTTGTTTTCTACAAGAATCTTAAGATAAACAGAGAGCATAGGAAGCATGAAGTGATTCTTCGTATTAACAAAAAAGTTAGACTATGCAAAAAGATAAGTTTATGTCACTTGAGAAAAACTCAATAAACATACAAAGTATGAAGTTATTCTTCGTATTGATAAAGTTAAACTAGAAAAAAAAAAAGGAAAATTATCCCACTTATTTACGAATACCACAAGATCACACAAAGCATGGATTTTTTCCTCTCGTATTGAAAAGTTACACTAAAAGAAGAAATTAGAGTATCCCACTTATTAAAAATATACAAAAAACATACGAAACATGAAGTTTTTGTTCATGTTAAGTTATACTAAAGAAAAAATAAGTCTTCCTTACTTAAGAAAAGCTCAATAAACACACAACGCATAAAACTTTTCTTTTCAACAACAAAGTAAAAGAAGAAATTATCCCACTTATTAAGAAAAGCACATAAACTTATGAAGTGAAATAATTACAAAACCAGGCTTGGGTCTAGGCATTTGTCACATACGAACTGGCCTTCTCCATAAGCTGTGCAATCATGGTGTCACCATTCTTCGCACGAATTACACATTATCCAGTTCTCATCCGGTGGATCGACATATTTGCCTTTACACAATGGACATACATATTCCACTACTTTTGAAGTTGAACTTTCAGCGAATGCAAACAATTTTTTCTGTGAGGCTGACTTCTTAGGACCCTTCTTCTCTTTTTCTTCTCGAACAATATGTAGCTCTCTTCGTAGTGTTTCTAATAGCAAAGGAAAAATCTCTCTCAGCACCGATGAACCAAATGACTCCAAGAGCACTTTTCACACCTCAACAGATGGATTCAGCAATACAAACAGGTATGTGTTAGCACTACTGACTATTAATCCTAGGCTCTGTTTACACCGCTGAAATGTAAGTAGTGCCCTTGGTGCCATCGGTGCACTAATCAGTGTTGAGCGTGGCTTGCCCAAATTCAAATATCAACCTCCATATAGGCCTACATAGCTTTAGTTAAGCTAAAGAAAGCCTATGTAGCAAACGAATTTAAATAGGTGTACTGTGAGAAACTGGAATTTAAATTTAAGTATAAAATCATTCACAAATTTGAGAGCTGGGGCAAAAGTCCGCGTTCGGATTCTTGCCCCACAAAAAATTACTTCAAAGTAAGACAAAATGTAATTTATCTCATTGTATTAGCAAATTTCACCGCACACCTTTACTAACATGGACAGTACACCGCCACCATTTAATCTTTCTGCAGCACAAGCAGTGTTGCACAACTCCAACAAAAAGTACCCAAAAACCCCAAAAAGAACTTTTGCCCCCGAACACTCTAACTGGAGTGTGATCAAGTGCTCCCAAACAGCCTCTCTAGAAATGATTGTGCAAGTGTCGGAGGTTCTATAAGGTGGATATTTGCACGGCTGTGCAGTGGAAGGCGGGCGGGGCGACGGCCCCGGGCGCCGAAGTAAGGGGGTGAAAAATTCGGGAGAAAGAGAATAAAAGATAGAAAAAATTACTTGAAATATGTGTATGGGGCGCCATTGTATACTCTCGCCCCGGGCGCTGATTTTCCACGGTACGGCACTGGATATTTGGATAGTTCACATACTAGTTCCTCAGTGATATCTTGGCCCGACTACGATCAGTCCTATAGTAGTGGAACTATGAACCTTCAAAGTTCTTTTTTTTTTTTCTTACATTTTCCGCACTCTATAACTACGGAACTATGCACTTCCAACCACAGTCCATATGAACTTTTTTAGATGTGAGGAATCTATTTCTAAAATATTGTGACCAATTTTTTTAACATCCTGTAAAATATAGTTAATTAAGAATCCAAAAGCGGGATTTGTTAAAAAAAAAAAAAAAAAAAGCAAAGAAAAATTATCATTTCTCTTCGTACTAAGTCATGCATAAAATGTGTTCGTGCCTAATCACTTTTTTCTCCGAACCTGATGTAGCAACTGCCATGATGTGACGATGTGATCTGCCATCTAGTGAGAAAACCTTAAAATAAAAATGATTTGAGATCTCTCTTACTGAGGGTGATACTTTATAATAGTATCAATTTCAGTTCAATAAGTGGTATCGGTCTTTCTATAGCAACAATGGTTCACAATGGTTTATCCTCATTTTCTCAAAAACTGTACGCGTATCATGCATATCATTTTCTTCAGCACAATTTGGTATAAATATCATCTTTGGACTTTTTTTTTTTGTTTGTTTGTTGTTAAACAGTATAATAATACAGAATTTTACACCATTGTTGTGTGATTGTTGTTGTTGATTTGAATAGCTTCAACAAACGATATCTCCGAAATAGCATATATCAATATATCAGATGGCAGTTACAGTTTTGCTATTCTTCAGATGGGCTTTCCTTAGTCAATCAGTTAAATAGAGGTTTTTGCTCTTCGTACTCCATTGATTGGTCTGTTGTGTTTGTTTTATTCCACTGGTTCTGCTTGTGTGAGCATGACCTTTCAAACAGTTGGACGCCATCACGTGTAGTTCCCCCTACCTGTCTTTCACTACAGCCACATATGAGGTAGAATTTACAGTTCATTATCTGATCTATCTATAGGGGAGGAAAGTAAGTTACATGCAATGCTTCCATTTTGTATGACCTGATTCCTCATTTAGTAAAAGAAGGAAGTAAATCGTGTATGAAAATCATATGGTATTTAGAGCAAAGCAAAAATCAAACCGCAAGGTATGGAACAAAAATATTAAAAATTAAGTACACAGTGCAATGAACTACTCCAGTGACGCTTATAGGAAGTATAAGTAAAGAGTTGAGAGACAGAGTGAATCGTCTCCATGTATGATAGACATTCAGGCAACATTTTCGTAATACTGTTCTCTGACATGTCTATCTCCTGTAAAAGTCTTGTTTCCGAAATCATTTTCTGTAGGCACACCGAACCGAAATACATTGCATGTTTTCTTTCTTTTCTTACACTGCAAAGAATAAAGGAGGAAAAATTATCCATATTATGAAGGTGTCCGTTAAGGAATATTTCACAGTATATAGCACTCATATTTATAACTTTTATATGTTTATTCTGTACTTTTTTTTTTCCTTTATGAATCCTCTTATCCAATCAGTAGTACTATAAAATTCCCACGTACCATCTAAAATATAATAAAATACATGGTAAAAATATTCACTAATAAGAGATATAGTAACGATCTGCAGAATCCACACTGAGAAAAAAATGTATGTGGTGTACGGTGTACGTATGTTACATGTGTAAATCCTGTAGTTTTTGGACTTACTGTACAGCAAACGTATAAGTGAAAACGCATGTTTCATAATACTTTGCGTATAAGTATTCTATCTATACGTACTTTCCATATGAAACAATATAGGCGGTCAGTATCTCACATACAGATGGACATATATAACATATAGCTGACGAATGTAACATACGTATATGTGTCTAGTATACGGAAGACTGTTAGATATCATACATTCTGCAACGGCATGATGTAACATCTAAGGGCAGTGCCTATGTAGCAGTGCCTATGTAGATTCTGTATATTTGTATCGTACTATATACCGCTGTCAGAATAACGGATTTTTCTCAGTGCAGAAGTAAATATAAGCCAGAGAGGATCACGCGATTCCATATCCTTTTATAGACAACCAACATTACTCTGGTGCCGTCCACGTTGCAGAGAAGCTAGGGAATGTTATATAGTTTAACAGGAAATGCATATCCACCATTAACGTCACCCTTAGCCATAAAGATATGAACGAATTTATTCTATTAACAAACTTAGCTGAGATATCTAGATATCTATTGAAAACAAGAATTCACAAATTCGCTTTCGTTCAAGAGTTACCGCGTGGAGTATCGGACAGAAGAACGGACTTATTAACATTACAATCTTGTAAGTCCTGCGGTGATCCTGATTTTTTAAAAAAAGAAAAGAACAGATACACTTCCTTAAACTTTCTTCCTTTCCATTTGTTGAATTAAATCATGTAGTGCTGCAGTTATTACTGATTTATTTATTTATTTATAAAATATGTACAAAAATTGAGAATTGAATTTCTGGCAAGTTCTCGAGTTGCTGATTTAAAATTTCCTTGTGAAATATGAACAAAATCGTCTGAACAATTTTTAGAGAAAACTGTCCAGAAACAACTCACTTCCAATAATAAATTACTCCCCTGTGTATTTTCTCAAGTGAAATCATTTACACTACACTCTAGGGTTTTTACAGTAGTTTTTTAATGAAATATTAACTTTGAGTACAATCAAGGGAGAGTTATTGAGACAATCGTCCGGAAAACTTAAATGAAATCTTTCAGTTTAACTTCCCATAATTATGTTCTTTTGGCTAATGGAGACGATGATTAAAGCAAGTGAATAATGATGGAAGAATTGATGGAATGAGAAAGTGGAAGGATCGATAGTACACCCGAGAAAACCCACGGACACGATGTTGTCCACCACCAACTTTGTTGGAATGGTACAGATTGGCACAAAGTGTTTTATAAATGTGACACTAGCTGTTTTAAAGCTGAAAATGGTAATGAATATGTGCAAACATAGAAAAATATCACATATTAATAATTGATGTTCCGTGGAGATAGTGAAAGTGTGAACATCTCAGATAGTGAGCTGCTGAATTGGAAGTGGATAAAGTGAAAAATATTCATCATACATCATCTACACTCATCACACTTAAACACGAAAACACTTATACACATTTACAATTACTTTACATGCATTCATTTCATCTATATTTCACTTTATTCAATATTTTCACCCCGATCAACTGGGTAACTGGCCCTCTTCTTCGCACTGGAACTCCTTCCCGATTTTGACTACATTAATACCTAACTAAGACATTAGAATTATTACCTGGATTTGACATATTATTTCTTTACTTACCTTATCATACTTGACGAACAATTTACATTTAAAATCTTATTTAATACTATATGTAACAGGGAATACGACTTGAAAGTCGACCAGAAAATGCAAATGGCGGCATACGCCATTTGCCAAATTAGCTACATTAACAATAAAAACATTTCAATTTACATACATTTATAGCATACTAGGCTAATAAAGCTGATGCTTCTATTAAAAACACCGATAGTTGGTGAAGAAGACAAGACCAGACAATAATTGATGGTTGGTATGACGATATTTTGAGTTTGTTGCAAATACAATTACAAATAATATTGTATGAATATGTGTGTTACGAATCTTATTAATGAGAATATTGTGAATATTTGGTTCCAGTACAGATTAAGAAAAAATGAACTATACGGTACCCAATATAAGAATGTAATGTGTTTGTGTAGTTTACTGTGTGAATAAGTTGACGCACTCCGAATAAAAGATTGTTGATATATCGGCTTGAGCTAATAAACTTACTTGGCCTGAGAGCGAAACAGGAACCTCATGCATCCTAGAGTAAAGCAATCGTCCGAAAAGAATTGTCCGACAATACTAAACTACTAATTGTGAACTCTTTCACGAGAGATGATTTAAGCATGAAATATGAACAAAATTGCCTGAGTTGTTTCTGAGAAAATCGTCTCAAAAACCTCACTCCCTGGTTCTTTTATTTATTCCACATAATTATCACGGATATGCTTGTATTGCGAGTACAATAAGTAAGGCTTTTAATATTCCATCCATGTTTAATTTTATTAGCAGTAACGTTCCGAAGATATCTGGCTATCTTTATCATCAGAGTTGTACAGGACTACGTACTTAGAGTTGTAACGTTCTCTAAGTTAGTAGAACTCTGATGATAAAGGACGTTAGTTAGGATAAATGACTCACGTCATATTGCAGGGTTATTACGTGAGTCATTTATCCTCACAAAACTACTAACTCACGTAATAAACCTGCAATAAGACGTGAGTCATTTATCCTCACAAAACCTACAAGAGGTAATTTAATAAGACTTTTGACATTCCATCCGTGTTCAATTTTATTAGGTACCTTTGAATCGTTAGTTCTAATAAAATTCAACATGAATGGAATATGAAAAATTCACTGCCTTCATGTTTTGTGAGGATAAATGACTCATGCAGGCACGTACCCAGGGGTGTACGCGGGGTCCAGACCCCTTTCGAAACCAGAAATGAAAATGTTAAGGAAAGATGAAACAAAAAGAAACGAAAAAAGAAAAATCAGCGTTAAAAATAGAAAGCTACAGCAAGCTTTTGGTTACTCTTTCTTATGAGAAGATTTGTATTATTTGCAATACATTGTGGTAATGAACGAGTCATCCTGGAAAAGTCAGGGAATTTGAAATTTCTAGAAAAGTTACGGAATTCTCATAATTTCTGCTACTAGTCAGGGAAATTTCAAGCTTTCGAAAGCATAGTGCCATTCTATAACAGTGTGGACGTTTTTTTTTTTTATCACATTTTTTCGTCATCGCATCTCGGCAGTATCAAACATGTTGATTCAGAAACAGTTTTCTACTGCTGCTTTAACCTGTCATATGGAACAGACAGCAGTTGACGGAATAATAAAAACAAAAAAGTTATGTGGAAAGAAAATTCTGTTAACATTTGATTTAACAGAGAACGGAACGTAGATATCGTAAAATATTTTACGACATTATTGAATATACCCTTTTTGTAATAGTGGATACGTACATTTTATAATAGGTGAAGCCATAATGACAGGAAAATGGTTATATTTGAATGAACAAAGGAAGGAACGTAAATATTGTAAAATCTTTTTCAATACTTTTCTTTATTCTTTTACTCAAGATTTCTTCATAGTTTGTTATTAAAATACTTACTAACATATAATCATTTTATTGTCCTAACAAACCAATAGGCCTATATGTTGCCAGTGAAATAGTTTAGAATGATCGAAGCCTTGGTGTGATGAACACAGGATTACATGTCACGGATCCTCATTTTACGAAATCCTGGCTACGTGCCTGATTCATGTTGTAGGGTTATTTATGAAGTAAAAACAAAAGCGCCTTAGTCGTTCTTGAGAAAATCATTCGGCAAACAATCTTACTCCAAGAATAAACAATTTTCCTGGATTTTCTCCAGAAATAATAACTTATACCATGTTATAGGGAAGTTAATAATATATTGATTTACGAATTGTAAATAAAATCGTTAGAGCTGTTTTTGAAAACTTTGGATTTTTAACAAAATCCTCATCCTCCAGTAAACTATTCGTATTTTGACGGTAGGAAGACAATTCGAAAAAAATTCCGCTCCAGAATCTTATAAAAACCTAAGTTTACAATTTTGATTCTGGTACACTAAACGGTATGAGAGCACATAAATCTGGACGAAAGGACTAACAAATGGATATATATTCAAATATCATTTCTTTATCATGTAGGTGCTAGTAACGTGTGAATTTGTTTTTATACTCTCTTTTTCTTTCTCTCCTCTACAAATACGCATGTAAGCAGTACGAGTTGTATTTCAACAAGCCATAATTCATTGTTATCTTAATATAAATTGTTTTCATTTTAATATCTACCATATTCTATTACACTGACATAGACATGTCATGGCATATTATTTCCAGTGATTCGATGTAAATGCCTACGTATTTGCCAATGATTTATCGAAAAACGAGCATATTTCCACAAACTCATTTAAATCGTACCGTATTTACCAGTCATTCGTTGTAAAAGACAGTGTATTTGCTAGTGATTCGTTCTAACTGGCAACATACTTACAACGACTCATTGTCAATGGTTGTACATTTGCCAGTGATTCGTTGCTAAATGGCTATATATCTATATATAAAAACCGTATTTGTCAGTAATTCATCATGAATGAGCACATTTCCACATGCTCATTTAAATGGGAATGTATTTGTGAGTCAGTCATTTTAAAAGTGTAAATAATTCATTCTAAATGACAACATAGTTAAACCAAACTCACTGTAAATGCAAGTATTTAACAGTGATTCATTGTCAATAGCTGAATATTTCCCAAAAATTCATATGGAAACGTATTTGCAAGACCCCTTGAAAATGACTGCGTATTTGCCAGCTTATTCCAAATGACCGGATGTTTTTCAAAGACTCATTATAAATGGCAATTTGTTTCCAAAATACAATTGACAACAGTGTTTCAAAAACAACAACGATGTGGGCACGGTGGCTCAGTGGTAGAGGGTTTACCTCTCGTGCGTGAGGTCCCTGGTTTGACCCCCAGTGAAGTAACTTTGTGGTGGACAACATCGTGTCCTTTCGTTTAATCAGGCTATTGCCGTTTCCTCCACCTTCTCATCCTCATTCACTTGCCTTAATCATCACCTCCCTTAGCCTAAGAGGGCGTAATGGTGGGACGTTACACTGAAATATTCCATTTCATTTCATTTCAAAAACAATAAGAAAGTAAGACTAAGTTACCAGGATGAAATGCCTATTCTCTCGTGCACATAAGGACCATTTGCTAGTTAAAATAATTCTTGTCCTCCAATTTCAAGTGCGGGACAGCACCTGAGTTTCTATTATTATTATTATTATTATTATTATTATTATTATTATTATTATTATTATTATTATTATTATTATTATTATTATTATTGACTGTGCAATATGAA
The DNA here is from genome assembly GCF_964235325.1 of Thermobia domestica. NCBI lineage: Eukaryota > Metazoa > Arthropoda > Insecta > Zygentoma > Lepismatidae > Thermobia > Thermobia domestica. The sequence goes on from NC_137467.1 coordinate 130,401,398, forward strand.
TGTTTCATTGTATGTATGATGAAAACAATACTCACGTGAGCCACATTACAACCTTTCAACTATCTGCATGATAATCTGTTGAACGAGTATACATCATGTGCATGCATTATGAAGAACATACAACTTGGAACACTTCCTGTACAATGTTTAAACTGTGACACTACACAACTTGCAGGAAGTTAAGTTACTTTCGCATGTTGTTAGAGATATGGCGAATTAACACATCATATATTGAAAATATGCGAAACTTCGATCAGGAAATTGAACTTTCCAAAATGAAACTCCTAACAATTGAGGGATTACAGTGGTATGCGAGCTGCTGAAAATTACTATTAAAGCTGATTTAAAACCATTACACCGTACCATTCTTTCTCGGTGCTTGAAAATAATCGATATGGTACGAGAGTTGGAGATATAGGACATTTGACCTAGTGCTCTCAAACGGGTCCGGTCGGGTCAACTCGGATCGGGTTCTCGGGTGGGGTCAGTCGGGTCAGCTCGGGTCGGGTTGTCGGGTCAGGCTACTCGAGTCGGGTAGTCGGGTCGGGTCAATCGGGTCAGCTCGGGTCGGGTTGGGTTGTCGGGTCAGGTCGATCGCGTCGGATCACGGGTCGGGTCACTCGGGTCATCGGGTCGGGTCAGTCAATTCAGGTCACGGGTTGGGTTGGGTTGGGTTGAAGACCGACCCGACCCGACCCGTTGAGACCACTAATTTGGCCTGGACAAGATGTGTCGTCTGAAATATAGTTTCCAATCTGAGAAATAAACGCACAGGATTTCTGTATCTAGCGAGAGATTAATATTGTAGGATAATTGTAAATGATCTATACAATGAGTTGATAGGGATTAACACTGAGGTACACTCTCCAAACCACACTTCTGAGCATACAAGGGGTGCTGCTTGTGTGGTGGTTTAGAGTTGAAGTGGTTCATTGGTCTTTCTCCCGAGGCAAAACTATCCACTGGCCTCATTTGTGCCTTCAAGGAAGGATCCAATTTTCCTCACAAGTTTGAAATGTGTGTACATTTTAATTAATAATAAATTAATGAATTACTTGAAAATCTTAATGTTCAAGAGTCTTGTTTCTCCCACCTCCGCAAGCAAAATCTAAAATTATGCTACTGTCACTGTCATTATAGAATTAAAGTGCTGAACTTCATCAAACTCACTGTTGACTTATCCCAAACACTCGACAATAGGTATGGTGTTCTTAGTTGTCTATATGATCATGTCTGCCTATAGGATGCGTAAAACAAAAACACTATGCAGGTATAAATATAGGAAGTTGCAAAATTAAATTCTTCCTCATCAACATAATGGTGCCTTCAGTGCACAACGGAATCAAATCCACGTTTGGATCATTTTAGATATATTTCATCTTTAAGTTCTCTGTCTGAAGCTTCTTTATTGTAAATAACGTTTATAATGTAAAAGATAATATTATTTCTTCCATATAATTTAAATAGAGCATATAGATTCTATGTCTCTTTGGTAACTGAATTTGATTACCTTGAGCTCTTAACACCTAAATATTTCCCTGAATACCACATCTTCCGCTATTTTGATTTCTTCTTCTCCATTAAAAAAAAGATAAAGAAAAAGAAAGAAGCGTTCATGACAACGTCCGTTTGCCAAATTCTTTGCATCACCGTCTCCTGACCTCTTTTGCTATGAAATCCACTTGTTGGCTAAGTGACAGTAAAAGTATTTTGATGCCCTGAGAGATTTCTTTGAACAGCCAGGTATTGTTTGATTTTTCTACGTAGCACTTTGAGCTTAGGTGACGGCCATCGAAAGCGAGTGTTTTATTCGTGTAGTAGGCACGAAGCAGCTCGTATCTTAAAAACTTCTACATCATTAGCGAAAGTCCACAGATGAGTCATATCATCCGCAGGAAGCAGAAAGGTGCTAAGCGCCAAACTGCCAATTTCTCAGAAGATCATAAAACCGAATGAAATGCTAATTAATTCCGATTCTTTTATTCTTCTATAGATTTCAATTTTCACCGCATACCTTTCATATTGTCTCCTGCCACTTGTCTCCTTTCTGCCAACATTAAACATAAAATAGGAAGTCAGGATATGCACTTAATTGGAAATCAAGGAGAATGGCGCTTAGCACCTTTCTGCTTTCCAGGGGCGATATACCACTTCATAGATCTCATCGAACATAACAGAATTACATTCTTCAGGGCATATTCTCATGCGTAGTTTACCACAAAATCGATAGAAACGATAGTGATCTCGCCAACAAAAAACAAGCTCAAAAATACGCTAACTGTTAAGGTAAAACGATTCTAAACCACATCCCATTAATCCTTTTATTATGGCACTAACAAATAGACAGTATATGTACACTATGGTTAAAGAAATATAGTGTAGAGATATTGGATTTCCCTCATATTATTTACTAAGTATATAAACAAATCAAGATTTAAAAACGATTCTATTTTTTATTTATTTTTTTTTTTTTTTTTACTTTTTTCTCTTTATTTTCTGTGGATGATGAGAGACAGACACAACTTGGAATAATAAGACAGTCAGCAAACATTTCAAAATTCTCTTTAGTAGACGATTCCTCATTCTTCATTCTTGGTAAATTTATGTAACTTATGTAATCTGATGTAACCAAAGCGTTCTGTAACTGTTGACAAATTATTAAATAAGTCGAGAATTCCATTTACCTTGCACTTTCCTGAATCCTTACACGTGCGTACTTTGGATGTTTTTCCGTAATTTCGACGGCCATCTTCCTACTTTGGTTGATATAAAAACGTCCCAGGACCCGGAAGATGAGAGTAGCACTCGAGAAACGGTGAAGTACACGAGGAGCGGTAAAGTTTACGAGGAGCGAGTGTGAGCAACGGCAGGAGAGACCTATACCAAGTTCCACGCCAATTCGACACAGAAGCCGAGACATGGAGACCACCAGTCGACGACCAAGAACTGAGGTACGGAATACACATCCAAGGTCCTAAACGACCAAACAACCTTCCTTTTCTTTCTTCCTAAACATACTCTCGACTCTCTCTCTTTTTAAAAAATATTTGTTCTTATTTATTTCTACCCACATGCCCTACAAACTAAACACGCTCGTTGTCTTCTCAGATACCTCTCAATTCTACCAGTGAGCTATATTTCCCAAATTAACGATTAGTTTCTTTTCTCTCTTCAAAACGACGACGAAAGCATTCCTACCGAATGCACAAGCGTAAGAATAGTGACCAAAAATATTAACTTTTGACCTATAATTTTAAATATCTCTCAATTAATATTTTCAGTGTTGTACGTATTTTTCGCAATTTCTGTATTGAAAAAAAAAAAAAAAAACAGGCAAGCTACGAAAAAGAGCAACGAAGAAGGAATCCGGACGTTCAAAACAAGCACTTAGCATCTTATTTCGCAATCCAGAGGTCCCCGGACTGAATCTGGTGGCCTGTCATTCAGCCTTAGGTTTATGTAGAGATATTCCAAATGATTTCACGACATCTTTTCGAGATGACAGTCTCAAATCTCGTCTCCTGGAAAATACTAATTAAGATGGTGTATCACCTCAACCATAAGTTGGTGGGTAACATGGAAATTTTAAAACTTTTCTCTCGCTTGGGAGAGCTGTTTTATACTTTGATAAGGCCTCTTCTTCTCAACTCCATCTAGATATTCTATCCTTGGTCTTCCTCTTCCTGGTTTTCCTTCTGCCTTTCCCTCTATCAGCACAGTGATCCAATGGGAGTGTCGAATAAGATGGCCAAGCATGCTGTTTCTAGAAAACCAAAGTGATAAAGTGCAGAAAAGTAGGACAGGAAGGGGCAAACGTATGGCTAAATGGAGAGAAAATGGAAGACGTTAAGACGTTCCTTTATTTAGGAAGTTTAATATCCTCGGACGGAAGAAGTGAAAAAGACGTAAGTTCCAGAATAGCACAGGCTAAACAAACACTCAATAGGAAAAGAGAACTACTATCAAGAAATGGGTCGCTGGACGTTCGTAAACGATTTATTAAGACACTGGTATGGAGAGTGACGCTTTACGAATCAGAGACGTGGACATTGAGAAAATCTGAAATATCCAAGCTGGAAGCATTTGAAATATGGTGTTTGCGCAGAATGCTGCGCATATCATGGACCGAAAGAAAAAGGAATGAAGACGTACTAAAGGAAGCTAATGAAGGACGACAGATCATGAATAGGAAAAAGAAGAAAGATGGTGTATATATCTAAAAATTATGATTAGGAATTAGATTTCTGGGCTTTCGGCATCTATGGTCATGTTAACCCGTCACACATATGAGGGACAACGTCCTTCGGTGATCACACTGCTCGGGGAATTGGAGAGGAAGAAACAAATGGAAAGAAGCGGCCCTGGGCTATTGTTAGGTATCATTCTGGCATTTGCCTGGTGTGAATGAGGTGAGAAAACAAGAAAAAATTTAATGAACTATACCGATAAATTGTAAGAGGTGATTCGTCACGCCAAAACAACAAAAAAAAGTCTTATGAGTAAAACGGCATTGTTTCAAAGCTAGGATCATCCAAAGCATGGGAAACAATTGGAACATGTATTATTTCCAATGACTAGGATCTGAATATATATATATAAAAAAACTAAATTGAGGTTATGAATGAAAGAGCTTTGTTACAGAAACAAATATTGTAAAAATGAAATCTTTAAGTTATTCATCCCACGGTTATGACGGCTAGGCTAACGGAGACAGTGATGATGAGAAATGAATGAAATAGTGGAATGAAGAAATTGGGAGGAAACGGGAGAACCTCGAAAAACCCACGCACATGATGTTTGTTCATCACAAATCTCACTTGGCGAGAGCTGGGATCGAACCAAGAACCCCATGCACCAAAGATGAACGCTCTACCACTGAGCCAATATGGTCCCTTATATAAATATTGGATACAAAGAGAAAAAGAAAAGTGGAAATTATAAACTGAAAAATATTATAAGAAATAAAGCTGAAGAAAAGGAATTAAATTAGGAAAGTATATATTGAGTAATATGATAAAAGATAAGGGTGAAAGAATAGGAGATAAGTGGGTAAGTGCATACTCAGAAATATGATAAAAGATAGGACTAAAGGAAAAGGAGATAAAAGGTTACGGAGTATACTGAGAAATGATAAAAGATAAGGGAGATAGGATATAAGGATAAAAGATAGGAGATAAGGGAAAGGATAAATATGGCAAAAGTGTATAATGAGATATACCTGATATGATAAAACATAAAGCTAAGGAAAAGATGATAAATCAGAAATGTACATATTGAGAAATATGGTAAATGATGAGTCTAAAGATAGATTGCAAGTGATGAATTACATTAAAAGAACTATTCTAAGGTAAAGACTGAGAAATGTATAGTTGAAGTTGTCAGTTGAAGCAAATTACTTCTAGTGAAAACAATTTTCTTTTAAGAAATCAATTTTCCATAAAACGTAAATTTCATTTAGAAAATACGTACAGTTTGTACGTTCAAAAATTAATAGAAGAGATTTGTTTACAATTCCTTTTGTCATTGTTTATGTGCGTGCCAGCATGGAGATAATTATACAAATGTGAGGAAGTGAGGAGAGGTATTTTCATTTATTGGGTGTGTTACGTGCGGAAATTTGAAAATTAGGGTACTCAAGGTCGCGCATCAGTTTGCTTTTTTCTCTGTTCTTTTTGTTTACAAAATACGTAGCTCTGTTTGCAAAAATGGTAAGAGATAGAAATATATATATACAGTGGCGGATCCAAGGGGAGGGCTATAGGGGCTATAGCCCCCCCTTGACGCTCAGGTATACACTGGATAAAATAGCCCTCAATTCTGCTTTACACTAGATAAAATAGAAAAATATGGTTTAGCCCCTCCCTTGATCATATCCTGGATCCGCCACTGTATATATATATATATATATATATATATATATATATATATATATATATATATATACATGGTGTTAATGAACTACACCAACAAACTGAAACAGGTGAATCCTCACATCAAAATAAGTCAAAAAGTTCCTATGGACCTGTGGGGAAAAGTGCATAGTTTCAGAGCTAGGGCTGTCCAAAATCGCGAAACAAGCCAAATTTCAAGAGCCCCAATTTTGAAATTGAAGAATCGTGGAATGGTGGTAATTATTAGCGTAAAACAAGTCACGCATACGCAATCCAAAAGTGCATATTTCGTCAATGTTCAATGTGTGTGTAGAGTATCCCGTGCAAGGTAAAATTCCCAGACACGCCATCATCCAAATTTTGAGATATGCTCTGACTTTATGGTTGTTCCAAATAAGGGAAACGATAAGCTTTGACAGCAGTAAACACGGAATCCTTTGGCACAATATCGGAAGTGTTAAGGATCGTCAGCAGCACGGTCTCTCGTACTCGGGGAAACGCATGCTGCGATGTTTTCTCTCACGCTTATAAGTAAAGAAAACGTAAAATATACCGTGACGAAATTAATCGCATCACACGTTATTCCGAACACACACACACACACAAAAAAAAAAAAAAAAATGACGCTGCCGGTTCCCAACACTTCCGACTTCCCTTTGAAGCACTGAATGTCGATTGTTGTCAAGGCTTACTGTCTACTTCGGACCCTCCTTGACATCAGGGTATATCTGAAAACTCTATTGAGAGCATATTTGAGAATTGTACCCTGTACAGAGTATCCTGCACACCCATTGAAAATTGATGTAATATGCATTTTTGGATTGTGTATGCGTGACTTCCTTTACGCTGATAACCACCATCCACAGTTTTTTTTTTTTTTAATTTGAAATAGGGCCTCTTAAAATTTAGCTTGTTCGCGATTTTGGACAGCCCTAGCTCTGAAACTATGCACTTTTCGCAATAGGTCCATATGAACTTTTTCTCTTATTTTGATGTAAAGAATCACCTCTTACAGTTTGTCGGTAAATTTCATTAACACTCTATATCAGGGATTCAAATAACCACTCGCCCAGGGCGAGTGGTTCATCGGAGTGGGCGAGTATTTAATATCATATCGAAGGTAAGTAAATGCTTTCTATTATGGGATGTGGACTAGTAGCTTTTTTCTTGGGCTAGTAAAATTTTGTTGTTTATTTGCACCCCTGCCCTATATAGATAGATAGATAGATAGATAGATATAGATATAGATATCGAAAAGAAGTGAGAATGCAATACCCCGGTACATCTACTATTTATTGATTTTAGAAAGGTTAGGAGAGAAACATTATACAACGTTCTTACAGAACTTGGAATAGCGAGAAAGCTAATTAGATTAATTAAGATATGTTTAAATGAATCCCAAAGTAAAGTCTGGCTAGGAAAATTTTTGTCACGAACTTTCACGTCGAAAATGGCCTGAAACAAGGAGATGCGTTGTCGCCATTATTATTACTCAACTTTGTTCTAGAATACGCTATAAGCAAAATCAAAGATAGCAATCAAGGCCTAGAGTTGAACGGTATTCACCAGGTTATGGCATATGCTGATATAAATTTAATAGGGGATGATAGGAGAACAATGGAAAGAAATGCAGTGATCTTATTAAACGCTTGCAGGGACATGGGTTTAGAAGTAAATGCAGAGAAAACTAAATACATGGAAGTCCGTCCGGACCTTACGGCAAATTATGGATGCGTTAAAATATTAAATAATAGGCCTACTTTTGATAAAGTGGATACTTTCAAATATCTAGAATCAATATTAACAGTCTAAAATCATATCCACGAAGAAGTTAAATATCGACTAAAAGCAGGGAATTCGTGTTACTATTCGGTTCAAAATCTCTTGTAGTCGCAAATTCTGTCAAGGAGTTTGAAGCTTCAAATATATAAAACGATAATCATGCCTGTTGTTCTGTATGGTTGCGAACAAACATGGTCACTTATTCTGAGGGAAGAACATAGACTGAAAGTATTTGACAACAAGATCCTGAGACGAATATTCGGAACTAACAGGAACGGGAATGGGGAATGGCGGAAACTTTATAACGAGGAACTACATAATTTATACAGTTTACCCAACATTGTTAGGGTCGTCAAGTCAAGGAGGCTTAGGTGGGCAGGTCATGTAGCTAGAATGGAAGAAAGTAGAAACGCTTTCAAAGTCTTGACTGGAAGACCAATCGGAAAACGACCATTAGGAAGACCTAGGCGCAGATGGGAGGACAATATTAAGATGGATCTCGCAGAGATTGGAATGCAAAGTAGAAACTGGATGCAGTTAGCTAAGGATAGAAGTCAGTGGAGAGCTTTTGTGAACGCGGCATTGAACCTCCGGGTTCCATAGGCCATAGAGTTATATATATATATATATATATATATATATATATATATATATATATATATATATATATATATATATATATAATGCGTGAGGGTGTGTTTAGAGAGGAAGAGAGAGAGAGAAATAAATTCAGCGTCTAAAGAATATGCTCCATTTAAACCGAAAGTGATAGATTTAATCACTTTAGTTTTCGATGTTGCACACCCATTGCTTAGCCATTGGTAAGAGACAGCAGGAAATGGTCTTGCAATATCGGATCAGTGCCCCAAGAATATCTTCCACCTTAGTCCGTAACCGTCTGTTCAGAACAAAAATAGTGTTTTAATCATTTCCTTTGTAGGCAGTGGATCTCCATAGAGAAAAAAAAAAGATAGAGAGAGAGAGATTGTAAGAAATTGTTTTGTTACATGGAATCGGAGTCCCAGAAATAGGATTCACTGATCTACTCCAGTCCTTATACTTTTACTGAAAGCAGAGTATTATTTTAAAAAATTAGTCTGAAGGAAAAGGAGAGAAACGAAGAAAGTATATACTGAAAAATATGGTAAAAGATAAGGCTGAGGATAAGGGTAAATTAGGAAAGTGTGTACTGAGAAATGTGATAAAAGATATGGCTGAAGGGAAACGAAATAATTATGAAAAATGTATAGGCTACTAAAATATTTGATAAAAGATAAGACTGAAGGAAAAGGAGATAAATGGGAGAAGTGTATACTAAGAAATATGGTAAAAGATATGTCTGAAGGGGAAAAATGAGGATGGTGTATACTAAGAAATCTGATAAAAGATATGGCTGAAGCAAAACGAGATAAATGGGAAAAGTGTGTACTGAGAAATACAGAATGTAAGACTCAAGGAAAAAGAAATAAATGGGAAAAGTGTATGCTGAGAGATATGGTAAAGGATTAGGCTAAAACAAGAAGATAAATAGTGAAAGTGTATTCTGAGAAATATGGTAAAAGACAACCTGAACGAAAAGAAAATAAAGAGACTTTTACAAACCGGAAGTGATAAATATTTAATAACTTCCGTTTCCAGTATTGAATTCCCATACATAAAATGATTTATTGATATGAGTTCTAAGGACTAAGAAGAGGTTCCATCTCTGTTCTTATTGCCTATTAAAATCGGAAGTGGTTAAATTTACTACTTCTGGTTTCAGTATTGAATTCCATAAATTGGGAGTCCATAATATTATCATATTACAAAGCAAAGGCATTTCTGTTACTAAGAAAGGAGTGAACTCAGCAAGATTAGTTACTGTTGATTTTCTAAATAGAAAACCATACTGACTTTGTGAAGTAATTGAACAAACATAAAAATATATTTTTGTCTGAATAGTAATATCAAATATTTTGGGAGGTGCAGAGAATATTGGCCTATAACTTTTTATATCAATATTGACGGCTTTGGGAATTGGACAGATTGAATTGGAAATATCAGAAATTTTCCATCTTATTGGAAAGTGAGAAGTAGAAAATGACTTATTATATATCTCCTGTAGTGGATATTTAATTGATTGGGAATAATTCTTAATATATATATATATATATATATATATATATATATATATATATTTTTTTTATCACGTCATGAAGTTCGAGGCTTGAGCCGCTTGATAGTATCTACGACTTCTTCAATGAGAGATTGTTCAAAATTATGAATAATTTTTATACCATAATTTGAACAAAGAGGAGACACACTATATGAATGCATAGATGACAGCGATCTAAATAAAACTACTTCTTTAAGGATATTCTTGTAGTTTCAAGAAAATCGAGAACAACTTATTTTTGAGTCGCTAATGTAAAGAGTATCAAATGAAAACTTTGAGTTTAACGTTCCACGCTTATGCCCTTTAGGCTAAGGGAGACGATGATTAAAGCAAGTGAATGATAATGGAACAATTGGTGGAATGAGAATGTAGGAGGCAACGGGAGTACCCGAAGAAAATCAACGAACACGATGTTGTCCAGCACACGCTTACTTGTCTGGGGAACGAACCAAAGACCTCATGCACCAGAGGTAAGCGGTCTATCTCAGCCACCGTGGTCCCTCTCCCAGTATATGTCATCCGTTATTGTTCTGCCCGAATACTTTGCTTATTTTTTATTACTGTATTATGTAAAAAGAAAATACACTATTAAGTAGCAACAGTGATGACACTAGAAGGAGAGCAATGGAGCGGCTGCCCCCAGATATGTTATATTGTAAATTAGGTCGAGTAATATAAGACTCTCATTTTCCTATATAAAATAAGTAGAAAAAAAACTGCGCCGCAAAAAATATTCTCTGTCTCTCATTTTATCCTTTTAAGAAATTAAAGCTGACGTCCTTTCTGAGTAGCACATTGTATCTGTTTTTATTATTATTATTATTATTATTATTATTATTATTATTATTATTATTATTATTATTATTATTGTCCTAATATGACGCACATACTCTATAGAGTCCCATGTAGTTGAAATTTTCCCTACTGTATTAATTTTATCTTGGCAGAAAATATTTTGTTACAGATTTTGCCCTGTGCATACTGAAAATACTCCTAAGTAGACATTTGTCTCGAATAGGCGAAGTCAATGGTAAAGGTTCACATCTGGGTGCTTGGAATCCTCTGTTCGATCCCCGCTCACGCCAAGTCAACTTTGTGTTGGACAAACACCGTGTGCGTAGGTTTTCTCGGGGTTATCCCGTTTCGTCCCACTTTCTTCATTCCTCCATTTCATTCATTTCTAATCATCACCGTCTCTTTTGGCCTAGCCGGCATATCTGTGGGACGTAAAACTTAACGATTTCATTTCGAATAGACGAAATGTTCACAAAGTGGCCGGATATTGAAAATTAAATTAAATCTTCCATTTCATGTCCTGCATTATGGTCTATCAGCTGCTGTTTGGATCAGTGTTCCTTTCAGATATACTTTAGGGAAACTTGACCTCCGACAATTGCCCAACTTCTCCGGAGCTAAGATAAATTAAATTCTAATTATACATCAGTGCTATGCAGGGCACGGTCTTTAGCAAACAGCCCCTTACAATTTGATTTTACCTCCTTCGGTGAAAAAAATACAAAAGGAAACTAGTTTGAACAATATTATGAAATATTTCGTTCAATGAAAATAGTAAAAGTAAACGAAGAATTCTGAAACAAGCCATAGGCATGATCCCTACTGCAAAAGCACATGACTTAGAATTGAACCAAGGACTTTCCGCAGCAGAGGTGAACGTTCTACCATTAAGAAGCTCATCATAATAATACATGTGTATTGTTTTCTAGACACATTACAACATGAAGTAAAATTAAACCTCAGGTGAGGCAATTTAAATTACCGACTAAACACATACTGTCATCTGGATTAATAACTCTTAAATGTTAAACATGCTATTACTTACCTTTTTTCTCCGGAATTGCAACTATCGATGAAACAAAATACGTGTACGTTGTTAGTAATCCTAACAAAACCCCGAGCGACGTCGCTGACACCCCACCTTCGGCCATGATACCTCCCACACTGAATAACAAACATGCACAATGCCATCTGCGAGCAAGCGAATGAACCACTACAATCGATAACATGATGTGGGACGCGGAAACACGCAGTGCAAGTGTCTTTTTATACATAGGTATATATATCGTGCTATTGACTGTTTTTGCTTCCCTTTTAATTTTTTTTTTTTTTTTTTTTTTTTTTTTTTTTTTTTTTTTTTTGTGCTAAGGTATTAAAAATTACCAAGTTCCAATATCGTTAACAGTCTCTACAGTCCTTTTAATTCAGAGAGAAACAGGGGTGACTGAAGCAGTATTTTCGTCAGGCTTCGTTCCATCAAAATTTTGTATGGAAGAAAAAGCATACGAAGTGTATTTGTGAGCTTCACCTCCCGCAATTTTGCCCTTTATACTAAAGAAGATTATGAGTAATAAATAATAATAAAACGAATTGTAAAAAGGCAGTGGTGGCTTTTGAGGGAAGTCCCGTCGGTAAAAAAAAGTTATCTCTTAACTCTAAGGGAAGAAAACCTATGTAATGTAATTATTATTATTAATTATTATTATTATTATTATCATTATCATTATTATTATTATTATTATTATTATTATTATTATTATTATTATTATTATTATTATTATTAATAATAATAATAATTATTGCATACAAACAAACGAGTTTCGTTTCACATTGTCAAACTATAGTAGACTTCCAAATTACGTTAATTCAACACTGAAACTGAAAATAGTACATCTATTAGATCTACTTGTGGTTGCAACAGGGGCGGATCTAGGAAAGGAAATTTTCTTATTTTTATAAATAAATAAAATCCATCCCAGAGTTTGAAGCTCTTAATAGTAGCTCTAAGTAGCAGAATTACAACCCACTGCCCCCCCCCCAGAAGTCCGTCCTGGATTCGCCCCTGGGAAGCAATACCAAAGGTAGAACCTCTTTGATATCTTGGACACTGAATCCGGAAGGACGAAAATGAAACGAAATCTTTGAGTTTAACGTCCCATGTTTATGCCCTTTGTAGGCGAAGGGAGACAATGATTAAAGCAAGTGAATGATGATGGAAGAATTAGAGAAATGAGAATGTCGGAAGAAACGAGAGTTCTTCGAGAAAACCCACTGACACGATGTTGTCCACCACAAACTTAGTTACCTAGGGATCGAACCAGACCGGTAGCCAGCCCCAAAATGTAGGGGGGACCCGGCTGAAGTTAGGGGGGCCATACAACCATATTATAGTTCATCACCATATCATAGTTCATTTGCAAGCCTACCGTGAAAATTTTAGATGGGGCCATCAAAAATTTAGGGGAGGCGGCCCCCCGCAGACCCTCCGTGGATACGGGCCTGGATCGAACCAAAGACCTCACGCACCAGAGGTAAGCGCTCTACCACTGAATCACCATACCACCTCTAGAAAGACAAGTTAAAGGTGGAATTTACTCTTGAGATGCAGGGTTGATTTCAAAATACCGTTTCTAGCTGTCTATTGTCCTGTATGTTGTACGACGAATAAGTTGAAACTGGAAATGGTTGATTTATATTACTTCCAGTTTGATTAATTTGATTTGATTTTGGGTTTAGCACTCCTTGCAGCAGCGAGGCTATACGAGACTTGGATCTACAGCTTAACGTAGAATCCGAAATACATGAGTTCCTGCCGGAAATCGAACCCTTGTCTCGAAATAAAACCGCTTAGACGTGGAGCTCTATTTCTAATCTGGGGCCGCGGTGGCTCAGTGGTAGAGCGTTCACCTCTGGTGTTTGGGGTCCCGGGTTCGATCCCAGCCCCCGCCAAGTAAACTTTGTGGTGGACAAACACCGTGTGCGTCGGTTTTCTCGGGATTCTCCCATTTCCTCCCCCTCTTTCATTCCACCATTTCATTCATTTCTCACAATCACCTTCTCCTTTAGCCTAACGTGGGACGTAAAATTCAAAGATTTCATTTCATTTTTTCTACTTCTAGTTTGAATGGAAGATTCTCGGAGCAGATAAAACTTATTGTATCAATGCTAAAGCGATTTCAAAAAATATAGAGGATGCGTGAAAATTAACTACGTATATAAAAAACTATTATAAATTCTGTAATATTGATTCTTATTTTTCAAAGAAAAACATGTCCTTCCTTAGATAAGAAAATAAAGGGATATGTTACATCTCAACATAGGCACCTGTGTTATCAAGAAGCTTCCTTAAACGGCCAGGGATACAAATGATACTTTTGTGGAAGAAGTCAGTTGGAATGTTGGCAATAACCTCTTGAATATGTGCCTCCAATTCCTCCACTGTATGAGGTTTCAATTTATACACCTTCCCCTTAGTGTAGCCCCACAAGAAAAAAAATCACTCCACATGATGTTTTCAAACATTTTCCGCCTTATGCAGAGTCGTTTTGAAGTATGATTAGCGTCATACTAAAGACCTAACTACTGCAGGAGACATATGTTAGTCGAATTCTTTAGTGTGGCACTAATCACGCGTCAGAACGACTCTGCATAAGGCCCTTTGTGGCCAATCTTCGAGTCAAACTAACATTAATTCCCCGAATACCATCCTTCGGTCACAATCTTCCAATTTCAACTCTTGTACATGATGGGATTTCCATGGTCGAAAATTGAATTCTTTACGCCAAACAACACGCATCGCACACATTGATTTAACTATTTTCACGGTGCTTATTTTTTCGGGCTGCGGGTAAACATTTCTTGAGCTCTCGCCACTTTTTTCTCCTACTGTAATATGAAAACGAAATGTTTCACTTTAACATCCAATGGTTATGTCCTTTACGTTAAGGGAGACGGATTATTAAGGCAAATGTATGATAATGGAAGAGTTGGTGGAATGAAAATGTGGAAGCAAACGGGAGTACCACGAAAAAATAAACGGATCACCACAAGTTACTTGACCGGAGATCGAACCATGGACCCTGCGTACCAGAGATGGAGTGGGTCAGTGGGTCGGTGGGTCAGTGTGTCAAGTGGGTCAAGTTTTCTGAGTGGGTCAGTGGGTCGTGGCATGTGACCCACTGTGACCCATCACCCACCATGACCCACTGTGACCCACCACCCACCATGACCCACTGTGACCCACCACCCACCGTGACCCACTGCGACCCACCACCCACCATGACCTACTGCGACCCACCACCCACCGTGACCCACTGCGACCCACCGACTCAGTATGATCTACCGACCCTCTCTGCTCACTGCATTGTAGAGAGTATCTTCTGAAGACTAGTAAATTTGTCTCCGTTTTACTTTCAAGACCTTCATTTCCCTTTCTTTTCCAATTGTTTCTCTCTACTTACCTGAGGTGAGTATCTATATCTAACCAAGTGAAAAAAGAACTTCGGGCACTTTTGGATATTGATATTTTTAATAGTAATAATAGCAATAGGACTTACACTGCAACTTGGCTTAAGAGACCTGTGGGCTTTCAGAGCTAACTACTGGAAAAAATACATTGTTGAATCACTGTAATATATAAATAAATTTATAAAAAAAATGAATGTAACTATGTGTGCCTGATCATCACGGTCAAATTGCAAAGTCAAATGAAATTACTTTTGGTATATAGTTAGGCCTTAATCCAAATTGGGATGTTATGTTGCTTTTATTATAATGCATAATATCCTAAGGAGGTAGTGAGGATCCGAATTTTTGCGGGAAAAAAATGAATATCTCGTAAGCCGTTAAACTTACGGAGCTTTAATTCAGTGTATTAACTCTATAACCGCTACCAGGTTATAGAAGGATTTTTGTGGACACTCTGTATATTTCGTCAAGACAGTGATCATTATTTTCAATTTATACTTTATTCTGCAACGCACATAAGTTCTTTCTTTGGTGGGAATTGCTTCTTTCCCACACAATTGGACAAAGAAGTCTTTCATCGTTTTTTCATATATATATTTAAAACGTTGCTTTTGCTGAGAACATTTCGGTTAGTGACTAACCATTTCAGTGTTTCTCCCTGACTTATTATATGCACAGTATATATTCTGCAGTTATTTGGAACTGAATTAAGTGCTTTCTTTAATCGTTTATGGAAACATTACAATAGATTAGAGAAATACGGGCTGACCAGATGTCCCAGTAGCCGAAGTGGCACCAACTGCGTTGTATTCCAGCCCGTTATCTGTACTTTCTCACGCCAAAGTTATCGCAGTGTCTAGTGCATTATGGGCAGTTGACTAAAATTAACATAAATTGTTTTCCGTATTCTGTTTGTATGTGCATACAGGTGAGTAACTGAGTAATTTTTGAAATGAACTGCCAACACTATTCCGTTGACCATTGCAACCCGTAGCTTGAGCTTGGAAGCTCAGGGAGTTTGACTCCAGGTCTGGAAGATGCAACCACGCATCTCGCGTTGAACTTCAAACATAAGTTGTGTTAAGGGGCACAAGCTATTTAGCCGGTGAAGGACGATTTCTTACGGCTAGCCCCAATCAGTGAAATCCCAGGTCCTCAGACCTTGTGCGTTTAAAAAGTTATATACGCGCCCACCAATATCAGTATCCCACTGGGCAGATCTTTTTTTCGAAGATTCACCTTTACGCTGCAGGACTGTTCAGCGTAACAACTGGATTCATCGTGGGACGATCCAGACAACTTTTCCCCAGTGCTAATCCCCCAAGTGTGTTAATGGTGTGAGCAAAGTATTTATAGTGATACCTGAATTATAATCATATATATAGAAAGGGCTCTATTTCCCGAAAAGGGCAAAACGTAATTTCAGCGGCAAAATTTATTAGTGTCCAGTGTTGTGTTCATTTCTCTTCGTTATTTTTTTTTTCAAAATAGTGTTCTAATAAATAAGTATAGTGTCATTTAACCCAGTGTGTTTTCGTTGTATGTATGAATGGTGTTTGTGTGCGTTATGGTCTGGATGACCGTCTGATCGTCCGTGAGGTTTTCGAGACGAGACACCCGAACCTCTCGGCGCCTAATGCTCATCTCATTATTGAGACCGACGAGCTTTTTGGGAAACAGTTTGTAACCTTTCTTGGAGAGGTCTTCGTCGTCCTGTCCAGGTAAGTTAAAGTATCAGGAGTATACTTATTGGTAATACCACGAGCCGAGGACAGCGACTCGAACTCCAATTGGTTACAAATAAATGGCTGCCCGAACAGCGACTCGACCTCTAGATGGTTACAAATAAATGGCCGCCCGAACAGCGACTTGAACTCCTGCCGGTTACAAATAAATGGCGCCCGAACAGGGACCCGAATCGAGACCGTTGGTGCTCGAATACTCATAAGATAAATATTTTAATATATCACTTCTTTTTCAGCTTAGAACCAGTAATCTGAAAAAAAAATCTCTTTCAGGTGATTTTAATCATATGTTTTTGTGATAATATATTTTATTCTAATCATACGTTTAAAGTTTTATCTTGTCCATAATGGAACATCAGGAAGTAGATATTATAACTAGGATGAATTCACTTTTCGAGGAATATAGGAAAGAAATGAAAGAGAATTTTGACAGATTATTAAAGCAAAGTAAAGAGAATTGTGCTCGCTTGAAAGAGAATCTCGTTGAGTCAAAGAGTGGATTAGGTCAAAAAATAGACGCTTTACGGGACGTGTTTCGTGAAAATAGTCAGCAAACGGAAAATGTTGAAAACAAAACACCGGAATGTGAACCCCAGTTAGTAAGTGAAATTCCTAGTGTAAATAAAACATTGGAATTGGAACCTGAGCTAGAGACTAACACTCCTAATGAAAAGGAAACGCAGGAATCTGAACTCCATTCAGAGACAGGTATTCTCAACCAACCTCGTAACAAATCTGGCAACGATTTTATCTATTCAGAATCTAGTGACGCCGCTTGTAGTAGAAGTAGTGAAATCTACGAACACATGATTGTACACGACAGAGGTCGTAAGCGCACAAGAATAACTACCACAAACTATAAAGAGAAAAGGCGCAAACGAGATTACAGTTATAGCAATAGGCAAAGATACGCAGACCGGAGCGTAAACAATACGAAATTTAAAGGGAATCAGAACCAAGATCGTACACGAAAGGGTAGTAACAGAAACAAAAGGAGTCGTAAATCACGGCCACGTAACCTGAGTTATCACAAACTACATAGGAACCGCAACTTGTGTGACATCATTAAGAGTATTTTTGTACGTAGTAGTAATCATTGTAGGAATAGACGAACAAACCGTAATTATCAAAGTAGAAATAGCAATCATAGGAAAAAAAAAGTAACCAAGACTGTAGATACAAATTTTTCTCCTAGGAGAGCGACGCATTTTTAGGCGATAAACATGTATTCATTTTCTTCCTTTTTGCTTTTAGTTTTGGATAGAACACCTGGATACGAAAAGAAGAACTACGCATTTCTCTCAAACTTATTTTTGCTTCCAGCTTTTAACTGTTCGGCAATGAGCAGATAACACGTTTTTCTTTCTTTATTTTGATAAGATAGTCGCTGCATTCTCGACCACCTGTGCTTATGGTTACGAATGACGAACGACACACAGCTGATTCTTTTCCGCTTTTGGTCTTTACTCCGTGTCGCGCCTCACAATTGAATACTAATGTTGCAAACCTTATCACTGACTTACTATTAGTTTAATGTCATTAATTTTTTTTTGTTTTCATTTCAGATGTTTGAATTTAGATTTTTTAGTAAATAATTAACGTATCCAATACGTAGGGGAATTGCATTTTAAAAGCAATTTGAAATCTTGGCGCGATTTCCGTATCCCGAGCCAGTGGGAAGATATTTTGGCGTTATAATATATATATTTTTTTTATTGTGTTTTAAAATTAAAAAAAAAATCTTTTAGAATCCCTTCCCACTTTCCAAATTCTTAAACATGTTATCATACGTATGACTCACAATTAGTTTGATTTCCCTTTAAGAAAAGTAGAATGTATAGATAAGAAAATTTTTAGTTGTTAATTATATATACTGTACACGTGTATATTTGTCATTGAAACTTAGTATGTAATCTCATGCGTAGAATATGAAACTTTACATTTATAACCAATGTTAAATTTCTTTTTCAGTGTAAATCTTAGATTTTCGTTTTCATTTTGAAGTGTTTACTGTAATTTTATTGAACTTCATTTACGTCATTTACCCGATTTTGACTTTATTTGAATTTCCAGGATGGGACATGATATATTTTGTTCGAAGAGAAAAGTTTAGAACGGAAAGTAGGCTAAGCCTTAAACGAGTGAAACAGACATTTCCTTGTTAGCTAATAGTGTGTGTAGGAATGTCTTGTGAATAGTATAATTCTCCGAACGAAAGCAGTAATCTTTTTATTGTAGAAGGAACTATATGAACAGATATTCTGATGGTGAACGGTCGTTTTTCCCCACATATTAATATGTATGTGGAAATATGTTTAACTTCTATATTTTCTTGTAATTTCTAATTAACATTTTTTTTCGTCTTCTCTAGACCACTGAACGACCGTAGGGGAACTTCTTCGGGTAGGATATTTTATGGGGATAAATATTTTTTTTCAGGGAGGCAATATTTCCTGGAATTGCAGATCTCTTGCAAAAATGGATGTGGCTAATCCATTGGATATTCCATAGCTAACTGTATTTTCGCCATCAATCGCAAAATATAGTTTTTCATTTCTCTTCTTCCTTTATGGTACCCGTAACTAAGCATGCGTATTCTTAGGTTAGATTTTTAGAGTATATTTTAATGTCTAGTAACATTTCAGTGAATATTTTAATGTTTATGAATCGTAACTATATTGTGTACTTGTATGCTAATGAGTTGTAATGTTTATTTTTCATGTTAATTTTGAGAAAGTTATATTTTAGTCACAGTATGTCCCAAAACTATTTGGAATTTTTTTAGTAAAATTGTTTTTGTTATGGAGGATTTCCTTCAGAAATCAACATGGCCAAAGGTTTTGGAATATAAATCTTTAGGTTTCAGCCATAACAAACAGTATGGAGGATTTTAGAAATCAACATGGCCAAAGGTTTTGGAATATAAATCTTTAGGTTTCAGCCATACTGCCAATGACGGATGATTTTCTTCAAAAATCGACATGGCCCATTATTTATGAGGTTTCAGACGTCTCAGAGATATCGTTATAGATCCCGAAAAATAAACTTATTTTCTTTCTTTCCAACAGCATGAAGCCATAATGTTTTATGAAAATGACTTTGTCAATTATTTCGTATGCTCGATGACTGAATTTTAATATGTTAATAAGACCATTTTGAAAATTTTGTAGCGAAGATGCCTAAGGAAGCTTGTTACAGCTGTTTTGTAGGGAATTTAATTGGATGTTTCAGACCAACCAGAAAGTTGTAATGTCGTTGACTATATTCTTGTTTGTATCTCATGTTTTTCTCTTAGTAGGTCTCATGTATTTTGTCTTATAGAGACATATCTTTACGATGCTACGAGAGCATTTGTATTTTGTGTGTTTACACATTTTTTCTAGGTGGAAGACGTATGTTATGTTCCAGGGAACATACGCGTAGTTTACTGAATATTAATGTTTATATTTCAGTTTTGTGCAGAAACAATTTTGTAAGTGCCTAGGGTTGCAGGCCTTCCTCGTTTCTAGTTTTTTTTTTTTTTGCCTCGCAGGTGTCGATGGCATATTGTGTGTGTAAGTACGTGTAGTATTACACATTTTTCCCACCTATGGTTTTGGTCAATTCATGGTGTAATGACCATTTATTTTCAGGAATGTTTGGACTAGTGAGTCAACTTCCTTGATTCAGACCTTTGAAAAACTTGGATCAACACCGTATAGTTTTCAACGCTGCATTAATAAGTTCTTTTGCAGATAATACCCATATGTTCTAGTAACCCTACAATGTTTACGTTTATGGAAGTGAACAACGACCATTATTCTAGGCCTAAGTTAATAATAACTTTGTTTCAGAATGAAACCATTTGTTGTATTGAGCATTATTGAATTGAAGTCTCGATTTTCACGACGAGCGGATGGCATTTGATCTTATGGCGTGCCAAATTTTCTTCATACATGTTAACGAAATCACGATCTTTTCTTTGATATGCAGAATCATGCTTATTTCTTGGAATTACTATGAACGTCAATTTTGACACTTAAGTTTATTTTTTTTTTATTTTGAAAAACGATTTTTCGTTCTTTTCTGCCAAACAACACGAGGCACAGTAAAAAAAAAAAAAAGACATACAGGTGAAAATCTTATTTTGTTTATATATTGTCAGTTTATCATGTGTTTACATTTCCATTCATTTTACTTTTTCAATGATTTTGATATTTTTCAAATATATTATAGTGATATCGAAACTTTAATAATAATTTTAATATTTTAGTACCTTTAACATGTTTTGCTATTTGCTTATTCATTCACATTTTGATATTTTAAATACAGATATCAGTATATTTACTAAATTTTATTGAGATATTTGATAATTCTTTAAGTCGATGTTTTCATGAATAGTTATCGTGTGTGTATATTTATTTCATATTGCACAAAATAAAGTGATCGAAACGGAACACTTAAACATTTTATGAAAAGAATTTATTAGTGTTTAAAAAAAAAAGCATTTAAATAGCCCTATAACGTATTTACTTCATATTATATCAAATAAAGTGATCGAAACGGAACACTTAAACATTTTACGAAAAGTATTTGTAAAAAAAAAAAAAAAAAAAAAGTAAGAATTTTAATAGCCCTACAAACGCTTTCTGCGAACTTTAAAAAAAAAAAAAAAAGTTATCATACAGGTGTTTCAACCGTACTTCGTTTCTCACACCAGTGTTAAAAAAATTCTTCCCTTCTCCCCTCATCAACTCATCGTTGGAGAACCATGGAGGAATGGAGGATACTCACACAGGAAGACAGCATGGTTTCAACATGTGAAGAAACGGAAGATAAGGAAACTCAACTGCACCAATTGTTCAAGAGGATCTTATTACTTTATGGAACATTTGAATTGGACATTTGCTCATGCAGGAACCTCATCATGTTGTAGTGAGTGAACAAGATATTTAACTATTTTAATAGCCCTTTTTCAAGTGAAAAACCATTCATCGTTTATACACGTAAGTCTCACACCATATGACAGTGTTGCCAACTAACTTATTTTAAATTTTCAGGTAAAAAACCTAATTTTATTCATACCTCGTCAGACGGCCAAGGGTTCTCAACCTGTCCACGTGTGCACTTGACAGGTCGTTCCACTTTCGGACACCATATATAACCGCTACCAGGTTATAGAAGGATTTTTGTGGACACTCTGTATATTTCGTCAAGACAGTGATCATTATTTTCAATTTATACTTTATTCTGCAACGCACATAAGTTCTTTCTTTGGTGGGAATTGCTTCTTTCCCACACAATTGGACAAAGAAGTCTTTCATCGTTTTTTCATATATATATTTAAAACGTTGCTTTTGCTGAGAACATTTCGGTTAGTGACTAACCATTTCAGTGTTTCTCCCTGACTTATTATATGCACAGTATATATTCTGCAGTTATTTGGAACTGAATTAAGTGCTTTCTTTAATCGTTTATGGAAACATTACAATAGATTAGAGAAATACGGGCTGACCAGATGTCCCAGTAGCCGAAGTGGCACCAACTGCGTTGTATTCCAGCCCGTTATCTGTACTTTCTCACGCCAAAGTTATCGCAGTGTCTAGTGCATTATGGGCAGTTGACTAAAATTAACATAAATTGTTTTCCGTATTCTGTTTGTATGTGCATACAGGTGAGTAACTGAGTAATTTTTGAAATGAACTGCCAACACTATTCCGTTGACCATTGCAACCCGTAGCTTGAGCTTGGAAGCTCAGGGAGTTTGACTCCAGGTCTGGAAGATGCAACCACGCATCTCGCGTTGAACTTCAAACATAAGTTGTGTTAAGGGGCACAAGCTATTTAGCCGGTGAAGGACGATTTCTTACGGCTAGCCCCAATCAGTGAAATCCCAGGTCCTCAGACCTTGTGCGTTTAAAAAGTTATATACGCGCCCACCAATATCAGTATCCCACTGGGCAGATCTTTTTTTCGAAGATTCACCTTTACGCTGCAGGACTGTTCAGCGTAACAACTGGATTCATCGTGGGACGATCCAGACAACTTTTCCCCAGTGCTAATCCCCCAAGTGTGTTAATGGTGTGAGCAAAGTATTTATAGTGATACCTGAATTATAATCATATATATAGAAAGGGCTCTATTTCCCGAAAAGGGCAAAACGTAATTTCAGCGGCAAAATTTATTAGTGTCCAGTGTTGTGTTCATTTCTCTTCGTTATTTTTTTTTCAAAATAGTGTTCTAATAAATAAGTATAGTGTCATTTAACCCAGTGTGTTTTCGTTGTATGTATGAATGGTGTTTGTGTGCGTTATGGTCTGGATGACCGTCTGATCGTCCGTGAGGTTTTCGAGACGAGACACCCGAACCTCTCGGCGCCTAATGCTCATCTCATTATTGAGACCGACGAGCTTTTTGGGAAACAGTTTGTAACCTTTCTTGGAGAGGTCTTCGTCGTCCTGTCCAGGTAAGTTAAAGTATCAGGAGTATACTTATTGGTAATACCACGAGCCGAGGACAGCGACTCGAACTCCAATTGGTTACAAATAAATGGCTGCCCGAACAGCGACTCGACCTCTAGATGGTTACAAATAAATGGCCGCCCGAACAGCGACTTGAACTCCTGCCGGTTACAACTCTTTATTGAAGAATGTGTTCTAGCATTTTTTTAAAATTCTCCTTTATATGGGGGGGGGCACTTTCTATATATGGAAAATTGGTAGTGAGTTGGTTTGTAAAAATGATCGAAAACGATCGATGTTATTTCAGAAAAAAATCAGAAACAAAAAATACAGTGCTTGGCTTCATATATCCATTGCTTTCTGCTATAATAATTGCTGAAGCTTATGTTTATTATATGGAGGGCTCACAGCATAGGGCAATCAACCCATAAAGTTGTGAGAAAAATAGGCATAAAATTTGTACTGTAAGCTTAATTACACGGAAATTTGAAGTTTGGATTGTACGCATAATTGTATGGAAAATTTTACACTTTTTTTCCTTTTACGTTGGTCTACTTACTTTGATTTGGAACTTTGAAATTTCATCCTTTTTTCCACTGAAAAGTATTGATAATTCAACAAGGAAATAATTATACTATGATAATTCAATTGAAATTCATCGTAATTTGGCACATGGCAAACAGCAGTGTGGTAATTGAAGTTGAAGAAGGAGGGAAATTCCCATTCACCTCTGAATACTTTCCAGAAACCTCGTTCCCTTTCGCTTTCTAGACGGGGGAGGGAACTTGGTAATGGTATCAAACTTTCATGTGTAATTACAAAAATTAAATTTATAAATAAATAAGAAATCATCAGTTTATCAGGCTTTAATTGATAATTTATTCAAAAGATTCCCTATCAAAGTCGTGGTAGATGAAGTTTCTGTTCTACATAGGTCGACATTGCCAACTGACATGGTCGATATGGAAAAGATGTTGTATGGTGATAGAGAGATGATACTTCTTGCTGAGTATTTCAAAACTGACCGAGAAAAATCGTTATCAGACTTAAGTCTAACAAGTAGATTGTCGATGAGAAGTTGCAGAAATCGGGTAGAAGTATTACCAATTTCCACGACAGAGTGCGACCGGGGATTTACCCCTTATGAATTTACAGATGACTGATATTAGAAATAGATTAAGTGCTCAAACATTGTCTAACTTCTTGCTCATCAATGTTAATGGCCCACCGCTAGACAAGCTCAAAGTAGACAAGCTAGTTATTTCTTGGCTGAAGGATGGACATCATTCCACTGCGGATGATTTACCGCCAAATAGTTACCAACAGGAAATAAATCCGATTTCAGATTTGTTTTAAGGTGGAAAGTTACGAGTTACGGAAAATGTATACTTGTATTACTAATGGCTTATTTGTGTTATTCAACTTTGTACCTACTTTTTAGTAACTCTCTTCTTTGCTTTAGGTAAACTACTTTTGAATAAATATTCATAATAATTGCAATTATGCATATTTGTAACTTAAATTTAACGTGGTGTTTTAGTGATTACACAAATTACAATTATGAGCATACTTTACGGAGATGCTCTCACATAGGGTACCCGAGCACCTTTATACCCTACTAGCAGCGTTCACCCCGCTTCGCTGCGGTCACCCCGGAACGCAATAAACGTTGTTACTTAGATAATTTTTACTTTTTCGCTTTCAAGTGATATGATAAAAACCATAGAAGATTGCATTAAATGTTAACATTATATCGCCTGTCATTTATGTTAACCCGCCCCGCTTCGCTGCGGTCACCCCGGAACGCAATAAACTTTGTTACTTAGATAATTTTTACTTTTTCGCTTTCAAGTGATTGCAGTAAATGTTAACATTATAGCGCCTGTCATTTATGTTAACCCGCCGAGTGACACGGTCATGCGGGTTGCATATAAATACGTTTATTTTTACCTATGATGATCTAACAAAGGATTTGTACGTTATGGACACTTGAATGGTCAATTATCTCAAGACACTGGTAATTAAAAATTAAAGTGATATGATAAAAACCATCTAGGGTCCAAATCCTAATAACCCCCCAAAAATAAAAGAAATTGGTTCAGCCGTATTAGCGTGATGAGGGAACAAAGGATTTGTACGTTCTCTTTTATATATATAGATGAACAACTGATTTTTCAAGTCTTTTGTGAGAAAAATACTGTGAACTGAGAAACTATAACCTTTTTCATATTGTACAGGGGTATTTTCCTGCGAATAGAAGTTTCTTGTGGAATGTGTTCGGAAACTAACACTTGCAAGAATACTCTCTTAGTACAAGTATATTTTAGGCACACACTAATTCCCCCCCCCCTCGAACTGTTTCAATTTCCTCACTGACCAACACTTTACCATTTTATATCGTAAAGGTCAGATCCACCATTATTGTAACAGAGTGGTGCTTGAGCGATTGACTAGAAATTCAAACTCCGATTAGTGACAATTTCACAGTCTTGTTTTATTACAAGTGTAAACTCTTTAGTCAATTCAGAAGAGGCCGTGGATCGTGTTCAGAGTTGATGACGATGGATTTTGGTGAGAGTAGGTCAAAGTGGATGAGAGTGGTTCATGGTGGGTGGTGGGTCAGAGTGTGTCACCGTGGGTGGTGGGTCACGGTGGGTGGTGGGTCAGAGTGGGTCATGGTGGGTGGTGGGTCAGAGTGGGTCAGGGTGGGTCGTGGGTCAGAGTGGATCATGGTGGGTGGTGGGTCAGTGGGTCGTGGGTCAAGTTTTCATTGACCCACGCCAACTCTGCTGCGTACCACAAGTACGCATTCTACCAGTAACAAGTAACACTTCCCAAGTGTAACACTCCGATTTTGATAAAATTTGGACAGGTAGATACTACACATGAAATAAACCAATACGTGTTTTTTTATTTTCTGCGGAAAAACGGTTTTACGGGGCAGAAGCCCCCACGCAAAATTTTGAAATTTGACGCCCGAAACAAGTGAACTGCAGTGAATGAAATTGTGCACAGATACTGTAGACATAAAATGAGGTAATACCTGTTTCGTATTTTCCTGGAAAAAACGTTTGGGTGAGGCACGGTCCCCTCCAAACCTTTGATCAAGAAATGTCGAAAATTCTAATAACAGTATGTGAGAAGTGCTTAAAGGACATGAAGAATTGGAACGAAATTTGGTGGAGTGACAATAGGCAAAAAAATAAACGAATACGGTATTTTTTAATCTTCTGTGGGAAAACGGTTTTAGAGAGGCAAAAGGCCCCACCCAAAATCTTGAAAGTTATCGTCTGAAGGGCAAGAAGTGGAACGAAGTCAATAAAATTGTGCACAAATATTGCAGAGGTAAAACGAGGGAATACGTGTTTCATATTTTCGTGGAAAAAAACGAAAAAAAAAATTTGTCGGGTGGACCTAGGCGTTGGGTGGCGGAAGGTGAGGACCGAAGCAAATAAAATTGTGTGTAGATGTTGGATATTTAAAATGAGACCTTTCGTGTTTCACAAGTGTCTCCATCCGATTTCTTCAAATTTGGCAGATAAACGGTAAGCACAAACAATATAGCGTATTTTATAGTATTTCAGGAGGCGCCCTTAACCCTTACAATGTTTTTCCGCATAAACAAAAACACATGTCGATTTATTCTCTGTTTGCTGTTGATGTGCCAAATTTGAAGAAAATCGGATAAGGACACTTAAGAAACACGAAAGGCCTTATTTTACTTATACAATATCTACACACAATTTCATTTGCTTCGGTGCAATTCTTCCTGCGCTATTATAGTAATATTTACTTTTATTCAGAGGGGCCCAAGGCCCAGCACTGTTTTTCCGCACAAATTAAAACACGTTTTATTTATTGTTTTGCAAATTGTCCTTATATGAAGTTTCGTTGCAGTTCTCCACATTCTTTACGAATTTCTGACGTATACTTATTTGCACTTTCGATATTTCTAATCAACAGTTTAGAAGGTCCGTGCTCACCCAACCTTTTTTTTTTCCAGGAAAATACGAAACCCGTATTACCTCATTTTTCGTCTACAATATATGTGCACAATTTCATTCACTTCGGTGCACTTTTTTTTTTTTTTTTTTTTGCCTTTAGGACGTCAAATTTCAAACTTTTGAATCGGAACTTTTGACCTCTAAAACCATTTTCCCGCAGAAAATAAAAAATCCGTATTCGTTCATTTTTTGCCTATTGTCACTCCACGAAATTTCGTTCCAATTCTTCATGTAATTTATGCAACTCTCACATACTGTTATTAGCACTTTTGATATTTCATGATCAAAGTTTTGGAGGGGTCTATACCCCACCCAAACGTTTTTTCCAGGAAAATACGAAACACGTATTACCTCATTTTATGTCTACAATATCTGTGCACAATTCAATTCACTTCAATTCACTTTTTGCCTTTCGGGGGTCAACTTTCAAAAGTTTGGGTAGGAACTTTTGCCCCCTAAAACCGTTTTTCCACAGAAAATAAAAAAACCCGTATTCGTTTATTTTTAGCATATTGTCCCTACACAAAGTTTCGTTGCAATTCTTCATATCCTTTACACACGTCTGACATACTGTTATTAGCACTTTTGATATTTTGTGATCAAAGGTTTCCAGGGGTCCGCGCCCCACCCAAATGCTTTTTCCAGAAAAATACGAAACACGTATTCCCTCATTTTACATCTACAATATCTGAGCACAGTTTCGTTCACTTCAGTCCACTCGTTTTTGCCTTTCGAGCGTCAATTTTCAAAATTTTGGATGGGGGCTTTTGACCCCTAAAACCTTTTTTCCGCATAAAATAAAAAAAAACACGTATTGGTTTATTTCATGTGTAGTATCTACCTGCCAAATTTTATCAAAATCGGAGTGTTACACTTCGGAAGTGTTACTTGTAAGCCATCTATAACTAGTAAAAATTATCCGATTTTAATGAATCTCGCAATATATATTTGTAAAAATTATACAATATTGATAGAATATGCTATTTTATTTGGAGTTTTTCCACAATCTCCATTAATTGGATAAAAATTAGCCAAGAGTTGACAGGATTAATTTTCCCTCAGTAGTAATTACATTTACTTATATATATATATATATATATATATATATATATATATATATATATATATATATATATATATATATATATATATATATATATATATATATATATATATATATATATATGTATGTATGTGTATGTGTGTGTGTGTGTATGTATGTGTGTATGTGTGTGTGTGTGTGTGTGTAAATAAAAAACATGGGTTACCTTCAGACTTTCAAAAATTTCTCCCGACCTTAGTTTGCACGATACACGATTGAAATTTTGCACACGTATTATGGACATAACACACGTATTTAAAAAAAAAAGTCAGATTCCTACTTGAACCCAGACCCGGGCCAGAGTGTCGCATTTTTTTTTTCGAAAAATCTCCCGATTTTTTCGATGTTCCCGTTTCTGATATATAATACGGACAAGCAAATGGTACCGTTGGAAAGCATGCTCTATCCTGAAAAAAAAAACGAGATATGAACCAATATCCAACGATAAGTAGTAAGAAAGCAGTAGCTGTTTGAGTGAAAGCCTAAAATTTACCTCAAAAAGTGGAAATGCTAAAAAGGGTTAAACAACCATATATAGATATTGCACATCCACTTCAAATGTTTATTTATACTGATGTTATACAATATTATTTTAGGTTATATAAAAGCACCAACATTACGTATAGCATCAGTATATGATATTAACTAACTCTATGGCCTATAGAACCCCAAGGTTCAATGCCACGTTCACAAAAGCTCTCCACTGAGTTCTATCCTTAGCTAACTGGATCCAGATTCTACTTTGTATTCCTATTTCTATGTTCTCCCATCTGCGCCTAGGTCTTCCTAATGGTCGTTCTCCGATTGGTCTTCCAGTTAACACTGAAAGTGTTCCCACTTTCTTCCATCCTGGCTACCTGTCCTGCTCATCTGAGCCTCCTAGATTTGATGATCCTAACAATGTTTGGTAAACCGTATAAATTATGTAGATCTTTGTTATGAAGTTTCCGTCTTTCCGCATTCCCGTTCCTCTTGGGTCCGAAAATTCATCTTTGGATCTTGTTCTCAAATATTTTTAGTCTACGTTCTTCCCTCAAAGTAAGCGACCATGTTTCGCAACCATACAGAACAATCGGCATGATTATCGTTTTATATATTTTAAGCTTGAAACTCCTCAACAAAATTCGCGACAACAAAAGATTTTGTACTGAATAATAACACGAATTCCCTGCTTTTAGTTGATATTTAACTTCTTCGTGAATATGGTTTTCGTCTGTAAATATTGATCCTAGATATTTGAAAGTATCCACTTTATCAAAAGTATTATTTGATATTTTAATGCATCCATAATTTGCCGTATTACAATCCCGACGAACTTCCATGTTTTTACTTTCCTCTGCATGTACTTCTAAACTGACGTCGCCTGTAAGTGTTTAGTAAGACCTCTGCATTTCTTTCTATTGTTCTTCTATCATCCCCTATTAAATTTACATCATCAACATACGCCATAACCTGGTGAATACCATTCAACTCTAGGCCCTGGTTGCTATCTTTAATTTTCATTATAGCGTACTCCAGGACAAAGTTGAATGTGATATTAAATATGGTAAAGTTCAAACAATAATGTTTAAGGATAATCTTATCTATCACTTAAACTAACTATCTATCTTATCTATGAATCATTCAATTTTGTTTTAACTATTAGAAGATCACGCAGGACGAGATTTGCTATTTCGTTCTAATATTGAGCGAAATACTTAATTTTAAACGTTCTGCTGCCTATGCTCTTAAATAAAAATGACATCAAATCGTAAATATTAATGTGCGTCATGGAATACCTTTATTTACAGGACCTGTACATCAAAGAGGACAGAATATAGGTAGTATCTTTAATGTATTCGTGAGGTATACATTACCGTTTTTAAATAAAGTGATAAAGCTGTAGGTCCTAAAGCATTAGAAACAGAAATTCAAGTTGTGGGGTATGCATTAGAAGACCGTCCATTTAGAGTATCTGTTCGTGCCAGTGTTGACATTTTAAACAGTTTGTTTTAAAAACATGTATTTTTAAGACATTTTAAACATTTTTATTTTTATTTTATTTTATTTTTATAAAAAGAATCTGCCAAAAACTGGTCAAAAACTGCTTCCAGGCCCGTAGACAGGAAGGGGCTAGAGGTTCACAGCCACTTCTAAATTATTTTTTGCCTCCTCTAAAAACACGCTGAAGAGAATTTTCAAACTGACACAAAACCAATGAAATTCTTGCTATTATATTTGGTCTAGGAGTTAATTCGTGCGGGTGGACAAGAGATGGCGCAACGAACGGAGCGTCCCACAGTTCCGTTTATCCACACATGTGTTGCAAACCCCTGTCATCGCGTATCGTTCGTAGTATAGGGCAGTGGATTAAAGCGTCAACAACACCAGTTTGTAGTTAAGTGAACATGGCGCAATTTGTGCCTGATAAAGTGTTTTTGCGGGGTGTCCTGCTGCATTACTTTAACATGCAGAAAAGTGCGACTGAAAGTCATCGTATTTTGGTGGAAGTGTATGGTGACCATGCTCTAGCTGAGCGAACGTGTCAGAAGTGGTTTGCACGGTTTAGAAGTGGTGATTTCGGCTTGGCAGACCAAGAGCGAGCTGGACAGCGAAAAAAATTTCAAGACGAAGAATTGACAGCATTGCTCGAGCAGGATTCGTGTCAAACGCAGGAACAACTTGCAGCAGCATTAGGCGTTGATCAAACAACAGTCTCCAAACGCTTGAAAGCCATGGGAATGATTCAAAAGATGTCACATTGGGTTCCACATGAATTGAAAGACAGAGACGTTGAAAGACGAAAAACCATTTGCGAATTGCTGCTTCGAAAGGGGTTTCTGCATCGAATTATTACGGGTGATGAGAAGTGGATCCATTACGAGAATCCTAAACGAAAAAAGGCCTGGGTGAAACCAGGTGAACCAGGTCCATCACAACCAAAACGAGATATTCACTGTGCAAAGGTTATGCTGTGCATATGGTGGGATATGAAAGGTGTGGTGTACTATGAGCTGCTGCAACCGGGTGAAACTATGAATGGAGAACGTTATCGACGACAATTAATGCGTTTGAAGCAAGCTCTGGCCAGAACACGACCAGAATGGGAGAACAGACATGATAAACTTATTGTTCAACATGATAACGCTCGCCCACATGTCGCAAAACCGGTCAAAACCTATTTAGAAAATGTCGGATGGGAAGTTTTACCCCACCCGCCGTATTCACCAGACGTTGCTCCTTCGGACTACTACTTGTTCGATTGCATGAACAACGATTTGATTGGACAGCGGTTTACTTCTTCAGAAGATATCGAAACATGGGTGACTGACTGGATCGCTTCCAAGGATGAGGACTTCTTTCGCCACGGAATCCGTACATTGCCTGACAGATGGGCGAAAGTGGTGGCTAGCGATGGACAATATTTTTCTTAAGGTATGTATGTATTTTGTGTTTGTACTACAGCTTCAATGTGTGCGTACCAACCGCACGAATTAATTCCTAGACCAAATAATTACCAAATTAAATTCAACTTTGCGAATTCTACCCATGTGTAAAATTATATGTTTCTTTGCTAGATGCACCAAACATCTTCAACTGTATTTACCGATTTCAAGAATTTGAAACCATGCCATGTTATTTCAATCACGACAAGCATCTAAGAATACCAGGTGCACTTTCAAACAACAGTATCATAGTCCACAACGTTAGTTGCGAATATAAATAAACTGTAACGTCTCTCTTATTTTGGAAGGTAGAAACTTGAGTACAAACGTTCAATAAAACATATACTTCTATTTTGTACTGATATAATTTAAAGTTGCTGTAATATAATTTTGTTCTAATGTTTAAAAAATAAATACTTCAATTTTAATTAATATGAAACAAAGTACCTCGCAAAGAGCTCGTATTAAGCACACAAAAATGAAACAAATATTACGTTCGATTATACATGTATAATAATATTCTCTTTTAAGTTTTTCTATTAATAAATGCAAGTGCTTTGGTCCCAGTATTTTTATCTCATCATTCTGAGGAGTTAATACAAACAAAAAGTTGCAATAAATGCTTACGAGAAATTAATAATTTGTAAAACAATACTACAAGATAGCCATTACCGCTGGTCTAGTAAATAGAGCGCGCGTGTTTGAATATGATCTCGGGATTTGATACCGTTTTATTCTTGAAATCGAGAGCAATGTGTTGGTTCGTATTCCACTTTAAACTCGAAGCTTCGCGTTTTTTATAGCCTTTGTACTGAAAAAAATTTGCTAAATTTTAACAAACAAACAAACAAGTTGGCCTTCTACAAAATGAGAATGTGAAGGAAAATAGTTTTTTTTTTTTTATTTAAATACAAACATAAATCAATTTTAATGAATACATAATGATACCATTATACAACAAAAGTTAATTGGAGTGTTTTGTTGTGACAAAAAAATCTAGGTAAAAATATTCTGTTTATAATATTCTGTTTTCTGCAAATCGAACAATCCTGATTAATGGGACGTGTGCTCACTCTAACATTCAGTTAATTAACTTTTGTTTAGTGTAAATGCGACGTGCAATGACGTACCTCACCAACGTTTACCATAGCACTATATTGCCCCAAGTACCTCAATTGTATTTCATCGCAGTTTTTTTTTAAATCTTTGTATGTTAATGATCAATATTCTTAATCTTGAATTTATAATATTGTCAATACAGGCTGTAATATTGTCAATACAGGATATTATGTATGAAAGAGACTATAGCTGTTACAGCTTCTGTAAATAATAAATAAGTATGTAATTTTATGATGTTGTGTCATGTCTTAATCATTGCCCCTCAATATTCACTTCTGCCCCCCTAAGAAATCAGGCTGGCTACGGGCCTGAGTGCTTCTCATTCAAAAGACTATTTTCTTCCCATGTGAATGTTTGGATTTCTTGTGGTTACAGCAGGTCAATTTGGTGATCTACAATTTATTTTGCCTCATATTCTCTCTTGTTTTTAACGTTTCTTGTTTTGTTTCAATGCTTATCAGTTAACTTAGAACTGATATTAAAAAATAAATAAAAGAATTATCATGAAAACAAGTTTTTGTGTTGTATTCAGAAAACAAAGGGTTCTTTGCTAAATTGCGCTTCTGAAATATCGCGGGCATTCGTTGACAGAGTACATGTTGGTTCTCAGTTTCCATTCATATATACTTTAGAGAAAGAAAGAATCCGAAATGAAAGAAAGAAAAACTACGTGACAAGGTGCAATCTAGAGTTTTATATGATTGCCGCTGGAGAGGGGCGACCGTTTAGAGGTCATCTGCCCCTTCCGTGAATTTCAGATGTTGGGAGCGTAATGCAGATTTCCTGAGCCACAGAAAAAAATTGAAGTCCTCATACCAAACAAATACGGACTTTGATCACCATATCTATTGACCGTAAAGAACTATAGGCCTAAATTCTCTCTTGTATATTTTTTGACCTAGGATTCCAAAGGTTTCACTACTTTCGAGTTTCGGGCCTACTTAAAATTCTGGAAATTGGACCTAAGCAACTTTCCAGTTTTGATCATCTATATTTCATCCGTATTTATTCGGTATAAGGCCCCCAAAATTGTTCTGTTGGACTTTGCTTATCAAAAGGTTTATAAAACTTCCTTACTGTCCCCAAAATCTGAGATTCATGTTAGACTGCGCTCTCTCCCTCACTGATGCCCCTGTCTAGTGGCAGTCATATGAAACTATCTCACGCCCTTTCACGTGGATTTAGTCTCATTTATTTCGTACTCTTGACTGCAAAGGTATTACGTTTTGAAACAGGATTCATTTGCTGGGCAAAACTGAACCTTATTGAAAATGGACTGGGATCCATTGTGCTCTGAACGCCCGAATATTACTTTTCTTCAATAAATTATTCACTTAAAAAAAACACAATTACATAGGTATGCAGAAAATATTCTAAAGTTAACACAACGTGAAGTGTGCTTCAAATATTACTTTTCAAAAATGTATTATTTTAAAATAATTTTATTACCATTAGTGTTTTGAAATAGTAATCAAATTTTGAAACTGAAATTTCACCCGCCTCCACGAAACGTGAGTTTAACCCCTAAGGGCATAACGAGGAAACGTTCAGAAACAGTAACCCCAAAATGACTTTCTTAGGGCCAAATAATCGCACAAGCGTATTTCTGGTAAAATTCTAGCCTTAAAACATGTAAAATGACTCCCTTGCAATTTGAAATTTCGTATTGCAATCAGAGATGGCCGCAATGATACTTGCTATCGCACCATCTGATGTATCAAACCACTTTCAAATTTCATCATCCTCCCTCAACCCGTTCTTTACACACAAGGGCGTTGAGGACTTTTATTTCACTATGTATATCATTAGACAGTGTGAAATCTCCATAGTAAATAGATTTTAAAATCTACCTAAAAAGCTTATTCTACCAAGTAAGTACTTGTGAGAGTTACTGGCAAGAGGGTGTAATTAAATGGGGTCGTGATATGAAATAAGTTGAGAATTACTAATCTATACTAAAGTATTCCGTACCCAGGACACTGTAGTCTTAACCGGGATAATATAAATGAAAAAGTCGGCTGCAAGCATTGGTGCTATTCAGCCGGTTCCGGCCGGTTCGCTAGAACCGATTGTTAAATATTTCGAGTTCGCAGAACTGTTTGTTATAACCAGACATAATAGTAAATTTTACCCAGTTATACCCAGGAAAAGTAAATTTTATTTTAAATTTCTTTGTTTTTAAAAATTCTCACAGCTAAAGAGTTAAGCAAATGATTCCGTAGAACAAAGTACAAGCGGTTTATTTCTTAATCTCAAATGCTCAGATATCAAGAATGAAAACTGGGATCACATGAGTGTAATGATGAGGGTGATTTACGTATATTTGAAACGCATACACTTGCTGATAAATTGATATATTAAGGTATTTCCAATACTTTTTGACAACCATATATGTTGGGTAATTTGTTTCCTAGATATTTGCAGTAGTACCTAATTTGGTCACACCACCTTGTATTAGAATGCTGTGTAGGTCACTTCTTGTCACGTGTGGTATCCAGAAAAAAATATTGCTTTTGTCTATCTTGTACGGTTTGTTTCCTAAGAGAGCTATATCTATTTATCTACCTATCCAGCTACTCTCTCTCTCTCTCTCTGTATATATATATATATATATATATATATATATATATATATATATATATATATATATATATATATATATATATAGATAGATAGATAGATAGATAGATAGATAGATAGATAGATAGATAGATAGATAGATAGATAGATATAAATGATATGTAGGTATATATTTAGAACCGGTTGTTAAAAAATTAGAATAACATCAATGGTTGCTAGTAAAGGGCAAGAGATCTAACAAATAAGTTACTACACTATTTTGAAATATGTTTTTAAAGTCATGTTTTAAACTGTTCAAAATGTGTGTGTGTGTTTTGAAACATGTTTAAAACATTTTAAGCATCTTTTTCATGTTTTAAACACAGGTTTTGTTCTTTAAAAAAAAACTTTTTTCAACCCTGGTTCGTGCATGAGTAAAAGAACTGATAATACATAAAGTTACTTTAGCTGTTAATAAAGTTTATTAGCTGTTAACTAGTAAGGGTAAAAGGAAGTCAGATAAGCGTAAAGCTGTTATTAGTGGACCAAGTCAATATACAGATACTTTTTAATAATGGATTTATGAAATTTAAATATTGCAGGGTTCTATACAAATGAACTTGATTTATTTTCTACCTCAATGACACGAGTTGCTTTGAAAGATGTATAAATGCAGAATACCGTACGATTTCTACATTAACATAAGAAGGACCTATTGAATTTCTATTCCAAGTGAATCAGATGATTTTTTCATCCTGTATATCTTTATGTACGACGCAGAATTATAAAACCAAACGAAATAAATGTAGGTGATGATAATCTTGTTGTACAATAAAATAATTGTTGTAAAATAATTTCTTATGTTTATTACTTAATCTAATTGATATTTTATAAAATGATAAATTGATTGGTTCTTATCCGGTTCTTATGCCTTCGTGCGCACATTGAAACATTATTAAATTATTCTCATGATGCTAGTTAAACATATTTAACATCTAAAATGTAGTATAAAATACCGCTGATAAATGTAATACCGAATAAATACGGATGAAATATAGATGATCAAAACTGAAAAGTTCAAATTTCCAGAATTTTAAGTAGGCCCGAAACTCGAAAGTAGTGAAACCTTTGGAATCCTAGGCCAAAAAATATACAAGAGGGCAATTTAGGCCTATAGTTCCTTACGGTCAATAGATATGATGATCAAAGTCCGTATTTGTGACTTCAATTTTTTTCTGTGGACTTTGCTCAGGAAATCTGCATTACGCTCCCAACATCTGAAATTCAGGGTAGGGGCGGATGACCTCCAGCGGCAATCATATAAAACTCTAGATTGCAACTTGTCACGTAGTTTTTCTTTCTTTCATTTCGGATTCTTTCTTTCTCTAAAGTATGTATGTATGAAAACTGAGAACTAACATGTATTCTGTCAACGAATGTCTGCGATATTTCGGAAGCACAATTTAGCAAAGAACCCTTTGTTTTCTGAATACAACACAAAAACTTGTTTCCATGATAATTCTTTTATTTATTTTTTAATATCAGTTCTATAAGTAGTCTAACCTTCGACTACGACATTTTCTAGCAAGTTAACTGATAAGCATTTCAACAATACAACGAACGTTAAAAACAAGGGGGAAAAAGAGGCAAAATAAATTGTAGATCACCACATTGACCTACTGTAGCCACAAGAAATCCAAACATTCACATGGGAAGAAAATAGTCTTTTGAATGAGAAGCACTCAGGCCTGTAGCCAGCCTGATTTCTTAGGGAGACAGAAGTGAATACTGAGGGGGCAATGATTAAGACATGACACACCATAAAATTACACACTTATTTATTATTTCCAGAATCTGTAACAGCTATAGTTTCTTTTATTTATAATATCCTGTATTGACAATATTACAGTACACAAATTCAAGATTAAGAACATTATCATTAACATACAAATATTATAATGGCATCATTATATGTTCATTAAAATTGATTTATGCTTCTATCTAAATAAAAAAAAACACTATTTTCCTTCATATACTCATTTTGTAGAAAGCCAAATTGTTTGTTTGTTTGTAAAAATTTAGCATTCTTTTTCAGTACCAAGCCTATAAAAAAACGCGAAGCTTGCAGTTTAAAGTGGAATACGAACCACCAGATTGCTCACGATTTCAAGAATAAAATGGGTATCAAACCCCGAGATCACATTAAAACATGCGCGCTCTATTCACTAGACCAGTGGTAATGGCTATTTTGTAGTATTGTTTTACAAATTACTAATTTCTCGTAAGCCTTTACTGCAGTTTCTTGTTCGTATTAACTCCTAAGAATGATGAGATAAAAATACTAAGACCAAAGCACTTGCATTTATTAATACAAAAACTTAAAAGAGAATATTATTGTATATGTATAATCAAACGTAATTTTTTTGTTTCATTTTTGTGTGCTTAATACGAGCTCTTTGCGAGGTACTTTGTTTCATATTATTTGAAGTATTTATTTTTTTAAATATTAGAACAAAATTATATTACAGCAACTTTAGATTATATCAATACAAAATAGAAGTATATGTTTTATTGAACGTTTGTACTCAGTTTTCTACCTTCCAAAATAAGAGAGACGTTACAGTTTATTTATATTCAACACTAACGTTGTGGACTATGATACTGTTGTTTGAAAGTGCATCTGGTATTCTTAGATGCTTGTCGTGATTGCAATAACATGGCATGGTTTCAAATTCTTGAAATCGATAAGATGTTTGGTGCATCTAGCAAAGAAACATATAATTTTATACATAGATGTGTAGAATTAACAAATTTGAATTTAATTTGGTAATTATAATAGCAAGAATTTCACTGCTTTTGTGTCAGTTTGAAAATTCCCTTCAGCGTGTTTTTTAGAGGAGGCAAAAAAATAATTTAGAGGTGGCTGTGCCCCTCTATACCCTCCCTGTCTACGGGCCTGGAAGCACTTTTTGACCAGTTTTTGGCAGATTTTTTTTTAATACATAGATAAGATGAAATAAAAATTAAAAGTTTAAAATGTCTTAAAAATACATGTTTTTAAAACAAACTGTTTAAAATGTATATATAATTTGTTTTAAACAAAATCAATCAATTGTTTAAAACAAGTTTTAATCATTTGTTTTAAACAAAACAACCTTGGCACGAACAGATACTCTAAATGCACGGTCTTCTAATACATCACCCACAACTTGAATTTCTGTTTGTAATGCTTTAGGACCTACAGCTTTATCACTTTATTTAGGAATGGTAATGTATACCTCACTAATACATTAAAGATACTACCTATACTCTGTCCTCTTTGATGTACAGGTCCTGTAAAGAAAGGTATTCCATGACGCACTTGTAACATTTACGATTTGATCTCATTTTTATTTAAGAGCATAGGCAGCAGAACGTTTAAAATTAAGTATTACGCTCAATATTAGAACGGAATAGCAAATCTCGTCCTGCGTGATCTTCTAATAGTTAAAACAAAATTGAATGATACATAGATAAGATAGATAGTTAGTTTAAGTGATAGATAAGATTATCCTTAAACATTATTGTTTGAACTTTACCATATTTAATATCATATTCAACTTTGCCCTGGAGTACGCTATAATGAAAATTAAAGATAGCAACCAGGGCCTAGAGTTGAATGGTATTCACCGGGTTATGGCGTATGCTGATGATGTAAATTTAATAGGGGATGATAGGAGAACAATAGAAAGAAATGCAGAGATCTTATTAAACACTAACAGGGGACGTCAGTTTAGAAGTACATGCAGAGGAAAGTAAAAACATGGAAGTTCGTCGGGATTGTAATACGGCAAATTATGGATGAATTAAAATTTCAAATAATACTTTCGATAAAGTGGATACTTTCAAATATCTAGAATCAATATTTACAGACGAAAACCATATTTTCACGAAGAAGTTAAATGTCGACTAAAAGCAGAGAATTCGTGTTGTTACTCAGTACAAAATCTTTTGTTGTCGCGAATTTTGTCGAGGAATTTTGAAGCTTAAAATATATAAAACGATAATCATGCTGATTGTTGTGTATGGTTGCGAAACGTGGTCGCTTATTCTGAGGGAAGAACGTAGACTAAAAATATTTGAGAACAAGATCCAAAGACGAATATTCGGACCCAAAAGGAACAGGAATGGGAAAAGGCGGAAACTTCATAACAGACCTACATAATTTATACGGTTTACCAAACATGGTTAGGATCATCAAATCTAGGAGGCTCAGGTGGGCAGGTCACGTAGGATGGAAGAAAGTAGGAACGCTTTCAGTGTTAACTGGAAGACCAATCGGAAAACGACCATTAGGAAGACCGAGGCGCAGACGGGAGGACAATAGAAATAGGAATACAAAGTAAAAACTGGATCCAGTTGGCTAAGGATAGAAGTCAGTGGAGAGTTTTTGTGAACGCGGCATTGAATCTTGGGGTTCTATAGGCCTTATACGAAATGTTGGTGCTTTCATATAACCTAAATTTAATATTGTATAACATCTGAATAAATAAACATTTGAAGTGGATGTGCAATATCCATATATTTTTGTTTAACCCTTTTCGGATTTCCTCTTTTTGAGGTAAATTTTAGGCTTTCACTCAAACAGCTACTGCTTTCTTACTACTTATCGTTGGATCTTGGTTCATACCTCGTTTTTTTTCATGATCGAGCAAGCTTTCCAACGGTATCATTTGCTTGACCGTATTATACACCAGAAACAAGAAAATCGAAAAAAACGGGAGATTTTTCGAAAAAAAATTGCGACCCTCTAGCCCTGGCCAGAGTAGGGATCCGGTTCAAGTAGGGATCTTTTTTTTATATGCTTCAAAAAAGTATTGCGTCGTTACTATTTGACCTAGAGTCATGGTTCAAACACCACTTTCTTCAGTATAACGGCCCCTTTCCAATGGAACCACTCTCGTGTCCATGACACATCTGAACCGGAAAAATGGGGAAAAAGAGACATTTTTTTGAAAAAAAAATGACCCGCTCGGAACACTTGCACACCTCGGAACACTGGTTTCACGTAGGGATCTCAAACAAAATTGAGAAATACCCAAGGGTACACACAATCCTTATGTCAAGTTTGAATCTGATATCTTAAAACTAAAGGCGTGAAAAATTTTTGAATTTTTTCTTAAGAAAGAATATAAAAAGTCACGCCCCTCCGCCGCCACTTGGCGCTGCCAAGTTGACCATCCGGTTCCAGAATACATCTGACGTGTTCTTTGGTTCATCCTTGATTTAACCGGTAACCTGGCTTAAATACCTGTTATAGAACCTAAATAAGCGGTCAAAGACGATACTACGCCATGGTATAAATATACTGTGTACCATAAATCCTAAAAGGGTTAAGTTCATGAGATTGTATATCAAACTTCGTTTTTCCAAGAAATCGTAATTGTATGTAAACAATATTTGATATACTGAATGTTATAAATCTTGATACTTTCTTCAGTTAAATTATCAATAAATGATAATAAACACTTAAGATTTTACTTTTCATAAGTTTTGTATCATTAATTTATACTATACAATATTTCACCTTCCATAATATTATAAACTGTTAAAAGAATATGAATTTCTCTTAAAGCTACACAAATCAGATTCAAATAACTTGATATTGTATAATATCTGTATAAACAAATCATTAACATCTTTCCTGATGTGCCGAATTTTGTTTTAATTGATTGATAAGTAATGATGAATTAATTGTTTTCAGGCTGAACATTTACACACCCGTTTGAAAATAATG
The DNA here is from genome assembly GCF_964235325.1 of Thermobia domestica. Classification (NCBI taxonomy): domain Eukaryota; kingdom Metazoa; phylum Arthropoda; class Insecta; order Zygentoma; family Lepismatidae; genus Thermobia; species Thermobia domestica. The sequence continues at coordinate 130,442,658 of NC_137467.1, forward strand.
TAATGTAATGTAAAAACTATCATCAATGTTTCCAAAAATATTTTTAAAGTAAGTGTTAACTCTGAAATTCTTAAACAAAACTATTTTTAACGGTATTCATAATTTGAGTTTACTTGAGTTTACTCAAAATTTTTCTTTCCATCTTTAGCATAATGCAATGTGATAAATTCAATACATTTTACTTACCGGTATTGTACATTACCTACACAAAGTTTTGGTACTGTCAATTAAATTATTGTTGGTGTTTTACAATAAGAAGGGAAATATTAACAATGACTAAAATAATAGTAAATTACAGTGAAATTTTCCATCTATTATATTAAGTCTTCATTATTACTGTCTTGTATTTACTGTTTTATTACTGCTGTATTCTCATTAATGGAACATAAAGTTTGTTATAGTCCAGGCGTTATACCAATCATACATTGATAATCTAATTTTAAGGATTGTTCAATCACAATTTGATTATTAGTTTTGTTATATTTTAACGTACGCATCCTACTTAAGAAGTCATCTTCATAATAGTTTGATCATAATAATAATACCCGGTAATATACTAAATAAATGTGAGTCACGTTTGTTCTCAATAACGTTATTTATTATAAGTTGCTCATATTCACTCACATTATAAAACTCCACAATATATTAGTTTGTTAGTGCACCACTCCATTTCCCTTTAATCAATATGGTATTCAAGTTTAACTATAAAAGATGAAGTTGCAGTATTATTGAAGCATTAGTACTTCTATTTAAACGCAGAGTAAGGTAGAAGTAATGATTAAGAGAGGATATAATTTTATGAATTAACAGATTTTCATTTAATGTATGAATTCATGCATGACGGATAACGTAACTCGTGTACATACATCATACCCCTTTTACGTTTAAGTATTTTTCCAATTAAATAAGTTTTCTTAGAACATATACAGTACAGCAACTACTTTTTTGTTATCCTTGTGCATAAAAAGTAATTTAATTTCATCATTCTGTTTCATAATTACAGGATTTGATTTAATACCCTTATTGACAATATATTTATTTTAAAAATTCAACCTAAATTTCTTTTTTCTAATTTATATTTATATTTACTAAGTCAAATATAATCACCAGAGATAAATTTACAATTTATTTTTACATTTATTTTCATTTATTTCCATATAATGTACTTTATACTTGATTTACAATTGAATCATTTACTTGTACCGTTGACATTACAATACTTTTATAATAAAAAAGACTATAATTACTACAATTTTATTAAGAACATCAATGTAATTATACATTTTTCGCGGTAAAAATTGTTTTTTTCTTTTACTACACGTATAAACTATTCTTAAAGCACTTTTAATTTCTGAATGTACACTAATGATTTATTTCGTATGCTTCAAATAAACGTTTTATACGTTGAATATAAATTTGGGAACCTACATCAGTTTTTACGCTTCTTACCGGTAACAAAATTTTAAAAAATCTTATTTATTTGGCATTTCAGAACCTGTCTTTGTTTAAAGAGAACACAGTATCCATCATGAAGAAAATTTTATATATATATCATAAAATATATTTATAATTAGTATTATACTTTTTAATATTTTGCGTATCTGCTAAGTCCATTTGTAATATGAGATTATGTGCACTAATGTAATACTTTACGTTCAAAGTTTTAGATGCGGGCATATGCAAATTGTGCGCATCTTTTGAAGCTAGCCAGTCTTTAATTTCTTTCTTGATAATTGTATTTTGCAATATATTATTTGAATACTTGATTAAGAATTAGGATTGAATCATATCTGATAATGTTATCATTTTTTACATTATATACTTTTTGTAATGTTTTTATAAATAAAATAGTTTACCTACATCTGTGTAATTTTCTTACTGCATTGCTACTACTACTAGTGTTAGAAACATTTACTGGTGATGTGTTAATGCAATATTTAGGAACATTAAGTTGATTTGGTAATTTTTTAAATTTCTTAATTCTAATTGGGTGTTATTAAATCAATATTATTTGAACATGTAATTAAATCATTATGAAGATGTACATATCTTATTTATCCGAATAAATTTTACGTGAAGTTATCAGTTGTTATAATAATAGATATGTTTTCTCTCATAAATCTTTAGGTACTGATTGTAAAATGCCTGACGCAAAGAGTGAAATATATGTATCTTTCTTTACACAGTGATCTTCAATAATAGGTAAAGCAATGGATTTTGGAAAAGATTATGTATAATTTAAAGATTGATATAATGCTTGCTAATATCAATCCCAATTTCCAATTTTGATCAACACTAAGATCATGATGTTTTTAGATAATAATTTCTTCATCTAAAGGTGATTATTATGAATTTTTCACTTGGAAGATCGAATTTAATGCATTACATTTTCATGAACTATTATAATTTTAATGAAGTCTGACATGCTTATGAATGTCAAGAAATACTACTCGCAATAGCTCCAAGAAGCGCTCCTAGTATTGATGTGAAAACGCACCTCCGTTTGTAATAATATTTTCCTTTTCTTTTCAAGTACTTTGTGTCTTTCCGAGAGAGCACGCTAGATCTTTTTATGTTTACATGAACGTTGTTCTTGACGTGAATTTAAAGGAACATTTCTCTTTATTTCATTTTTAGCAACTTGTTAAATTCTAGGAATTTAATCACGGAAGCAGATTTTATATTTATCTTCGCTTTACACATTTACACTTGCACAAGGCAAGGAAAGTTTCGTACGGTTGTTTCACCTTCAACATCTTGAAATAAATGTAAATTACGTCACTTACACTAATGTACACACACAGAGATACACGCATACACATTGTTTCATTGAGAAAAATAATTGTATGTAATTGCAATGCTTCATTTGTTTCTGTGTAAAATGTAGTAAATAAGTGTAGAGATTACGCGTAGTATCTTCACACACATCCACAAAGTGTATGTTTTTTCTAGGCATAATTTGTCTAGTTATATATAATATTTGTAATTTATTACTTGTGTTTTTAAATTCAATAATATAATGCTCACCTAAAATAATATCACGTGTATGTCTTTTAGGAATTTGGAAATAAACATTATTGTTAACCTTTCATGATGTGCATATTTTGTAAATAAATTAGCAACACCGCTATTTCTTTCGAGCATTATGCCAAAAAGTATTAATAATGAATTTACTGTAATGTTTAAAGTGTTCATATATACATTTCTTGTATGAAGCTTACATGGTCAGTTAATTCTCGTATTTTTTTAATCACAATTGCAATAATTGTTTATACTACACATATTTTCAACTTCATTTAATAATCGGTTTACAAAGCAAGCTTTATCTGCTCTTGAATGACCAGCAATTAAAATTGTAGACGAATGTTTAAACTTCGGAGTAAGTCCTCAAATGAAAATATTTAATACGTAGCATGCTTATATATATACTATTTCAAATCATGTACACATACACTAATTTATACACACATTAACATCTACAAAGTGTGACTAAATCTGATAAGAAATTTATATAGATTGAGTAGTAAATTAAATCAATCTACAAGAGGAATACATTCATTTTCATTTAAACTCCAGAAGCATGTAACCATACGATGAACTACATGTTTTTATTACAGGTTCGTCATTAGTCACGTCAATATTGTCAACAAGTTTACGTTTTTTATTTATTGACGTGTCTTTGTCTCCTAACAATAATATACGTAAATCAGGTCTACGAATAATACTATTTAGATCTTAAATTATTGGAGATTGAATTTATTCTCCTATTAACTTATAAACAACTATCATAATTAATTTTCTTAGATAGGTTCCTTCATTTATTGCTATATCTTGATTTTTGAACATGTGCCTAATTTCCCTCTCACTATTCTTTAATCTTATGTCATAATTCTTGGCATCTACCTAAAAATGTAATAAATTCCCATCCTCTGGTATTTCATCAGTTAGTTCGCCTAAATATTCCCTAAATTGTAATTTACATTCCTGGTCTTTTAAAACTAAAATCATAACACTGTCAGTGCCACAGTAAAGAGCATCAACAGGTTCAACTGTCGTTAATAATTCAAAAGGTTTAAGTCTAGCTAAAGAATTGATAAGTGCGTCTAGTACGACGTTTGAAAACTCCAGAGAGAACTTTTCGTTTTCTAAGTCTTTATATGCAACTATGATATGGTCTTCATCGGTGAGTATCACTCATTCCGTGCCAAGGTAACATATACAATATAAGATATTGTTTCGTTATTGACAATTATATTTCGTGAGATATCTGCAAGTAGAGCCCATTTTTTAAAGTGTAAATTAATGTATAAATTTGCACATGACCTCAATCCTGAGTTCTTTCTTATATTTTCATAATTTAATTTTATGTCTTCATGGGTTTGATACAACTCAATGAACTTTTTTGTCTTCTTAGCACATACATGAAGCAGGAGAACCTCCAATTTGATCTGAAGTAGTGTATTTACGTAAGACACAAACAGTTTTCAGTAATTATACTATTCAGGTTATGAGAGTTCGAACAACCAAATTCTTGTATATTGAACATTTTATAACATTTTTGAAGTGCAAGATGTAACTCTGGTATACAAAGCCTATCGTATGGGCACATTCACTATCATTATGTGTCTATCGTCAACATATTCGTCTTCTATACACTTTCGGTAAAGTAATCTACAACTTATGATAAGATATTGTAAACAAGTTTGTTGGGCAAAAGATGATCCATTTTACAGTACCGTGAATGTTTTCCACATCTGGAAAATCCAGGCAATGTAGGACTATTTATAGGTTAGGGTATATGTAACATTTCCCAAGAGTAAAGACTTGAGATATCTACAAATTTGATAATCTCATCATTCCCATAAATTACATGTAATATATGGAACTCAACATTTACCCTTATAAGAATTCTTGGGAATAAGAGAATGTGTTCATCCTATTGTCCCAAAAACATATTGTATAAATATAGGCTATTCTTTTCTAAAATATCTGGGGGCATTATTTGTTTATATCTTGTGAGAGTGATGACAGTTATCAATACCACTCCGACCAAAGGGATAATTCAATTTAATTCAGTGTCAAAATGTAAGTTTTTTAGTGCAAAGATTGATTAGTTTTTCTGCTCCCTCCCTGTCCCACTAGAGCCAGTTTAAGTGATGTCAAATTTACTGAATTTTCCATACATACTTTAGTACAAAAGCGTAGGTTTCTATTTTCTGTATATAACATATATTTGTATGTGTAGTCAGTGCATGTGATGTTTATTTTGTGGGAGTGGTATGTGTGATTTGAAATATCAAAATTAATGCTATGATGATGACAATTTATTTATTCTGTGATATATAAACATTTCATATTAAGAATGTTGTGATTGCCGAAAATCTACCAACGTGGGCAACTATAGGGAAGAATTCCACAGAAGAAAAACCGAAATTTGCTTGTAATACTGCCATCAATCAGAAGATTAGTATTTATAAAGGTAACATAGTGGACATAAAAGCAGATGCGTTAGTAAATCCGACGAATGAAACCCTAACTCCTTTAGGTGGTGCAGATAAAGCCATTCAAGACGCAGCTGGATCTGAATTTTTAGAAGAATGTTTGACTATATCATCATTGAAGCCAGGAGAAGCGAAGATTGCCAATGGTTATCGTTTACCAGATAATTATGTAATTATGACATGTGGACCACGGATTCAGACAAGAAGATTTTACGAGAGACGTACAAAAATTGTTTTAAAGTTATGTTGGAGAATGATCTTTCTACAATTGTACTACCCAACATTATGACTGGAGCATTTAAATTTCCGAAGCCAGAAGCTGTCAAAATAGCCTTGGCTACAACAAGAATATTTTTAGAGGAACAGTTTGATGGCGTAGACCATGTCGTATTTTGTATTTATGATAGAGAGAATTGGGACATTTATCAGCGATTACTTCCCATATATTTTCCCATTGATGAAGAATCTGTTAGTCCGTCTGTCCGCACGTAACTTGTATGTAAATTACTTTTCTTGAAGATTGGATTGTGGATAGGAACACCTTGTAGATGGATGATGAACTTTCTTTTAGCACTGGCCACGCTTAAAAGTTAGTTTATCTTGGTTTTGAATTGTGCATCCAAATCCACCGGTGGAACACTTTGAAATTTAGAACACTTTGAAACTTGGAATACTTCGAAATTTGGAACACGTTGGTATCTTCAAGAATTGTACCATTTCATTACAGAAGTTTCTTACCTTTTTCTAAATTTGAGTATGTGAAGAATGAAGAAAATCAACGACACACTTATGGATAGATATTTCGATGGATATACAGTGGATTCTCGTTAATTCGAACTTGGATAATTCGAACAGAAGTCCATTCCCCTTGGAAACTGTATTGAAAACAATAGTAAAAAGTCGTGGATAAATCGAACTTTTGAACCTATGTTTTGGATAATTCGAAGTAAATACAGTTGAAAAATTTTAATGTTGAACAGATGTAAACAGAGAATTACAGTTTTAACGTGTTTTCAGTTATCCAGATGCAGGCATAGGAAAGAGTAATAAAAAAGATAAATATAACATCTATGCAATGATAAAAATGGAGATGAGTTGGGGAAAAAGTTAAGATAGAGAGCGTGTGCCTATCTCATCTTGTTTCAGAATTGGTTGAAAATTTAAGATGAATTATTGATAAAGTCAACCAAATATTATTAATATCGTATTCCATGCAATACATGAAATTCAAGATTTATTGACCGTACAAAAACAATCAAATTTAAGCAAATGAGGTTTACGACTTCTTAAAAGTGAGAACAGAATATTCAAATTGTTACTGGTGTTTAATTGTTTGGGCTATTCAATGTATGTTGTAGTGTTGTACGTAAATATATTTTCCATTGTACACGTAGATGGAATTATGTAAAATCAATGTCGTTTGTTAGTTTGCGATATTCGATCACGCAAATAATAAGCTGCTTTAAAGGTAAAGTCTACACCATATGAATATGTTTTTGATGCACGGTACTTTGGTTTGTTTGTTGTTATATATGTGAAAATGAATGTTGTTGGATAATTCGAATTTTGGATAATTCGAAGTTTTTTCGTGTCCCCGTGGACTTCGAATTAAAAAAAGTCCACTGTATTAAGAAGATGTAAGAAGATTGAAGTCAAGATTGCAAGAACCATGCTCCATCCTTCAGATGTCTAGGATTCGATGTCATGATTGATGTCCAGCATTCGATGCCCGAAGAGGACAAGATTTAAGAAGAAAGAAAATGAAGAAGAGTTTATATGTTAGTTAGGGCTGTAGGTTATATGTGGTGAATAGTTCTGTCGTGCTGATTTCATATAGTTTGATTACAGCCAGTATATAGGGCTATAACCATATCTTGGAATTCTTTTCCAGTCTACGGACGCTTTAAGCCTAAATAACTTGAAGCTCATTTTTCTCAAATTGAAATCAGTACCCTTCTTGTGCAGTCTAACTTTACTATCTTTGGTTAGCTAGATAGTATTACACCATTTTTTTCCTTCTCGCGTATTAGTCACGTTTGATATTGAAGTTATTTTCTGCATTAGAGGAACATATACATATAGAGGTCTATATAGAGGTCTACAATGGATTTTACACTCATGAAATATTTATTTATTTGATTATGATTTTATTTTATTATATGTATCTGTTCTGATAATTTGTATTAGTGATAATTAGATTTAGTATTATTCCTACCTTTCATTTCCCTTCCCTGAGCACTAACGGAACTCCACATTAACATTTTAAAACACATGTCACTCACAATAATATTATGCAAGCACTAACGTTTATTTTTCTTTTTCTTATTTTCCATCTTCCCAGAGACGCTGTCGTTACATATCACAAGGTCAACCTAATGAACTACATGGTCTGTCCCAGAAACTCACACTAAGCAGTTTGCAGTCGAGGATTAATTCAAAACAAGCAATATGTTATACAAAGAACTCTTTTATCTTCAACAAACATTTTTTTTAATTTCTTTTTTTTTTTTTTTTTTTTTGTACTACGGAAAATTAAAATTTTCGTGTATTTTTAGTTTCGAGGATGGGGTGTGAAGTAATTGTGTATTGGATATGAAGTGACGATGAGATAATTGTATAAACTCTAATTTAATTCACTAAATTCGATTATTTTATTAAATTACATTATTAACGAAAGAAACATGAACTTTTGAAAACTCCTTGGAAGAAAACTTTGATTAGAACTGTACATTTTTAGACATCTGTTGTAAACACATTTTTGTTAATAAACTCGACTAGCTTCCTTCTTTTCTTTCCGCATACCTTCAAGCACAGCCTGATACTTCCCGATTCATTGGACTCTTAGGTCATCATTCTTAAGCTGGACAAAACTACGAGGAACACAACAACAAGGGGTATTCGTCACGAAGTTGAGGAAAGTGCAGGATCATCAGAGACAAGCAGATCCCACCATTGGAGACCACCGACTCCAAGTTCAAAGAATACCTAGTGGAATGAAAATGTAAAAGGACATCCTAAAGACGCATTATTGTAGAAACGCATCACGGAGATTGTTCGACGCCCCTAGCAGTCCAGCAGGATTGAGTTCCAGTTGTTGGCTGTTACCAGGACATCCAGGTTTCTTCACGGCAAACCCTTCATCGTTCCAGATGACCAGGACGACGCCAGTCGATGGATCTATCAGGCTAGTGCTCATCCTTTATCTTTCAATCATAACCTATTTCTCTCTCTCACCTTTTCCATACTAGTCATCTTCAAAATTGAAACATTTGAATTTCATTTAAATTCAATCATAATTTCGTTGTTAAGTACCGTGTTGTGCATCAGTTCCATCCCCTACTGTTACATTATTCTATGAGTATTTTTAGAGATTATTCTGAGCTACAACTGATGGCACAGCACCAGCACAAATGCTAACGAAAACGCAAAGCATACCGAATTTCAAGGTTTTATTTTAATTCTAAGAACCTAAAACATGAGATTATAGGTCAAAAAAAAGATCCATTTAAATAACATGGGGGAATTCTTCCTCCCTTACACCCCCTAAAAATTAAAAATATTCATTTTTGGTAATTGTCCTGTGGGCCAGTTCCAGAAAGCTACAACTATGCCAAATTTCAACTTTCCACATCAACCAGAAATACCTCTTTCATTTATGTCAGTTCGTGTAGTTTTATATAGAATAGAATAGATAAATAGATAGAAGATATATACTGTAAATATATATATGGGAAACCTATTGACAAAAAACACATTGAATTGAAGGCAAAGATTTACATTTATTCACAAAACACAAGCATATATGTTACCACAGCTAATGTCTTTGACAAGCAAATAGAAATATCCAACATTAACTTCTGTCTTCTGATCTTCTTGTTCACTCAATTGATGGATACAAGTCTTCCTTCACTGGTATTTCCCTTTTCCCTCTCGTTTAATCATCGTCTCACAATCAGCACAGATATTAATTATTTTCTTCAGCTTCATTCATCAGCCATTAAATTACGTATCCTGAATACCTTCTAGCATAACTTCTTGGTAGAAGGGCTTTCTCCATCTTGAGTCTTCACTATATTCTTCTGTTAATGACTTCTTTTCAGAAGTTAGGCAAACTTAAGACTTTTCAACCACCAGCTTCAATGGGGTGGCTGAAAGAATGGCTAGATAGGGGGAAGACAAACAAAGGAGCACGAAAATTTCAGGAGAGACATCTGGGCCATAGGACATCGGGTCGGATGAAAATGTAGGCATCAGACCAAGTGTTAGGGCGCTAATAAAAATGCCATAAGCTATGAAGAAACATACATAACATATGGAGAGACAGGTTAGGTATGGTGTCGTGGAAGTGTAATTGTTCATATAACAATAGGAGAGGGTACACAAAAGTAACCGGAATTACAACACAATATGGATACGTTTTGTAGTTACGGAATGTGCCACTAGACATTGTTAGCTTGGAGTTCCTGCGCCAATGTCATGAGTGGCGTCAATCTTTGTGAAGTGGTTCCTTTTTGATACTGCATTGTGTGTCCTCCTACTCGTAATGTTCTGCGATTATTGTGATGCATGACAACAAGGAATAAAGAGAATGTCTGAAATTGTTTTTGTTAGGAGAAACTAGTTATGCCTCGATAAGCATTTAAGGTAATGTTTTAAGTAAATCACGACTTTAGGATGCTTTTCTCCTTTGAAAAATTGCACATGTTAATTGAATACGTAGTTTCTTCAAAAGGAATCAAACTTTTTTTTCTTGCATAAACAACTGTATAAGGAGCAGTGAATAAATAATGAGGCAGAAGATATTGCACAAAAACTGTGGTATTTAGAAATACGGAGAGAACCAGAAATGTAGTTACTTGTGTTTGAAAATGATTCGCCTGCGTTTCATTCGCTAAATGGCGCTACGTGTCCAGCAAGTAATGAGAAATTATGAAAACCGAGCAGCAACCGTGGAGCTGTCGAAAGAGGAGCAAAGGAGTGTTGTGCGCTTTTAGACAGCGGAAGGTCTATGAAGTCGTGAAATCCATCGTTGAATGGATGAATTTATGGAGAGTACTAAAATCAAACACTGGGAGTGCAAGCTAGTAAAATTCAGTGCCGGTCTGAAGTCCGGATAAATAGTGACGGACAGCGTCAGGAAGGGCATTCAACTGTATAAATAAATAAATAATTCTTGCAAAAGTAAAATATTATGATACGCTTTAATCTTGGATTGGAAAAAGGTCTCGCCTGCCCGTTGTGGAAAATGAGTGAAAGTTACTGAGTAACGGGAGAATTCGGTTGAAGAAGCTAGTCCAGATACGATTTGAAACCTTAAATGTGAGATCAATGACCGGAAAAGAAATGAAGTTGTAGATCGAATGGCAAGAAGAAGATAAAAGCACTGTGTTCAGAAAACAAAATGGGAAGCAAATAAAGCAAAGAACCTAGGAAGTGGATATAAACTACCGTATAATAGAGCAAATCAACAAAGTAAAAATGAGATAGAAATTGTATTAAGTGGTGAATTAAGTCGATGTGTAATTGGAAATTACTATAGAAAGCTCTTAAATAAAAAAATGAAAGTTATCTTGGAGAACGGGTATCAAAGCAAATAGTTACAAACAAGAAATAAGAAAGAAAGAAGAAATAAGAAAGAAGAAGAATAGTTACAAAGAAAGAAGAAATATTAGCGGTATGCAAAATGAAAAAAGGCAAAGCAACTGGCCCGAAAGAAATACCTGTGGAATTATGGAAATGCTTCGGCGAAAACGGAATAGCTCTATTGTTAAATTTGATGCAAGAGGTATTTGCCAAAGAATGGAGATATAGTATAATAATACTAATATTTTAGGAGAATGGTGATATTCAAGATTGCAATAATAATGGAAGGATTAAGCTAATGTCTCATACAATACAGATTTGAGAAAATTAATTGAGAGATGGCTTCGCAAGAGGACATCAATAGAGGAAGAACAATTGGAATTTCGGATTTATGCCAGGTCGGGGTAACAACAGATGCGATTTTTGGAATTAGACAAATGACGGAAAAATACCAAGAAAAGAAGAAGGAAATATATGTTGTATTTATCGACCTGAAGAAAGTTCTACGTCAGGTACTACGCCAGAGTAGCTGAACAGAGTACTACGTCAACAGATCTGAAGATGCATGAGAAGTAGAGGTGTACTAGGAAAATATGTTCGCCTCGCCAAGATATATGTGAAGAGGCTAGAACAAGGGTCGAGAGCAGTGTAACCTACATGGATACCTGTCAGAGCCGAATTACATCAAGGATCTTCATTGAGCTCATATATACCCAATCTAGTTAGGGATGTCCTATTTGAGAGTATTACAGACTCATCACAGTAGTGTATGCTGTTTGTAGACGATATCGTCTTGTGTAATACCAAGAGAAAGAAACTGGAAAAGTGGAGAAGACCTTGGGAAACAGAAAATTAAAAATCAGTAGGAAGAAAACTGAATGTATGAACTTTGAAGGAGATAGAGGCGAAACTGTACAGATGGAAGGACAGAATTAAAAGAAGTAAATGCATTTGAGAGGACTATCCTGAACACATAATGAATGGAAGTCAGATACTTTTTGAACAAACAGCGTACCTACAACTACCTGATCGTGCTGAAATGAGAAAAAGATGAAACAATCGACAGGCTATTAATGAAGATAGTCAAAAGACCACTAAGCACATTTGCCATGGAGTACCTGCCAGCTAATTTCATAAGATTGTGGAATAGAACGGGAGTCAGCCACAGTTGGGCCTCATACAGACACCGAAAGAATCTTCAATTGAAATGTTAACTTTTGAACCGGGAAACACTTGCAAACTTGTGATTTAAAGCTTCAGTTTTCTCCAACAAAAATTAAAATTTTATGTACTCTCTTCATTCCTCGTAGTCATAAATCACAATAATCTTTGGATGCTAAGAGCAGGAACACTTACAAAGCAGCACCAATGATAATTCCAGCTTCACACAGATGTGACACCACTTGGTTAGTGACATGCGTTTCGTAACCACAAAACCCGTGCGTATTGTGTTGCAATTGTGGTTGGTTTGCATATTCCCTCTTACTTACGATCTAAAGAGCTAGAGTGCGCGTAGTTGGAAATGTCAGTGTAGTATATTTGTGTAAATGTATGTTTTAAAAATAGAGCGCTGTGGCTCAGTGGTAGAGTATGCTCCCCTCTGGTGCATGGGGTTCCTGATTCAATTCCAAATCCCGACAAGTAAATTCTGTGGTGGACAAACACCATGTGCATGGGTTTTCTCGTTTTTTTTCGTTTTCTCTCACTTTAGACATTCCACCATTATCATAATCGTCTCCCTTAGCCTCGCTGCATAATGGTGAGACGTTAAACTAAAAAAACCTTGAAAAACGTGTTTGTGTATGAATAATATTTTTGTGTTTGGTGCGAGAGACCTTGGTTCTACTATCGGTGGGAGATCATGTGACTCCGATTCCTTGTTAAGCTATGAATCCATATTTCATATATTATCAGTTATTTAAAAAGGATAAAAGATAAGAAAACTTGAGATGACCGTTTGTTCATGAAAGATTTGTCAATATGCGTAGTAAATAAGTAGATGTGTAGAAACATATGGAGTCAGAATTATGATATGAAATGATTGATGCATTAATCGAACTGGGTCGGTATAAATCGGTACGGCGTACTGGTAATAAATTTAAAAGTAAAAAAAAAATAAAAACATACCAGTTGTAAAAATTTAGAAATAAGCTCTACCTGTATAATATTGAAGTGTATCAATGTGCATTTGATCATATCGCCAATGTTTTATTTCCAATACGACTTTTAATTTATGGTAAATGTCAGAGTAAAGGAGACGAATAGCTAGAAAAGAACACAATATTGACAATGAACGAAGAGTGGGAAGAAAATTTGATAAACAGCTGTAGAAATCAATGATTATTATTAAAAGAAAAGTATATGAACACTTGAGGATAAAAAGGCCTGGAAAATAAACTATGGAAAAAGAATTTTCGAAGAAAGTGAAACGAAAGAAGACTAGCAGTGAAAATCGTACGGAGAGAATGAAGAAAGCAATTATAGGGAAGATGAAGTGTACAATAGAAAAAGAAGGGGGGACAAATGCACATTAGAAACATAATGACAGGAATAGCAGAAAAAGTTTGGTGAAGACTGGAATTATGGCTGTCACTATGTTTCCGATTAGACCCAAAGTAGGTTACGATTTAAATCATGGTTTGTGGGATTTGGTGGGTGGAAGTGAAGAATAATTTACATCATTTCTCTCTGTTATGTAAATTAAATTGTGTCGTTGTACAGTTTTAGGATTGTTATGAATCGAGTGGAAAACTATCAGAAGTAGATTTGTAAAGAGTAAAAACTACTTGTAGACACAATGAAAATTATTTGCAAGAAACTGTAAGGTACACTCATAAAAAAATCAGGATACTTTATTTGGATGTCCTTAAGATTCAGTTAACAAGTATCTTCTACGATTTTTGATATTTGTCAGTGAATGTAGTTGTCTAGGAATGACATAATGAATTTGGGTGTCGCGGATCAAGTGTGTATGCCTGTTAGATATTTTGAGTTTAGCGCCCCTTTCAGCATTGAGGCTATATGGAACGTGAACCTGCAGCTTAACATGGAATTCGAACCATATATGCTCTCGCCGGGAATCGAATTCGGGTCTCTCGCGCCAAAATGTCTGTCTATCTATCTATCTATCAATTTATATTTATCTCTCTCTCTCTCTCTCTCTCTCTCTATATATATATATATATATATATATATATATATATATATATATATATATATATATATGTGTGTGTGTGTGTGTGTGTGTGTGTGTGTGTGTGTGTGGTGAGAGGATTAGTGGTGTAACTGGAGGTATGTGTAGTTTAATATATTCATACGTATGTACATGTGTATGCGTGTTTGGAAGTGGTGTCGTACGTGTATATGTCTTTGTATAGTTGTGTGTGTGTGCCAGTGTAATACCGGTCTGCCTCTTAATTGGGATGTCTCTAGACTTTAGTGGCATTGCCTCTGTAAGACATCCCATGCACCCAATCTAATGCCACCCAAGAAAAAAAAAAGATCAATATGTACAGCGCAGATTGAAAAAAAATACTTAACTACATCCGACCGTCTGCCCAGCGGCCCAAACGCCCTCCTTCCACTGCCTGTTCCCCTGTCTGTCAATCCAGCCACCATCAATCTTCACCTTTGACCCTTTGAAGTCTCTGAAGATTGATGGTACACTATCCCCACCCACCCATTGATCCGACCACCCCATTTAATCAAAGCCACGGACCCTAAAATGAATTCTACATACCATTACTGATCTGAAAATTTGAAAAGAATTAAATTTAGCGCGCCAAACATTGAGAATATTAATTACTTTTGTAATAGGAAACAAATAGAAACCATAGGAATATATTCTTAATTCAAACTATACATAATACATAGTGTAAATGTAAACACAAAAGTACACAAGCTTGTTATTATAATATTTATTATTTTATTAACTTTGAAGTAAGGTTACCAAATACAAAGAATCATCAGAAGAGCCAAAGAACTAATGAAGATTATAATTGAAACATTCTGAGGAAAATTAAGAAGCATTGAAAGAAAAGCGAGATTGAAACGTACGTTTATTTATTTTTTAACAAACGAATCTTTTTCATACTGGGATAGTAAATAATTGAATATTTTAAAAGATTTGTAGTTCCAATGCATAGACAAACCACTATATTCACTAGACCTAGGTCTTATGATTATTACCTATTTACTAACATAGGTTCTGAAATACTGTTATTTTTAAAGAACTCAAGGATAAGTACAAAGAGGAGTTGTAAGTAGGGCAGATCAATTACAAGGGTCGTTGATGGTTGACCGGGACTTTTATTTCTTCAGAGGAAACAGACAGCACAAGAAGCACCAAACTATGTCAGTTTTTCAAAGTATTCTCCGTGCGCGTCGAGGCTCGTTGTCATCGTTGTGGTAGCACCCTGATTTTTTGACATAGAAAGAACCTGGTTCTCGTAAACACTGAAGCACATTGTTCTGCAGTGCTTCATCTGTCGTGAATTTCCTCTCCCTCCCAGATGGTCTTTAAAGGAGGTAAACAAATGATAATCACTGGGGCTAAATCTGGACTGTAGGGGGGATGGGGCAGAACTTCCCAGCGCATTTACCCAGAGTTGTTGTTGTCATGTTGGCCTGTGAGGGCGGGCATTGTCATGGGAAAGAATGACATTTCCAGACAACATTCCAGGTCTTTTCTTGCGAATGCACTGTCGTTCAGCACCACTCAACAATGGGGAGTAATACTGGGCATTAATTGTCCTACCTTTGTCCAGAAAATCCACATGGATAACACCCTTCATGTCCCAGAAGACAGCACAACTTAAAAAGTGCCTTACTGAAGCATTAAAAAAATTAAAAAAGAGGGGAAAAAGTTGGCTATCAAATGTGAACATATATAGAACTCTGATGTTAGTAATTCATGCGTCGAAAATACCAAAGGTAATCGTTCTACAGAGAATCGAAAAAAAACAGATAATCAATTTGGATTCAAAAGGGGAAGAGTTAGCTGAAAATGACCAGGAGTTCGAAGCCGAGCTTAATATAATGGATCAAATAGTAAAAAAATATAACATGAAGATACAATTGCTCTGAAACAAGGGTAATGGTAGCAGCTAAGAACTAAACAAATGCAAGATATTTTATTAGTGCAGAGAAGTTAGAGAATGCACTTGGTTGTAATATAACACTGGATGGAAGATTCAAGAAGAGATTGTTAGTAGAACAAACCAAGCTAAAGTTACCTTCAACTGCAAATGCAATATACTTATTTCCGGTAATATTGATATACAGTATTTATTTACAAGCGCTTTTTAACTACTTTTGTTCAGAGTATATTTTTATATTGTAGAGAGATCTAGACGAATGGCCAAACAAAGAAGAAATGCATAACACCCTTTAAAATCCGGTGCTACCGACCGACATATTTTGAAAATTCCTAGGATGGAGAAAGTAACAAATCAAGACACTGGTCCATAAATTTTCACTTTTTATTTTTTACAGAAACGAAAGTAGCCCTACTTTATAGATTTCGATGCGCGAAACAAGAATATCATTGTATAAATTATCTCCTAGCTCAGAATTACGAGTAAGTAAAGTGTTTACGTTGCACACTAACACTTATGTGACATCATAAGACTTACATGCAAAGGCATTGCGACACCGGTTTCTCTGCCGTAACTGAGTGAGCTGTACGCTTCTAGTACAATTTGGCAACACTGCTTTATACCATGACCCTTGTGCGCACCATCCTGTCACGTGAGTATTGTCGAATGTAGAAATAGAAACCAGATGGTACATTAATTGTCATTGGTCACGACTGCGTGCTCTTGTGCTCACTTGTTACTGGAACGAGCGTCGTGGCGGTTGGCAGTGAAGGAATATGAGGTGAAGTGTTGAAATAGAAGAACTGTGTTATTGTGCGCTTCTACGCTGTCAAACAATGCCTCGCACCTGCTGCAACAAACCTGATAACTTTTATTGCATTTGTGCAGATGCTATTTGTGATTCTAAAGGCGACCATTGGCTAAAGCAGCGGAGATCAAGATAAATCGATTATTGCCACGTGATGCATGTTCGTCTACATTTAATGCATGGATGCATTTAAAAGAAACATCTCCATGGAGTTTAGTGTGCCTGCTATTTCGCGTGAACTCTCAAATCAAACATTAGGTTGCTACTTTTTTCATGGTACCTCCCTTGAGGAAGGGATTCAGTACAAAGAGGAAAAGGAATATTCAATACTCTGACATCCCATCTGTAATTCGTTCTGTGACTCATGGCGAAGGATTGCCAGTTTCTGCTTTCCATATATACCACCATCAAGCAGTGATAACGATGACGCTGAACCGCTAAATACAGCCGGAACACACACTTTGAGTCCACTCTAACCTCTGACGCATGCGTGGCGTTGTTTTCGTAAGGTGACAACATTGTTGTTGGAAAAAAGAAGAGCTAAAAATTACAGGGACTTTGTGGACGACCTCATTCATGCTTATAGGATCATTGACTGCAACATTACACTGAAGATGCACTTCCTTTACTACCACCTCGATGCGCTCCCAGAGAACTGTGCATTCAGTGCTATGTTGGCTGATTTCTGCTGGATACTACAGAGAGATGATCCAGATACTCCCCTCCACATACACACTAGAGGAAGGCAAAGAAACCGCGAGTATAAAAAAGGTAAGTTCAATTAATGTACAAATCCTACTGATTACGTACTGTACTGTATACTGTATAAATCCTATTGATTACGTGAAAGGTAAAGTTTCAAGTTAGTCTAACCCTGATCGAGGAGACAATTTTATTCGTGATATTAGTGTTTACTGCATTGAAATCTGTAAACTGACTACTTTCCTTTTTCTCTTTTCTTTTTTGTAAAAATTCCATTGAGGATCAATATGATGAAAATAATTGGGAAGAAAAGAACTTTTCCCGTTAAAAGTGTTGTGAAAAGTAGGGCTATCTGGTCTGAACATATTTTATGGCATGACGGACTAGTTGAAAAATTGCTAGGAGAAGGATTAGACTATAGTATACACACCAGATTAAAGAAGATGCCAGTTGCAACAGATTTGAAACACTGAAGAGGCTTGCAGGCAACCATGGACTGTTGCACACAAATCATTGACTGAATACCGATAAGATGATAATGATTCATTTAATATATTATCCTAGATGTTTTTCCGTGAAACGAGTTATGCTTCAAAAAGAAAATGGAATAAAAATTTTTTTGTTGATAGATGCAAGTGCGTAAGTTTGGGGGAAAAATATGGTAGAAGAGTAGAAAAACAGAAGAATTCGCGGGTATAAGTAATAATCTTGCACACACTTCGCCCAAGATTAAAGTACGACACTTCCAGTCAGAAGAGAGTATGATACCACCGAGATGCTATTCTCACAATTGTGTGGAAAATAACTAGAACTAAAAATATAAAGCAAAATTTAATATCACTAAAACTATAAAACCTATAATCATTCTTGTTTCCTCCATAACTAAACCTATTAAAACATGTGAGCATATTTTACTATTATCCAAAAATTCCCAACGAGTTAATTCTTTGGTATATTTTTTGTTATAAATCATCTTTAGCCACTCAAATATCGAAGCAACACCAATGTACCTGTTTTGAAGATGCAAAAAAAAAATATATCATGTAAATACTTCATTGTTGCTAGATGTCACGAGATACATATATATACTTACATACATTATGTAAATGTTGGGATGGTGCGATAGAAGCATCCAACTGACGTGTAGCTTTCAAAGGCGAAAAAATTAAAACTGATTAGGATTGTTTCCAGCTACAGCAACACATTCATGACGAAACATGTCTGGAGTCCACGATGCAAAGCTTCAAGTTCACGTTGTACCCCATCAGGGACGTTCATTGCCAAGAAATGATTGAGATGTCGGTAGGAGAAACGTCACTAGAACATGGTGGGTGATGAAGGGCTTCATACTGCAACTCACCTAGAGTCTGTACCGTTCTTCCAGCGATAACTGGAAGTTCATTTTCGTGATACAAGAGAATACGTTAGTAATCTCTGTTAGCCATTGCTGGGTGCTCGTGTACAAGTTTTCGGTGAATTTCGTGGAGTTCAGTGTAACGTTTCTCAGTGATGGTCTTGCCTCGATGGAGAAAAACATGATAATGAGGTCTTACCATGAATCGCCATTCCAGCAACAAAAGCTGCAGGTGGAGAAGTAGTTTGGATGTTAATCACGATCTATCCAGTCTTGAGCGTGTATATTTGTCGTAGCAGATCCATTTTTCATCCAATTGACAATCCGATGCAAGAATTCTTCTCGGTTGTTAAGTACACTCAGAGAACTGCACACCTACAGATGAGGATCATTGTCGTTCACTCTCAACTCATGTGGCACCCATGAGTCCAACTTTTTCAACTTAATAGATTGCTGGATTCCGCCGAACGATAGTAGTACGATATGTGTCGAATTCATCTGCAATGACATGAATACTTTCAGGATATTGCTGAGGAACTCATCAAAATATCCATTGATCGGTTGCTGCAGAGCTCATTTTTCAATTCTGAGTCACCGGCACGAAAATATCACTGTGGATAGTTTTCAGGCTAGATGGGTAGAACGTTTCAGTTTAAACTCGCAAAGGATAAGCACTTACAATTGCGTTTTTCTCTATGATACACTTTCACGTGACCCTGTTAAACGACACGCCTCCTCTGGTGTGACTGACAGTCTGTTCCCTGAACATGCACTGAGTTTATAACGTAAGTACACGTGATCTCGACTCATTCATTGGTTGCATTATAGAGAGATTTCCTCCCAGACATAAAAGTCGACATTCCGATGGTAGCAATCAAATATAAATAACACTTTTGTATTTTCTGTGCTATTTTTTTAATGTTTCTTGTCTTTCTTGATAAGTGGCTAAATTCTTTACAAACTCCTATTGGCCAACTACCCATAATCACTAATGTTAATAACGTGACTGAGCTTCACATAGTTACATGGCTAGCTCACACGTCTTCCGTGCGCGAGACCTGGGTACGATTCCCGGTGGGAGCTCGTGCGGTTCGAAATCCACGTTAAGCTGTAGGTCCACCTTTCATATATCCTCGATGCTGGCAGAGACGCTAAGCCTCCAACACAACCAATTAATAATATAGCTAAATGGATTATAATTACTAACGTTTCAACTCACGAAGTATTATGGTCAACTAGACGGATTTTAGTTGGTGTGTGGTCAGCCCTTCGCATCACTTCGTCATTGCCATTCCTATAGGGTGGAGTGGAGTTCATTACCTCTTAATCAAATAATCCCAATTGCTTTACGATGGTGAGCAAACAGCAGAATTCTATGCATTCTAATAGTCGAACCAGACACCACGTTTTATGAAATACATGCGAGTTGTCTCTTTGGTTAGAAGGGACCATAACAAATTACCAAACCGCTAACAGAAATATATAGGGTGGCCTAAAAGTAGGTATACACCGCTGTATTGATCAAGTATAACATTCTAGTTTATGGGTTTATTTGCTTCGGCTGTTAAGGCAAAAGAAAAAAGGCATTAAGAACAAATAATAAAGAAACTAAGTCTACCTAATAGATAACAATAAGCAATGATAAAAAATGCAATGAACTGATCAGTACAGCACTTTATACTTACCTTCTTGAGAGGGAAAAGGTATATCTTGGTCTTCTTTACGTAGAATTTCAAGGTAATTGCCAAGATTAAGATGATTTAACAGTAGTTTGCTTCTTTGCAATCAAAGATTCCTGAAATCTAAAAAGAATGAAGGATGTTAAAGTTTGGTTCACTGTATTCCATGTTACAACGTTGTATATTTCAATTGTTTTATGTTGTGTGTGACAGTTAACTAATTTATTATTAGTACCTAAGCTGGAATTAAATATTCTTAATATCCACAGAGTGATCACAAAGTCTCTTTACCCCCTATCGCGTGTCCACATATTAATAGATGGTTGCATTGTATATCGAACAGCATTCTTAAGTTCGTCAACTGTCTCGTAACGTGTGGCAGCAACTTATGTTTAATGAACTTCCATAATGCATTGTCGCAAGATTACAGATCGGGACTTCATGGTGGTCATTCCAAAGGTGCAGGCAAATGGATAGAACTACGTCGAATCCATTTATTAGGAAATACCTTATTGACATATTCTCTAGCGGAAATAGCCTAATGGACTGGTGCTCCATCCTGCTGTAACTATAGACGACCGTGTAATCCCCGATCTTGCAGATATGGAATAAACTAATCCATATGGTTGCGTATCCAATGCAACATGGTGAGATACGCAATGTGATTCCCAGCACCGTCATAGAAATATGAACCTACCATGTGGGTTGCAGACATTGCAGCCCAAATCATGACATGTGATGGGTTGTGTTCAAGGTCTTCACACAAATGTGTGCTTTCTTTACTCCAGAAATAAACGTTTCTGGCTTTTGCAGTGCGATATATTGCACATTCATCCAAGAAGAACATTTTTTCCTTTGAAGGAAGAGCTGTAGTCATCAAACATTCGCCCACAAGCCTGCTGACGATTTTGCGTGTGACTACCACTCAATTAGTTTAGAAACGAAAGTGTATATGTATTTAATTGCAAATCCTTCGTCAAATGTCGAGTATGAAACCAAATTTCTGTGACTGCTTACGAATGGAGCTTTTTGCTGAACGTTTGACAGACGCTGCAGGCTCCACACACGTTTCCAGTCGTGTTAGTGGTCGTCCTGAGTGAGGCTTATCCTTTATGCAACCAGTTGCAACGAGCTTTTTATCCCAAAGTAAAATTGCTGGTTTTGCAGGTGAAGGTTTCTGAAACCTTACAGTCAAATAATACTGAACATCTCTCATTGATTTTCCTGTTTGGCGCGTTTATGAGCCCATGTACTCGATTATGACCCGTTCCTCTATGGCGTAAGTGAACTCTTCAGCCATAATTTAGATGCATATCAGCACATGCAACAATAAGAAGCAATTTATTAACATCTATGTAATACATAGGGGTAGTAGGATTTTCTGATCATTCTGTACAATATAAGAAATCAACGGTTAGTGTTTATCATAACGTATTTTATTGTAATTGTTTTGAACGGAATTCGACACGTGAATCAGTCTCACACTTGTACAGCAGAATGAAGGTCTTGCAATTTGGAAAATGACGATGAGGAAAATTGCTTTAGAGCTTTTGAAAATCGCTTATGTCATAACTCTTTCCCATGGAAATTAGCATTTCCCTCATAGAACAGTGTCTAAACAATGGCTTTGTAATGCGACAGACCACTATCAGTGGTTTAATTAAACGTTATGCGCAGCATCCTCCTCTACAACTCACATCATCAATGAAATTGCATCCAAAAAGAACATCAGTGGAATTCACAAGATCTGTGGTAAAATAGATTCGAAGTATGGTTTCCTGTGGGATTCCATTACCTCAGAATGTTATGATCAAACATTACATATGACCCAATCGCAGTGAGTAGTACAGCGTGCATGCGTTAACATTACGGAACGAAAGAGCAAGGGCAGGAGCCTGCACGAGCGCCAGCTATCTGTTAAAGCTGGAAAATTTTGGAGACAATACAGGAAACACAAATTTACCCAGAGGATTGTGGAAAAGTTCGGTCATCACCTACAGTGGCATTCGTTAAAAAGACTGATGTAACTGTATACGTCAATACAAACAAACTTTCTCAAAAATTTTTGAGTGTTACTTTCGTTTGCTAGAGACGAAAGGTCGAAACAAAAGTCAAAATCAAAGGTGTTTATCCCCAACAACATGCCCTGTCACCAATTTACACAGAGAAATACCAGCATTGTATGGCGACGACATCCATCGAGTGAAACTGCACCAGGAGTATGGCCGCCCGCAGGAGGAGGGGTAAACGCTAGGTAAAAACAACATAGGGAACATTATGTGACTCACAACATTGCGAACACTATCTTATCTAAGTAACCTGGGAAGACAGGTGATCACACAGAAATCGGTAGACCAGAGAAGTTATGGCGTTGGCCTATGCTATTGTGGACAGATGTTAGAGAAACTTCTACTGATGAATGCAAGATGTGAGTAAGAGAGAGTGATAACTTAAAATTCGTTTCTCCTGAATTCTTTGTTTTGGTTGTCTAATACTTTCCACTAAATGAGATGAATTCATACTTTTCGGGTTAGACAAATTAATTTAACTAAGTCTTGATTTCGGGAAAAGTTATTTTGAAGGAATTTAGTGAGAGTTCGGAACTGTGGTAATTTTAACTTGTTCAGTGAGTTTCCTAAGCCACAAATCAAATGAATATATATAATGTTCAACTTTTGAAAACACTTGTTTGTTGTTCTGAAAAGAAAGAGAAAGATGCTACAGTCACTTAATATTTAGCTGTAACATTATACTTACTAATATCCATTGGACTTAAAGCAGGCATGGACAGCAGTTCCAACGTAGAAGCTTGGTGCAGAATCGATAATCAGAACACCAACAGTTCATTGCAGGTTTAGGATGTTTCTGCTCTATGAAGATGTAGTAACAGGTATCTGCTGCTTACTGCACGGTAATATTAAGCGTAATGATCTCAGATGCGCCATCAAGAGTGAGTAACAAAGTCTTGAAGTGCTTAAAGAACGTTGAATAATCAATCATAAGTGCTAAAACATTATAGTTTTTTCCTTGAAATAAACGGTGGGAGTTGTTCAATGTCTTTACAGTCACTGAGTGAGGAACATTGAAGTTTAGATTCTTTCTTGGAAGAACCCTAATTACTAGTTTAAACTTGAAGTTCTTTATTTCTTCTCAATTTAAATCTTAATAATTTTTGAGTCTTTTGTGTGCACTGTCCACATTCAACTAATCATAAAATATTTTTTGCAAAATGTTGTGTCTTGGCGTTAGTTTGTTATGACCTTGTCCATTTCATCTCGAATCTTGCTGCTTACGTAATTTATGGTTAACTGAGCAGACATTTTCCCATTTTTCCATCTTCAACAACGCACGTTCATAGAAGAACCAAGAAAAATATTGTGCTCACAAAGATTACATCAATCATATATTCTTTCAATATAGTTTTTTCTGCATTTTTCTGGTTATTTAGACGATTTTTTTTTTTTACTTTTCACCAATATTTATTGGAAAGTTGATGATATTCTAAACCTGATACACTCCTTTGAAATTACAGGAACAACTGTTTTTGAGAATAATAGTTTTATGTTGAATGTTTCTTCTCCAAAATTTAGCTCCATCACAATCTTCTCCCGGTTAATGGACTACAAAAGTTATGGACCTTTTCTTAAAGAGAACTAAGATTTAAAAAGAGGTACTTTGGAAGTACATAAGATGAGTGTGTTCTAAAAGCGAGAAATTGTTATATCTACTTCACGGATATGTCCACTATATTCTTCATGATCATGTCGAAGATGTCTGATTCATCAAACCACATTCTTAAATGTATCTTGCTAAATTCTTTCAATAATTTTAACTTAAGCTGTGTATTAATCTCTTAATCATCCAACCGAAGAATTTCTTGAAGACGTGATTAAACAACTATATGTACACAGTTTCCTTTTGAATCACACGTTCTCTCTGCAGGTTTTGTATTTATTGCGCTTTGTAGTTTAGATCCATTACTTCTTTAAAAAACACATGCAACTTCTTCTTCCATCCGCCTTCATCTTAAGAATTTTTTAATTTTATTTTTTGAATCCAAACAAAGATCTTTGATTGGTAGATCTGACGAATGAGAATCTGCCTGTAAAGACAAAACGCTTGAAAGAACCTACACACCTTAATAATATTAGATATTTGAACTATATTAACTATTAATCAATGGTAGTATCATCATATTTTTGGAAGGAATTGAATTGAAGCCGTGTCTTCCATAACCGTACAAGTCCAGCTGAAAAGATATTGAGAAATTCAATAAAAAACTGAATAGTTGTTTGAAATATGAACTTGTAAATCAGACATTTTTCATACCTACACTTTTCTGAGTAACAAATGTCACTAAGTATAAAAAAGTATGGTTTCCAAGTTTACATTTCCAACAAATATTCAGTTTTTATTGAGGTTCTCAATATCTCTTCAGCTGGACTTGTGCGGTTATGAAAGTCATGGCTTCAATTATTGGGTCTGGGGTTGTTTTTTTTCGATGACTATGCAACAGATACGTATTTTGCTATTCAAGAACACTTTTTGACAAGAAAATACACTTGATGCTAATGTTTGAGCAACACTTCATATATTTATTATGAAGATTTATTAACATTTCGATTAATTATTTTGTATATTCATAATTTCAGGCTAAGAATCAAATGAAAACGAACATCATCAATAATTTACACTTAGTACCGTAGTTAATATTGTGCGAAATCTCTGGCAGTAACGAAGACCCAACACACGAATCGCTCATTGAACTCACTAATCCGCCATAATCTCAAATCAAATTATATCAAAGTCTTGTCAATTCTTAAATACTGTATTTTCCGAAAAACTTTTGCATTCAAATATGGTAGTTGGAAGAAAATTCTAGATGACCCAATTATATAAATTAATTGTAGATAAGTATTAGTGTCAAAATTTCAAAGGGAAATTAAAACCTTTGTTTATCGGACAAAAGTTTCTTTTAGTTACACCTGTGTTGTAGTTGAGCTAGTACACTGCACGGAAAATATAGAAAAACTAAGCGTATTCCTCCTACGAATATTTGCGCTCGCAGCGGGGGTACAACTACCCCCTCTAGATTTTAGAAACCGGGGGATTGGGTTCTTCGTAATATACACAAAAATATATTAGATTTGCTTACTCCTCGAGTTCAGTATTTAATATATATATTCACTGCAGCTATTAAAGCTATGTAATGTGCGTCAATAATAATTGTTTTACATGAAACATCATGTACATCAAGATGTGTATATTCGCGACTTTGCTTTATATATGTGTATGCGTCACTTAAAAAATCATAATAGAACTATAGCAAAAAGTTACAATAATAATTTCACAGCAATTAGGAACTGTTTTAGAGTTGATAGTAGCAGATCGTTTCCCTAAGTAGAAACGAAACCTGAGCAGAGAACTCGATTATAGAAGGTTATTATTTGTGAACAGATGTTGAATATGAAGCTGAATAGATCTTTATGCTTGTAATTTATCGTTTTGTTTTAGTCTTCCAAAAACACTTTTATGAATTGATTGGAACGTAAAACACCGAACAAAGGAAACGAAAGATACAACGACAACGTTACTAAAATTCTCAGATTAAGCTCAGGCGAAACAATGTATAAAACAAGTTGTTCATCCCAGGGACAGCATGTATAGGAGAAGTTTCTCATGCAAGGGACAGCATCTACCAGGCAATAACGCACTTAAAATCCTACTGAAATTTCTAGACAGTTCTTTCTTCTTCCAGTGGTCATTGTCCCCGAGTGATTTGCTTATTATCAAATAGTTGTGGACATCAACAAAACAAGTTGGCGGGAAGATTACTTAAGATTTTCGTGTATAAAAATAATTTTTGAGTTGATATTTGGAACTATTTTTCTTGCTGCACATAAATGAAAGGGACAAGCAAATGCTCCAGATATTTAAGACAGGCTTGTAGTCAGTTGAATTTCTTAGAGGAAGGCAGAGGTGAATACTGGAAGGACAATATCAAAGACATCAACGAACACCACAAAACTATTTATTTAGTATTTATGAAATCTGTAACAGAGCTGTTGTTTCTTATACGATGGATACACTGTGCCGACAAATATTATTGTATAAAACTTCCAAGATCACTAAGGTTCCTGTGAGATATTTGCTACTCTAGCAAGAAGCATATCATTTTTCGCAGAAATAAGTAAAATGTACTAATTAAAATTTAAGTTCATAAATAAAACTACAACAACTTTGTACGTATCTTGTTTTGAAACATTTTGAAAAGCTTTCAACAAGTTCCATTTCAAAGAGGGCAAAAATAATTTAGGGCGCTATTGCCTCTCTAGCTACGGATCTGATTTAAGACTTCCACCCACTGTTTCAACATTCAGATAATTTTAATTTATTATGCATTTCTTTTCTAGAATTGGACTTTGTTTATGAATAGGGTGATAGTTGTATGGAAGGACATGGCGGTTGATGTACAAGGTAACAATACTTATTTAATGGTCACTATTTGTTGTAATGATCTTAAGAATATATCTAGTTTTGAAAACAAGACTCCTAATTCCATATTCAATGAATGTCCTTTCAGCAAATGATCTGATGAAACTGTGTAATAACCCTGGAGTTCCCTTGTCATATTATTCTGGATGTCCTGAATGTTGTCAAATAGTTTCCTTTTAAATGCAAATCTCAGCTTAGGGAAAAGGAAATAGTCACACGGAGCTAGATCCAACGAATAGGAGAAATTGTGTTCGATGGGGATGATATATTTGGGCTAAACGTCGATTACAATCCCTTAAGTGAAACACAAAGTATTGTCATGATATTAATGGTACTATTCAGATGCCCCTTTGCTCTGTCGCTTACGACGAGCGGAATCATGTAACCATTGTAATACAGTCGCGTAAACCTCCTTATTGACAGTTTGGCCACATGGAAGAAATTTGTGATGTACGATCTCAGACATTAAAAAAAAACTTTCAGTAGGATCGGGCTTGCCTGGCCCTTTCGGGTTTCGGAGATTCAAATGACTTCCAATGAGATGACATTAGCTCGGTTTTCCATACCCATGAACCCATAATTCATCCTGTACTGGCCAGAATTGTGATATTGGTAACTGTTTTCTCGGGTGCTATAAATATCCTTCTGGTTCTATATGACAATCTACGGTACAAATTTTGCCAATACACGTCCAGGTATTCGTGTATGATTTGGTCAAATTTGGAGCCGATGGAAACATTTAATTCCCACACGATTTCACGAACAGTCAGTCTACTATCGCATCTTCCGCACCGAAAGTGCGTACGCTAACCAAATAGCCACGGAGCTCTATACATATTCGAACCCCATCGAACTGTCGGTACCATTCTCATATTGATTCAATGCTGGAAAGAGACATTAAACTAAAAGTAAATTCTGCTGTGGATAATTATTTTAATTGAAATGTTATATTCATGTTTTCGATATGCTAATCTGGACATTATACTTTTAAGATACTAATTTCTCTAATGACATATTTCTCTGTTATATAAACATGCCAATAATGGTTCTTTAATTAAGAGGCCAATAGAAGAAACATATTTGTTTTATTCTACTTGATAAGGAGCTTACCAAAGCTGCCTAAGCAGAACATGTAACCCACTCGGGTCAAGACAGATTCTTTCGCCAGTTGAAGGAACCATATTCCTTAAATGTTTAGGTTTATTACCTAAGCTGGAAACAATCTGGAAATAAAGTAAATAAATAGTAACTGTCATGCAATTTAAAGTAATTTAATTACTATTCCAAAAACCCAGTATAATACGATGTGTTCGAATTCTAACTGAAAGCTTTTCAATAGTCATTACACATTTAAAAAATGAACCTTTTTGGTTAGTTAAGTGTTGCAAAAGCAGAACAATATTTGTGAATTTGGTGCTGGCGGTGCTAGTGCAGCTTAAAAGAAATGCTTTTCTTAAGGGAAAAGCAAAATGTGCGTAGTAATGTGAATAGATAAAAATGGTTGTACCAAGCCAATGAAACTTTCGTCGTGTGTTTCATAAGCATCCTTCGACAAATAGTACTATCAAGGCGTGTAACAGGGTGTCTATCGGTCACGAAAGCCATGAAAGTCATGAAAAAGTCACGAAATCAGAAAACGGTCATGGAATTCAAGAAAAAGTCACGAAATTTACCTTTTGGGTCACGATTTTTTAAAAATATGTACAAATATAAGTATAGACTGGAAGATATTAATCTAAAAAACGTCCAAATTCACCACCAAAAATGTTTATGGTCAGATTTAGACGCTACCAAATCGCAAGCAAAGCACGCTTCTATCGCATGCATGAAAATTCGGCTCAATTCCCACCAAAATTCACCCTTGAGAATTTGACTTAAATTTCATGGTTTGGGAAAGAAAAGTCACGAAACTTCATTTTGAAATTTTAGGAGACACCCTGTGTAAGGAAATGTTTTTATCGACAGCAAGTGAGGTGAAACGCCACGGTAGTGTGAGATGGATCTGAAGAGTCGATAACTGATTGTTTCATGAATAATCCATGGAAATCAATGTTCGCATTATGCCTCTGCACTTCTTCCTTTGAGAGTACATCAAAGACAATGTTTCTTTGTGAAATGATAGATGATCTACAAGAACTGAAGGGTCGTATTCAAAATACTATTATTATTTTTATAACTCCTCAGATGCCGCAGAAAACGTGGAGAAAGATCGAATACAAGACGGAGACTCTATGTATAACACATGGAGTGCAGTGGAACAATACTTAGGTATAACTGCTTCCAATAAAACTTGACAAATTTGTATCAACAATGTTTGTTTTTGTTTCTAGCTTTTTTACCATAATAAAATACCACACATTAATAAAACTACCAGAGCTACTTGAGACGTATACTGTTAGTTTTGTTTCAAACAAGTGCTTTTGTTATATTCATGTGCTTTAAGCTGAGCTTTCGTGATCCATTCTCAAATAATTTTGGTTTGTATTTTGGGGATAAGAAATAAGTTTCCAATCTCAAACTATGTACAGGAATCGCGGGTTTGCTTTGAAGTATAAGCTCAGGGAATTCAAACCCCATTAAACTAAGTTCGTTAGTCATATAGCTTCGGTGCTAAAACTGGACGTTAAATTTCCAGTTAACGCATAAAACAAACAAACTCATGCGCAGGCTGATAAAAGGGAACCTGCGTTTCATATTCAATTTGAATCCATATCGAATAACTTACAAAGAATGATGAGTCCTATATGTCAAAAAAATGGTATTGATATACATACTACATTCGGTCAGATATTAATAACAAAAGAAGAGATAAAGGATAATTTGCTAGCAAGAGTACTTCTACAATAACGTCTCTTCGCCAGTAAAAAACTTAAAAAAATGAGTATATTAATAAAGGTACGCCCACTTTTCTTAATATTTACAAAAGTTAAGTGTTATAATAATGCTGTAATATGCGTAAAGTTTGGTGCAAGAAAACCATAGAAATAGACATTTAATTTTTAAATACGCTTTTTCAAGAGCAACATAAATATCATTGAAACAATCCTTCCATACCAAATGTTCTAACACAGGGTTTCTCAACCTAGGGGTCGGAACTCCTATTATTTCGCGAAGAGAGTCATAGTGACGACGCCAGATTTAATTTCTTGGGAGATGCAAGTGGAGATTCAGAGTTTTTTGGGAGAGAAGATCAGACTTTTTTGGCTACCTCATCAGTAAATGCTGCCATGTGACTTCGGTACTCCATCTACACTGGTGGAAGGACAGTTCGAATGTGTAAGGGCATATTCGGATCAGTTTCTGTATTCGGGCTGCTGTGAGTGGCTAGATTTCGTATTCGGACTGAAACTGGATATTGATTAGCCTTTTTCGACTAGGAGAAGGTACTATGACAGCGAATCACAACCTGGTTTGCCGATTTTTTCCGAAAACTTCAGTCGGCCATGTTCGCTTTGTATTTTTCAATTGTTTACCATACGTCTTCTAATCACTGGTAGTATAAGTGTAATTTGGTTAAAGATTCGCCATTCCAGTAGCCGTGCTTAAAAGCTCGAGTTAACAAGACATCGACGTTACTTGTTGAAGGTCTGTGATAAACAAAATGTCAACCAATAATACCACACTCATCTTCGATGAGAAACATATCAGACTACCTGCAGGTTATTCCTTTAAGAATGATTCTATATTGTGGGATAGATGTGATCGGGCATGATACTGTTGAAATAACATGCGAAGTTATTTCAAGGAACTTTCCTAATGTATTGATCACTGGTGAGGTTGCTCTGAATGAGCAGGAGCTGAGGTCGTATTTAGTACCCAATGGTGCCGACTCACACCACCACTCCTGTCTTTTGGCTGCCTTAATACTCAACACTACAGTAGCAGATTACGCTCATTACGATAGCATCTAATAGATATGCAGCCGTCACTGTGCAACTTATCTGCCGCTCAACATGTCAGCAACGTTGTTCATACGCCCTTTGTAGCTTGAGGTGTTTGTTGTTCTGAATCAATGGGAGTCAACGTAAAGTCATGTATGCCTCAGCACAAAGTTCACAGGACGCTGTCAAAGTATCGACTAAGACGACTTCACACGCATTATGCTCCAGCGTCTACCTAATACTGTGGAAGACAGTGTTCATTTTGACATAGTCATGTGAACACAGTGCTGTCCACCTTCCAAGATTCCTTGCGTTTTCGGGGCATGCTTTCCACGTGCACAAATTTCACAATATTTGAGCCTGCCTTTCCGTAGAAAGTCTCCATTCCAACACAGTACATCAATGCATTGAGTCCTTCAACGTTGATGAGGCATAGTGACACTTGTCCATATATTTGCTATTCGCTTGTCCATGTTCTACTAACTGAACGCTGTACTGCCGTCATGCTGTTCCCTATATATACCTATTGCGTGTTTTTCTTAGACTTCCAACTTATTTTATCTCAACTTCCTCAAATTCTATTGACGCACGTTGAAGCATAACCACAGAACTATGGCCATTCCTGGATATTTACCCGAATAAAGCTAGAAAGGCAATTGTGATGATATCTTAATGATTCTTTAACCATTTCAACATTTTAAAATCTTTAATCATGTTTGATTAATTTGCTGTAGCAAATTATAGTAGCTTCACTCATAATTTCTCCAGTTATCTAATTTTCACAATAACTTAAAGAAAATGGAGAGTTAGTTACTACTGTATGTACCAGCAACACAATGTTCAATTTATTGCGTGTCAAGCCTCAAAAACAAGCAGCTCAATTTGGTCCCTATAAAGTGTGAAACCTGAGAGAATGAAGGCAGGCGAGTAGTTGATTGATTCGTTGATTTAATAGAGACGTCAACATCGAGGTTATTTGTTCCCGTCACGAGGAACACAAGTTGTTTAAATAAAACTTAAAAATCAATATAGGCCTATCAAAATATAAGAAAAATACTGCTGCAAAAGAGAAGTAAAAATCTAAAGCATAAAATTATAAATATATGAGAATAACAAATACATAACAATAACAATAAATACTAATAATAATAACAGTAGAGAAAAATATAACAATAGTAAAAAATAAAACACCATAAATTAATGTGTGACGCAAACCTTTCCATGTGGGCCAACTACCTTCGACTCAGTATCCATCAAGTTGTCTTCCACCATATCAAACTTTAAAGAAATAGAAGGTGGCTTATGAACAGGTGGAGAAATTTTTTGTTCTTTTCGGGGAAACAGTAGTATCATCAAGTTGCCGTATATACTGGCTAAGTTCTAGGCCGGCCATATAAGGTGAGCGGCAAAGAGGTGGAGTTTACCGAAGGCCACCTGTAACAACACTAACAGAAACACGTGGGGTTTTAGGGGCTCGCTAGTTAACACGACTGGGGGCGGAATTTCTGGACTTTTGTCGGGAATATGATCTGTGTGGAAGCGTCAGACGTCTGCGTTGCCACAAATTTAAACTGAGAAAAGAAAGGACTAGGATTTCCGTGTGGATACATCATATTTACGCGGGTGCGCTCTTTAATGTAATTTCATGTATAAAAGTACAGCAGGTGGGAACACCATGCCAAGTCTGGAGTTCGGCAGCTGGATTTCGTGTTAAAAATATCTTTCCTTTCTTTCCTTCCCACAGAATGATATGACATCTTATTACTCTCGTAAGGTAGGGAGTCACAGATTTAGAAAGAACCAAGAGAGGACAGTCGTAGAAAGGTGGTAACAACATTATATACGTAAGTTACCACCGTCGGAATGGGTATGGCGTTAATTCTAGATTTGAAATGGTGGTCCAGCAATACAAAATTTTCGCTGGACGGTGATGTAGATCGTACTACGGATGAAGCAGCATTACTTAATGTGGTGACGCGCGTAACCTGGTAAAAACAACATTTACATGCCGACTGGATTATGCATGTTTCTCCGTGTACAGTACAAGAGATAGCTGCAACAGTAGCAAAGGGCACAGAATGCGAGAAGAGATTGCTTTCTTTCAAATTACGCAAATTGGCAGCAGAGATCTCGACAACCACTAGCTCACGGATACATTTCCCACGTTGAAATGCTGGACAGTCCCGAGACCAAACAGAATGCTCGCCCTTGCAGTTGGCATAAAAGGGCTTGGTCGCTGTACAAGATTCCACACTATGACTGCTCTTGTCACAATTCGCATAAAAAGCACCACTCGCATTACACAACGTGCTGTTGTGTGCCCGAAGTGTTGACATTTGAAACAACGCACGGGACTGGGAATATAAGCACGGAGCTTAAGTCAATAATAACCAGCCTTCACGTAGTTCGGAAATGGTAAGCAAACTAAAAGTAAAAATTAGTGACTGAGTAGCAACGAATTCATCTAACTTCTTACTTTTGATGGAGTTACATCTACAACATGTTGGTCAGTCAGTTCCAATGTTTTAGTAAATATTTTAAAATTTTTGAATTTGTGAATTTGAAACCATACTCATCATCAATAGTAATGTAAATTTATAACATACAGACAAACTCTTATCAAATATTCTACGCCAATACACATTAAAATTTTCAAACTTACATAGGCCTATTGCTTTGCAACAGGATTACTGTAAATTCGAACCTCGTCGAAGATACACGCTAAGAATATATTATTTATGAAAAATATTACCTATTGGAAACCCCTAATGCGTTTTTTTCTACAAAAACTGAACATTTTATCCTAAATTTTGCAAATGAATTAACCAAAATATTTATAAAACATATATATACTGTATATTATCAACTCACCTCACGTCCATCTTCAAATTTTTACGTATAATCAATTTAATCTGATGTATTTATAGTAACAGATTTTTAAATTACTACAACAAATAAACTAAGTTCAAAATTTAGACGAAGTTCTATTGTTTCCTTCTATTGTTGACAAAACACTTTGACTACGCAATACTTTTTATTTAAATATTATTATTATTATTATTATTATTATTATTATTATTATTATTATTATTATTTAGATGTACAACGTTAGAGACACTGATTATGAGATGGATGATGATGATAATGCTGGGATGAAGGAACTAGGAAGAAATTAGAAAACCCATGTACATCGTGTTTGTCAACCACAAAGTTTACTTGGCGAGAGCTGGAATCAAACCAGTGACCCCACGCACTCTATCACTGAACCACCGCAGCTGAGTCCTTTCTATGCTAAGAATATACTGTTACCTCCAAAATGCTACTTGTGTGAAAAGCAGAATGAGGAAGAACTTTTACAAATATTTATTAAATGTATATTATAAAGGTAACCAAGAAAGTTCTGTCTCTTTCTGTGGAGGTTTGTGTTCAATTGGCCCTAACATCGTGAGTTGAATGCGAATGAAGATAAGGCGAAGGTCAGTTGTTGGTGTGGGTATATCCAACATACTACCTGGTTGTGGCAGTTCAGTTATTCCGTGAACTTGCGTAAGGACAGACTGAACATGAGACCTTAACAGAGCGTCATAAAGGCATGTATGCTGTACAAGTTCAAACTGGGGTCAAACCACGCTGCAGCGGGACGGAAGATATCCTTTGGTGAGGGTGTCGTGACTACGTAGACAATGCAGCAGTGGTTTAACTAGTTTATGGACGGTGACGAATCACTCGAAGACGCACCACGTGCCGGAAGATCAACACATGTACAAAACGAAGATCTTCAGGCAGTAATTGAGGCGAACAGTGACCAGACATGTGATGAACTGTGACTACCGTTCAGTGAGAGTAGAGAAACCATTGGGCAGCACCTCCATCAATTAGGAAAGTACTACAAGCTGGGTCGATGGGTCCCACATGATTTGACTCCGAGCCAGAAGGCAACGCGAGCAGACACCTGTGTTTCTTTGCTATCTCGTCTGAGAAAGAAGCCATTTTTAGACAGTATATTGACATGTGATGAGAAGTGGGTCTTGTACGAAGTTCCACGGTGCCATCATCATTGGTTAGCATTCCATGAACCGGTTCCGGAACAGCCGAAACCAGCACTGCTCCAGAAAAAGGTTGTCCTGTATGTTTGGTGGACTGCTCGCAGTATCGTGCAGCTGGTCAAAGCATCAATGCAACTGTGTACTGTCAGCAGTTGAGCCGTGTTCTAGAAAAACTTAATACTCTGGAGCCAACACTTCTGCAACGGAAAGGGGTCCTCCTGTTACAGGACAACGCTAATCCCCACGTGGCTAGGATGACCCGGAACATTCTACTCCTTGGATGGGAAACACTATTGTATCCGCCATACTTCCAGGACATTACACCGTCCGATTATCATCTGTTCCATTCCTTGGGCAATCAACTTAGAGGCCGCCAGATCAAATCCCTAATAGAGGTGCAAAATGAACTTGATACCTTTTTCGCTTCATGGACCAACAAGTTCTACTGCGATGGAATTCATGACCTTCCAGAAGATTGGTACGTTGGTACGAAGGGAACTATTTAAACGGTAATTATTGGAGAAAACTGCTTCCAAAATTTAACATTGAATCTCCCATAAGGCAAATGAACTTTTGTGTTTACACCCCGAAAAGGGGGCTAAACAGCAATTTTCTCCTAATTTCCTTAGAAATTCGAAAAATTCAGATATTTTTCAATAAGAGTTCCAAATTTTACATTAATAGTGTGAAAACTTCATCTTCTTCTCCCAGTGCTGTAGAAAATTACGCGAATTATGGAACAGTCTCTCTCTCTCTCTCTCTCTCTCTCTCTCTCTCTCTCTATATATATATATATATATATATATATATATATATATATATATATATATATATATATATATATATATATATATATATATATATATATATATATATATATCGGTATTAGAAAACAACACGACATCTGAGAAGTGATTGCTAACACCAAGATAATACAAAGTATAGAATAAACTGGGCGCACAGCCACTTCCTTTCGGAGTTATGGGCTGCCAAAGCATGAAAATAAAATGAAATTTAAAGGTCCATAGCTCAAACACTATGTGACCTAGCGTAGCGTTAAGACTTTATTTAGGAGCTAGTAGGTGGTCTATCAAAATATCCGTTTCAGAACGCTGCAGTACTGCCGCAATAATATTTAAAGCGGTGCCTGGTGAGTACTTATAATTTTGTGATCCTAGGCAAGCTGCCTCTGTAAAATTTGTTGCCTGAATAGCTTAGTACATTGAAACATATTTTTGGATAGCGCACATTTTGTTTTCTAAATCTCGTCTGGCCATGAACGGATTAATTTAGGTAAAACTATATGCAAGAACCTCAGTACAAAAGAAGTATTGTTCACGGGCTTTTACGTCAAAATTGTCGTAAACAAAGGATATATGTTGGCCTCTTTAATATTTCTATGATGGCTACTGAAATCTCAATCTAAGAATGGGACAAACGAGCATCAATTGTGGAGCTCCCAAACGTTGGATATTAATTTAACGCTCATTGTATTCCGACATTATTGGAGCATGCATTTATAACTTAATAAGTATAACAGTAACTCTAAAATTTTAAGGATTATTTTAATACTGAATTCATATTATCGATCTCTTTTTCTCTAGGTACAAGACGTCAGACTAGAAGATTCGTGAGATTGCATTTCATCTATTCCGTAAAGCATATACAGTTTCGTTATCATACATTATGGAATATGAATCTTTTTACAAGAGGTCGACCCGGGACCGCACACATGCAATTAAATTGTTACAGATATGACAATAAATATGAGGTTCTCACTGCAATATACGAAAAGTTTACAGAGTCAATAATGGGAATCATAACAATTATTACACAAACTTTTCCTCTATAATCAGCATTGCAATATATATCTAAGCAGTCTGAGTAACGCAAAACAATTTGTGGAATATAATTGAAATGAAATGAAATGAAATGAAATCTTTAAGTTTTACGTCTCACGCTTATGCCGGTTAGACTAAAGGAGACGGTGATAATGAGAGATGAGTGAAATGGTGGAATGAAGAAAGTGGGAGGAAACGGGAGAACCCCGAGAAAACCCACGAGCACGGTGTTTGTCCACCACAAAGTTCACTTGGCGGGGGCTGGGATCAAACCCGGGACCCCAAGCACCAGAGATGAACGCTCTACCACTGAGCCACCGCGCCCCCCTGGAATATAATTGAGTAAATATAGAAATAATAAAACCAATAGAGTACTGAAAGTCAGCAACCAAGACAACACAATGCATTCACGATGAATGTAATATCGCGAGGATTTGCGAAAAATGTTTTTGAAGATCACTATAATAGTTAAGATCACTCGGTAACACAGCTTTCTATAAATTTTATTGATACTGATACACACATGTATTCTAAAGTTATGCCATTTTAAAAGTAGGCATTTTTTTCTGCGTTACGTATTTCTGGCTGTGTTATAGTTGGAATATTCCCTAGTTCATTAAATAAAACAATATAATTTTCACTTTCCTTTTGAGACTACAACATTCATTTTTTACGTACTCTTGAACATATAACAAGAATAATAAAATAGCTCTGAAATTTAATAATTATGAGCATAGATCTTGCTAGATTTATAAATATGTCAGTGTGTCTTCTTGAAGAGTTACCATTCCGAAACGGAGTTCTTACTTCTCTTAGTATTTAAATCACGAATAAAATTGTGGTACGAAATAAAGTCGATATTCTCAAATTATACTTAAATATCGTATGGCCATGAGCGGATGCATTTAAGTGAGTAAATATTGCTCACAGGTTTTCACGTCAAAATTGTTCCGAAACCAGGATATATATATGTTGGCCTCATTATTATTTCTTTGTTGGTTCCTAAAAACCCATTCTTTCATTATAATTTCCTGGCTCATTTTCAGGCAACATGTTATTTCGGTATTATGTGTGAGAAAAATAAGTGAACAGTACGTGTAAGAAGATGTTTTTAGTACCGCCCAAGGAAATAATTTCTTTAGTACAGCTAAGTTTTCATCACCTTAGGAGCGACGAGAAGCAACTTAATGGAAGAAATGATTAAGATATCATTCGAAGGCATAAATAAATATTCTAGGATTTCCTGAGATATGTAACTCTCTTTCCAAAACGTATTTTTTTCGTCGGAGGCAAGAACCGGTGGGTCGCACGAGTCTATGTCAGATCTAGAGAACGTATGTTCCCCTCAAACTTATGTTTCAGATTTTTTCGAGCAATAATACATGATTGTAATATAAGTGAATTTAACTCAATTTGTTGTACTAGGCTTTAGCTACGATTGAATTTTAGTATGAAATTCCAGTTAATTTAAAGATATTATATATAGCAGCTAATGAAGTTTACGCCGAAATTATATATCGAATTTAGACGTCAAATTTTAACTTGGTTATATTAACATGTAGATATTTGAATTAAATTTAAAAATGTATTATATATGACAAAATTTCGAATAACATTTTAAGCCAAAAAAATATATGCTGAAAGTTAATGTATCTTTTCACTTTAATATATTTAACTCCATGTATTATATCATTTCCTGAGATATGTATCATTTTAATTATTGTAATATGACAAAATGAAAGAATATTAAAAATGAACAGTGAACGTATTATTTTCTCAATCTGAAACACTTTGACATCATCATCAATAGATGAACGAACGTTGAGTTGCTGAACTTCAAACGTTGGAAAGGGATTTAACGCTCTCATTGTCTTCCAACTTAATGTAGACATGCATTTATAACCCTATGAGAATTACAGCAACTAATCCTCAAATATTAAAGAATATTTAAATCTTAAATTCAGAGTATCGATATATTTTTCTCTAATTACAAGAAATCTTACTAGAAGATTTGTGAGGTGCATTCAATATATTCTGTAAATTATGAATCTCATTCACTATGGAATGTGTATCTTTCTACTAGGGCTTAAACCGGGATCGTACGGGGGAACATTTACCTAT
This sequence comes from Thermobia domestica, assembly GCF_964235325.1. NCBI lineage: Eukaryota > Metazoa > Arthropoda > Insecta > Zygentoma > Lepismatidae > Thermobia > Thermobia domestica. The sequence goes on from NC_137467.1 coordinate 130,481,765, forward strand.
ATAACTGAGAATAATTTAAAAATTGCAATTTTACATGAGGATACAATTGTAGGTTGCGGAAAAAGTTTACGGAGATTTAACAACGGTACTCTTGGTGACAATACAGTACGCAAGTTCTTACTGTACGATCAAGGTTGAAATGTTGTTTTCCACTACATTTGTGTTTTGTGAGAATTGTATATCAATTCATTCCATTCATTAAAAGCACAGAGTCAATGAATATAAGATCGAAAAATAAGAGTAATAATTAACAACAAAACTCTAACATATGACAAGAGTTGACGAAAAATAGAATATTATGTCAAGACATGACTATTGTTACGGAGTCTAAGAAATCAATACTATTGAGAGTGATTGTAATATTCTAGAGGCGTAAATAGTACTTGAAAGTGCAGGTGAAATAGGTAAATATTAACATATTTTCATTTAATTAAAGTATTACTTTTTTTTCTACTTCAATATTTCTATGCGTATAACAACAATTTCACAACATTTCTGGTAGAAGTTTCGAGATTTGAGCAAGAAATGGTCCTGGTTTCCATAGAAGCTCTAGCTTTAATTGACAATGTGTGCTGTAATAATTGCTATTTTCAACAATCGGGTTTGTATATTATTGAAATATTACTTTGATATGTAACAGTTTCAAATCCTAAACAAATGAAAACTATATGTTCGGTCAAAGGTATTTATAGACAATATTACTTTCTAGCACCGTAACATATAGTTGACTTTCTCTCTGACTTACATTTTTGTATTTAGTTTTGTTATTTTTATTTTGGTTTAATTCTCTTGAGTAATACTTATGCTGTAATACTCATTTAAAGGTCTTATAATGATTTAAATGCATTGAGTCCATTTATAGAAAGCGCATGTCATCCATTGGCTCTTTTAGTTTCAACGGTGTGAAGTAATATCCTACCAATTGTGTATTCAGTTCTATAACTGTATAGTGTTTTATTTATTTATTTATTTTTTGTTCTTTTAATGTTGATATATTTTAATAGTGATATATCATTATCTCTTTATTCAGCATTTATCATGAGTGCAACATTTCACGAGTGGCAGATGTAGTTTTCCAGGTTTTCAGTGAAAAAATAATTTAAACTACTATCTGTCTATATATAGTTCCGGAAATGCCAGTGAGCGTCAGATTTTTCACAAATGTTAGAGAATTAATATTCAAATGCTCCTTTCATGGCCAGTGACTTATGTGGGGCTATAGCCCCCTTTCAAAAATAAAAAATACCATAAATATCCTTAGTAAGGACATACAAGAAGAAGGTAATTTTTGACAATTAATGTGAAATTTGGCGTCGATGAAGCAAAAGAGTATGTGTTTTTCAAATCTGGAATGTTATTTTAATAACCACCGTTTAGGGGGACACAGAGGGCGAAGCATTAAATTAGGGATTTTTATAAAAATTCAAAATTTTGCTCCGAAAATGCCAGTAAGCGTCATAGGTTTCACAAATGTCACAGAATTAATATTCTAATGTTCCTTGCATGTGCCATTGACATATATGGGGCTATAGCCCCCTTTCAAAAATAAAAAAATACCATAAATATCCTTGATAGGGACATACGAGAAGAATGTATTTTTTGTTAATTAATTTGTAGCGAAAGAGTATGCGTTTTTGAAATCTGGAATGCTATTTTGGTAACGCACCGCCTTAGGGGGGCACAGGGGGCGAAGCTTAGATGATGGATCTTTATAAAAAAAATTCAAAATTTTGTTCCGGAAATGCCAGTGAGCGACAGATTATTCACAAATGTTACAGAATTAATATTCCAATGCTCCTTGCATGGTCAGTGACTTATATGGGGCTATATCTCCCTCTCAAAAATTAAAAAATCATCATAATAACCTTAGTATTGACATACGGGAAGAATGCTAAACTCGGCGTCGGGTTCGCAAAAAGTTATGCATTTATCAAATTCAGGGCACAGGGGGTGAAGCATAAGTTATTGGATCTTTATAAAAATTTCAAATTTTATTTTGGAAAATTCAATGTGTGCCAGATTGATCATAAATAATACAAAATTAATATTCCGATGCTCCTTGCATGTGCCAGTGACTGATATTGGGCTACAGCCACCCTTCCAAAAATTCACATAATTTACGGTAAATATCCTTGGCAGTGACGCACGGGAAGGAGGTAAATTTACTTTACAATTAATGTGGAATTTGCCATTATTGTAGAAGAATGTTTTGATTTTTTAAAAATTTCGAATGTAGTGTAAATGAATATCGTCTGTCAGTGTAACAGATTGCGGATATAGCTTCGTTTTATTTTGGCATCACTGGAATATAATAAAAGAATTTTGCGTTTTTAAAAACCAAATTGGACTCTTCTTATAGCATAAAACCACACTTAAAGTCACCAGCATATTTTCTGCACACTTAAGCAAACCAGCTCGAAATAAAACAAAAAATGACAATGGAAAATACCGCATGTACCACGAACGAAAAGATCTTAATGAGAAGTAATATTTTAAAAATTAAAATATTGTTTTCTTTATTCATAGAAAAAGCTTACCTTTTTCCTACTTTTTCCACAATAACTGTATGATCCCACTTTCCACGCAGTAGCCTACTCGTATACTGCGCATATAAGCACGTCAGGAAATCGTATACTATGGACACATGGTTGTAGTAAAAACAAATGTCTCGCGAGGAATAAGGATCAGATTGAGTCAGGCTATACCATAAACCCATGAAAACATATTATTCCTTTCTAAAAACAACACTTTTGTTTTGGATCAGTTGTCATTAACTAAATTGCTAAAAGATTTCACTAATCTAAGTGTAAGACAGATAAAATGAACTTACTTTCATTCAGCATGTCCTCGTGAACGAGCAAGACATAAATGAATTAAATGCTAGGAAATTTTTTCAGATTATTCAATATTTACACGTACTGTCCAATTTTAGGGGAACATACACAACTTATTTTGTATTTCATTCACCACGAAATTAACTACAAATAACTTACAAATTGTTTTTGAAGAAGTGAGTTGCATTTATGGATTCATAGCTGCCGATTCCCTTATGAAGACTCAAACGTTATGGAGGGGCCGTGGTGGCTCAGTGGTAGAGCGTTCACCTCTGGTGCTTGGGGTCCCGGGTTCGATCCCAGCCCCCGCCAAGTGAACTTTGTGGTGGACAAACACCGTGTGCGTGGGTTTTCTCGGGGTTCTCCCGTTTCCTCCCACTTTCTTCATTCCACCATTTCATTCATTACTCATCATCACCGTCTCCTTTAGCCTCACCGGCATAACCGTGGGACGTAAAGCTCAAAGATTTTATTTCATTTTCAAACGTTATGGGTAAAAATACAGCACGTAGAAATATGCAATAAAAGCTCTAGTGGAAGAAACGCCAAACAACCTGTGTTATATGGCCATTAAAAACAAGAAATGTATCTGATGGGTCAAGAAACTGAGAACCTGGTAGGTCCATGAACGGTTGGATCCGTAGTGACCTGGCGAGTAAACAAGTACAGTGTAAAAAAGAACATGATCAATCCCTTATTGGTTGGCCACAAAAAGCAAGGAAGTATTTAACCAGGTCAGCGCAGGCAAAACGTGGAAACTCAAGGTGTCTAGGGACCAGGCACGTTAACAAAGGTGGGTATCCTTGTAAACAAAATAGTGTAAACCTACTGTGTAAAGAATATTTCATAGTTCTACAAATTATATGCGGCATCGTTATTCCTTGTCGCAGGTTAACTTTCTATATAACATCCCATGTTTATGCCATTTAGGCTACGGAGAACAATGGTTAAGGCAAGTGACTAATGATGGAAGAATTAGTGGGATGATAATGTGAGAGAAAGCGAGAATACCCGACAACGCCATGGACACGATGTTATCCACCACAAACTTACTGGACCGAAAATCATATCAGGGACCCCACGCACCAGAGGTAAGCGCTCTACCGCTGAGCCACCGTGCCCTCGCAGCTTAACTTTAAGAAGAAATACCCACACAATTTTGCTATTATAATTCAATCAAAACCTTTTGTTTTTTGTACAATGCTTCACAATATTTGAATACAGATTTATGATACACTGCAAAATGATATGTCTGAAAAGCGATTATTCTCGGAAAAGTACGTACAAACCTCTGCATGATGCTGACTGGAAACTATCATTTTATCTATTTGAACAGAACGAAGTTGGAAACTCATACGGGATTTTGTCCGTATGGAGAAGGCATGTCAGCGACAGTGTGTATGCGCGTAAAAGAAGACAAGGGTGAAAAACAAGCACAACCTGTGCTACGTAGCCATTATGATGTCGATGTGACACATTCTTGGAGTTCAGCAAAAGCAAAGTGGGACTGAGTCCTTAGAAAACAAACACGTCAGTACGTGAAACTGAGAGGCTTATTTTCGCTTTTTGTTGACGCAAACCGTTACAAAATGGGAGAGTCCATTTGGTACTCCAGGTATAAGTACGAGGGTCATGCACGACCGTTTCAATGGTTTGATCAAGTTCACTTTTAGGTTAGTTGTGGGTCAGAGTTTGGGCTTGACGATTGTTTCTGTGTTTTCTCGTTTGCGTAACTGTGTTGTGACAAATTCAGTGGTGAATCCAACTGAGGGTGGGTTATACATGATGACAAGCGTTCCTATATCAAAATCGAAAGAATCCAACTGAAATTTACAATGCTTTGCGAGACTTTGTGCGAATAGTGTAGTGGATCATAGCACTGTATTACGATGCTGTGCTCGTTTCCGTGAAGGTCGTGTAAGCACTGCGGACACCCCTGCAACAGGCTACACCTTTGAGATTATTGTGAATGACATTTTGAGAGAGGATCGACGAAAACATGAAAGAAAATTGCATATGAGTCCACAATGGCTGTCACTTCAGCTTACAGAATCATTACTGAGAAGCTGAAGAGGAAGATGAGATGGGTTCCGCATGATCTGAGTAAAGAGCAGAAAGCATGTTGCAAAAGAATCGCTAAAGAATTGCTTGAACGTTATCAAACAGAAGAAGATCAATTTTTACGAAGGACTGTTGCAATTGATGAAACCTGGATACGAGATTTTGAACCAGAACTGAAGTCGCAGTCGTCAGAATAATACAGTCCAGACTATCACGCCCGAAGGAATTCCACCGGTAACAATCAAAGGTTAAACGCACGATGATCTTCGCGTATGATACGAATGGAGAGATGGCAAGAATAGAATGCCACAGGGACGTCTGTACCAGGCGTATACTACAAGCTGTTTCTGCAAAATGTTTTGCGCCCGAAAATTCGTGAAACATGTCGTAACATTTTGAACGATAATGCAAGACCGCATACTGCTCTACAAGTAAGAGTGACACTCCACAAGTATGGATGGAAAATACTTCCCTTCCCAATATAGCCCTGATTTGAGCCCACCAAACTTTGATTTTTTTTTTTCCAAATTGAAAGAACCACTCTGTGGAAAACGTTTTGATTCAATTCACAAAGCTTTCATTGACGTGACCCAAGTGATCAAACACCTCAACAATGAAGGTGCCCTATCTAGAATACAGAATTTACCAAATGTTGGGAAGCTGTCATAAGCAAGTATTGAGATTATATTGAAGGCCTGTAGTTTTTTTTTTTTTTTTTTTTTTTTTTTACAATAACTTATTTACTTCCATAACATCTTTTAGTGAGCAGAAGTTTTAAATGACTATCGTAGAATATATATCAAAAAATATTCCGAACAGTTGCTAGGACATAACATTGTAAGTAAGGGTACATGTAAACACTAAATGCAAACATTAGAAACTATTGGTACCGTAACAAATAACGGTCTTATGTACTATGCTAAATAACAGTAACTGAGTCTAATTTCGTAATAATGTTCGCAAAATTTGCGGTTCGCAAATGAACTCAAATAATGAAATAAATAATTATAATTGCATAACAAGTATCGCAAAAAAAAAAGCCAAATTTTACATTTCCCTAACACAATCCACTGCAGAATAAAGCCGTATAAAACGTTTTAAGACATTAATTAATTACTATCCAGCTCCTGTGTACGTAAAAGAAAACTGAAAGCTAACCAAAGCCAACCTTCCTATCCTAACTCATATTTTATGTTCAAGAACAAAAATAAAGAAAAAACCTAATTTTAGTGAACCCCGTCAGCACTATATTACATAAGTTAAACATTCCACGAACTGTTGTGCGTGAGCCCGTGTATATAGATTACGTCAATCTTACTACTTACATTTTAGTCAATTTATTTACCTTTGAATTTATAATAAATATGTTGCTGGTTTACTTTTGGCACACCGAATTTTGAAAGATTTACAAGTAAAATTCAATACCTCGCATGGAAAGACATATATTTATAAAGAACAAATTTCTGCAAGAGAGAGAATTAAATACAGAGTAACACATCTGTATTTCATGTTTACAATTGTAGGGTTACTAGTGTAAAATCCTTACAAGTACTTCACTACGGGTAAAATAAGTAAGTGCATATGAAAGATGGTTGTATTAGAAACTTTTCCACCGGTGTTGTATTTCTGCACAGTGTACAGTATAAAGTATTAGTTGTATTATGTTTACAAGTAGAGCGCTACTAGTATGAAACTGTGACAAGTATTATTGAAACTCATATCATTACCAAAATCGCGATTCTTGGTCCACAATAAGGGAACAGACCCAAGGGCGCCGATCCTGGGGGGCCGAGGGGCCTCGGGCTTCCCAAAGCTCATGTGGGCCCCTACTGTATTTATGAATATACAATACTTGGCATAATTTGATTGCAATTTGTCTTAAAATCTTCATATATATACTTTCTGCATCTGAATGCCCCCCTAAAAAAAATTACAGAGAAATCGGAGTCCTTGGACAGGCCGACGCAATGTAATACTATTTTTCCCGGTTATTCTCGTGTGTGTAAGATACCGTCGTTTTTGAAGTTCTCTTTATTATTAAGGAAACCTATCTCAAAAGACTGATTCCTTTGTTTGTGTATGCTTTTGACATCACCTCATTTATCACCGCAAGGCTAACTAAACGGCGTGGCAAACATCTTGGCATTTAAAGGAGGCGCTCCAAGTTCCCTTTAAATGCTGCTAGCAAATGAGAGGGCTGCGATATTGCCACATTTATTTTGTATAAACTCACCCCCTGTCACCTGTTCGCGCTGTAGTTCTTCTGTTTAGCCTAGCCATAGCCACACCCCTTTCTCACTCGGCAACGTCGCTTCAGAACTTGCGTTTTATTCGTTTAGCTGAAATGCCAATATGTTTGTCACAGGCTTTAGTGTGACACATTCTCTTCATTCTGCCACTGCTGCTGCTGAAACTTCATTCGGCCATTGATATCTTCTCTGCCACTGAAATCTTTTATGTGTCGCAGGTAACACGAATTTTTTAGCTCTCGTCTGTACGTCTTGTCTATATGAAGTTTCTTTCCTCAATCATAAACTCGCGGTTCAATAATGACATATCCATCTATTTGTATTTCTGTCTAATGACTTAAAAAAAACTCTGATTGGAGAAGAAGCAGCACTTCCAGCCAATCACAGACCACCATTTGTTTACTTTTTTGGAAAGTACCAATGGAAAAAAGTGGAATTTCTATGACTCACAGTTTAAAATGAAATTATGTTTTAAGTTAGTGTGAATCAGGGTGAAAGTTTAAAATGCAAGCAAAGTTCTGAGGGTGTACTATTTGAATATTAGTGTCGACAGTGTAAAGTAGGGATGGGCACGAGTCGAGCTAATACTCGACTCGACTCGAAACTCGAAGCGAATTCGAGTCGAGTCAAAGGTAATTTTGTCGAGTCGAGTTCCGAGCCGAGTCACTGTTTCGAGGTCGAGTTTCGAGTCGAGTTGAGTTTGATAACTGGCTCGCTCGTTTAGCTTGTTTTAACTCATTTTGAAATCATGGTCTGATTAGACTGGAAAGCGAAAGCTATGAGAAATGTATGCAGTAATGTGCAATATTTTTAGTGTTGCTCACGGGATGGGACAATGCTTGCATCTCGTCTCGTCTCGATTAACAAGACGACAATTGATTTTTATAACGGGACAGTCTCAAATGTCGTGAGCACCGACATAAATATATACAGTAGTTCTTACCACCAAGACTGAAACCTGCACGGTCGAAGTTTTGAGCCAAAGCAGAAGCCCAACCCGGGTAGTGATGTTAAGCGACTGAGCTCGGTTCAACTGAGCGAACAGCTCGGTTGAGATGAGGCACCGACTAGGCTCAGGTGAGCAATCGGCTCGAGCCAGATCGGTTGGGGTGAGCCATCATCTCGGTTTATTTAGGATCGGTTGGGTAAGCTGTTGGTTCGATAGTATATGAGCTGTGAGCCGAGCCGTTCGAGCCTTTGGGAACCCTGCCTTTGAGCCTTTGAGCAGTTTCGAAGATGTTTGGCCGGCACCCTCTAACTTTTAACAATTTTTGGTTCGAGCCCGGATACTTGCTCCTCCGGAACTCAAACCCAGAACCTCGTGAACAATGTCCTTCCCTCCTAGACTTCACGATTACCGAGGTCAGCAGTCAACTAGTTTTTAGTATTCAGATACAAATCACCTATCTTTCATCGTTTATACACGATAGAGGTCTGCACGGGCCGGAATTTTTAGCCCGGGCCCGGCCCGTGAATATATAATGTTAGTTCAAAATATGTTTTAGGCCCAAGATCGTGTGATAATCAAATAAGCCCGAAATAAGCCTGAATTAATAAGCCTGAATAAGAAACAATAATGAACGCAAAATTACATTTCTATTTACAGCAATTAGAAGTTTGATTTTGAAGTTGTGCTTTAAAATTTCTCCAGAAAGAACGATCCAATAAATATCCTTGTACAATATATTTATATAGTTAGGCCCGAGAAATATGATTTGTATTTTAAAATTTACGGCCCAAGCCCGGCCCGGGCCCGAAGTGACATATCCTTAGTAGGCTCGAGTCCAGCCCGCGGGCAGGGCCGCGGTGGCTCAGTGGTAGAGCGTTCACCTTTGGTGCTTTGGGGTCCTTGGTTAGATCTTAGTTCTCGCCAAGTCAACTTTGTGGTGGACAAATACCGGGTGCTTAGGTTTCCTCGGGGTTCTCCCGTTTCCTTCTACTTTCTTCATTCCACCATTTCATTCATTTCTCATCAACACCGTCTCCTTTATCCTAGCAGGCATAATTGTGGGACGTAAAGCTTGAAGATTTCATTTTTACCGTCCCGCGGGTCGGGTCGAGCTTGAGTCCCTGCAGACCTCTAATACACGGTGGTGTTATAATAATAATAATAATAATAATAATAATAATAATAATAATAATAATAATAATAATAATAATAATAATCATAATCATAATCATAATAATAATAATAATAAAGTTGTAGTAGTAGTAGTAAGTATCATTGATAATAATTATATTGTCTATGTAGGATACTCGAAGAGTACTTCAAACTACACGCAGCACCTGGCTCGTTTTGGCTCGACTCGACTCGAAACTCGAGTCAATTTCGAACTGAGTTTCGAGTTGAGTTGGAAGGAATTTTTCGAGCTGAGTTCTCGAGTCGAGTTCAAGGATGTCTGTTTCGAGTCGAGTCGAGTTTCAATGAAAACTCGTTCGAACTCGCTCGTGCCCATCCCTAGTGTGTTCAGAATGGCAGTATTTGTGAATTGAAAGTATGATGGAAAAATGTTATATTATGAAGGGCATTTATACCGTATTAATAGATTTCCTATGTAGACGCTTTAGCTTACTGTTTAGATTTATAACAATGAAGATTGTGTGTGGGTTTAGTACGTGCTTATAATAAGTACGATTTTTAAAGTTTCGAAGTTTTGTTCTTTCGAATTGACAAGATATATATGTGACCTTAAGAAGTTAAAACTGCATTTCCTTTCCGATCTTTTAATTTGTTATTGTAGAGCAAACTTTGTTCTTCTAAAGTTTCCTTTGTAGATATTTGGAAGTATGTATCTCTAATAAATTGTGTAATCATTTTACTGAACGTAACTGTAGTGTTTTGCTTTTTACATTATACTGGACACTTTCACTACATTTGTTGTACTAAAAATGATTTTTAGGGGTATTTAGTCACATGAAACAATTCTTTCCACTAGCGTGTTCAATCTAACTAACTAATCCTCACTCGTACATTAAAATTTTATTTAAAGAATTCTGGAATGATATTTGAAAATCAAGGGGAAATAGGTACTAATAAATCTCCCTTAAATTTAAATATTCCTTTTGCGTGAATTAGGCACAACAGAAATTTCTGTTTTTCCTAAAGATAATATTAGGTATAAAATTCGTTACAAAGTACTGGAGGGTCATTAGGCACAACAGGATTTAGGCAGAACAGGAAAGAACCTACGGAATAACCTATGGCCCAAGTTGGAAGGGGGAACTGGAGCAGTGGTCCTCCTTCGTATATCTGCTTGGTCATAGAGTTCTAGCGGGTTTCAGGATAATATAATCGATCTGTATTGTGAAGACGGTACGTTTTTGGTCTATGTATAATCGTTTCGGCTGAAGTCAACAAATGGTTGCACGCTTTTTGTTATCTTACACGACCCTAATTTGTTCGGTCTCTTTCTTTATCTCTGTTGTTTTCCTTGTATCTCTGATCAACGATGACTCCAAGATATCGATTATTAAATTTAATAAGCTAGCGTCATTAGAAGTAGTAAAAGATTAACTCCTTGATATATATAAATTTTATATTTATGATAGAGGCATCTTTAACTGATGACATTTTGAATATATACTATTCATTGATATGCAACAATTTGCATTTTATTTTGTTTCTTTTATACATAAATATTTTCATTTAAAGAGCTTACAACTGATGTTCTGGGAATTTTAGTTCCGAAATAAGTTCGTGACTTTAGAGTCGTTCTCCATTTTGCTGGGAAATTATTGCCCACTAGATATACCTGTAATACGATATTCACAATGGTTCGATAGACTATATTTCTGCCAGTCATTGCAGAATAGTATCATTAACATCAGCTAGGCCTAGCTAATCACAAATAAACAAATATTAAACACATGCATACGCAATTAACAGTATATTTTATTTTGTAAAATATCTCGATGGGTTAAAAAGGAACTTGTTTATTGATTACAATTTTGGTTGGAGATTTCCTGAAGTTATTTTTTTTAATGTATTATTTTAATTTTAATGATTGATGTTTTCACGAGAATACTATTGTCCATATGTACAAACTTTCGTTAATACGAATTTAAATATTTATTATAATATCTTTGTAACTAATTTGGTATATTCTTTTGCTAGACTGGGACTGTACGGCAATATCTGTAAGTGAATATAGTTATCCGAAATTCTGTTTCATACCGTAATACCGATGTTTAAGACTCCTGTTTATTAAATAAGAAAATCTTTGGTAAATTGCTTGTTTTTGCACATCAATTTCAATTTTCTGCGCCGTCTTCCTTAATCTGCGATGAGTATACTGACGACATTTTCTGGAACTGCAGCTATGTTCCAAATTTTTAAACATTATTCGAAATAAATTGATGGAAAATATAAAAATATTAATGTCTATATTCAATGTTGCCATGTAAATTCAATATTTCTGTATATGATTTCTCTGTACGGGCGAGAGTACCTTTGTGAACTATCCAAATTTTTCGTAAACAGTGAAGAATCCGTAGCAATCATAATACCCCAAAATACTTCAGACAACCAAAGCCAAAGTTTAACTGGTATTAATTTAGTGCGTTCACCCTTATAAAACAGTGTTTCCATAATCACTTATTTGGAGCTGCCATAGTGCGAAATCACATCCGATTCATATCTTTCTAGAAGTGCAAATAGTGACAACGCAGATATTCAAATATGTCTGAATCAAAATAAAATTTTAGAAATCAATTACCACATAATTTGGATAAACAGGAATAATGTACCGAGAAGATACCTAGGTTATGAATTACCATGATTTCGAATATGTCCAAACTACAGTGAAACAGTTAACTGAAAGGAATTATTAACTTACCAGAACTGTGATTTACTAAATTTTATTCCTATATACGCCGTCTTCTTCACAAACAGATAATATGCTTAAAGACATACATTGACAACATAGGGGAACAGTTTATATATACATATATTGTTCTGAAATAATTCTGGAAGAAGGGATCATTTCCCTGAGAACTAAAATTCAGAATATTTGTTTTTCTACTTTTTTTCTTTAACGGTGAAATTTTGCGCAATGTTATTAAAAATTTCATGATACTATATGTGACAAGTAAAGCCATAAGATTTTTGTTTTAACCATTGACTGTTTTGAAAATTACTGAGATTACGAATCTTATGTAAAATATTGCTGAAACAATATTACTGTTTATTTCCCTAGTGGATGGAGGTATTTTCATTTTGAAAAATGTTAATGTGTTTACTTCGCTAAGTTTATTATATTTTTTTTAAAATTTGAATATGTCGAATTATTAAGTGTAAATAAAATTCCAGCTGGAAAAATGTTTCTTTATTTCCTATAAACTGTAGAAGAATGCATCCTAGCAGATAATGGTAGTTTAGTAAGATTTTAATTTTATTTCTGTGTAAAATTTTAGGTTGATATAATGGTGTGGATTTACTATGTTTTGTTCATACAGAGTATTTCGATAGTGAATGATTTAAACTAACATCTTAGCAACCCTCCCTTTTATATATGAAAGTAGAATCAATACCCAGCTTAGGCAAACACTGAAAACAATGTCAATCAAACTTATGAAGTAATATCTGATTATTATTACTATTTCATTTAAATATGATCGAGATATATTCAGTACTGCATAGCACAGAAGAAGATAGAATAATCATTGAAACAGCGTCTGATCAAAAATAGTGAAATAATTTCATTACAGAATTGGATTGTGAATGTTTTCTTTCTAGGTTATTTTATTTTAAATGTGGATAAGTTTGATATATTCTCTTCTTTCTCTTGCTATTTACTTCTCTTCTTTCTTTCTTTTTCTTCTTCTTCCTTTCCTAGTCTAACTGCCATACTCATGTCATCTTATTCTAAAGACATTTCCTCTGGAATGTTCTTTGTTTCTTCGGTGAAATGGCCGCCTTATCTAACACACAGTTAAAATATTTACTATGGTTTCTACGGAGACCGTTGCTATAAAGATGACATGAGGGAGAGGGTTAGAACAGTCGTAGTCCATAGGATTCAGGTCCAGACTGCATTCAGGAAAAATAAAATCAGGAATATGACGCTGAAGCCACCCTTGAGTTGATCTGACCTTGTGGGCAGTAGCAGAATCCTGCTGGAAGGTCCAGGATTGGTTGTGAAACAGTGTGCTCCTTAACTTCTTCAGAATATGCTCCTAAACGGCCCGCTTTCGTACACTCGGGCACTGGTTGTAACTCCATTTTCGCGAAAATGCAGCTGGGTGGAACCGGAATAACTCACTTCCCACCACACTATCACTGAGGAGGGATGCTGGGAACTCTGAACTTTTGGAACCTTCTTAAGGGTTTCCTGAGAGGTTGATGCATACACTCGATCGTTTTATCGATTGAACGACTGTTCAACGGTGAATATTTTCTTATCGGTGAAAAGGATTTAGCGATTACCATTATGAGCATATCGCTGCAGGAGACGTCTACATTTTATCATTCTTTTATCAATCTCAGCTTCTTTAGGAGTGCGTCAAGATAATATCCTGTATCTTGGCGATAAGCCCGTAGTAGAAGGTCCTCAGATGGAAGCCTGGACATTGACTGTTTCGAAATGTTCACTTCACTGGCCATGATAACCTGCTTTCTTTCCGCATTTCTCAGCACACGAACCGCCACTGCTTTTGTGGCTGCTCGAGTCCTGACACTGCGTGGACGACCCGTTCTTGGATGATCCTTCACAGTCCCGGTTTCATTGAAGCGCTCAGTTTCACGATACATGAACATTAGACTGATTTCGAGCTTTCGTAGCGTCTTGAAAATGTCACTTACAAATTGTCCAACTTTATGTAACGGTATCATAGCAACACGGTTTTCTTAGTCACCCTATCCCATGGTTCCACCTGCGATCCAATGCTTCCTCTTGCACAAACAAAGGGGCCGCGGTGGCTCAGTGGTAGAGCGTTCACCTCTCGTGCTTAGGGTCCCGGGTTCGATCCCAGCCCCCACCAAATGAACTTTGTGGTGGACGAACACCGTGTGCGTGGGTTTTTTCGGGGTTCTCCCGTTTCCTCCCACTTTCTTCATTCCACCATTTCATTTATTACTCATCATCACCGTCTCCTTTAGCCTAACCGGCATAACCGTGGGACGTAAAACTCAAAGATTTCATTTCATTTTCTTGCACAAACAAGCACACAATGGTTCAAGGTTCCCATGAGCACACTTACGGTTCTTTCCTTCTCCTCCCAGATGTAGAGTGTACGTCAAAATTTTGTAACAGTATTCATGGCTAGACTAGGTATACAAAGTAATACTACATTTTAATAACAAATAAAACATTCATTACTTCCTACTATTTCTTTACTCTTTCCATGTTAGTACTCTCAACCTTTATCTATTTCCTCTTCTATGCAAAATTTTTGGGGAGATGCGGTTCTATACCCCGCCAAAGACGCTCATGTTTTACAGTGGAATTGCACTTCAGTCAAGATAGTGATCTGACAACATTTATGTTTCTTTCTTGCCATAATAATAGGTCACTTGGTACAAATTTAGATGTTCGATACAGAAATGGCATTAGGAACCTCTATCTTGACATAACAATTATCTGTTTTAATACTATCCATTAGCCGAATATTTCTCTACCTCCTTGTTTTACTTTCATCACACCACGTGTTCAGAAAACATTTTTTTCTCAGAAAATAGGCTTCTTATATGTTGATAACCATGTAATAAACATATGCCATTCATTTGTTCTTTCTTCCTTCATTTCTCTACTTCTTTTATGACTAAAAATTTCGTTTCCTTACACTTTTTTTTTTTTTTAAAGAGGGCGTATCCCCCTGTCCTCCTACCGAGACACCCGTGTCTCCTCTAATTCGCTTCATCTCTGTGTACTGAAACAAAGAACTAAACTTTACATTGCAAGAGCCTATGAAGAACTCTGGCCGGACACATTCCTCACCGTCTCGCCGGTGACACGTGATCATTATATTTGCTTTGAATGTCATATTTCTAACATTGTCAGGCCAGGGAAGCTTCTCAATTAATACGGATGAAATGTAAAATCAAATATTTATGCTGCACATCATTCATGCATTCTGAATTAATACAATAAATTATATTTCAATAATATCTTACTCGAAAAGATTTAAATCCCCCTGGAGAAAGATGTTATCGGAAACTAAAAATTTACTTTATTTATTAAGTACAAAAATCACACTTGTTCTGAAAAGATATGAGACTGAGTGCTTGATACCCTGTACTAAAATTCTGCGTACGCCACTGTCCCCCTTACGTTCGCCACTGTTAATTTTAATGTTACAGATAGGCCCATGCTCAGTATTAATATACGGTTGATAAATATTTGTAAAAATTTCCATTATGTTTCTTTCACAAATAGCATTTTGGGAATAACAGCATATTCTTAACATAAAAAAATACTGGACTAAGCTTACTCAGTGCTGAAATATTCACCTCTGGTGCGTGGGGTCCCTGGTTCGATCCTAGCTCTTGGCAAGTGAACTTTGAGATGGACAAACACTGTCTGGGTAGGTTTTCTCGAGGTTCTCCCGTTTCCTTCCACTTTACGAGGGTTGCTATATATATTTCTGGCCTAGGCAACACTAAGTGTTGCCAGGTGCAATCTGACATTTCCATTGGAAAGTTTGACATTTTGTAGCATAAATGTACTCAGAACTTTTTGACTTACGACAATTTTTTTTTCTTTTACAGGTACTTGAAGAAATCAACTTGGCAAAAAAATGGAATTAACTCGTGAACATTTTCGTGCGATCATTTTTCACAACTTTCGACGTGGATTATCACGACAAGAGTGCATCGATGAACTTAAATCTTTGTATGGCGACGAAGCACCATCCTATAGCACTGTGAAAAACTGGTACAACGAATTCAATCGTGGCCGACGCTCGCTCAAAGACGAATTCCGTGAAGGTCGTCCAAAAACAGCCGTTGTGCCAGAAAACATCGATGCCGTACGTGAACTGATAATGCAAGACCGTCATGTGACTTACCGTGAGATAGAGGCATGCCTAGGCATTTCTTCCACCAGCATACATTCGATATTGCATGAACACCTGGCCGTAAAAAAGGTTTGTTCTCGTTGGATCCCGCACAATTTGACAATCGCTCAAAAGAAAGCTCGTGTGGATTGGTGTAAAGAAATGCTGAAAAAATACGATCGCGGTGCTTCAAAAGACGTTTATAAGATCGTCACAGGTGACGAATCATGGATCTATGCGTATGAGCCCGAAACAAAACAGCAATCGACCGTGTGGGTCTTCCAAGACGAGCCAAATCCAACGAAAGTTGTTCGTGGAAGAAGCACTTCGAAGCAAATGGTCGCCTGTTTCTTCGGCATAACTGGTCATGTGGCGACTGTTCCGCTTGAGCAACGTAGGACGGTCAATTCTGAGTGGTACACCACCATTTGTTTGCCTGAAGTCTTCGGAGAAATTCGAAAAATGAACAAGAGAAGACGAATCATTGTGCACCATGACAATGCGAGCTCTCACACATCGGCTCAAACCAGCGCATTTTTGACCGGCCAAAACGTCGAAGTGATGGGTCATCCGCCGTACAGCCCTGACTTGGCACCCAATGACTTCTTTTTATTCCCACACATCAAGAAAAAAATGCGTGGTCAACGATTTTCGTCGCCAGAAAATGCTGTTGAAGCATTCAAAAACCATGTTTTGGAGGTGTCTCAATCGGAGTGGAAAAAGTGCTTCGAAAATTGGTTTGAGCGCATGCAAAAGTGTATAAATCTTGATGGAGAATATTTTGAAAAACAATAAAACCATTTTCGTTGATAAATATTCGTATTTTCATTATTAGGCCAGAAATATATATAGCAGCCCTCGTATTAATCTCACCACTGTCATCATCCATCTAATGGGACACTGTATACCTTTCCCAAAATTTCGTAACTCTACATATATTTGTACACTTCCTTTGTAAAACTATGGTTGTTTAGCAGAGAAATGAGTGATGCAGCATAAACATTTGATTTTAGACTTCATCCATACTTTTTCTTTTCTATAAAATAATCAAGTTCTATCATTTTTTTTCTGATATTGTAAGTGGCGTCATATAACAACTTACTTATAGTCTTTTTAGATGCAAAATAATACCGACTCAATACTATATAGGCAAAGCATCTTGGAGTTGGACCCCTCAAACTTCGTACCCCTCCCAATAAAAATTTCTGTGCGCGCGCCTGGTTTTAATGCATAATCGTTATACGTTAAATTGAAGTAATTAAATTAATGATAATGAGTAATACTGGCTGGTCAGATATTGTGTCAACAATAGAAAGAAACAATAGAAGTTTGTTTAAAATTATAAAATTTTGAATTTGCTTTATTTGTTGTAATAATTTAAAAACCTATTTCCATAAAAACACACAAAAATGATGTGTACACATGCCTAGAAGATAAACGACAGGTGAGTTGATAATATATATATATATATATATATATATATATATATATATATATATATATATATATATATATATATATATATATATATTTAATATTTTAGTTAATTCGTTTGCAAAATTTACTATAAAATGTTCAGAATTTGGATTCTTGGAAGAATAATAGTACGTGTGCGAGAGTTTCAATAGGTAATACTTTTCATAACTAATAATAGCTATATAATCTACGACGAAGTTTGAATCACTGCTTTAAAATTTTTTAGTAAAGTGTCCCTGTATATACTGTATGTAGCTATATAGCTGAATATTGTGAAATTTGGCGGTAATTCTCATATGGAATTGGATATGATTGTCCTAATCTAACAGTTAGGAAGATTAACATAAATGTAGCTATAGACTCTATTAGGGATTGGAATGGATGCCACTATTTAGAAAAAATAGGCGTAAAACCTAGTAATTATTGAAATAACAAGGAGCCTTCAAGCACTCAATTTCATACTTTTTCAGGACAAGCGTGATTAGTAGGTATATATACGAGGATTAATTAGAAACTTCGTGGCCTGATCTACAAAATTAGAGACATTATGCTGTATCGCGGGACCAATTTGAAAATCGAAAAAGGTACCAAAATGTACTGCATTCGGTTATATTTGGTTGGATTACATTACGTTATTAGCCATATAATTTTACTATACAGGTCCATAATATAAGTAGTAGAAGTAGTAGGAGTAGGAGTAGAAGTAGTAATAATAGTAGTAGTAGTAGAAGTAGGAACGGGTTAGAAGCCCCGCAGGGGTTCGTTGGCTTCTGTTCTCGATATGAAATGGGCAAATTAAAGACTTACCCAAAATTTTCTGTGCATTTTACAGTCTATGGATCCGTATAATAAAACAAGTGTACCTCTCCGCGAAATAGCCCATCCGCCTCTACATACAGTACCGCTTACAACATCAAAAACAATAAGCAAATACAACCACTTTTTTAACTTTTACTATTCCCCTTACCTGACTTTCACTCATTCTTCCTCACAAACTTACATAAATTCTCCAATTGACCCGGTAAATTTCCTAAAACTGGTCCGGCGATACAGCAGTTAACCCACATTAGAAAATATTTGGATAAGTTATGTTTAATTTTTCCACGTAATATCCCTTGACTGAGATACATTTACGCTACTTCTCCGGTAACGCTTCTATACCACTTTTAAAAAAGTGATTCCTCGATCCCTGCAAAATATTTCAGTACAGCACTTTTCACCTCTGCATCTGAAGAAAATCGCTGTCCCCTCCCCCTCAAAATTTTCAGATTTCTAAACAAGTGAAAGTCCGAGGGGGATAGATGAGACGAATAGGGGTGCGGCAACAGTTCGAACCCACAGGAATGAATTTCTACCATGGATACAAGGGACGTGTGAACGTGCGCACTGTCCTGGTAAAAACAACACCTTTCTTTGCAGCATTCCTGGCCTTTTAATTCTGATTTTCTCATGCAAATGTCGCAAAAAGGTGGTAGTATTCAGAATTGTCAATTTTTCCCTTTTCCAAGAAACTAATCAGGATAATGCCTCTAGCATCCCCAAAAATTGACTCCATAACCTTGTTTACCCACAAAACGTGTTTGGCTTTCTTTGGAACAGGGGATGAAGGTCGTTTCCATTGCTTCGATTGTAGTTTTGATTCCATGTCTCGTGCATATTTACAAATCTGCCGATAAACTCCTCCGGATCACTTGCGATCAGTTACAAACAGGGAGTCAATTTCGTGTTCAACTGAAAGTAACTTGGGTACCCATCTCGCGGACACCTCAGGAAACCCTAATTTCTTTACGACCAGTTTTGTGCTCAGTCATAGGAAATATCTACAGTCTCAGCTATCTCTCGGTTTGATTCTGTGGTCATTCAAAATCAGGTCACAAATTTTATTGACATTTTTTGTATTTGCTGACGCTGAAGGCTTGCCATTGCGGGGGTTATCTTCAATGCTGTTTCCACTTTTTCACCACGGAATATGAAGGCGAGGAGTCTTCTAATGCCTCTACCATGTCCATATAAATTTCCTGTGGTGTTAAGCTCCTTTTATGCAGGTACTTAATGACAGCTCGATGCTCGATTTTCTCTATGTGAAAAAGTTTCGTCACTTCCGCCGACTTAGCGTCTTACAAGCTCCTCCCTTGAAAATAAAGAAGTGAAATTGGCAAAGTGGATACATTTTTCACGATAAATGGTGTTGATATAGCTGTGGGTTAGCTGTGCAAGCGTGTTTATACTATTCGTTTTTATAAAATTAAATTGAGTATCCAGCAAGATGTGCATTTTACAATTCTGTGGTGGTTTATTTAAGAATATATAGGGCTGAACATAGTTACACTGGCTGTCATAAATTACGCAACAAATGGATACTCAGGTGTATAAGGAAAGTAAACGCATGCTGGTGAACAGTTATTGGAATTAAAGAAACACCTATTTTACGTCATATAGCAAGGAAAACCACCAAATAAATGAAAGTACACTCGTGGGGGGAAAAATTATGCTGGACGGCGCTGGCACTGAAACTGGAGAACTTTGGAGCCGCAAAAGGATGGTTTACTGACACTAATAAGGGATGTGATCACCGTGCATAGCAATACAGGATTCACAACGTCATCTCATGCTGTGATAAGTGTTTGTACCAGCTTAAGTGGTATCTGGGTTCATTGTTAACGAAGAGCCCGTTGAAGATCTTGGAGAATTCGTGGAGGTTTACAATGCGTTGCCCTAGAGCATCCCACATGTGTTTGATCGGATTAAGGACCGGGTACCTTCATGGCAACTCCATTCGTTGAATATGGTGTTGCTCCAAGTACTGATCGACCAGTTGTGCTCTATGGGGACGAGCATTATCGTCCTGTAGAATGAATTCCTGACCCTTAGCACATGCAAAGGGTACAACGTGACTATTCAGAACGTTATCCCTATAGCGTTGAACTGTCATTGTGCCACGCGGGAGAACATACAGATCAGTACGTCCTCCAAGCAAGATGCCACCCCACACTTGCACCACCCCACACTTGCACACTATCGCTTTCAAGAATATTGGATGTATGGTAACGGGTTCCTGTTTCTCGCCAGACCAACTTGCGTCGAGAATCACTGTCCAGAAAAAAAATCTAGACTCATCAGTAAAGAGAACTAACTGCCATTGTTCCTGGATCCAATTCACATCCGCTCTTGCTCAATTTAATCGCTGCCTCTTGTGACACTGGGTAAAGGGTACAGACACCATTGGTTTTGTTTGGGATACAAAGTACCTTTGTAAAGTCGCTTGCGTACTTTACTCGTTGATATAGGACGTCCAGTTGCAGCAACAACCTCTACACACACTTGAGTTGCAGTTGCTGACCTGTTTCTTAAACTTGAAAAATGGATATATCAATCATCCCTGGCCGATGTCACACGCGGTCGACTGCCACTGTAACATCTCGAAGCATTTTGCGGTCTCTAGAACTTGCTCCATGACCTGCTGACCACTGCTCGATCAACATTGAGTCACCGGGACACGTCTGCCTGACGCTGCTCTGCTTTCAATCTTCCTATAGCAAGCCAACGTAATTCATCCGGCAAATGATGCCTCGTTGGCATATTCGCCTGTTTCACTCCACTATACTTGCTTCTGCACTCTACACACACTGTCAGCCAACAATTCCATGCGCTCATGTAGTCCTCGCCTGTACCTAGTACTCTATGAAGTCGTGTGAGGGCAGCATAATCGTCAGTTCTCCCGCACAATGTTTCCCCGATCATTTGTCAATGCTCGTTGTATTAAGATATTCATTTTCTTTACATTTCATCCCCCTCCTCCATCATTTCTTTTTTATTGCACATTTTGTCTGTTGCTTAATTTATGACGGACAGTGTGTATTGAGCATGAACTTGTCTAGTCTCGGATAGTTGTTGACAGATTTCATAGAATATTTTTATTTTGGGAGGTTAAGGGGGCCCTTTGAGTATTCAATGTTTTTTTTTTTGTGATTTCTATTTAATTCTTAAATAGTGTATTATTGAGGCGTTTATTTTTAATATGGCGTTATATTTAAAATGTTCCTAACTTTGGAGTAGTGTCAGTTTCGGTTGCTCAGAAGGTTACCAGCTACTGCGGGTTGTAGCTGATGAGGCTTTTTAAATTTGACCATTCAATACTTAATGTAAACATAGACTTACGTAATTCATCATAAAGAGAAGAAAATAACCACAATATAAACTCTCCGTCACCTAATATGCACTTTTCAAGCTAATTGCCTAAAAAATGCCTGGTCCAGCGCTTCCGGCATCCCATTCCTCTATACTATTCACCTGCCTTCAATCTCTCAAGTTTCACAGTTTATCGCTACCAAAATTGGCCCTCTTGTTCTTGATAGCTGCCATGTAGTAAATTGAAGATTATAGTGGTGGCACATGAGGAAGTAACCGAAGTCCTCAGTATATTTTCTTAAAATTATTATTAAAACTTGACGGTTGTAGAAATTGAGAATGGTTATTATAATTTGCTAGAGTCAAGTTAATTAAACATGATTAAAAACGTCTCAATCGTTAAGGAATCATTTAAGATATTACTATATGATTGGCTTTCTAGCTTTGATTGTGAAAATACCTAGGAATGCCTATAATTTAATGGTAATGTTCCAACTAGATCAATAGAATTTGAGGAAATTGAGAGAAAATAAGTTGAAACTCGTGAGAAACATTGAAAAATATATTTAAAAAATATAATTTATATAAATAAAATCATATTCGAGTTATATGTAAGGAATAGCACGGTAACAACGATCAACACAGCATTCAGCAAGTAGAGCTTGAACAAGACAACAGAAAACATACCGTATTGACAGGTGTCACTCTGCCTCATCGACGTCGGACGTCGACGTCAATGTATTAATGTACTTTATTCAATGGGGTCTCATGGTCTTCTTCGGAAGGGGGGATTCATATACTGCGAAATTTGTGCATATGCAAAGCATCCATCAATACAGTGATATGTTTGTGGGAACAGAAAATAACCATACGCAGGGACGATTGGCAGGTAGCACACCATTGGATAACAAATATACTGTTTACATGGCTGTGATAGAGCGAACACTGTCGTCCATAGTGTTAGCTAAATGATGGAGCATAATGGGTATCGAACTGTTTGAGTCGACGGTTCGACAGCGTCTGGGAACGTTGTGCTGGTGCACACATAGCTTTATGTTGACTTAAATTGACCTAGAACCACAAACACCTCAGGCTACAATGGACGTTTGAACACAGTTGCTGGTCTGTTGAGCGATGCAGAAGGATCGTACAGTGATATTGGCTACCTACCTATTAGACGCTGTCGAGGTGAGCGTAATCTGGTAACGTATGTCGAGTATCATGGTAGCCAAAGACATGCATGGTAGTGTGAGGCGACAACATTGAGTACAACGCAAGACATCATCTGCTACCCATTCACAGCAACCTCACCAATGACCGATACATGACAAAAGTACTTTTACACAACTTCGGATGCTATTTCAACAGGATAATACCCAACCACATGCATCACAGAATGTAGAAGTCTTCTTCAAAAAATGACAGGTATAGTTGTCATTCTATATTGTCCTTGTCGCTGATTGAAAAGAATATTATTGCAGATAACATATGTGTTTGAAATCAAAACCTACCAACTTTTTTTTTCTTCTGTCTCCCACCCCACTTTCCATTAGCAGCTGCAAATGGAGCTTATAACGCATTATTGCCTAGTTTGTACTTAACAATTTTTTCAACTTATTAAAAGTTGCTTCAGAATAGATGCTTAACCGTAAATCCAATATTTTTGAAATGTCAACTCACAGATTTCAGTCACAATTCCCCATGTGAAACACTGTCAGACCAGCTGAAAGCATTTCTAACATATTTGACAGAACTTCGAGATTGGGGAACGGGGGTAGAAAATAAAAATTTAGAAGGGTGTGAAGTAGGCCTACTTTCGCTTTCGTTTTCATAATTTTCGTGCAGGTTATCTTTTGGCTACGAATTAGTAGCTTGTAATATAGTGGCAATTATTAAAATAATCGAACCTCAGGGGGCGCGGTGGCTCACTGGTAGAGTGTTGATTTCAGATGCGTGGGCAGGAATATTCAGTCCCAGTTCGCAACAAGTGGGCTTTGTGGTGGACGAACAATATATGGCTGGTTTTCTCGTGGTTCTCCCATTTCCTCCCACTTTCTTGATTTCACCATTTCATTTATTTCTAATCACCTCCGTCTCCTTTAGACTACAGGCATTTGTGTAGTCTCATTTTTTTATGTAATCGAACCGTAGCACAGTTGGAAGAGTGCTGGCTTCGTATTCAGAATGTTTTGACCACTTTGACTCGGGTTTTCTAAAATTATCCTGAGTCGCACCAGGTGAATGCCGGGATAGTACCTTAGTTAAAGGCTCTGCCTAATATCTTCCGCATTCTTCTCCCTGGCTGGCTTGCTTGTAGAGGCACGTTATTTATGCAACGTGACAGGTTTAAGCCGAGTTGCCAATCTGTACAGAAATATAAATTTCATGTCATTGTGGCCCATACAAAACATCCTATAGTTCCATCCCATCATTACTGTCATCACTGTCACTAATATTATCGGTTTCTATAATGATTTTCCGAGTATCGCACGTCTGTTCCAACTCTTAATACGTTTTTTCTGTTTTAACACAATGTTTCACATACGCTTCAACAGTGCAGAAAAATGTTATCGACTTCCTGCTGAATCACTCGAATTAATCACGGATATTTGGGATTTTATTATGCGAAACAATCCGTCGCTTTAGTGAACTCCAAATCAGTTCTATTGTATTGAACACACAAAAGTAGGGCGGTAGTCTGAGTGCTTGGTGACTTCGAACATCGCTAGAATGTGTACTACATATTTCTTTTCGACATTTGCAAATTTGATAGTATCTAACAATGTCGCTTTTATAGGAATAGATTGAGGAACGATAATACTATTTCTTATGAATAGCTACTTTGTATTGCTATTTCGAATTTTCTCTAACTGGTGGGAATGGTAGCTAGCGTTATCCATTACGATCACACACTTTTTTTTTTTTTTTTGGTCAAAATCAACTGTTCTATAAACCATCGTTTAGAAAGCTCGGCTGTCATATCCTGGTAATAATCGACAGATGATGAACCACTATTCATCATAAACAAAAGTAAACATCCGGGAAACTACCCATTTTCACTCGTTTTCATCTTGAAATTGGGGCATCCAGACGACATCTATGAGATTTGTCCTACCATCCTTTCTACACTGTAGTATGGGTGTCATACCATGTTTCGTGAAGATAAATTATTATTATTATTATTATTATTATTATTATTATTATTATCTACAGCTACTATATATTCATTGCTAAAATAATGTAGAATAAGACAAAGTGCTGTATTTTTGCTGTATTTTAGCTGTTCTCAGCACGTAAAATAAAGTTTATTATTATTATTATTATTATTATTATTATTATTATTATTATTATTATTATTATTATTATTATTACAGCTCTATAGTTGTTTATGACTTGAAGAAATTTATAACACAAAGCAACCGCGAGGATTTCATAATAACTTGTCGATTCTGTAGATTTTTGTAGGGATTTTCAATTAACAAACAGTCTTAGGGTTTCTTCTCGGCAAGTAAACATACAGTCCATACCTTCAGTTTCTGTTTTTAGTCTTTTTAAAAGCGTTTCTGTCATAGGAACTTCCTTTTTTCTGTACATTTGACATATTGTTTCCTGCACTAGATCACACAGTTTCTTTGTACACATTACTTACAGTTCTTTCCATATAATGAAATACATTATGTATCGTAAGTTTCTCATCTTACTTATATGCGTACCTATTACGCTTGAAATAGTCCTTATCGATTCTATATGTTCATCGCACACTCGAGGTTTAAAACTATCGTGACGTTTTACCTCACTCCCTGTCTATAATAATGTTTTCCTTCCATACTTTGACTTCGTGAGGAAGGATCCTTGTGAAAAACATGGCGAAAGTTCCATTGTATTTGCAGAATACTTCTTATCTCTAACCACCACACATACATACTGTGGTGTTTCTTCAATCAAAGCCATTTTCTAAAGCTCCCTTATGGCTATGTGGATAATGTTCGCGCCTTTGGCTTTGAAACCCGGATTCACGGCAGGAGCTCATATAGTTCGGATCCCACATTAAGCTGTAGGTCTACGTCTCATTTGGCC
The DNA here is from genome assembly GCF_964235325.1 of Thermobia domestica. Classification (NCBI taxonomy): domain Eukaryota; kingdom Metazoa; phylum Arthropoda; class Insecta; order Zygentoma; family Lepismatidae; genus Thermobia; species Thermobia domestica. Next base: position 130,507,581 of record NC_137467.1, read on the forward strand.
TCGCTGTTAAACGGGATGTTAAACTCAAATCTAATCCAATTAAGCTACATTAGCACCAATTTCACAAATTAACTATTGCTTTTGCAACGCTCAGCTATCCAAAAGATTTATTTGTTGAAATGTGTAATGACTATTTAAAAGCTGTCAGTTAGAATACGAATACCCTGAGTTATTTTGAGTTTTAGAATAGTAATTAAATTACTTTAAATTGTATATTAGTTATTATTCATTTGTTTCATTTCCAGACTATGTTTCACTGAAACATTTGTGGAAAGTAGTCCTTCAACTGGCGAAAGAATCTGTCTTGAACCGAGTGGGTCACGTGCGCTGCTTAGGCAGATTTGGTAAGCTCCTTATCAAGTAGAATAAAACAAATGTACAGCTCACAGATGACGAGAAGAACCGTAGCAGAAGTAGTGTGACGTAGGTATGGACTCAACCACTTTTCTCACGGGGGTTTCAAATGACACCACGGAATAGCACACAGATAACTACCCGGAGTAGCAGACATCTAAGTATAGACCACACCTCAAAAACCGAAAATGGACTTGACCGTGTCGTTGACCTTTCCCCGCTTCCCCTGTTTTAGGGTTCTCGTCATCTGTGAGCTGTAATTCTTCTGTTGGCACCTTGATTAAAGAACCATTGTTTGCAGGTTCATATAACAGAGAAACATGTCATTAGGGAAAATTTTTAAAATCATTATGTCCAAATTAGCATATCGAAAACGATAATACAAAATTTCAATTATAATATTTATTCACAGTAGAATTTATTTTTAGTTTAATGTTTCTTTTTAGCATTAACACTGTATGAGACATGTACCGACAATTTGATGGAATCCGAATCAGTGTAGAGCTCTGTGACTATCGGTTTCAAATTTTACCAAATCATACATGAAGATCTAGACGTGTATTGGGGAATTCGAGCCGAGGATTCACACACAGGACCAGAAGAACACTCATGTTACCATTAGCAGGGAACTGAAGAAAACAGCTTCGAATGATCCGACAATTTTGGCCAGTATCATCACGGTTAACGGATACAGAAAACCGAGCTGTCATCCCATTGAAAGTCGCCTGAATTCGCAAGATCAAAAGGAGCTATATGCAGCTGTATTATAACGATTACGCGATTCCGTTCGTCGTGAACGGTCTGACAAATGGGCTTCTGGATAGTGACATTTGCATTATGAAAGTGCTCTGTGCCACACTTAAGGAATGGTGTTCGACTTCTTGCTCAAAGACATCATCTTCGTCGAACACCAATGCTCTTACTCATCGGATCTGGTTCCCTGTAACTTTCCCTGTTTCCTACACTAAAATCCGCATTTAAAAGAAAACTATATGTCCATTCAAGACATTTAAGATAATACAAGGGAACTCCAGCGCATTCCGTAATTTTATCAGATGATTTCATCAGTTTGATTAGATAAGATCAATGATATGTTGCTGTAAGAACATATAATGTATATCCAATTAGGCATCTTGGTTCCAAAACTAGATATATTCACAAAATCATTACAACAAATAGTGTTAATTATATTCAAATTATTGTCCTTTGGCACATCAACCGTCCGTTGGTACAACCATTGAATTATTCATAAACAAAATCCAATTTTAGAAAAGAAATGCATAATAAATTGAAATTATCTGAATATAGAAACAGTAGCTGGACGTCATAAATATACTGAAATATTTACTTGCCACCTTCGTTTATTTGCAGCAAGATAAATAGTTCCAAATATTGAACACTAAGAATAAAAATGATCTTCCTGCTAACTTATTTTGGTGCTGTACACAATTATTTCACGATATACAAATCACTCTTGAGAAAATGACTTCACAAAGAGAGGAAAGAATTACCAAGGAAATTTAGGAGGACTGTAGCTGCGGTATCTTTAGTATACGTATGCTACTTCTGGGATAAGCAACCTCTCCTATACATTGTTTCTTCTAAGTTTAATCTGGGAATTTTAGTAACATTCTCACTGTATTATTTTATTGTTTCCTTCTCTCGGTGCCTTACATTCTAATCACTTCATTTGGAAAACGAAAACAAATAGGGATATCACAAACAAAAAGATATATTGCAACTTCATGATACAAAGGGTCTACGGTGTAGATCAAAACTTCCACAGCTAAAACTCCCACACTCAAGAAATGTCAAAACGTCCACACAATCGGTCATAACTCCCACACAAACGGACAAATCCCCCAAATGCACAAACGGTCATAAGTCCCACAGCCAAAACCCCCACACTCAAGAAATGTCAAAACGCCCACAGAATCGGTCATAGCTCCCACACAAATGGACAAAACTCCCACACGCAGAAATTGTCACAACCGCCACACAAATGGACAAAACTCCCACACGCAGAAATTGTCACAACCGCCACACAAATGGACAAAACTCCCACAGGCAGAAATTGTCACAACCGCCACACAAATGGACAAAACTCCCACACGCAGAAATTGTCACAACCGCCACACAAATGGACAAAACTCCCACACGCAGAAATTGTCACAACCGCCACACAAATGGACAAAACTCCCACACGCAGAAATTGTCACAACCGCCACACAAATGGACAAAACTCCCACACGCAGAAATTGTCACAACCGCCACACAAATGGGCAAAACTCCCACACGCAGAAATTGTCACAACCGCCACACAAATGGACAAAACTCCCGCACGCAGAAATTGTCACAACCGCCACACAAATGGACAAAACTCCCACACGCAGAAATTGTCACAACCGCCACACAAATGGACAAAACTCCCACACGCAGAAATTGTCACAACCGCCACACAAATGGACAAAACTCCCACACGCAGAAATTGTCACAACCGCCGCACAAATGGACAAAACTCCCACAAAATCGAACAAATCTCCCACACTTTGAAATGATCCTGGTTGCAAGTCTTGTAAGTTTCACACGCTAAAAATAATAAAAAGAAATACAAGGGTGTTCTGACTGTTTGTGCAATTAGGAGATTTGTCCATTTGTGTGGGAATTATGACCGATTGTGTGGTCGTTTTGACATTTCCTGTGTGTGGGAGTTTTGACCTGCTTCCGTTACAAATGACAACCTTCTATAATCGAATTCCCTGCTCAGATTTTGATTCCACTAAGGGGATCATACTGTTGTTATAGAATCTAAAACAGCGTCTAGTTGATATGAAAGTAATATTGTAACTTCTGCTACAGTTCTATTATGATTTTATCACGTGACGCATACAGGTACATCTATCTATACGTATATACAAAATAACTAGGAAACAAATACCCACATCGATAGAAGAAACAATTATTTTATCGGTACTCTTATTTTCCGTACTGTGTACTGGCTCAACTATCATTCATTCTCTACTTTTTATATACTGTGCACTTGTCCAACTACCTACAACTCTGGGTGGCGTAACTAAAGAAAGTTTTGTCTAACTAACAGAGGTTATAATTTCCTTCTAAAATTATTAAACTACTAATGTGTATTTACAATTAATTACTGTACTTGGGTCATACACAGTTTATTTCTATCATGCTTGAACATGAAAATCGTTTCGGAAAATACAGCATTTAAGAACAGATAAGACTTTAAAATGTTGAGCGATTAGTATGCTCTGTCTTGCTCTCAGAGATTTCGCACAATATATTGGGTGTCCGGAATGGGATTGGCGGTTTTTAAAAGTTTTAATATGGTCAGAGATACAGAAGAAAGAAAACATGCATTTTAGAGGAGAACTCCAAAAGTTTATTTGATCTTACTTACAAGTCATTCTAATTCAGTGTAACTCCACGTGAGCTCCATTTGTAACTACGTAACTGAGCTCCGTTTGTAACTGACAATATCTAGCCTGAACTCAATCTCTCTTCACGTATTCTCTAACATCTGAGGTGTTACTGAAGCAATCGCATTCCTAATACGGTTCTTCAGTTCATCAAGGTTACACATCTTTTCACCAGAATACACGAAGTCTTTCACATACTCCCACAGGAAGAAGTCCAGGGGGTAACATCAGGAGAGCATGGAGGCCACCTAATTGGCCCATCACGGCCTATGCAACGGCCAGGAAATTCAGTATCAAGGTACTCCCTCATTTGTAAACTCCAATGTGGCAGGGCACCATCCAATTGGAATATCACTTGAGGTTGCAATGGGGAACAGCAAAGTGTGAAGCATGTCTAAGAATACATTTCCTGTTATGGTTTCCTCTATAAAAAGGAAGGGGCTTATAACTTCATTATGTGTTAAAGCACACCAAACATTCAATTTGGGACTGTTTCTAGAATGTTCTATATACGCATGCGGCTTCTCAGATCCCCATACCCTAACACTGTGTCTGTTAACAAAGCCAGACAAGTGAAAAGTTGCCTCATCAGAGAAAACAATGTTCAATAGGAAATTATGGTCATGAGCAATCCTGTCCAGAATTTCAGTAGCAAATGCTGCTCTCTGTGGCTTATCGTTGAGCTTAATTTCTTTCAACAATTGCACCTTATACGCGCGAACGTAATCGTTTGTGTACCATCGTGCACTGTTGACTTTGGAATTGCCTGTTCGCTGCGCGAATTGACTTCCTCGGGCTACGTGAGAAATATTCTCTTATAGCTTTCACATTTTCTTCTAACACACGCAATTTACCATTGCTGTATTGTTTCACTACACTGCCCGTTGATAAATATTGATCCTTCCACGCCTGGGTGCGGATGTGTGATGGAGGATCCTTGTGGTAAACACGTCGAAAGTTTCGTTGAACTTGAACGACACTTTTTGTCTCTGCAAACCACTACACGCATTGCGCCTTTTTCGACTGCCGATGCCATTTCTGATTATCGGCGATACTAGCGCCGTCACCGGTAGTTGTTCAAGTATGAAAATGTGCTCAACAAAGCTTTTTGAGTTTTCCTTCAATATGAATGTTTTTTTTCTGTATCTCTGACCATATTAAAACTATACACTTTTCAAAATCGTCAGTCCCATTCCGGACACCCTGTATTAACTACTAAATATAAATTATTGCTGTTGTTCATTTTCGTTAGATTCTTAGACTGTGTGACATGTCGTCACAATAAAATTTAGTTTTTCTTTTTAAAAAAGTAGAGAGAAAAAATGTAAAGGAAAAGTTCCGTAAGTCATTGTAAATCGAATGGTGAGTTACAATTGTTTCGCATTTCCGATAATAGATGGCAGTGTTCTTCACTCAAGGTTCGTTGCGCGAACCTGTTTCCCTCCCCTCCTTTTTTCACCTTGGTGTGTGTGTAGCGGAAACGGCCGTGTCATTCACGGAAGGATTATTAGTTGGGTTAACATCGCTAGCTGATTCTGGGATTACTCGTACTAGTTGAATTTCGCCCGTTGATAGCTGTATTTATGTTCGTCGTTTCTTTAGCATCGAAGTTTGTAGTTTGAAGCTTTCGTACATAATTGTGCATTGAAAGTATTGTGTTAAAATGGAGTGAAGAACCAGAGCGAAATGTAGTATGATTCTAGTGTCTTTTTGGAGGAAAAACTAAGTTATTGAATTGGCGTGGAGTACAAAATGTTGCCTTTGTCATACAAAAGGATTCTTGACTGAGTAGTGTCGTTAGGAAAATGGAGTTTTTGACTAGCTTTTGCTAACAACTCCTTTTGTGTTTAAAAGAATGAGTTAGAGAAAAATTAAGCTAAATCCTTTTTGTTCTCTTGAACCAAAATTGACTTAAAAAACTAAAAATAGAAAAATTTAAAGTAGCTATTGATTATAAATTTAAAGTTGGTCTAAAGGGAAGCTAAAAAATTAATGTCAAAGATTCCTTCTTATTTTTCATAAATTTCTTAAATTTCATAAATAGAGAATTTAAGGGGTTTAAAGAAGTATTTGAGTTTTGGGTATAAAATTTTCTTGAATCTATAAAAACTAGTGATAGTTATTTTATTGGTTAAAAGGGTATCACTACTAAAATTTAGGGACATTAAACCACGTTTCTGAGTAGTGGCAAATTCTGAAAGGAACTTAAAAAATACGACTAAGATATGGTAAATTCGGGACGTTAATCTTTTGTAGTTAAAACCTATTACAATTCGAAATTATTTAACGCAATTAAATGCCATGATTTAGAGATTCTAAAAACCGATATAAGGGTGGAACGTTAAATTGAAAATTTGTGTTGGTTGTAAAATAATTATTAAATCAGTGTTTAATCTTTAACAATCTTATTAACTTGGATTAAAACTTATAACTGAGTGAGTGGCTTAAAAAATTTAAAGGGATTAAGTAAAAAATTAGAGAAAACGTTTTTTCTTAAAAATTAAATTTGGATAAAATAAAAATCCTAAAATTTGGAGTGAATGAGATTATTGGTCAGTCAAGTATTTCCTTCATGGCAAGAGTCTTCAGTTATTGAAGTAAGTGTCTACTGCAAAATTGGTGAGTATCCAAATTTTCTATATATTGTAGTTTTGTTTGAATTATGTTCACTGCACGTATGAGTGAGAAATTAAACCCAAATTAAATAAAGGTTCAAATAAAAAAAAATATATCTACAACTAAATTTTCTTCCTTTTCGAAGTAATTAAATTTCTGGAGTTATTCCATTTGAACCTTATATACAGAATTTTGTTTGATATTGCGAAACAATTAGTAACGAGCTATTTGATCCCTTTCTTTTAACGGAACTCTTTCTCCTTGAGATTTTTCAATTTAGTAGGAAAAATAGTAAAGTTGTATGCCTACCCTCCTACGTATTTGTTAACAAAAGTTTTTTGTGAAATTAAAAGTTCTGGAATTTATACAAATTGTTTTGATTTTCAATTTAAAGGCATTTCTATTACCTGACATTTTAACCAATGTTGTGCAGTGCACATTATGGTGAGATTGGAGTGTGAGAGTGGCATAATATGTATGATTTATTTTGCAGGATAAATTCTTTATAAAAATTTGTATAAGATCTTGTGACTTGAATGAATCATAATCTACCTAACAATTTTCGGTCAAGCCCACAAGTTGCGAGGAGAATAGTTACTATTGGGTTTTACACGTTATTTGGTTATCTTTGGAGTGATTATACTTTAATAGAACCGGTGAATCCTCAAGATATGCAACAATAATGATAATCCTTCCGTGAATCCACACGAATAGCTATGGGTCTCACGATTTGGTATGAGTGACTCGAGTAGCCGTAAATTTAAAAACATAGTATTAAGTAGGCTGAGGATTGTTCAATGAATAGAATTTTGTTCAAATGAAAATTTAGGATTGTAATAAATTAATAAATTTTGAATTGTTTTCCTAATCAGATTGAAATTGATCGGAAAAAAAATATAATGGCCTTTTTGGTATGACTGCATTGAGTATAGTTCTTACTGATTTTGCTTGGAAATTCGGGTCTGAGTACTGCATGAATGTTCAATTTAGAGATAATTATTTTAAATTAAATGTGTGTATTTAATTAGGTCGGGTTATAGCTGCGAAATCTTTTCGGAAACTGTTCAGCTAAATTAGTTAATTGAGTTGTGGGTTAGAAACTATAAACACTAATTGATTAAGAATTAAGAGTTATTTGTAACTCTGGTTCTACGTTACGTTATAGTTTAATGGGTTCACAAGTTAGGTGAATGGTGAGATAGTATCTTACGACTGTTTAGAAAAAAGAAAAAAAAATATAGATGTATTAATGGATTGTAACTTTATTCCTTCCCTTTAAATATTAACAGATTTTGAACGTTAGCGGAAAAAAAAGCGGAAAAATTATGAAAGTCCAAGATATTTTCTGAAGATTGAATGCAGAGAAGCAGAGCATTTATTGTTTATTGTCATTTAATAAAAATAAATGAATTGAAACTGTTTGTGAATCTTGATTATTAGATAATAGTATTATTTTGAATTTTGATGTATTTTGGTGTGCTTGTATGAATGAGAGAGTAGTTAGGAGTAGTTTAGTTATTAATAGTTTGTATTTAAATATTTGTATTGTAAACCTTTTCCTTTTCATTTACATTCAAAAGCAAATTTTGTTTTGAACTTCCGTAAAAAAAATGGCAAGTTATTCGTCATTTACTAATAGTAGTATGAGTTTGGAACCAGATACCTTTGATACGATTGATAGGACGGGGGAGGTTGAACCATTAATTAGTTCCGATAGTTCGGTTAATGCCTTTTCTTCATCGCTGAGTTCTAGTAATAGGTTTGAAATATCTGAGTCATCAACTGCTATAGCCGGTAATGGTGCTGACTTAGCTGAAAGTAATATGAGAAATTTTTCAGTTCTGAATAATTTCGAGTTTGGAAATGGAGCTTCGAGGTGCAGTGGTGGACTTGGTGTGTCAAGTCATGTTCCTTATTCGGATCCAAATAGAGTGCGTTTAATGAGTGCTCATAAATATGGTAAACCTAGTCAAACTCCTGTTAGTAGAATCCCTCCTGTTAATTATGATTTAAGAAGAATAAAATCTGAATCTTTGTTGACTTCAAATGAAAATAAATCGAAAGGTCAGAAAGTTAATAATAGACTTGTATCAGAATTAGAAAAACAACCGTTAGGTTTGGTTACTAAATTACCTCGTTCTTTTGCAGTTGATGATTGTGAAACTGAATTAAAGAGCCTTAATGTTGAAAAGCCAATTAAGGGAAATTTTCAAAATTATGGTCAACCTGTATTTAACTCTGGTCCAACTCAAACTCAGGCTAGTACCATTAATGTTGGACAACCTCAAACAAATTTAACACAGCCTAGTATGTTTAATGTTGGTCAACCACAAACAAATTTAACACAGCCTGTTTTCTTTAATGTTGGTCACCCTCAAACAAATTTAACACAGCCTAGTACGTTTAATGTTGGTCGAACTCTTGATGGACAACCCTGTGTCCCACATGTAGAAGTAACTGGAGGATTTAGTATTTCTGATAAATTGATGGATAAATTTATTTTTGATAAAATAACACAAAATTTAAATGAACGTGTTGGAAAATTAAAAATTATTGATGGTTCAGATAGTGTCTCAGTTTTTGAGCTTTTAGTAACTCTTAATGAATTAATTGAAAATAATGAATTTCCGTTGCGGTTAATTTTGTTTGCAGTGACTACTAAAACTCGAGATTTGCTTTTAGATGAGATTAAAACTTGCATACGTTTACAGTTGAGATGGCCTGATGTTAGGAATAAGATCTTTTATAAATTTGTATCGATGAATGCTAGATCTAGACTGATAGCAGAGAGAGTTTATAGGTGTATGAGACTGAATGAAGATGTTAATTCTTACATTCATAGCGTGTCACATTCTGCTAAGGTATTAGGAGTTGGGTCATCTGAATTTGACATAGTTTCGATTATTTTGCATGGAATAAATCCAAGCTATAGATTTAAATGCTTTAGTAATTATTGGCCTCGAACTTTAATTGAGTTGGAACAACGAGTCGAAGCTTATAACTCATATAAGCGTTCGAAATTAGAATTTTTGAAATATAACAATAAATTTAAATTTGAGAATAGGGGAAAAAATTTTATGACAATGCCAACTAATGGGGGTTATGGGTTTGAGGCTCGACATAATGCTGTTTTTGGTTCTGCTCAAAATGATTGCAAGCAAAATGTACCTAATAACGGAAATTATAAAGAGAGTAAATCTTTAAATAAAGAAACTAGTAAGAGTATTGGTAATTATGAAAGGTTGGGAAATACTCAACGACAGTTTAGATCTGAATTTCAAAATTCGAAATTATGTAATAAGGCCTTGAACTTGGATTATAAAGGTAAAAGTTATAAACGCTCTAATGCAGTTTTCAATCCGCAATCAGATAGAAGAGTTGTTCCTGCGAATATTCAGGGAAAATCGGCATCCTTTGTTTTTGGAAAGATCAATGGCAGTAAAGTGGCTCTATGCATAGATTCAGGGTCCTCTTTGAATTTGGCGAATAAAAGTTTTTTGATTAAAAAATTCAATAATGACGTCATTAGTCAACAGTGTGATCCAATTAAGGTGGACTTAGCCAACGGAAAGCAACTTGAAAGTAATCAAGTGGTCACCCTTCAGGTTGAAATTGCTGGTATAAGAAATACAGTTTCATTTATAGTGGTGGAAACGCTCCCTTGCGATATTTTATTGGGTGTTCCCTATTTAACTGTGGTTAACGCTCTTATTGACATGAGTGAGGAAAAATTAATTTTTAAAAACTCTGGAAGATCAGTTCGTCTTTGTTGGATGGATGATGGTGAGGTTCGAGAAAATGTTGCTTCTTCGCACAAGTTTTTGTCATCGTCAAATTTGGTTTGTGTTTATCTTAGAGGAAGATCATCACCTTCTGGATTGAATACTCAAATTAGGAGTGTTTTACCTAATCAATTGGGTGGAAATTTTTCGGTTACACCTGAAATTTTTCAAGCTCGTGAATGTATGGTGGACATTGGATTGAGTACTAGTAATGAGGAGGTGCATCATCAAGGAGGAACTTTGCCTAATCAGATTACGGTGGTCGAAGGAGTTAACAAGAAGAGTGTTGCATCACAGACTGTGAATAATTTAATATCGTGTGGTACATCGAATAGTGATTTGAATGAGAAGGTGGAGTGGACTGATAGTTTCGAGGAGGAGTTCGAACTTCGATTTAATCGTCTCACCGGACAATTACGTGGTGATGTGGTGGCAACGGTTGAAACACCTAATGATCAAAAGGAGGAATCACCGTTGATGAATGAAGATGAAAATTTAAATGAATCTGATTGGATTGATACTGACATTAGGGATTTTATAAATGAAATAAAGTCAGAATATTCTGATATCATCAGTAAAAAAATTGGTTGTCTTAAAAATTTTAAATGTAAGTTATATTTAAGAGAAAACAAATTTATTAGGGAAAATCCATTTCCAGTTCCTAGAGATAAGCGTGAAATTTTTGAAAGGGTAATTAAAGATTTAGTTGAACAGGGTGTTTTAAAAGAAGTTGATCATTCTAATTACGGAAGTACTTGCTTTATTGTAAAGAATAGAGATGGGTCATTTCGTTTAGTCGCGAATTATATTAAACTTAATTCTATATTAGCAGATTACTTATATCCGATTCCTAATATGGAAGAGTGTCTAGGAAACGTCACAGGGTGTCAATATTTCAGTAAAATTGACCTTTCGAAAGCTTACTTCCAATTAGAGATCGATGAGGATAGTAGGGACCTTACTACGATTGTTACACCTATTGGATCTTTCCAATATTGCAAATTGCCAGCTGGAATTAAGATCGGATCAAGCGTTTTAGCGAAGTGTATGAGGGATGTTCTTGGTGATTTGGAAGATCAGGGAGTTTATTCCTACTTTGATGATGTAGTCCTAGCCCATCAAACAAAGGAAGAACATATGAAGATGATTCGCATTGTGCTTGATCGTTTACGGCAAGTTGGACTAACTATTTCCCCAACTAAATCCTTCTTCTTTAAGAAGAGATTAATGTATCTTGGGTTTATTGTAGATGGAAAGGAAGTCAGAATGGATCCGAGCAGAATAGATGCCATAGTAAATTTACCACCCCCCAAAACTAGGAGAGGAGTGCAGAAAATATGTGGATTAATGCAATTTTATGCTCGTTTCATTCCAGGATTTCAAGATATAATTGGACCTATATCTGAATTAAGATCTGTTAAAAAACCATTTGTGTGGGGACAGGAACAACAAACTGCATTTTACAATATAAAAAGATCATTCATGGAAAATGTAGTATTAAAAAGTCCTGACCTAAATAAAAGATTTATTATCCACGTGGATTCTTCGACCCGAGGAATTGGAGGCGTGATTTCCCAGTATACTGAAAATAATGAATTAAAACCTGTGGGGTTCTTTAATAGAAGACTTTCAGAAGCAGATAGGCATAGGTCCATTTATGAATTGGAATTCATAAGTTTAGTTAGAACTATTTTAAGGTTTAAACATTATCTTTTCAGGGAATTTGACATTTATACTGATAACCGAGCTTTGTCTTGGATTACCAACAATCCGAAGAGGTTATTGAAATACGGATCTATGGTAGAGCAATTGTCCCAGTTCTCTTTCAAAATTCATCATATTGGAACTAAGGAAAATTTAATAGCAGATGTATTGTCCAGAGTGTATGATCCTTATAATTTTGAGATGCAGAAGGAGATTGTTGGATTACATCTTCTTGGTAATTATATATCTTGTATAAATGTATGGAATCTTCCTTATTTAAAGGAACCTCTTCAGAAATACCAACGTAAGGATCCGCAACTACATCAAATTATTGAAAGTTTTGAAGCAGGTAGGCCAGTGGAAGGATATGAATTCCATAATGGGTTTTTGCTTAAAAGAACTAGAGCTAATAAATTTCCATTGAAGATTGTAATACCAAAGGAATTAACTCCGTACATATTAGAATATTTTCATCAAGAGAAACTGACGGGGGGACATTCTGGTATGCAGAGGACACTACGAAAAATTTTAAAAAGGTTTACATGGGACCAAGTTATAAATGACTTCAAGGAATATGTAAGATCGTGTGAAATATGTCAAAAGTCCAAACAAGCTAATACTGCAAAAATGGGACGTCTAGGTTCTATTGTTGAAACTAGAGTTAATGCAAATTGGATGGCGGACCTTGTTGGCCCCCTTCCAAAGTCAAATGGATATTCGTTTTTGTTATTAGTAGTAGATCATTGCTCTCGGTTTGTTATGGTAGAAAAATTGAGGCAGATAAATTCTAAGGTAATTTGTGATCGTCTATATTCCCTATTTATTAGATATGGGTTCATTGAATCCTTATCCACAGATAATGCGTCTGTTTTTACCTCAGAAGTGTTTGAAAGGTTTTGCTTTAGTTTGGGCATAAGACATATCAAATTAAGTCCGTATCACCCGGAAGCTAACATATCGGAACGTTTCATCAAGACATTGAAGGTCTGTATGAAATCGTACTTTGCTGAAGCGCAAGATAAATGGAGCTCTTATGTTGAAGATCTTCAGTTTAGTATGAATCTTTGTGAGCACGATGGGTTGAAAGCGGTTCCATCAGAAATATTATGAGTCCTCTAGAAGCTAGATGGAAAATCTCTGAAGCAGATATTGATGGAGGAAGACAAAGGGAAATTTGGACGAAAGCTATGGAAAATATGCGTATAAGCTGGGAAAAACGTCGGCTTTTATTTGAAAGGACCAGACGAGAAGTAAATTTAGCCATAGGAGATCAAGTTCTAATTAAAAATCATGTTAAGTCATCCTTGAAAGATAAATTTGCTAAAAGTTTATCTTATGTATGGATCGGTCCTTTCAAATTAAGTAGGTTTCTTACTGCTAATACCTTGCTCGTTGAAGATCTTGACGATGAAAATAATAAACGAAGGGTTCACGTCTCGGACGTTAAAAAGTTTATTCCTAGAAGAGATCTGTAATGTAAAAAAAAGGTTAGGTAATGTCTTAAATTATGAAATAGTTATACAATGTTAATAAATTCTGTAAGGTGTTGTGTAAAAGGGATAAGGAATAAAGAAATAATTAATTTGATGTATGAGAATTGATAAAGGTGGTACATTTCTTCCGAACAGTTTCTGAAATAAATTAGAATTGTAAATATGTAGAAATATGTATATATATATATATGATATTGTTTAAATTGTATATAATATTGTTATTTTTAATATTTTCACAGAGAAAAATGAGGCTGGTCCTTACTGTGATGATTGTAAATTTTCTCTTCACCTGTTTGTCGATGCACCTTAATGTATGATGGATCCAGAAATGTTCAATGTTTGTCCATTTGTATTTTTGGTTGGAATTGCTCAGATATGGTACCAAAGATGAATCTCCATGGAGAAAAATTGGAAGACTTCCAGAAATTGACCTTAAACTTCCAGAACTAGTCTTGAAAATACAACATATTAAGACATTCTATTGAAATGAAAATATCAAAAATTGAAAATTGGACTCTCCAGGTTTGGAAATTTGTTAAGTGTTAAAAACTAAGTAATAAAATAGTTCAAAGATAGAGACTTTTGAAAAAATTTTGAAAGAATTTCATTCTTATTTATATATTACAAAATTTTTTTTGGTAGGAGGGAGGTTGTGACATGTCGTCACAATAAAATTTAGTTTTTCTTTTTAAAAAAGTAGAGAGAAAAAATGTAAAGGAAAAGTTCCGTAAGTCATTGTAAATCGAATGGTGAGTTACAATTGTTTCGCATTTCCGATAATAGATGGCAGTGTTCTTCACTCAAGGTTCGTTGCGCGAACCTGTTTCCCTCCCCTCCTTTTTTCACCTTGGTGTGTGTGTAGCGGAAACGGCCGTGTCATTCACGGAAGGATTATTAGTTGGGTTAACATCGCTAGCTGATTCTGGGATTACTCGTACTAGTTGAATTTCGCCCGTTGATAGCTGTATTTATGTTCGTCGTTTCTTTAGCATCGAAGTTTGTAGTTTGAAGCTTTCGTACATAATTGTGCATTGAAAGTATTGTGTTAAAATGGAGTGAAGAACCAGAGCGAAATGTAGTATGATTCTAGTGTCTTTTTGGAGGAAAAACTAAGTTATTGAATTGGCGTGGAGTACAAAATGTTGCCTTTGTCATACAAAAGGATTCTTGACTGAGTAGTGTCGTTAGGAAAATGGAGTTTTTGACTAGCTTTTGCTAACAACTCCTTTTGTGTTTAAAAGAATGAGTTAGAGAAAAATTAAGCTAAATCCTTTTTGTTCTCTTGAACCAAAATTGACTTAAAAAACTAAAAATAGAAAAATTTAAAGTAGCTATTGATTATAAATTTAAAGTTGGTCTAAAGGGAAGCTAAAAAATTAATGTCAAAGATTCCTTCTTATTTTTCATAAATTTCTTAAATTTCATAAATAGAGAATTTAAGGGGTTTAAAGAAGTATTTGAGTTTTGGGTATAAAATTTTCTTGAATCTATAAAAACTAGTGATAGTTATTTTATTGGTTAAAAGGGTATCACTACTAAAATTTAGGGACATTAAACCACGTTTCTGAGTAGTGGCAAATTCTGAAAGGAACTTAAAAAATACGACTAAGATATGGTAAATTCGGGACGTTAATCTTTTGTAGTTAAAACCTATTACAATTCGAAATTATTTAACGCAATTAAATGCCATGATTTAGAGATTCTAAAAACCGATATAAGGGTGGAACGTTAAATTGAAAATTTGTGTTGGTTGTAAAATAATTATTAAATCAGTGTTTAATCTTTAACAATCTTATAACTTGGATTAAAACTTATAACTGAGTGAGTGGCTTAAAAAATTTAAAGGGATTAAGTAAAAAATTAGAGAAAACTTTTTTTCTTAAAAATTAAATTTGGATAAAATAAAAATCCTAAAATTTGGAGTGAATGAGATTATTGGTCAGTCAAGTATTTCCTTCATGGCAAGAGTCTTCAGTTATTGAAGTAAGTGTCTACTGCAAAATTGGTGAGTATCCAAATTTTCTATATTTTGTAGTTTTGTTTGAATTATGTTCACTGCACGTATGAGTGAGAAATTAAACCCAAATTAAATAAAGGTTCAAATAAAAAAAATATATCTACAACTAAATTTTCTTCCTTTTCGAAGTAATTAAATTTCTGGAGTTATTCCATTTGATCCTTATATACAGAATTTTGTTTGATATTGCGAAACAATTAGTAACGAGCTATTTGATCCCTTTCTTTTAACGGAACTCTTTCTCCTTGAGATTTTTCAATTTAGTAGGAAAAATAGTAAAGTTGTATGCCTACCCTCCTACGTATTTGTTAACAAAAGTTTTTTGTGAAATTAAAAGTTCTGGAATTTATACAAATTGTTTTGATTTTCAATTTAAAGGCATTTCTATTACCTGACATTTTAACCAATGTTGTGCAGTGCACATTATGGTGAGATTGGAGTGTGAGAGTGGCATAATATGTATGATTTATTTTGCAGGATAAATTCTTTATAAAAATTTGTATAAGATCTTGTGACTTGAATGAATCATAATCTACCTAACAATTTTCGGTCAAGCCCACAAGTTGTGAGGAGAATAGTTACTATTGGGTTTTACACGTTATTTGGTTATCTTTGGAGTGATTATACTTTAATAGAACCGGTGAATCCTCAAGATATGCAACAACTGAAATTATGAATATACAAAATAATTCATCCAAATGCTTATAAATTATAAGAATTTGAATTTATGAAGGTTTGCTCAAACGTTAACAATAAGTGCGTTTCTGTATTGCTTACTCATCGACAAAATCACTTTGATGTTTTATACTTGTTGATAAGCTATGTAATCTGAAGTACAATAAAGAAAAGGATTCTCAGCTAGTAATCAGTTTCTTCCAAAATGTGATGATGGTGCCAATGATTGATAGATAAGATAATTGAAATATCTAATATTTTAAGATGTGTAGATTGTTTCAAGCATTTTGTCTTTACAGGCAGATTCTCATTCGTCAGATCTACCAATGAAAGGTATTTGTTTGGATCCAAAAATGAATGAATGTTCCTTAAAGAATCAAGATGGATGGAAGAAGGAGTTACACATGTCTTAAGGAGTAATGGATCAAACTTACTATGATTACATCTTTCATATTATGGAATTCAGAAGAAAAGAACTGACATTCTTTGATACAGAGGGAAATTGTGTTCTTATAATACGTCATCATGTCTTCAAGAAATACTTGGGTTGGATGATTAAGAGAATAATATATCGCTTAACTTCAAATTATAGGAAGAACTTTGACATAATCATGAGAAACATAATGAATACATCTGTGGAACAGATATGATTCCTTGCTTTTAGAATACAGTGATCTTATGTATCTCTAATATATTTTAAAAAAGAAAAAAATTAAGACGGGTTTCAGAATTCTTGTGATTCATTTAGTCAGAAGAAGATTGTAATATAACTAAATTTGGAGAAGTAACATTCAATATGAACTATTATTCTCAAAAGCAGTTATTCTTCTAATTTGTCAGGTTTTATATATAAAAGAAACTAAAACTGTGTAAATTGATAGTATCTATTACGCATCAAGACAATTTTTGCGAAATCAAAATTGCCAATAGATGTCAATGTAAAGTGAAAGAAAAGTCAATGAAATAAACGTCCAGAGGAATCTAGAAAAGATGAAGTTGAAAGAATATACAATCGTATACAATTTTCGTCAGCACAATATTTTTTCTTGGTTTTTCCATGAAGATACGTTATTGAAGATAGAAAAATACATATTCACTCAACTGTGAAATACATGAACAGGAAGCTTCGAGATGAAATGAAATACTTGCAAAAGTTCGTAACACACTTACTTCAAGACAACATTTTCTGCAAAATACTTTATGACTAGTTGCATGTGAACAATATACATGAGAACTCAAAAATTATTGAGATTTAAATTCAGAAGAAACTAAGAAATTAAAGTTTCAGCTAGCAGTGTTTATCCAAAGAAGAATCTACAGTACAAAGTTGCTTTCGCAACACTTAGTAAACCATTGTAGAGTCATCAAACAACTTCAAGCGTTTATTTTAAGGAAGATGCTGTAATGTTTCAGCGCTTTTTATTGATTGTTCAACACTTTTTAACCTCTTCAAGACTTTGCTATTCACTCTTTATAGTGCCTCTGAGGTTATTACACTCAATATTGCCGTCTAATTAGCAGAAGATTCTAACATTACATGTTTAAACAGCTGAAACATCCGACCCTGCAATAAAGTGTTACTGATTGTGGATTTTACAACTAGCTTCTACGCTAGAATTGCTGTTCATGCCTGCTTTAAATATTGGATATTAGTAAGTATAATGTTGGATCTAAACATTGATTTACTGTAGCATCTTCCTCTTTCTTTTCAGAACAACAAACAAGTTAGTTGAAGATTCAAACATTATACTCAGGAAACTCGCTGAGCAAATTCAAGTTTACCACAATTCCAGACTTTTACCAAATTCCTTCGAAATGACTTTTCCGAAGTCAAGACAGTTAAATCGCTTTCACTCACCCGAAAAGTGTAAATTCATCTTATTCGATGGAAATTGTTAGACAAGCAAGAGGAAAAAAATTAGAGAACACAAGTTAAAAGCAATTAGTGAATTTTACATATAGCTTGTTTTACCGGTAAAAGTTTCCTTAAAATTGTCCAGTAGCACAGGCCAACGCCCTAATCTCTCTGATCTGTTGATTTCTGTGTAATCATTGCTGAACTTGGCCAATACTTAGATGAAATGAATGGGAAAGCAGATAGTGTTGGCTGATGGTACTGGTGGCTGATTGTTTTACTTAGCGTTTACCTCTCCCCTGCCTGTGGTCATGGTCCTGCTGTAGTTTCATACAGTGGTGGTATTTTGTCTGTATAAATTGGGGATACACCATGCTGTTGGTAATAAGCAGCATTGATTTTGATTTTTCCTTCGGTTTTTCCTCTATAGCAGAAGAAAGTAAAAATCATAAAATCTTTTGAGAAACCTTGTATTGATGTACTAAGTTACATCAGTCTTTTTGACGAACACCTCTCTAGATCAGCCCTGGCCACGGCGAGCAGATAGTGGAAACTCTCCTCGTGAGCGCTCACGAGCATTCTACGTGCAAATATCGTTGTTCGTGCTTCGTGAATCTTCGGGTTTCGTCCTTAGAGGAGCGGAAGTGTTGTCAACCTTGGCGGTAATCACTAGCTTACCAAATTAAAAAAAAGTATGTATGGTAACTGATTGCCATTTAGTGTAGAGTGTTTTTTACAATGTGGTAACCGTTAACTATAGACAACACAAACTTGTAACAGCAATCAAATGATAAACTATGTACGTTCCTTTTCTTCTTTTTTCTTTTCTTTTGTTAAAGAAGGATGTGGTGGAACCAAACCATCGCTTACATTTATAAAAATTTGCTAGTTTGCCCAATGGAAAACCAGTTTTCAATATATATATTATCAAGTTCTTAATCCGAGTGTGGGTTTGTTATATTATGTTGTTTCGCTTTTTAGGAAAAGAGATAATCTGTTGATACGAAAAAAAATACTGTAGCACTTGTTTGTAATTATCTAAGTATTATCTACAGAAAATTAGCTTATGTATGTATGTGTGTGCGAATAGGCTTAGCAAGGGGTTGGTTGTGGAGATTAGAAGCCACTATTACACTATCAATAGGAAGAATAGTATTTCTTACTCCACTTTTAAAGTTACTTTGATCGCAAAGAACCAAACAAAATATTAAGAGAGCCAAAGAGATTTTCCATTTTTAAGAGTGACCATTAGTGACTACCATTAATGTTTTATTTTTTAACAAGGAGTGTCTTTTTAATAAGGAAAAATATATTGTCCCTGGCTGGTTGCTTGCCGGTGGCTTGTTAAAAGTGAAAAAGAATGTTATATCAACGACTGAAGCTACACGCTTGTCTTTCTTCGATAGTTACTGACTGATTTTGAAAGTCACAATGTTGTAGGCCTACTGTAACAGCGTAAACTCGGAAAGAAACGTTCCAACTGAATGATACGAACAATTGTTCCCAATGTCTTAAACATGAAATGTGGGTTACACGGATAACGCTTAAAGTGGGCTGGACTGCACTGGAATTTCCTTCCGGCAAATTAGTGTTTGGTCGGAACTCAGTTCTTCTGTTTAATTCTCTCTTAACAACATTTGAACATTTCTTTTAGATAATAATAACTAACTAACTCTACGGCCTATGGAACCCGAAGGTTCAATGCCGCGTTTACAAAATATTTCGACTAACTTCTGTCCTTAGCCAACTGGATCCAGTTTCTTTCTGTACTCTTATTTCTGCAAGATCCATCTTAATATTGTCTTCCCATCTACGCCTAGGTCTTCCTAGTGGTCTTCTTCCAATTGGGTTTTCAGTTAAAATTATGAAAGCGTTTCTAATTTCTTCCATTCTAGCTACATGGCCTGTCCACCTGAGCCTTCTACACTTAATGACCCTAACAATGTTAGGTGAGCGGTATAAACTATGCAATTCCTCGTTATGAATTTCCTCCAATCCCCATTTTCATCCCTCTTTGGTCCGAATAATACTAATACTAATACTACTACTACTAATAATGATAATAATAATACCATTATTATTATTATTATTATTATTATTATTATTATTATTATTATTATTATTATTATTATTATTTTCAACCTCTCGTCGTTCTGCTATCACTCTATCAACAAAAGGCGTTTGCAACTTAGCAAACGTGAAGCGAATGACAAGTTACAGACCGAGTGCTAATGTAATACAACGTCACGAATTGTGTAAGCAAGCTAAAGAGGTCTGAAACAAATTGTTTCCGATTTTTGCAGTCGTTTTTACGTCTGTAAGCTGACATGTTTAATATTAGTTTCTTTCTTTCTTTCTTTCTTGTTCATTTGTTAGTTACTTCAACGCTAACTGTAACCTCTATCATGCGTCTTCCTCGACCAAAAAACGTACCAATTTTATTTCCTGCAGTGTTTTCGCGTCACTGCTTTCGAAATGGGGAGGGGGAGAGCATACCTGCACATTTCACGCTTGCGTCTGCTCAATGCTTCAACATCGTGCGAATTTCTGACCAGGCTTGGCCGTAGGTTTTTTGCCATCATGTGTGGTTGGAAACACTTATCGGATGCAGTGGAAGGGGCGAAGCTAGTGCTCACCTGTTCTTACCTCCGCTCGTGCTCGCTCACGCTTCGGCTCCGGGAGCCAATTAATGGACAGGCCTGCTCTAGATGATGGTAGAACTTTTCACAGTCCCTTAGCAAGGGCTTCCTGCTTCGTCTCAACAAATTTCCAGCGGTTCCAGAGGGGTGGCGCTCGTGCAGCTTTCTGTTCTTGCTCTTGCTCTCCGTAATGTAAACGCATGCGCATCCAGCTGGCCTTGCAGATCAATGTTGCCACACTTGGTACAATTGTACCAAATTCAGCCCTTTTTGTCATTCATTGGCCCGTTGGTACCACGCTGGCATTTTCAGCCCCTTTTGTGAAAAAGTTGGTACAATTCTACCCAATTCAGCACCATTTAACAAATACTTGTAAAATTATTAATAATGTGTTGTGATGTCTTTCAGAGAAGGTTCTAGGACCTTGTACCGGTTTTACATTTTTGCAAATGCCAGTTTACTTACCTTATATTCTTTTTCGGTCGTGAAATAAGCGAGAATAAAGTGCAATAATTTATTTTAATATTTTATTATAACGTACTGTTTACACACGAACTCGGACATGATTGTTTCTCATTATATATATATATATATATATATATATATATATATATATATATATATATATATATATATATTGATCACTTTGAAATAGAGGTGCGTTTGGTTTCTTTACAGTACAAGCCAAAGATGATAACCGTTTTCCGTTTAAGTTTGCGACCTCTGTTATATTTCCTACGTGCGAGAAAAGTTTCATCTACTTCCACGGTTGCTCGGGGTCCTCCTATTTGGATGTTTTTGAAAAGAGGACTTTCTTGATTTGGACTCTTGGAAGAGGGGGGAGGGCAGCAGTGTTCTAGAACTTTACCTCTTTTAGTTTCGTGCTATGGAGCCATGTATTACAATGGTATCAAATAATGAGTTCAGCCCTTTTTGTTTCAATTTGGTACTATTTTTCAGCCCACTCCAGAGCTAGGACTGTGGCAACACTGTTGCAGATAGTTTGCAGCCTAAATTTGTGATGGATTCCACGACTTACTGTGATTGGGCACCATGTAATCGTTTCATCGTAACATGCTAAGGTAGTAGATCCTCATAGGCAGCTATATTTCGAATCATCTTTAGCACACATCTTGTGAGTTCCACTGATGTCCTCTTTGGATACAATTTCGTTGATAATATGAGTTGTAGATAAGGATGCTGTGTATAACGTTTAATTAAATCACTAACAGTGGCCCCGTCTCATTACAAAGCCATTATTTTGACACTGTTCTACTATGAAGGATATGCTCGAATTTCCATGGGAAAGAGCCATGACATATCTTCTCATCGGCATTTTGCCTCCTACAAGACCTTCACTCTGCTACACAAGTGAGAGATTGATTCACGTTGTGTACAGTTTTCTTGCTCTGTAAAACCCAATAAAACCCAATTTGACGTACGTAGAAATTATTTTACCGTTTACAGCACTTCGATATCTCAAATTGTTCCGAAGATATGATAAACATTGCTGAAGCTTAGCTTGCAATACTGCTTAAATCATGTAATTGCTAGAACTTGTAATTACAGCTACTAAAAGCTATTGTTGTAGTGCTTTAAAAAAGAAAAAGAAGCAAATCAGCAGTTCGCGAACTTTATCAATATTTATCGTATCTCCGGAACAGTTTGATATTTCCAAGTGTTGTAAATAGCAAAATAATTTGTACGTGTATTGCAAACCATAAAAGGTACTAGATATGATACTTACCTAGGTATTTTTTCGAAATAGAGCCCTTCAAAAATATTCAAAACTTTCAATCCCTGTAACTTCGTTCCCATTTACTCAAAACAAGTCATACCATGGCCATGGTATTCACCACTAAGGTACACTCATGTCCAAAATTATTGTCTCATATTTATAACTGTCTTCTTGTAAGAATATAATTTGATAATGATTTTGCAAGGTACTTTTAATACTGATACTATGTGTATAATCGGAAAATGTATATTTGTGGTAAATTTCATAGGAAAAGAATTATAAATACGAAAATTAGAATGAGTAAAACAAAATGTTGCTAAATGGACAAGAAAGTTTAATTTTCGTTTTATTGTTCTTATTTACTGCTTTTTTGACATGAAATTTTCCACATACACGTCTTTGCCCATTATACACATACTAATATTGTAAGAAATACCGGGCGAATTCGTTATCAAATTGTATTCCTACAACAACATATTTATAGACATGCGACAATAATTTTGGACATGAGTGTACTTTCGATCCGCATTATCGTGTCCATATCCGTTGTGCTGCATGTGTGATAGAGGTTTCGAAACTTTGGATGTTTGTGATACAATAACATCCTTAATTTGTAAACGCTGCATAATGAATGTGATATTTTAAGTTTCGGTTGATAAGTTAATTTGAAATATGTAATAATCTGACGTAGTGTCGGTTGAAAAACATAATTTTTATTGGGTTGGCAACAGTGTTCATAAGATGATGTTACAAAATACCTAGGACTTTTCCAGGGGCGTCATTTAGGGGGGCAAGGAGGGACAATTGCCCCCCTGAGTTTGAGATTTATATAGATTTTATCAATAAAATAGTAGTAAATCAGTGAAAAACACGAAATTTTATAAAATAACAGACAAATTCTGACCAAAGCATATATTAACTAATAAATAATAGCTATTATTTATTAGTTAATATATGCTTTGGTCAGAATTTGTCTGTTATTTTATACAAGAAGTTTCAAAGCTAGAATGAGTGGCATTCAGACGAAATTTTACTTATAGAAAGGGGTCTTTCCCTCCCCAAGCAAAATCTGAAATTACGCTCCTGGACGTTTCCCCTCCCTATAGTTTCTTGGTGCAAAATTTCGCTCCTCTGCCCTTTACGATTTCTGAGATATTTAATATTATCATTACAAATGGACAACCCTGTGTATATATAGACCCTATGTTGTTCTTTGAATATTTACAGTTCTTAATTTCAACAAATTAGAAAATGAATTCAACAAATAAATTCAACAAATTAGAATAAATACAATTTGTGCATCACTTTTCCGTTTATATTGTATACATGAATTTAAGCTAACAATATACGTTCTGTTTCCTGGGGATATTCTTTTAATTATCTATAGTTTACTTCTATTAGTTATTCACTTATTGAATTCTATGACCCATGGTTTTGATTGACAAGATAAAAAGATCATTTAAGAACAACTGAAATGAGAAAAATAATACCGTTGATTTCTAAATTGTTGTTATTGAGAATGCTGAATTCCAAGTTAAATCTAGTAGTAAACAAGTTTAGAAAACTCTCACAGAGGACGTTGAATAAAGGGAACAAAACTTTAATATCCTTCATTCTTTTCAGGTTTTAAGGATCTCCGATGAATCAATCATCTTACTCTTGCCAACTACTTTGAAATTCTACATAAAGAAGAGCCAGATGTCTCTCTTCCCTCTCAAGACAGTAAGCTTTCTCTTTATCTTTGTTTAATTATCGGCATTCCTTCTACTCCCATCAAACGTGAAATCATGGTTTCAATTACAAGGGATACAATTTTTATTTCTTAAAATGTTACGCATATTTGCAGTTTTGTATATGTATTTCTATTAACAGTTTGCTCCTTTCTAATGAAAGGGCCATATGATGAAGTATGATCTTGGGTTCGGTTCCTGGTGAAGGCGTAGAATTCTGGTGTTGGCTCTCTATCGTGAGGCAATCGGGACCATTGGATTAACAGGTAATGAACTCCAGTCTATACAGAATGACATCGTCGAAAGGCTTACCGTCAACCAACCAACTGAAATCCGTTTAATCGGCCATAATACATCGTGGGTAGAAACGATAGAAACAAAAAAAAAAAATAGTAGTGGTTATTATCCATTTAGCTATATTATTAATTGGTTGGGTTCAGGTTTAGCTTCCGTCTCAACATCAACACTATATGAAACGTGGACCTAGAATGTGTGATCCGAACCGCATGAACTCCAGCCAGGAATCGAACGCGGGACGCCAGCATCGAAGGTGCGTATAACCATGGGAGAACTCAGTGATATTATTAAAATTATTGTTTCTACGTAGTATAGGGGTTTGGAAAGAATTTAACCACCTACCAAGAAATACAGAAAACACTTGAAGGAAAAGAACAAATGAAATACAAAATGTTATATTTTCGGTTCAGGTGCCCAGCCAATCAAGAGGAAGTGTATTGTTGAACAGGATCTTATGAAAATACATCATGGAGAGCACACAATTGTAAGTAATGCTTTACGAGTATAAAGTAAGGCATTCTAACACACAATTGTTGAACCATTTATGAGTTTAAACTGAAGCATTCTACATATTTAGCCGTGTAAAACATCAAGAGTGCATTTTCGTGTCGGTGACAACCTGAGGCTGCCTACAAAAGACATGCTATATTGAGCTCCTCAGGAACATAGTGGAAGCGGACCCTCGGAAAAGTATTCGTGCCATTGCAGACGAGTTAGATATACACCCTATCACTGTCGTTCGTGGTTCCCGTAATCAGTAAGGGGAAAAAATCGAGTATGTGCCACATGAGTTGACAACTGACAAGAATCCTCATCTGGATGTGTGCAGTTCTCTGAGTGTACTGAATAATCTGGAAGATTTCTTGCATCGGAGTGTCAATTGGATGAGAAATGGCTTTGCTACGACAGCAATGCACGGTTAGGACTGATTGGACTATAATCAACGTCCAAACTCACCTTTCCACCTGCAGTTGTTGTTGATGGTGATCCTTTATGTTTTCTTTAAGATGAAACCGTCATTACTGAACATTACAATGGTGAACTCAATTAAATTCACTGAAACCTTTTCCACCAGCATCCAGTAATAGCTGATAGACATGATCTCTTTTTGTTTCATGAAAACGAACTTCCATATGCCTCGAAGGATGGTGCAGACTCCCTTTAATTTGCAGTATGAAACCCTTCCTCACGCAGCATATTGTTCTAACAGGATTAGCTATAAGGAAACAAAAGAAACATTATGGATTTTATGGTTTTAGTCCTTATTAAATTTTCTTTATGTTTTTAGTTCTAATTGTCTTCCAAATAATTGTGAGAATAGCATCTCAGTGGTATAATCTTCTCTTTTGGCTGTCAGTATTATACTTTAATCTTGGTCCTTGTATGTGCAGGTTGATTATATTATTCCCACTTTCATCTATCAACTAAAAATTCTTATTCCATTTTCTTTCTGCAGCACAGTGGAAAATTGCTTGGGTGGTATATTAAACAGAATCATCATCTTCGGTATCCAGTGAAGTAATGGGAGTCAACCAGTCCATAATGCACGGTGATTTGCACTGCCTTTTATCAGTGTTTCGTAGCTCTTGCAACCGGTAGCTTCTATTATCAGGTATATGTGCTGTAGTCTAGGTCTTTCCCTAGGATTCTTTCAGTCTTTCAATCCTTCTAGCAATGTTTTAATTAGTCATCATGTCGTAAGATGTGTTCACACCATTCATTCCTATTTTCTCGTAACACGTTTAATAGGCAAGTTCCTTCCTTCCCGAATCCCTTTTCAATACTTTCTGGTTTGTTACTTTGCCCACTCATAAAGTTTTCAAAACAAGTCGGAAGCACCACATTTCAAAGGCTGTTATTCGTTTCTTATCTATCTAGCCAAGCGTCCAGTTGTTGCTATCATACAAAAATACTCTCCGAACGAAGGTAGGTAGCAAGCGCTTGCGAATCTTCATATCAATATTACAGGAAGTAAATATATACTGTTTGCAGCTAAAGGCGGGTTTAGCTTGTTTTATTCTACTAGCAACCTCTACTTTGAATCTTCTATCCGGTGTTATCTTACAACCAAGGCACGTGAAAGGTGACACATTCTTCAACTTCTATTCATCAATATAACATCTTAATTTTATTTTGATCTTACTTGTTACCATTACCTTTGTCTTAGCTGTCTTAGAGCGATTGATCTTCATATAATAATTTTTGAGTACTTGACCAATCGTATTCACCACGGCGTCCTACTCATGCTAATCTTCTGCTAACGCAACTATGTCATCGGCAAATCCAAGGAAGTTCACTTTCTCACCATGTACCAACACTCCTTTATTATATATAATCTTTCGTAATTCCTCAATTCTGTTGAATATATCCATTAAATGGAATAGGTGATAAAGGAAAATCCTGCTTTACACCATGCCTGATAGCAGCTTCTTCAATGCATTGAAAGGTCGCATCTTATCACAGCAGTTTCATCTCTATACAACCGTTGTATTATCCACCTATTTCTTTAATTTACAATCAGCCTTTTCAGCACTCTAAACATAGTTTTCCAATCAACTCTGTCAAATCCTTTTCCACATCGACAAAGTCAATATACAAGAGGGGACCCAAAAGAAACCGATTGAAAGAGCGCTGCCGTTCCTAGGCGTAGTAGAGAGTTCTCTTGCTAGGTGGGTCTAGTAGAGACCTTCCCAGGTCAGTTGGCCAAGCCCCGTCTGCGTAGGAGGTTAACGTTTGATTGTATTATTGTTTTTCTCAACTGTTCTCGTTTGCCGACTGCGAAATCGTTATGGCAGATTCAAAGAAACAAGGAGTGTGTTTGCTTCCTACTTGGAAAATCAGAAATGAAAACTTACCAAATGTTTCAACAGGCTTTCAAGAAGGATACTATGAACCACACACAATTTTTTGAGTGGTTTGGGCACTTTAAGTGTGGTGAGATGAGTGTTGAAGATGATGTTCGTTTTGGGTGCTCTTCATCATTTCGAAACGACGAAAACATCGAACAAATCTGCCCCAAAATCAGCGAGAATCGTCGTTTCATGATCGATGATATTTCAAAATAGGCAGGAGTGAGTTGGAACTCGTGTCAGCGTGAGGTTTTGCAAATGAGACATGTTGCGTTAAGTTTGTTTCTCGCCTGCTTACCCAGGATCAAATCATTCGTCTGAATTTGAGCCAGTACTTGAAAAATCAGATTGAGAATGATCCAAACTTTTTGACCAACATGATGACATTTTTCGTGAATTAAATAAAATCTAAAAGGAAAATGTTTTGATGGTGCAGAGGCTGTAAAAAGAACTTCGCAGAGCGCATTGGACGATATAAAAGTTCCAGAGTTCCAGAGGTGCTTCAAACAGTGCTAAAGAAGATGGGAGAAATGAATCGCATTTCATGGAGAGTACTTTGAAGGAGACTGAAAGAATTTCGTAAAAAATGTAATAAATTATTTTCTAGAACGAAAGTCCGGTTTCTTTCGGGTCCTTCCTCGTACGTACTTTTATCTTTCGTA
Organism: Thermobia domestica; assembly: GCF_964235325.1. Classification (NCBI taxonomy): domain Eukaryota; kingdom Metazoa; phylum Arthropoda; class Insecta; order Zygentoma; family Lepismatidae; genus Thermobia; species Thermobia domestica. The sequence goes on from NC_137467.1 coordinate 130,535,432, forward strand.
TCCTCTTCTCCAAGATTAAATGTAAACCCAATATTCCTTCGCGTTTCCTCTTCCTCTTCTGAATTCAAATTGATCATCTGAATGATAGATTCCAGCTTTTTTTTCAATTCTTCATAGAACGATGGCCGTTGGCATTTTCGACACATAAGTTACTAAGCTCATAGTTCTATAGGGTGTTCTTTTTAGAGGCGAAGAACTTTATGTTGAAATAAAACATAGAGAATTGTTTTTAATATCCATCAAATTGACTTTATTTGACCATTGGGAATGTGGTCATTGTGGCTGGCGCGTACATGGCGTAATCTGGAGATCCAATTTTCACACACTCTTTGCAGTAAATCAGTATTTCGGCAATAACGCATCGAATGTTGCCCTCCAAAAGCTTGCTTGTTTCTGACTTCTCGGCGTAGACATGCTACTTTACATATCCCTCGAGAAAATAATCTAATGGCGTCAAATCGCACGAAAGAGGTGGCCAGTTAAATGGTCCATTTCATGAAATTAAATGATGAATTCGTTTGTCGAATTGAACCAGAGATTTCAAAATAAATCTGCGCAATTTACAAACGTTTCATGATGCGTGAGTTTATTCGTGATGAATTGCGAAACCAAACTAATCTCAAAACAACCAAGAACTGTAATGTCAGCTCTCACAGAAAACAGTGTTGCCAGTTTAAAGTTCTCCAACTGTAATATATATCAGTGGCGGTTTCTCTTAATGTTTACATGTTTGTACAAACCTCCTTCCAATATTTTCAATTTTTATTTGTGCTAAATAACTTTTCGTTTTATTGTAAGCATCATCTCTTTTTAAACAAGTGCGTTTGAAACGGGGCTTGCTAGTTGCTTTCTGCTTAAGAGTTTGCCAAACTCCCCAGCTTAACAGCTTCTGGGCCACTGCGGGGGTTGCGCAGTTAGAGGGGGATTATCACGCCGTGCACTGCCTCATAAGGATCCATATGCTTGCAGATCTTTTGCAAACAAATCTACCAAACAAAAATAACTTTTCCAAAACATAACGCTTTGGAACTGGAACTTCTCCACCGTTCCTCCCCCTGCAGTGTTGGTTGACACAGTTCTCGCCTGAATGGGAATAGTCTGTTCCTTTGTGATAATGTTGCGTAGCGTAAACAAGTCGCTACAGAGAGAGAGAGAGAGAGAGAGAGAGAAAACTTGCGCCTTGCCTAAATGCGAGATTGCCAAGTGGTCATAACTATTGGTTCTGTCAACCAAGTAAGATCAAGGCAGCTAAGGAAATACTAAAGGCGACCCCGTGAAGAGTAAAGACAAATTGAGGGTGTCGATATTTAATACACTCATATCTGAAGGAGTAGAAATTTGGCAGCATTGATACAATGTTTTCCTTTTCATGTGTGTATGGGTGAGTGAGAAAATTGGAGGGCAATTTTTAGAAAAAGAGCGTTAATTGGGGAAGGGGTGAGATTTTAAAGCGGGTGGCGGACTTTGTAGTGTTGTATGTTTGTGTGTGTATGTGTGCCGGTCTTTGTTGTTCATTGGAATACTGTTGCTGTAATTGCATAATACGTGTCTGTCCCTGATATACGTGAACTATTCTAGCAATGCAGTAACAATGAATTCTGTAACGTCTCTGATGAATTAGCCGTTTTCGAAAAGAACTTCAGAAGCAAACCTACTTGTGAAAGACATCGGAAGACCGATTCCAATTCTCAATATAACGCAAGTAATTACAAGTCAGAAACGAACATTTACAAGGAAGTTTAATCTCAACTTTTACGAACAGCATAAGTGGTTGTGTCAATGTGAAATTATAAACGCTTTGTTTTGCTTTCCCTGTTTGTTGTTCGGGGCGGAGGAAGATGCATGGAGTAAAAAAAAGGTGCGGATATCCAGCATCTGCACGACAAAATAAATAAATAAATAAATAAATAAATAAAAAACATGAAAATTCGTCAGCTCATATAAGACACGTTCTAATCTCACTGTGTTGGGAAGTGTGAATATTGCTGCTCAACTAGATGCTGGTTATAAGCGGTCCATTGAGAATCACAATCAAAAAGTGACGCAAAACAGGTACGTGCTCAATATAATCATCAATTGCATTTGGTTTCGTGGCACCTTCAAATTGGCTTCAAGAGGACATGATGAAAAAAACAGACTCTTCTTCAAATCGAGGCGTATTTTGTAGATTAATTAATTTCGGTGCAGAACTTGACAGCGCTCTCAAGAGTCATTTAGAAAGCACAACAATTTTCAAGAGTACGTCAAAAATCATACAAAATGAGCTTCTCCATTGCATGCTTGAAGCATGCCATGAAGAAATCGCTATTATTATTTATACCAGTGGCGGAGCCAGGGGGCGATTGAGAAAACTTTTCTTATATTTTATATATAAATAAAACACATCCCAGAGTTTGGAGCTTTTAAAGGTAGCTCTAAGTAGCAGTATTACAATAGGGTGGGTCGTTTTGCCACTTTTTCTTCGGAACGAAATGTAATACCTAGAAAAAGTGGCCAATCCATATGGACATTTCAGGTATAGATTTTTTTTTTTAATCTGATAATATCTTCTGTGAGAACTATTGCATCAAAGTTTCAAAATTTACCTGAAAATTGCAAAAATACCAAATTAGTTCATTAATTTTAGTTATGTTAAAGTAAACATATTTTTGTTTAAATACATGCCAGTTGCTATGAAAACTGACATTCAAGTATAAAAATGACAGTTATATGCCCTTGGGGGGGATAGGGGTGCCTCTTCTGGAGCCAGAAAAGGGGGCAAATTCAGTACAATTAAGTGTTTCTACAGCTTTTTACGTCCTTGCCTTTTCCTTTGGGACATGCTGGACCAATATGAAGATGAACGTGACAATTTTTTTGGATAGCATCGTCACTGGAGGTGATACGTGGTGTTATCACTACGAGCCGGAATCCAGAAGACAGTCCAGGGAATGCCGATTTTTGCAAGCGCGACATGCAGGCTCTGGCATCGTTGGCAAAAGTGCATAACAAATGTTGAGAACTATGTGGGAAAATGAGTCTGTAGCTGAAATATTGCTCTGTTTAGCTGTGCTGTTGTTAGTTATAAAAATTATGAACCAGCTACAGTATTAGTATTAGTTAGCTCCATTAGTTTCCTTTAAAAAATTATGCATTACTTTGGGAACGACTTTCGTAGATTTGACTGAAACTGTTATGATTGCTCAGAGATACAATGTAAGCGAGAGGGCTGCGGCACATATAACAGCTGTGCTTTAGGCAGCTTCAAAGGCTGGAATTATAACTTCTCAAAAATCTAGCGACATAACATTTGCTTTAACTGTGGACAGGTACAAAATAAGGCGTGCGAAACTAAAACTTGCTCGGAATTTAAAAGAAAGTTCTAGAAATGATGATCCAATTAAAATCCTATACTTTGATGATAGAAGGGATGACACTAAAACACACACAGGCATCGTTAGAGAAGAGCACTTATCACTTGTGGCTGAACGTAACTCTCAATACGTTGGTCACGTGACACTATCCTCTGGCTCTGCACATGACGAGACCACAGCTATTTTCGAATACATCATGAACCAACTCAGAGTTGGCTTTGATAAAGTTGAGGTTCTTGGGTGTGATGGAACATACACTAACACTGCTTGGAATGGAGTTGTTCTTCGAAAATTAGAAGAACTAACAGGAAAACAAATGCAATGGGCTATTTGTCTCTTGCATTTTAATGAACTGCTGTTGCGAGCTGTCTTCACGCATATTCAAGGCGCTTATTCAAGCCCCTATTCTTACACACGTCCCATAGTTTCAAAACTATCTAACTGTGAAAAAGCTTTCAGTATTTCTATTCAAACCAATAAAATGTGACTTACCTTATCATAGCCCAGAAGAGCACAGAAAACTCAGTAAGGACCTGAGATGCTTGTTCCAGATATCTCAAGCCATTGATTCCAGAGCATGCCCGGAAGAGCTTGTTTCTATGTTCCCTGGCAAACTAAACGAAGCTAGCTGGTTAACTAGTGCAAAGAGAATTTTAACATTGTATATTGCCACAAAAACCTACCAAGAAATTAATAGAAATTGCGACATTCATACTTAGAGTCTGTGTGGTTATCCAATGCCGTATCAGAACATAGTCTTCCATTGCTGATGGTCCTCTCACGTCTTTGAGGCCATTCAAGGTCTAGACACTTACCAAGGGAATACCAAGCTGTAATCCGTTCATGCTTTAGACGAATGCATTCTTTGCACTCCCAGAAAAAAATCTTCTCGCCATGATGACTGATGGTCGACTTGCTGTCCGACAAGATGCATTACATAAGATTCTTAGTGCTCAAGAACACGAAGCAGGGAATCTCCATAACTCCATTAGATATAAAATCATTCCCAGGCTGAATTTTGAGGCAAACGATTACACTGCAATGATCATTTGGGAAAGCTCTGATATTTCAATAACTGTACTACCAGTAAGTTCTATGGACGGTTCTAAACAAAGAGCTCATGGTCAAACTTTCACTTCCTGACAACACTGTGCCAGAATAGTCCTTCACCGTCCATCCGTGCCACACGGTGGCAGTAGAACGGATAGTGAAATTAGTCACTGAAGAAGCCTCCCGAGTATGTGCCAGTGATGCTAGAGGCGGAATAATCAGGTCAACCTTACTTTCTAGGCAAGCTGCGTCTAAATTTCAATCAAAGTCCCAATTTGTGACAATTTTTCCTGACAGTGACTAATCGGATCAGTTCATCCGGCCCAACATATGGTTGGTTGATTGCATAGGCCTAGCAGAGGAGCCCTATGTGCAGCCACCGCTACGTGGTGGGCTCTGGGTTACTTGGCCAGGCTATATTGCCAGGTGAGCAAGGAACTGCAAACCGCTTAACTGTGCTGAATTTGACCCCTTTTCTGGCCCCAGAGGAGGCACCCCTATTCCCCCCAAGGGCATATAACTGTCATTTTTTTACTTGAATGTCAGTTTTCATAGCAACTGACATGTATTTAACCAAAAATGTGTTTACTTCAACATAACTAAAATTAATGAACAACTTTGATATTTTTTGTAATTTTCAGGTAAATTTTGAAACTTTGATGCAATAGTTCTCACAGAAAATATTATCTGATTTGAAAAAAAAATCTATATCTGAAATGTCCATGTGGATTGGCCACTTTTCCCAGGTATTACATTTCATTTCGAGAAAAAAGTGGTAAAACGCTGCACCGTCCTCCTACAACAACTATTACAACCTACCGTCCTCCCCAGAAGTCGTCCTGGATCCGCCCTTGATTTATACTATTATTATTATTATTATTATTATTATTATTATTATTATTATTATTATTATTATTATTATTATTATTATTGTTGTTGTTGTAAATAATAATAATAATAATGAAAAAGGAGAGGCCATCATATATACTGTTCACACTTGATGGCGGATACTAATTTGCATCATTATACAGTAACACACTTTTTATAACACAGAGTACATTCTATGAGTCACTTCAGCCAGAAATAAGTTTTCTGTAGAGAATACCGGTATATTCATTCAGTACTGAATTTAGACATAGAAAAGAATAGAATAAAATATTTTATTGTCGTTAAACCTTACAAGCAATAGACAACGTCCAGTTGGTATATAAATATAAGTAAAGTTATTTATCAGTAATAACAATCAACCATAATATACAAAATTCAGTGATGGTTAATGTAATATAATAAACTTATTATTACAGAGGTGTTGAAGAATAAGCAATTAAAGACTTTACATCAACTTGTCGTAAACATACTAATCTAACTGATCAAATACCCACAACTCTAATACCAAATCAAATTAAATTTATGCTTACAGCTACATTTTCTATAAAATACATAATACGCAATAATCCGTACCCTCCTAGCTTCAATAAAACCCCAGCCAAAATTATTGAACCACTTACAGGTGCTTCAACATGTGCTTTAGGTAGCCAAAGATGAACTAAAAATATAGGCATCTTAATTAAAAAAGCAATAACTAAAGCAAAATATCACATATAATATGTAATTCCTAAATCTATTACACTTCTCATATTAATTATTAATAAACTACCCTTAATATATTCTAAATAGAAAATACCAATCAAAAGTGGAAGTGAAGCAAACAGGGTATAAAATAATAAATATATGCCTGCCCGTACTCGTTCGGGCTGATAGCCTCAGCCCAAAATTAAAAATAATGTAGGAATTAAAGAACCCTCAAAAAAAAAATAAAATATAAACAATCTAGAAGAAGAAAATCTCAAGTAAAGTAAAATAAGTAGTAATAAAACTAAACTAATAAAGCTTGCACTATAAAATGAACTTCTCAAGACACCTTCTCTAGCCATAATTATAAGAATAACGATTCAAATACTTAATAAAATCAATGAATAGCTCAAACTATCACTTCACAAATAATAGCCCACCTCCCAAGGAACTAATCCTATACTATTTCTTATTATAAATAAAAAACAAACTCCAATAAGACAAAACTGAACAACTCACCATAATTTAAAATTAAAACCTAAAGGTATCAAAAACAATATAAATATTAAATATTTTAGCATCGTAACACAACTAAAGAATTCAAATAATCACCTCCATGAGTTCGCACAATAGATACCAAAATTGATAGACCCAAACTACCCTCACAAACACTAAAAGTTAGAAACAATAAACAAAAATAATTTTCAACATACAGGCTACCTAAAGAATAAGATAGAAGTAAAAAACTTATCAACACAATAAATTCAAGTCTTAATAAAACCATCAATAAATGCTTACGTTGAATAACAAAACAAGCTATTCCTAAAATAACTAGAAAACAAGAAAATAAAATAAATAATATTTTCATAAGCTTTTATAGTTTAATTAAAACGTTGGTCTTGTAAACCATTAATGAACAAAATTCTAAAAGCATCAAGAGAAAGTACAAACCTATCTTTAGTCCCCAAAACTAATATTTTAATAAACTACCTCTTGAAATTAAAATAACCTGAATATTACTAATAATTTTAGTAGTTTTAAGATTCATTCTAATTCAAATATCTCACCCCCTCTCAATAGGACTAATGCTTATTATTAACACCATTACTACTTGCTTAATTATTTCAACCATAAGAGAATCCCCTTGATTTTCTTACATCCTATTTCTAGTGTTTTTAGGAGGTATATTAGTTTTATTTATTTATGTTACAAGACTAGCATCAAATGAAATATTTACTCTAACACCTAACCTTTTCTTACTAATTTCTTTAGCTCCTCTCCTCCTAATCCTTATAATAATTATTGACCCTCTTATACTTCCAAATATAATTTCATTACCAGACCCACAGCACTACACAACTAATTATCAAGAAATTCCCGGCATAAAATTTTATATAACATCAATCTTAATAAATACTATTATATTAGCAACATATCTATTTATTACACTAATTGCAGTAGTAAAGATCACTTCACTATACCAAGGCCCTCTTCGGCCCTCTAAGTCATATGTCAACACCAATTCGCTTACATCACCCTCTTTTTAAAATTGCTAATAACGCTTTAGTAGACCTTCCAGCTCCTATCAACATTTCATATTGATGAAATTTTGGTTCTCTTCTCGGCTTATGCTTAATTATTCAAATTGCTACTGGACTATTTCTAGCAATACACTATGTATCAAGTATTGAATTAGCTTTCAACAGAGTAATTCACATCTGTCGAGATGTAAACTTTGGGTGGCTTTTACGTACTTTGCATGCTAATGGAGCATCTTTTTTTTTCATTTGTCTTTATCTACATGTTGGTCGAGGAATATACTATGGCTCTTACCTTTACCTTCATACTTGAAGAGTAGGGGTTGCCATTTTACTGCTAGTAATAGCAACTGCTTTTGTGGGTTATGTCCTACCTTGAGGTCAAATATCTTTTTGAGGAGCAACAGTTATTACGAATCTATTATCAGCTATTCCCTACTTAGGAACAATATTAGTACAATGAATTTGAGGGGGGTTTGCTGTAGATAATGCCACTTTAAATCGATTCTTTGCCTTCCATTTTCTCTTACCTTTTATTGTAGCTGCCATGTCCATGGTACACCTCCTATTTCTCCACCAAACAGGATCTAACAACCCTCTTGGCCTTAACAGAAACCAAGATAAAATTCCCTTCCACCCCTATTTTTCGACTAAGGACACTATTGGATTTTTAACAATAATAACAGCCTTAATATTACTTACCCTTTGAAATCCTTATATACTAGGAGATCCTGAAAATTTCACCCCCGCAAATCCATTAGTCACACCAGTACATATTCAACCAGAATGATACTTCCTATTTGCTTATGCCATTCTTCGTTCCATTCCTAATAAGCTTGGGGGGGTTATTGCCTTAGTAATATCAATCCTCATTCTAATAATTATGCCATTTTTTCATACTAGAAAAATACGAGGGCTACAATTTTATCCTATTAACCAAATTATATTCTGAATTATAGTTAGCACTGTAATCCTTTTAACTTGAATTGGAGCTCGACCAGTCGAAGATCCTTACATTCTAACAGGTCAAATTCTTACAGTTATCTACTTCGCTTACTTCTTATTTGTTCCATATCTCTCCTCCTTATGAGATTTCTTACTAAATAAAACTTAGTTCTTTGGCTGAGAATAAGCATATGTTTTGAAAACATACAACAGAGCAAAGCTCTAAGAACTTATTCTCAATTTAATACACTTAAATTAAAAGAGAAATAAAAAGAAGCTTTATGCCTCCTAGAAATAAAAGATAATTAAGGGACAAGGGCAAAAAACACTTTCAAGCAAGGTATATTAATTTGTCATACCGAAACCGTGGTAACGTCCCTCGTACCCAAATAAACCCAAAAGAAATAAATACTACCTTACAAAAAAATAAAACAGAAAAAATATCATACCCTAAAAACAAAACGCTAAATAAGGCTCTCATAAACAAAATACTAGCATATTCAGCTATAAAAATAAGAGCAAATCCCCCTGCTCTATACTCAATATTAAACCCAGAGACAAGTTCTGACTCACCTTCTGCAAAATCAAAAGGAGTACGATTAGTTTCAGCTAAACAAGAAGCAAATCAAACTAATGCCAAAGGAAACGTGATTCATAAAAACCATAACTCTTCTTGATAATAACCAAAATTCAGCAATCTATATCTCTCAGCTAAAAATACAAAAGATAACAAAATTAAAGCCAAACTAACCTCATAAGAAATAGTTTGTGCTACTGCTCGGAGACCTCCTAACAAAGAATATGAAGAATTAGAAGATCAACCAGCAATTATTACAGTATACACACCCATACTCGTACAACATAAAAAAAATAATAAACCTAAAGAAAAAGTCAATATAACACTTAAATAAGGAATTCTTAATCATACTAACAAGGATAAAAACAAACTAAAAACAGGAGCTAGATAATAAGGATAATAATTAGATATAGTAGGGAAAACCTGCTCCTTAGTAAACAGCTTAATTGCATCTGCAAAAGGCTGAGGCAAGCCACAAATACCTACCTTATTAGGTCCCCGGCGAATTTGAATATATCCTAAAACCTTTCGTTCTAATAAAGTTAGAAATGCAACACCAATTAAAACACAAATAATCAAAATCAAATAAGAAACCACACCTATAATATAATCATAATACATTATTATCTGGACTCAATTCATCCATTATTAGATCCTAAATCTAATGCACTTATCTGCCAAAGTAATCCTCATTTACTTTTATTCCCTAAAAATAAATATTACTAGTACTTGGTCCTTTCGTACTAAAATACTATTGTTAATAAAGGATAGAAACCGATCTGGCTCACGCCGATCTGAACTCAGATCATGTAAGATTTCAAAGGTCGAACAGACCTATACACCAAGCTTCTGCACCTAGATAAAATCTTAATCCAACATCGAGGTCGCAATCTCTCTTGTCGATATGAACTCTCAAAAAAAATTACGCTGTTATCCCTGAGGTAACTTAGTCTAACAATCATTAATAAAGGATCATAAAAATACTTAAAAGTAATTATATAAAAAAGAGTTTATTTTATCTTCTCGTCGCCCCAACGCAACAATTAAATAGCAAATTCATTCATTGTCAACTACAAAAATTACTACCTAAATATAAAGATCTACAGGGTCTTATCGTCCTTTTAAATTATTTAAGCCTTTTCACTCAAAAGTAAAATTCAATATTACGAATAAAGACAGTCTTCCACTCGTCCAACCTTTCATACAAGCCCACAATTAAAGGACTAATGATTATGCTACCTTCGCACGGTCAAGATACCGCGGCCGTTTAAAACCTCACTGGGCAGGTCAGACCTTTTATTTTAACAAAAGGACATGTTTTTGATAAACAGGCGGAGGAAATCTTTGCCGAATTCCTTTAATCATCCTCTCTAATATACTAATAACACCATTATAAATCGCCTTAACTAATTCAAAGCAAAAGTACAGTAATAAATTAAATGTAGTAAAATATGATAAATAACTCAAATAAGTTATAACAAAATTACAAATGATGGCTACTTCTAAGCCCACATCTTTCATTTAATATAAAACCACATTATAAATAGTACAAGTAAAGAGCAAATCCCCCTTACTATTACTCACGGCAAAACTACAAAAATTAAGTCTACAACAAGTCTAGCCGCGGCTGAATTAAATTCAATTCCTGTACAACCAGATATAATGGAAACCGAAAGGCATCTCACCGCTAAAATAAAATTTACAAATAGTATGCTACCTATAATACCATAATATTTTAGCTCTTTCCATTTCGGGAAATAATTATATAATAATATTATTTAGTGTTCCCTGATACAAAAGGTACAACATTCCATATCTTCTTCTCCTCAAATAAAATTTCACTTATTTAAACATTCCCTTACGGTACTAATTAACTATAATATCAACATATTAACTCTATACCCTATACAATAACATCAATTAAAGTTGATTCACTTAATTCCAATAAAAATTAAATTTATATAAATAAGTATATCCTTCAATCAAAATAATCTGAATTGCACAGAAACCTCCTCGATGTAAACGAATAGCTCAACTAACAAGCTCTATTTTGCTATCAATTCAATCTAGGCACACCTTCCGGTACACCCACTATGTTACGACTTATCTCACCTAAACAAATGAGAGCGACGGGCGATGTGTACATATCCTAGAGCCCTACTCATAATAGCAATATAACCAATATTACATTCAAATCCACCTTCATTTAAATCATTTCATAATAAAATTCGTATAAACATTCTATTGTAATCCATCTCCTCTTACCAATAAGCTGCACCTTGACCTGAAGTCCTTCTCAATAAAGATAATGAAGGTTTATGACCTCTCCTTAATACCTTCAACTACGGCGGTATACAAACTGCCAACAATAGTAAGTAAAATATATCGTGGATTGTCGATTACGGGACAGATTCCTCTGAACAGTCTAAAATACCGTCAAATCCTTTGAGTTTCAAGAACATAACTACTATTACCCAGGTATTACATTTTACATTAAAAATAATAGGGTATCTAATCCTAGTTTAACAAATAATTTCATAGCTTCAAACATAGAATTCATTATTATTAAATAATAATTTCACCTAAAAATAAAAAGACAAAATCCTATAGCTCAAATTTATAACTACACCTTAACCGTCAATACTCTTCCCTTCGGCCCCCTCGTCTCACCGCGGCAGCTGGCACGAATTTCGCCGGGTCTTACTAAACCTTAACTGTTTCAAACACTAATTAATAAACAAAACCAAGTACTGCGACCAATTATACCTCATTATTTACCTTTAAGATAAATAATACTTACTTCTTATTCAAAAGATTACATGTACAACTAGATAAACAAGAGAAGAAAAGCCAGGATAATACTTTATTATTAACTTATAACGCTAAAATAAATAATTATTAGTTATGTATTTAATCCAATTGATAAAAATTAGTATTAATTAAAACCTGTCTCCCCCTTGTCTAGGATACAATTTTGTTTTTTTCCCCCCTCAAACAAAATTGTATCCTATACAAGTATATTTATTTTCTCCTTACACATATGCTGTAAAAACTAGCATATTCTGGATACGTTAAGCTTATTAATATACCTTTAGCCGGTATCTCAGGCTAATTAAGAGGATCTAATAGATTTTCAAGTTTTAATTATTATTAATATATAATATTTCTAAATTTAATTATTATAACACAATACTCATCTATTTAAATTCTCAAATACTTTTATAAATAATTATTAAATAATAAGATGCCTGATTAAAGGATTATCGTGATAGGATAAATCAAGTATTTCAATATACTCTTATTACACCTAAAAGAATTAAACTTTCACCTTCGATATCAAAAATCAACGTGCATCATACACTAAAGCGTAGAAAGATAAGCTAAGATAAGCTAGTGGGCTCATACCCCGCATGTGAAGATTACTCTTCTTTTTCTAATGCTCACTAACCCTAAAACTCTTTTATTCTCTACAACACTTGTGTTAGGAACCCTTATTTCCTTAACTTCCTCATCATGATTTGGTACTTGAATTGGTCTCGAAATTAATCTTCTATCATTCATCCCCCTAATTTCAAAGACCAACAATCAACGTCACACCGAATCTGCTTTAAAATACTTTTTAGTACAAGCCATTGCAAGATCCTTACTTTTAATAGCAATTATCTTACTCTATATAGGACTCCAAACTACATATTATTTAATCACTATTTCCTTACTTTTTAAAATAGGAGCAGCCCCTCTTCACTTCTGAATGCCCGAAGTAATAGAGGCTATACTCTGAATAGACTGCATTATTTTAATAACATGACAAAAACTAGCACCCCTCGGTCTATTATCCTACAGCTTAAATCCTACAAATCTAATCTATCTAACCTTAATCTTATCTCTAGTAGTAGGCTCAATCGGAGGCTTAAATCAAACATCACTACGCAAAATTATAGCATTTTCATCTATTAACCACACTGGATGAATACTCATGGCCCTTCTACTAAGTGACATAGCATGATCTCTCTACTTCTTATTCTACGCTTTACTTTCAATAATAGCAGTCACCCTTTTTGCAATAAACAAAATATTCCATATTAATCAAACTTTCTCTAATAAAATCATTGTAACAACAAAATTAGCTATCTTTACTAGCCTTTTATCTTTGGGAGGCCTTCCGCCATTTTTAGGATTCTTGCCTAAGTGAATTATCATTATAAAAACTGCTGAGCAAATATCATTTATTATTCTCACCCTAATAGTAATAACAGCACTAATTACTCTTTTCTACTATATACGAATTGCCTATGCTGCTTTCATCATTAATCACTATAATCAAACATGAACACCTTTAATGAAAAAAAGCCTAGAAACATCAATTAGATCAATATTTATTATTATCTCATTAAGAGGCATAATTATTTTACCTCTAACTGTCAACATCCTTTAAACAAAGACTTTAAGTTAAAAAAACTAATGGCCTTCAAAGCTATAAATAAAAGGCAACCTTTTAGGTCTTAGTATATATTAACTACTACTCCGGAATTGCAGTCCGACATCATAAATATTGACTATAAAACCTAATAGGAGGTTTATTAACCATAAATAGATTTACAATCTACCACCTAATACTTCGGCCATCCTATTTAATTTTACTTGCAACGATGATTATTTTCTACAAATCATAAAGATATTGGTACAATATATTTGATCTTTGGGGCTTGAGCAGGAATAGTAGGAACATCATTAAGTCTTCTCATTCGAGCAGAACTTGGCCGACCAGGTAGCTTAATTGGTGACGACCAAATTTATAACGTAATTGTTACCGCTCATGCTTTCATTATAATTTTCTTCATAGTTATGCCAATTACAATTGGAGGCTTTGGTAATTGATTAGTCCCTTTAATATTAGGAGCACCCGATATGGCATTTCCTCGCCTAAACAACATAAGATTCTGATTATTACCACCTTCATTAACTCTACTATTAACAGGAAGAATTGTAGAGAGTGGTGCGGGAACCGGATGAACTGTATATCCCCCTCTTTCCAGTGCCATTGCCCACGCCGGAGCCTCCGTTGACCTTTCTATTTTCTCCCTCCATTTAGCTGGTGTATCCTCAATTCTAGGGGCCGTAAATTTTATTACAACCGTAATTAACATGCGAACTCCTGGAATAACTTTAGAGCGAATACCATTATTCGTTTGATCTGTAGTAATCACTGCCGTACTACTTCTTCTATCTCTTCCTGTATTAGCAGGAGCTATTACAATACTTCTAACTGACCGGAATCTTAATACTTCCTTTTTTGACCCTTCAGGAGGAGGAGATCCAATTTTATATCAACACCTATTTTGATTCTTTGGTCATCCTGAAGTTTACATTTTAATTCTTCCAGGATTTGGTATAATTTCACATATTGTAACCCAAGAAAGTGGTAAAAAGGAAACATTTGGTGTTTTAGGAATAATTTATGCAATACTGGCAATTGGATTCCTAGGATTTATTGTCTGGGCTCATCATATATTCACTGTTGGTATAGACGTTGATACTCGCGCCTACTTTACTGCTGCCACAATAATCATTGCTGTTCCTACAGGAATTAAGGTATTCAGATGAATTGCCACACTTCATGGAGCACAAATAACCTACTCACCTTCAATCTTATGAACTTTAGGTTTTATTTTCCTATTTACTGTTGGAGGCCTCACGGGAGTTGTATTGGCAAATTCATCCTTAGACATTGTTCTCCATGACACTTATTATGTAGTAGCACACTTTCATTATGTACTATCTATGGGTGCTGTATTTGCTATCATAGCAGGACTTATCCATTGATTCCCCCTATTCAGAGGAACAACAATAATTCCTACATGACTAAAAATTCAATTTTTAGTAATATTCATAGGAGTAAACATCACATTCTTTCCTCAACATTTCTTAGGTTTAAGTGGGATACCTCGCCGGTACTCAGATTATCCAGATGCCTACACTACATGAAATATAGTATCAAGTATTGGCTCATTCCTTTCCTTCGTCGCCGTATTAGTACTTGTAATTATTATGTGAGAAGCCTTTGCGAGAGCTCGACCAGTAGTCTTCTCGGACCAACAAACAACATCCTTAGAATGATTCCAGAACTTGCCGCCAGCAGAGCATAGTTATACAGAACTTCCCTTATTAACAAACTTCTAAGGTGGCAGATAAGTGCATTGGGCCTAAGCCCCAAACATAAGAATAAACATCTTCTTTAGAAATGGCCATTTGAAATCAACTAGGACTTCAAGATGCAGCGTCCCCTGTAATAGAACAAATAGTATTTTTTCATGATCATACAATACTCATTGTAACTATAATTACAGTCCTCGTAGGCTATCTACTAGCCTCTCTCCTACCAAATACATATATTAACCGTAATTTATTAGAAGGCCAAACCCTAGAAACTATTTGAACAATTTTACCTGCTATTACACTAATCTTTATTGCCCTCCCATCTTTACGACTCTTATACTTACTAGACGAAATTCACCAGCCAGCAATTACCCTTAAAACAATTGGACACCAATGATACTGAAGTTATGAATATTCCGACTTCTCCTTAACAGAATTTGATTCTTACATGGTACCCATCAATGAAATAAATCCTAATTCATTTCGTCTTCTAGATGTAGACAATCGCATCGTATTACCTATTAATATTGACATTCGTATTCTAATTACCGCTGCTGATGTTCTTCACTCATGAGCTATGCCTGCCTTTGGCATTAAAGCAGATGCCACCCCAGGACGTTTAAATCAAGTAGCAGCTAATATTACACGCACAGGCTTATTTTTCGGTCAATGTTCAGAAATTTGTGGTGCAAATCATAGTTTCATACCAATTGTTGTTGAGACCTGCCCTCATTCAGTATTTATTAACTGAATAACAAAAATAATACAAGAACTTTCATTAGGTGGCTGAAAGTAAGCAATGGTCTCTTAAACCAAAAAATAGTAAAGTAACAATTACTCCTAATGGAAAAATTAGTTAAATTATAACATAAGCATGTCAAGCTTAAATTACTACTTAATAGTATTTTTCTATTCCACAAATATCTCCCCTAAAATGACTCATCTTATTTATTATATTTTCCTTGTGCTACCTCTTATTTGCATCTATTATATATTTTAATTCAAACACGCCTCATCCTTCCTTAGATAGCACTAACATTAAAAAAACAACTATAAACTGAAAGTGATAACAAATCTTTTTTCAACATTTGATCCCTCTACTTCAATTATAAATATGTCATTTAATTGACTTAGAACAGTAATTGGACTTCTAATTATTCCAATCCCATTTTGATTTCTGCCAGGACGTCCAAACATTTTATGAAATAAAATTACCCTAACCCTTCATAAGGAATTCAAGACTATTCTTGGTCCTACTAGTCATCAAGGAAGAACCTTCCTATTCATTTCTTTATTCTCCTTCATTCTATTTAATAATTTTATAGGTCTATTCCCTTATGTATTTACCAGCTCTAGACATTTAACTTTTACGTTAACTCTCGCCCTGCCCCTTTGAATAAGTTTCATAATCTATGGTTGAATTAACCACACTCAACATATATTTGCACATCTCGTTCCTTCTGGGACTCCGGCCCCTCTCATACCCTTTATAGTATGCATTGAAATGATTAGTAACATCATTCGACCTGGCACCCTAGCTGTTCGATTAATAGCAAATATAATTGCGGGACATCTCCTCTTAACCTTACTAGGTAATACAGGCCCTTCTTTATCTCTTTCCATACTTTCATTACTAATAATCGGACAAATTACTCTTCTAATACTAGAATCTGCCGTCGCAGTAATCCAATCATATGTATTCGCCGTCCTAGTCACACTATATTCAAGAGAAGTTACTTATGTCAGCACCACAAAATCACCCTTACCACCTTGTTGATCAAAGCCCCTGACCACTTACTGGAGCCCTAGGGGCCTTAATTACAACCACAGGTCTCACTAAGTGATTTCATCAATATGACCCTTCCCTATTTTTCCTAGGGATACTAATTACACTATTAACCATAATTCAATGATGACGGGATGTGACTCGAGAAGGAACATATCAAGGATTACACACTATGCAAGTCACATTAGGACTTCGGTGAGGCATAATTCTATTTATTATTTCTGAGGTATTCTTTTTCGTTTCATTTTTTTGGGCCTTCTTTCATAGTAGATTAGCACCAACAGTAGAAATTGGATCTTTCTGACCTCCAACAGGCATCGTCCCATTCAACCCAATACATATTCCCTTACTCAACACTGCAATCCTACTCGCCTCAGGAGTTACTGTAACATGAGCTCATCACAGATTAATAGAAGGTAATCACACTCAAGCCACTCAAGGTCTACTACTCACAATCCTCCTTGGCCTATATTTTACTGCACTACAAGCATACGAATATTATGAAGCCCCATTCACTATTGCAGACGCTGTTTACGGCTCAACATTCTTTATAGCAACAGGCTTCCACGGTCTTCACGTCATCATTGGTTCTACATTCCTAGCCACTTGTTTATTACGTCACCTCTTATCACATTTTTCTCCTACGCACCATTTTGGATTTGAAGCTGCTGCCTGATACTGACATTTTGTAGATGTAGTGTGACTATTCCTTTATATTTCTATTTATTGATGAGGAGGTTAGCCTATTTAATATATATAGTATATTTGACTTCCAATCAAAAAGATCATTTAAATGAAATAGGCAATTAATACAGTTCTAACAACTGGTCTATTAACTATCATTATTTCCCTAATCGTTATAACTATTTCAACTCTCCTTTCCAAAAAAGTTATTAATGACCGAGAAAAAAATTCCCCTTTTGAATGTGGATTCGACCCTAAATCATCGGCCCGAATTCCTTTCTCATTACGATTCTTCCTTATTGCTGTAATCTTCCTCATCTTTGATGTAGAAATTGCCCTTCTACTCCCAATAACAATTACTATTAACAATACTAATACATTATCTTGATCTCTCGTTAGATTAACATTCCTAGTAATTCTCTTAGTGGGCCTTTATCATGAATGAAATCAAGGATCTCTAACATGAGCCGATTAATAAAATGGGATAATAGTTAAATATAATATTTGGTTTGCATCCAAAAGGTGTTGCTGTCAACTTATCTCATAAGTAGGAAGCAAACAATTGCACTCAGTTTCGACCTGAACCTTTGGTCTCTTGACCCCTGCTTGTTAGTTGAAGCCAAAAAGAGGCATTTCACTGTTAATGATACTATTGGGTATTTCATCACCCCAACTAAGGAGATGTGAATAATCAAGAAGAAGCTGCTAACTTTATCTTTAGCGGATTGTACCGTTAACATCTCTTAATATAAATAATTATAGCCCCCTTAGTATAAATATTACATTACCTTTTCGGGGTAAAAAAGAGAGTGCTCTTCTCAGGGAGTATATTTAGGGAATATAATTCTTCTTAGTATCTTCAATACTATGCTTTCAATATAAGCTACCCAAATACACAAATATAAAGAAACAAAGGAAAATTGTAAAGATTAAAAAAATTAATAAATACATTTTAAATAAATTATCTTGTGAATGTTGAATTAATATTGAACCGTCCTTAAAACTACTATACATTCCTTGAGCACCAAGACATTCTCTCCACCCTTGATCAATATTATTATAATATGCACCCCCTATATATAAAGGTAATTTAATAATATAATTTGTTGATAAATAAGGTAAAAATCACATGCTTCCTATTATCGTAGAACTAAGATAAAATTTCATACACACTAAAGACTGCCCGATAGAATAGCTTGATAATAAAATACCAACCCACAAACCTACTACACTCACAAGTAGAGCACCCATTTTTAGATGTAAAGGTAGAACAACACAATTAACACCAGGAAAAATTAGTCAACTTAATGTCGCACCTCCTAAAATTGCTATTACTACCAATCCTAATATTCCCTTACATATCACTCAACCTTCATTATCACTAATAGAATGAATATTAGCACCTCCAAAGCTCTTTCCCGTTAAATAAAATCTTAAACGTACTGAATAACATACAGTTAGGCCCGTAGAAAAAAACAATAAGAAAAAGCTGACTACATTAATTAAAGACAAAGAAGAAATTTCCAAAATTAAGTCCTTAGAATAAAATCCAGCTAAAAATGGTATACCACATAAAGCTAAATTAGCTACATTTAAACAAGATAAAGTGAGTGGTATCTGACTTACAAGTGCTCCTATTCTACGAATATCTTGTGTATCACCCACACCATGAATAATTGCTCCCGCACATAAAAAAAGTAACGCCTTAAATAAGGCATGTGTCAATAAGTGAAAAAAAGCTAATACAGGAAATCCCATAGACAAAATTATTATTATAAGACCAAGCTGGCTTAAAGTAGATAAAGCAATAATCTTCTTTAAGTCATACTCGTAATTAGCACCAATGCCGGCTATAAACATTGTCAATCCTGATAATAAAAGCAATACATCTCCTATATAAACACTCAATAAAACATCTCTAAAACGAATTAACAAATAAACTCCAGCAGTTACAAGTGTGGAAGAGTGAACTAATGCTGATACTGGTGTAGGAGCAGCTATTGCTGCTGGTAATCACGCAGAAAAAGGGATTTGTGCACTTTTCGTTATTGCTGCCAAAATAATCAAACTAGAAATAATTACTATCTCATTTTTATTTAAAACTCTATGCAAATAAAAAACATAATTTCAACTTCCATAATTTAATATTCAAGCAATAGCTAATAAAATTGCTACGTCTCCAATACGATTAGAAAGGGCAGTCAACATACCTGCATTATAAGACCGCACATTTTCATAATAAATTACTAAACAGTATGATACTAACCCTAGCCCGTCCCAACCAAGTAGGATTCTAATTAGATTAGGGGAAACAATTAATAAAACTATTGAAAGAACAAATATTAATACGAGCATAATAAACCGATTAAGATATCGCTCGGATCCTATATACTGTTCACTGTAATAAATTACTATTCTAGAAATATAAAGTACAAATCTTATAAATATAAATGACATTCAGTCAAATAGAAAAGTTATAATAATTTTATTTCTATTAAAAGAAATAACTTCTCATTCAATAAATACACTATATCTATTAATTAAAAAACTCAAGCCCATTATGAATAAAAGAATACTTATTCTATTTAAAAAGACAAATCTAGTCATACAAATTGAAAAAGGTCAAACCATGGCCTAAGGGCAACTAAACCTTCTTTAGTTCCACAAACTAAAATTTTATTCTAAACTACTCAAGCAGTTACAGTCATAAGAATCTTGGTCCTGCAAAAAAAATTAATAAATTTAAAGGCAACCAATGTAATATCAATAATAAATATTCTCGCACACTCCCTCCTCAACAAGAATATAAATTAGAATAAGGTATTCCATGTTGGGTATATGAATATAAATATAGTCTATAAGCAGCTCTAAAAAAAGAAAGCAAAGCTAATCCTAACATACTCAATCAAGATCAACCAACAATTCTATTTAACAAACTAATTTCTCCTAATAAATTTAATGTTGGTGGTGCAGCTATATTAGCAATTCTTAATAAAAATCATCACAACCCTAAACTCGGTATAAAAGATAGTATTCCGCGATTAATTAACAGTCTTCGACTTCCTAAACGCTCATAAGAAATATTAGCAAGACAAAATAATCCTGAAGAACACAGGCCGTGAGCAATTATTAATGTAAGAGCACCTCTAAATCCTCATAGTCCCATCGTTAGTAAGCCTATCAACACTAAGCCTATATGGGCAACAGAAGAATAAGCAATTAAAGACTTTACATCAACTTGTCGTAAACATACTAATCTAACTGATCAAATACCCACAACTCTAATACCAAATCAAATTAAATTTATGCTTACAGCTACATTTTCTATAAAATACATAATACGCAATAATCCGTACCCTCCTAGCTTCAATAAAACCCCAGCCAAAATTATTGAACCACTTACAGGTGCTTCAACATGTGCTTTAGGTAGCCAAAGATGAACTAAAAATATAGGCATCTTAATTAAAAAAGCAATAACTAAAGCAAAATATCACATATAATATGTAATTCCTAAATCTATTACACTTCTCATATTAATTATTAATAAACTACCCTTAATATATTCTAAATAGAAAATACCAATCAAAAGTGGAAGTGAAGCAAACAGGGTATAAAATAATAAATATATGCCTGCCCGTACTCGTTCGGGCTGATAGCCTCAGCCCAAAATTAAAAATAATGTAGGAATTAAAGAACCCTCAAAAAAAAATAAAATATAAACAATCTAGAAGAAGAAAATCTCAAGTAAAGTAAAATAAGTAGTAATAAAACTAAACTAATAAAGCTTGCACTATAAAATGAACTTCTCAAGACACCTTCTCTAGCCATAATTATAAGAATAACGATTCAAATACTTAATAAAATCAATGAATAGCTCAAACTATCACTTCACAAATAATAGCCCACCTCCCAAGGAACTAATCCTATACTATTTCTTATTATAAATAAAAAACAAACTCCAATAAGACAAAACTGAACAACTCACCATAATTTAAAATTAAAACCTAAAGGTATCAAAAACAATATAAATATTAAATATTTTAGCATCGTAACACAACTAAAGAATTCAAATAATCACCTCCATGAGTTCGCACAATAGATACCAAAATTGATAGACCCAAACTACCCTCACAAACACTAAAAGTTAGAAACAATAAACAAAAATAATTTTCAACATACAGGCTACCTAAAGAATAAGATAGAAGTAAAAAACTTATCAACACAATAAATTCAAGTCTTAATAAAACCATCAATAAATGCTTACGTTGAATAACAAAACAAGCTATTCCTAAAATAACTAGAAAACAAGAAAATAAAATAAATAATATTTTCATAAGCTTTTATAGTTTAATTAAAACGTTGGTCTTGTAAACCATTAATGAACAAAATTCTAAAAGCATCAAGAGAAAGTACAAACCTATCTTTAGTCCCCAAAACTAATATTTTAATAAACTACCTCTTGAAATTAAAATAACCTGAATATTACTAATAATTTTAGTAGTTTTAAGATTCATTCTAATTCAAATATCTCACCCCCTCTCAATAGGACTAATGCTTATTATTAACACCATTACTACTTGCTTAATTATTTCAACCATAAGAGAATCCCCTTGATTTTCTTACATCCTATTTCTAGTGTTTTTAGGAGGTATATTAGTTTTATTTATTTATGTTACAAGACTAGCATCAAATGAAATATTTACTCTAACACCTAACCTTTTCTTACTAATTTCTTTAGCTCCTCTCCTCCTAATCCTTATAATAATTATTGACCCTCTTATACTTCCAAATATAATTTCATTACCAGACCCACAGCACTACACAACTAATTATCAAGAAATTCCCGGCATAAAATTTTATATAACATCAATCTTAATAAATACTATTATATTAGCAACATATCTATTTATTACACTAATTGCAGTAGTAAAGATCACTTCACTATACCAAGGCCCTCTTCGGCCCTCTAAGTCATATGTCAACACCAATTCGCTTACATCACCCTCTTTTTAAAATTGCTAATAACGCTTTAGTAGACCTTCCAGCTCCTATCAACATTTCATATTGATGAAATTTTGGTTCTCTTCTCGGCTTATGCTTAATTATTCAAATTGCTACTGGACTATTTCTAGCAATACACTATGTATCAAGTATTGAATTAGCTTTCAACAGAGTAATTCACATCTGTCGAGATGTAAACTTTGGGTGGCTTTTACGTACTTTGCATGCTAATGGAGCATCTTTTTTTTTCATTTGTCTTTATCTACATGTTGGTCGAGGAATATACTATGGCTCTTACCTTTACCTTCATACTTGAAGAGTAGGGGTTGCCATTTTACTGCTAGTAATAGCAACTGCTTTTGTGGGTTATGTCCTACCTTGAGGTCAAATATCTTTTTGAGGAGCAACAGTTATTACGAATCTATTATCAGCTATTCCCTACTTAGGAACAATATTAGTACAATGAATTTGAGGGGGGTTTGCTGTAGATAAT
This sequence comes from Thermobia domestica, assembly GCF_964235325.1. Classification (NCBI taxonomy): domain Eukaryota; kingdom Metazoa; phylum Arthropoda; class Insecta; order Zygentoma; family Lepismatidae; genus Thermobia; species Thermobia domestica. The sequence continues at coordinate 130,558,587 of NC_137467.1, forward strand.
GCCACTTTAAATCGATTCTTTGCCTTCCATTTTCTCTTACCTTTTATTGTAGCTGCCATGTCCATGGTACACCTCCTATTTCTCCACCAAACAGGATCTAACAACCCTCTTGGCCTTAACAGAAACCAAGATAAAATTCCCTTCCACCCCTATTTTTCGACTAAGGACACTATTGGATTTTTAACAATAATAACAGCCTTAATATTACTTACCCTTTGAAATCCTTATATACTAGGAGATCCTGAAAATTTCACCCCCGCAAATCCATTAGTCACACCAGTACATATTCAACCAGAATGATACTTCCTATTTGCTTATGCCATTCTTCGTTCCATTCCTAATAAGCTTGGGGGGGTTATTGCCTTAGTAATATCAATCCTCATTCTAATAATTATGCCATTTTTTCATACTAGAAAAATACGAGGGCTACAATTTTATCCTATTAACCAAATTATATTCTGAATTATAGTTAGCACTGTAATCCTTTTAACTTGAATTGGAGCTCGACCAGTCGAAGATCCTTACATTCTAACAGGTCAAATTCTTACAGTTATCTACTTCGCTTACTTCTTATTTGTTCCATATCTCTCCTCCTTATGAGATTTCTTACTAAATAAAACTTAGTTCTTTGGCTGAGAATAAGCATATGTTTTGAAAACATACAACAGAGCAAAGCTCTAAGAACTTATTCTCAATTTAATACACTTAAATTAAAAGAGAAATAAAAAGAAGCTTTATGCCTCCTAGAAATAAAAGATAATTAAGGGACAAGGGCAAAAAACACTTTCAAGCAAGGTATATTAATTTGTCATACCGAAACCGTGGTAACGTCCCTCGTACCCAAATAAACCCAAAAGAAATAAATACTACCTTACAAAAAAATAAAACAGAAAAAATATCATACCCTAAAAACTAAACGCTAAATAAGGCTCTCATAAACAAAATACTAGCATATTCAGCTATAAAAATAAGAGCAAATCCCCCTGCTCTATACTCAATATTAAACCCAGAGACAAGTTCTGACTCACCTTCTGCAAAATCAAAAGGAGTACGATTAGTTTCAGCTAAACAAGAAGCAAATCAAACTAATGCCAAAGGAAACGTGATTCATAAAAACCATAACTCTTCTTGATAATAACCAAAATTCAGCAATCTATATCTCTCAGCTAAAAATACAAAAGATAACAAAATTAAAGCCAAACTAACCTCATAAGAAATAGTTTGTGCTACTGCTCGGAGACCTCCTAACAAAGAATATGAAGAATTAGAAGATCAACCAGCAATTATTACAGTATACACACCCATACTCGTACAACATAAAAAAAATAATAAACCTAAAGAAAAAGTCAATATAACACTTAAATAAGGAATTCTTAATCATACTAACAAGGATAAAAACAAACTAAAAACAGGAGCTAGATAATAAGGATAATAATTAGATATAGTAGGGAAAACCTGCTCAATAGTAAACAGCTTAATTGCATCTGCAAAAGGCTGAGGCAAGCCACAAATACCTACCTTATTAGGTCCCCGGCGAATTTGAATATATCCTAAAACCTTTCGTTCTAATAAAGTTAGAAATGCAACACCAATTAAAACACAAATAATCAAAATCAAATAAGAAACCACACCTATAATATAATCATAATACATTATTACCTGGACTCAATTCATCCATTATTAGATCCTAAATCTAATGCACTTATCTGCCAAAGTAATCCTCATTTACTTTTATTCCCTAAAAATAAATATTACTAGTACTTGGTCCTTTCGTACTAAAATACTATTGTTAATAAAGGATAGAAACCGATCTGGCTCACGCCGATCTGAACTCAGATCATGTAAGATTTCAAAGGTCGAACAGACCTATACACCAAGCTTCTGCACCTAGATAAAATCTTAATCCAACATCGAGGTCGCAATCTCTCTTGTCGATATGAACTCTCAAAAAAAATTACGCTGTTATCCCTGAGGTAACTTAGTCTAACAATCATTAATAAAGGATCATAAAAATACTTAAAAGTAATTATATAAAAAAGAGTTTATTTTATCTTCTCGTCGCCCCAACGCAACAATTAAATAGCAAATTCATTCATTGTCAACTACAAAAATTACTACCTAAATATAAAGATCTACAGGGTCTTATCGTCCTTTTAAATTATTTAAGCCTTTTCACTCAAAAGTAAAATTCAATATTACGAATAAAGACAGTCTTCCACTCGTCCAACCTTTCATACAAGCCCACAATTAAAGGACTAATGATTATGCTACCTTCGCACGGTCAAGATACCGCGGCCGTTTAAAACCTCACTGGGCAGGTCAGACCTTTTATTTTAACAAAAGGACATGTTTTTGATAAACAGGCGGAGGAAATCTTTGCCGAATTCCTTTAATCATCCTCTCTAATATACTAATAACACCATTATAAATCGCCTTAACTAATTCAAAGCAAAAGTACAGTAATAAATTAAACGTAGTAAAATATGATAAATAACTCAAATAAGTTATAACAAAATTACCCCGAGTTGACACTCATTCTTTTTCTTTTCTTTTGCTTAGCACTCGCTCTATAGTTTAGCATATTAGTCCATATGTTAACTCATGTTACTGAATACTTAAGTGTTCTGTGGTAAAAGGCTAAGAGGTCATGGTGTCAACTTTATAAATTATTAAAATTTATTTCATAATCATAATTTCTCACCATCGTCGTCATTCTAAATATTATAGATGTGAAATGTAATAGTGAAGCAAATAAAATTCATTAACGTTAAAAAAAATAATAATTTAAGCAAAAGACGTATTGAAAGTACAAAGAAGGAATTAATCTACAGACATAATTTTATTTATTTATCCCACATGTTTATTCTGAAGTTCAACATACATATTTAGGACATTATTGTTTAATAACTTTTCAGAAAGAATTACTTGATTCTGGCTTGCAGAAAATTGCTCTTTTTACTTATGATGTCTGAATGTTTCAAAATTTCAGACCATGTTACAAAATACATAATAATCATACGAAGTGAAATCTAGTGAATAGAGTGGATTGTCCATGCATTGAACCTACAAATCATCCGGTGATTTACTATCTTAGTATGAATAAGATTTGTTGTTCGTTAAAAAATAACGTTTCACTCTCGCGTTTCTTTCAACGCTTCTTAATTTTCTCCAGGACGTTTCAATTATAACATGCATTAGTTCTTTGGTTCTTCTGATTATATTTTATACTTGGTAACCTTACTTCGCAGTTAATAAAATAACAAATATTATAATATAATAAATAAGCAACCAGTTGTTTACTCTTGTGTTTACATTTACATTATATAATAAGTTATTAATATATACTAAAGAAATATATAAGAACTAAGAATAGATTCTATTTGGCGCGCTAATAATATTTTTTGTTAATTTTCAGACCTCTCAGGGGTAAGCAGGGTTGATTTTATGGTATGTAGCTTTGAATAAATGGGGTGGTTGGATCAATGGGTGGGTGGGGATGGTGTACCATCAATCTTAAGAGGCTTCAAAGGGTCAAAAGTGAAGATTGATGGTGGCTGGATTGACAGGCAGGGGAACAGGCAGTGGAGGGAGGGGCATTTGGGCCGCTGGGCAGACGGTCGGATGTAGTTACGTCTTTTTTTTTTAAATCTACGCTTTACATATTGATCTTTTTTTTCTTGGGTGGCGTCAGATTGGGTGCGTGGGATGTCTTACAGAGGCAATGCCACTAAAGTCTAGAGACATCCCAATTAAGAGGCAGACCGGTATTACTCTGACACACACACATCTACACATAGACATATACACGTACGACACCACTTCCATGCACGAATACACATGTACATACGTATAAATATGTTAAACTACACGCATCCCATCTACACCATTAACACCCCCACACCCATACACATAAACACACACACACATATAGATAGATAGATAGATAGATAGATAGATAGATAGATAGATAGATAGATAGATAGATAGATAGATAGATAGATAGATAGATAGATAGATAGATAGATAGCAAACACACACAGATCGCGCGGGAGATCCGGGTCCGATTTTCGGCAGGAGCTCAAGTGGTTTAGATTTAATGTTAAACTGTAGTCCATGTCTCATATAGTCTCGTTGCTAAAAGGAATGTTAAACTCAAAAATCTAATACACATATACATTTGGCACTGGGACACCTACACCCATCACGTCATTCCTAGAAGATACTTGTTAACTGAATCCTGAGGAAATCCAAGTAAAGTATCCTAATTTTTTCGATGAGTGTACCGTACAGCTTCTTGCCAACCATCATCAAACAATAATATCTTTCCAATCGCATCTATAAATATTTATTGATTTATTTTTTATTTTTTCAAATAAAATCTACTTCTGACAGTTTTTCTCTCCACTTCTAAAACCGTACAAGGACATCGTTCAATTTACATAATATAGAGAAATGGTGTCGTAAATTAGTCTTCACTTCCACCCACCAAATTCCATAAATCACGATACAAATCGTAACTTGGCTTTGACCTTAATTTGAACTTCAGAAACATAGTGATAACCGTAATTCCATTCTCAACCAAACATTCAATGTTACGCATTTTTGTCATTTTTTATTATATCTTTTATAATACCTGTAATTGTTTTCTTCGTTCTTCTCTCTCTACAACTTTTACTCCAAATGAATTCACTAATTAGTGTTGTCTTCTTTTGTCTCAATTTCTTCGTTGTAATCACTTTTCTTTAACAATTTCTTTCCAATCCTTTTACTTTCTCAAGCTTCCACCATATCTTTCTTTTAATAATAATCATTGGTTTCTACAGCTTTTTGTCAAATTTCTCTCCTGCTCTTCTTTCATTACCAATATTCTCTCCTGCTCTTCTTTTCTAACTTTTCGTTACTCCGACATTCATCACAATTCAATTGTTACGTTGGAAATAAAATACTACTGGTGTGGTTATATCCAAAGATATATCTTTGATATATTTCAATGTTGTAAAGCTTATTTTTAATTTTTTAGAACTGCCATGGACCTTTTTTTAAAATTTCTACCAGTGTGCCATACGGCTTCATACCAGCTTCATTCGATCACTGCCTCCATCATCTCATATCATAATCTCGACTTTATATATTTCTACTCATCTACATGTGTACTGCACTTAATGACACTTCTTTCATAAACAAACGTACATCTTATATACATAGAAGCATTTTATTGTTTCGAATTTTTTTCTTTCTTTCTTAATGACAGATACTACATGAGATATGGATCTATAGCTTAACATCAAATCGAAACCACATAATCTCCCACGGATAGTAGAACCGGAGACTTCTACAATTTGTAGAGTTTTTAACATATATTTTTTTTAGTTTAACGTCCCACAATTATGCACTGAGGTTAAGAAAGACGGTGATGATGAGATGTATGATGATAGTGGAATGACAAAAGTGGGAGGAAACGAAAAACTCCAAGAAAATCCATGCACACAGTGTTTGTCCATCATAAAGCTTACTTGGCTGAGCTGGGGTTGACCCAGGAACCAGGAAGTGAGCGCTCTACCACTGAACCACCGCGACTCTTTTTCGCATACTTTTACATAAATACACTACACTACACTTATATTTCCAAATACGCGCACTCTAGCACTTCAGTTCGTAAGTAAGAGGGAATACCCAAACCAACCAGAATTGCAACACAACATGCACGCATTTTGTTGTTACGGAAAGCATGTCACTAGCCGAGTAGCGTCACCTCTGTGTGGAGTTGGAATTGTTTATCATTGATATTGCATTGTATATGTTCCTGCTCATAGCGTCCAGTGTGACGTATGATTACAAAGACTAAAGAGTGAGCCTGAAATTTCGTTGTTACTCGACAAGTTAAGGAGAATTCTTTGAATAAATCATAAGTTTACATGTGTTTTCCCAGTTCAAGTGTCTTCTCAGTTGACTGAAAGCTTCTCAAGACTTGATCCCCTTCGTGCCTGAATGAGCAAGCAAGTTTCACTGATGCACAAATGTCGTTTCTGTTACACTTCCTTAATGAATTCATCCACTTTAGCAACATGCTGGTCTGTAACACGCTTCAGTGCACCACTTTGCTTGTTATCTACGAGCGACGTCCGTTCTTCGCGAAAGCGCTTGTTTCTTTTTTCTTTTTTGTTGTTGTTCTTTTTTGTTCTTTGTGCTTGTTGTTCTTTTTTCTTTTCTTTTCTTTTTCTTTTTTCTTTTCTTTTCTTTCTTTTTTTTTTTTTTTTGCTTACGTGGGATCAATATTTTTGAAAATTTGATTCCACTTTGCTTAGTCCCAAACACCAGTCTCTATTAACCTCTTTTCTTCTAAGTCAGTAGTTATACAATTTATCCATCTTTTTTATGGTCTTCATCTTCCTCTTTTGCTTTGTACTTTCAACTTCCCCATTTTCTTTTGACATAATCATCATTTCCTCTCATAATATGACAATACCACCGGAATCTTCTCTTTCGTACCTTTTTTTTAAGATATCTCAGTCATTTTAACGCTATCTGTTATTCTTTCGTTTATGATCTTGCCCAACATTGATCTTTCTGGTAACACCACAATCCAACTGAACGTTTTCAGGTTGACCAGTCTAGTTTCTTCCCTTTCATCGTCTTGATTCCCCAAGTTCCTCTCCATTGTGGTTCTTACTATGGTCTTGAAGTCTCATCCTTTCACCTTGAAATCTACTCTTTTACTACAAAGAATACCTGAGATATTCTTCCGTTTATTCCATTTTAATTCTGTTCTCTATTTCTGCATCTAAATTCCTATTCCTATTCACTGTGGAACCTAGGCATTTAAATGTATTTACTTTCTTTATATCTTGTTCTTCCATCTGGAGTTCAGTCTCCATCTCCTCCAAAGTTCATATATTCTGTATTCTTCCTACTGGTTTTTGATCCTCTATCCTCCAAAACTCTTTTCCACTCTTCCAGCCCTTCTCTGTTGGTATTATATAAGACAGTGTCATCTGTAAACAGAATACCCCAAAGCTGATTGATATTCCATACCTTTCTTATACATATTTTAGGACAGGCGAACATACTTTCCTGGTACATCTCTACTTCTTATAAATCTTCAGATCTCTTGACGCGTTATGCAATCATAAGCTTTCTCCAGGCGAAAAAACACTACATGTTGTTCTTTCTTCTTTTGTTGATATTTTTCTATCATTTGTCTAATTGCAAAAATCGCATATGTTGTTCTTCGACATGCATGAATTCAACTTATTGATTTCCTATTGATGTTCCTTCCTGAAGTCATCTCTCAAGGATTCTTTCTCAAATCTTCATTGTATGCGACATTAGCTTAGTCCCTCTATAATTATTGCAATTTTGAATATCCTTGTCCTTGAAAATTGGTATTATTTTACTATCTATCCATTTCTTGGGTATTCTTTCTCCGGCAAATATCCCGCAACAAATTAAACAGTATATTTATTCCTTCTTCGTCGAGGTATTTCATTCGGGTCAGTTGCGTTGCTATTTTTGTTTTGAGTACCGCTAATATTACGGTACTTCTTCTTTCCTTACGTTGTCTGCAACTCCTTGGTCCTTTGGTACACCATCCTTCAAGATTACTGTCAAGTTTTCTTCATTTAGCAGCTTTGTATAATAGTTTCCCATCTTCTCTTGACTTTATTCTTCCTGTGGTACTTTCCTTCTTTCCTTATATGTATAATATGAAAGAAATCTTCTATTGCATTGTCTCGTGCACAAGAGTTCCCTCTCATTTTTGCTAGTTCCCGGCGGGAGCTCATGTGGTTCGGATTCCACGTTAATCAGTAGGTCCACGTCTCATATAGCCTCGCTGCTGAAAGGGACGCTAAACTAAAATCAACTCAACTCATTTTTGCTAGTTTCAAGTTCTTCGTACACTTCTCGCTAGGCTTCTGACTTTACTTTTTGCACTTCTTTTACCTTCTGTGTTCAGTTTCCAGAATCATTCTCGTTCCTCGTCAGTTCCAAATTTGTCTTAATCTCATCACCAAATGTCTTTATCTATTGGAGCACCTTTGCCTGAAGTCTTACCTAGTACTTCTTCCTCCCACCATTTGTTCACTCCTTTCATGGGTTGTACTCTTTGTAATACGTTTCCTTTGGACTCGCATCTTAGATTTGGGTCTTTGAGTTTCTACCACTTAATGTTAGCTGTAGTTTTCTTAGCGATTCTTTTCCTTTTGCAGGTGAATTACAATCAAGTGCTAGGACTCTGTGATGTACTGCTTCTTTGTACAATTCTTTCAACAATTCTTTTCAAGTTGTCTTCTGTTGAAAAGAGAATCTATTTGGCTCTCCCTTGTTCCACTTTTATATGTAACTAACTGCTTTGTATTTTCTTGGATTAATGTGTTACATATAGTATAATCACATGCCGGTGCAAAATTTAATATTCTCTCCCCTTACCCATTCTTTTCTCTGATATTCCAACCTTCGTGGACCCTTGAAGATATAACTCCTCCTTTAGTACCCACATTTCCGTTTAGATCACCAATTATTCTTTCTTCCTTTGGTATGTTTACTCCAAATCATTCCAGAAAGTGTCATTTTCTTCGGATTCGTATCAACTTGCGGGTCGTACACGCCCATAATTCTAAACATTTCTTCAAGACACGATTTGATACTCACAGTTCTAACAGTCACATTTGCACCAACTACACATTAAGTTATTTCACTATCAGGACAATTTCTGCCCCCATTCCTACCTTGTTGAACTTCCCCACCATACAGTAGTTTATATCTACTTTTTAGGTCCTTCGCTGTATATCCTCTCCATCTTATTTCCTGAACACACAGTGCTTCTATTCTTCTTCTTGCCATTAGGTCTGCCACTTTCCTTCCTCTTCAGCTCATCGAGGCCACATTTAAGGTTCCTAATTGTATATGAAATCGCTTCTTTAACAGTTTTCGCGCATTACTTGGTAGCTGTCCCTCATTTCTCACAGGAGGCAGGCTCTTACGCGTCGCTTCCAGAGAACACTATCATTTTCCTAGGCAAAATGTTGGTTTTGGCTAGGCAATATGTTTTTAAGTCCGGATGCACTTCCTAACGCTAATCCTCACCATTTATCCGGGCTTTGAATCGGCACTAAGTTATACTGGCGTGCGCCTCCAGTAGTTGATTTGAAAATGATATTCAGTTTTCCCCATAAATCCTTTCCATCCTCTTTGTTCCTTGTGGCCATGCATCACAATAATCGCAGAACATTACGAGTAGGAGGACACACAGTGTAGTATCAAGAAGGAACCACTTCACAAAGATTGACGCTACTCATTACATTGACGCTGGAACCCCAAGCTAACAATGTCTAGTGGCACATTCTGTAACTACAAAACGTATCCATATTGTGTTGTAATTCCGATTACTTTTGTGTACCCTCTCCTATTGCTGATTGTTATATGAACAATTACACTTACACGACACCATACCTAACCTGTCTCTCCATATGTTATGTATGTTTCTTCATAGCTTATGGCATTTTTATCAGCGCCCTAACACTTGGTCTGATGCCTACATTTTCATCTGACCCGATGTCCTATGGCCCAGATGTCTCTCCTGAAGTTTTCGTGCTCCTTTGTCTGTCTTCCCCCTATCCAGCCATTCTTTCAGCCACCCCATTGAAACTGAAGAAGGAAAGCTGTTCTAAAGTTGGCCTAATGAAAAGGAATGCTGAAGAAAAAGCAATGGAAGAAAGGAAGATCAATGCCCAAGACAGGAAATATCCTTCCATTAAGAAGATAAGTCATGCTAGAAGAGATTCGTAATTTAAAGCCAAGTTGAAATACTAACTCAAGGAGAGGGAAGAAGATCAGCGAAGTACTAGTGAATGGAAAGCTGTATCATCAATAGAATGAAAAGAACTTTAACTCAAAATTGGATACATTTGCTTGTCAAGAATATCAATTATCTAATATATTTATGTTTTATAAATAAATGAAAGTCTTTGCTTTCAATTCAATGGATCTCTTTTAATTTCTTCAGTTTGTTTCTTAAAATATATTTCTTTGAGACACGTTTTAACAAGTGATGGGTACAAAAACCGGTTTTTCGGTTTCTCCAAAAACCAGTTCGCTTTTCACTGAAACCGGTTTCGGTTTTCTTCAAAATCGGCTCGGTTTCCACCGAAACCGGTTATCGGTTTTCTCCAAAACCGATTCGGTTCTTTTAAACCGGTTCCGGTTTTTTTTAATTTGTTCTTTTTCTGACCAGAATAGTGTTTCGTTGTTCTACGGAAACCGAATCCGTTTCCACAGAAAGTTTTATGTGTTTTCCAAACCTTTTCAACGAAACCAGTTTCGGTGAAAAAACCGAACCGTTTTTTTTAGAGAAAACCGGAACCGGTTTCGGTGAAAAACCGAACCGGTTTTTGGAGAAAACTGAAACCGTTTTCGATGAAAAATCGAAATGTCGGTTTTTCGGTTTTCGGTTCTCTAGAAACCTGTTTTCGGTTTTTATAAAGACCGATTTTGCCCACCCCTAATTTTAACGGTGTTGAATACTTGTGCCATCTTTATTTTTTTAGCCCATTGAATTTTACGGGGAAATATTGTTTATTTGAAGTGAAATGGATTTTTTAGTAGTTTTATTTTATTGATTTCTCCTTCAAATCTACTTAATTTGTGAAAATTAAGGTTTATAATACAATAATTTTAATATTTAATAATCAAATTTAATTTGAGTAATATTATAATGCAAATTTAATTTGAAAAAGCAAATAAGGAATCAGCAAAGAAGCAAAGAAGGAATCAGTAAAATAACATCATTAAAATCCCAGTTAATTTAAAAGATAATAGAAAAATTTACCCTAGACACAGCAACTCAATATGCTAAGAAATAAGGATGGCCTAGATTTCAACACGGGTTAGCAACTGCCTATTCAGTAGCTTTTACAAGTAATGAAAGAAATTTATCTGAGATCTCGCATCCACATAACTTTTAACAATAACGCTATCCATGAATTTCTTAAGAATTCAGAAAACATACAGCATCCATCGTCAGTACTATCTATGTTCAAATTCTTATCTCTCCTCTCGAAAGAGGAGGGGCGGAAAGCTGCTAGTTTCGTGTCTTACCTTTAACGGGATGACTCTGTCCAGTGTTCATCTTAAAAGTTCTTTTATTGTATAACTAAACAAAATAAAATAACAAAAATACCATATCCAGAGAATATTTATAAAAATGATTTCTTGCTTCATCAGATCCTTCATCAGGATTTGTGGAGAAATTCAACATAATTCAGCTGATGGTATCGTGGTTTGTCTTTTTAACTGCTGAACATTATAACGTATTTCTTTTCTTTAAAAAAAATGCAAGTTTACTAATAAAATAAACATCTCGATTAATAACACCTCTAAAAAAAAGTAACTACCAGGTAAGTGGCCAGGACTTTCCTTTTTTTAGCGGAGGAAAGGGTCTAAATGTAGGCAATGTCACTGCATAGAAAAACGTAATCGTTGATGTTTGATAGAAATAAAATCAAAGACATCGCCATAGGTCAAAACTTATTCAAAATACAAGCCACATGACAGCACGTAATTAGATCGAAAAATTTTCGAAAGTGAACAAAATAATAAGAGGAGATGTTATTTAATTAAAAGGAAAAAACGTGAAGTCACAAGTCAAGGCAGCACTGGAAGGCAGATATTTCGTCCTATACAATTTCAGTGAGCTTGAAATTTACGAAATCACTAAAATTCGTAAATGAGGTATGCTTGCTTAATAATTATCATAAACTTGACGATAATAGTTATGAACAAAAAGATGGGATAGCTATGGAAAGCCCACTATCTCTACTATTAACAAATATAGTAATCAATAACTTTGGGTCAGGCCTTCTTGAGAAACCGGAATTAAGATACATCAAATATTTTCGTTACGCTGATGGCAAGCTTATAATTTACAAGTCTGACCAATTAAAATATCTAATGACTCAATTGGAACAAATAAACTCTCAAATTAAATTTAAGCTTAATTTAGGTAACTATAACTGCATCAGGTCCTTGGATGTTACTTTCTATAGGCTATACAATAAACTCCAGGCGAAAATTTACAGAAAACCTATTACTAGTAGCTGCTGCATACACACAAAATTGGTATATCCTTGGATTAAAGCAAACATCTGAATTAATATGTTCTTCAGAGCTTATACATTAGTGACTTCAAGGACTGATTTAAACGAAGAAACTAAATACCTAAGAACTAAGAACTGATTTAGGTTTTAGGAATGGGTACAATAGACTCACTATGGAAGGTTGGCAACAAAAGGGTATTTAGCATTATACAAAGTTCAAAAATTGGTGAAAGTAAAATAGAATATAAACAAGTAGATAAATAAGTTTCTTTTCCGTTACTTCCTAGTTGTCGTATGGACTAAGATAAATTGCAATAGACCATAACTTAAAAAATTTGAAAGATCTTTGAGTGAGTTTAAAATATATTTTGTTGATAAAAGTTTTGATAGCGGCATGTACGAGCTATCTTGTTCGTGCTTAGACACTTACATTGGTATGATCAAAAGGAATATCAACACCACACTGAAGGAAGATCCAAGAGAGTCACGAAATGATAAAGAATCTATTTTGGGGTTGTCCAAACATTTAGAAAAAACAAACATTTTTTGTAGGATATTAAGATTCACCATCGTGCGACATCAGCGTTTGGACGAAACGTTTTTGAGGCTTTTTACATTAGGAAAAAATCCTAAACTAAAAACCGAGAAAGAAAATTTGGATAGGGAATGGAATACTATTATTACTAAGCTCATTAACAAAAATTGAACTGATACGCTTCTATCGTATATTTTTATTAGTTTATTGTATATACAGTAATAATAATTTACTACTACATATTTCTATGCTATACCGAAATGTTCGTTTATAAGTTTGTCTATGTTTGATAATAAAAACAAACACTATAAGTTTGATTTGGTAACAATGATCCTCTCATGGGCTTCATGTTGATTTTATGTACACCTTGTCTCAAAAAGGTTGAGCGCATTCTTTATTGCTGTTTCGAGGTACAAATTTTCTAAGTCCAACTTCGAGTATCTTCGGAAAAAAGTAAACCAGGTTCGAACCTCGAAGCCAACCTTTGCAATCGGGAAAAATCTTGCAGATGTGTTTTTCTTCTTTCAAATATAATAAGATTTGTTACCAATTATATATAAAAAGCAACATTGATTGAAATACTTAATGATACAATATTTCGAAGCTTTGTACAGCACATGCTTGTTTGTCACTTTGCTCTCCATACTTAATGGAACATTTAGATACTTAAACGAATCTTTCTATATGTAAAAGAATGCTGAAAGTTAAGACATAGAACATAATTCTCGCCTGAGTACTAAAATAAAAGTCAAAGTAGAACAAAAACAGCGTTTGCAGTGGATATGAATGCCATTATTATCTTAAATGCCCTATACATCGCTAGAAGTATCTTCCGAACAGCGCTTGTGTTAGCTCAGTGATAAGCCGTTGGATTTCAAATCGTAAGGTTGAGAGTTCGATTCCCATCTAAGTCAATGTTTTCTTTACGAAATTCTATTTTCCGCAATGCATGAAAATTATATAAAATAATTACATTAAATACGTCAGTTGATATAATCTCAATTTCTTGGGTAGAGCAATAAAATGTACTCGGGATTTGGACTTCTCCCTTCACCTTTTTATTATAAAAAGTTTACGTACACAAATTATAATAAGTTATTCCACTAATATTTAGGTAATATTAGATAGGAGCCCGGTGACCAAGCGTCGTGGGCTTTGAGGTGAGGTACTCTCGGTGACCGTGCGTCGTGAGAGGGGTGTAGATTAGGTATCTCTCTCTCGGTGACTGTGCGTCGTGAGAAAGAGGAAAGGAACCCGATGACCGAGCGTCGTGGGTATAAGGATGGGTACCTCTCGGTGACCGAGCGTCGTGAGAGGGTTTTTAGGTGTTTCGATCAATCCGAGAAGATTGATGTTGGTCGAGGCGTGCAGTTCCTTTTTATCCTGTATTGTCGGCTTCCTTCGTTGATTCTCGTCCTTCCCACTGTTGGCGATGGTGAGCGACTCCTCTTCGGGACCGTCGTCTGTTTGTTTTTATTTATTATTAACACATGTAGTTCACACGTGGTTATGGCATGACGTGTAGACATGCGGAACCTTACACCCCCGAGGCGTAGAAAAAAATAAGTCACTTGATTATTTTTTCGTGTGCCATCATATGGAATCTGCATATTGGGCACAGTATGCACTATAACACCGAAACACAAAAGTAAAGTTAAAAGCACTGGTCACTGATAGCACTGTTTGAGACACTATCACGCAAAGAAAGTTTAAATGAAAGTGGTAGTAGGAGCACTGACAGTTTGTCCTCTTAATCTAAGTCTATGGTCAAGACGGTACGCTAATACCATTTCAAACTCGTATCAAGGGCATTGCCAACAAAGTTCTAACTTTAAAATAAATAGCTTTAATTAAATTTAAAATTGGCACCACCACTTTCTCACATTACTTCCGCATCATAGATGCTGACTTTAATCCGATTTTTGGGAATGATATTCTCACAAGACTTTTCTCTCAAATAGACTTGGAGAATAAATTCATATCATTATATAGAAAACCTAGGAAACCTACGTTTCCAATGGAAAAACAAGAATCGTAAGAAATGTCACAAAAAACTACTCACTCTTTGCACTTACAAAGGAATGCAAACGCCATCACAGCAAATAAAGTAACGATTCCGGCGAAGCCGCATTTCTACTTCCCTGTATCGATTCAAAGAGAAACAATTCATGACGCTGCATTTTATATTACTCCACTATAATCATTATTAGACCGATACGACTTACAGGCAATGAACATGAGAGTACCGAGTAACGACCTTACGTTACTAATTTCCAATCCTACGGCACGAATAATAACGTTAAATAAAGGTACACCAGTGGCGTATACAGAAGAGGGCGTGCAAGAATTTTCATTTAAAATAGAAGAAGACGAAAAGAAAGAGCACCAATTTCGTACTCAAGAAGAGATAAAGGAAAGATTAAGACAAACCGCTAAAACTTTTAGCATTAACCTTCTTGATATAAATCCGGTTTTACCGGAATACCAGCGAATAGCTTTAACCAACTTATTGTACAAATACAGGGATGTGTTTTCATACAGCCCAGAGGATATAGGCTATTTTAGAGGATATGAACACAAAATTCGTATAGATAAAAGTGCGTCATTCCATCACCGTTCCCCACCAATTCCATTAGGGATAAGAGATCAAATTGATAAGCAGATACAACAGCTGTTAGATGCCAAAATCATAACGGAGACACAGACTAGTAATTTCTCCTCGCCTTTAATTGCGATCAAAAAACCAAACAGTTCAGATTTCAGGCTTGCGTTGAATCTACAGGCATGTAATAGCTATACCAAATATTTAAGCATACGTTTCAAAATACAAAAGACGTTTTGCAGGTTTTAAAAGGGAAAAACCTAATTTCAACCTTGGACATTTCGCAATTACATTTTCAGATAAAATTCCACTTACTAAAAATGCCAAATTTAAATGGACAGAAAAACATGACGAATTATTTGAGAAGTTGGAAGAAGACATTTTGAATGCCCCTTCTCTCTATCATTTCGACGAAAAGCTAAAGATAAGGCTGTACACAGACGCATCCTCTCACCAGATTGGTTGATTGATTGATTGATTTTAGTTTAGCGTCCCTTTCAGCAGCGAGGCTATATGAGACGTGGACCTACTGATTAACGTGGAATCCGAACCACATGAGCTCCCGCCGGGAATCGAACCCGGGTCTCCCACGCCAAAGGCGCGTACGCTAACCGCTTAGCCACGAAGGAGCTCATTCTCACCAGATTGGAGGGCTATTAGCCTGTTATGATCCCAAAACTAACGAAGAAAGAATCGTTTCCTATTGTAAAAGACGTCTCACAAAAACTGAGACCAAGAGCTCAATCTGGCAAAAAGAACTATACGCTATTATATTTGCTTTATGCAAATTTAGATATTTCTTACTCAATCGTAAATTTAAATTGTTTACATACGCAAAATGTCCAACCTCTTTGCGTACTCACCCGGACAGAGTAGGAAAACACACTCGGTATAGATTTTTCTTAGCTAACTATAATTTCGATATCTGCCACATCGAAGAGAAGAAACAACCGGGTGATATCATCAGCCGCTTAGAGCAGAATAGCAGTGATACTTTAGAACCCATGGACCCACATCAGACAATCGAAGATCTACATGCATACAAATCCAATTCATTAGAGGAACCCATTCTCCGAATAGAATACTCTGGATCTTTGAAGAACTTACGAGAAGAGCAGCGTAAGGATGACGCATACGCTGATATTATAACAGTTTTAGAAGGGGGAGAACCAGCAAAACGTTCTACCATGAGGGCAGCCAAATATTTTCGATTAAAAGACAACATATTTTATCGCACACAAAAACATCCAGAACTTGGACTACTTCATCTTTTGTGCATCCCGAAAAGCTTGGCAGGACGTTGGTTCGAGTCTATTCATAAAGACCCGTCAGCGCCCCATTTTGGGTTTTCAAAGACATATAAAACTGTTCTTAACAAATACTACATGCCAAACATGAAATCATACTTGGCATTCAGAATCAAAACCTGTAGGGAGTGCCAACTCTTGAAAAAACTACCCAGAAAGCCACAGGGGGAACTCCTTCACCACCCACCAGGCCTCATAGGAGAAAGATGGATGTTTGACGGTTTAGGCCCCTATCCGCACAAAGAAGGGAAACCAAAATATGTTTTAGTTGCCATCGAAACAAGTACACGTTATATAGTGACGAAGGCTGTTAATGGAATTACATGCAGACACAATTGAACAATACTTATTGGAAGAAATAATTCCGAAATTCGGCGCCTTTCGTTTCCTTCATCTGGACAGACATCCTGTGCACAGAGCGAAGAAACTTCAAAAAACTAGCAGAGATATATATAACTTTGAATTTAAGTTCTGCCCTGCTTTCAACCATCAAGACATAGGATTAGTCGAAGTCATGAACAAAACACTGCAGAATTCCTTAAAATTTTTCGAAACATGGCCAAAATTATTACCTCATATTACTTTTGGTTTAAATAGTTTCGCTCAATTAGGAACGAAGAAATCAAGCTCCTTTCTCATGTTTGGATACGAACCCAGGATAATCAGCGATTGCAAACCACAAATTGCCCCTCAGCTACAGCTTGAACGAGATCAACTCGTAAAACTTCGAGAAAAATCACAGCAAAACTTACTGAACGCTCACGAACAACAAAAGAAGTACTTTGATAAAAGACATAAACAACAAAATTTTCACACTGGAGATAAAGTGCTTATTTACTTCCCCTTTTGAAGAATTGGAGAGTCATCACTGCGGACCGGCTACAATAATCTCAAAACTAAACAATAACCTCTATCGAGTTCGCATGCCCCATAATTTCAGAGATAGAGAACAAAATATCTAGATCGATAGAATCAAATTTTACCATAATGGCGAGGAACACTTACCACACGAGGAAAATGAAGAACGCAGCGGATAAGATGACGAACCGAACAGAAAGAAGAAGACAGGGAAAAAAAGATTATCATCATCTCAGCAGATATAAACGTGTGACATGCGAAGCGCACTCTTCAAGTTTCAGCGGCTGACAAAGAAGAAAAAAGCGAGACAAGAAATAAAACATGGAATAGAAGAAAACAAGATACACCATATGATACAACTAACTATTTGAAGTGACCAAATCTAGTACCTACCTTAGTATTCAAATCGCAAGCGATCCCTTGTCTTTTTTTCACTCTTATAATTCCTAACCAACCTGCATTCTGTCATATAAATAAGCATCCATACATACAATTTCCTTCAGTGAACAAAATTGCAAGCCAGCATTTTTCCGCATCGAGCGAACGAACTTCACAAGGCCAGCTACAACATTTTTATTTTCGGTTCCCTCCTGCGTATCATATAACTGTCACTAACATATTGACCTAGATATACAGAGTGTTCAGAAAATCAGGACTTTTGATTGGCAAACTTTTTTCCGGCGTGACTACAATTAACAAAGTAATGACTTTAACCGTTCTCTAACTGTGTTCTGTCATCCATTTGCTACGACTAATAAGAACTAGACCGATATTAGAAACTTTTTCTATAATAGCACCAAATGACGTGCGAACTTCATAACATATTCTACGGACATTACCATCAGTGACGTAGTTATAACTATTAACTGTAATCACCAGAGCTTCGACAGCCTCTCCTTTGAGGGAGATGACGTACTATACTGATCCTGCTTAGAATAAGAGGATAAACTGTCAGTGCTCCAACTTCAACTTTCATTTTAAACTTTATTTGTGTGATAGTGTCTCATACAGTGACCGGTGTTTTCAACTTTGCATTTGTGTTTCAGTGTTATAGTGCATTTACAGTGTATACTGTGCAAAATATGCAGATTCCACATGATGGCACAAACAAAAAATAATCCAGTGGCTTATTTTTTCTACGCCCCGGGGGTGTAAAGATCCCCACGTCGCCGTACCAGGCAATAGCCATGTGTACTACACGTGTTGATAATAAACACAAACAAGCAGGTCTCTTAGAGAAAGAGTGGCACTCCAGATGCCATGTAAGTTAAGCCCCCATGAACACCCTGAAGGAGTGTGTGAAATTTGTGGCATGTAGAAAAAATTGAAAATAACCAATGTTGGTATACAATCCATATCTTTCGTGGACCCCAAATTCATTGGAAACAGTTCTGATGACCTTTAAGTTCAACTTCCAGTAGGAGTAAGATCCCCCAGCACATCTAATAAGGAGAGTCGAAGGGGGTAACATATACAATGATTCAAAATGACCGATATTAGTGTAGAGTCCATGGTTTCGTTATCACCGAGATAAATAGCAACACTTCTGAACGAACATGTCAGCTGGATTTTGAGTTTACAAGGGCAGCATCGAAGGCATTGCTCGCACAGCTCTATGTATTTTAATGTTTCTGTATAAATGAATATTCCAGCGTATTTCTGGAATGTCGGAGACAACCTTTAGCAAACTTGGGGGACATATTACTTTCAATCTAAGAAGAAAATATTGTAGTACTATGAAGTTATGGAAGTTGGGAGGTGTGACATGTAAAAATACTGTAAAACGACTGATCTTAGTGTTTTATCCATAATTTTCTCGGTCGTTGAGATGGATAGTGATGCCCCAATGGAGGTTACATCCAAATTCATCCCCATCTTCATAGGATGATGGTCTGGGAGAGCTAAAAATAAAATCTCAAAAATTACTTAAATATTTATCGAATTCAAAGTTTTCGGGGTGAGAAAGCGTTTCTAATAACTTTGGAAGGTAATTTGTACCCACTTCAAGATGGGCCTTTTAATCATATCAATTTCTCATCTTAAGAAGAAATTACCATTTCAACTATGATATTAAGCCAACCTTCGTAATCGATGAAAAAATTATGTGGATGTATGTTTCGTCTTTTAAATGAAACAAGACATATTAAAATCAAAGATGAAGTGGGTCAATGAGTTGGTTGGTAAGTGGTTGAAATGGGTCAAGATTTGTGAGTGGTCAGTGGATCGTGGGTCAAAAGGACGTGACATACTGCGAAATACCACTCACCGTGACTCACACTGACCCACCGGGTGGCCACTCTTTTAGTCCAAAGATATTTCGTCCAAAGAACATTTAATCCAAAGACATTTGGTCCAGGGACATTTGGTCCAAAGGACAATTCGTCCAAATGACATTTCGTCCAAAAGACAATTGGTCCAAACGACATTTCGTCCAAAGAAGAATTGGTCCAAAGGACATTTCGTCCAAAATACAATTTATCCAAAGGACATTTCGTCCAAAAGACAATTGGTCCAAAGGACATTTCGTCCAAAGACATTTGGTTCAAAGGACATTTCGTCCAAAGACAATTGGTCCAAAGGGCATTTCGTCCAAAAGACAATTGGTCCAAAGGACATTTCATCCAGGGATGTTTAGTTCAAAGCACATTTCGTCCAAAGAACATTTGATCCGGTAACGTTTGGGGGTCAAGGGTTTGTTTCTATTAGAAGAGTGAAAGTGATTCATATAACATTATGACTCAGTAGCTTCTTATTTCTAAAGGAAATTTGAAATAGAGATTTATTCCGCAATTTTCATTTCGATAGAACAAATAATGCTGAGATATTCAGAAAAACATAAACGCTTGGAAACAAAATGGCCGAACAACAGGAGTGAGGGAAAGGTTGTAGTGTGAAGTATGTTGCTGTAATAACTGCTAACATGACATCTAAAATTTTCATGTTGTGATTGAAATAGTTCTAAAATAAGTACCGGTAACTAAAATTAATGGAGTTTAAATTTGAGTAAGTTAAATATTAGGTATTCAAACCCTTGTGTTAGAAAAGTAAAAAATTATGTGTCAAGTATCTTTGAAGAAATACTGAGAATAGAAAAATACACATGTGTGAAATATATTCTTAGTGTCCAAAGATAATACTCTTAAACAGTCACATTCTTGGCTGCAACATTGTGAAAAGTGATTGACAAATATAAGATGAAAGTTGGAGCATCTTGTGTAGAATATACGTATCTTTTCAGGTTAACCACAAGTCTGGTTTCTATTCGTAGACTATTGATAGTGTGTAACTATGGCAGACGTTTCTATATAATTAGTGAGTTGTATGACAAACCAGAATTGTTAACTTTTCTTGTATTTTTAGTTCAGTGTTACTCCTTATGCAAACACAGTATATACTTTTGCTTTCATATTAATTTTCTCGATACAGCACAGTACATTTAAGATATCCATTGCAAAGTCTCAAACCAAGTACAAGATTCACATGATTATGCGAAGGCAATGTTGTCCGCAAATTAAGAGGAAGTTTGCTCTTCAAAGGGTTGTTTATCATTTTGGGAGATGAATTCCCTAACCAACGAAGCTACAACTGTATTTCTGAGAAGCTAAAACTGTATTTTTGTAAAATTATTAATGAAAGCAAAGAAAGGTGGTCATTTAGTTTTCAGGCGTTTACGTTTTTTCTGAATATCTCAGCATATATTTGTTTTATCGAAAAGAAAATTGCGGAATAAATCTCTATTTCAAAATTTCCTTTAGAAATAAGTAGCTACTGACAAATAACACTTCCCTAGTGTAACACTCCAATTTTGATTTTAAAAAAAAATTGCAGGCAGATACTGCACATAAAATAAATAAATATGTGTTTTTCATTTTCTGTGGGAAAACGGTTTTAGGGGGCAAAAACCCCCACCCAAAATTTTGAAAGTTGTCGCCCGGAAGGCAAGAAGAAGTGGACCGAAGTGAATGAAATTGTGCACAGATATTGTAGACGAAAAATGAAGGAATACGGGTTTCGTATTTTCCTGAAAAGAAAAAAACTGTTGAAAGGAACGAGGCGTTGAGTGGCGGAAGGTGTGGACCGAAGCGAATGAAATTGTATGTAGATATTGGATACGTAAAATAAGGCCTTTCGTGTTTCACAAGTGTCTCCATCTGATTTCTTCAAATTTGGCAGATCAACAACAAGCACAAACAGTATAGTGTATTTTATAGCATTTCAGGAGGCACCTTTAAACCTTACAATGTTTTTCCGCATAAACAAAAACACGTGTCGATTAATTTCCTGTTTGCTGTTGATGTGTCAAATTTGAAGCAAAACGGATAGGGACACTTGAGAAACACGAAAGACCTTACTTTACATAGGATCTCTAAAGTATCTACCCATAATTTTATTTGCTTTTGTCCACTACTTCCTGCGCTATTACGGTAATATTTACTTTTTTTTTTTTTTTGGAGGGGCTCTAGGCCCCAACACTGTTTTTCCGCACAAATTAAAACACGTTTCGTTTATTGTTTTGCGAATTGTCCCTATACGAGGTTTCGTTGCAATTCTCCATACTCTTTAAGAACTTCTAACGTTTAATTATTTGCACTTTTGACATTTAGTAATCAACGGTTTAAAAGGTCCGTGATATACGTAACCGCTTTTTTTCAGGAAAATACGAAACCCAATTACCTCAATTTACGTCTACAATATCTGTGCACAGTTTCATTCAATTCTGTGCACTTCTTCTTGCCTTTTAGGCCTCAAATTTCAAAATTTAGGGGGGGGATTTTGTCCCTTAAAACCGTTTTACCGCAGAAAATAAACTCGCATTCGTTTTTTTGCGTATTGTCCCTACACAATGTGTCGTTCCAATTCTTTATGTCCTTTACACATCTGACATACTGTTATTAGTACTTTTGATGATCAAAGGTTTGGAGGGGTCTGTGCCCCACGTAACCATTTTTTTCCAGGAAAATACGAAACACGTATTCCCTCATTTTACATCTGCAATATCTGTGCACAATTTCGTTCACTTCGGTCCACTTCTTCTTGCCTTTCGGGTGTCAACTTTCAAAATTTTGATTAGGGGCTTTTGCCTCCTAAAACCACTTTTCCGTAGAAAAAAAACACGTATTCGTTTATTTTATGTGTAGTATCTTCCTGCCATTTTTTTTCAAAATTGGAGTGTTAAACTTGGGAAGTATAACTTGTGAGTCATTATGTTATATGCATCACTTTTACTCTTCTAATAGAAACAAACCCTTGACCCCCAAGCGTTACCGGACCATATGTTCTTTGGACTAAATGTACTTTGAACTAAACATCCCTGGACGAAATGTCCTTTGGACCAAATGTCTTTGGCCGAAATGTCTTTTGGACGAAATGTCCTTGGACCAGTTGTGTTTTGGATGAAATATCCTTTGAACCAAATGTCTTTTGGACGAAATGTGCTTCGGACCAATTGTCTTTTGGACAAAATGTTCTTTGGACAAATTGCCCTTTGGACCAAATGTCCCTGGACCAAGTGTGTTTGGACTAAATGTCTCTGGACGAAATGTCCTTTGCACGAAATATCTTTGGACGAAACGACCTCCAACCACCCACCGACCCATTTGTTTCTAATGAAAAAAGTTCAGGCACTTTTGAATTGTGATATTTGCAATTGTAAGAGTGGCAATAGCAATAGGAGTTCAATTTTGAGATACAGCTTGTGGGCTTTTAGAGGAGCTAACTACTGGGAAAAAAATTGAATCACCTGTAACATATGAATAAAAAACTGAACCTAGTTTAAAAAACTGAAAGTAACTATTTCTGCGTGATCATCACGGTCAAATTTCAAAGTCAAATGAAATGACATTTTGTATATAATCAGGCCCCAATCCCAACTGGGAAGTTATCATACGCGTATCACTTTCATTATAACACATACCTTAGTGGGGAGTAGAGGTTCGAATTTTTGCGAAAAATTGAGTATCTTACAAGCCATTCAACTTAGAGAGCTTAAATTCAGTATATAGCTCTTTATTAAAAATAAACAGAACGTGTTCTGGCATTTTTAAAAATGTCTTTTATGAGCGGGGGGTTGAATTTTCCATATATTGGAAATTGGTAGTGGGTTGATTTGTAAAAATTATCGAAAACGATTGATATTAGTTGAGAAACAAATTGAGGAATGAAAACTACAGTCCTTCGCATTTTATACCCACTGCTTTCTATTATAATAATTGCTGAAGCTGATGTTTAATATCAGGGACGGCGCTAAGGGTGGGCGGGGGTGGGCAACTGCCCACCCGATGGATGGCCTCGCCCACCCATCCGCCCACCCCAACAGAACAGGGGTGTCATTAAGGGGGGACCGGAGGGGCAGTTGCCCCCCGCAAGATTTTGAGGAATACATATACTTTATCGATTGTCTACTAATATACTAGTGCAAACTGTGAAAGTTTTATGTTGTTGGTGTTCTTGCCCCCTCAAGCGAAGTCTGAAATGACACCCCTGCAACAGAAGTAGAATAATGAAGGTGACCAGTGCCGGATTTAAGTTTGATGGGGACCTAAGCTATTGAAGATAATGGGGCCAATTTATTTCTAGCATTCTTTTTCAGCGACAAAATTTCGCCTTTTCTGTTTGAATATATGCTATATGGTAATTTATGGACCTAATACATATCTATTAAGTAAATACGTTTTCGTGTATATTTCGTTAACTTAACTTACTGTTACTTACTTACTTACATAACAGAAAAACTGTAAAATTTGTAAAATTAGCGGTAGTTTAATTTGGTACCAATAAAGTTCCTTGCCGATCTTTTTGCACCATGCTTCTACAATATGTGGAGACCGCATCATTTCTCATTTCAAGTTGTTTTTATTCAGTTGGGTAAAGTTTGAAACGTTTCCAGGGATCCGATGTAAGTAAATACAGTCTGAATATCATCCAGGGTTGGTAATTACTGTCTGAAGCTCAACTAATCGTGTGAGCTTTTTCCAGGTCAGGTTACTGGAGTAACTCAAAATGGAATGCAACCCTCGAAGATTACACAAGGAGTAATACGACACAAATTCGCTGGAACCAGAGGCGAACTTAGAAGGTTAAAACTGGAGAAGGGGCAACTAAAACCCAGATTATGATAGATATATCGTGAGTTTACTCTAAACTTTCAAAAATATGTAAGTAATGGCTTCAATTATTTTTGTCACTCAAAAAACTGGAATCGTAGACCTCTCCGACCCCTGGCTACATACGTCTCTGGCTGAAAATCATAAAAACATCGTTAAAAAACCTAACTGTTGCACTAAAATTATTATAAGACCTATAAATGTAGATAGCATCTTTTTACTGCGACGTGAAAAGATGTTGGTACCTTGCCTTGCTATGTAGTAACCAGTGACGTATTTAGGGGGGTGGCTTCCGGGCGTAACCCCCCCCCCGAAATCACTTAGTATAGTAAAGTAAATGAAATATCTTGCAGAATGTTCACATTTCCAGGCAAAGCCCCCCCCCCCGAAAGTTAGCAAAGCCCCTCCGTAAATACGCCACTGGTAGTAACTAGTGCCGATAACCTAATGGATTTAGCCTGTTGCATACTAACTTACACAAGGTAAATTCGGGCAGTTCTGAACGTAACAATACATAAAATACTGTTAATATATACAAACGAACGACTCATATGCCTAGAACGAATGGATGAAATCACTACGATTCGTACTCCTATTCTTTCCTTTAGTCAGGGGCGGATCCATTCTGAATGTTTAGGGGGGGCAGTCGTTCGAAGTCAATAGGTTTTATTTGACGTTTATAATACAAAGGTGAAAATTCTTAGGATACCGTATGTTTTATTTTTTAAATAAAAACATATTCAATTCTGGGGGGCGATCGCCCCCTGGATCCGCCCCTGCCTTTAGTGATCCATTATTGCACTCTATAGATCACTATATGAGCTCCTCCCTGGCTAAGCAGTTAGCGTACGCACCTTTGGCGTGGGAGACCCGGGTTCGATTCCCGGTGGGAACTCATGTGGTTCGGATTCCACGTTAATCAGTAGGTCCCGTCTCATGTAGCCTCGCTGCTGAAAGAGACGTTAAACTCAAAATCAACTCAACTCTATAGATCACTATGAAAATCAGTGCCAAGTTCTGAAAGTTATGAAAATACTTCTGCAAACTACTTTTCATACTTACGTACAGCGAAATAAAATAGCTATAATTTCGCGATGTAAAGATTATTGCCGCTTAGGGCTGTAATTCCTTTATATTTTACTATTATTTCGCGAGCTTGTCGTTTCATGCCTTCTTCTTAAGCATCCACTGTTACCAGACTCAATTTCCTGTCGAATTCCAAATAGTACAAGAAAGGGTAGCACTAGATTTCTATCCGCATACAAGATACTGTATCACTTATGCTGTGAAGTCTTATTAATGTAGCTAAGTGTAATGGCTGGAAAACAGGGTCCCGATTACAAATGGGGCTCTGAAACAAAATCCCCATTACAAGCGGAGCTGGGAAACGAGGGTTCCATTATAAGCGGGGCTGGGCAACAGAAATCCCATTGCAGGCGGTTTGGAAAACAGGGCCCTATTACTTGCTTCATGAGAGCTTAATACATAACAGTACACAACACCGTTGTTATGTGCGTTTTATGTTATTTGCTTTTTCTTATTATTTGGAAATGACATTACAGCCACTTTTTCTTTAAAATTTTTTGGGCCCAAGAGAGCTATAGCTTGTTTAGCTTATACGCAAATCCGGCACTGAAAGTGACATCCTGTACTTCACAAGCAATAGGTATTACTTTCGATTGTAATGTAATAGGTTCTATGACTCTGTTTAACTCTGCAATGGACAATGATTTTAAGACAGATACTTGTAGTAATATAATGATGCCAAAAGTCGTGATTAATGAATTGAAGTTTAACACACACGCACAGTGTTTGTATGTGCTGCACTGAAAAAAAAAGTGCTTTTTAAAATGCCAACTAAATAATGGACAGAGCTGGCCAGTATTATCTATTGTCTCATTTTGAGAAAGAGAGGGAGGAGAGTAGTGCTTTGTGTCAAGGGCGCCGATCCTGGGGACCCAAGGGGGCCCTTGCTCCCCCAAAGCCCATGTGCGCCCCCGCATTTTATTTATGAATATACAATATTTGGCATAATTTGGATTCAATTTGTCTTAAAATCCTCATGCATGCCTTCTGCATCTGAATGCTCCCCCCCCAAATTTACAGAGAAATCGGCGCCCTTGCTTTGTGTTGGCGCGATAGCTTCTTATAAGAGGGTTCCAACTTGCAATTGTTTACAGCAATGTACCACATGTCTTACCCGTGTGGCATTCAACAGATTTGTAAAAGCTCTTACTATAGCATTGTTGAGTTGATCTCTGTTGCGTTCAGAAGTCTTGGCGGTCGGTGCTTGTTCAGCTAATATGTCGAAAAAAATTAGCGATTTCTTCTGAGGCTCGGTGTCTTTCTCGTGTTCATAGAAGCGCGATTTTCAATCCGTTGATGTTAGTGATAATCCTTCTTGTTGAATGGGGAAAAAGACAAAAAATACAAATGCATGTGACAACCAGGATTCGCAATTTGAAGTGTTCGATTTCGAGGAAAGTGAAAATGAACTAGATGTTGGAGAGAGCGAAGACGACAGCATTGCTTCTGAAGTTACTCATTTATATTTTTTGTCTCTTGCTTTCTTGTAATAAATACTTCAAAGATAAAAATGTTTGCAGCAGCCTGTTTTATCCTTGTTTTACTTTACCTACTTATTGTGTATTTTATGTTATTAACGAAAAGTAGAGTATTATCTGTTAGTCTGCGTTGTTTGAACCTTCTTTTATTTCTATGCATTCATGTGCATTCTTGGAGGGAAAATGTTTAAGTTTTACGTCCCACAGTTATGCCGGTTAGGCTAAAGGAGACGGTGATGATGAGAGATGAGTGAAACGGTGGAATGAAGAAAGTGGGAGGAAACGGGAGAACCCAGAGAAAACCCACGAGCGCGGTGTTTGTCCAACACAAAGTTCACTTGGCGGGGGCTGGGATCGAACCCGGGACCCCAAGCACCAGAGGTGAACGCTCTACCACGGAGCCACCGCACCCCCTATTCTTGGAGGGAGAGGAGGTAAAGCAGTCTTGAACTTCTTCGACTACACAGAACACACCGTTATTATTGTTTAAAAAGCTGAAAGTAGAGGTAGTGTGTGTGCCACGCGGAATTCGGTAGGTCGAGCATATTGCCACGAACTCCCGCAGCCCATCCTAAGTCCTGCATTTCTTCAGTTTTACCAGGTGAATGCTGGAATGGCACCTTCTATAAGGCCAACACAGTTGTTTTCCACATCCTTGTTTCTCCCCTATTTCGGTCTGAGCCTTAGCTAACTAAAGAGTATAAAAATTAAAATTTAATTATTGTCAAAAAATGTCTACATTGCCCAGTTCTCATTTTCGTTGTCCGCCCACCCAGCAACTAGGTCCGCCTCTTTCCGCCCACCCCATCAAGCGTTCCTGGCGCCGTCCCTGTTTAATATATGGATCGTTCAGAGCATAAGGCAATCAAGCCATAAAGTTGTGAGAAAAATGGACATAAAATTTGTATTCCAGGCTTAATTTCATGGGCATTTTAAATTAGTACGGCATGCGTAATTATATGGAAAACTAGTTTTTCTTTTTTTACGTTGTTCTACTTTATCTTGATTTGATACTTTCCAATTTCATCTTGTTTTCTACTGAAATGTATATGTAAGCCAAGAAAGAAATAATTATATATGATAAATTTAAATTCATCTTAATTTTGAAGATGAGGAACACTTTACCATTGTATATCGTAAAGGTCAAATCCACCGGTATTGTAACAGAGCGGTGCTTGAGCGATTGACGGTAGGAATTCAAACTCCGATAAGTGATAATTTCACAGTCTTGTTTTATTTCAAGTGTAACCTCTTTAGTCAATGGAGAGAAGGACGTGGATCATGCGTCAGAGTTGATGACGTTCGTGGGTCGGAGTTGGTCACAAAGGTTCAGAGTGGTTCATAGTTGGTGGTGGGTCCATTCTGTATTCTACCATTAATTTCATAATTCACAATCACCCTGTTCTTTAGCTTAAAGACACAATCGTGGAACGTAGAATTTAATATTAGTGATGTAATAAACCCATAATGGGGCGCTTCTTGTTTTACCTTGGTGCATTATACTTTTGCAATGGTAAGACAAGTGTTTACCTCTTCTGGGTAGTTTCACAGTTTCACATTTCAAGAGGTGGTCACGGAGTTTTCAATGAAGGATTTATTGCCATCTTGAACGCTCGCTATTTTGCACAAGTTAGCATAAAGACTCGAGACTCTTACCATTTTTTAAAAAATTTTAGCAATAATTTTAAATGACATACTACTTGATTCCCCTTGTCATTTTCAAATTTTGAGTTGCACCACTCCTGAGACCCTCCGAGGAACCTTGGGGCAAATCTTTTTCCTCGACACGGTGTACCTTTGAAATTATAAAATACATGTTTTCCGGTTTTGACATCTGTTTCATCGTTTCAAACTTTTATTAGTGCCAACGGGCTTCATGGATACCATACTTCTTTATTCTCTTAGTTTTTAGATGCAAGCCCCCATGCCGTAAGCGTCAGTGGACCACCGATGCGCAACTGGCGATCTTTCGCCAAAAGTTGGTGATCCCGCAGCTACGATCCATGGTGGCCCCATTTCCGTTTTGAAAATTATACCACCGGCGGCAGAGATACGACGAAACGCCAACGAACCCAAAATTCCTCCCCCAAAATATGTTAAGTTGCGTCCATATGCCTGATTTGCTTATATTGAGGTGAGTGTGGAAAACACTAGGAGAAAAAAGCAAGTATCCCGAGGTGGGCGCGAACATTCAACCTTAAGTTTACTTGCCGCATATTCTGACTTCGCCGTTGAAACGATGAAAAAAATCTCGCTTGTAGAAGGATAAATTATTGAGATCTTAATTTAGCCAATCAAACAAATCCCTCTATCTCGAGTTCTGTGAGATGGTACTGTGAACCGTTTCGAGATTTATTGCTTTCTGGCGGGGTGCTATCTATGTGCAAAATTTGAGAAAATCGCGACGCGCACCTTCGGAGTCTCTCCTCTTTAGTGCAATGTTGACCAGATATGGTGTGGGTCAATGAAACTTTGATCCACAACATACTGACCCACCACACATCGTGACCCACGACCCAGCGTGACCCACAATGACTCAACACCCAAC
The DNA here is from genome assembly GCF_964235325.1 of Thermobia domestica. Lineage (NCBI taxonomy): Eukaryota > Metazoa > Arthropoda > Insecta > Zygentoma > Lepismatidae > Thermobia > Thermobia domestica. The sequence continues at coordinate 130,588,196 of NC_137467.1, forward strand.
GTGGCCCATTCACTCACCATGACTCATTCTGACCCACCACCAACTATAAACAACTCTGAACCATTGTGACCAACTCCGACCCACTAAAATACATCGTCATTAAGTTTGATTTATAATCCACGCCATCCTCTCTACTGACTAAAGAGGTTATATTTGAAATAAACCAATTTTTTCCAGTAGTTAGCTTCTCTAAAAACTCACAGCCTGCATCTCAAAAGCCAAGTAGTAAGTCCTATTGCCATTGTTACAACTGGACATATCAAAATCCAAAAGAATCTGAACTTCTTTCTTCATTACAACCAAATGAAAGAAAGAAGAAAAATGGAGGTCTTGAAAGTAAAGCGTAGACAAACTTGCCAGTGTTCAGAAAATGCTATCCAGAAGGCACTGAGCACAATGGGTTGGTGGGTCAATAGGTCAGTGTGAGTCACGTTGATGGTGTTTCGCAGTGGGTCACGCCTTGTTGACCTACGATCCACTGGCCCACTCACAAATCTTGACCCACTCAATCTCTGATTTTATATTTAGTATATCATTTAAAAGACGAAACATACATCTACACATTTTTTCTCGATTGCGGAGGCTAGCTTCATACATATACTAGTTGAGATGGTAATTTCTTCTTAAGATGAGAAATTGATACGATTAAAAAGCCCATCTTAAAGTGGGTACAAACTACATTACAAAGTTATTAGAAACGCTTTCGCGACCCCAGAAAACTATTACTTCGACAAATATTTAAGTAAGTTTTTACATTTTATTAATCATATCTCCAAGCCCCTCATCCTGTGAAGATGGGGATGAATTTGGATATAACGAAATTGAGTGCCTCACTACTCATCTCAACGACCCAGAAAACAATGGATAACACTCTACAATCAGTCATTTTACACTATTTTTACGTCACTCCTCCCAACTTCCATCCCTTGAGGTATCAGAATTCCACAATATTTTTTTCATAGATTGAAAGTAATATATCTCCCATGTTAGGTAAAAGTTTCTCCAGACATTCCGAAGTTTCGCTGGAATATACACGTATACATACATCTAAACATTTAGAGCTGTGTGAGCAACGCTTTCGATGTTGTTCCTGTAAATTCAAAATCCAGGTGGCATAGTCGCTCATGCCAAAACGTGGCATTAAATGACATTGTATTTGTAATAGCGTCACGTACTCAAACTTTGGATTTGACACTAATCTCAGTGACTTTGGACATTCTATTTTTCATCCTTTATCGCTCGCCATAATGATGGGTTTTGAATCGATTGAGTTGATTTTGAGTTTAACGTCCCGTCAGCAGTGAGGCTATATGAGACGTAGACCTACTAGTTAAGATAGAATCCGAACTACATGAGCTCTCGCTGGGGGCCGAATCTGGGTCTCCCACGCAGAAAGCGTGTACGCTATACGCTTAACCACAAAGGAGCTTTACGATGAGAATTAAATTTCGACTTTAACGCTTTCGGAGTTGTCATTATTAATATCTGCAACAAGGAGAACTATGGATTCGACACTAATATCGATCGCCTTTACTTTATATATATCCCCCTCCAACTCCCAATAGCTTACCGGAGAGTACTTTTTTTAGACTGTAAGCACTATATGTAGGAAGTTAGTTTACATGGTTTTGGGGATCGTGAGTTTTGTGTCTGTAACGAAGATTGGAGTTTGTATAATAATTTCTGTTTATACCCGAATAGTCTCTTTACCTTTCAGAAAGCGTAAATCAATTGCTGTAATGAGAAAATTGAGAAGTAACTTCCGATGACAAATAACTGCAAATAAATACACTGCATAATGTATTTATTGCGATGATACTATTTTCTTAATTTGTATTTAACATTCACATATATCATTGAATACCAACGTACTGTGAACACCTGTTATATTTTAAACATAATAATCACTATGTTCTGCAATGATTATGTTATATATATATACAACTGACACATTTTAATGTAATTATTTTATATAATTTTTCATACATTGCAGAAAGTAGAATTTCATAAAAAAAATAGCATTGATCCAGATGATAATCGACCTCTCAACCTTACGATTTGAAATCCAACTGCTTACCACTGAGCTAATACAAGCGCTGTGCGGAAGATACTTCTAGCGATGTATAGGGCATTTAAGATAATAATGACATTCATATCCACTGCAAACGCTGTTTTTGTTCTACTTTGACTTTTATTTTAGTACTCAGGCGAGATTTATGTTCTATGTCTTAACTTTCAGCATTCTTTTACATATGGAAAGATTCGTTTACGTATCTAAATGTTCCATTAAGTATGGAGAGGAAAAGGACAAACAAGCATGTGCTGACATTAATACAAAGTTTCGAAATAGTGTATCATTAAGTATTTCAATCAATGTTGCTTTTTATATATAAGTGGTAATAAGTATTATTATATTTAAAAGAAGAAAAACACATCTGCAAGATTTTTCCCGATTGCAAAGGTTGGCTTCGAGGTTCGAACCTGGTTTACTTTTTTCCGAAGATACCCGAAGTTGGACCCGAAAATTTTTGCCTCGAAACAGCAATAAAGAATGCGCTCAACCTTTTTGAGGCAAGGTGTACGTATTATATGTATGGCTTAAGATACAAAAAGATTATCGCCCAGAAGAATGCGCTCAACCTTTTTGAGACAAGGTGTAGTATTATTTGTATGGCTTAAGATACAAAAAAAAATATCGCCCAGGAGAATTTTATCATTTTTCTGGAATAGTAAGTACGCGTAATTTATTCAGAACAGGTACGTCTGTTGTACTTACGTAAATTTGAATTTAATTGGGTAATGATATAATCGTGTTTTGCCCCCAAACGAAGTTGAATACATTAAACCAAGGATACTTCGAAAAATGCGATACAAAAAAAGGATTTCACTTATTTTGATAGAAGAAGTATTTGAAAAAAAAGAAAGAAAAGAAACTTTTGCATAACATATATTAACCGACTATGTTCCTCGTAACAGAATATCGTACAGGGCCGCATTTACAAATGGACCAACATAAGGCGGCAAGTTTCAAGGGCAGCAAATTTTGTCAAATCAGTTTATTTCTCGTATTATAATTAAGGAAATTTCAGAAATGTCTTATGTATGCACATATGTACGTATATGACATGAGATTTTAACATTTATAAATATCCAAGTAACAAGAACTTGTTTGTCAAGGAAGAAATATTTAACATTTTATATTTATTACTAACTGCAATGTGCCGTCTTGGCAGTGGAAGAGTGGTTTATAGAAAGCATATACACCTCTTCTTCCTTAGGATGTGAAGTGCGTTGTGCACTTTAGTGAAAGCGTAATGTCATTGCCTTCCTAACCCTATTCCTCACTCCCCATGCCTTTAGTGTTGCCGTCCCCACGTCGTCGTTTAAAGTAAAGAAGTGAGTGGAATAGATAATGAAGGGCAACATCTTCGGTGTTGCCGTCTCTATACCCTTGTCGAAAGTAATGAAATGTGTCAAATAATGTGCAATACATTCGTCGTTTCCGCTCATCAATTTCCCAGCAAGGCTAAGTGAAATGAGTAACGAAGAACAATGCAGTTGGCGTTCCCCCTTGAAAGTAAAGAAAGGAGTTAAATAAATAATGATGAATAAATCACCATCGACATTGCTCTGTTACCTGATATACCCATTCTTGCCTAAACTTTAGCTTAAATGTCATCAGAAGTGTCACTACTAATCTTAGTGAGCGCGAAAAGTACGAATTCGACATTAATATAATAGTTTTTTTTAAACTATTCTTACTCTTGTTTTCCTTCCAACTCCCTAGGAGCAGACCCGTACTTAGGTAATTCTGTGCTCGAACACAGGGCGGCAGAATTTAGAGGGCGGCAAAATTTTGGATTTTTTAAAGATTCGAAATAAAGTAATATTTAAAACTAACCCGCAGAGTCCCGCGCAAGCGCGAGATAATATGTTAATGTGTTTAATTCGCTCTAATTACAGTAGTTACTAATTACCCAGCTTATCTGATTATTTTAAAAAAGTCATCCTCTCCCACCCCATCCCAAGGACTGAGGATAAACTTGAAAGTCATGAAAACTGATACCGTTAAACTCAGCGACCTCGGAATCTATTAATTCAACATTAATATCTGTTGTTTTCGATTAGTTTTAAATTCCGCCCCCCCTGGGGAGTGGAGTATGACCTTGAAATTGAGTTGGGTTAAAACTGTCACTATTCATCTCAGCGACCACAAAAACTATGGACTCAACTGTAATATTGGTCGTTTTCGTTTATTTTTAAAATGCTCCCATGTTATTCTTACGGGAACTTTACACTCCTATATCTCGGCTATCTATCTATTAGGTTCCCGAGTTGAAAAGCGCTACAGGCAGACAGCTTATTGTATTATTAATATAGATGCTATTAAACCAGTACTCACGGTGAATAATGTAAACAATTCTTTTTCTTATCAGTTATCACTAATAATTATTGGTGTCTTCCAGTGATATGTCAGCCAATCCCAGCTTCAAAATCACGCCCTGATTAGATCTCTAGTGAGCTACTCTAGATAATATTTAAGATATATATGTAGAGGGTAAGTATTTAAGAAATTCAATCATAATTCAAGTGAAATTATCTATATATTAAAATGCTAGATGTATATACAGGGTATGTTTGTCTCAAAGAAAAGTTTATATGTTTGTCTCCAATCCTTTCGACAATGAGATCTCGTAAACCACAAGTGCTAGAAACGTGCCGTTTTGACTGTCGATTCCAAATTTTGTGTAGATTGTCCAGTTCTAATTGAATATTTAAAAACACTGCCATTATTTCTTTATTACATTTTTTAGGGGTACAGTGGAAGTGTTGAAATTGTAAAAAAGTAAGATCATCATATCCTGTGAGTTATATATTTCAATAGAACATAGTTGTGTATAGGGTTGTATATCTCTCAGGCGTTTGTTTAATGGTCAAATTATAATGAAAAACGAAGAATAACCATTTCTCCAGGCTAATATGAATCTTTATGTCTGGAGTGTCTTGCCCATTGAACATTATATATCACTGACATTGTAATTAATGGTGTATGTAATGTATTTGCTTATTACATACTGCATGCGAGAAGAAACAAAACACTGATCATACATGAATTGAAAACTCCGACCGGAAATAGGCCCAAATCTTGCAAGCGGTGCAGGATATTGAAAAAATAATCGAAAAATCTCCCGTTTATGATACCCCTTGCCGACTTTCATCAAAACATCTTTCAGTTGTGTCTGTAAAGGGACATGTACAGATGTTGTGAGGAATGGCAAGGAGATTCATGCTCATATGTGAATGATGCGCTGTGTAGAGAGCGCAGGTTCTGCTAGTGAAATATAAAAATGACATAACTCTTGATTAATAGAATGCATTTTCTCCGGACAGTAAATTAAAACCTACATTACATGAATAATTTACATGCTAGTATTGAGAGAATGTGTCCCCATTGGATGAGTGATTAAGCTCGTTGTCTTGTAATAAAGGGGTCTCGTTTTCGATTCCCTGTGGGAACACAAGTTGTTCGGATCCCAAGTTAAGGTGTAGGTCATGTCGTTAGAACCTTATCATTATCCCATGAAAGACAATGCCAAACTACGATGAGTTCCTTACCCAGGAACCTTCGGGCAGAGCACTACATCACAATCATCGATCATCACTGAGAGAATTAGGCCATTTAAAATTACGTTGTAACTTTTGTAACTTGTAATATCTAAACAGCTACGCAACAAGAGCTGGTATGTATGCAAAATGACGGTTTGTTTCCTTGGTGTGTGTGTGTGAGGGAAGAGGGCGGCAAATTATTTAGAGCACAGGGGCGCACAATATATAAATACGGGCCTGCCTAGGAGTGTAAAATGTATCTTACCCCTACAGTATTTTTTGTGTATGTATGTATGTATATATATATATATATATATATATATATATATATATATATATATATATATATATATATATATATATGTGTGTGTGTGTGTGTGTGTGTGTGTGTGTGTGTGTATGTGTGTGTGTATCAAGTTCAAGTTTAATTGAAATTTCTCAAAATGTTCCAGAGATATGCTGTAACATACATACATAACTACGAACATTTTTATATAGATGATCCACCTCCTTTCCTAAAACGGAAATTTTCAAAAATGCTGGAACATTGGTCTATTTATTCCTAACGAGGAGTATATATATATATAATCTTGAAGAGAACTGTTATATAACAGAATAATTCCCTTTTCCATTGTCGACACGGACACATACTTTGATCTATTTTCAAAACATTTCCACTGGTGATTGACTTTCAGAAACATTTATTTTTCAGAGATTATCACCGAGTAATCAGCGCAAGAAATTTATGAGTGTTTCATTGTTGTGTATTATTTTTGAGCTTAGCTGATTCAGCAGCTTGGTGTCATGATCAGTCACTATCTCAAATTTTCTACATCGATATTTATTGATTTTGGGAACGGCATTTTTATAATGGCCCGGAGCGGCAAAATTGTTAAATACGGCCCTGTAATCGTGTAAGTATCCAAACAGTCTTCTGCTGTTTCCAGGAATGCTATTAGATGAGTTCTTTTCTATACATTGTTCAGCGTAAGCTCTAAACTCCGATAAACAAAATATTTGTATCCTTCCGCTTGTCACAAATATGATTGGCTAGAGATGTATCACTCCCACTCCCCACGGGGAGGAGCAACTTATACACGTGCATTTTGAAAATACTGTCTCGTGTTGCCCAGATACTTACAGCAGCAGCGGAAAAGAAAGAAAAAACTCGAAAGATTAAAAAAAAAAAAAAAAAAAGTATTTGAATTTCGCTGGTAAACAATTGTTGCTTAGTGAGTAAAGGTTTGCCTTGTTGGTGTTTCACCACAACATTCGCGGAACCGGGATTCATGCCAGCCATCTTTCAGACTTTAAAAGCAGAACACCCGTCCACAGTTGAGTTGGCGCCAGAATTACTGCACATGCTTAGTGTTTATTTCTATTGTTTCATTAACCACACTCGATTGCAGTATTATTAGATAATCCGTATTATACTTTTGTCATTTATAATAATATAGCAGTTTTATATGAAGCTTCATAGTAAAAGTAATAATGCAATTCACATGAACTATTTTGCGGAGGAGTACAAGCGTCGGTAGGACAACAGCAAATAAGCGAGATTTAGTTTCACGTGGCTTTGTTTATCGCAGTTTAGAGCTTACGCCGAATAATGTCTAGTTTTAAGCCAGAATTTTTATTTCAAAATTTTTAATTTGTGTAGACAAAATTACCTGAAAGTTCAGGGCGACGTATCGAAAGAAGAATGTTGGATAAAATAATATTCCTTACAGTTTGGTAATAGGCCCTATTTATTTAATATAATATTATTTGAATAGAATCATAGGGGCATTATATTTTTCACATCTATTAATCGTGTATATACAATAGTAAGAGTAAAACGATTTTCCAGTAAAATTTTTATTTTCATTCGTTAATTTATCTTTCAAATAATATTGTTTCACCAATACGTTGTACCGATGGTAGAATATTAGTCCCATTTAGAAGGTTAAGAACATGGGAAATAGTGGTGAATAGCCCTGTGTTCGTAATTTTCCCTGGGTTTTCCTGTTTTCCCCTTCTCTTCATTCCATAAACTCCTTCATTATTTTGTCTTTCGTGCACGTGGTCCTGGATTCGATTCCCGACGGGAGAACACAAAAATGTAATTTCATAATTATTCACTTTCATTAATCATCAATCTCCTTTAGCCTGAAAGATATAAACGTACGACGTTAACCTAAAATTTCATTCATTCTCACATGAATTGATTTTCATTTATAATTAGTTTCCTTCAGCTGCAGAGCACAAGAATTACTCTATCTGAGTTTTGATGCATGTAATGGACCACCGCGGCTCAGTGGTAGAGCGCTCACCTCTAACACTTGGGATCTGGATTCGATCCCACCTCCCGCTAAGTGGATTTCGTGGTGAATAAACACCGTGTACTTGGGCTTTCTCGGGGTACTACCATTTCTTTCCATTTCTGACATTTCTCCATTATCATTTACCTCGTCTTTACCGTGTCCTTTAGCCTCGGAGAGACATTAAACTTAAAGAAAGTATACAAAAATTTAACTAACTATCTCTATGACCTATGGAACTTCGGAGGTTCAACACCGCGTTCACAAAAGATCTATACTGTCTTCCATCCTTAGCCAACTGAATCCAGTTTCTACTTTATATTCCTATATCTGCGAGATCCATCTAAACATTGTCTTCCCATCAGCGCCTAGGTCTTCTTAATGGTCATTTTCCGATTGGTCTTCCAGTTAAGATTTTGAAAGCGTTCCTACTTTCTTCCACTCTGGCTACATGACCTGCCCACCTAAGCCTTCTAGATTTGATTACCCTATTACTCTAAGAATGTTTGGTAAACCGTATAAATTATGTAGTTCCTCGTTATGAAGTTTCCACCATTCCCCATTCCCGTTCCTCTTGGGTCCGAATATTCGTCTCAGGATCTTGTTCTTAAATACTTTCAGTTTATGTTCTTCCCTCAGAGTAAGCGACCATGTTTCGGAACCATATAGAACAACAGGCATGATTATCGTTTTATATATTTTAAGCTTCAAATTCCTCGATAGAATTCGCGACGACAAAATATTTTGAACTGAATAATAACACGAATTCCCTGCTTTTAGTCGACATTTAATTTCTTCGTGAATATAGTTTTTGTTTGTTAATATTGATCCTAGATATTTGAAAGTATTCACTTTATCAAAAGTATTATTTGATATGTAACGCGTCCATAATTTGTCGTGTTACGATCGCAATGAACTTCCATGTATTTAGTTTTCTCTGCATTTACTTCGAAACCCATGTCCCTGCAAGCGTTTAATAAGACCTCTACATTTCATTCTATTGTTCTCCTATCATCCCCTATTAAATTTACATCAGCATACGCCATAACCTGGTGAATACCGTTCAACTCTAGGTCCTGTGGTTTCTATCTTTGATTTTCCTTATAGCGTATTCCAGGACGAAGTTGAATAATAATCGCGACAACACATCTTGTTTCAGGCCATTCTCGACGTGAAAGCTCGTGAACAAAATTTTTCCTACCCGAACTTCATTTTGGGACTCATTTATTTAAACATATTTTAATTAATCTAATTAGCTTTTTCGGTATTCCAAATTCTGTAAGAATGTACAATGTTTCTCTCCTAACCAAATCGTAAGTCTTTCTAAAATCAATAAATAGTTGATGACCGGGGTATTGCATTTCCATTTCTTTTCTAGTATTTGTCGAATGTATACTCGAAAAGAGTATAAAAATATAAAAAATAAAAATACAAAAAAGTATAAAAAATAAATAAATTGAATTCTGTAAATACTGAAATCTTTTAACATTTTGCGAAGACTATGAAAGAAGATAAACTTTTCTAATTGTTGAATTATCTTAATGTAACGTAAATAATTCAATTCCACAGTAAATATAAATTCTCTCACATATTAAACAACTAAAAGTACAAAATCCTGTGGAATAAAGTGGTAAGTAGATTTCGGGTCGATATGCACTAAAAACAGCAAAATATGCATGCAAACATGCACTAAAAATCAAGAAAAAACGCATTGAAAATATGCGAATATGAAGTAAAAAGGGTAAATATGCACCAATCAAAAGCTAAAGTTAAATGAGAAATGGAAATAAAATTGGGAATCTTCTTCAGAGGAAAATCTTCAGGGGAAAAAAGTTGTATTACTTGCTTTACACATAATTGGTGTGTAACTATGATGTATTCATGTTACAATACACAACTATGTATTTTTCGATATTTTTTGGCAAAAACTTCCGTATTGCCAGTCAAAACATTTTGTATATCGATGTTCTTTCCGTGTCGTTGGGCGTTAAAAGACAATATTTCAAAGAAGCTATGCTACTTGCCAATAAATCTGCAAATTCGTGCGTCATTGTTCTTAGGAACAACTTATTTACATCAAACAAGAACTTTAGGTCGGGATTTTTTGCGACTGTTGACTGCGATTTTCGAACAAAGCTTGTCCGACTGCTCCTGGTGGAGTCTGTTTCGTTGACTCAAACAGCTAAAATGCACTGGAAAGTCCTAATCCCCGCTCTTTTAACCTTGTTATGATCTTTGGAATTGAACTGAAATGAGCACTGATAAACACAAGTTCACTTTTAATATTTTCAGCAAGTGTCCATGGCTTGTTAAATGTTTGGCTTTAGGTTCAAACAATTCAGTATTTGAAATTTATATTTATATATACAGGGTGAGACAAAATAAGTGTTACAAGCCAATATATCGCGAACTATACATCATATAAGAAAAATATTAAGAGACAATGTACAACACAGAGGGGCCTCAGAAATGAGTCAAACATTAGGTTTCCCCCGCCCCCCATTTTGGGGGGAGGGGGTGAACGTGAAATTTTCAAATGGGAACATAGGTCGAGTGATACCTCGTTCGAAAGAGCTTGAAAAATTGAACAATTTTTGTAGGAAACAATTTTTGATATGGGGCACCGTTTTCAAGATGGGCCCCAAAAATGGTCCTGTATCCGATAAAATTTCTAGTACTTATAAATCGGAAACGTATGAGTAGGAAACGATTAAACAAAAAAACATTATAGGCAATGTGGAATGATGTTGTCGTGGTGTCCCCAGGGCCCTAATCATGGGGCCCCGGGACCAATTTCAAAATTTTAAATGGGAATATACCTGTAGGTTGAGTGATACCTTGTTTGATATATCGTGGAAAGCCAAACAGCTTCGTACAAAATTTGTTTTCATTTTGGGGAAGCCTGTTTCAAAATGGCCGCCAAAAATGGTTCGACATTCAGATAGAAAGTGCAGTGTTCAAATTGAGTATTGCACGCCAATATGAAGCGAACTACGCATCAAATAAGAAAAGTGTTAAGAGTCAATGTACAATACAGAAAGCCTGAAATTTGTGTTAAAGTTTCCTCGCCCCGCTTCTGTATCGAGGGGAGTACATGGAATTTTGAAATCGCAACATAGGGCGAGTGATACCTCTTTGATAGATCGCGAAATACCGAACAGCTTACTACAAAAGTTGTTTTGATTTCAAGCAAGCCTGTCACAACAGCATTACCACAACCTAATATCCTGTAAAGTAGTAGAATAACGTTTAGTAATTCTACGGGTATGTGCGATGTTAAAAATTGTAATTTCAATCACTGTAAAGCAAATAATTTCAACACTTACCATGTTACAGATGATGCTCGATATGTCCTCCATCCTGCTTCACACACCTCCGTAAACGGCGGCATAGGGATGTTCGTACATCATGTAGCATCTCTGGAGTGATAGATGCACACACACCTTGGATACGCGCCTTCATATCATCAGTAGTTGTTGATACGTTGGACATTACCCGATCCTTAACATAACACCAGAGGAAAAAATCAAGTGGAGTTATGTCAGGAGATCGTGGAGGCCAGTGAATAGGACCCCGACGCCCAATCCATTTATTCACCATACGGTGGTCCAATAAGGCTCTGACCTGGCGTGCGTTGTGTGCTGGAGCACCATCATGTTGATACCACATTCTTATACGTTCAGCGAAAGGAATATTCTCTAACAACTCCTTGTATAGTACATCACTGATAAATGCGGCATAGGTATTACCAGTAAGACGTCCATCAAAAAAATATGGCCCAATGATATGGTTACCATGGTTACCAATGATGCCACACCACACATTACGAGACCACCGATGCTGATGAGCAACTTGTCTCTGCCATAGTGGATTTTCCCTACCCCAATAATGCATATTATGTCGGTTTACGTGTCCTGTGTTTGTAAATGTAGCTTCATCGCTAAACAAGATGGTGGATATGAAGTTGCGCTGTCTGTTTTCCATACCTTCCAACCATAGAAAAAATTGCAATCTGGCATGAAAATCATTGCCAGATAGTTCCTGATGTAAAATGATATGATACGGATGAAACATGTACTCGTGCAAAATACGCACCACTGATCTTTGGCTAACTTCACTGGCCTGCCGCCTGAGCGAGGTGTCTCGTGGTAACATGTGGGTCTGCATGCACTGCTGCCAATATTCCTGTTGCACGTTCTTCATTGGTTGCAGAGCGGTAACGACCCCTACCTCGTCCCCGGACAAGACCACCATGTTGCCGCAAACGTCTCTCCAATCGCAGAAATGCCATGTGAGATGTTTGTTGGCGTTGGAGATAGCGCATTGCATACATTAGTGCCGCGTTACAATAGTTTCTTCTACATTCGCCCAACACCAGCAACATATCTACACAATGATCAAATACCGCCATTGCTCTATTCAAACGCTACCCAAACTAATAATATTAATGCGATAGTGTTCGTTTCCTTGTACGGAAAACTTATCACCAAAGTTGATATCCCGTTCTTTCTACGCTTTTGAACCGTTCAACACACAACTACAGCCCCTACCTACAATATCCACACTGCCACTTCCCTTTAAGTCACTAACCTATCACTAACAGCTAGGCAATGTAATATCAATGATGATTTTACGTTGAACACTACTAGTCAACAAGAAAAAAATAATACCATACTATTCACACTGCATGAACAAACAACACACAGGTACAGTCAAATGTTCTCAGTAGAACAATGAAAATCACTACACATTCCCCGTCCCCTGTGTGATCGGCTCTATTGACACTTGTGTATACCAGGAGGTAGAGTACTAGCTATTGCTACGTTTCTAATGTCTATTTTCGGATTTCCGGCACCAATTTATGATACGTTAAAATGTCTATTTTCTGGAGTTGAGACACCACTAATTTTACTACATTTATTTCTACGTAGTATTTAGATTGTATCCCGGTTCTTAAACTACGTGACAAACACAATTTACAATTTTCTTAAATTGGTTTTAATACTTAATCTTGAGAAGCGTTTATATATATATATATATATATATATATATATATATATATATATATATATATATATATATATTTTAACAAGAGTTTCATTCCCATCCAATGGATGGGCGGGCCGTAGAAGGCAACACCTTCTCTATGGCCAGAGATATTTTCAACCTTTTGATTTATAGGACATGGAGAATGATTTCAGGCTATATAATAATGTGGATTGAAGTAGGGAACCAATAGCAAAATCAAGTTGACGAGAATGTGTCAGAGTTGGCTATTGTGTTAAAATGTTTTTTGAGCACATGTACGGAGGTTATGGGCAATATATATGTGGATTTTCGTGGTAGATACGGCGGTTAGAGCGTTTATATTCCACATTGACATATTTAACAAGATGTCTGCACACTTACACTTATATTTATTACGTTTCCATAGCGATTACATTAATAGTTGACGATCCAAAATAATCTAAAAATATTTCTTTGCAACTTTCTTTTCTTTGTATAAAACGGCTCAAATAATTCGCCTTTGATCCTTTTTTTTATAAGATGGTACGGATTGTTAATGCAATATACAACGTTACCGTTGTACTATGTTCCGAAGGCCATCGGTTCCATTCCCCAGGCAATGACGTTGACGGGCTTTCCTTACTCTAACTGGACACATGTTGAGATGTTGCCTACAAGTAGGGCCTAATAGGTACCTTCCTATCCCTTTCTCATAGGATTGTAGTGATTGAGAAACGACGTCTCTTTGCGCATACGTATTAGTATTATTCATTGTCTTATTATTTTCATTCATATTATTATTATTATTATTATTACTAGTTTTATTATTACTTTTCGTGGTAGTATCCTTATTATTAATATTATTATTATTATTATTATTATTATTATTATTATTATTATTATTATTATTATTATTATTATTATTATTATTATTATTATTATTACGTTAACCCTTATAGGTCGATTTTGCCCCCGAACATTTTACTTGTTATTCACTTACAGTATGATGACGGAACCTCCTGTTCGACATATTTTTAGACCTGTTTGTATTGTATATACATTGACTCTTAACACTTTTTATTTTTATTTGATGCAATAATTCGCGGGATATTGGCTTGTAACACTCAGTTTGAACACTGCACTTTCTATCTGAATGTGGAACCATTTCCGGCGGCCATTTTGAAACAGGCTTGCCCGAAATCAAAATATTTTTTTAATAAGCTGCTTGGTTTTCCATAATCTATTAAACAAGGTATCACACGACCAATATTCAGATTTGAAATTTTGAAATTGGTCCCGCGGCTCCATGATAGGGCCCTGGGGCACCACGACAACACCATTCCATGTTGCCTATGGCATTTACCTTTTTCATTTTTTGTTTCATGTTTTTCTACTTAGCCGTTTCCGATTTATAAGTACTGGCAATTTTATCTGCTACAGGACCAATTTTGGGGTCTATCTCGAAAACGGTACCCATATCAAAAATTGTTTCCTACAAAAATTGTTCAATTTTTCAAGCTCTTTCGAACGAGGTATCACTCGACCTATGTTCCCATTTGAAAATTTCACGTTCAGCCTCTCCCCCCAAAATGGGGGGCGGAGGAAACCTAATGTTTGACTCATTTCTGAGGCCCCTCTGTATTGTACATTGTCTCTTAATATTTTTCTTATATGATGTATAGTTCGCGATATATTGGCTTGTAACACTTATTTATAAGTACTGGATATTTTATCGGATACAGGACAATTTTTGGGGCCCATCTTGAAAACGGTGCCCCATATCAAAAATTGTTTCCTACAAAAATTGTTTAATTTTTCAAGCTCTTTCGAACGAGGTATCACTCGACCTATGTTCTTATTTGAAAATTTCACGTTCACCCCCTCCCCCCAAAATGGGGGGCGGGGGAAACCTAATGTTTGACTTATTTCTGAGGCCCCTCTGTATTGTACATTGTCTCTTATTATTTTTCTTATATGATGTATAGTTCGCGATATATTGGCTTGTAACACTTATTTTGACACCCTGTATATATATATATATATATATATATATATATATATATATATATATATATATATATATATAATTTCATATATGTAAAGAAATGAAAAGGATTAGAATGTGCCAAGTATCTGTAAAGAAAGAATAAATATACTAAGAGAAGTGAATAAGCATTTCTGATATAAACAAATAGTAAAACCTGCCTAGCGAAATTGAACAGGATTCGCAAAAATTTTCCGTTAAAGGTTTTCTGGTTAATGAAGATAGATCTGTGCTTTAAAAAAATAAATAATGTACACATATAATGGACATAGTGAGGTAAAATAAAATACTGTACGTACCTTATCCAATTACAGTATTTATGTTACGAATTAATACACATAACATTTACAGTGACCAAAAAATACATACGTTTTCCAAAGTCAAGACAAAAAAATAGATGATACTCCGCCCTCCCTTTCCACCACTCCTCCCTCTACTTTTGGTTTTCTTTCGATCTATTTTATATATTATGCTTCAAGTTCCATGTCTCTAGACCAGCTAGAGAATGAATTACTGGAGCTCCTTCGTGGCTAAGCGGTTAGCGTACGCGCCTTTGACGTAGGAGACCCGGGTTCGATTCCCACAAGTTATCGCTGAAATCTGATAGCCACATAGCACATCTGATAGAGCATTATCAGAAATGAACATGAGCAAAATTTAAGGTGCTGTGTGGATAGGAGCTACGGGAATTCAAAATTTGAATATCCAAAGAATTATATCATGGAATTATGTACGTTTAAAGTAAATATCTTGAAAACCGTTAAAGCAATCAAAACAAAAGTTGCACAATGTAATGAGAACAAAATGTCCTATCGAAAACCATAAACAGTGTTGCCATAGCTGAAGCAGTGTTGCCAATTCAGCATAAAATATTTTATTTGAAATAGCAGCATATACAAGTGTGCACTGATTTAAAATGCACTATTATCACTAAACATAACAGTGAAGTGTAGTGGTACAGTGTTGCACACTATTGAACTTCTCCATTGTGCTGAAAATGTACAATGGAGAAGTCTGATATGTGGCAACAGATGATAATAAAGGAATCTGCAATTTTTACGTTTTGTGTCAGCTTCGAAGCTATATAGGAGTACAAAATGGGATCCGAATCACTATGAAAGAGAAAGATAACAATGAAATGTAACGTAAAAAGTACTACAAAAACATGTCCGAGGTGGGATTGGAACCCGCGATGCCTAATATGTCGGTTGTCTAGCCTTCTAAACAACACCGCTATCTGGTCCGACTAAAAACGAAATGAGGTAATAACAAAATAATTATATTTCTAATGTGAATATGGTAATATTACGATGCACAAACATAATCATATGGTATGTAGGAGAGGAAATAAAGGAACATGTTACTTAATACGAAAGACGCAAACCAAGAAAGCACTCTTCCAAATATTGATAAGATAACCTGAAGAACCAGTTTACAGAATTAGAAAATACGTGTTTCTTTCCTCGCGTGTATCATTTTCTTCTCGCGAGTTGTCTGCTTATTCATCGGGGCTACAGAAGTATATTGCAAAATCCTCACTTTTACTAATGCATTCTTTTATTACC
This sequence comes from Thermobia domestica, assembly GCF_964235325.1. Lineage (NCBI taxonomy): Eukaryota > Metazoa > Arthropoda > Insecta > Zygentoma > Lepismatidae > Thermobia > Thermobia domestica. The sequence goes on from NC_137467.1 coordinate 130,604,719, forward strand.
CTTTGTTCCCACATATCAGACTTCTTCATTGTACATTTTCAGCACATGTAGCTCCAACAGTGTGCAACACTTACCACTACACTTCACTGTTATGTTTAGTGATAATAGTGCATTTTAAATCTGTGCACACTTGTATATAGTGCTATTTATAATAAAATATTTTATGCTGAGTTGGCAACACTGCTTCACCTATGGCAACATTGTTTATGGTTTTCAATAGAGCATTTTGTTCTCATTACATTGTGCAACTTTTGTTTTGGTTGCTTTAACGGTTTTCAAGATATTTACTTTAAACGTATATAATTCCATGATATAATTCTTTGGATCAGTGGCTTATTTAGGGGGGCTTTATTTTATTTTTTTTTTTTATTTTTTTTATTTAAAAAGCCTCCACTTCCCCCTGCCTTGGCTGATTTCTTACGGTCTTATTATAGGGCAGTCGCAACTTGCCTCTGCCGTTTTTCTCTCTCATATACTCTTTTATTTCATTTTTTCTCTCTCTGCTATTCGGCTTTCGTCCTCGACAGATTTGACGTGAGGCTCTGTTTTATGGCATGGTGCCTAATTATATAAACCATGCCTTATTTTCTTCTTTTTTTCATTACTATTTATATTTATTACAATTATTATTATTATTATTTACAAAAGTACATACACAGACGATCACAGACATAAAACCTGAAAAGAGACAGAGCTGAAAAGAGACTAAAAATTAAAAAAAAATATTAATATAATATATAAAAGTGATATTAAAAATGATAGTTGTGATAGTAAAAACACAAACATTTCCTTCTCGTTTATTAGGAAAATCGGTATTCCAGACTTCCTAAAAGTTTTTCTTCTTGTTTGTTAGGAAATCGGTACTCCAGATTTCCCAAAAATCTTCTCATATTAACTTATCTTTATTGTTTATTTACTTTTTATCTAGACTTGAATTTTGCCTCTTCACAGAACACAAACACTACACATTCTGCACTACAACACTGCACTAACACTAAAACACTAAACACTAAGTTTTTAGCTCTTGGCTTCCTCAGAGCTGATTTTTTTATTTGATATCAAATTTATTTAATTTTATTTTCATTTTTAGTGTATCACACAAAATTTTTCTTCTTCTTCTTTCTTCTCGTCTTTCTTTCCAAAGGTTTTCCAAAACATGTCTAGCCAGAGTACTAAATTTTTGTAGTTTTTGTTCTTCTTCTATGATCGTTTTTATGCTATCTTGTTTCAGTTCATTCCTTATTTCTTTTATTGTATTGTTTGTTATATATCTGTCGCAAGACCAGAAAATATACTCCGGAGTGTGAAGATCGCCACAAAAGCATTTATCATCGTTTCGTAAGTTTAGTCTTTTAAAATGTGTTTTAAATGGTCCATGTCCTGATATATATTCTATCACATCTTTACTTATATTTCCCATCCTTTCTCTTGTTTTTAAATCTGGTATAATATTTCTAGTCCTGGCACCCTTCCTGGAATTTTTCCATTCTTCTTCCCATTTTGTTCGGATGATTCTTTCAGTATCTTCATCGAAGCTTGGTATTTCTCCTGTGATTTCTAATATCTTCGTCATTTCTTTATTTTGGATCCAAGTCTTCATACATTTTCTTAATATATCCGGGGCTTAAGCCTTCCGCCCCCCCCCTCGAAATCTTACTTACTATAGTAAAGTATATGAAATATCTTGCAGAATTTTCACATTTTCAGGCAAAGTCCCCCCCAAAAGTTAGCAAAGCCCTCCCCGAAACAAAATGGTAAATACGCCACTGCTTTGGATATTCAAATTTTGAATCCCCGTAGCTCCTATCCACATAGCACCTTACATTTTGCTCATGTTCATTTCTCATAATGTTCTATCAGATGTGCTATGTGGCAATCAGATTTTAGCGACAACTTGTGGGACCCTCCAGTGTTAGTAGAAAAGTTATGATTTCGAGAGACCGAAATGCATATCAAAACAACACAAGTTTGAAGGGAAACTTGGGAACTTGTCTCAGAATGTAACTGCTGCGTCAAGTTAGATTTTGCAAAGCAAATATTTTGATTCATTGAAGAGCTTATTTTCAAAAGGGTTTTTCATTTCTTCCCGGAATACATTTTCAACGGTTTCTTTGGGATGAACTCTGTCACCATTCGCGCATCCAGAAATTTTTGTCCAATACTACAAGCCACTACATCTATTAGTGCGGCTGTTTAGCTAGGATATTTCAACATATTGTGCACTTTTTGATAAAAGCACCAAATTTGGCACAGAGCTATATACATGTAAGATGAACAAATTTGGATGTGGAGCCATCGGTCAACTGACCCCTGGCGGCCGTGGTGGCCATTTTCCAAAATAGCCGCCTTGGACACTCGAAAGACAACAGAAGTTAGATAAAGTTTGTTGCTGAAGGTTTTAATAGATGCTTTGAAGAAAAGTATGACAGATAATTTGTAAGTTTTATATATATTTAGTTCATAATTTTACATTTCAGAGCATTCCCCGTCGCAAGCACACAGTGGTGTGCATTCCAGACTGGCCTTCTTGCACTTGCACTTTTTCATGCAGTCTTTGCATTTGCAAGAGACGAGCTCCCAGCAGATCTTTTCATACACGCCGCTGGTCTTGATCCAACCCCAGTCGGTTGCTGATGGCAGTGTTGGTGCAGGAACCATGGCCTGATCCCAGACATGTCCGCCCTGATATACTGCTTTTCGGACGTGCTGCTCCAGGGCTGCTCTTGTTGGTGGGATCAGTTGGACGTTGTTTTCCTTTGCAAACAGTTTGCGACGTGCCTTGTCAATGTCAGTTTCTGTGCTTGTTCTGTCATAAAGCAGTAGGATGAACCTTTCAATTATATGCATGGCGTCTTCATTAATAGATAGAAGAGTGAGCGTCTGCGTGAGCTCAGGTAGCATTGTCCACACTGCCCATTCTCAGAGAGGAAGATGAACAGCTCTGTCTTGTTTTCGTCGACTCTGAGGAAGCTGGCCCAGTTCCCGGGTATAGTTGAATTATCCACCACTCGTTTTCTCACCCCTTTTCCCCGCTTGGCTCGTGCTGCACCTTTCAACGAGTTTCTTATGTAGCGGTCCAACACCAGGTCCAGTCGCGTGGCTTGATGAAATGTTGAGATTATGTGAGGCACAAAATTTGCTGGGCATATTCTTTGAAGGTTTTTGCCGTAGCAGGCTTTAGCAACTGCATGATGACTGCTCCATCTAGAACAAAGCAGCTTGTTGGAGGAACCTCAGATCTAGGCTGACTGAAGTCTTCTAGACAACTGAGAAGATCACTCTTTACACCAAACCGGATGCCACCGCCGTCCGATAGTGCAGGAGGGAAAGCTTGGTTTCCATGTTTGAAGAATTCGTCTAGATTTCCATCCCCGTTCTGACATCCAATATACAGACGAGAGAAGAGGTTCACGTCGTTTCTGAGGGATTTCATTTGCTGCTTGCCCTTTGCTTGAGGTTTTGTTGTAAGCTGACCAAATATTTTGATATTGTTTCTTTTGATAGGATCATGTATGGGTTTTGTTCTCTCCACCAGGCGTTCTCTGACAAATTTGTCAAACTGCACCTGTTCCACTTTATATGCACGACGGAGGTCGTCTACAGCTCGACATGGCGCGATCTCCTTGGTGTCAAGTACCAACAGATCTTGACTATCCACTTCAAATGGATTCCCAAAGTCTTCCATCACTTTGATCATTGACTGTACATCTTTTTGGAAAGCAGTTTGCACACTCGATGTCTGGTCATGATGCTTTGTGTCTATTGATCGTTCTTGGCTAGAGTCCTGGAACTCTTCGATGAGCCTAGAAACCTCTGGTTCTGCCACCATCCACCGTCACATTGCGCTGGGATTGTCAGTTAGACCTACTGCACCTCCATCTCCTTTTATAGCTGCAATGTTCTGTTCGTGGGCCTGATCGATGGGGATGGTGGAGAACGGCCTAGTCGTTTTGTGGACTGTGAAATTCCCTGTGAGGAATTCATCGGCGATTTCAGGGTGTTTAGTCGGCAGTTCCGCCATGTCTCGCAGATGCACAGGAATCCAGTGCACGTAGTTGGTGTGATCCAAGGCATGGAACCACGCTGCTAGTTCTTTCAGGGCATCGACGTACATAGTAAACATGCTTGGCGCAGAGAGCGCACGTACACTAAGATCGTCAGTTCCAATTCCAGTACAGTTGCCCAGTAGTGGAACTGGGGATAAGTCTCTGCCTTTTGCTGACACCACTCTGCGAACTCAAGCTGCTTGGTGCTGGCGTCACGCAACTGGTCAATGTAGTGGTTGTATGCGTTCTGCTGCAGGATGAAGAGGGCTGCTGCTGTTACTTGATGCGCTCTCCTGGTTCGAATGACATGTGATGCCCGCAGGAAGGATCCACAGTCCCGGCACTGGTGATCTCTGTCTCATCCAGTGCTTGCACCCATCCGCTCCCTCGCAACAAGTCACCAATGGTCTTCAGTGCTGCCATCTCGATATGAAGACCTCCGAAGAGGATAATGAACTTCTCTTCACCGTACACCTGTGGCCACTTCCATTGGATTTGCTTTGCCAGTGCAAAAAGCGGTTGGTCGAATGTGAGCACTGGAATCTGGCTTGGGTTAAGATGTTCCACTGCATTCCTGACGACATCCATGGAGTGCTCGATCATAGCGACGGTATCGGCACTCTCCAGGAAGAGTGGGAGTAGTGAGGTGGGGCAGATAGCCCGACTTGTGTTACTGGGCTGTAGACTTGCGTGGTATGCAGCCCATGAAGTATTTTCTAATGGAAAACTTTCTTTTACGGATAATTGGGCGTGTTGTAGCCAAAGATATTCTGTTTCAATATGTTGCTTGAGGCCGCTGCTGCATCTCAGGGATGTCACGTTGGTAACCGGTACCTGCGTGTTCTTGATGCTGCTGTTGACGGGTGGAACATCTGTATAGTATTGTGGCAAACGGTCAACTGATTTGATGTCTCTTTCGTTCGACCCTCCGAGGATACTGATGCAGCGGTCAGGAAGGAAGGATGTTGCACCAGCGAAATAGCAGTCCCATGAAATGACTGTTTTGAGGTCGTAGAACTTGGATTATGGTTGATGTTGTCTACTGCGGCTGTGGTGAAGACTTTGCCTCTCATCTTGGGAGGGCAGACTACTTGCTTCTGATGGTAGAGGCGCCAGGCCCTGTTTCCCAACTGTGCGGAGAGGGACAGGACTCGGTCGTAGGAAATAGAAATTCCTATGTGTGACAGCTTGTCGACTAGCTTCCTTTTACGAGTGCGTGCGTGTAGCATGAGTCCGATATAAATGGGAAGTGGCGTCTCCTGCGTGGTGGCGTGCCGGACTGGTCGAGACGTACTGCCTATGTCGGCTCTTCGGTGCTTCACACAATTGAATTTGAGGAGTTGGCTGATAGACAGTGCCGCTTGTGTAGTGCTTTCTCTAAGGTCTTTGATACTTGATCCCTCCAAGATCATAGTGACTAGGGCAAGCAACACGGATGGCACGGAATCCTGTTGACATTCTAGACGAAATTCGTTGAACCCATTGTCATCTCCGAAGATCTGGCGTCGCACAATTTGGGCAGCGCGCGCGAGATGGACAGCATCAGTATCTGTATCCAGTTCACAAGCCTTTGCCAAGGCATCGCCGAGGTCTTCATTAAATGCAAGCAGGACATCGCGCCCCTGATGCTGTACACACATGTTAGGAAAGTAAGCAAGCAGTCTCTGTTTAAGACGGGTCGTGTGCACTTTGCCTTCATACTTGATTCCCAACATTTGTTCCATCAGCGAAACATATAACTGGGCCAGGGTCTGCAAGTTTGAAAGCCGGAGCCGTCTTGCCTTCCGCTAAAACTTCTTCAATAAACACGACCAGCTGTGCAAAGGCAAGCACTTCTATTGCTTGTTCATCATTTCAACTTTTACGAGTCATTTCCTTAATCTTCCGAACGCGGCTGTAGAAATTCACGAGACAGTTGCGGTGGTACTTCCCATCTTGTGCAATCATGTCCCCAGCGTTGAGTTTCGTCTGTAGGTCCTTATCGTCCAGAATCATTGCACACGACCTGACACGCGAGTCCAGTTGGAATGTCGCAGCTTCATGAAGAGGGACACGACCAGCAGTTTCTCCGCAAAAGAAACATTTCACTTCTCGTTGTTTAGGCTCAGTACTTGATTGTCGTAACAGACTGCATTTTCGCTTGTGGCCAGCAGCTTTCTGTACTTCGTCATTTTCGCCTATTTTCAGCTGCCTCTTTTCTGCTCTCTCTCTAACTTGGTTTTGTTATACCTCAGCATGCAGGTTTTGTGGTATCGTGCATTGTTTGCAACCAATGCTGCTTCAACGCCACTTCCTTCATCTAGTCGATTAAAAAGAAATAATTTGGGGAGAAGCTCAAGGTCATTGAACCTTTTCAGATATCCTGCGAGAATGCTGTAGCTGCTCCCCTTGTCTTTACGTGGATTCTTGGATGGATATGTTAGCGACTCTTGCGTCACTTCTTGACATATGACGCATAATGACCAGTCTGTCTCTGTTCTTGATGTTCGGCCGGAGGTAGACTGTACTGTTTCTGCTTCTTCACCACGAGGCTTCACGAGTTTGAAGAACTTTGACATTGCTCTGAAAACAGAGAAGGAAGAATGAGTAAATATGTAAATTAGTATTAAAAAGCAGCATATTTCGAAATTTAAAAACTAGCTCAAATTAGTGATTGTTTATAATAGTCCGGCAGTTTAGCGGGATATTTCAACATATTATGCACTTTCTCATGAAAGCACCAAAATTTATACTCCGATAATATCGTATCTCAAGTGACACTCCGGGAATATTTTTTCAATAATTGTACCAAAATTGTGGTTGTATCTGTAGTTATGCAATGGGAATGAAAGGGTTAAGTATTACTGTTGTAGATATTGCGCCTATATATATATATATATATATATATATATATATATATATATATATATATATATATATATATTACAACACAACATGTTTTTATTCAAAATATTCAATAAACATTCACTAAAACATTCAGCAACAAACTTTATCTAATTTCTGTTGTCTTTCGGGTGTCCACTGGCGGTCATTTTGGAAAATGGCTACCACGGCCGCCAGGGGTCAGTTGGCCAATGGCTCCACATCCAAATTTGTTCATATTATATTTGTCTACCTCTATGCCAAATTTTGTGCTTTTATCAAAAAGTGCACAATAGGTTAGCTAATCCGCAGTACTATATGTAGTATTGAACGGGTATTATTCTTAGACAATAAGTAATTGTAAAATACTTCGACCTATATTTTCAGAAAAATGGTAGAACTAGATCGTTTATATAAGACAAACAGTACAGATAAAGTGTAAGATCAAATTTCCATGCTTCATCAATCATTTCCCTGTTAAGAGTCTTCATCCCGGCGAAATTAAAATAACTATAATTTTACAGTAATTATGTGATATCTTCAAATAGATAAAAGATAATCGAAATGTGGAACAAGAGCACCTTAGACAATATTATTTTACATGAGAAACCGTTATCACGACTCACTTATCTGCTTTCGATTTCGAGCCATTTTGAAAATCGGCATTTATTTTCGCGTTTCTAAACAGCTGAAAACGGAAAGCCACTAGGTGACTTGTGATAACGGTACCTCACGCAAAACAATATTGTCTAGGGCGCTCTTGTTCCATATTTCAATTATCTTTTATCTATTTGAAGATATCACATAATTACTGTAAAATTAGCGGTATTTTAATTTCGCCGGGATGAAGACTCTTAAACAAGTATAGTTTTGTTGAGAATCATCATCATAGGTATTCTGCCGTTATTGGCGGGTCACTTGCTGCAGCTGAGAAGCTTCCATGCTCCACGGTCCTCTGCTAACCTTTTCGTCTTCGCGTATGATCTTTCTGTTTTAATATCATCCATTAATTGTAGTCTCTTTCGCCCCCTCCCTCTGTTTCCCGCCACCATACCCTCTAGGACGTCTTTCATGATACAATCTCTTCTTAGGCAATGTCCCAACCAGCTTCTCTTCCTCTTCCTAATAATATCTAAAAGTGTTCTTTTCTCACCCACCATTTCTAACACTCTCTCATTCGTTTTCCGCTCGACCCAACTAATTCTTTCCATTCTTCTCCACACCCACATTTCGAAGGCTTCCAGTCGATTTTCGTCACCTTTACGTAATGTCCACGTTTCCGCCCCATACAGTACAACACTACACACGAAGCATTTTATGAGTCTTTTTCTCAACTCTTTGTTCAAGGTCCCACAAAACAGACTTTTCTTTCTTTTAAAGGCTTCTTTCGCCATTCCTATCCTTGCTTTTATTTCACGTTCGCATTTCATGTCATTACTAAGAACACTACCCAGGTATCGAAAACTATTCACTTGTTCTATTTTCTCCCCTCCTACTTTTATATTTGACACAGACCCCTTCGTTCCAATCACCATGGCTTTTGTCTTTCTAACATTTATTTTCATCCCATATTCCTCAAAGCCCTTTCTCATTTTTTCTAACATTTTATTGATTTTCTTTTCAGATTCTGCAACAAGCGCCATATCGTCTGCAAATCTTATACATCTAATCATTCTACCTCCTACCGAAATGCCATCATCATCATGTAGGCTCTTTTTTACTATTTCTTCTAGATAGACATTAAATAGTGTTGGCGAGAGGCAGCATCCTTGTCGAACTCCCCTTCCAATTGCACTCTCTTCCGTCAGTTCTTCCCCTATCCTAACACTTACTTGTTGGTTCATGTATAAGTTTCTTATGAGTCTTCTATCTTTCCATTCCAACCCTATCTTTGTTAGAACTCCCAAGAACAATTCCCAATTCACGCGGTCAAAAGCCTTTTCTAGATCAATAAATACAACATACACCTCTTTCCCTTTTTCTATAAACCTTTCACCGATCACCCTTAATAATCCAATAGCATCTCTTGTGCCCTTGCCTCTTCTGAACCCGAACTGCTCTTCCTCAACATCTTTATTTGTTCTTCCATATAACCTTCTGTTCAGTATTCGGAGCAGAATTTTAGCTGCATAAGATATGAGACTAATAGTTCTATAATCCTCACATCTCTTTGGGTTCGATTTCTTAGCCATCGGTATCATGATCGTTTTCAGAAAGTCTCTTGGCCATTCTCCTGTTTCATATATTTCATTGCATAGTCGCCACAATTCTTTCTTTCCCTTGTCTCCTATATTTTTAATGAATTCAATTGGTATGTTATCTATTCCTGTTGCCTTTCCATTCCTAATCTCGGATATAGCCTTTTCAAACTCATCCCGAAGAATACTAAATCCTTTATCATCCTCGCCTACTTCATTTTCCACTTCAACATTTAGGCTACACGGTCTATCCCTACTCTCATATAAGTCTTCAACGTATTCTTTTTACCTTCCTATGACCTCATTTCTCTCGCTGACTACCTTCCCATTCTTATTTTCTACTGCCATCATAATACTCCTTTGTTTCCTCCGAAATTCCATAGATTTCACCTCCTTGTACATTTCCTCATATTTCCCAACTCTTTCTAATTCTTCTATGTCCTCGCATTTTCTTTTGTAAAACTCTTCCCTCGCTTTGTCTGTTTCTCTTCGTAATTCATTATTTAACTTTCTGTACATCTTTCTGCCCTTTTCTGTATTAACCTGTTTCCACATCTTCCTCTCCCTCATTTTCTGCAACATCTGCTCCGTAACCCATGGTTTCTTAGCAGTTTTGTGTTCGCGATAACCTACTGCTTCTTCTGCAGCCTGCTGTAAGCAACGTTTAATATGTTCCCACCGTGCGTTACTACCTGCGCCTAAACTTTCCTCGTTTGAACATTTTTCTTCGAATTTTTCAGCGAAAAGATTTCTTATTTCCTCGTTTTTCAACTTTTCAGTATTCAACACTTTGCTACCTACTTTTCTTCTGCCTACATTTTTCAGTTGAATATCTACTTCGGCCAGCACAAGATTATGATCAGAGAAAATATCAGCCCCGGGAAGGGTCTTCGCGTTCTTTAAGCTATTCCGATACCTGTCCTGAATCATAACATAGTCTATCTGATATCTTCCGCCGTCTATTGGTGATTTCCATGTATATCTTCTTCTCTTGTGCTGATTGAACCAAGGGTTCCCAATCACTAGTGAATTCTGTAAGTGTACAAATATATGTTGAGTTAAGAAGTTTCGGGGGTCCGGACCCAGTGGATCCTTCCGTGGGCGCGCCCCTGGCACACAATTTCTCCTTGAATTGTTAACGTCTCATCGCCTTCAATCAGTAGCGTAGCCAGGATGTGTGTTTGGGGAGGGGCCAAGTGCTGTTATAGGTGCATATAGAAAAAATACAAACAAAAAATACATAAACATAAAATTATATAAAATATTACAAACATCAAAGTACCAAAGTACATTGTCGGACCGCTTTGGGAGGGGGGCCGACCCCTCTGCCCCCCCTTCCCTACGCCACTGCCTTCAATCCATTGTTTCAAAATATAACTTCAAGAAGACATTCTTTCGGCATTCTTATACTGCCACAGGACCATACAATTTCAAATCCACAAACACACACAACGGTTGCAACTATAACTTTCGAGATCGGTGACATGGAAATGTTGTTGTAGATGACACCGTTATTTGTATCTTCCTCCAAGCAAGTGACAGTTATGTATCATTGCTGGAACCTCTTTCTTATTCTCCCTTCACATGACCATGGAAGATATTCTAAACTGGCAACAATGAACCATTTCCAGATCTTAAATCTATTTAGGCTATATTACAAACTTATAATTCATTTAAGAGGAACGTTGTTGGTCATTAAATATTATCAATTTGATCAGTCCTTTAAATATGCATTTATATGCAGGAACGACATAAACATGAACTAACCTGGGAAATATGTAAATATATGCACTATAAAACTCTGCTATTTTACCGCAAAACAGCTGGAACAAATTTCTATTTAAAGAGCATATCAATATGACATCAGGTAAAAATATTCAAATATGCTAAAATCCGAAGTCTAGTGATAAGTTTGTAGTTCGATAATAAGATTTCTTTCTCTTCCTTATCTATGGGTAAAGAAAAGCTTTTGACTTGTACTTCTACGCAGGCCCGCAACCAGCCACAGAGGTTTGGGGGGGCATGAATAGGTGAGGGGGGCCCAACTCATTGAACATTCTCTTACCAATAGCTAAATTGTGTCTTTTGTATTAATAGCATTTTGTGTTAAAGGTCTGGAGGGGCCACGAAAAGTTTAGTGGCGCCAGGCCCCCTAGCCCCCCTCTGGTTGCGGGCCTGCTTCTACGTAAGATCACAAATAAACACTCAATTGACTATCTTTACATACGCTGATGATGAAGTGAAGAATGCCTCGAAACCAGTTTATATTTTTTGGATTCTAACGTGTGAGTATTTATATTGACTGTTATAGTATTCATCTAATCGTACAATTAGTAACTAATGTAATTTCATCTTGGCTTATACGGAAACTATCACACTACGCAAAGAAATGACTTTTCAATTGTTTATACCAAAACTAAATGAAAAGAATCATCTTTTCTGCTCTGCTTTACTTTCTTCCGCTGATAATTGAATTTTCTAAATTAGCAGATGCTACTGTAGTACATTATTATTATTATTATTTTTTATTATTATTATTATTATTATTATTATTATTATTATTATTATTATTATTATTATTATTATTATTATTATTTGTATAGTTCATGCAAAAGCTGCTATCAATCCAAATAAAATACCACATGAAAGTTACGACCTCTAAATTTACATCTTTTATGATTATTTTTATGATTCGTATTTGTGTGAGGGTAATATGACAATAAATATCTCTTTCTTTCATTACTTATTCTATGCATCTGAAAGAAAAATACATTACCTCATATTTCTTGCAAGCCCTGAAATACGATAAAGAAATTAAGATACTTTAAAACGGTGCCGTTCCTGATTGGTGAATAGGTAGGGTTCAACAATTTTCGTTGTTATATTTACCTTTGGGATAGCAGGAACACTATAACGCATTACCAGAGAAAAAACTGGTTTTCTGTCGGAAGGCACAATGTCAAGTATGACATTAATAGACTTTCATATGTTCTCATCATTGCATATATAACTGGATCTGATGAAACAATTTGCCAATGCTTTTATTGAGAAGTTTGTAACCTCTAAACACACTCGACACTATTCCCCCAAGCTATTTGAGGCAAACACCGAAACTATTATCTTCATTAGACCACAAATGAAGAAGATTCTGATTCTGGAGTACACAGAATCCTACCGAATTCAGTAGGAAGGAACGAGGAACACAAGTCACCTTTCATTAGAAAAAATGCTCTTATATCACATCCCGGACATGAGAATCATAACATACTTTTTCAGGACTTCCCTAGTTACTTTTTCAATGTTTTGATTACAATAGTAGCAGAAGATGAATTCAAAAAGGATCAGCAGACGTCCTGAAATAGTGTATTTTTATGATTATCATGTCCAGAATGCAACTAGGAACATTTTCTTTCTAATAATAAATATGTATCCAATAGCTTCCTTAAGTGAAAAATCATCTCTCTTAGCCAAATTAGACTCTCTAACATGCAAATTGTTAGCCAGTGAAGCACAAGAGCCAAAACCGCAGAAAGGTCTTTTGGATAAGAGTAATTTATCTAGAATTCAAAACTGCAGCCCAAATTTGTACTATCGTAACTTCGGAACTAAAAGAGTTAACCATATATTTTATACCTATGCACACACAAAAAAAAAAATCTCTGTGAATACCAAATTGCGTCAAAAACAATTCTCTGAAAAATGCTCACGATTAATACTTAGGGGAAGGCGTTGTACCTTTGAAACAATGTACAGTAATTCCTCCTTGATCATTCAAGTTCTAGGCACTGTTTGAAACTTCCCATGTTGTGTATTGGCACCAAAAAATGCTCTATAGTCAGTGATTTTAGAGTTACGTAAAAGAGTAGAAGTGATTTTGGCCTCTCGTAAAGGAGTAGAATTTGCTTTAATGATAGATGTTTTTAGTAACAATTACGGGACACTTTGTTCATTTTTACTGAAAAACAGAAACATTTAGGCATCCCATTCGAAAATCAGAAAAAAAATCTAACCCCATCTCTCATGTCATCTCCTGATACTGTTTTCAGTGCATGCCTAAGCTGGGTATTGATTTTACTCATATATATTCATTCACTATTGGAATATTCTTTATAACCAAATCGGAGTAAATCCACACCATCACATCAACCTAAAATACATAAATACACAAATAAATTAAAATCTTACTAAACTACCATTAGTTGCTAGGATGCATTGGTCTACAAATTATAGAAAATAAAGAAACATTTTTCCAGTTGGAAGTTTTATTTACATTTAATAATTTGACATATTCAAATTTAAAAAAAATTATTAAACTCTGAAATAAACACATTAATATTTTTCAAAATGGAAATACCTCCGTCCACAACGGAAGTAAACAGAGAAATGGTTTTAGCAGTGTTTCACATAAAATTTGCAGTATCAAGTGATTTTCAAAACAGTTAGTGGTTAAACAAAAAAAAAATCTTTTATGGCTTTACTAGACAAAGAAAGTTTCATGAAATTTTTAAATAACATTGAGTAAAATTGCACAAAAAAATAGCAAAAATTCCTGAACTTTAATTCTCAGGGAAGTGTTCCATTGCATTAAATATATTGAAATTTTTTCTACATTCTTCCAAAATTATTGCAGAACAATGTATATATCTTTAGGCCAAGTATTTGCAAAGAAGACGGTGTATTTATGAATGAAATTTAGTAAATCACAGTTCCTGTAAATTATTAATTCCTTGCCACTACTTGTTTCACTGTAATTTGGGCATATTTAAATTCAAGGTGATTCATAATCTATATATCTTCTTAGTACTTTATTCCTGTCTATCCAAATTAATATAGTAATTTATTTCCAAACTTTATTTTGATTCCGGCATGTTGGGATATCTGCGCTAATCTGTCACTATTTGCACTTCTAGAATAAATTGGATGTGATTTCGCACTATGGCAACTCCAAATGAATAACTAGGGAAACACTGTTCTATAAAGATGAACGCACTAAATTGACGTAAATTAAACTTTCAATTTGGGTGTTGGAGTTTTCTTTTGGAATGGAATGATTATTACGGATTCTTCACTGATTACGAAAATTTTCATAGCTCCTGAAGGTACTCTCGCCCATACAGAGAAATCATATACAAAAATATTGACTTTACATGGCAACATCGAATATAAATGTTAATATTTTAATTTTCCATCAATTGATTTCGAATAGAGGTTAAAATTTTGTAACAATGATAATTCCAGAAAATGTCGTCAGTATACCCATCGATGATTAAGTGAGACGGCGCAGAAAATTGAGATTGAGGTACGAACAAGCAATTTACAAAAAAAGTTCCTTATTTGATTAACTAGAAGTCTTAAACATAGGTATTACGATATGAAAACAAAATTTATGGTAATTACATCTACCTACAGCTATACAGTCTCGGTCTAGTAAAAGGGTATATTAAGTTAGTTACAAAAATATTATAGCAAGAGCTTTTAAATTCGTAATAACAGAAGCTTGTATATCTATACAGTAGTATTCTCGTATGGACGATAAATATCAAAAAAATTAAAAATACATAAAATAAAAAAATTTACTTCCACAAATATCCAACCCAAGGTTTTTAATCAATAAACAGTTTTTTTATTCATCAAGGTATATTTACAAAATTTAAGAAAAATCATGTTAATTGCGTACGCAGGTGATTAATATTTCTCCTTATTGGTGATTAGCTAGGCCTAGCTGATGTTAAGGATACTATTTTGCTATAACTGGCAGAAATATAATCTGTGGAACCACTATGAATATCGGATTACAGGTATATTCAATGGAGACTAATTTCTCAGCAATATGGAAACGACTTCCAAGATCATGAACCCATTTCGGAACCAAAATCCCAGAACTTCAGTTATAAGTCCCCTTAAATGAAATATATATTGGTAACATGTCTGTTAGAGATGTCTCTATTATAAATATTAAAAAAAAAATACTTATATCAAGGAATATACAAATGGCAAAAAAAAAAAATCTAGTTCGAGGAAAGAGATAAGAAAGAAAAAAAATCAAAGAGCGAACATCGAATGCCTCCAAGCCGATAAAATATCAAGTAACATTAAAATTTATCCTTTCCCAATTCCAAATAACGCTAGCTTCTCAGATTTTGAATAATCGACGTCTTGGAGTCATCGTTGATCAGAGATACAAGGAAAAGAACCGAAGTCAAATGAAAAACCGAACAATTTTAGGTCGTCGAAGATGATAAAACTTGCAACCATTTGTTGACTTAAACCGAAACAATTTAACATAAACCCCAAAAACGTACGGTCCTCACAATACAGACCGATTATACTATCCTGAAACCCGCTAGAAGTCTGTGACCAAGCAGAGATACGAAGGAGGACTACCGTTAGAAAATTCCCCCTTAGTACCTGCGCCCTAGTTATTCCGTCTCCGCTAGACGACCTTCAGAATTAGAATTTACAGAAAAAAAATTCTATATAACAAACAATCTTCGTTACCACCAAAAGTCGGTTAAAAGCAAAGGAGACAATAGAAAGGAAAATTGTCAAAAAAAAAATCCCGTTCAATAAAAATGTAAGTAAATAAATAATATGATCAAAAGATGAACTAAGTAAATATATTCTTTTTCTCTAAATCATCATCATTATCAATTCTTCATCCCGACATTTGACATTAGATTAGCATTATTGTCAAAACAGTCAGAATGTCAGCCGGCTTCAATAAGAGATAAATTACATGTCCGGAGGAAAGCTTGGAAAATAAATCGGATAGTTATAGTACAAGTCCATCGGTGATGTAAAATAATGTTAAACTGTCCCACTGTGAGCTCACACACATGTCCCCCACATCACGACATCGCTCTGCCCCGAAGAAACCATGACAAATGCCATGAAGTATACAAGAAGATGAAAACTTCTTCTCACATGAAAACAAAGTAGGAAGAAAGTACTTAATGCTTATATTTTTAAAAAAACTAGGAACAAAAAAACTGGAAAATACCGAAATAAAAAAAATCTATAGGATGTGTTAACCTGTATTACTTTTTCCTTACCGAATCTTCCTCGTTATTGGAAATATTTTAAAAATATAGTATAATAACATTACTAAATAATATGCGGACGTATTATGAAGTTTCGCAAGATATCAATACGCATCGAAATTATTACACTATTCCCCTTCACTTACACACCGAATTACAACTATATTCCACTCAACCCAATCTTATGAATTAGCTTTCCCGAAATTATAATATTCGACGATAGGTCTGGGAGACTCCGATCGCATTCACACACTCATTCACTTGATCTAGTGGCCTCTCATATGTATATTCATTACTGGGCTTATATTTTTATATGTTGGGTTCCTATTATATTCTTAATATTCATAATCACAAATCAACATATCTATATTCTCAAGTACTAGTCAATACTACGGAACACCAACCAATTCACAAAATAGCCCATAGGCTCGATAATCCTATACTATAATATGCTTTTATAAATATATATGCCACTATTTGTATTGTAATAAAGGTTATCATATGTACACAATACCACCGGGGTATTGTATACATATAATAAAAATATATATATATATAAATACTCCACGAAAACTCCCGTTCCATTTATCTAAACTAATATTATGTATCATTCCTACTACTTTCAGCTCTTCACCTCTTACCATACTACTTCGAAAATTGCTAATTAAATTTCAGGCTTACCTTCCAATAAACAAAGCATTACAGATTTACTGCGAAAACTAACCGATACGCACACTATTCGGTAAAATATTCTGCTATTTCTATCAATAACTTCTGTTGAATATTCTTGTATTTACTATCTATTAATTTGCTCTGTATATCAACAATCAGCTTTGAATACGACGCTGCTAGCGCCACATCTACAACTACGAACGGATCCTAAACTATGCAAGCACAACGAAGCGATTTAATTACTGCAATAGTTAACTATTGAAAGTTAAATTTTACGTAATAACAGGTAAAATTTTTAATGACACGTTAAGCACTCTCGAATACCACATTGGCCAACGAAAATGAATATTCAATATACACACAATGACTCGTTATCAAAATTTTCAAACACCTGGATTCCCTCACTAAATTACAGTGGTTCACATCCCTTCGCTATCACTAAATTATCCATGATGCAGTCTATCACCATCCCCACGAGACAAAGAAACATCGCACAGCGAAGAAACACGCATGGGAACTCACAGTACGAACCAGACTAAATATCTATATACGGAAGTTCGAATTCAGAGTGGTTACTAACACGAGAATAACCCGGCACTAAAATTTCAATACAGAAGTGACCATGTCAATGGGCTAATCATATATAAACAAAATAAATATGAGTCCATTATAATCACTAGTGTGTATCCCAACCAAAGCAATAATAAATATACACTACAAACTTATACACACATAAAAATATCATTAACCAAATAATTATTAATCTCCGATGGATGGTGGGATTAAAATTCTTGCTATTGTAAAAAAATATTATATGACGAAGCCATCTTTTAATTGTTTTGAATAAATGACAAACATGCGAAAATGGGGAGAGAGAGAGTGTGTGTGTAGGTTAAGGTCCTACTATTTCATAATGTTCTGATGTTAAGGAAATAACAACACAAAACTCACCTAGGAACTGAAGGTTCCTAAGGAGGAAATGAAAACTTAGCCAGCTACATTACACCCTTTTTGGCACTCAACACCCTCTTTAGCCCCGCATGGCTACGTGTTCAACCTTCACATAAACAATACTTCGTACCATTTTGAACTTGAGTCACAAAAAAATAATTATGTTTGCTTCCAGTTATACATAAATCAAACGTGAGCGAGAGTAAAGGTAAATTAGAAGAATTTTATAGTTCAACGATTATACATGCTCAATAATTTCCAAATATGGCTGTCCTTATTCACTCAATGAAGTCTGAATATTAGATCGCAAAACACTATTTCTGTCTATCTGTGAAATTTGATTATTCGAACATATTTGTTGTACTTACAGTTTCTTCACTTCCACACCGAATTGCGAATAAATTCTATGCCGGAAACTTTTAAACTGAAAAAAAATTTGATAGCCAAAAGTGCTTGTTAATTCCACCACGGTAAAAGAAGAAAAGACGCTTCTACATCTCTTCCTCCCAGCTTCTAGAAATCTGGAAGCTAAAATCTGACCAATGACATTTCTTCTATCCACCTGTGGCAGATGTTACGAAGGAAAAAAAAATTCGCTAGCATTTGCTAGTAATTATTTAACCTATATTTATTCAATAAATATAAAGGATTCTGTAAATAATAATCTGTACTATTATGGTCCCAAAGAAAGAAAATTTGATGCTACAAATCTTTTACGATTAATTATTAACTGAAATTTGTTTTCTTGGTAAAGCGCTGATGCTTAAAGCACAAAAAAATCTATACGGTAAAAAGGAAAGAGTGGGGGGTATGAAAATATTTTTTTTTCTAATCACTGTAACGATAAGTTACAGTTCTCGGGCCTGACCGAAGAAAAATTTTGATGTTGATTTACCGAACAGCAAAATTTTTCTTACACAATAAATATCATAACCCTATTAATATACCCGTAAATATTATCAAACATCTTACAGAACATTGCATACACACTAAACTTATTCTACTTTTGTTTGGAAACGCACTATAATGATTACTTTGGATAATCCTTAAGTAATTGTCGAACTTTTCCTGCGTACAATTAAATATTTTTAAATTTTGAAAATTATGTGTTCCAGCACTATTACCCTTCAAGGTTTGTAAAACAGCACAATTTCTCAAAATGTTATGGACTAGATATGGACCAGTATATAGTTTCATCCATTTGACAAGATCGTTGCGATTTTAATTTGTTGTTTTTATAGCTGTCTCGTTGCCAGTATAGTTCGGTACCCTAATACTAAGGTTGCCTTCTTCTCTATTAGTTTCGTTCCGGTTACTGTCTCTATTATCACTATTACTCATATTGTTGGCATTACGACGACCTTTTCGTCCGTTTCCTCGCCTATTATCACTACCTCGAGAATTTCTGTTATTGCCATTATTGCCATTATCATTATTATTATCATTCTGGCTCGATTCCCTATTAGGTCGGTTGTAAGGTTGATAGCTATCTCTAAGTCGGTAGTTGTTATGTAATCTTCTCCCACCATTGAAATTTCCAGAATTAAATTCTCTCGGATATCTGTATCCTGCTTGCCTATAGCTCAAGAAGTCCGTCTGACAACTTGTGTTCACTTGCGTGGTCACTGGTTTGTAAACCTTGGCCTGCCTAGCGAAATACTTCCGAGGAGGACGTGAGTCAAAACTCGGCTTAACTGATCCTAATGCAGCTATTCGCGAAGTCAATTCTGAGATATCTTGACACAAATGCGAAGCTATAGCTCTAGATTCCTCAGGTGGAAGACAATTTGTTACTAGATCCACAACTTCAGCTTGATTCGGATTGTCGGAAATGCTATAGTATAACTCGATTATTCTCCACGAGAAATCAAGAAGAGATGAATATTTGTTTTTATCATAGCGCATAAACTGGAGTGCGCGTATTTGGGCCCGCTCTATACGATCACTGCAATATGTTTCTTTGAATAATACTACAAAGTCATTATATGTTTTAATTTTGTGCTTGTTGGCTTGAAACCAAGCGAAAGCATATGATGTTAATGATTGCTCTACTATGTGCAAACGTTCTTTATCAGAAAAGGGATACATAGACAAGCAATGTTCAAGATTTCTCAGAAAATGCTTCGGAATTCCTGACGAAGTGTTACCTTCAAACTTTGGAAATTTGTCAAAATCTCCTATTTTGACTTTCGAACACATATACGGTTCCATGGTTACCTGATTATTCGGTAATGCGACTGTATTTGTTACTACGGGCGACATGATAGGACATCCAACAGAAAGAGTTACAATAGGTCTACCAGTCCACGGCTCCCCAACAGGAAAGTTACCACTAAATTTAGGAATATTAGTTCCGAAATTGGCACTTCCGACCCCAGATGTCAAATTCCCAAACCAAGAGGAATTAAGTTCACTATTTGGAATATTATACCTATGAGGAGCTGAAGATGATACACCCATACTTGACACAGTAGTTGTAACCGGATTCAGTTTCGGAAAAGTATTCACAAAACTAGTAGTAATTACAGAATCTAAAACCGGCATGGAAAACGATATAGTATCTTCAACCGACTCTTCCCTTATTGTTTCCATATACGGTCGTTTCTTTGAAATACCGGCCAGTGGTTCAACACGGTAAGTAGAATCTTTTATTTTTGAAGAATGTATTTTATCGCTAGTTAGGACATATGGTTCCTTGTTTTGGTTTTGTAACTCAACCAGTTGCTGCCTAATAGTATCGTTAACCTCACTCACAGATTGAATTTTCACCTCTAAATTGTCAATGGATTCTTTATGACTAAACAATACTTGTTCACACTTGGCTACCTTGCTTGAGACTGTGCATGTTGACTCCTCTAATACAATGACCTTTTCATTTAACACTTTATAATTATTATCCGTTACATTCTTAATATGAATAACCTTTTGCTCTATCTGCTCTATCTGATCATCAATTTTTTTCATTCACCCCAATTTCAAATTTCTGCATACGCTCCGATAACTCATCCACCCGCGTGGATACATTATTGATTTGTCCCGTTAAGTGTTCTACCTTTTTATCAATCCTATCTCCCAGTTCCGTCATATCATTTCTTACTTCCATCATATTAGCATTCATTTCCGTTTTCATTTCCATCATATTAGCATTCATTTCCGTCATCAACTCCATTAATAGCCTAAATTCTTTACTCATTGGCTCCTGCTTATTTCCATTATTGTCGTCAAGTCCATTGTTTTCGCGAATAGGAGACTTATCTCCGCCCTCACCACCATTTGTTATTCCTAAATTTACTCGAGTGGACTCGGCCACTATTTTCTGAGGATCAATTTCCTCTAATTGTTCGGATGATCCTATAGTTTGCGAATCCTCCGAACGAATTCGATACTTAGTGTCACATCGTGGACATTTCCATTCTGGATTTCCCTCTAAATCTTTGGCCCGCTCAGAATTATCTGTAATATTAACACATTCGAAATGATACCAGCAATTGCAACTGGTACACTCTACTTTACGATGCGGACTAACACGAGTGTCATTGCACTGGACACACTTAGTGTCGTTACCATTTGCATTAGCTATAGATGCGTTTACTGACGCCATTTCCTAGAATTTACGCTTGAAGAAAAGAACAAAAAATATTTTACCAAACAAACAAATATTAATAACACTTATATATATATATCACAATTACCATGTGAGTGCCTCAGGTGTATGTAGCTTGCTATTTCTACAACTCTCTCCTTATTTTTCTTTCCCCTATTACTTTTTACTTAATGCACTTGAATACAATCTCAATGGAAACTCATGAAGCAATTTATCTTTCTCTATATACACGATGATATAGGAAATGCCTTCTCTCTTTCTGGGTTGTTCCTTTATGAAAACTTTTTTTTTTTTTTTTTTACTCGATCGCCCAAAGTTTTCTGTTACCAAGCCACTATGATCAACATTTTCTATTAATCAGTAGATATTTTCATCATTATAACAACAAAATCTTAAGTTACGGTCGCCGGAATTTTAGTAACTCAGTAGCGAACGAGACGGTAAGAAATCCTGTCACATGGTCGACAAAACTCTAACCCATCTCTCATGTCATCTCCATAGCAACGATTTCAGAAGAAACCATAGGAGATATTAACCGTGTGTTGAATAAGGCGGGCACTTCACCGAAGAAAAGAGAAATAAAAACATTCCAAAGAAATTGAAATGTCTTTAAAATGAGATTACATGAGTATGGCCGTTAGACTAGGAAAGAAAGAAAGGAAAAGAAAGAAGAAGAAAAGAAGAAGAAGAAGAGAAAAGAAAGAGAAGAAGGAAACAGTATCTAACTTGTCCACATAAAAGAATAATCCTGAGAGAAAACATTAAAAAAAAAATAACTCTGCAATTTAAATTATTTCACTATTTCTTTTTTTTACCAGTCACCGTTTCAACAATTACTCCATCTTCTTCTGTGCTATACAGCACTGAATATATGTATATATCTAGATCATATTTAGAGGAGTAATAATATGATATTACTTCATAATTTCGATTGATACTGTTTTCAGTGCATGCCTAAGCTGGGTATTGATTTTACTCATATATATTCATTCACTATTGGAATATTCTTTATAACCAAATCGGAGTAAATCCACACCATCACATCAACCTAAAATACATAAATACACAAATAAATTAAAATCTTACTAAACTACCATTAGTTGCTAGGATGCATTGGTCTACAAATTATAGAAAATAAAGAAACATTTTTCCAGTTGGAAGTTTTATTTACATTTAATAATTTGACATATTCAAATTTAAAAAAAATTATTAAACTCTGAAATAAACACATTAATATTTTTCAAAATGGAAATACCTCCGTCCACAACGGAAGTAAACAGAGAAATGGTTTTAGCAGTGTTTCACATAAAATTTGCAGTATCAAGTGATTTTCAAAACAGTTAGTGGTTAAACAAAAAAAATCTTTTATGGCTTTACTAGACAAAGAAAGTTTCATGAAATTTTTAAATAACATTGAGTAAAATTGCACAAAAAAATAGCAAAAATTCCTGAACTTTAATTCTCAGGGAAGTGTTCCATTGCATTAAATATATTGAAATTTTTTCTACATTCTTCCAAAATTATTGCAGAACAATGTATATATCTTTAGGCCAAGTATTTGCAAAGAAGACGGTGTATTTATGAATGAAATTTAGTAAATCACAGTTCCTGTAAATTATTAATTCCTTGCCACTACTTGTTTCACTGTAATTTGGGCATACTTAAATTCAAGGTGATTCATAATCTATATATCTTCTTAGTACTTTATTCCTGTCTATCCAAATTAATATAGTAATTTATTTCCAAACTTTATTTTGATTCCGGCATGTTGGGATATCTGCGCTAACCTGTCACTATTTGCACTTCTAGAATAAATTGGATGTGATTTCGCACTATGGCAACTCCAAATGAATAACTAGGGAAACACTGTTCTATAAAGATGAACGCACTAAATTGACGTAAATTAAACTTTCAATTTGGGTGTTGGAGTTTTCTTTTGGAATGGAATGATTATTACGGATTCTTCACTGATTACGAAAATTTTCATAGCTCCTGAAGGTACTCTCGCCCATACAGAGAAATCATATACAAAAATATTGACTTTACATGGCAACATCGAATATAAATGTTAATATTTTAATTTTCCATCAATTGATTTCGAATAGAGGTTAAAATTTTGTAACAATGATAATTCCAGAAAATGTCGTCAGTATACCCATCGATGATTAAGTGAGACGGCGCAGAAAATTGAGATTGAGGTACGAACAAGCAATTTACAAAAAAAGTTCCTTATTTGATTAACTAGAAGTCTTAAACATAGGTATTACGATATGAAAACAAAATTTATGGTAATTACATCTACCTACAGCTATACAGTCTCGGTCTAGTAAAAGGGTATATTAAGTTAGTTACAAAAATATTATAGCAAGAGCTTTTAAATTCGTAATAACAGAAGCTTGTATATCTATACAGTAGTATTCTCGTATGGACGATAAATATCAAAAAAATTAAAAATACATAAAATAAAAAAATTTACTTCCACAAATATCCAACCCAAGGTTTTTAATCAATAAACAGTTTTTTTATTCATCAAGGTATATTTACAAAATTTAAGAAAAATCATGTTAATTGCGTACGCAGGTGATTAATATTTCTCCTTATTGGTGATTAGCTAGGCCTAGCTGATGTTAAGGATACTATTTTGCTATAACTGGCAGAAATATAATCTGTGGAACCACTATGAATATCGGATTACAGGTATATTCAATGGAGACTAATTTCTCAGCAATATGGAAACGACTTCCAAGATCATGAACCCATTTCGGAACCAAAATCCCAGAACTTCAGTTATAAGTCCCCTTAAATGAAATATATATTGGTAACATGTCTGTTAGAGATGTCTCTATTATAAATATTTAAAAAAAAATACTTATATCAAGGAATATACAAATGGCAAAAAAAAAAAAAATCTAGTTCGAGGAAAGAGATAAGAAAGAAAAAAAATCAAAGAGCGAACATCGAATGCCTCCAAGCCGATAAAATATCAAGTAACATTAAAATTTATCCTTTCCCAATTCCAAATAACGCTAGCTTCTCAGATTTTGAATAATCGACGTCTTGGAGTCATCGTTGATCAGAGATACAAGGAAAAGAACCGAAGTCAAATGAAAAACCGAACAATTTTAGGTCGTCGAAGATGATAAAACTTGCAACCATTTGTTGACTTAAACCGAAACAATTTAACATAAACCCCAAAAACGTACGGTCCTCACAATACAGACCGATTATACTATCCTGAAACCCGCTAGAAGTCTGTGACCAAGCAGAGATACGAAGGAGGACTACCGTTAGAAAATTCCCCCTTAGTACCTGCGCCCTAGTTATTCCGTCTCCGCTAGACGACCTTCAGAATTAGAATTTACAGAAAAAAAATTCTATATAACAAACAATCTTCGTTACCACCAAAAGTCGGTTAAAAGCAAAGGAGACAATAGAAAGGAAAATTGTCAAAAAAAAATCCCGTTCAATAAAAATGTAAGTAAATAAATAATATGATCAAAAGATGAACTAAGTAAATATATTCTTTTTCTCTAAATCATCATCATTATCAATTCTTCATCCCGACATTTGACATTAGATTAGCATTATTGTCAAAACAGTCAGAATGTCAGCCGGCTTCAATAAGAGATAAATTACATGTCCGGAGGAAAGCTTGGAAAATAAATCGGATAGTTATAGTACAAGTCCATCGGTGATGTAAAATAATGTTAAACTGTCCCACTGTGAGCTCACACACATGTCCCCCACATCACGACATCGCTCTGCCCCGAAGGAACCATGACAAATGCCATGAAGTATACAAGAAGATGAAAACTTCTTCTCACATGAAAACAAAGTAGGAAGAAAGTACTTAATGCTTATATTTTTAAAAAAACTAGGAACAAAAAAACTGGAAAATACCGAAATAAAAAAAATCTATAGGATGTGTTAACCTGTATTACTTTTTCCTTACCGAATCTTCCTCGTTATTGGAAATATTTTAAAAATATAGTATAATAACATTACTAAATAATATGCGGACGTATTATGAAGTTTCGCAAGATATCAATACGCATCGAAATTATTACACTATTCCCCTTCACTTACACACCGAATTACAACTAAATTCCACTCAACCCAATCTTATGAATTAGCTTTCCCGAAATTATAATATTCGACGATAGGTCTGGGAGACTCCGATCGCATTCACACACTCATTCACTTGATCTAGTGGCCTCTCATATGTATATTCATTACTGGGCTTATATTTTTATATGTTGGGTTCCTATTATATTCTTAATATTCATAATCACAAATCAACATATCTATATTCTCAAGTACTAGTCAATACTACGGAACACCAACCAATTCACAAAATAGCCCATAGGCTCGATAATCCTATACTATAATATGCTTTTATAAATATATATGCCACTATTTGTATTGTAATAAAGGTTATCATATGTACACAATACCACCGGGGTATTGTATACATATAATAAAAAAATATATATATAAATACTCCACGAAAACTCCCGTTCCATTTATCTAAACTAATATTATGTATCATTCCTACTACTTTCAGCTCTTCACCTCTTACCATACTACTTCGAAAATTGCTAATTAAATTTCAGGCTTACCTTCCAATAAACAAAGCATTACAGATTTACTGCGAAAACTAACCGATACGCACACTATTCGGTAAAATATTCTACTATTTCTATCAATAACTTCTGTTGAATATTCTTGTATTTACTATCTATTAATTTGCTCTGTATATCAACAATCAGCTTTGAATACGACGCTGCTAGCGCCACATCTACAACTACGAACGGATCCTAAACTATGCAAGCACAACGAAGCGATTTAATTACTGCAATAGTTAACTATTGAAAGTTAAATTTTACGTAATAACAGGTAAAATTTTTAATGACACGTTAAGCACTCTCGAATACCACATTGGCCAACGAAAATGAATATTCAATATACACACAATGACTCGTTATCAAAATTTTCAAACACCTGGATTCCCTCACTAAATTACAGTGGTTCACATCCCTTCGCTATCACTAAATTATCCATGATGCAGTCTATCACCATCCCCACGAGACAAAGAAACATCGCACAGCGAAGAAACACGCATGGGAACTCACAGTACGAACCAGACTAAATATCTATATACGGAAGTTCGATATTTAAATCCGGCACTAAAATTTCAATACAGAAGTGACCATGTCAACGGGCTAATCATATATAAACAAAATAAATATGAGTCCATTATAATCACTAGTGTGTATCCCAGCCAAAGCAATAATAAATATACACTACAAACTTATACACACATAAAAATATCATTAACCAAATAATTATTAATCTCCGATGGATGGTGGGATTAAAATTCTTGCTATTGTAAAAAAAAATATTATATGACGAAGCCATCTTTTAATTGTTTTGAATAAATGACAAACATGCGAAAATGGGGAGAGAGAGAGTGTGTGTGTAGGTTAAGGTCCTACTATTTCATAATGTTCTGATGTTAAGGAAATAACAACACAAAACTCACCTAGGAACTGAAGGTTCCTAAGGAGGAAATGAAAACTTAGCCAGCTACATTACACCCTTTTTGGCACTCAACACCCTCTTTAGCCCCGCATGGCTACGTGTTCAACCTTCACATAAACAATACTTCGTACCATTTTGAACTTGAGTCACAAAAAAATAATTATGTTTGCTTCCAGTTATACATAAATCAAACGTGAGCGAGAGTAAAGGTAAATTAGAAGAATTTTATAGTTCAACGATTATACATGCTCAATAATTTCCAAATATGGCTGTCCTTATTCACTCAATGAAGTCTGAATATTAGATCGCAAAACACTATTTCTGTCTATCTGTGAAATTTGATTATTCGAACATATTTGTTGTACTTACAGTTTCTTCACTTCCACACCGAATTGCGAATAAATTCTATGCCGGAAACTTTTAAACTGAAAAAAAATTTGATAGCCAAAAGTGCTTGTTAATTCCACCACGGTAAAAGAAGAAAAGACGCTTCTACATCTCTTCCTCCCAGCTTCTAGAAATCTGGAAGCTAAAATCTGACCAATGACATTTCTTCTATCCACCTGTGGCAGATGTTACGAAGGAAAAAAAAATTCGCTAGCATTTGCTAGTAATTATTTAACCTATATTTATTCAATAAATATAAAGGATTCTGTAAATAATAATCTGTACTATTATGGTCCCAAAGAAAGAAAATTTGATGCTACAAATCTTTTACGATTAATTATTAACTGAAATTTCTGTTTTCTTGGTAAAGCGCTGATGCTTAAGAAAGCACAAAAAAATCTATACGGTAAAAAGGAAAGAGTGGGGGGTATGAAAATATTTTTTTTCTAATCACTGTAACGATAAGTTACAAAAAAAAAAAAAAAAACAGGACAACGGTTGAAAAAAGGGACTGTCCCGGCTAAAACGAGACGTCTGGTTATAGCAATGTACATCCATGTATGTATGTGTGGGGAAAGAAAGTAGCCTACACTGTAGCTAACACTTTGTAGAGAATAATTACCTTCTGTTCCTTTATATATTCGAATTTTTTTTAAGATTTACAGAGGTTATTCAGACCACATTTGGCCAATTTCCTCTTACCTAAAAATTTAGAAGAATCCACGGCGCCAGGTCCGTAAGTGCTCGATGTGTTTCTCTTGGTTCCTAACAATAGCCCGACAGCGTAATTTCCACTGTAATAGGCTTCTCTGAAGAACTGGGAGGGGAATCTTGTCCCATTCCCTTTGCACAGCTTTCCAAAGTCCTTCCACAGTTGTTACACGCCGTTTTCCCAAAGCCCGCTTCAGCAATCCAAATCCACAATAGTCCATAGGACTTGCATCTGGAGATTTAACAGGTACCTCATTGAAAGGTATCACCTATATACCACTTGCCTTCTCCATCTCCCTGTAGAATGCGAGGGACGATCGTGAGGTATGTGGTGAGACCTTGTCCATGTGAATGCACACCAGATTGACGTCATTTCCGTACATTGTTGGAATCTTATGCTCGTAGATCGGCCGCGTGATCTGCTCCTGAAAATATTGCGAATGTATTTTGCAGTTCTTCGCCACCCTACGAATCTTCAGTTTACCTCGGTAACAGTAGCCAGTAACGACCATGAACCCTTTTGGGAAGGATTCTTTACAGACACGGACTAACCTTCTGAAGTTCTTGGCGCCTTTCTCTCGGTACCGTAAAGGGGGGGGGGTACTTTGACATGTTTTGAAAAGTTTATTGAACATAACTCTCGTATTTCTTTTCGATATTATATTGCATGTGTTCAGTTACACCAAATGGACCTTCGGCTACAAACCCCTACCAATAACGTTTCCTTACACTTAGTCTTACACCACAATATTCTGACTTAAATTGGTGACTATGTAGCCCCACGATTTGGGGCTAGTTTGACACGTTACTTCTTTTCATTTTAGGTCAAATTTGGGTGCCTTTTGGGGCTTGTTTAACACTTGATTTTATTTTTAAAAAACATTTTTTGTTAATGGATGATAAAGGCAAATTTTGGGGTAGTTTTGTACTTTTATTTACCCTTTCTACATTTGACAACACTTTTAACAAATTTTGAAACTAAAACTTGACTATCAAACAAAGTGAAACAATAGAAAAATAATTTAAAAAATTGAAATCGAAACTACAAAATGTTTTGTAATAAGAACTGGTACCAAATTTCACAAAATTAAATCCCCACGTTAAGCGGGTTTGCATATCCAGGCTCCTAACTATGAAAACATTTACGCTCAGTCCAACCTCAATCATTTCACGAATTCAACCTGTTTTACGTATGTTATTAGGACATAATATCGAATGTGATTTATTCTAAAAACACTTTTATACATTGCAAGAGCTGTAACGTCCAAATATTTACTGAGAACTCATAGTCGTATCGGAATAAACAAAAGCGAATATGGAACAGTAAACTAATTTCACAAAAGGAAAAAGAATACGTGTAAAAGGTCTGCAAAACGGTTGAGTGGTTTGGATCGTTACACTATCAATCACATGTTTGTGAGTTCAAACCCTGTAGCAAGTTGTTTCTTTTTTAAGTGTCTTCCTATTTTCATCTGGAGGCTGAAAATATTTCTTTGAGTAACTCATTGAAAACTTCTTTTGTTTCAAATTCGATTAGAACGGAACGTTATATGAATTGCGAATCTTAAATCTATAGCTAAAAAAAAATGAAGTATACTCACTTATACCATTATCCTCTGATTTGTAACGAAAAACTATTTATAAACAGTGGTGACTTCAGAAAATTATTCTCGGGGGGAATTTCAATATCCGGGTGGAGGGCAAACATTGGTAGTCCACATTGAGCACGATCGAATATATGGTCCTGAAGGCGGAAATTTCTTAGCTCGAGAGGGGTCCCAAATTCTCCCTCAGATCACGTCCAGAAAGCATCATTGCTTAAAAGCTTTTCGTAACAAATATAATATTACACTTGTTTCTTGTTCTACATTTAGAATTGGTAAAATCATAACTTATAGAGGATTATAATAAAAGCATAAAAATTACAATACCGATCATGTATAAATTATCCTGTAAGTTACCAACTTTGGGTCAGATTAAAACTCAAATATTTGTTTTCGGATTGCACTTAGAAGTAAGTCCTCTCTATATAATCCTGATTGGAAAGCCATGTTTACCACTAATTAATTCATCAATATTTATACGAATATTTTTTTATTTTACTATTTTTACTATTCAATATTATATACACTTCATTTCCGAAATCAAAATCTCGAAAATGTATATTGTACGAGTGCAGACTCGTAAATAAATGATTATTTATCATATATATTCGTCTCTATTCGAAATTCTATTTAATCGAATCCGACAAGAACACAGACAGAAACATCGAGAACAGGTTAAAAAAGAGAGAAAAAGACGTTGTACCCGGCGGGGACTCGAAGTAAGTTCGAATGGTGCTTTACAAGCCGAACGCCTTAGACCACTCGGCTATGGTAACAACTAGTGATTGTAGCCAAGGCTTCGAGTAGTAGTTCTTATTACAGAATAACATTTTCTATTGCCTAAAATTTAAACCTAATTTACTTTGATATAATATATCTATTAATTTGTTACATGAACACGTTTTCGTTACTTTGATGAATGATGTATGTTGTTGATATAGATTCTATTACACATTCTTTCGTAAATATTATAGAAAGTGTAAGGGTTATTTATGATCTTTCATGGAAATTGACTGGTGCATGCGCAGTACACAGACAGTTCAATTGGAAGGCGAGGAAGGAAACGCTAACAGACTGTTAGAATGTTTCATCGCTATGAAGTATAAAGAATAGCTAAAATGTATTTTACGCTTGTCATTGCGTAAAGAATCACCAGGTTAATGTTTGTCCAAGTTCTCACTAATCAACTGGACTCATGAAAAATAATTAATATTGTCATTACTGCACAATATGAAGAATAAAGAACGTATATTACACCAAATTGTTCTCGAATTCGAACTTATCTAAGGAAGGGACAATAAACAAAATGTGATTTATTCATTAGAATTGAGATAATTCAATGAAACTAGAAATTACACAATCAAAAGGAAAAATATCGTTAAAAAGACAATAATACTTTTATCCGAGATGTGAAATAAAGTTATTAATTAACTGAAATGAAAGTAATATTGGGCATGATATAGAGTAAGGAAAAAAAGTAAATGTATTCTTAGAAACGTTCAAAGTAAATTCACAAATACTTTTTGAATATATACTACTCTTCCTTTACGTTTTAACGAACTAATAAGTAAACAAGCAAAGAAAAAGAATGAAGAACGAAAGTATTGCTCTTGAAAAAATATAATAAATAAATGAAACTTAAATAAATGTTTACACAAAAAATAACACACCAGTACTTCGGGTAATCACCTCCAGAAACAATAACTTCTTGAAGTCTGGAGAGGATACTAGATACATTTCTCGAGCAATACGACGGTGTGTCACGAAAATGTTGCCACAGTTCCATAACATGATTTTGAAGAAACGTTTGGTCTCTGTCTTCACGTCTCTCTTCCCATTCTTGCACCATGTAGGCCCACAGAAGTTAATTTGGGTTCAAATCTGGGGATAGAGGGGGCCACTCAATACAAATTAACTCTGGATGTTCATTTAGCCACTCTCGTGTTTGCCGGGAAGTGTGAACAGCACTGTTGTTATGCATGAATATATCTTCTTCCTGTTCGGGAAAGTTTATTTCTAAGGACGGTAACAACGTATTTTCGAGGATATTAATGTAAACATTGCTGTTCATTCTCTCAGGCACCGCAACTAAATCTCCAGGACCAGCAGCCGTGATGTATCCCCAAAAGTGTGCTGATATTCGTCCTGAACAACAAGTTCTGATAATATTTTGTTCAGCATACCTGTTCCGCGCGGTCTATACAATATAACTCTGAATTGTTGGTTAGACTTGAAAACCTTCTCGTCGGTCCAGATGACTAAGTCCCAATATGACTGAGATTGGGTTATGTTATTCTGTGCCCATTCCATTCGTCTGGCCTTGTGAGTTTCAGTCAGGAGAGTCTTCCTAGTGGGTCTTGAACAGTGTACACCAGCCCCCAATAATCTTCTTCTTATTGTTTCGTGAGAACAATTATATTCTCTGGCTTTGTCCAAGAGGATTGACGTGTGGCATAGAGGTCTGTTGATTAATTCTGTAACTAAAGCTTGATCTTGAGCTGAAGTTGTCACTTTTGGCCTTCCACTTCTTGACCGAGACCTGAACCATTCACACCTTCTTCATGTCGCTGAACCCATTTCTTGACCGTTTTCTTGTCACATCCCAGATCTCTAGCAATCTGAGGCACAGTTTGTCCCATTTTTGCTCGGCCTATGATTTCTCCTCTCAGAGCAACAGACAGTTCTCCACAGCCTTTAGAGCGAGGCATTTTGAGAACCTGTTAGAAATTTGCGTTCTGGCGTGTATGACAAATGTCGGTAAAGTGCATCTTTCTGTTTCTACTGCGCATGCACCAGTCAATTTTCATGAAAGATCATAAATAATCCTGACAATTGATGTAATATTTATGAACGAATACGTAATAGAACCTATATTAACAACATCATTCGTCAAAGTAAAGAATACCGTAAACATAAAACAATTTCAACAGACTATTAATCAGGCCAAAATAGGCTTAAACTTCAGAGAAAGAAAATAAATTTCATACGGTAACAAAAGATTGAACATGAAACACGCTTACTATATTTTCAACTTGTCACATTAGCCGAGTGGACTAAGACATTCGGTTAGAGATTCTGAGGCACCATTCAAGAGTAGTTCGAATCCCACCACAGTACAATTTGATTCTACCTCTTCTTGACGTTTCTGTTTGTGATCCTACCGGATTCTATTAAATATAATTTCGTAATACGCTAAAATATACGTAATATTTGAAGTTCTTAACCTCCCATTTTTACATTTTTCAAGCTCACTTGAGAAGAAAGAGGGAAAATGAAAGTACAAAGATTTACAATAATTACTTAGCATTTACTGTCATTGTAATTGTGGATATTTTATTTATGAAAATGTATAATTAACTAAAAATATATTTAGTAGGTCACATGTCTCCATTTTTCGATTCTAACTTGAAAGTTACAGTTTAGGCGGTGACATATTGAAGACCCAGGGGGTTGAGGGGGCTATAACCCCTCCCATGGAAACTTTTATATTCTATTGAAATAAAAAGTGTTTCAGTTCATAATCTTGGAAAAGCAACAATCATTGTATGTGGAGGACGGTTTATTTATATTACGATTTATCACTTCCAAATGTGTAGTAGATGTGACTGGATATTCTGTATAATCATTCAAAAATTTAAGACAACGAAGGGACTTCGTAAATCCTTCACGCCACCCCAGGAGGAGGAAGTGCGTCCCGCCGTCCCTTGGTTGGGAACTACTGCTTGCGAGGGAAACATTGTAACAGTGTGTAAGCGTTTCATTCCTCGCCTTCCAATTGAACTGTCTGTGTACTGCGCATGCGCCAGTCAATTTCCATAAAAGATCATAAATAACCCTGATACTTTCTATAATATTTACGAAAGAATGTGTAATAGAATCTATATCAACAACATACATCATTCATCTAAGTAACGAAAACGTTCATGAAACAAATTAATAGATATATTATATCAAAGTAAATTAGGTTTAAATTTTAGGCAATAGAAAATGTTATTCTGTAATAAGAACTACTACTCGAAGCCTTTGCTACAATCACTGGTTGTTACCATAGCCGAGTGGTCTAAGGCGTTCGCTTATAAAGAACCATTCGAACTTACTTCGAGACCCCGCCGGGTACAACGTCTTTTTCTCTCTTTTTTCACCTGTTCTCGATGTTTCTGTCTGTGTTCTTGTCGGATTCGATTAAATAGAATTCTAATAGAGACGAATATATATGATAAATAATCATTTATTTGCGAGTCTGCACTCGTACAATATACATTTTCGAGATTTTGATTTCGAAAATGAAGTGTATATAATATTGAATAGTAAAAATAGTAAAATAAAAAAAAATATTCGTATAAATATTGATGAATTAATTAGTGGTAAACATGGCTTTCCAATCAGGATTATATAGAGAGGACTTACTTCTAAGTGCAATCCGAAAACAAATATTTGAGTTTTAATCTGACCCAAAGTTGGTAACTTACAGGATAATTTATACATGATCGGTATTGTAATTTTTATGCTTTTATTATAATCCTCTATAAGTTATGATTTTACCAATTCTAAATGTAGAACAAGAAACAAGTGTAATATTATATTTGTTACGAAAAGCTTTTAAGCAATGATGCTTTCAGGACGTGATCTGAGGGAGAATTTGAGACCCTCTCAAGCTAAGAAATTTCCGCCTTCAGGACCATATATTCGATCGTGCTCAATGTGGACTACCAATGTTTGCCCTCCACCCGGATATTGAAATTCCCCCCGAGAATAATTTTCTGAAGTCACCACTGTTTATAAATAGTTTTTCGTTACAAATCAGAGGATAATGGTATAAGTGAGTATACTTCATTTTTTTAGCTATGGATTTAAGATTCGCAATTCATATAACGTTCCGTTCTAATCGAATTTGAAACAAAAGAAGTTTTCAATGAGTTACTCAAAGAAATATTTTCAGCCTCCGGATGAAAATAGGAAGACACTTAAAAAAGAAACAACTTGCTACAGGGTTTGAACCCACGAACATGTGATTGGTAGTGTATCGACCCAAACAACTCGACCGTTTTGCAGGCCTTTTGCACATATTCTTTTTCCTTTTGTGAAATTAGTTTACTGTTCCATACTCGCTTTTGTTTATTCCGATACGACTATGAGTTCTCAGTAAATATTTGGACGTTACAGCTCTTGCAATGTATAAAAGTGTTTTTAGAATAAATCACAATCGATATTATGTCCTAATAACATACGTAAAACAGGTTGAATTCGTGAAATGATTGAGGTTGGACTGAGCGTAAATGTTTTCATAGTTAGGAGCCTGGATATGCAAACCCGCTTAACGTGGGGATTTAATTTTGTGAAATTTGGTACAGTAATGAGTTCTATTACATATCATCTTGGCAATTTTCGCATTCATAGAACGGATCTCTGGATCCTTTGTTACATATCCCGCAGACCCACAACTTGCATGGCACACAACAGATCCAATCTCTTCCTCGGTAATGGGCGAAATCGCACTTACAAATTGAACAAAAATTGTCGTCTATTTTCCTTTTCTTGGCCACATTCGAACACGCTGGCTCATCCAGTGGGAAGTCATCACTTTGCACTTCAAGTTCTGGAAGTTCTTCAGATTCGAGTTGATTGTTGTTCTTGTTGCTTTTCAAAGTAACTGGTGCTCCAGGTGCTACGTTCACTTTCTTTCCTGTTCTGTGGCGGATTCTCTCTTGGTTGAAACCTCGTCCTTCCTTCAGAAATTCCAAAAGGCTTTCATCCAAGATCCTTTCAGATATACCACTGTCACCGCCAGGAAGATTCTTGAGCACAGACTGCTTATCGAAGGGATAAAGTCCAGTTGTTCTAA
Organism: Thermobia domestica; assembly: GCF_964235325.1. Classification (NCBI taxonomy): domain Eukaryota; kingdom Metazoa; phylum Arthropoda; class Insecta; order Zygentoma; family Lepismatidae; genus Thermobia; species Thermobia domestica. The sequence goes on from NC_137467.1 coordinate 130,640,177, forward strand.
AAGCACTTTGGAGATTGCTTGGAACTTTAGCAGCCAAAGCATGTTTGAGCCTTTTCAATATAACGTGAACTTGCTCCTTAGGTATGATTCCCTTCCGACGCGATTCCTTCCTCCATTTTTCCAAGATCTGTCTCCAGTGTTTTTGAGGGGGGCAAATACTCCGACATCTAAAGGTTGCAGAAGAAGCGTTGAGTTAGGCGGCAGACAAGTGAAATAGATTCCTTCTTTCACTGCAGCTTTTACAACATTTGGGGAGAAATGAGATCCCAAGTTGTCTCCTATTACAACAACCTTTTCTTTTTTATCTCGGTGTGCTTGAACATGAGTTAACAATATCTTGAAGAACATGGTGTCAAAGTATCACCGAAAATGTCAAAGTTTCCTCCAAAGTTTAAGTAGCCCCCCTCTACGGTATATGATGGCTCTCGGTTTGCCGCAGTCGGAAAGGTAAAGCCATGTTTCATCGAGCGTTACGACGTACATCCACCTTCGTTTTGCCAAATGCCGTTCGTACAGCTTCCGGACGTCACACTTCAATTTCTTTAGTGGGCATCCGTGAAAAGATGATGGTGTAACGTCCGGCTCACAGTCCCCAAAGACACGCCAAGACGATTAGCCATACACCTTTGTGTTGGCGGATTTTCTTGCATTGACATTTTGCGAAGTTTCCTCTGCATGGTGGAGGTTGCCTTGGTGCATTTCCGCTTCCTAGGCAACTTCGTTGGTGATCTAAATGGTGGAGTTTCGTTGCCCTTGTACTTTTTAATAACATTTTTTATTCCAATTAAACTGATGTTGCAACCATTCTTCTTGCACTGTTTTCTAATGACAGAAACACTAAAGTGGGCGTCATGAAGAGCTGCGACATAACATTCCCCAAACCGGCTTAGTTTGGGCGGCATTTTGGTCACAGAGCGGAAACCCACACACTTGGAAACAAATTTAACACAACACTTACTATAATGGTCCTGTTTTGTGCGTTATTGTAGTCCGCGCGGAAAAACAATTCCGTTCCCAGGAAGCCACTGCACAACACTGCAGGACGCCACGAGTCAGGTCGGGTGAGTCAATTCTGCCCGGGAGGGGGAAGGAACGAAATCGGCCAAACGTAGGCTGAACAACCTCTGTAAACAGTAAGGAAGCGTACCCCCAAATAGAGTTGTAAAATTTCCAAAATTTTAAGTCGACTTTAGAAAACATTTTTTTTTTTTTTTTTTTTTTTGGAAAGATTAAAAAGTTTGGCAGAAGAACGTTTAATTTGCATATCATTTCTCTCAATGTATTTTACCTTTAATAACCTTTAAATTCTATGCTTCCTGCTTCAAATTCGACAACTGTCATAGATACAATGCTCCTAGTCAATAATAGTATTGGAATGAAGAAAGAAAATTCGTAATTCAACCTTTCAGAGTTATAAAATTCTCTCATTGCTGCTGATTTATTCATTACTAAATCTCCGAAACTGTATGCAGTAGAACCTTGAAGTTTTGCTGAAATAATCTCCTTGTACCCAAATTGCATGTAAGATGGGAGTTTCTGAGAAAGGGTGAAGGGGCTTGATAATTTTTTTGTTCTCTGGGTCTCTGAAATGAAGTAGAACTTTGAAATTTTGAAAAGTTGATATTCTTGTACCCTAGATTGCAGATAAAACGGAATTTTGCAAGATTCAATCACCGCGGTAAAGGATAAGAGAAGGTCTTGAAAGTTTTGTTGCTGCTCGTTAGATCTGAAACGATTGGGCGTACAACTTTTAAATTGTATATAATTATTCGGCACGCAACACATACACACATACACACACACACTCACACACACACACACACACACCTATATATATATATATATATATATATATATATATATATATATATATATATATATATATATATATATATATATATATTTCAAGTACTTTCTGTATCATAAATGTTATACTTTCAGTTCTAAGTATATTTATTTTGCTAGAATATTCATTCTGCTAGTTTTTATAATTGGGACGGTGTGAAGATGGAATATACAGATTATTCCTTGTAAATCAAAGCATTTTCATTAGTTATCACACTTTATATGACGAATATTCTGTATTTTAAAACTTTCTGAATTATATTAAACTGGTGCAAATGAAATGTCCACTTTGACGTTTGGTGAGAAACTCATTTCAACAACACAAAACAGGAATGGACTATGGTCACACATCTAACGTTATAAACCCTATACACGTCCAGCAAAATGGCTGAGATAGCTAGATAGTTAGAAGGCAGTATGTAGTTGAACAGAGTCATATGAAAATGCTCCATCGAGAACACACAATTGCGACTAAATATTTGTGTTATTACGACTTCAAACTTGGACACAGGAAGCCGCAAAACACATAAACTGTAAATTTGGACCAGGAATGACAAAATAAACGCATCATTCACCATTAGTTTGTAAAAACATTCTGATGACTCAGTATTACAAAATGGACGCGTGGACATCGATAAACATCATATTCGGGTGAGCTCCTCAGAAAACACTGTAAAACTAGACCCTCGGAAAAGTGTTAGTACCATTACAGATGAGTTAGGTATACACCATGCCACTGTCGTTTAGTGACTCCGTGTAATTGGTAAGGTGAAATATTTGGACTCATGGATGCAACATTAGTTGACACCAGCCAACAAGAATAGCCATCAGAAGGTGTACAGTTCTCTCAGTCTAAGGAATAACCATGAAAGTTTCCTGCATCAAATTGTTACTTTTGGAGAGAAATGGATGTGCTACGTCAATTATAACGGTCATGACAGTGGTTAGATTTTCTCCAAGATGGCTTCCAAATTCTGTACAAGATCATGTTCTGGTATGCCAATCTATGATGGAATTTATCCTTAATATACTGCTCTATCGAGGTGAAACCATCACTGTGGTACGTTACAATGGTGAACTCTACAAAAATGCACCGCTACTTTTCCAGTCAAGCATCCAGGAATGTTCAGAGGAGAAGGTGTTCTCACGTTGCACGACAGCGCACGGATAAATACAGCTCAAAGAATGCTGCAGACTCTTCATGAATTTCAATATGAAACCCTTCCTCATCCGTCCTATTCTTCTGACTTTTCTCTCACCGATCACCATCTCTTCCGGCATCTTGAGCAGTTCTTCGAGGGAAGACCTTTCCAGATGTTCGAGCGCAAATGTACGGTTGAGAACTTCTTCATATCGAAGACTTCAGATTTGTTTCCACGGATTCCAATCGTTGGCAGAGCTATAGAAGAAGTGTGTGATTGCAGATGGCGACTACCTTGATTAAGCAGGTATTGTAGTTTCCATTGTGTGTTTGAAAACAACACCGACAATCAATTGGGAGGTATTTCCCGACACTAAGATAAGACAAAAAGCATATACCAACCTAAGTGTCGAAATGCTTCTTTTCGGGGCTATGATTAACTGAAAATTTATCGTAAAAGCACAAAAGCAACCATAACTCGATAACAAAATGTCAGATCGAAGGCGGATAAAATAGAATATCCATGATTATTTTTAGCTGTAGATTCTATTAAAGCACAATTGGATGTGTTGCGTGGGCAGCACAACGATAAACCCTAAAGAAACTATAGAATTTTTAGGGTATTTTCACAAAGGATTAATGAGGAAAATAATAATAAAAAAAAAAAATCAAGTACAATATTTCAACGAATAGAGAGGAAGACTAATAAAATGACTAATCTAGAGTACTGTGTTGTATGAGGCAGATATCTGAATACTGCGCCAAAGTGATGAAAAAGACTGGAAGCTTTTGAGATATGGGTGAGGAGAAAAATGGAGAATTAGCTGGGTCGAGCGGAAAACAAATGAGAGGGTGTTAGAAATGGTGGTGGAGAATAGAACAATTTTAGATGTAATTGAAAAGAGGAAGAGAATCTGGTTTGGATATTGACTGAGAAGTATCTGTATCATGAGGAACATGCTAGAGGGTATGGTGACAGGAAAGAGAGGGAAGGGACGAACGAGACTTCACTTGATGGACAATATCAAAAGAGAAAAGTCATACGTGAAGATGCAATGGTTGGCTGAAGGCTGTGAGCATGGAAGCTTCTCAGTTACTGCAAGTGAGCTGCCAATAATGGCAGAACATCTATGATAATAATGATGACTATTACATGTGATACGTGATTGTCTTTTCCCCTCCTACTCCTGAAGTTCTCCTAATTTCATTATCTCATTTCCTCGCGGTGCATTTCTACTTTTATGCCCTAATATGTATCTGATGCTCTCAATTGTATAACAGTTAAATATTAGTAACAACGTCAGAGAGGCTAAGAAGAACGAGTGTCCTGTCCGATGACGATGGCTCCCCTTCCGGATATGTTCTGTTGTAACACACGTCAAGTAATACAAAACTCCCTTTTCAGTGTTCAAAAATTTGCTGCACAATTTTTTCTTTCTCTTCACTTGGCCTTTCCCCCATAAGAAATTAAATCTGGAGTCATTACTGTTGAGAATTCTCTAGTTATATTTCTTCCTAATTTAGAACGTTTTTCACTGACTGTTTTACACGTTAAAAAGTAGTTATTGTGATCCAATGAAACAGTCTGTACAACTTTGTTTACTACGTAAGTCTTGTAAAATTAAATTTAAAACTCCTGCTAAGTGCTTCACACCGTAATGTTGCATACGCAATGCGTCCATCAAATATTATCTCATTTTATTGCCTAGGCAGTATTAGATATGAGTTGAAGTTACCTGTACTATTTCTTGACGTGGTCCCCTGACACTACAACATGTTTTACTTATCTGGCTATTAGCTTCTTTACTTCGACATCATGAGATCTGTGGGTAATTTCCTTCGGTGCGGGAGAACCGGGTTCGAATTCCAGAGAGAAGCTCATGTAGTTCAAGTTCCACGTTAAGCTGTAGGTCCACATCTCTATAGTCTTAGTTCTAGTACAGACGCTAAATTCTAAATCAACCTATGAACTTCGGCATTGTAGTAATGTACTTGCTCATCTCTCTACTACTAGAATACTCTGAGTGACTTCGTTATCCATGATATGACTAATAATGCATTAGGCTCGTAAATCAAATTTAATTGATGTCTTTATATGCTATTCATGCAATTTGCAATTTCTTACAATTAACCTAGAAGAGTAGTTCTCAACCTTCTGAACACTGCTAGCTGTATGACCCTTTCTTCCTTACATATAATAATAATAATTATAAAATGTATTAAAAACCATCTGAACGGTGACCCACTGGCAATCTGTCCGGAAACCATGGAGGGATGCTGCTCACCAGTTGAGAAAAACTGACCAAGGAAAACGTATTTATTGTTTCCGACAGAAGAAAGCTTGACAAATTCCACATTTTGAGATTCAGTACCTTTTTTTTACATTGGTTTATCACACATAGTATTTATTCGATAGATACATCTATCGACATTATAGTTCTTCCAAATTGGGGGCATGGAGACTCAAAGACAGGTATTCATTTCTGGTGCAATGAATTCCTCATTCGTTCCAGGACCATAAAAGTTAATGATGGACTAAATCGTGTCCGTGAGGCTCGGATTTTCCATTTCTCCTTTACTCCCATTACAATAATTCTTTCACAATAATTATCTTTCATTTATCATCCGTCTTCATTAGTCTAAAAGCATAACAATGAGATGCTAAAACTGGGGTTTGTTTAAGTTTTTCCTCCGATACAAAGTAGACCAATCAAACATGTGTATCTCTCTTTTCGAATTCTAACAATGTTCCTCTAACTTAAACAAATATATTATCATTTTTATTCGTTGTGATATTACAGTATATTTGATTGTTGTTTATTTTCTTCTTTTAATTTTTAATAAAATACCCCAGGAATTCTATAGCATTAAGTTTCGTTGAACATTAAGTATCCAATTCTGCATTAAGAGAATCTAGACATTTCTTTTACCCAATTTCGATCCGACATTTTTGTTCTCGAGTTATGGCTGTTTTTGCTTTTTTCCAACAAATTGTCGGCTGGTCATAAAGTCGAAAGAAAAAATGTCTACACCCCCAGGGTGGTCTATACTTTTGGTCATATCTTGATGTCAGGAACTACCTCTTAAACGTTGTCGGTGTTGTTTTGAAACACCCTGTATATCGTACATGATGTACAGATCTTATTCAATCTGGACCAAGCTTTCTACTAAGGTAGACCTTCACGGGTGCAGTAAGCATATGAAATATTTTTCTGTGCAAAACTTTGGGTCCCAAGTCATTGGCCATTTAAGTTGGGGCTTGGATTTTTTTTTTTTAATTTTTGAAAACTGTATCTCTACCCCCACAAAAAGTAGTAACCTTGTATCCCCTACCCCCCCACAAAAAAATGTAATATTAAATTATTTCAATATTTTCTGGAGTTTTCATCAGTAACTTTTCCCAGTAGTATGCCTATTGTTGATTTGTAGGATACATTCTTAAATCATCAAAATTAAGAATATAAAAAAGAATTTTTAAATTGTGTATAGTCAATAGAACTTCGCACATCTTAATTGTAGGGCTTTTATACATGAAAAAAGAATTATAAACATTTATATTGTAAAAATATTATGTACTGGCATGTCCTAATAACGATAGAAAATTTGCGCAATGTACACATACGTTCTTCCTCCAACGGAACATTTCAAAAATATTTATCAATCATTTCTTACTATTCACTATCTTCTTGCAAAAGGAACTAAAAAGAACTTCTCTGTGAAAATTTTTAATGTACACTATTCTTCGTTAATAAACTTTCTTTAACAAAATCATTTACTGTCAAATATTTTACTGTTTTAGTAGTCTGGTTTCGGAAAGAATGCTGTTTGTACTCTAAGAAAAACATCGAAAATGAATAAATAATAATAATAATAATAATAATAATAATAATAATAATAATAATAATAATAATAATAATAATAATAATAATAATAATAACAATTTATTGTCACTAAGCTGTAATTAGTGGTGCTTATATATAAATTACAAATAATAAACTGTAATTAATGTTTGAGACAAGCGTTCAAAAAGATAATAAATAAAATGAATGACAATAATAACGTATGTTATGAACTATTATTAACACAGTTTACAAAATCATTCACTGTATTGCATCTGTATTGAACAGTCAACTGCAAAGGATAAAAGGGCATTGCAAAACAACATTTGGGTAATTTACTCTTAAATATATCTACATGTTTATTTGCTAGTGTTAAGGGATATGAAGTAAGGACCCACTAGGACATCTTTATTTCACGTGGAAATTCAATCAGCCATCAATGGAAGCCAAGTAGCCTTCAAGAGTTCACTACCTGAAGTTATTAACACTAATATTCTGTTGTACGTTACTAGCTGACTTTACATCGAAAGATAAATTAACTATTGCTTTGCTGTTATTGAGAAAGCCTTTGTATTCGTAAGTAATTTGTAATAAACAGTGGTAGCGACCTTTAGAACCTTCACTCTTTAACAGTCTCGCACGCGACACTTTTAATTTGCTTTGTTAAATCAATTGCTTCTCTCAATTGGTTCGACCTCATTGGATCCCCATAGTCAGGCTACTACAAGACATTGTTTGTTTCGTTCCTTTACCATGACACGATGTTACAACAAGGAAGTAATGAATATAGAAGTAAGTACTTTGACTCAGGTGTCTACTTTTGGTTCGTTTACCTGACAACGTTAGCAAGCTCAGGAGGAAGTTTGAGAACTTTGTGTTGAGACGACGACATGTAGGAACATGGTCTTATATTAGTCAATATTAGTTTTGGGTAATCGACCACGCTCAGGAAATCTTGTGGGGTCACCACCATCTCATTTTGACGTAAGAGGTACAGTCAGATCAAAAGCAATTGAGAGAGCACGATCTTGGTCTTTGGATCTCAATCACGACGGGAGACACATCGAAGTCTCCCTGGCTTTGAATCCGGCATTCAATGCCATGGTCGTTTGTCGGACAAGTTTTCATCATGATTATCATCAAGACATCCCGACCTGCAAGTCACTGGAACTTCGAGGACAGGGCCTAAAGATCATCTATGAGTAAAAAGGAGATTGAAACTACTTCGAATTAGCGTGAGACTGTTCTAAATTAGTTGCTATTCCTTTGCTCTACCATCTATTTCTTAACATCCTTATTGTTACCAATTCTTAATGAAAATGCATTGGTTATTTTCAAATTATTTTAAGACTAAATTCATATTCATTACCCTGTCTAATTTTGCTCATGGTTCTAGTCGCCTAAGACTCTTGGTGGAGACGCCCCCATTTAACATGTGGTTTATTGCAATAAATTTGATATTGTTATCCCGCACCTCTTAGATGCCTCTCATCTCTATCCCGACATTCAAGTTGTAATGCAACACTAGTGTCTCAGGCAAGTTATTATACAAGTTTGTTCCAATTATCTCATAGCACTTTACGTTTCAGATAGCCATTAATATGGGACATTTATATGTTTATTATTCCTGTTATACAAATGAATCTTGGATCCAAGAAGAAATAGAAACAAATTTAATGAGAAAAACAAAATGCTAACATTCATTGAATATCATCGCCGCTCGCAATACTGTGAATAGAAACAAATTTATTTATGCAAAGGAAAAACATTTTGTAATGTACTGAAAAAAATAAAATGTTTAATATTTTACACTTGCAGTTTTTATAATTTGAGCATTTACGGTACCTATACCTGTACCGTACGGTATCAGTACGGTATAGGATGACCAGACGTACTGATTTTCGCAGTACAGTACTGTTTTTCATAGAGCTGTCCTGCATATTGCGAAGACGCCTAAAAAACCTAGAAATGTCCTTTTTTAAAATGTTTTGCGAAATGTCCTAGTTAACTTATTACCAATATTTTAATGTTTCATTGTTTTTCGATATTTTGAATCGCAAGCACTCTTTTGCGGTGAATGATGAACCGCTGTGCTTTTAACATTCCTCAAAAGATTAGGAAAGGAGAACAATCAACAAACTATTGTTTTGCAATGCATTGTTTTTACTGAGGAGGGCTTGTTGAGATATTAGTAATGTAGAGAAGATTTCTTCTTCAAGTTACGTCAGCGATGCTAACCAACTAAGAAGAAGTTCCCTTGTACCATCTAAATTTTCCCTCATTACTTAAAATAATCCCGCGCTCCAAAAATCGATAAAAGAAAAACATTTAGCCCTACACTAAGTTTTACTGTACGTTCATAAAAGTAAACCACTTTGTCATTCATCAAAACATTTGGAGTTGTGTTGAATTCCTTCAATACTTTTATTTGGTACTTTTCAACAAAAATTAACGATTAACTTTAATATTAAATGAAATAAGGACATGCGCATTGCGACGCAGTGAACTATCATATAGTATTATATTTGTGTCCTACTTTTCGCATGTCAGAATCTGGTCACCCTAGATACCTTTAATGTCATTCCATTTATGGTTCAGTTTGCCCTTATCAGGATTGAGTAGCAATTATTGTCCGGATGAAAAAAAAAAAAAAAAAAAGGTTCTATAATAAGGATGAAGTACCATAACACTATCAATCTGGTTCTCTGTTACGTTTAAGTACCTGGATAAACCTGAAATGAGCAGGTCCTCAATTCCTGAATTCCTAAGTTTCTTTCACTCTAGCTGAAATATTTCTTTTCACCATACCCACATAAGAATTAGAGTGTGAACAAAAATAAAACAACAAATACATTTAATTAATATAAAATAAAATAAAAAATTCGAGGTTGCTAACTTATCTTTAGATTTTTAGTTTGGAAATTGTATTCGGTTCAACTTTGCACAGTTTTTCAGAAACATCAAACCATAGAGGTAAAGAAATAAATTTTTAACTTTCTAGAGGAGCATTTCTGTTGCCTATTGTGAAATTCCCATGCGTCTTTCTTCCATTTTTCTAAGGTGTAAACATCAAATCTATTTTCCTTACCTAAATCAACTAGTAACTGTAAATGTTTGTTGATCGGCACAGTTTCAATCCTTAAGAAATGACGCGGAGAGCACGTACAAAAGTATTCTTCCAAACATTCGTTTTTGTTAGGTTTGAATGCTCTGAATCTTTGTGTACAAAATAATCACACTTCGTTTCCTACGTATACAGTAGGGTGAAGAATTTGTTGTTGTACCGGTGAATCTTTAGATTGAAAAAATTTGGGCCTATGACTGGTTTCTTCCAAATTAATCTTTATGTCTTTTATGGATGAAATTAAAATTCCAACAGTAGATAGAATAAAATATTTTTGTCCTTGTAAATAATCAGGAAATCGTCATCATACATAAAATACCTCAAAAATACCTCGTGCCTACATTAGCGGACATTATTAATGAGTCATTTTCTCAAGAAATCTTCCCGGTTGCATTCAAACTCTCGGCCGCCAAAATTTTATTCAAATAATACTTAAAAAGTGAATAAAAAATTACCTACAATTTCACTTTCTCTCTTTTTTAAAAAACTTATTGAAAAGCTAATATGTAAACGACCGCTAATTTTCACTAAAAACCGAGCTTAATTTTAACATAGCAGCATGGTTTTATGAAAAACAAATTACTGTTATATATAAACATATCAAAGTAACCATAGCATAAGATGGTTAAGAAATAAACTAGACATAAATAATGATATTTCAAACGAATTTGATTGTGAAGATCATTCATTATATACTTAATGATAAAAAAGAGAATTTCGTATTAGGGGTATTGCTTTAGAATTATTCTAATAATACTTGTGCACTCGTAAGAAATCATGCAAATTTTTATGTTTGAAACAACTAAAGCTCTGAGCAAAATGAACTCCAATAAACACATAGGTAGAAGAGGTGTTCCACAGGAATCAGTTTTAGACCCTATGCTTTTTCTTCTGTATCTTAATGATTTATCCTTAAGTATAGTAAAAACATTGTTTTATTTACTTTTATATATATATATCAGATGAATGTAATGTAAATTAAAACTGAATATAAATAAAACAAAGTGTGTCTATTACCACTTATCCCACAGAACAGCACGCCAACTACTGCATATATCCATGAATCATGAAGTATGTACGCTTACTAATGCGTAAAATTCTTAGGTTATATCTAGATGATAAATTTTCATGGCAAGAACAAGTAGACAAATTAAACAAAAAATAGCCCAATCTACGTACATAAGACAAACTCTATTCCCAATACTGAATCTACAATCAATTCTGTCCCTCTACTATGCCATATTCTTTCCTCACATTAAATACGAGATTGTCTTCTGGGTGTCTTCGTCAAACTTCAAAATACATTTAAACAACAAAAATGTGTCATGAGAATCATTACAAATTCACCAAAATGCAAAAATTGTAAGAAACTACTTAAACCATTGAATACGATGTCAGTTTTTTCATTGTATATATTTGAACTTCTTAAAATTATTTTGAGATGACTTGGATAATACTAAAAGATATGGTAATACTCACAACTATCCTACATATGGAAAAAATTTTATCTACTGTGTATCATAGAACATTTGCATATGGAAATCATATATCTATATGGGTGTTATAATAAGCTGCCTGGGTATATAAAGCAATACTAATAGAAACAGTTTCTCTGTGAACTCAATGCCCAAACTGCTGTTAAATAACACACTTTCTACAGGATGACAAACTAAGCAACTCATTGTGCAATTTAGAAAAAATGTTACATTACCTATTGTATAAATCAGATAGTAAATATAAACATATATACAGGGTTTTCATAAAGTCTGGACGGATTTAATTTGCTTATAATTTTCATAAAAATGCTCATAATGAAATCAAATAAAGTGCAAACGGTAGCGGAAGGATTAAATTTTTACTTGGCAACACTGTTAGATAAGCGGCAACTCTGAACACGTTGAGAGAGGGAGAGGGAGAGGAAGGGCAAGGGTCAGTTTCTTACCAAATTCCATCCATTGTTGTTTTCATTGTTCTTTCAATGTTGACTGTTAAAAGTAAGTTGTAAGCTGTATTGGTGTGTGTGTCTTTTAAAGAAATAAATAAATGAAAAACTCCTCTGAGAAGACTATTTTTTTTACCGTATCAAAGATGGCGTCGGTGAAAGAGAAAGCGCAATGTGTTCTGTGGTACGCAGAGCTAAAATCACGCGAATGTGTGGACGTAAATGGCGCCCAGTTGGAGGTGTGGCGGTGAATGAACTGAGCTGGTGCAGATTACAGGTAAAAATTTAATCCTTCCGCTACCGTTTGCACTTTATTTGATTTCAATATGAGCATTTTTATGTAAATTATAAGCGAATTAAATCCGTCCAGACTTTATGAAAACCCTGTACAGTAATTGAAACAGTAAGTGATTAAGTTCTTATATATATCATTATTATGAATATTCTGAAAAGAGTTTATGTGTTTTTTATAAGTGGTTGAAATCAGAGCATTTTATTTATTTAAGTATTGTGTCTATTTTAAGTACTGACGATCTATGTATCATTTTGTACAAACGTACATGTAATATAGTGTACATAGTGATTAATAAGTCTAATTTGATCTAATCTAACAATTACTGGGTGAAGAAAATAGCAGGCTTAACAGGAATAGAATGAAATATATCAGTAATATCAATGAATGCTAATTTAAGATTATCTGCGTTAACCAGTGACTTTATGTCAGAAATTATCTCCATACTGTTTTTAATTACATGCTTAAATTTGGAGGTATTATTAGTAGTAATAAATAAAGATAATCATTTCGCTCTAGGTTACGGAATTTCAGCCTAAAATAAGGGGTCCTAAAGGGAAGTAAGGGATAATACACATTCTTCCAAAGCTGTATTATTCTTCGTTATGACATCATTAAGTGGATTGTTGACTTGGGGAAGGTATGTGCTTTCGAGCTCAATTTGTTAATGTATCCTCCTTGTCAATGATTGTGAAAGCGTTGGCTTTGATCTAATGCATCAACAGTTCTTACGTTAGAAGGCAAATAAAGATTACAAGTGTTTTCAAGAAGAAGGGTAAAACACTACACTTGACATTCGTAGGCAGATTGTTAAGAGTTCAAATTTAAAGCAACATGTAGCGAAATGATCTCGTGTCTTCAAAGCTACGATCAGCATTGTTAATGATAACCCTGGCAGTGTTGCCAACAAGTTAATACAAAAAGTCGCTAAATAGGAGATGAAATGACTCCAATTTTGGGTGAAAAGTCGCTAAAAAAAAATTTCGTGGAATTTTGCCTCTTTTATATATATATATATATATATATATATATATATATATATATATATATATATATATATATGTGTGTGTGTGTGTGTGTGTGTGTGTGTGTATAAGATACGTGATCAATTCAAACCATAGTACTATCTACGCTACAAAAACATATATGAAGGACATACATAACTAATAATTATTTCACTTTTATACCTTTTTAACTTTATGATCAATTTTGCTTCAGCGAAATCAAAAATGAGTTTAGAAAAACGAACAAAATTAAAGGTCTAGGAAAAAACCTTACACACTTCACTTCTACTCTCGCTTCTATAAAGTAAAGGACATTAAAAGCTGGGATTGGTCCCCATGAGAAAGTTAGAGATAATAGCAATCAAAGTGGGAATATATAGATAAATGTTATGTACTTTCCCAGCTCGTCAACATCTGCATTGATTCAAATAAGCAAAAGGAATATACATATATCGGAAGTGATTCGAGCTAATAGTACTTATTTTAGGACAAGTTGTTCGCAGCACAAAAGTCGCTAGATTTGTAGGTAAGTCGCCAAATCGTCGTTCCAAAATCACCAAAGAAGTCGCTAATCGGAAAAAATATTTTTTGTCGCTATCCTGGAAGGCGAATCCCCTAGATTTAGCGACTTTTCCCCCCAAATTGGCAACACTGAACCCTGGACACACGGTAGACTTAGCACCTCAACCACTGATGTGAACTGCCCTTGTATAAACGGAAGAACATTACACTCAATATCAACTGAGCTGAGTCTACCATATGGTGTGCAGGAAATTGTGGTTGATATCCTTCAGCATGGGAAAGTATGCGTGAAATGGGTGCAACGGGCAGTGTTCACGAAACATAAGACAGCCAGAATGGCAACATCATTGAATATTCTAGTGTTACGCAGAGAAAGTAGACAATTTTCTTCACCGGTTATTCACCAAACTATGTTGAGTGCCCTCTGTCACCAGGTGTGTTGATTTCCAGTTACGTCTCCACATAAGCCATAATAATCTTCGTAACCTTTTTTCCGATCATTGCTCGTATAAAATATATAAAAAATTATTCAATTCTGTTAAATCATTTTAAATAGACATATTGTTTGACCATTTTTCGTGTTATTTTTCTCATTTTATATAAATATTAGTTTACATTTAAGGAAATAGATTTTGACAAGAAACTTGCGCTGAACGCCATAATGCATTGTTGCCAAATTTGTACGTTTACTGTGGTAGTCTCAATAAGAAAATTCCTGAATTCTAGCGTTGCAGTTCGAGAAGCGGGACTTACCTCTGAATTGCGGTAAGAGTCGAAATCTAATTTCACCAGTAAGTATCCAAGCAGAATTCCATTATTACTCCTTTATTATCTGACATCAGTAAACACTCGACACTACCTGGCAACGCCGCACCATTCAAGCAGCGTTTAGCATAGCACCGAGAACACCTAGTAATCCACCTTAATAAACGTTCAGAATGTGGAGGAATATTCGTAATTCGAACTAAATGCAGATTTGTTACTCCAACTCAATACTTTTATTCTCAAGGTCTTGTTGCCAAGTCAGAACAGATTAATCCCCCAATGTAAATCCGAACACACACAATCGCCTACTAACGTTCTATGTAAAATTTTTGATGAAGGAAAAGGCGAAGAGGCATTGAATTTGAACGTGATTTAAGCAAGACTTAGAGGACTTACGAAGTGAATAGTGTGTCACAGAACCGTTACAATCTTTCCTTGTTGAAAGCATATCCGATTTACTTTCCGTCTCAAAAGGATACAATTCTCAACTATAATTTTTAACTATAGTGGTATCTTTTCCTGAAAAAAAAAAAAAAAAAATAGTAATACTAATACAGGTAGTAAGTGTGATATTCCCATTGACGGAACAATTGTTACTGTTAAGCAGTATCCAGTTTAATTGTATTTGGTAATCAGTTGAAAGAAGAATTGAAGAAATTAAGGGCCTTACGCAGAGTCGTTTTGACGCGTGATTAGTGCCATACTAAGGAGTTCGACTAACGTTTCCTACAGTAGTTAGGCTTTTAATACGACGCTAATCATACGTCAAAACTACTCTGCATAAGGCCTTAAGAATCTAGGTGCGACACAAAAATCTAGATACTCAATTTTCAATAACCAAGCTTCTCTTGTTAAAGAAAAATCAATGTAGTTGAAGATTTATATCTAATCTTCGATTTCTGAATCTTATTGAGAGAAAAAAAAAATGAGGATTTTGCTACACCATACACGGAGAAAAACATTACACATTTTAGCATGATGCAAACTGTTCTATGTTCTTGACTTGAATTCGGGATCTTTTTTAAAAATAAGCATTGAATTGACAGTTCGAAACCTAACGCAGCTTTTAGTATTTCTAGTATTGATTCTTATGAATATAATTGTATGCCTCAGGTTTGTGCATTTCTTCAGTGATGGGTCAGGCAGGTAGCAACGATAAATATAGGTATTTCATCTTCTGGACTCCACATTTGTGGATGATTTCACATCAAGAACTTTTCCTGTGTGCTAAATACAACAGAAGTATTCAAGATACTTCGTGTAACTAACGCAGGTTATGAGTTAAAAAAGATTCAGTTATTTTACAGAGACATTGATTTTGGGACACCTTGTATCTGAGAGCGGAATAAAAACTGCATCACATTCAGTTAATGCTGTCAAGGGCTCTCCTTATACTACCACTGTTAAAAGTTCAAATCCTTTCTGGACTCACTGGGTATTTAAGGAAGCATAAAAGGAATTACCGCTTCAAGAAAGTGAATTTTCAATGGGACGACGTTGTGAAAATAGTTCTCAACTACTGAAAAAGTGCATTGTAAATTGCTGTTGTAAAGTTTTAATTATCACCAGGAAATTACGATATTAATGATGAATTTCGTCAGTGTTATGTTTGGTACTTATACGCATGAAGGAAATAAGCTTTTTTTTTTTGTTGTTTTGTTTAAAGTATACCAAAAGTGACCAAAGTGCAGGATGGATAAAACAGACTCGCAGTGTGATAAAAGTTCCTGTGTTTGAAGGATAATAACGCCAGACAAAATTCATGACTAGATTAAAGCTGTGTATTTCGATGATCTTATGTCACAATTCTAATGTAGAAAAGGAAATTTCAAACTGGTCGTATGTCCCTTACAGACGACCCAAGATGTGAAAGGCAATCCCTGACGGACGATGCGGCAATTGTGACGAAAGTGGAGTTTTTAATCCTCGAAGACAGCCTTGTAACCATCCAAACGATTATGAATGAGAGTGGTCTCTGTTATGGTAGTGTGTAGAAAATCATCCATGATGAACTTCACACGTCGAAGGTAGCTGTGCTGGGTTATTCATATGCCGACACCTTTTCAGAAGCAAGCACGGCGTGACGTTTTCCAACAGATGTTGACGCTGTTAGAAGAGGACCTTTTTCGGGGGGCTGGTAACCATGGATGAAACTTGGATATATCAGTATGATCTGGAAACTAAAACCATGAGGATGCATGCCGACTTCCCCCTCCTAAAAAGGCAAAGGTGCAAAAGTATTGGGGGAACGGTCATGCTGTCCGTTTTTTGGGGGTTCTCGTGGGGAAATCCTCACAAATTACCTTGCATAAAGACAAACTGTTACTAGAAGTACTACAGCAATCTCCTGGCAAATTGTGCGATGCTCTGAAAACTAAACTCCGCGGCATACTCACGAAAGGAGTTCTTCTTCTAGCTAACAATGCACTAGCTCATTCATCTCAAGTTGCTGTCGACAAAGCAAAGGCATGCAGCTTGCAGGTATTGCAGCATCCTCCTTATTCTCCCGAACTCGCACCCAGTGACTTTCTAGTTTCTCGAAATGAAGAATTTATTGCGTGGTCGCAATTTTGACAACAGAATTTAGGATTTAAATTTCTGGGCTTTCGACATCTATGGCCATTTCGCCCGTCATGTTTTGAGGGATGACGTCCCTCGGCGAGCACACTATTTGGGGAAAGGGAAGGAAGCGGCCTGGAACCTATAAGTTAGGTACCACCCTGGCATTTACCTGGTGTGAATGAGGAAAACCCATGAAAACCACATATGCAGGGCGGCTGGCCTGAAAAAACGTTTTACACTATTTCAACCGAGTGACCAGTTTGAAAACAGACGACGTCATTCACAAGGTGGACGAGTGGTTTAAAACACAATGTGCAGACTTCTACAATAACGGTATTAGTCAAATGAACGAACGATGCGAGAAATGTGTAAATCTGGCTGATGGCTACACAGAGAGGTGTTATTACAAATCAGAAGAGTCCCTGTCTCCTGATTTTTTTTTTTTTTTTTTTTTTTAATCATACTTAAAACTTTACTACGACACACCCTGCTCCAAATTTACTCTTTTCACACTATCCGCAAGACATGTTTTTATGCGGCTTCCGACGGCCTCAGCGCCTGTTTCCTGCAGAAGATAAAAATAATTAAATCATCGTGTTGGATTTTGTAGAAGAAATCTTAGACTATAGAAGCAAAATACGTTGTTAAATCTCTCGAAATTGCTGCTGCTGCTTTTCGTGTTTTTAGATTCTCCTCCCAGACAAATAATATATATTACAACTCCATTACGAATGTATTTTTTCAAAAACATCTCTGAACACACAACACACACGAAGATTATCTAATATATAATCAAAGAAAACATACCAAGTAATATTATTGAGCCTTTTTATTATCAATTAAAACGGTACTAAAAAAAACTGCAATTTTTATTTGAGTGCATAAAAATTAATCATTTTTTATACAATTATGAACGCCAATTATAATTTAATAACTTACGTGTGCTATCATTTGAGCTACAATATAGTAATATGAAAAGTATTAACCAAGAATTTGTTTTACACAATATACATAAAATATTCGAACGGTTTTTGTACTACATATAAAAATGAAGGCCACTTTGTCAAAAAACTATGGCTTAGTTTAATAGGATTCACTATAGAAATGCCCTTTTTGTTCTACTTCCTTTAGAAAAAAAAAAAAGTTTAAGCTCAAATTTATTCATTTCGCCATTTTCAACTACTGCATTAACATGCAGTTAATAAAAATAATATACAATCCGTCACATTCATGCTTTTACATACACACAGAGCACATACATACAAATAAATCACCGATCATCACACACTTATGTATATAAAAAAAGGAAAGAAAAGAAAAAAAACCTAACGATAATTAAGATTCACTGGTGCATATTAAACCCAACAGTATATACTTTTTTTTATTCAATCTTGTAACAATCCGTTGAACCTGCAAACGATAATCACTGAAAAAATTACTATACATATCCTGACGTCACAACTCTTTTACTTGCATGGAAGGTAAAATGCAATGACAATATTTACACAAATGTCTCAGTGATATGACTGACGAAAACATTCAAGAAAAATGTTAACAAACAGTACTGTTGCGTCTGGAAAGAAATGTTTCCACGTATATTGAAATGCAATGCAAAGTATGAATTCAGTTTGCACTGTGTAAGTTTCTTCTTCACTTAAGTACACAGGGTTCCCGTATTTGAAGTTTTCCAACACTACATTAACTGCAATGCGCAGATTCACTTTGCACAAAACCACTAATCACAATAATTGTTTCTCGAGATTGTTCCTGCCGTTAACCCTTCCCAGAATTGTCAAAGTCGATGGTACGTCGTTAACGTCCTTCAATATCATCGTTGAAGCACACAATGGAAAGCTTTACACCAGTTGTACTTCACCGAAGTTGAGAGTCTCATGTGATATATACAGGAGTCTTAATATTATTGTCCATCTGCAGATACCACTGCTAATGGATCTGTCATCATATCTGGTAACGTCGTCCCTCCGTTCTGAAATAACGAAAGTACAAACAATTAAGTACATCACCCGCACAAAACGGAATATTAATGTAAAAAAGTCAACAACTTTCGGTGTTTAAATTCACTCAGGATAAAACTAATAGAATCCACAATACTAAAAGATCCAGATCAATGCAATCATTGGATACCTAACTCAGCAAACTACAAGAGAAATGGGATAGAAATCAAAATCGATATACACGGTAATCCAAAATCAGTATAAAAATGAGTTACTTATTATTGATATAATGACTATTGTAGAAAACCAATATAACAAGCAAGCTCTCAAGTTTCATTGGCAACACTGAAGAATTCACCATTTTCGAAATTCCCCACTAGGGGTGCTGCTGTGCAAAATGGCGGCATTAGCGACAAAGATGATTTACTGAGTGCTCGAATACGTGAACTTCATCGGCAACCGCTGTTCGAGTCATTTTCAGATAAAATTTGGCAAATAAAATCTTCATTGCCGTTTAGGTATCTGCCGTATCACAAAAGGGATCCACTCAACCCGTTAAAAATATATCTCGCGAGCTTACCTTTTATATTATATCTGTTTCCACAACAAATTCGCACCAGTCACAGTTAAGTTTCCTTTTTGTACCATTCATACATATAAAATACTCTGTCAATCTTTCCGGCTATAAAATGAATACCAATATTTGTACCCTGCGAGCTAACTCAATTGCATTTTAAGCACATCCGCACGTGCCGACAGATGGCGCTGCATACTGTCTAGCTATCTTAATGCAATATCGAAAGTGAAGTGCGAATAAAAAGACTAGTATTGTTTCAAATTAGGGTGTCCTCATATTGGTACGCTCAATAAGCATCTGAACTACCTCGGAGAATAACGCTGAATATCTCAAGGCAAAAACCGCGAATCAACGTCAGCCGGTTACACGAAAGAGGTTTCTCTTCGATTTGCAAGATACGACCCTCAGTCGTACGAAATTAGTTGTATTTTGTAGCGAAGTTCATTATCTTATATATCATATAATGGTTAACTTAGCAGCTGAAGCAAAGTTTCAGACGCTTTTCACGATTTTTGAGTAGGGGAGGGGAGAATGATCGTTTTTGTCTACAGTTGGCGGGGATTGTGCATCTATGTTACATACCATAATGGTATCTTGCTTAGTAATATTCATTCCACTAGCTATCACATTCTGGCCGAATTTTAACTCTAATACTTTATAGCATTTTTCAAACAACAAAGAATTAATATTACGAAGTTCAGGAAGTGAGTCTTGATTTCTAAGACAAACACAATAACTTAATAACGTATGAATTTAGTTGAGTTGATTTTTAGTTTATCGTCCCTTTTCAGCAGCGAGGCTATATGAGATTAACGTGAAATCCGAACCACATGAGCTCCCGCCGGAAATCGAACCCGACCACGCCAAAGGCGCGATGCTAACCGATTAGCCACGAAGCAGCATGTTTGAGTTTAATCCGAATGTACTTGCCTCGAAGGCGGCCGGAAATTTGTGTTTATTGTACGGAGACAAAGCCATTAGTAAGAGAACTGCCCGAAGATGGTATGCTAGTTTCAAGAAGAATTCAGCGTGAACGACGTTCTGGACGAAGAATTGTTTGAACGCGTTAATCCATAAGAATTTACACCAAACGATCCGAAAATTGGGTATAAAGCAATCAGCAGACAACTGCGCGGTGTCGGTAGAACCATCATCAATCCTTTCTCTCCAGAAATGTTACCGATGACGATAAATGGTACCTCTACGTCAACTTCACAACACGGGAAATAGTGGTACATACAAAGGGAATGGGACCTCAATACCTCGTGTGCATGCTGAACTTCATTCTTTCAAGAAGACCATGTTACCGATCTAACAGGACGATATGATATAAGCGTCTCTTTTAGCAGCGAGGCTACGTGAGACGTGGACATACAGCTTAACCTGGGATCCGAACCGCTGAGAATCGAATCAGGGTAACCCGGGCAAAACTAATTTACTTTAAGCTGCTCCAGGGGATTCGTCGGATTCAGGCAGCTATTGCGAGAAACGACTAGCAAGACACCGTCCAGTGATACTTTAAGTCGACAATGCAAGATCTCACACTGCAACCATGACGAAAACAGTCATTCAGGTGCTGGAAGAAGTCTTACCACATCTAGAATTCTTCTCAGACCTGGCGCTTTCGGACTATCATCTATTCAATGCATTGTCAAACCAATGCGTGACATCCTTAGAAGACGACGAGGCACTAATCACCGTTTCATGCATCCTTCGCTCCTAATCCAGTGGAATTTATCGCAAACTAATTACAGAGAAGAAAGACTGCCCGAAGAAAATACACGTACATGAACATACAGCAACCTCCAAAAAGAGTGAAAATACCTGTCAACTTTGCAATGTGTTTTTTTAAGAGGCTATTGCTGTACGTCCAACACAGTTTTGAGAGCTTAATTCCATTTACTTCTTGTTGGGATAATACCATGTTTAGCACTATCACTACAAATAATAATAAATAATAATAATAATAAAAAAAACTCGTAACTTAGCAAGTAACAAACGTATTCCAATGCAGTTTCTTCAAAACGACAAAGCAACTCAAGTTTTAATGCTGATCAGTAAATCAAGTGTGCACCACGTGTTTGCCCTGCAAACGCCCAAACGAAATTCTACCTCACGTCATGCGTTTCCAAGTATTTGTTGTGTAGTAGTTTCATAAGCAAAAACAATTTCCTCAGTGCAAATCTACCAAATCTGATACGGAAGATCTATAAACAAATATTGTTCTTAATGTATCCCCGAAGCTAAAATTCAATGGGGATAGATCAGGGGATCTTGCAAGCCATAGTATGAGACCACAACTTCCGATCCAATTATTATTAGAAACCTTATTTAGGAGATCCCTCACGTAAGTTACATAATGTAAGAGATAAGACTTACAGTGCTGCCAGCATAAAAACATAAGAGTTTTATCTTTTGAAGAAAACACATTGAATTTATTCGCAGAGTTATATGACTTCTGTGCGTGTGTTGGTGCCTGACAACTTGTAGATTTATAAGTTAAAAGTGTTCTTAAAAGTAAACTGAATTCTGAAGATTAATGGAAAGAAAGAGAAATATGAAAAGTCGATAAATAATAGCTGTTTATGTTAAAATTTAATACATCAAGTCTGTGTAATCGTTGATTGGAATAGGTAGAAAGAATATAAAGTAACCTACAGTGCACATGTTAGAAGTACGTACATCAAGTCTTCAGAGACAACAATTATGTATTAACTATGCAATGAATAACCAAACAATGACAGAAGATTCACTTTACATAGATAGAATCTGGTATATGTTCTTAGACTTGTTTTAAGTAACTGACAGATACGAAGAAGTAAACTTAGTCTATTAAGAGACGACACTCTATACTGTGCAGTAGTTGGATATTGATGAACTACTCTATTTCAACCATGGTACATTGTTCTGTGTACGGTTTACTAGTACGCAGGAATACACACACACGCACGTGACACTGATTTAGCAACATACACAAGTCACTGAAAAAGATATCAACGAATACCGAAAGTTAGTTTCAAATTCATTGGAGCAAAATAAAATATCCTCTCTTTTAGATACTTAATTCTAGAGATTTACGAAATGTACGGCAATACATTTTCCTCCTGAGCTTTGGAACGTTTGACTAAATCATACCGTCAACCGTTCGCGCAACTCTTGAGATAACAGCCTATTTAGTAACATTACGTAAACGTATAAGTGCCTTGTCAACTAATACTACCACAAACAACACGAACATTGATTCGTAGCTAACTGACCAGCGTCCTCACCTTAAGTGCAGTAGACCCGTGCCCGAATCCTAGTTAACGTGGTTCGGTTTCCACGTTATTCTGCCGATTCATGTCTCATATAACTCTAAAAATAAAATAAATCAATCAAAACAATGCTTTTGGATACAGAACATACAGAATTAAAATTGTCATTCATCTTACTTGTTTACTTTCTAAGTCCATAAAACAAAATAAAATAAAATAAAAAATTAAATTAAATAAACCAACTTTTAGTTCATTATCTATTTACTTAACCTTTTTTTTTTTTTAATTTTTATTCTTATAATAATCCTCATTTATCAGATTGCACACCGACCTTTTCTTATTTTATCCTGGTTCAAAAATGTCCCTCGGCTTACAATAAGTATAATTAACACGACCGGTAAAGTAGACAACACCGTTTATCTACGCAAAAAGCAAAAACTTCTTTAAAAAAAAAATTACCAGAAACCGCACAAGTACGTGATGCCAAGTTATTATTTTAAATCAAGGAAGGACTGAAACATAAATTTACCATATTATCCACTAGCATTTAGCAATTAATATACATTATATATATATATATATATATATATATATATATATATATATATATATATATATATATATATATATATATATATAGGGTGTTTCACCCAAAAAGCCGTGATTTCTAGCGGCTACAAAATTTATTTGAATAATAGTATAGTAATATTTCTATGTAAATACACAGCGAAAAAGGATAAATTTTGTTTTACAATGTTTTTTTAAGGTTCCATAGTCCAGTATAATAATGGCAAACCGTAAACTTACGTCGCAGCAGATGATCTCATTGGTGCCTTGGTTCATTGAATCACGCTCCCTTGTTGCTCTCCAACGACAGCTCCGACTGGAGAATCATTGTGCATGGGCACCATCCACCAAGTCCATATGGCGTTATGTTGATCAGTTGAATAAGACTGGTAATGTTACGGGACTTCGAAGAGGGGAGATGCAGATCAACTGTGCGTACAGAACAGCGTATTGCAGTAGTGCGAGCATCTGTTGTGAATAGCCTGACTAAAAAAATCTCTGCAACGTTTGTCAGCAGAAAATGCAATATCCGTAATATAATGTTGGCGTATTCTGCGAAAAGACCTGCAAATGTTCCCCTACAAAATGAAGATGCTTCAAAAATTAACAGACATTGCAAAAATAAGGCGTCTGCATTTTGCAAATCAGTTCAGTGAATTAATTGCTGATGACCCAGACATCATTGAAAACTTGTGGTGTACAGATGAAGCTTACTTTTGTCAGTCAGGTGAAGTAAACAAACAAAATGTAAGATTTTGAGCAACAGAAAATCCGCATGAAGTGATAGACTCACCACTGCATCCGGAAAATGTTTCTGTTTGGTGTGCTGTAACAAAACGTGGCATAATTGGACCTTTCTTCTTTGATAGCTATGTCACATCAGAAAATTATTTGGAAATACTTGAGCATTACTTTTATCCTAGTCTTCGTCGTAAAAGGTGTCCACTTCGTCGGAAATGGTTCCAGCAGGATGGAGCTAAACCGCATACAGCAGAACCTGTCCTTAATTTCCACCACACAAAATTCCGCAATCGTGTGATCTTTAATCGCTATCCATTGTTTTATGGAACAGGCTTAGAGTGGCTCCATGCAGCCCAGACATTAACCCTTGTGATTTTATATTGGATTACCTGAAGCAGTAGGTATTCAAGCTTAAACCCCGATATTTAAAGGAATTAAGAGCAAATATTGAGCAGTGTACGGCAGCAGTTAGTCACGTCATCCTTGGTAAGGGTTTTGATAACATGCGCATCAGGGTCAAGGAAGTGTCCAATTGTCAGGGTGGACACTTCGAACATGTGTTACATTAAACTTTAGTGTTATATTAAACTTTAGTCTTTCACTTATCACACCATGTAAATTTCTTTTACTATGATCATCAATAAAATACGTTGTTACACTTCAAAATCACGGCTTTTTCACTGAAACACCCGTTATATATATATATATATATATATATATATATATATATATATATATATATATATATATACACCTATACCTACCTTCTACCTTGCATGCTTTACTAATAAAGAACTAACGATCATGCCATTAGTAAACAGTACCCACGCTCCAATAAATTTCAATTGTACACTTTATATTAATTTGAGAATGATAATTCCAATTAAATATTTTTTAAGCATATCCATCGTTGGGGTCACGAGAAAAATTACCTCAAATCTAGATACAGAGTGACCCGAACCGACTAACATATTTCAAACTTTATTATTGCGCAGGTGTAATAGCTTATATTGGTTAGCGGGGTAAGAACCAAAAAAAAAAAGGACAGAATGCCACGTTATATGGTCAGTCGCAATGAAGCACTGAAGCACAGAACATATTACTTCAGTTCGTACAGGGTGGCGCGGAGCCGACTGACACATTTCAGAGTTGAATACTGTGCAGGCACAATAGCTTGCAGTGGGTTGTGGGGTAGGAGATTGGAAGAGAAGAGGATGCCATTTTATAGCCATACCGTAACAGTTACCATGGGCATCACTAGAACGTTGAACAATGTGTTTTCTGTGTTCGTACTTATTTCGAAACGAAGTCAGTCATTGAAGTGTAGTGACTGTTCGGACATTTTATTGTTCCCTGACATTACGTTAAAGGTCCACTGTAACTGTTGCGGTGTTCTTATGAAATAGCATCCACTTTGCATCCCCCAGCCGCAATCCACTCCAAGATATCGCGCCTGTGCAATATTCAACTTTGAAATGTGTCAGTCGACTCTGCGCCACCCTGTATAAATAAATGCCCTAACTTTGAGCTAATTTTTCTCGACACTCCATGGATGGATAGGTTTGAAAATAGTTCCATTGGATTCAGGATCCTCAAATTACCTTAAAGAGCACAATTAGGAATGTCAGTGCGGGCAACGTTGTTTCCACTTATTTGACGAGCACAAATTCCCTGACTTGCCCAGGTTTTTGAGATCTATATATAACGTAAAAAAGAAATATTTTTTCCAACCAGGGAGTTCCTCATGTACTATAAATATATATGTATATCGTAAATGAGTAGGTAAAGAAACTTTGCAAACCTATTTTGCGAAATATCTCCTACTAAAAAGGCGGGTAAGGCAAAAAGAAAAATAGATTCTGAGAAATAACAATTTTTATTTCAAATTACCTGATTTTTTCTGGTTCTTTTAGCTTTTCATGAAATTTCCTATTAATAAACTGAATTCCCTAACTTTTCTATTATTTCCAGGTCGGTGGGAGCTCTGGGGGAATTTCAGTACAGGGTGTTTCAAAATAAATATCGGGGTTTTAAAGGCTTTGTAGTATTTATTACAATTAACTTACAATTGTACATCAAGTACAAGAGCAATCCAAACAGTTTTGTACGGACGCATGCTCATGCACTGTTTCCTCTGTCTCCCGTTAGAAAGCGCTAGTAGCAAAGATTGCGACTAGTGAGCAAAAGCTTTTTGTGTTTTACATTTTCCAAATACTGAATGTGTTGTTACAGTGCAACCGTCTGTATGGAAAATTGTAAGGAGACGATTAGAACTACGTCCTCATCGTTTAAAGTTGCTACAAGCTCTAAAGCCTACAGATTACGGTTTACGTGCTAATTTTGCAAATGAAAATATTGCTGTAACAATTAAGATTTTTCTGGATAGTGTAGTCTTCAGTGATGAATCGATATTTCACTTAAATGGCGATGTGAACACTCGATGTTCGCATCTGGGGGTTAACAAATTCCCACGAGATGGTACAGCTGCAACAAGACTCCAATAAATTGAATGTTTTGTGCCATATCCCAGCGGGAAGCTTATGGACCTTTCTCGCCTATCAACTCAAAGTGTGCCGTGTGACGAATAGTCTTTGTAGCTTATACTGAAATTAAATTGGAATTGAACACTTGTAGCAAAAACTGTTTGAGATGCTCTTTTATTTGATGCATTATTTATAATTGTACGTTAAATGTAATAACTACTACAAAGCGTTGAAAACCCTGATATTCAATTTGAAACATCCTATATAAGCAGTACCTCGAAGATCCAAACTTTGAGGTTATTTCCCTCATGACTCCGTGGACGGATATGTTTATAGTTTCAGTGGATTAAGAATCCTCAAAGTAGTGTAAAAAATGCAATTAGAAATTTATCCTAGCGTGGGTACTAGTGGGCACTATTTACAAGTGGCATAATGGTTAGTTATTTCAATATTTTCATTCTCTATTGTAGTTCTGACTT
Organism: Thermobia domestica; assembly: GCF_964235325.1. NCBI lineage: Eukaryota > Metazoa > Arthropoda > Insecta > Zygentoma > Lepismatidae > Thermobia > Thermobia domestica. The sequence goes on from NC_137467.1 coordinate 130,667,269, forward strand.
CCGGTACGACGGCTTATAAACGAAGAAATACCGTAGTCTGGAAAAGTTGCTCGAGTCCTACTTTATTTTTTTTACACTTCGCAAGAAAACAGATAAAATAAAACACTGTTATTCTAACTTCTACGTTCAAAGTTGGTTAGTACGGTCTCCAGAATAATGCCTTGCATGAATAAACAACAAACGTTCTAATTAATTTGATAGGGTGTTTCAATGCGTATACAAGATAAACTTTACGGAGATCTTTTAAAATGAAAAAAATTGAAGTCCACGACATACTAGAAAACGTTACAAAATTTTTTAATACTTGAAAAAAAAAAAATATATATATATATATAGAATACGAAAACTGCATTATTCTTATATTTCACTCAATCTTTCATGAAAAAATTATTAATTTCTCATGTATCACAACGTTCTCTGAACCAATATACTTACTTCAATAACAAGCGCTGTGCTAATGCTATCCGTGTCTACTTGTGCGCTTGATGATGTTACAGGAATGTTTATTGTTTGTTGCATACTGAAAGAAAGAGAAAAAAGAATGTCAGTAAATTTTTCACTGTCTCAACGCAATTCTAACAGAGTTGATAAAATATGCAAATTTCCCCACCACTCCCTTCCACTACAACAAATCAAAGCTCATGGCAGCCATATGGCTTAACTGAATCAGCATGATCAGTCAAATCTTTTCGGAATCTGTCATTAGTTCAGAAGATTGTTTCCAATTTTTTATCTGCGAATTTAGGGTACTTCCAATCAACGTTATGAATAAGTTAAAGATATTTCTTGGAAGTTTTTTTTTTCCCCTCTCTTTCTTTGTGATATTAACAGTTGTTTCCTTTGTAAGTATTCAATACACAATACAGTTACGCTGGAAGTTTTCCAGTGGTACACTCATGTCCAAAATGATTGTCGCATATCTTGTAAGAATATAATTTGATAATGCGTTTGCAGGGTACGTTTAATATTGATACTATGTATATAATCGGGAAATGTATATTTGTGATAAATTTAATAGGTAAAGAATTACAAATAAAAAAATTAGAATGAGTAGAACAAAATGTTGCTAAATGGCCAAGAAAGTTTTATTTTCGTTTTATTGTTTTTATTTACTGCTCTTCTGACATGGAATTTACTATATACATGTCTTTACCGATTATAAACATACTAGCATTATAAGAAATAACGGGCAAATTAGTTATCAAATTATATTCCTACAACAACATATTTATAGACATGCGACAATAATTTTGGACATGAGTGTACATACAACCGCCGTGTAACATCTTGCGCGAGTTTGACCACATGTCATTTTTACTTATTTTAAGGAAGCAAGCAGTTTAAACATTTACGTCTGTACACAGTGCACTAACAGGGTGGCGACAAAAATCACGGGGGAGGATTTCCGAAACTTTCTTTGAATTTTTTCTTGATATGTAATTAGCTATACAGACTTTTTACCATGTTGATGGAAACACAAACGCCGAGAAAACTTGGCAACGATGATATGTAATATATATTTTCCCCCCCTAATCAACTAGAATAATGAGTACATCGAAACAAATACGATGTATTTTATAAAATCATAGAACTCTCAAAAAAAATATTCCTGTACAAAGCAAGAAATTAAGCGTCTTCCCTGAAAATTTAATCTGTAGCTTCATTCACATGAAAGTTTCGCCATTATATGAGGTATAACAAAAAAAGATTGTGGTTGTATTATTACAAATAATTAACTTAATGTGTATTGCTTTTGCAGGGGTAAACTACCATATCTGCCCTCCCTAGCACCGTGAATTGGACTCACCTAGCCTAGCCAATCGTGAGATAAGTGTCACTATATGAACACGTGTGTCAGTGCATTGCCGCAAAATGACAAGCATGAAAGTAAAACAAAAAGTAAACATCAAGTTTCTCGTGAAACTTCAAAAATCTGCTTCTGAAATATTTCAAATGTTGAGAAGTTTATGGTGAAGTATGCATCTCAAGGACAAATTTTCGAGTAGCACTAAAGGTTTCTAGAGGATAGAAAGAGTTGTGATGATGAACGACCAAGTCATCCACGTTCTTTTGTGACTGAAACAAACATCGAAAATGTTCGTAGTGTTGTGAGAAATAACAGACTGAGTATTAGAGCAAATGCTGAGTCTGTGAACTCTGACAGGGGGTCCGTTAGATGCATCTTAACGGAAGGATTGCAAGTGAGAAAAATTTGTGCGAAGGTGGTTCCCAAAGTGTTTTTACAATATTTATTAAAAAAATTTTTAAAAAATGCCAAAAGGAACTGTGTATGGCCATCTTGAAAACGATTGACGACGACTTAAATTTGTTGAATTTGGTTGTAACTGCCGATAAAACTTGGATTTTCATCTACGACCCGGAAACAAAGTGACAATCGATGCAGTAGAAGTGCCTAGACTTTGCCCTGGGTCCAAAAAGGCTCGAATGTCAAAGTCCAAATTTAAGGCAATGTTACTAATGTTCTTTTACTTTCGTACGATAGTAATGCTGGGTTCCTAACGAACAAACTGTAAATCAACATTACAGTTTGGGAAACTTCGTGGAAACGTTCAAAAAGACTCATTTGCGAGAAAGTGGATGGATTTTCCATCAGGACCATGCATTCGCTTACAAGGCACTATCGTACAGCAATTTTTGGCTAGAAAATACATTGCAGTGTTAGAACACCCGGCGTACTCGCCTGATTTGGCATCTTATAACTTTTGTGTTCCCGAAAATCAAATCTCAACTAACGGGAACACATTTTACCTGCGTTAATGAGGTTTTAAAAAATGGAAATATACTAAAGACCCTTACAAAAGATTTCTAGAAATGTTACAAACAATGGAAGTGGAGAATCTAGATATGTTCAAGGAGGACTACTTTGAAGACACTACCGATAGGAACCAATAATGTAAGTATTCCAAGTTTTTTTTTTTTTGGGGGGGGGGATCCACACCTCGTATGAAAGGAAAAGATCCTAAGACAGTTATCGAAAAAGGGTAAGCCTTACGCTGCTTTAGATCATATTTCAGCAACTGTTCGTAAAAAATTCTAGTGCTTTGGCTCTGAATAAAGATCTCAAAGAACTGGGCCAAAAAACCACTTTTGTTTGATTTAATTCCAACTGCAAAGAGTTCGGGCTTTTAAAAAGGAAAGTGGGTACCCATTCTTTCTTTTTTTTTTTTTTTCGTTTATTTATTTATGTATTTTAAATTTAAACAAGACTGTACTGGTTGCGGTATATTAACGACACATCTCTAGGAAAAATCCTCTCTCTAGATCTGAATTTCCACGAGAAAATCAAGATCATTTTAACATCTTTTAAATCATTGAACTCTGAAGTATACTTTTTTTTTCCTCAAAGTCATCCAAACGCTGACCAGTTCTAAAATACTCACACATAACTGTTTTACATTTCGGATTATTCGAACAAAACTCTTTGACGTGCTCCACAATTATTTTCAACTAATGCAGTCAAAAGAGACTTCATGCAATTCCCTTCATAGATTCTGAAGAAAATATTAAAATCTAAACACGAAAGAGTTCCAGTCAATTTACAATTTAAAGATGATTTCTCAAAGTAAGAACAAATTTCCGCAATTCCGGCGAAAATCCGAAGTATTCAAAGGTGACAGTGGTTGACATTTCTTAACGCCAATACGTGTAGCAAAACCAATGTCAACGTTTATCACAGGAATAATTTCATTTTCCACATCAATTCATACACATGAACTCCTTAGAAGTTAAGCCTTCTGATTTTGTATAATGCATAAAAATCTGTGCGCAGAAATTCACAATTAGTCGACGTTTCTTTACTTCAAGCATTATCTCAAAAGTAGAAAGATTTTATAGGTTTAGAACACCGAAGAACAATCCTTTATCATCATTCCTGCAGGAAAGACGTTGATCAGAAAGAAAAGATTCTTCAAAACAGCAGGACTTCAAACAACGTAGAATTTCATTGAAATATCCACTGAAGATGCGATAATTTATCGCTGAAGTGTTTCCATTCGGGCATTTATATGTAAGTGCTGAACTTTTATTGATACTAATTAGAATCTATAATGTCGCTTTTTACTCAGCAACTTCTTAATACCTATAGACAACTACCAACAAAAACGAATAATACTTTTAAGTTAAGAAATTCTCCAGCCATATGTGTTATATAATTGGTTGAAAAACATTTTCTTTCTTTGCAAATGCATCTCAAAAGCATTACATCTTTTATTTAATAGCATTCTGGAATAAAAATATAGAGTACGTAGTAAAATTGTTTTATTTATTTATTTATTTATTTATTCAAACAGCTGAAACCAGTATTAAATATTATTGATCACTTACTTTCGTTTCTTTACAGACCCCGAATGGAAGCGCCCTCCTTCTCCTCGAATGCGATTCATTGCATGTCTATGACGAGACTCGTGCAAGTATTTCTGAAAATAATAATAATAATAATTAATGAAGAAAAGTACATATTTGGTTTATTGAAACTGAAGTTTTATACTATACTATAGATTCGGAGTACGTGGGAAGATTCTTTTGTTACAGTAGGTTAACCACAATTGAAGAGCGATTTTTTTTTTTTTTTTAACGGTTTTTCTAAGTTTTGGGGACGAACTTTGTCGGATTATGAAAATGACAATTTTCTTGGTAGTTATCACAATATAAAGTTAGTCGTTTCTACCAAAAGGTAACATATCCACCTCGTTTCTTACTTTTACTGTACAATAATTATGGAAATGTTCCCTTTTGAAAAAAGAAAACTCCTCAATTTCGGTATCTTGGTTTTTTTTTTTTTTTTTTTTTTTTCAGCTTTCATCGTTCTTCATTTACTTTTCACTTAAAAATCAATGGCACTACATGTTTATGAGTTTAACCCGACTCATCCGACTCATGCATTAAACTTAGCACGGTGGTAAACGATGACCTGCTATATAAAGCATGTGAAATACGTTGCACAGGCTTCTAGTTCCTAAGTTATGGACAAAGTTCAAAATTAATTCAATAGGCATAATAAAAAGGTAACAAATACTGATTACATAGCTATTAAAGGTGTCTTGAAAAAAAAAAATCAAATAGAAGACTTTTTTATGACTACATATTTTACTCGTAAGGTTACTTTCGTGTTTGTCGAATGAATCTTGCAATTTAAATTTCAAGCACAGATACACTAACCCGATGGCAATACATTTTTACGTAATTTTCACTGTAGCTGTTCAGGGTGTCTACTAAAATTTCAAAATGATATTTCGTGACCTTTTCTTTCCCAAACCATAAAATTTAGTAACATTCTCTAGAGCGAATTTAGGTGCAACTTGGGCCGAATTTTCATGCACCTGATAGAAGCGTGCTTTGCTTGCGATTTGGTAGCCTCCAAAGCCGACCATAGACCTTTTTCGGGGTGAATTTTGACGTTTTATAGAACAAAATTTTCCAGTCTATACTTCTTTTTGTACCGATTAGAAAAATCGTGACCCAAACGCTAAATTTCGAGACTTTCTTAACTTTCATGACCGTTTTTTGATGTGACATTTTCGTGACCGATCGACACCCTGCTTAGTTTTATTGTAATATTAACTACATAGTTAATTATCGACCACCTGCTGCTTATACAACCCAACCCCTTATAGAAGTGCGGTTAGCTGCAGACGACTAAACGCTCTGCTGATTTCGTATAAGGCGTTCCTGATAGTAAAGGTGAACTAAACATTGGTTATTTTTTTTATTATTACTACTATTATTTGTCTACATGCGGCAGCCAAAACACATGCACGTACATGAAATGTGTGTAGTTTGCTCTTCTTACCCACAACAACTTAGATCGGAACATTTTACTGAGTTTGTTGTTAAGAAGGTTGAAAATGTATTTTTCAAAAAACAATCCTTTGTTTTTTGAGTTCACTCTTACTGCCCGGAATGCCTCCTAAGAAATGTGAAAATTTACATTTTTACATTTTCAAAAAATTTGCTGGAAGTCTTAGAAAATATATAGACTCACACTGAAATCAACATTCAGTTCAACACCTAAATCTATGAGTTAAATTATACTTACAGTAGTTATCATAAAATGTTAAACAAGTTAGGAGTAAAGAGTTAGTTGCTGGATATTGAATAAAGACTTAAAACAGAATTCGCACTGATATTCCATATTGATTTCCGCGACTGAATAAGTAAATTCTCCCTGACCATCGACGCAGAGAACATCATCATTTAAGGTCACGTTTAACTTTTTTTTTTTTTTTTTGGGGGGGGGGCTCCACCAACCTCATAGCCTTCTTATGTTCTCCTTTTCATTTTGGAAATAAAGTATAAACTTACTTTCTTACTACGTAAATACTAATGAGTGAAAACTTCGCGTATTTAGAATACAGTAAAACACTAGTACCAAACGGTAATTATACTATAGGCAATCTGAACACAAACATACGCAAATATAAAATCTGATTTACCTCTCTGATTATGTACAAACAACAAGCCTAACTTATCTTCTTCTGTAGCATCTGAATTTTTTTGATTTGATTTGTTGCTCTTTCAAAGCTTAAAGTTTTAACACCTTTGGGAGCTCCTCAAGCTTCCTTATTTCTAAAGATAATTTCTTTCTCTTATCTTCACTTCGAATCTGTCTTGATTCTTTGGTCTTCTTCGTAAATGAAATTAAAACTGAGTTTAACGTCCCGCGATTATGCTCTTTACGCTACTGGAGACTATAATTAAAGCAAGTGAATGATGGAAGAATTGGTGGAATGAGAAGGTGGAAGGAAACGGGAGTACCCCGAGAAAACCTACGGACACAATGTTGTCCACCACCTCACTTGCCCAGGATCGAACCAGGCACACCACACAAGAGGTAATCGCTCTACCACTGAGCGTGCCTCCAAGAGGTCTTCTTCGCATCTTCTGTAGAGAGCTAAAAAAATATATCCTCTGGCTCCTCTGTAAAGATACAGTAACTTCCACGACTTTTGATGTACGGTATTTCTTAACTATTTCCGTGAGTTTTCCCTGACTCAGTTAAATTTCTTTGATCTTCAAGGGCAGTGAAAAGAAAATACAATAACCGTCACGAAAAAACATCTCAAACAATGCTTCGACAAACTGCAATTTCTTTTTAATTCCGTGTTATTGCCTTATTAACGAAAAAGTTAAAAAAAATGCAACTGAAAAAAAACAAAATATTTGTGGAATAAAATGAAAGAATTTGGACTAAAATACACGGACTAGCTGCGAGAAGCCACTTCTCTAATATCCATAAAATTTTTAGACCTTAACCTCAAAAAGAGAACGCAATGCTTTTAGTCTTAGTCCCATTTCATCATTAGTAAGACAAAGCATTGGCCGCGATTTAATGCTTAATTGCCATTTCTATCATCGACCCGATTTAATGTTTAATTGACGTTTCTATTATCGATCATTATCCTTTATACCCATAAAAACTTTAGTCCTTAACCTTAGGAAGCGCGTTCAGTACATTTTTAGTTCTAGTCTCATTTTCTCATATTAACCTACCATTTCTCTCTCTCTCCGTTTAACTCTTAATTTTGGATGTAATTCAAACGAGATGTGCAAAGCATTTTCTTGGTCAAAATATAGAAAGATAACCTACCGGTCTTTCCTTTGGTATTCTGCCTTCTGCTTCCAACTTCGCCCGTGCCTGCCTTCTCTTCAATATTCGCCTATACTGTTTAGCGTTCACATACAGAGGCTCCTCTTCGAGAAACTCCGTCCCAGGGAGTGGAATTCGCTGGAACTGAGGAACACCGCCGCTACCTGGAACCATCTGTAATGCATAATCATTCTATGAAACATGAATGGGGAGTCACATCGAACTGCAACATCCGCACCCATGAATGTCTATAAGAGCAAATTACCAGACTAAATGCGTATAAGGAAAGTATCACCTTGGCTGCAAAAATTAACACACCCATTAAAACTAATATTTACGACTATATAAAGTAATTAACGGTGCTGAGTACTACTACTTTAAGCTTATTGGTTCATATGTATTACTTTTCTGATCGCTTTGAAATGAACTAGATTTTGAAGTCCCATTCTTAAACTCACCGGAGTTTAGTGTACTTGTTAGTCTGTACACTCAGGTAATGAGTTGGATTCTCAACACTCAGTTAAATAAATCTAGAATTCTATGATAAAATTATATTTTAATTGTCAGTTACAGTAGTTATAGTAAAATACCTAGGCTTGTTTGTTGTTCTTCGCTAGATAAATATTACAATGATATTCTGGTTCAATTACGATAGCTCAAAATAATGTGGTAATTTAAAAACCTATTTATTAACTCTTGTCAAGAATTTAAAGAAACAGCAATTAACACAACTCTGCACATGGTAACATTACGGTACACGAACTTTACGAACTAGCGTAGATGTTCCATACAAACTAAACACTGAAGAACATTTATCGACCTTTCAGATATAAGCATTGCTGAAATCGAGTGACTGTTACTTAAATAATGATGCAACGTCGTCCAGCTCATCCACCACCCATAACAGCAATTTACGGGAAGATGAACAACTTCGAACTGGAAATTCGTCTTAAAAAGTTTATAG